>NC_044011.1:25520352-26767540 GCF_900496995.4 Aquila chrysaetos chrysaetos | reverse complement strand
AAAGGTACGTTTCAGTGAGGGGACAGGACACAGCTTTTCCAAAGAGGATTTCACAACTCGGGCTGTGGCTTATATAGGATGAAAGTATCAGCTGCAGAAAAAAAGGAGAAGAGTGATTAACTTTTCCTTTCTTTTTTTTTTTTGGTTTTGTTTTGTTTTGTTTTTGTTTAATGTGTGGTGGCAATGACTGGCTTTTTGCTATGTGGGCACCCTCCTGCAGGACTCTCTACTTACTTAGCAGCCAGACCTATTAATTGTGACTGGCATTTGCCAGCAACGCCGATTTTAAATGAAAAATCACTCCTTTGCAACTTTGATTTGCCAAGCGCTGCGCATGCTGCTGCCAAGTAGCGGCGTCTCTACCCCTGAACACGATCTGTATCGTTTTAAAAGCGTGTTGCCTTCAGCCTGTCTCCCTGCCCGGTAAAGAAATCTGTCTTTTCTGTAGTCCCACAGACTTGTATGACAAGAAGAACTAGTTTCTAATTTTATGCCCATTGAGATAAACCACTAATGCTGGATGAAGGCTAAAAGGTAGGATTATAATACTACCCCACTGAACTGCATTTCATCAGCTATAACTTTCCAAAGCCAGATTTGTAAGTAAGCCCTTTACAGCTAAGGAAACTACAATTATCTTTTCCAGGGCTTCCTATGTTAATACTGGTAACAAATTCAAATGATTCTATCAACACGAAATATCCCAGAAGACTGAACCACCGCAGTGTGTGGAAACTGCAGATACCGAGGTGCTGTGTACCAAACAAATATTTCATTTTATACCTAATCTTTTATTATTTTTATTAAGTGTTTTGAAAGTAAATAGGGAAAGGCTAAGATGCATGACTAATAGCTAAGCCTGCTGAATGCTGAAACTGGTTATCAAAAGCTACCAAGACTTTGCCCTTCCTCTGCATTGAGACAATCGGTAATGAGGGAGTTCTCCAATGGCCTATTCTCTAGCCTCAAGGAGGCCGGGGATACACAATCCCCAAGGGAAGGTAACAGTTTATCCTTTTCCACAAACACAGAATGCCTCATTTAGAAACGTGTAAACTGCATTTTATTAAAAAACAAATCCACCTCAATGCCAAGAGCTCCATGAGAACAGATGGACACCATATATTCCTTATAATGACGCTTTCCAACTCTTCCTTAGAAAGATGCACACAGAGATAAACTGTTAAGTTGCCCCTTTTGTGGGAGTACCTTAAAAAAATCAACTCCTTCACAGAAGTTTTTTATAAAGAGAAATACCATTTTTGTTAGGTAAGGTGATACCAAATTACCCTAAGAGGTGGCCTGTGTGTCATTTGCCGAATTGAGCTTAAAAAGTATTGCTCATATCCCCGGATGACTTTTCAGCTGCACTAATCAGGTGGTTATGATTCTGATTAAATAAAAGGTGGTTTTGTGTTATTACCACAATAACCATCCAACAACCTAAAACAGAGTCTTTATCAAAATAAACAAACATGACTAATTTTTTAGGCCTGGCAACATGCTAAAATATCAGTGTGATTAGCCAGTAAATCCCATTTTAAGAAACCTTTTTATGACTGGGGACTTCTGCCACTTTACAAATGTATTCCTCTAAGCCCACTAATTCAGTTAGCCTTTTCAATCCATTGTATTATTCTTGGGCCAGCTTCATTTTGCATTAAATCCACTGCAGAAAGCTAAATTGAACGCAAAAATCAGACTTGATCCAGGCTTCCTTTTGTTCAAAGATAGAGACCGAAAGTCCTCTGCCGCTGCCACACACTTTCATCACCAATTTATAGGAACCGACAGTGTAAGGGAAAAGCAATGAAAGTCATTGTTTTGGGACTTCAAAGCATCTCTGTATCTGGGGAAGGAAATCCTTTCAGTCAGCAGTGCTTTCCCCCCAGACTGCAGGTGGGTGAAAAGTTATACCCAACTGGAAGTGCCCCAGAGCCATAGGGATATTAATGACATACAGGGACTATTTAAAAAAAAAAAAAAAAAGTAAGAACACAAGGGGGCTAATTAAGAAAATGAAATGGAAAATTGATTGGTGTGTGCTTTATGCTGAAGTGGTGAATGTTAAGAACAGGCAAAACGACTGAGTGCACCACAGACTTGTGTCTATTTTTCTCAGAAGCACTCGTTGTCAAGCACCCAAGTATGTATGCCTTTAAAGTATACTACGGCTTAATTTTAGTGGAGAGAAAACAGAAGGTCAGGCTTGGGAGGGAAGCAAATCCCTGAGAGTCCAATCCTACTCCTGTTAAAGTCAGGGAGAGTCTCGCTGCTGATTGTACCAGCAGCAGGATGGAGCCCATGCTGCATTTCTGATTTAAGTGACAACCTGAGCAGTCAGAATTGAGAGATGCTTCTTATATCTGTTAGTGTTAGGCCAATGACAAGTATCGAGATCAAAAAAAAAAAAAAAAAAAAAAAAAAAAAAAGGAAAACGTGTTGATTAATCAACAGGAAAAACCCCAGTGCATTGCAAACTATGCAACTGCACTGCCACAAAGATTTTCTGCATTTCTTACCATGAAGGATTTGATAAGAAATCATTTTCCTCCTCACAAAGTACACACCCGAAATCGGAACACAGGTACTGAGACAAAAGCATTAATCAAAACTTACCTTAATGTCTTGCTCTGAGCTATCAGTTACAGCTTTCTGAGCAGCACTGGAGAGTGAATTTGCCACCTGTGGCTGAGCTTCTAGGAGCTTCTTCAGCTTCAAATCCACCAACTTACTGTTTTGTTCTGCTAAATATGCAAATACCACATACAACACAGTGAGATGCATTTAAATGCAGAGTCGCTACAACAATGTAGCAATTTAAAAGGTAGATTTCATTCACTTTGCTATCATTTCAAACTAAAAAAGGAAAAAACTAGAAGACATTTTTTTTTCTGCAATTTGGATTGGCATAGATTTGTGTAACGTACATAGATAATGCCTAAGTTTTCTCAAAAAAAGTATGTAGCACTCAACTGAACAAGTAAACATGCTTGAAGACAGCAGATGAAAAAACACAGAAAGTAGACAATGTTTACTTTACTTCCAACCTGTACACACCTATACTTTGGCATAAAACCACACTTAAAGAGCCATTTATTTTAAGATGACATATAACAATTTATCACATATTCTAAGTACTGATAACCCCTCAAGTTTATGAACTACTAATTCATCCTAAGGCTCCTTGGCACAGCTTCTGAATGATAAAATTTCAGTATCAAAAGAGACAGCTTTCTAGTAATATTTTACTATGATTTATAGAGTATGTTGAAGCTGGGAGAGCCGTAAAACGCTTCATAACTGCATGGAAGGGACAGATTCAAAGTCTGCTGAAGTCCCCAAAAGTTTTTCATCAGTTTTAGCAACTTGGATCAGAGCCCAAAGAAATAATAGTTGAGAATTTTACCTCCCAATAATGCTCATTCTGTACGTGATCGTTGACTATATGAATTTGCAACACACCTATGCATACACAGTTACCTACACATACACACGTAATAAGGAGAAAGGTGTTAATACCAAACCACAGCGCAGATCTATGGAGCTAACTCTGGGTAGGAAGGCAGAATAATGCTGGCACAGAAGCCCCCAAACATACTCTACATGCAGCACCACACAAGAAATCACCCCTGCAATGGAGCGAATGCAGCATCACCTGCGTACATTATGCACATACATCTGGGCCTTGGGTCAAACACAGAGGAAATAGCAGTTGCTATGTTTTTCTATAGGCACAGCCTGAGTTTTTCACTTTGGGCTGGTGACTTCTAGCTGGTGTGGGAAGTGGAGCCATGACTGTTTTGCCGCACAGCTCCTTCCAAGGTTTGGAGCGCTCCAATTCGTGTTAGCCAAAATATTTTTGGCATGCTGGCAATCAAATGATGCCTGCCTCCAGCAGCAATGGGCTGGGTTGGGTTATGACGAAGGATAGTTTCCCTTTCCTCTGGCACACCCAGTCAGGGTGCCCTTAATTGAGGCTCACATGTAAGTACATGCACATTCTCATGGGTTTATACATAAACATCGTGTAATAACTATGATATAAGAGGTTCACATTTTATCGGATACATTCACAGCAGCGTATGGTAGCAGTACTGACAGACAGATGCAATACTTAAAACCAACAACTGGCAGTAAAAACAGTTTTGTCTTCGAGAGAGATGGGAGGGTCTAAGATTCAGCAGCGGACAAATTAATTAAGGTGGTCATAATGATCCCAAATGTGAAATGTCCCTTACAGTTCTGCACTTAGGTGCTCCCAGGAGATTCAGTCTTCATTAGAACTTGGTATGAATTGGCAGAATCCCAGTGAAATCTCTGTACACTGATTTCTATCACAGCATTAGACTGCTTTCTGTATTATTGCCTGTCCCCTTCCTTACTTGTTTGTACCTCTGACTACTGTGCAGACTGAACTGCAAAATGATGTCCCAGGTTTTTTCCAGAATGTCTTCCCGTGGTGGAGATGAAGCGTTGGGTAGTGGGTTTGTATCCCTGAGAAGGTATCTCCCAAGAAAAAAGACCCACAGAAATAAATGTTGGTAAGTCACTGAGACTATGTGACAGGAATATTCATTTACTGGTTTTCTATTTCTCCTAAAATGAACCAGTATTTATTGGAAAAGTATTTGACAGGATTCTGCTCTAAATCAGCTTAATTCAAATGCTGGAAACACTAAATATATTTTCTTATGTGTTTGGAAATCCTCAAATAAAAAAAAATAAAAGGACATGACTCAATTCTTTCACAATCCAAAAAGACTAGAAAGAAAGTGCTATATTCACATCATTGTTGGTTTAATTTACAAAGAGCAAACACTAAATGAAGTGTTTTGATTTAATATATTATGGGCTGCACACTTGGGTCCAGCTGGCATGGGCAGAACCAAGTCGGAGGATGCTGTAAGAAGTTCTCTCTTGTACTGCCTTTATCCCAATGCTATCCTGTGCTTGCTGCACTTCTCCGGGCTTGACCTAACTTGCAGTGAGCAGAAACGCCCTGGCAGAGAAGCACACCACAATACAAAGAGGCCCTCGGCACTCCCCAGGGCCACTGGTAACAGACAGACTTGTACAGAGAACAAACTCCTTCAGCAACTCTCTGCGAGCAGAGGAGCCCCTTACTGATAGGCAATTACCTTCACATCTTGGAAGATCTAGCGCCTTTTCAAATAAGCATCTCCCTTGTAAGATCTATGGAGGAACCTGAACTCCAGTTTTGCCCGATTACAATTTTTGAAAGGGGAAATACCACTACTGTCATTTATTATTACTTGACCAGCATGTGCTAAGATTATACAAGTATTTCTACAAGAATATGAATGCTTTTAAAATGTGTTATTAAAAATCTATTACCTGAACTTTGTAAAGTAAGTAGGACTAATTCTGCTCAGATTTATACCTCCATGTCCCCACTGGAGCAACAAGGTATAAATACAAGAACTGGTCCTCAGGAAGGAACTGGAGGGATACCAAGCCTACATGGAAACAGAGGCATGTTTGCTCCTCTTCACTGAGCAGACGGGCCAGGATGTCAGTGCAGAGAGCGGCAGCTGTACTCGCCAACGCGATTGCTCACTCCTCTGGCCTGTCTACCTTGGTTTGCTGGGACAATCCAGGCAGGGTGATTTCAGGTGGCTCTGCTTTACAAATCTGGCCTGGGGCCCCCTTCCCCATCAAACAGCAAGAGACATTTAAATCTGCCATTGTTGGAAATAATGATTTTGTTGCTGATTTTAAATTTCAACTAAACGTGAATGGAAAATATTCAAAAAGAATAAGCATTAGGCTTTAAAAGATCTGAAAAGGCACAAAGGAATAAAGCTATGACAGACAGAAGCAGCACATCAGTACTTATATGATGATGGAGTGTTAGTCATGCAAAATACACAAAATAGCCATTATTTAAATTACCCGTTGAATCAAGGTCATTTTCTAGGTTAGTAAGCTCATCTCCACCTCCAGTAACAGAGCATTCAGGAACCTCCTCGTTAGTATCTATCTCAATATTATCATCATCCTCATCCTCATCTGTAGGAACATACAGCATTAAGGTTAGTATTTTCTTACGTACATGCACATCACTAAAAAAAAAGAATGCTTTAGAGAATAAGCTGAGTTATGATAAAAATGCAAATCATTAAATAAGTCTGGAAGGAGATTTCACTCTGTCCACTCATGGATTTATCGCAAAACTGATGCAATTCAATATACACACAGGGGGCTCTGCTGGAAACTCCTGCTACAATAAAGGTAGAGTCTGGCCTCAGCAGTGGCTGTTCTCTGCACTAAATCTCTGGCTAACTCTGAAAAGCACATGTGCTTTTCCTTGTAACTCGAGTCAAAATAACTCCCCCCAGGCTTCCATTTCTCTCTAATGCAGAATGGGTGCCAAAGCTGGCATACAGCAGGTTTGGATGGATCTGGCCAGCAGAACGACCTGGGAGCTGCACTCTTGAGAAAGGCAGCAGCTCCAGGTACTGAGTTCCCAGCTTGGTGAGACTTGCCATTCCTTACTTTGCACAATATATCACAGACCAGTGATCACTGTACCTTGCTTAGGTGTTAGTGTCTCCTACCACTTCTGATACGAGGAGGAAAACTGCCACCTAGAATATCATGCTTAGCAAGCACTGACCTCAGGTGTAGCAAGAGCACACTCACAGATTGCTGCCTTACTGCACCACTTTGAATCAGCATTGTTTGTAAGCTACATATATTTTAAATAAAATAATAATTGTAATTATACTGTATATTTTTTATAGGATCTTTTTACCAAGTTTCTCAGAGCAGCTTATGAATATCACTTGTAAATGAGCCCCATAATGTTTTACGAAGTAGGCGATTATTATAATTACAATTATGATGATGATGTAGGTAAATTATGGCACAGAAAGAGTAAGTAACCTGAGGAAGATCAAATAGCAAATGCTGAACTGTGAAGCAGATCCCAGAAAAAATCCTGACTCACATTTTCAATACAAATATATAATGAAATTAAAGTCCATAAAAACTAGATTAGTACTTTCCAAGCATGTAGTTGCCTTGTATTTGCTTACTTTTAAGTCTCATATCAAATGCTATCTACACTTGTTCAGACTTATGCAAACATTTTTTTCCTATGTATGTATGCATGCATGTAAAAATGACAAAAAAAGAGAAGGCTGGAGTGTGTCTGGAGAAGTAAGACACAAATAGTAACTAAAGGAACTTTAAACCACTTCACAATAGGAAAAAATACTAATTATAATTACAGTACTTCGGTACATTCAAACACCATACAAACAAAAAGGATCCTAAACATAGTACCAAGATGCCATAATCCTGAATATCAGAAGTTTGGGGAAGTTTGGACCAGGATTGGTGCTGATCACTCATTGTCTGTCTTTGAAATACACTAAACCTCATCCCCAGACCTGAAGTTTGCACTTCAGGTCCATACTGCTGACACAAAGGCCATACAGTTGTTTCTTTTCATTACCTCTTTATCTCCATAGTCCCTATAATTCCCATTTTAGGAGCCTGTTGACTTTTTTTGTATGTCTGCTACTCTTTTTAACCAGCTGCTCCCTCAGTTCCTCTGTAATTAATCAATGTCTTTCACAGACCACTGCCGATTCAGGCTAAGGCTCTTGCTGCAACAGACAGGAGCAAAGAAGTTTCCATTTCAGTGTCTTACTCAACATCCGTTGCATGTATAAAGGAGCAGCAATCTGTGAAGTAGGACCCCTCCGTTTCAGCTGACCACCACGTCTTCCCTGGGCTCCTCTCCACTAATTCTCAATGGTCCCTGGAAGAGTCAGCTTTCTTCCAAACTGCCCCAGCTTGAGCCTGATAGATGGAGAACAACACCTCTCCTCAGCCAAACCAGGATCTGTGACCGGACCTGTGACCTGAGAGATGGTGCCTCAGGCATACAACTGGGTGGGCAGAAACACTCAGGACTCTCTGTGACATCTTTTCTGTTCCCACTTAAATTCACATAGAAGGTTCTGTGATCTGGACTCTAGTTGTTTCAGGTAGCACAGAGGTAGGTGAACAAAGTAGAAGGGCACAGTGTGATCATGATGAAGTGGAGAAAGGGATAGGGTAAAAAGCAGACTGAAGAGAAAACAGAGAATGGTAAAGCAGCAACAGCAACAATTCTGAAGTTTTGAATTTCCTTCAAAGCATCTCTACGTTTTCTAATGAGGAGCTAGACTTCTCACATGATTTTAAATCCTTCATGATGGTGTTAGAGACATTCAGTGGCAGACAGGCCACAGTACTCTCAAACGCATCCTGGAGCTCATGGTGGCACACTGAAAGCATGACCAGGCTAACAGCAGCAAAGGGCTATGGACATCTGGAAGAGGTGGAAGAGAAGGAAAGAGGGACACTGCCATGGCAGAGGGAAACCAAATCCACCTTGAGCCTAGAGGCAGGCAATGACTTCCCAAAGCACCCAAAGAAGTCAGCTCGCAAGGTCAGCTCACAACTACCAGTCATCCAGGAGGATGCTGGATGTGTCAAAACAATCTAAACAAGATGACAGGGTTTAAGACTGCTGGATACTAAGGGAATGCTTATATTAGATTATTTGATTTTCTTTAATTTAATCTAGCGAGATGAGATCAGAGGCACTGTCTTTGACACCACCATTTTAGGTAACAAAAGAGATGGGAATGTCAAAGACACCAGTTCCTAGTGTCAGACAATGACCTGACCTAGTATTTAATTTAAAGTTAGCAGGCTTCGACTGAATATGATTATCAGGACATTTACACTTTATTAAAAAAAAAAAAAATAAATTCAATGAAAAGCATTCATTTGAAGTAATTTCACAAATTTTCAAATATCTTTCAAAATCTACAGATTCCTTATTTTAAACTACTCTAGTTTTTTTTTTCCAGTCCAATGTTCTTCCAGCATATTAGAAAGGGAAATGTGTTTAGGGAGCATGTTACAACAAGATTTTGCAATTATAAATGATAAAAGGAACAACATGACGAAGAGATAACAGATATCTTTTATGAAAAGAACAAATTACTAGTGTGAAAAACTTAAAGCACTTGGTCTAGAACCAGGGCATGTATTTAGAAGAGTACTAAAGAACTCTTCTTTGACAAGTATGTAAATGTGGATCCTAGAAAGACAGCAAAGTCTTACTATGTTGTGAAGAAACAAGCAAAATTAAAGACGAAGGATTAAGTCAAGAACTAAACAGCACTGACCATTACCTACACAGCCTGGACTGCAGACTGGACTGAAGAGAGTGAAATAAGAATCTTTTGGAACCAAATGGAAATGCCAGAATATTGGTGGAAAAGAAGATCCAGAGGCATTTTATAGCTCATATCTTTTACTATTCAGATTCAGCTCAGGCTTAATTTGTGGTTAAATTGATATTCTCTTGACTTGGTTTAAGCTTGCCCACATGTGAAAGAGTTGCAGCAGACTACATCAATTTCTAGATGAAATTAAAAAAGAACAATTTTCATAAAGAGGTAAAATCATTGATGGGGATTGGATCACATTAGTGGGAGAAGCATATATAAGCTGCCACTGGACAGTACTGCATGAATAGTACTTGCTCTTTAGGGAAGATGCCTCCAGGATTGTCTCTGGGAAGTCCTTCAGGCTTGTGGATATTCAGATATTTAGTTTATTTATTTTCAGGTACAGAGTTCACTTTAAGGCTACAGGATTTGACAGGAGCATCTGAACAGTAATAAAGGAAGCAAAAGTGGGGAATGGAAGAAATGCAGAGTCTAAATACTGGTTCAGTGTACAAGAAATCAGATGTCAGGACAAAAAAGTGCAGCAGTAACTGCCAACAGATACAAATACTGTCAGTTAAAAATATTAAATCGAGAACTTAACACTGTTTTATGAGTTGGAGACTAAGCATGATGAGTAAGCCTGAGCTACCATGTACATTCCCTCCAAATCATTGCCTCAGAAGTCAAATCTGTAATGTACCCTGAAATCTTTAAGCATACAAGTGCAATGCAATGCCAGCTGGCTCTCTTTCCTAAGTTCTTTAACCACAGTACACCTTTCCAACTTTTGTTATTCATTCCAAAATTTCTGAAAACTTTTTTTGTCTTACAATATATTTGGATGCTGCTTCTCCTGTGTTTTTCCTTTCCTGTTCCTCTAACATCCCTCTTCTGCGCTGATCTTGTGTTCATTCTCTTCTCCCCTCCCAGTTTTGCCTATTTTTGGCACCTTTTTCCCCAAAGCCTCTTCACATTGTGCTTGTCTTACCCCCTGTCCTCTCCATTGTTCCCTCCTTCCACTGCCTACTCACCACCTCCAGATCCTAGCCACATCCTCACAAAGACACCATCTCAAATAAAGGATGGAGATGTGCCAGAGAGTAAAGAAAACACACTACCCAAATCCCAGAAGAGTAGATGGGTGTCCTACTGCACGGGGACACTACCTAGATAAGATGTCAATTCCTTTGTCCCGTCGCTGCTGGGAAAAGGGAGGATATTTGGATTCCTATCTCGATACTGTCCCTGGACCCATCTCAAGGCATCCGCTTATCAGCCTGAAGCTAGTAGGACATCTAATAAATTTGAAGCTGCCATCCCAAACCCTCTGGCAGTTGGCAGGAAGAAGTATTTTCTGTCTCACATGCCAAATAACCTATGAAAAAGACTAGATTTCATAGCAAAGGATGCTGCTTATCCAGGAAAGTTTCAACTTGCCATAGGCATTTGAGTTTTTCAAACCATGATTAAATAAAGCCTTTTAACAGAGAATGTAGCACCAGCACCAAAGCATGCAACTCTTAATGAGCATATAGAAACACTGAAAGGGATCACATTTTCATCTACAATAGTGAGCAAGAAGTTAGTCTTTAGAAACTCCAAAATCCCAAAGCTAAAACGTCACTTTTTTCTGGAATAACTGAATTGAGAGAGGAAAATTATTTGGTACATTCCCTTTTTGTAAATTAAAACGTAGCAATCAATGCAGAAGAAGAGATTAATGAAGCATAATGGACAAGAGAGCTCGGAAGACAAAAGATATTACTATAAGCTTGTCTTGGGTATTGTACAGGGAATACAGGACTATACACAGAAAAAAAACCTACTACATGTGAATGTAGTCAGGGGCAATATTCACAATCCATTTGTAATAAGGAGACTGTCTATTAAATCCTAATTTTTGGTGGAAATAAAAAATGGAAAAAGACTAAACCCAGAAATAATTATAATTTATTTGGTTTATAAAGTGTTGATGCCATTTCACGGAACTACTCTATTTTAGAAGACTCAATTTCTTGAGTGGAGATCTGGTGTGGCACCTGACATTACCAGCAGTGTGGCGAAAGTATGTAGAAGATGTTCCATAAGGAAAGCTTTTTGAGAATGAATAAGTAGAAGGGAGTGCTATAAAATGCACACTGACATGAAAAGAGCAAAGAGGAATAAAAGGAGAAAGGGAATAAAAACTGGAAGTCCAAGAGAAGTTCAAATAGTTTGGCCAAACTACGGTATGAACAAATTAAAATCAATGTAGGAAATATAAACCAAGGAGATAACTCAAAGCAAAAAGTGCAAAAGTAGAAAGCAGTGCAATTGTTATACTGGTTAAAACCCAACAGGTATAGTGGTGATAACTTTATAAACAAGTTGTCATCAGTACTGATACTGTCTCCTCCTTCAATAAAACTGAAACGCTCTGAGTGCATGCGCAGTATTTATGTATATAGACTTTTTTTTTTTTTAGTATATATGCACAGTGCACAGTTACCTCTGAGACTGTTTATAAACTGAATGAAGGGCAGGAAGAGCAATGGCAAAATTCAGAGGAAAATATGAACAGGGAAGGCCACATCCCAGAAAGCAGCATACTGGGATATTTAGCAACACGACCTGTGAGTCACTGCCACAAAACAGAGTAACTACTATCCAGCTGAGCACTCAGGATATACCCAGAAATTGTACCTTCCTTGGAGGGGAGAGATGGCAGGAACAGCTATGTACAGGTATGATAAAACAGTGAGGAGGAGGTAATTAAATAACGTAGGATGGGGAGTCATAAGTTGTGAAGAGGGATGAAGAACACCATAGTCTACTTAATATACAAGCACTGTGTCGTTTTGCTCAGCCTGTCTTACTCCCTCCCCATCAAGGATGTAACTTCCCTATTTATCATGAAAGAGAATTAGGTTGGCAAGCTTGGTTTACTGGGCAAAGAGAAGAAAACTGAAGACTAGACCCAAAGGGAGATGTACAACTCACTGCTTTTCTCTTTGGGTGTTAAATGGAACAGAAGTGTAGGGTTTAGAGTGTGGTAAGACTATATTTAAATACATATGCATATAAAAAACATGTAATAGAGAAGAAAACAATATTGTTGTTGAATCTACATGCATCGTGAACTTAAAGCTGGATTTTCCTGACACTTTGGTTTACAATTACATGTTAGTATGAGAAACAGAATTTCCCCTTAGAATGTGTAGAAGATACTAAAAGAGCAAGAAGCCTGTACTGAAACGTGTGCTCAGCACCCATTTGAGTTTGAGTGACACTACATTACTTCGACTCGTAGCACTGGCAGGTATATGAATTTTAATGACATTTCAAAGTCAGTTTAATAACATTATAGCAATATTACAACTCAAAACCTGTAAAGGCAAGTGGTATGTCAAAAGACTGCAATTTAAAATCAAAAGGTTGTTGCCCCCACCTCCCATGGGTCGCCTTTAAAATTCTCTTCCCAAGCAGTCTTCTGAACACATTTAATATAAAATAAAGTTTCTGAAGTATTTCTAATGCTGTTTTCCCCCCAAATTATGTCAATGGTCCTATATAAATATATATATTGAAGATATTTTAACCAACAATCATAAATTTCTAAATAATTGTGGGTAATGACAAATCTATAAATAATGGGCCAATATGAGCTACTTGTTCACATAACATCTTTTTCTTTCAATCACATGTATGCTTTTCTTTTAATTGTTGGAAATTAAGTGACACAAGCCTGATTTAGGAAACATATCTACGGCCAGGTCTTTTCATACATGCACCTGATGAACAACAACATTTTGAAGTATGAATAAAAGTGATACCCAAAAAGGTCTCTGGTTTCTAGGTTGCCACAGGAATAAGATACAAGGTTCCTCAGCTCACCTCCAGATGCCTTTGACCTTTCTTTCAACTTTTCTGCAGCCATTTCACCGTAGCTAGGAAGTTCTGACATCTTCACTCCAGATCGAGCTTCTGCTATTAGCTGACGAGCTCGCTCTCTCAGCTGCCGACGCCGCTCTTCATCTTGCTGCTAAGATATATTGAACAGTTGCCAACTCAGTAATTGACAGAAATGCAATTTCATTCTCAATCTGATCATCATGATAGTAACTGGTTTACAGCATAGTGCTTGGCCCACATTATAAATAGGATGCTCGATATCAGTTGGGTGTCACACCACAATTTTTGAAGACATCCGTGAATCAGATTTTTTTTTAAAGCATTCCCCAAATTATTAATGCATTAGAAACCTAATTATTTTAAATTTAAAGCATTTATAAACTATGTTCTATAAAAATACCTTGATGAAAATTCTCAGACACTTTTATCTCAAAGTAATAACTACAAAAAGTTTTACCATGGCTATAAAAATGGTTTTACTAAATTGAATTACTTGTTTGAGTAATATTCTCTCACAGAACTGAAATGAGAAGCCAGATGTTGCTCTCAGTTACTCCAGTCACCAAGCTGGCTTCAAGTGTAAAGTGACATCAAATCTGAGGCATGAAAAGGAATCTAATCCTTCAACTTCAATGGATACTTTTTTTTTTTAAATAAACTAATGAAAATTAATGAAAGAACAATAGATGCCAGAGCAGAAAATACTTTGCATCGCTTTAAAACATCCTACTAGTGGGACTTTGGTCAGTAATTAAAGAGATTATATTGGAACCATCCCAGATAGTGCTCTCCCACTAAAGCTTGTAACTATCTTAGAAGCATGATAATATTTCAGTTACATAAATGAACGAAGTTCTACCGCATGAAATTTTGGAAAAGCCTAACTCACCATACTAAAAAAATATTAATAAAAAGATGTGTTTAAACATAGCTGTAAGAATGCATTAAACCATAAGGGAAACAATTTCCATTTTCACCTTAAAAATATGATTTTTTTTCAAAGTTAGGACTGTTTTTCCCCTCCCCTCAATATTAGAAATACTCATAAGCGCAACAGTGTTTGGCTTTAAGTCAAATCTGCCGATGTTTGTGTTATTGACATAATGAACAGGATAAAACCCAGGTATAGGCAGTTGACCTGAACTAAGTGGAATATAACAAACTGCCTAATTTTGGAGAGCCGTCCTGGCAGCCTTCCCACCAACCCAGAAACTGAGCATCCCACACCTGCAGATGCTGGTGAGAGCTGTTGCTAAGTGCTATTTAGTTTAAGCAATCATTAATAAAACAAGCGCAAAATACTAATTAGGTACATTTTACCCATTTCCATGTAAATTGTTTGTTTGTAGCTATTTACTCAGCATTGTTCTCAGCACAATAGAAAAAATGCAAATGACTGAATCAGAATGCAGCCCTAATGGGACTTTCTGTTTATAACCATTAGCCCAGAGGTGTGCTGTAATTCAATCCTCCAGCAGCAAGATTTAGCCTCATTAACAGCTTGCACGGGCAGGTTACAACTCATAAAACCCTACAGTAAACAAAGTATATGGACACAGCACAATATCTTGTCTCTGAGTGACAGAACCCTGATTCCCTATCAGATTGCCTTGATTTACTTTTCTCCTAATGTCCTTCCCCTGGAAAGACAATTCTGCCTGGGCCCTGCAAGGCAGCGGGATGGCACATTGGCTTTGTTTGCTTTCTCACCCTTTAACTTCCCAGAAGGCACAGAGCAACAGTTCTATCAAAAACTTATTTGGTGAAGTACACGTTAGAAAGACAACTAGAAAGCTTCCCCCCTGCCTCTATGCACTATAATAGATCAATTTAATTTCATTTAATTTCTAGCCAGCCAACTGACACAGCAACCGATTTTATTTCGACCCGCGGTACTCAGTAACATTAATTACATTGAATTTTACATGAAATAAAACTGCTGAAATCTCTACTATTTGTAATTCCTAGGATACAGGAACTTGTGAGTTTGATTTAAATTACTTTTAAGAAGAAATGTGCAAAACTTATAATTAAGATTCCCATGTGGTTTAACGTCAAACAACTTAATCTACCGTAGCCCAAGTAGTTTAAAATAAGGCCAGTTAGGTGTTTGTGCCAAATGTGCCCTAAACTGAGCAAGCTGATTCCCCCCCTCTCCTTTTCTCACCTCCTCTTGAAAGAGAACTTGTATCCTGAATTATTAGCATAGTCATTAACATCCCGGGGATCTCCAAGCAAACAGATTATTGTGGCTTGTGTTTGTGCTGATTAAGCCAATCATCACCAGCGGATAAGAGAAAAACCAGCTAGTTCTTCCTTAAATTCAATTCAGGTATCTGAACCCTCGGTTACTGAGCTTGGCAGAGGAAACACTGGTGGAAGGAGCAATGAAACTGAGCGTAGAAAAAGTAGGCAGATTCAGTTCTGAGGTACAGAACAATTATTAAACAGCAAATCCCCTAGATCTTGGACAAGAAAGCACTTGGGAGAGGTATAGAGGCACAAACATAGATATCAAAAAAAAAAAGAGACACAAAGAGAAGATCTGCACCAAGAAAGGACCACGCAAACACACATACAGTGATTTTTTTCCTGTACAGTTGAAGAGAAAATTCAGTAAAATCTTTTACCCTCTGACATGAACCTGACATGCCAGAGACATTAAAGTTTGCTCTGTTATTTTCCCCCAATTACTTTGCAATGGTCTAAAAATCTGCCACGCGGATGCACAGCAAGGAAAACTTCACCATTTAAGGACAAACTCTTCAAGAATAAGTAATGTAATTCCTTGTTTCCCTCCTATAAAAATGTATTGGTATGCAATTTTTATATTTCACAGTTCACCGACATCTCGGCAAGCTTTCTTCCACTGCTTCAATGGTGCTACTTTTAATTTTATCCTCCTTAGTCCTAGTAATTAAAGTGATCAGCAGTGGCATCCCAACGGCTTTGACACAGCTACAACCCCCTAGCAGACTCCGGCTTTTAAGGGGAAGGGGAAGAAAAAAAGGATGGGAGTTTCATTTCACTGGAACAAGAAAATCACGCTTCTCCAATCCTCAACTTTATCCAATTGTTCTTTCAGCAGCCTTTGGATCTTAAGAAACAAATAAAAATGGCTGCCATTAGGGGGTCCTTTTTGTACTCGCCGCAGATGGCAATGACTGACATTACTTTGGCCAAAAACGATGCCGTGGATTTGGGAAGGTAAATTCAAATGTGAAACACTGCCGGGGCAGTTTCCGAGATCATCACCCGGCCAGCGATGTCGCTCGGCAGTGCCAGAAACTGAGAGCTGACCAACTCAGTAAAATATTGAGCAGTGGAGTCTTGCAGGGGAAAAAAACCAACCACCCAACCACGCCCATAAAACCCATCTCCTTAAATCACTAAAAATTCTTCAATCTTCTCACATTTAAAAAAACCCAAACACCTCTGTCAGGGTTTTTCAGTTGTCCTTTGGCAGAAATTTGGGAGGATCCAAACTGAGTTTACACACCAGAAGTCTGATAACGTATTATCCTCTCCCCATAAAAAAAAAAAAAAAAAAAAAAAATCCTGTGAGCTGCATTTATTTGATGTTTAAAAAGAAAATTCTTTACCGTGTCCATAGACGGGAGAAAAAAAAAAGTGGTAAATTAGTGACACTCCACAGCAACAAAATTAAACCAGAATTGTACCTATGAGGGGGAGCGATTCCTGTAGCTGTAGGTTTCAAAATTGTCTGTGGTCTGCCCTGAGTGCACAGTACATCTGAGAGAAAGAACTTGACTGCCACCTCTTTCATCATTAGACAGGAAGAACGGCTCTGTTATTAGCCATTCAGAAAGAAAAAGACTTCTGTGCTTGTCCAGAGGCAAGGATTACCAAAATGTACCTATTCAGTTAGTAGAGAAGACAGAATAAAAAAAAAAAAAAAAAAAAAAAAAAAAAAAAAAATTACATGAGCTTTAAAGGTTTGGGCAGGCTGGGTTTTACTGTGACCTTGATCGGCTCTTGTTTGAGTAAATAGGATTTGGGATGAAACATTAAAACTGTTTAGCAGATCTTTTCAAACCATTTCAAACTTTTCTTATGTTGGTTTATAATATAACCAGACATGCTTGTAAATGGCCACACCTGCTCATTTCTCTGGGGATGGCCTGATCTCTGCCTTTTCTAACAAAGAAAGGATGAGAGAAAAAAAAATATCAGCTTTTCTTGTTGCAAAACAGAGTGGAAAGTCAAAATCTTTCTCAAGTTTGTCCCATCTGGTCAGATTAAATCTTTGATCACCCTGGGGACCACATTTATGTTTGGTCTCTACTACCGTTTCAGAACAGCTCAAAATACACAGGTAGTGAGCAAAACATGAACTGCTAAGCAGAAAACACTCGACAAACAAAAGTGCATTGGCTTTGGATTTCTGTGGCTAGTCAGATCGTAGGAAGTGGTCAGCAAAGAAACACATAAACATCTTAGATATTTTCTGCCTTCTGCCTGGTGTCTACATGAGCTACCTTACCAGCAATAAACTGTATGTAACTTGAAAATATTTTTTCATGAATGTCTATCACAAAAAGCATCAAATCATTTGTCATAAAGAAGCAGCTATTGGCTTACGATCTGTGGCACTGATGGACTAATGAGACAAGACAGAATGAAAACAGAAGTAGCCCAAAGTCTAAACCTGGAAGAATCACAAGCTATGTCTTAACAAAGCTGTCCCCTTTAAGAAAAAAAGCCCCCAAAATTCACAATAAAATGGGGTTCTGGGGCTGTAAAATGGAAAACATCTCCTTAAACCTAGGAGATAGTTTTAAAGAAATATTAGCCAGCAATTTTTTATTTTTATTTCTTTTTTTAATATAATATATGTTGTTCTGGAAAACCAAAAATTCACTTGGTACAGTACTTCTGGTGTGAAGAATGCTGGCTGTAGAAAAACAATCCATTGATAATTTAATTCCTCATGTCATTGTGAAATGGAGAAACTCTTAGTTTACTGAATGAAAAAATATATATATTTGAAAAAAAGAATGGCTGACTAAGTAAGTATCACCTTGTGCTACATCCAAGGCCTCTTGCTGGTTGTCTGGCTGCTCTTTTGTAGGCAAAAAGGAGCTGAACGCTCTCTGGCTCCTTAGATCTGGCCCAACAAATGCACTGCCAGTCATGCACATGGATCCAGCTTAAAACCCAGTGTGAGCCTAAAAGAAGCTAGTCAAACTGGCACCTACTCATGCAGAAGGAGATAGATTTGTCATGACAGGCTGATTATTCAATGTAAAGAAACAGTTTAGCTTTTCTAATCTGGTACAAATACATCTTTCTCGGAGAAAAAAGTAAAAGGTCTAACAGTTCAAGTATTTAAAGTAAAGAAACCAACACAAAAATTGTAACGTCAAAGTGAACCACAGGTATTTGTGCAAGAGCATTCTGCAAAACGGCCCTGCAGTTCTATTCAGATAAATAAGATTTAACCCGTTTAACCCTTTAGGAGCTGCACATCTACATGACGATCAAGGCAAGCATTTCTATTTCACACTGCACTTGGCTCTATGGCAAGTTCTAAGGACAGGCTGAAATATCTAATTCCAAATACGCTTTCTGTTTTCTCCTCTTCTTGCTCACCTGCACCGATACTAAGAGCGAGGCGCTCTGCCAGCGAACAATGTGAGGGCAGCCTTGCCTACCGACGGGGCTCCCAAGAAAGATCATTGAGAAAGTCGATCTAAACCAAAAGCAGTGACAAAGCCCTCTGCTAACTTCTTCCCTGGAATTTTCTCTGCTTAGGCAAGTTTGTGCTCTCCCTCATCTGGGAAGTATAATTAAGGACAACAATTACCTAAGGCGTCAGGATCCAGAAGCTTGTTACGCCTGTCACCATGATTGTCAATGCTATTGGCATTACCCACAAACAAGGTCTCAAGCATGCAGCCTGAGAAATATTCTGAAATAGTGCCACCATCCAGACAGGGCATAATGTCCCATCTCAGACTGATAAGTCTAAAGATGGTATTTTCTGTGCCTTTCCACAGCCAAGTTACAAACAGAAGTTAAAAAAGATGCTTACTCATTGTAGGAGTCAACATTCATCGAGCTCCACTTAAGGGATTTTCTCTTGTGTAAACTTGACTTTATAATTAAAAAAAAAAAAAAAAAAAAAAAAAGTGGCGTTATGAAACAAAGACTTTTGGCAAGTATATGGGATGCATAAGCCGGAGAGCAGCATCTTTCAGTCTGCTATCCTGGGAAGCTTCCTTCTCGGGCGGGCAACCCTGCGCCGAGGGAGGAGGACATGCCCTCCTGAGGAATGCTCCTGGTTCACTCCCAGCTGAACAAAGCGGAGCGGGCTGCAGGGTGCCTCTGAAAGTTGTTTCCACCCCCCCTTCTCTTAATTTTCATGGGAGGGTGGCGGGATCCCAGTCTGCTCGTGTGTGATGAGAATGGAAAGAACAAGTGCAAACCCTACGCCTCCCTGGATCCTATTTTACTGGGTTTTTTTGAAAATGTCCTGCAAACTGCTGGCAGCTTTTTTTAATGGAAAATACCAATCGCCTAGGATCTATACCTAGCCTTTTGCCAATAATGAGAAAACTTCACCTTCTGTCCCCAGCAATTCTTAGGAAATCTTTTGCTGTTATTCCTACAAATCCAATTACAGATTGTTGAGTAGCTAGTGGAGTAAGCTTATTGAGGAGTGTCACATCACTAAGTCGTGCGTATGTGTTTCAGTTTGTAATGTGGTCTGAGCCGCTGTAGAGGTGTCAACTTAAAATGCAAGTAAGTAGCAGAACAGGGCTAATCCCAGCCACTACTCCCCTGCAGCCAAATTGTAGCGCAATGAATGACAGTGGAAATGCAAAGATGCCACTGTGCTTATCACACACAGCCAGATGGTGGACCTGGATCAATGCACACATGCCACGATCAATGCATTTGATAAAGAATTAAGAAGAAAACTGTACATGTTATCAAAGAACTTGTACATGGCATAATTATGATTCTGCATGTGCTTACTGATGATATTGGAGACTCAGAGGCAGGTGATAATGAAACTGATAGGAAGAAATAGCTTAAAGGCTACAGCATATGGCCTCAGCACTAAGAAATCTTGTCAAATAGTTCAGAAAGCTTTTTTAACTGTTATTACAGGCTGCTCATAGTGCAAGCTGGTGGCAACGTTTTAATTTTTTTTTTTAAATCTGAAATGTCAAAAAGTTACAAAAGCTATACTTTTCAGAATGGTTCAGAAAATAATTAAGACACTATTGTGTTTTAAGCACGGCAAAAAAACCTACAGGTAGAGCGAGTGTTCACAATTTTGGGGGGTTGTGGTGGTTGGGTATTTTTTAATATATATAATTCCTTGTTCCCTGAATAAATGTATTTAGACTTTAAGGGGGCTAGTGGCAGTTTAAGGAATGTGTCTGGGTAGCAATTTGCATTTGGCACACCAATTGCTACAGATACAGTTTTGATATTATTTCTCATCAAATGTAGAGTATTTCCCTGTTACCATTTGTGCTCTGTCGGCTGCATTACAGCCACCTTGGATGTGTGAGAAGGTAATTAATAATTTCTGGAAAATAAAGTTGAAAGTAATAAAAAAAAGCATATATATTTATAATGTAGAAAAGGTACCTAAAATACAAATTCTCATGCTCCAGTTGATAGATGAGCTGTCTAATCAACGCCTGGACGTAACTTAAGTGCTCTCATTAGTGTGAAGACCTTCAGGCTAAATAAGACTAAATCCCTTAAAAATTGCTTCTGCAATAGAAAAATCCCCCTTACCATTTTCCTCTGCCTAAATCATATCAATTAAAAAGAGAGGGAGGGAGGGAAGGAGGGAGAGAGAGGCATTTTCACATGACTTTGTTTTAACTGACACTCAAAAAACTATCTTCTGAATCCAATTTAAAATGTTGCAGCAAAAAAGTTCATTAGCAATCAAAGAAACAAAAAAATCACGCTGAGTTTAGTTTCTCTTTCACTTTAAACTTGGATCTTTAATCAGCGCTAAGGCGTATAATGCCCATTGAATCCTTTACCTTAACTTTTTTTTCAACCCCAAATATTTAATCAACATTGCAGTTTTACATTAAATTGTAAAATTTATCAAAACGACCCTCCAGAAGAGTGAAGTGTGTATTTTATTTGCAGCGGGACGAGGAGCCCCTCAACCCCCCCATCCCCCGAATTTCAATTTGTCCTGACAAACCATTGGGTATTAAATTCTAAAGGCACGCAGAGTGCATAAAGAACTGATGGCTTGATTAGCTCTTGTGGTGCAATTGAAGGAGCTGTCTCTCTCCCCGCTTCTCCATTTTGAGAAACACTTTGATCTCCGTTCAAGTCAATTCATGAACATCAACTGACAAGACTGCATGAAACACCCCAATGGTTAGGCCCAAACTCGTAGCAAACTATTTGGTTTCATTAAGGCTTCAGGAGAAGTGACCAGTGACAGTCCTTTCATTCAGAAGCCAACAGGCAAGTGACTATTTAAACTTTAATGTGCACAATGTACTGCTGAAGGCTGCTACACCTATAGTCAGTCACTCAAGTATGAATGCCTTTACCTACTATTTTGTGACATGTGAACTACTAAGTGCAGCTGCAGTCTCATTAATGCATTCGCCCAGATTTGTTTGCAGGACTAAAGAGATGATTTGCAGTATTTCTGGTGGGAGAAACGACTGTATCTTCAAAGGAAGGTAGAACAGCAGGTGCTATATAAAAGCCAGCGATTAAAAAAAGATTGTGTTTTTAAATGCAGTAATTTATTAAACATTTGCACGAACGTAGTAGAAATATCCATTCTGGCTGAAAACATAAAAGATCGTGAATCACATCACCTGCAAAATGCAGGGTATTTGGTGTGGTTTCGAGCTTTGCTACAGTAAACTATTTACACATCACTTTTCCCCTTTTTTAGTTGCCCTCTCCAAAGAGTCCCACTTCAAAGAGTTCATTTTTGCACCAGTTCCTGTCAATGCAGGTCAGAAACACTAAAGTGGAAAGTGGCTGCAGTGCCGTGGCACAAAGAGTCTCTGCGGCTGAAATCAAACAAAGCCCAATTAAACTAATCATAACGTCCCAGTGAACACAAGGAAGCTCACCTGGTATTTCTGGACTTCTTGTGTGAATTCCCAACTCTACTCGGTACTTGGTACTATAATTACCCTGACCAAAATACTGTGAAATTACTGCTCTGATCTACTAATGGCTGCAAAAAATCAAGCCGTTGTGGTTTCATGCCAAGGGGCCGTAGCAAGGTGGCGCAATGCTTTCTGACAGAGACGACAACTTCTAAAAACTCAAAAGGGAAAATTAACGGGATGTGGTTTATGTTGCCAAGGACTGTTCATTAATTACCAATTTAATCACTGCTGGAGGCATGACATTACAAAAATCTGGCTGAAAGTTCTAATAGATTATGAAGACCACCTAAGAAGAGTGACCAAGAAATGTACAAAACAATTAATACTGTTTCACTGCTATCAAAGACACTCAGATTATTTTACATCAAGTGAAGCAAAAGAATTAGTAGCTTCACAGTGCCACCACTAGGAACTGTAAATACAATGGCACACAATTAGTAATGCACATGTGACTTTTCGTTCAAGGCATATATCCTTGGGAAAGCCAGAACATGATAAGGAGAACAAAAGAAACATTTTAAAATGAAATGAATAAAGATTTTAACTCTACCCTTGTGCATGCTGAGCAATAACAGAATAGGCAATGCAAAATACAGCTCTAAGTAATGGCGATATCATCCTGGGATTCACAACAGCGTGTACTGAACATCCACACAGAAAACGTCCACAGTTATTAGCAGCGATAGAAAAAGAGCATTCCAGATGCTAAGAAACCTGGGTCTTGCTTTGTACACAAAGGGATAGCTCTGAAACACTAGGACAGTTTTTTGCTAAGATTTATAAACGGATAGAAGATGCTAAAGTTTTTGAACTAATGTTGTTCAGATGATCTTAAAATTCAGTTAATAAATTGACAGCCTATTTTCTGTGAGCGTACAAGTTAATGTTATGGCTGCAGACGACGCAGCACCTTGAATTTACATCCACATAATAAATAACTGCATATTTATATATTTAGGCTGGATGCTTAAATGGTGTAAATAGATACAGATTACTGAAGTAACAGCAATAAAATTCAGCTGAGAATCTCAAGCATTTGTATCTAAAACTCAAACTGCATAACATTTATCTTGCATTATCAAAGGTTACACTTTATTCTTGAAATCCCTCCTGGTATAAAACTGACAGCGCATACTAATTCTTCTTAGAAATGAGTTTACTTGCACTAATTGATTTATTTCCCCAGCTACGTCAGGGAGTTGTCTATAGCAGTATTTTTGTACAGTGGAATATCACAACTTCATAGTAAGAAAGTGCTTAAACAGATCAAATATGAAGTCAAAAGATGTAGAACCTTCTTGGAAAGTTACAGATTATTTTTATTTTTCATGTATTGAGTAATGTTAAATAAAACAACTTGTTTGTTCTTGCCATCAAGGAAATGAGATCAGGCTATCTCAACCTTAGCTTGTCGTTATAAAGAAGTAAATATCAGTTCAGTTGTGGTTTTGAAGTGTTCAGTCAGCAGGTCTAACCATCATTTAAAGAAAAGTATATTGTTAAAACAGGTATAAAACTTGGAATGCTCATGAAATGTAAATACTATACAGCATAGTCTTATCAGCTTAAACCATATTTAGCCACTTTATAGTGGCATACAGACAAGACATATAAATGAACAACAGGGAATAAGTTACCAAAGCTCAGGGATTACCAAAATAATGTTCAATCTTTTTACCAATTAGATGGTAACTGCTTCTTTGTAATCTCAGGAAGATCTAGTGATCATATCTAAATCTGGTTGCAATTATCAGCATGACAGACTAGTCTTTTTCAATCAATATTTTCCAATTAATATTAAAAGACCAAGGTTGCCATCTGTAAAGTCCTACACCTAAAAAAATTAATGTTAGATGTTTAATTAATAAAGATCAGATCTTCCCTCTTTGTTTTTTAAAGAAAAACAAGATAGGAGTAACTTGGGAGTGTTTCCTTAATTGAATTAACATTACCACCTCAATCACAGACATTTATTTTCCAACTGAGGAGACTACAAAAAAAAAAAAATCCACTGATGAGCTAGGTGCCTTTCCTAATGCAACAGAAGTAGGGATTCTGGTTTCACATAGGAATAAAAATTACTGAATAAAGCTATCTTGTACTCATTTTCAAGAACCTGCTAAAATATTTCCAGGAAAGAATACCTGCAATGCTAACTTGAGTTTAAGGCATCTTTCAATCAAATTATAATATTCTATTTTTGTTGTCTACTGTGAATTTGCTTTCTGTACCACTTCTGTTCATGTTGGCTAGAGTTTACTTTTTGCTCACATATTACAGCGGGACACTTTGGAGCTTCTTAGTGCAGAGGGGCAGCACATTATTGCAGGACATGATCAATAAATGGGACCATTTATTAAAGCTTTTTTCTGAGTGTTTAAAATAATGATTTATTTTTATTTTATTGCAGCTGGTGTATCCTGCATCTGTGCAAATGTATGCAAACAAAATTATAGTAAGAGCATAGAAACTCATCTCCTTTCAGATTTTGTCACTTTCTGAAGCCTTTCTAAAAAGACGTCCATTTCCACTGGTCCACTGTGGATGCAAAAAAAGTTACCATTTTGTACTCAAATATTTATGAAAATGAAAAGTAATGGGCACAACAGATTGACACCTGAAGTAGAAGGAGCTTATTAAATATGAATTAGATACAGCTGCAACAAGTGCTTTGAACAAGGAAGTAATAAAAAGCAATATTCTGAGCAGAAAGAAACAATCTCATGGCTTAGCCCGTTCCTGCTGCCCTCTGTATACAGTGTTTGCATGTTTGGAGGTAACAGCTTTTTGGTGAAGTACTTTGTATCTGCAAATTCTACTATAAAAGCTGAATATAGTCCCCACTGCTCTTTCAAACCTATTTTTTTTTTATATATTTGGGCAGCTATAGCTGTCATTCAACTTGAATAAATATGAAATAATGGTAGCAGAGATAAATAAAACCAAATCTTTCTCTGTACAGAAAGCAGGCTAGCAACATTTGCATTTAAGCACAGCAGTGGCATCAGGATTGCTCTCTGAAAACACCCCTTCAGTTTGTATTAATCTGGTTTTTAATACTTATTATCCAAATGAAGTCCCTCACAATTTTTAGTGTCGTCATCCTCGAATGCTGCTGTAAGAAAGAATTACTATTTTACTATTTCACAAGAGGGAGAAGACAGAGCGATTCCCTCTGGGTATCACGCTATTGAACTCCTGCATCACAAAACTATGCTAGATCCTAGATACACAAAATTTTGGGCTGAATCCGTATCCTCATATGGCCCAGTCCTGCACCTTAATTCACCAAGGAGGAATCCTTAGTTCAGGCAAAACCCAAATAACTTCAGGAACAATCCGTGGCCCATGTTAGGAAGAAAAAAACATCCTTTGCCAGATGAGCACTATTTTTCATGAATTCCATGCTATATGGCACTCCCTGCTAAAGCTGTCTACCTTGCAAAAACAAGTTAAAAGAATTTGACACACGATTTAGGAGATGCCAGAAATAAAACTAGTGGGCACAATCTTAATTTTCATCCTGCTCTGTATCCCTTAGTATAGAGCCTTGCCGTGGCACTACTTTTTACTTTTACTATCCCCTTATCTTCAGCCTAGATCGGAGCTCTACCGATTGGGGTTCAACACTTTGGTTTATTTTCACTGTTCAATATGTAGGCCCATCAATATGTAGCACCATTCTTTACTCCACAATATTCAAATCCTGCTCTGTAGGCAGAATTACTAATTTTTTCAAGGGCTTCTCTACAGTGCTCATCACTACGGTATTTAAGTGCCTCAAAAGCATTAATCACATTCCCTTCTCACAACACCCCGTGGTGGTGTTATTACCCTGTTCTTCGGATGAGAACTGAGACAGAGAGATCCAGCTAAAAGGATCTAACACTGGGTGCTCACTCTAGGAAGCCTATTACCTCTTTTTTTTTCAGTATACTAAGCTTTATGCAGCCCTTTATGTGTCTCAAGCATAGCTCCGATTGATTTCCCTGACAGACCTGGATGCTCAATACAGCTGCAAATCAAACCTTTGCCTCAAATGGCAATCCAGAAAGGAAGGATACACAATTAGTGACCACTTGGAGGAAGTTTGGTTCAAAAGACTTAGCAGCACTGATCAGGAACTCAGAGGCAAAGGCAGCATTACATTTAATTCTTTCGAGCACCTTAACTGTGACCTCATCCTTTTGCTCCTTGCAATCCCTGCTTCATTTGCTGTATACTTTCCAATTTCTG
Organism: Aquila chrysaetos chrysaetos; assembly: GCF_900496995.4. Lineage (NCBI taxonomy): Eukaryota > Metazoa > Chordata > Aves > Accipitriformes > Accipitridae > Aquila > Aquila chrysaetos. The sequence continues at coordinate 26,741,001 of NC_044011.1, read as the reverse complement.
CAACCAGAAGGACGGAGGTCCTCAATCCTCTGAGCTAAATGAGACACAATTGCTTTGGGGAAAATAGTATGTGATCACATAATTAAAGACTGCGTCATAATGTATATACACAAAGGAGGTTAATTAAAGTTGCCTGTGCATTTCTTAACTCCTAATTCCATTCTCTGTAATCATGCTGACTCCATAACCATAGCCATTTGAGTTTACACAGTAAATGACAGCTGCAGTAAATTTCCATTCTTTATGTGGACCAGTCATTACAGGAGAATAAGACGAACATTTTGCCACCAGCCCTTGCAGAAATTTGCTGACAGTGGAGTTATGCTGAGATTCAAGAATTATGGATTCCACTCCATGTTCTGCAAGTGAGAGATCCCTGCTAGAAAGACCTTTTAGCCCTGTGACTCCTGAATATTTCCCACCCATTATGGTCCTCTCTAGCCTGCCAATTTGCCAGTTAGGTTGCACAGACCAGCTCCAGTCTCCTCGCCTTTCCAACATCACATTCCAGCCAAGCTGCTGCTGCTAACAACCATCACTACAGGCTGATATTTTACAGCATCTGGTGGGAGCAGATATGTTCCTTCTAGCCCTGTGATATTCATCATGAGAAAAGGCAAGTTAAATAAAAATGAGTAAGCTAATAAAAAGGCTCTCCTGGTTAAAAGCTAAGTGATTACAGCTGCTATACCAGATTGGAAATGACAGAAGCATCTTGTAAAAGAGTCACTACATGCACACCTACATCAAGAAAGCAAGCAGAAAGGCTGAGCTGTTTATAAATCTACCATAGAGAAAGGGATCCATGAGGGGATCAGTAACTGTTCACAGAGCTCTTAAGCTAATTCTTCCAGTCTCCAAAAGGCTACATCAATTTAAGGACATATCTCTGATCCTCCCAAACCATGAGCATGTTTTCAAGAAGTTTCTGATCAATGCGGTCTCTTCTTAGGCTTCAAATACCTGCCTACAGGCTTACATACCTCCATACTGGCTGGCATGCATGCATACAGCTTGCAGATTGAAGGCTTCTGAGAAGCACCAAATGAGCAGACCTAACAGTGAAAAAACAACTACCTGACTACCTCGCTGCAAGTAGGGAAGAGACGGGAGAAAAGAAAAGGGGCTAATATGATACAAGTAGAGGAAGCAAGCAGAGAACGACAGGACTAAATCAGGTGGCTTGAACAGGAATGGAAGATGATGGCACAGAAGGCAGAGGGGAGATGTCTAATAGAAAAAAGAGTAAAGAGAGCAGGTATCATGAAAGAAAAGTTAAAAAGGAAAAGAAGAGGAGCTGAAGTAGCCAGGGCAGACAGTTGAAATACAGTCTGAGAGAGAGGAAAGAACAAGAAGACACAAACTAAAGAAGAGGAAGAGGATACAGCTTGGGATGCAATGAAAAATATGCGATTCAGAGGAAAATGGGATTGAGTTAACAGTTACATGAGAAAATTCAGTGCCTTAATCTTCTGCTCCCACAACTTCATCAATTTCTGAGTTAAAAAGAAAAAAAAAAAGGTAAAGCAACTGAGAATACTGACATGGGCCTAGCCCCAGAGCACAAACATGAGAAGATGGAAGCACACTGTAGCAAGAAAGAAGACTCAGGAAAAAGGGGTAAACAGCCAAGAGAATGGATATGTCATGGCAAAACTGCCAGTACTTCATGAGAGGCCAGCTAGTGGTCAATAAAGAGACAACAGAGATTTTTTAAAAAGGAAAAAAAAAAAAAAAAAGAGAGAGAGAGAAAAGCAACTCCAGAGTACATGACTACTGAAAAAAATAACACAGTAGTGGTTCTACCAGAGGAAGGGTAAGGCTTAGGCTGAAGAAGGTCTAAGGTATTTGCTCTATGCTTAGACGAGAAACAGAAACACTGGTTTTTTTTTTTCAAAAAAAGACTTTTACCAAAACAAATCAGGTGAGCACATACCAAGTAACCTGTATTTATGAGCATGGAACAGACTTGGAAATTTCCTCCCTTTTGTTGGCCTCAAGCAGCAAATACAACCCCCCACACTGTATATTGTTCTCACTTGTTTACTAAGAAAAGAGCAATTCATAGTTCTTGTATGACAAATGTAAAGTGGTAACAGAAAGGCTTACGATACAAGATTTTCAAAAGTAACTAATGACTCTGCAGGCTTAGCTTAGCTGGGGTGACTGATTTTCAGAGCACACACTGAAACACTGGGCTGCTTAAGCTCTTTTTGTGAAGGTATCAAAAAAGGTGCAATTGCAAACTTCAAGAGTTACTTTCGAAAGTATTGGCCCTGGAATATCTCTTCAAAGTTTTCTTATTTAAAATTAGATCTTCCTATTTTAAACCATTTTCTTTTGAATCCCTCTCAATCCACCCCAAAAATGAGCCTAGTCCAATTCCCGCTACTAAATGCTGATTCTCATTATCATAACTCTCATTTGGATAACACACTACTACACGTTACTGCACACTGACACATACAACACTGCTTTAAGTCAAAGTTCTTATCATTAACCTTAATGACCAGAAAACACTGAATAGAAATAAGTCTGTGCTATTTTCTAACAATCAAATAAGCAATGACCTGTAGTAAACTGGCACAACTACATCAAATGGAAACGTCTTATCTCTATGAAGATCAAATATCTTAAAGAAAAACAGAAATAAATGTATTTTATCTTATATCTATATATGTTGATGCATACATACATCCTCATTCCAAACATACACATGTATGGATATGTGCATAACATATGTATATGTTATATACAGCTTTACATAATAAATATTATATATCAACTTTATATAATATATGAAATGTGAATACTATACCAGCCTCCATTAAAGACACCCCCCTTTCACAATGCATGTTTCTCACTGAAATGCATTAGGAGAATGTTGAGCTTAGTAGTCAAGCACTCAAAAGTTAGAAATGTTGAAATTACACTAGCTGTACAGCCTTGCATTGGTTCTCATTTTGTATAGTCTTTAATTGCATAACCCATACTTTTTTTTCCCCTAAAGGACACTTGTCTTTTTCAGTGGCCATGACTGACAATGTTCAGTGAATGAACAACTGTTCAATATCTAACTTTACCCTCATCATTCACTGTCTGCCCTACACCTTGTTTAAAATACACTATGTAAACTTTTCTCTGAACACAGAATTACTGATTTCTTCCAGAGCACTTCTGAGGCACTCTTCACCACAATATCTAAGAGTTTCCAAATTACATCTCCACAACACCCTTTTGATCTGAGGAGCTTTTGTTATTCTTATGTTACAGTTAACTCAAGTCAAGAGTGCCCATTACCTGTTTGCTCAGAGTGCCCAGGATTTCAGAGGAACCAGGACCATTTGTTCACAGCACAGTTCTCCTTGACTTGGCTACACCTGGGTGCATTCAAAACTTCCAGAAATCAGTCCCCAAGAATCTTGGGTTGGAAATCAGAAATCAAGGAATCCACCACCTTGAGTATGTTGGGTTGAAGGTGTCCATCAGAGTGCTTCTGATGGACGCAGCAAGAAACTTTGGCTCTGCAGAGCAGCCCTAAAAGACTGCCCTTCCCTTTCCTGCAAGCTTCTAATTCATTTTTCAGCTTCTGTAATAAATTAAGTAAGGTCTCATGGGTAATCTGGCTGCCTGAACTACGCAATCCTGACACTCTCACCCTGAAAACTCTGTCCCCACCTCCTGTCCTGCAGCTGGTTTTCACAGCCTAGACACAGTCTTTATTTTTGTCTAACTTTACCTTGCCATCTACCTCCTTGCCATCTCTCCTCTGCATGCCAGTGGGGTAGCTCCTTTTCCTCCTGTTTGGATTTCATCAGCAGGAGTTTGAGTCTAAAAGAGAAAGTTTTGCTTTCCAATACTATGATCTGCATCAGAATGGGCCCTGATCTTTAGAGAAACAACAGTAAAAGATGCTCTTGCAGTGCTGTGTCCATACAGACAATTTTTACTGACACTTACCAACTTTTCTGAACTTCAAGGCCCTCTGACAAGACTGCTTTTAACACAATTTCGATTGTTTTGAACAGATTTTTCAAGGGGATGGAACCTTCTTCCCATAAGACATTTTTTAACATGGATAAAACAATGCTTTATCCAACCTAATACAGAGAAACAGTTGGACAGGGTTTTTTGAATTTAAATAAATAAATAAATAACTATTACCCTGAGGCAGAGAGCTGATGGGGAAAATTTCAGCTCAAACAATGAAATACTAGCAAATTATAAACCCTTTGAATATAGGAGCTTGTAATAAGAAATGTTAGGCAACTTTAATTACAGCTGTTTCTGCCTGAGTAGCTACCTATAGTATCCCTCCTCTCATGCTGTTTGCTTTATGAAAAACTAATTAAAAAAAAATCCAAAGTGAAATTTATACTAAAATATACTTATCTAGGAAAAACTTAAATACAAAGTAATAAAAAAATTGCTTATATATCATGATGTTATTATACAAATAAGAGTTGTCTGCATATATGAATATATTTTGACAAAAAAAGAAGTGTCAGTTTGGGGAGAGGAATTGTTAAGGAAAAAAAAAAAAGTACAGCATGGATCCGAGACAGTTTAGAGAATGAAATGAGACATGTAAATCACTGTCTTCATTTTTTGATTGTATGATCCCATCTATGTAAAAAGCAGTATCTGCCCCTCGGGACTAGGCTATGAAAGATGTGAATCAGTAAAGATTCAAGCCCTTCTCTGTATCATTATTTTTCAGCTACATTTACATTCTCAGTTGCCAGTACAGTCTCTAACATGCAATAGTTAGAATCACAAAACCTGCATTGCAAAGGTTTGCATAAAAATTAATTAGCTTTCATCTCCAGAGAGTATGCATCCTTCCAGGTCACCATGGAGGCCACTGGAGGTGCAACCATAGCTGCTGCAACACTGGAGCTCGCTCCCCAGCTCTTTCCCATCTCACCAGCATAATCAACTTTGGTGATAAAAAGGAATTGTTCCATCAACCCTTTTACAAGACTGTCACAAGCAGCTTCATTCACTCCAACAACACTTATGAAGCAGCAAGTAGCTGACATCACAGGCTCAGGGAATGCATTTACATTAACTGAAAAAAGAGAAGTAATCAAAAATAGCATAAATTACTTCACTATGATTTAACAAGTAACTTTTGTTTTTCATCCCATTAGAAACTGCAGTGCCAATCAAAGAAGGAGCTCCCAGACCCCTGCTTCCAGTGAAGTCTATGGCATCTTTCTGTTGGCCATAACAGCAGGAGAAACAGGCTTTAAAAGTGAGCTAAGGGTACATGACATATCAGAGTAATTCAGCATGGAAAAGAAATATTCCGCAAGGACATTATCCCCACAAAAGCATATGCACATACAATAAGTTTTAACTACGTAAACTGCCGTACTGGCCAATATTTCTTACATCATTCAGCTGCTTATTGCGGGCTGGGATGATCGTATTGGTTAGTTGCTTACTCCCTGCCTTTAAAGCTGCATCTCTTCTTGCTTGCTCAAGCAGAACTCTTGCTCGTTCTTTAAGTTCTTCCTGTCTTGACAACATACGTTGCTTAAAAATAAAGAAATATAATTAACAGCAAGGCAGCCTCAGGGTACTTAACGTTTATACAGTAGTTAATAGCTGGGAGCCTTCCTGTATAATAAAGGTCAGGAGTCACATGGATTACAGCTTCATGAGGTGACAGAGCATTCTATAGAAATGAAAAGATGATCAAAATGTAAAATTAAAAAAAAGTCATAGGCCTTTATAATGTAAATAAGAGTTCTCTCCCCTCCCCGTAAAACTTAATTTCTATCAACATTTAATGCCTTTAAACTGCAACTGTGGAAAAAAAATAATTGGCTTCATAGAAGCCATGTTAAACATGTGCTATGTGTTTACTTATTTACTTTAATATGTATGCAAATATAATACTTTGTTGGCTACTTACATGGGTATCGCTCATTTATAACTTAAATTGAACACAGAGGCTGGGTACAAGGCAAAAATCCCTGCAAAAATATCTGCTTCTACTTCATCTACAAATATCCACAAGAAAGTCCCTTCTTCATACACATGACTGCTTATATTGCAGAGTAGAAGTAACAGAAGGGGGGCTTCTGCACGGGCAACACGAGCAGCTCCCATACATATATACTCCCAAATGCTGACTTCTTAGTCAAGGTCAACTGTGAAGAATCTGGGAAAATGTGTCTCTAGGCCTTTACATGACATAGAGCTGGGACAGATCTTGCAGGCTGTGCTCCTTCAACAGCCACATGGAAATTGAGACCATTGACTCTAACCAACAACTGAGTGTTCAAGATTAAGATTGAGGCTCACATCTGAGATTTTATTACCATGTGCAAACACACAGATGATTAAAGACCATCTTTAAAGTCATCTCTTCCCTTCTCTTGGCCTATTACGCCTTTGCACGTGAAAATCTTTGTAGAGAAGACATCCTGTCTCCTCCTGCTCTATTATTCTGCATGGGCCAAGCTGTTCCTTTCTCATCCAGTACACAAAAGTGATGAAGAGAAACTTCACGAGACTTCACTGATTAAGGGAAAGAAATTAGCTAGCTATAGAACTAATATTTGGCCATTATCACCCATCTGTGGGCTGCTTCTCTTGCAATAAAATGAATCTTTATGGCACTTACTCAGGAAAAAAACATAAAAATATTTGAAGCCATCCACACTACCAAAAGACTGGCTATATTCTTTTCTTATCAGAGCTAATGGCACAAAGCCAAACAAAGCCAAAACTCAAGAATGCTCTTCACAGGTGTAAAATTATAAGCCTGCTTTGGCATTTTTGTAAACAGGGCTAGTAACATTTTTTACATATTTTTGTGCTGATATGCTTTACTGATAATACTCAGCATTTATATAATATTCAACTTTTATCCTTACAATAAATCTGCAAGGCAGGTGGGCATATATTTTTTATCTTTATAGAAAGGAAAAAGATTGTGGTTAAGTAATGTGCTTAAGGCCACTCAATGAACAGCGTAACAATATTCTGGAGTTTCTACCTCACCGTCGTGGCTATGTTCACAAGGCTATGTGGTTTCTCAGAAAAGATTTTGAAATATCTTTGTTATATTTTAAGGTATTCAGAACTTTATATTTTTTGAATATGGATCAAATGAACTGATAAGTCTTTTTCCACTTTTTGCTTCAGTATGCAATACTAAGAAGAAAGGTGTTAGCACACTCAGTGGCAAAAGCCTTGGAACCAACTTCTTTCAGATAGTTGAGAATATAACTTCCTTTAACTGGAGAGAGATTGGAAAAATTAACAGTAGGACAATTCCTATAAATGACTTTTTCATGTAATGGCTCTTTTTCAGCACCACCTACTTTTCAGTCAAAGTATTGCCCAACAATAAAAATACGCTGCTCACCTCACCATTTATACTGAAGATACGGTGTAAATTACAAAATTACAAAGAATTTGAACAGCATCTCCATCCTGACTCACAGGCATAAGAAAGTTTAAATTTCTTACCTGGGCTGTTTTTGCAGTTTGATCTGCATGATTTAAAGCCGTTCTGGCATCATTGTCAGAATCAGATTCTGTTTGCCTTGGAGAAGCATGCAGTTTCTTTGCAAGATCTGTATCCTTATTATAGGAGTATCCAAGCTTAGAAGTAGGAGATAAACTCGGCTTTGTGACAGGTGAACTGGGATCTGCTCTTGTGCTCTCTGTGGATCCTACATGTCCCAGCTTTTCTTGCTCTGAGAAACCAACGGTACTGTCTGAACTCTGGTGTCTCTTCTTGTCATTATCTTCACAAGCAACTGTGGGAGACACGTCCTCTTTTTGATCATTGACATGTGCCAAGTCACTCAAGTCTAAAGTGTCAGAGATCAGCAATTTCTTCCTTCCCCACGTAGGCTGTGCTTGTGTTGTATCTGTACTGCTACACTTCCCAACATCTTCAGATGCAGAAGTCCTTCCAGAGCTCTGCTGGGATTTCTGTGGATCTGTGTCACTTCGAGTCCTGCGAGAAGAAGGGGAGGCTGTGCTTGGGCTTAAATGGTCATCAGGAGTCTGATGCTCGCTCTCAGATTCACCAACACCACTGTCATTTACAAATACGGAGTCATCCTGAGAAGCAAAGTCTGCCAAACCACTGTCTGGCGGATGCAGCTCGGGCTCCCGGTTCAGGTCGTTCAGCTCCGCGTAGAATTTTTCCTGGTCAACAGAACTGTTTGTGTCTGTTTCATAGTTACCCACTTTATATGTGCTTTTACTACTGTTCTCCTCTATTTGAACCACGTTTAATTCCTGGCCACAGAAATGTGCTCTTATTTGATAGAGATAGGTCATAACAGTCAGTTTGTCAGGTATTGCTAATAAAACCATGTCAGAAGGTTCCAGCAATCGCGATATTCCTAAGCTGGCAAACCCATCATATGCCTTTAAAAACAGACAAAATAAAGATTATAATGCAGCAGTTTCTTACATACCATAACATTTCAAGAATGCAAGGGGAAGTTTCAGTCAAAATAAGCAAGACTTAAACATATCCAGTATTACAGGAACAGTATGGGTTCAACTCTATTGCTTATTATTCTTTTGTCTTCATTACAGTAGTTACTATTTTTTGTTGCACAGTCCAACATCCCACTCATCGATTTTTCCCAATGACTTATAGATATCTGCCAGGGTATCTTCATAGTAATGCAAACTGAGAGAATATGACCAGTAAAGACACTCAAATGGCACTGTTTTAAATATTTTTAACATACCTCAATACCATACTATACTAAAGTCTCTGGTTACTCAAAATTATGCCACTTTCATGAGTAAAAAGCTGTTCATGACACTGCAACTTAAACTTCTGTTTACAGTAAAAACTTAAAACTTCTGTTTACAGTAAGAAAACCTACCAATATCTTAAATGGTTCTCACTCAAGTAGCAGGAAACAAGCAAATAAAAAAAGTGTAAGAGTTGGACCAGAAAAAAAGCAACTAAGGGTGGCTTTTTAAGATAAGGAACAAAGATATAAGAAACACAACACTAATCCATCCTGGGCTTTATCACTGGTGATCAACCTTCTCCCTTCTACTGGTCATGTAATTGCAGTGATTTGTGTTGATGAAAAACTATGTTCAGATACCAAAAAGAATGCCACCAGAGATTACTTGATACAAGACATAAATCACATTAATCCAGCAAACAAATGCGTTTTAAAAACATTTGTTGATGCTAAATTTATAAGAAAGAGAGAGTGAATTTCATTCCCACTTCACTTTCATTTCAAAAAGCTAAACAGTTTGCAAGCCTCCTACTTTGTGAGACCACATTGTCTTCTTTCTGCTAGCCCTTTAAGTGAGTGGACTTGGTGCATCAGGTTTTTCTAGTTTTGAAGAATTAAAGCCGTTTCTCAATTTACAATTAATTATTGCTATCCTGGATTAACCCTGGAAGACAATATTGTGTTTCAAGGAAGCCTTTAAAAAGGCCTCCTGTTAGCATAGATGCAGTCAGTTAAAGCACTCGGACTTCTCCTCCCCCAGTAATTCTGCAGCTCCTTTTCACCCTCTTCTGAAGGGGTCCAAAATGGTAACTGTCGTTCCTACACTATTTTGAACAAAACCAGGTGCTAAATTCAAGACATGGACGAGAACCTGTCCTTTCACAAGGAAACAATACCACACATCCCTGGCTTCAACTCCACCCCAGTTTTACACTATTTCCTTAATTTATGTAGTTTTAGAAGGGTGGAAGAAAGAAAGGAGAAATCAATTATGATTTTTTTTTATCCTCTTGGTTTTCACACTAGTAAATGTTCAATGGTGAGTTAGAATGTGGGTCTGGCCTGGCTGGCTCCTGGCAGACCCAGTTATTTTACTTGCTCTGAGAAAAGAAGGCGCTCTCATTCCCATTGCAATGTCATTCCCTACTCAAGGGTCAAACAGTTTTCATTTCAGCCACTTTTCAAACTCGGCTTCTGAGAGCTGAAATTTATCTTCCTGAAATTTTTTATGCTTCCTCTCATGCTCAGGTATAACTTGCTAAAGCATTTTCAGCAAAGTAATTTTTGTATCACTATAACAAATGATTCACAGAGTTTATCTAGACATAGAAATTATCTGAATATTTTTAAGCCCTTCTGGCTCTCTGTGTGCAAGACGATTTGGCCTAAAATCATTGCTGGCCTTTGGTGGGATATAATTTCTTGGGAAGGTTCATTACCAGAGATTGTTATGCCATTTATAAAAGCAGAGCTGTGCTTAGATATAGGAGTAGCAGTGGAAAACATGACTGCTGTATTTGCTGATGCAAAGCTCCAGACGGAGCAGAATAGCAGGAAAATGATGGGTGGGAGGGAATGGAAAGAACTGAGATTGTAGAAGAGGGACAGCTGTCATTTACCTGGTCTTGGAACACAGAGCTGGAGGAGCAGGATCAGGTTGGATATGGAGGAGAGGGAGACAAGAGAGGTGGAAGCAAACAGACATGAGGAGCACAAAGAAAGGAGGGTTAAAGGAGAGCAGTGCAGGGATTTGGGTGGGCAGCCTAAGCCATGGCAGGTACCGGGAATGATGAATGCTCATACACCAGCAGAGAACAGGCTGGGCATGAAAGCGTAGTGTGCCAGCTGTGCTGTCCTGTGGACCAAAGGTAACACCAGGATTTGTTGTTTGATTAAGTGGGTCAGTGCTGATTCAGTGGCATAAATAACCCGTTACCCCACACTGAAGGTAGTGGGAGTTACCATCTGAAGAATGAAAGGACCCAAGGATGGGCTTAGCAGTCCACAGCAGCCAAAGCCCATAGACATGACTTGACCTGAACTCTTTTATACTCTTAATTTCTTATTTATATGCTAATAAAACTAAATCCTAAGAATATCTCCCAGGGTCTGTAAAATGAAGGTAAGGACAGTGTGTCAGATTTGTCAGGAAAGGCACTTGCTTAGCATGGGTAACGCTACAGCAGAAGGATTGTTTTTGGAATGATGGATATTCTCAATACAGCTGCAATCACTTTTTACTGTCTGCTCAGTTCTTCTGGTGATGCTTAGGATTAAACACAATAGTTTCCTGCTGATGCCAGATACTTATTTCCCATCCCCTCTCCTTCTCATTCTGGACAATACACATTCTTGCTTCTCTCCTTTTAAAGTACACTAGATATCTAGATTGGCATGCAACTGTTTTACAGTCATTAGTTCTATAAATAGCAATCACATGTTCTGTATGTGTCCATATAGCAGTGTGTGATGGGTTCTCCTTCACTGTTAGAAAAGCTGGGAGCTTCTTGATATTCCAGCATATTTATAAAGGCCTAGTGTTTCTAACTAGTTTGTAACATGGTATTAACAGAGTAAATTTTCCAAGTCAAATCACTTTTTGTTAAACAAAGGTATAACTAAGCCTTAATTTTGCAAACGTTTATATATGCATGTTTAACTATGCTCTTGCATGATCCCACCAAGGTCAACAAGCAACTCCTACACACACAATTAAATACATGCTTATGATTTTGTGGAATCAAGTAGTAGAAGTGAGCATGAATGCCTGTTATAAAAATATGGCTGCCAGCTTAAAGGTAAGGAATTTTTTCCATTTTGACTCAATACTATCCCTGTAATTCTGTTTAAATGTATATTCTAAAAGGATTCCCTCCTTGCAAAACGGAATATTTTGTCAAGACAATCAAGTTCAAATGTATTGCAGAATTTAGTAGAAATGGTCAAAAACTGGAAAAAAAGCAAAAATAAAAAGCATCACAAAAATTGAAAGTGCCAGCTGAACATTCAGAAGGTATATTACTATTTCCACACAATAATCCCTCAAATGAAACAAGCTTCTCTAAACAATAAAGTAATTAAAAACAGAAGTTTATTATTAGACCCATACTGTTGTGCCCTTCCACTTTCATCCCCTCCAAGCTCCAGCCAAGTGTAGTTTAGTAGCTTACATTTTTAAAGTGTAGGATGAGTTATTAGCAATATGAAAATTTTCTGTTCTTGATAAGGGACTATACTGCCCATATGCTGTAATTTAAAAACATTTTTCATTATTATTTATTAATAGTCAAATGGACGTAGTAAATAAAATTAGTTGGTTAACGTTACTGGGAATGCTATATGGATATAGATACATATGACATTTAAGTAGAACCACAACTCTTTGGATCAGCTAGGAAGGTATCCCTGTAATGTTTTTAATTTTCTCAAAGGTAATCCTGGTTTCTCTTTTGTTCATCACAGAAATTTGAATTTGCAATTAGCACAATGCACCAAAAATATATCTGAATTCTGACGGATGCTAATGTAATCTGGAGTAGTTGTCTGGGGTTTGGGGGTTGGGTTTTTTTAGAGATTTAATTATATTGCGGAAATTACAATACACACACACACACACATGTATATTCAGGACACTAAACCTATTTACCTATCTCCTGATGAAGTTGTTTTTTTCTTTTTAATTACTGACAAGCTGATTGACAGACATCAATTGGGATCCATCAGCACAAGCACCACAGGCAGGATTCCAACCATTTCCCAACTATGTAACACACTGACATACTGGCCAAGATCAGATGTCACAGGTAAATACCCTTTTTTATTCAGCATCAGTGGCAGCACCAATTTGGCAAATGACTAGTGCATCTTATAAAGAAGCTCCAGTGATGTGCCTTTTGTAACAGAGCATTTCAATGTGTAATTATACACAGTAATTGCACTGAAATAGTTGTCTCTTAAGATTTCTTCTTTTTTTATTAATATACAAACAAGGTCATGCACTTCTAAAAGATATACTCTTATGGGTTAACCTATAATCTACAGTCACGGTCACCTCTTACCTCCTTTCCCGGGCAGGGGGGAAGGGGCGGGAAAGAGCTGCTTCAGACAAAGAAAATTGTCCTATTCATCCATAGATGTTATTTTAATTGGTTAGGAGGAATCATTGTCAAATGTGTTACATATCTGCATGGAATTTATAGGCAGCCATTGTTGCCAGTGCTGCATTCACTCCAACCAAGGGCATGCAGGGTTATCAGGCAGAACTGCGTGAGACCAGGAAATAAATCTGCAGGAAGCAACTGAGATACTCAATGTAGCTGTCAGGCAAAGGCTTGCAAAGCGATGAAAGAAACAAAACTACACAATAACAACAATCATTACTTCTTCAGTCCTGGGAACTATATCCTGTTAGAGAGACGGGCTAGAAAGTTCACCGTTTGCCATCACAGTTTCATAAAGAAAAGATGACTGATCGTACCGCTAATGTTTTTAATTAATAATCTATTCTTTCTTTTTTATAATCCGGCTTAATTAGCCCGGATGCTCAGCAAAACTCGAAGTACAAAAACATATGGTCACAGAAAACACTGTGATGTCATGGATAATCCACTTAGGTCATCATAGGACCCAGTGTTATTATGAAAAAGATATCATTGGCCAAACCACTCATTAGATAACAGCAGCTCAGAGGTATTTTATTATTTATAATACTTAAGTATTATTTTAAGGACAAATAACTCCCTGGCTAACACATAAGTGTGCAGACACATTAAAATATAATTACCCTAAACACAAATGAATTTTAATAAAGCACTTTCAGAAATTCCACATATCTACAATCTAATACTCTTTAGTTAAATTTGCTATATAATATTGAACCTAATTAATTTATTCAAAGTCCATTTTTATGCCTTCATCCCAATTAAATATGGTGATTTTAAAGCTGTATAAAAATAAAATCACAGCATTGAGAAGACAGGTACTTAAAAACAATTTTCAGATGAACTTCAGGAACAATTTCATTATCAGTGACTCACATGAAAATCACCATTTCTAAACATGTCCCTAGGGCCCAACCAAAGCTTGTAACATGCCTAAAATAGTGAGCAGAAATAGAAAGTCTTCTGGTGATGCCCAAACCAAGTTCCTGCTTCTTCCAGAGAAACTTTTTACATCTTTGCATTACAAAGATACAAAGAATGGTTTAAAACAGCTGCTCAGCACAATGCTATTAACGATTTTGCTAATATTTTGGTTGATTTGCAAAGTTTTGTCTCAACACTTTTTACGCCAAACTTTCCATGTGGCATCCAGCACTTCACTCACCTGGTGCAGTATAAAAGTAGGAGTAAAATTTCATCTTTAAAAATGCAAAAATCACCATCAAAGCAACATCGACCGTGACCAATGCACGGAGCCCCGTTAAAGCAACAGAAAGAGGAGTCTTGTGTACAACAAACCAAGAGCAGTTACGTTTTTCTTTTTTTTTTTTTAAATTACGTGGCTGACTAGAAATATCAGAGGAGTGAGCACAGAGGGCTGGCCAGCCCTTTCCTCCGCTTTCATGGTTAATGTAGGCCATACAAATATTAAACTCTAATGCCAGCCTTGCACTTGTTGTGAATGTTAAAGACCATGACAAACGAGAGTCAATAATGCATCCGATTTGAACTGCGGGAGGTTGAATACCTTCTGTGAGCCGCTGTTATGACCTTACAAAACAACCGCACTCTCCCAAAATTAATAAAAACCTGCAGTGAAGCCAAAATTGAAGCTATGTCTTTTTTTTTTTCCCCTGGCAGTTCTTACCTTTTTGTTGTTCTCTTTAATATCTTGAGGATTCAGGGACTTGTAGTCACTGAGGGGGAAAAAGGCACAGTGGGTATGTACAGTATTTGATAAAAGCAGCAGTTTTAAAACAAACTGAATCTAAAAATTTGACATACAATAATATCATACAGTAACTAGCAATTTCACAGCAATTCAATCAACAAAACTAATAGTGTGGAAAATTAAAGGAATAAATAAATAAATAAATAAGTAAACACCGATTACATGTTTCATTGCCTGAAGCTTTCCATCTAAAAAAGAAGTTAAGGCAGGGACTAGAGGCCGGCCTTGACAACCAAATTTACCAGGAGGTAATCCGTCCTTGTCAGCATACAAAGAGCTACAGGCTTATTCCTCTCATCTCATGTCAACACCAGCACAATTTTCATAATCATCTTGAAGTCAGTTCTTTGTATACGATTAAGAAAAGAAAAACAAATCACAGAGAGGGAAGAAACAACTGTTTATGCAACAAGAGAGAGCAAAGAGGTCATAAAGTTTGAGCATTCATAAATCTGTTTTCTTAGAAAGGATGGTGGTTCCCTGCTTAAAAGAAAAGGGTGAAAACAGTTCAACACCTGAAATGAACAGGGACTTGATTTTTACGTAAACTTAAACGTTACATATTTCTATGACAGTTAGCTTATACAGGCAAAGAGTACACAACTTACATTAGGTCTGGTCTAAAGTGATGTAATATTGCACAAAAGGATAAACCGTTTCTCCACGATGTAGTAAAATTGGTGATTTTCACTCCCCTATAGTTTTTTGTAACTTCTTTGCACCACACAAGCAGTGACTGACTAGCATTTGGCTTTCTCCCCAAAACAGGACTTGGTATTGGGCTTGGCTGGAAAAAAAAAAAAAAAAAAAAAAAAAAAAAAGAGAGAGAGAAGAAGATAAAAGAATTTAATGGAAGATGAGAATTAACATTAATTGACCTAACTAGACAATCTGTGTCCTTTGATGTGAGTTTAGGTCCTTCACAGCTGTCAGTTTACAGTGACTGTAACTTGCAAAAGACACAAATCGCAAGTTATTATCTCCAGTTGTTGCCCTTGGCACTTCTCTCCAAAGGATGTAGATATACGGGATTCCAGATCTACATAGGAGAACAGGCCAAGAACTGTACCTGTGGAAACACCACGCTTAAATATTTAAGGCATAGTCCTGCACAGCCTGTGATACACACCCTTGAAAAGATTCCCCAAAATGCAGCCACAGAAAAACATCCCCACAAGCCCTTTCACTCTTAATGAAGATAACACTGCAACTGGATCAAAAGCCAGGCATAGCAGGGGCAGAGTTTACCCCGAGTTGTGATCTTCTGTTGCGGCATGGGGATCAAAGTCGCTGCATCTGTGACATATGATTAATGCATTCATCTCATATAGGCTCCAGTGTAAAGTTTTTGGCTGCGCTCTTCCTGTTTAAGCGTGTGATTGCATAAGGGTAATTAAGGCACAGTGTTTCTAAACAGCCACTTCCAACCATACCCAAAGAGCTTCCTCTTCCAGGCTTTAGCTTTTCTACGCGGAAAGGGAATTTAGGCCATAAATTGTTATCAGAGGGTGGTTTCTAACAAGTATCATTAGCTAATAATGACCATTTCCTAAAAGGGTACTTTGACACTTTTAGTAACATTTTTGTTAGCACAAAACAAGAATTACAATGGAATAAAATAATTCAGGTGTTTGGTATTTGTCAGACTGTCTGTTGTTTCTCAAATTCAGCAGAGAACTTACTGATTGCAACTTACGTTTTCAAGAAATATGCACGCATTTCACTACAAAAATGTTGTCACTTTAAAAACTTCTTAGATGTAATTAAATAGATAGAATTATTTGACTGACATAAATCCAAAATCTGAATTATAGAGAAAGAACTGAGCCCACTTATTTTTTTAATGTAATATAATTACAAGCATATATACACAACAAGCATGCTATTTATGCACCTTATAGCTAGAGAGTTCCCAAATTACGATAAAAATAGAGCAAGTAATTTACTATATCACAGCCACTTAAGTTGAACAAGTAAATCCTTTTGGCCATATTACCTATTTGTGAAAGACCAACGATGCCCCCACTTGACTAAAGTATGGCAGTGCTAAGCAATTAGTTGCTAGCTACCAACTGATTGATGTTTTCACTGCTGCTTCTGGGGAAGAAAATATACAGAACCAGGAAAGTAATTCTTCATTTACTGTGACAGTCAGCCCTAAAAAAGTTGTTTTATAAACACACCTACCTCATCATCAGATAGAAGCACTGCCAACTCATTTAGAAAATGCAAAATGTATACCTTGCTGAGATTTTTTTAAATACC
The DNA here is from genome assembly GCF_900496995.4 of Aquila chrysaetos chrysaetos. NCBI lineage: Eukaryota > Metazoa > Chordata > Aves > Accipitriformes > Accipitridae > Aquila > Aquila chrysaetos. The sequence goes on along the minus strand of NC_044011.1, from coordinate 26,724,097 downwards.
GGATTATATGTACAAAATAACTTGTTAAAAAGCGTTTTGGGTTTTTTTTAATCCTGTCAACGATTCATATCAGTATGAACAAATCCATTAATGATGAGACAAATATCTCTAAATACACTGAATTAACATCTTAACAGGGATATACAAAAAAGGGAAGACAAAGCAGCAATAAATTATAAACTTTCTTCACCATTAATCAGATTTTAATCAGAGAAACAAATATTGCTTAGGAGCTGCCAGACAGTTACTCCAGATTCAGAGTGACGTAACTAAGGTCAGGATTTTCTCCTGTTTTTTACAACTTGAAGCAAAAACCAGTAACTAACCACTGACCCCAAATTTAAGGTACTACATTACTTAAAATATATTTGCTATCTAAATTATATATATGGAAATAACACTGCTGGGAGAAAATCATTAAAATAGCGCTATCAAGATGTGGAAAAATGATATTCTAACAATTTTTTAAAGCACAGAGCTACTTCTTCAAACCATAGAGCACTACTTGCCAGACATATTAAATGTCAACTATAAAGTCTTAATACTTGCTGCTGAAACTCTCTACAGAAATGTTAAATGCTCCAGTCACCACCTAAATACTTTCCAGTTAACTCTGAAATAGCCTTATGCAATATTACCATTCAAATACCTTAATTACACAGCTAACAAACTGAAGATGTAACTGATCTTAAAACTAGGTTTTACAAAAGGATAGCCAAAGCTATTAAATCAATAAATTTAGCAGAATTTTGCATATTATTTACAAATTATCCATTTTTTAAAATCCAGATTACAATTCCTGGAAAAATCTATACTTAAGTTGGAACTTCTCTTCCACGTTTGTCCTTCCATTTACTTTAGATTTTCTAAAAGTATTTTATCCAGAACATGCGAGATTTGGGATGTGCATAGTATACTTACATGGTTTTCTCTTCTCTAGCTGATAAAGCAGAAATTCTATGTAGCTTTCTTTCCAGACTTAGTACTCCAAGTTTTTTGGATAAAGGTGAAGTTAATATTATGATAATGTTGTGCTCTTATTCACCACCTGAGTCAAAGCTTTCATTATTTAATCTATGATAAAAGCATTCAACTCAAGACACACTGGAGATACAGGAGTAATGGCAGAATTGTGCATGAGCACTTGACATCCCTTCAGAAGGGTTAACAAATGTTAGTTTTGATTTTTTTGTGAAGCATCATTATGAAAAACATTTTCTTTTGATACCTGTAGGTTATACATGTTACTTACAGGTTCAGTGCAAACACAATTACTACCAAGTGCCTATTTCTAGCCTGTATTTGTTCTATAAGATTGGTAGGAACTCCTCAAATGAAATGAAAACTTAATTAGCTTTTTCTTACATAATTCTTTTAAGCACTGACTACACAATTCTTCTAAACCACACGGCAGCCATGACTTGGCTTTTTTGAGTTCAAAAGCCAAAGTCCCTGAGAACCTGTTTGGAAATGCCATTAAAAAGCATGAGATGCCCACAACAGATTGCCAGATCTGCTTGCTGATCAACAGGTTCCTGAATCCAATGCAACTGATTTTTATCCAGCTGTGGATTAACTGCACAGCAAGTGCAGAGGTTCCAGAGCTGGTCCCTCACACGCTAGCTCAGATCTAGATGCAGCATTGTGTGGGTGGATTTATCAGCTGGAGTCAGCACTAGCTGTTTCACAGACAACAGAAGCACTGAAGTCTCTTTATTCTTTTTTCACATGTTCTCAAAGCTTAATTAATACATTTTATAGTGTATGCATTTTTCCTCTTGGGAGATTATCCATTCAGATCATTACTCTACATTAACAAGAGGACAGTAGCTTTAAATATTAGGCTGCATCCCTACATTTCAAAATGTTTAAATAATTGTTTTGCTGCTCTCAGGAATGCAGCACCAGGTGCACTGATGGTTCTGACACACATAGGCCAACGCTCAGGAGAAGAAAATCAAGATGGGAACTGGTGATGAGAACACAGGGCTATGAACCAAGCCCTCATATGAGGCACAGGGAGCAGCCAGAATGAAGACTGTAGAGGCTTAGTCTGAACAACACTCAAGAGCTTGTTGACAGGTTGCATGGGGGTAGAGGAGTTTAAAGAGAGAAAGAGGCAGTGTTGAAGGCTGGAAGAGAAAGATCCTGAGAGGAGTAAGAAGAAAAAAAAAGTATGTAACAGCTATGGGAATCGGGGTGGAAGACTTATGTGGTTTGAGTTTTATATTAATGAACACAACTCCCCAAAGAGGAAAGGAGTTTAGAGAACAACCTAGGAACAGTAATTAACTGCAAGAGGAGAGGAAGCTGAGATTGAGATAGGGCTGAAAGTCAGAATAGGGAAGACTGACAAACAATCAACAAACAAGTTCTGTTCCTCAAGAAGCAAGTACAGGCAACGGTCTCTTACTTATTTGACTGAGCAAAATAAAAGGGATTTTCCCTTACCCCTATCAAAACTACAATGCTGTCTATGGTCACTGAAAATTGTGAAACCATTAAAATGCAAGATAAGGTAAATGAAGTAACACACAACTAGGTGAGACAAAATGTGCAGCACGTGGCTGAACACAGAAAAGGTTTGGAAAACTCAGCTGAACTGAGTGCTCTGAAAAATGGTATAAAGGTGCAATGTAAACAAGACACCCATATACATTTTAGTCAAACAGATAATTTTACATCATCAAGATGATACTCTAGAATTTTTTTTTTTTTAACAACACAGGGCTCTACTAGTAGGAATTGCTTAGCCCAGAAGTATTCTAATTGAATATGGCAAGGTCTGTACGTGCATTCAATTTTGTTTATTATGGGCTGTGGAACAGTCCAGGCGTAAGTCAAAAGCTGATTTTTAACTAGTATCAGGACTAAAATAGGATATGGAAATCAAGCCTTTCTGTTTTATTCCAAAGATGGAAAAAACATCCTCATGACCTACCTGTGCTGAGATGTTCTTTATTTAGGCTAGTTAGTTATTCTTTAAGTAGCAGGTCACCATAACATTACGATGGCTTCAGTGACACAACAAAATACAAGCATCATTGCTCTCTGCTTCTGGTAAGGGAAGTGCATGCCCATAATAGAAAATATACATTTCCAGGAAAGAAATGTTAGGAGCTCTGCTATCCTGTTACTCTGATACACAAACTTACCAGCTTAGGAGTACATTCTTTAACTTTGTTGCTCTCTATTTGCACAGCATGGCATATAATTACAAAAACGTCTCTAGTCCCTACTGCCCCTAAAAATGAAGGGCATTTGAAAACCCAGCTGCTTGGTACAAGTTACAGATTCACTGAATTTGTTTCCTGCATATGATTAATAATAAGTATTTAGGTAACCTCCAGGTTTCTCCAGCATCAGACATCTTTGCCTTCCTCACTCTTCTGATTGTGCCTACAGCTAATGTAGATATGCAACAAAATATGAACTTTTATCTTAAGAGGCTTAGGCATAAGCTTTTAATTCATTATAATTTTACAAGTTTAATTTCGGCACAACCAAACCAGTCCACGTTCAATCACAACCTTAACGTTCAGACATCTGCCCGAGCTGACATGATGCTCTCATGTTTGAACCTGGCAAGGTAAGGAGGAAGGTGAAATCCTTGGGACATGCCTCAAGTTAGCTGTTGGTCAAGTAGGTGAAATTGCCTCATTCTAAAGGGTTTTCAGTTGCCTGTTACATATTTTGGTGTCCATGAGGCTGGAAAGAGCTTTTCCAAACTATGTCTGGGAAAGGAAAGGAAAGCAGCTAGAGTATGTACATGCTACCTAAAATGCCAGGACATGGAACAAACATAACTTTCTAGACAACAAGAATGGTGGGCCCTCTCAATCTGGGAAGAAAAAGCAAGCAATCAAAGCCTCTTGGATATTCTGCTCTCCTCCTCTGCAGTTTTCCAAATCATGCCCATTTGCAAAAGGCAGCCATTTGCTCGCAGCACTGTGGAGAGAATTGACATGCTGGGGAATGGAACAATGTCTTGCAAGGTTTAATCCACCCTGATTTGCCTCTGAAAATAATTGGGGTGGGGGTAGGTGGTTGGTGCTTTCAGTATGTTTTCACTTTATTAGTTGGAGGTGGACAGACAATGTGGTCCTATGTCATAAACTGTATGATGTTGTGTTTAACTGAATACTTTGGACCCAAGGGAGAACTGATGAAGATAACACCTGCCATCAAGAAGCACACATACCACAAGACCCCATTACTGTATTCCCTCTCCTAGACAGCCACAGCTTCCTACTGTTTGCTACTCTCCCTTGCTGACTCACATCTCAACTTATGCAGTTTGTGCTGTACATGGCTGAATCATATACACAACGCTTGTCCTTCAAAATGCCGTCACTTCTGGTCCCAGCCTGTAAGGTTTAGCAAGTCCTTCGCGCTTGAGTTGGTTTCATCCACATAACTTTTACTTGTCCAACCCCACAAACAAACATGATAATGGTATTTTTTATTCTAATCATCACTACCCATTTCTTCTCACACTGTGCCTATCTCACTACTCAAGGCAAAAAGTTGTTGCTCATTATTTATTATCCTTAACCTACAGTGTATGGCACTCGGCTTCATTTAAGCAGTATGAGGCAAATGCTACATCAAACACAGCATTTCAACTTGCCTGTGATCTCCAGCATGATAACTATCACACAGTATTAGGGCATTCTATGATAGGTGAGTGAATATATTGACATGATAAGAGACTCACAACTGGTATTTTACAAACTGGGAAACACTCTGAATTAAATAACTTACCTGAGCCAGTAAAGTGAATTGACTATTACAAGAATTCAAAGACGCTACCTAACTTGCATCTGGTGTATGCATCCACAGCATCCCATCAAAGCACTCCTCCTGACTCCAAGGGCAGGTGACAGTGCTCAGAATAACCAAAAACCAACTTCCAGACTTAGACAAGTTAAGAAGTTGTCTAAGACCTGGCTATCCCAAAGACAGGAACACATCATTCGTAGCCTCAACCACTGCTCTGGGTAGCTTGCTCAGTGTCACACACCAGTTCTATGTCGTGAGCTCTGTCCAGGCTTTCTGTGGCATTCACCTGGCATAACAAAGAGACTGTGCTCCATTAAACACCTGCCAACTCCTATGAAAAAATAAAATGGCAGTCCTGCAGACAGCTGCCTCTTCTATTACAGGGTTACTTCTGCTCCAAGCACTGAGGAAGTGGTCCAGCCCAAAATCATGGTATGTAGTCATACAATTGAAATGTGTACATGTATACAACCTACAGGCATACAGTGCACAAAGATGAGCGAGGTTACAGTAACAGAGGCTACCTTAAATCTGGCAATTCATAATTGCTAAGTACTTCATTTTGTAATTTTTGTAATTATCTGGTAGCCTCCTTTCGGCTTTTCGTTTGTCTAGTAATGAAGTAACTTCTTCGCATAGTCTTTCAGGGTTTTAGTTTGGTTTTCATTGTTGGGGATTAAAAGGATAAAAAACCCCAAGTATTTGGGAATTGAACTCTAAACCTTCAGAACCACAAGCCACAACACATCAACTACTGGACAATTTCCTCACTTGGGCAACAGGACATGGAGCCTGTCTGCTCATGGGAACTAATTAAGAACAAGACAGACTGTTTATTTCAAGATGACTACCTCCCCCTGTAGACGTTCTTAATAGAGAATAACAGTACCGCACAAGGGCGAGGGTAGCTACCTCACCAGGTTGAGAAGCCCTAAATTTATTAGCTAATGGCAAGGAGAAGATTATGTTAATGAGCTGGTAAAGGAGAAACAAATCTGAGGCAACATAATGAATTGGTTACTTATGTGCAAGTAATTTCACCCGATGGTCAGTATGGCCATGAAAAAAAAAGTCATAGTGAGCACCTTCTCAGATTCAACTATTATAAAAGGATTGGCTGAGGCTCATCTAGCTTCTCTTCCCTGAGGTCGCATAATTTTTGTCTTGAATGACATATTTGCAATTAAAAAAAAACAGGAAAAGGTATATAATTCATACCATTAAGCAGAAGCGAATGCTGAGCTCATTCTCTGATAAGTACATATATTTGTAATGCAACAGTATGAACAGGTCACATGCAGGGATGGGGCCTCATTTTTTCTGCTCTCATAAGACAGGCCATTTCCTTGTGTCCACCTTCCTTTCTCCAGCTGCCCCAGTGGCACATGGGCTGAAGTCTCCGCTCCTGTGTAATCTGTGCTGGAAGCCCAGACGAGCTACCAGGATGCTGCCGGTTCACAATCCCTGGCTTTCTGCCATGATGGGAACGTTCAGGGTTTTGGGCAGGTTGCCAGAATTAAGCAACTTAAACCACAGATGAGGAATAGCAATTTTCAAAGCTTTTAACTTTGTTAAATGTGAACTGAACTAGCAAAACGCACCTCCCTGGGCCCAAGGCTATCTCTGCCACATTTCAAAGGCCTGCAGCAAACAATGGAAGTGTTAGAGCTTGTCAGAAAAGGTCACAAGAATCTCTTCTAAAAGAAAGCACAAGGCAAACTAAAAATGAGAGTCACTGCCAATTGTTCCTAAAAACAGTGAACTCTTGTTGCTTTTGCAGGAATTTCTTTTGACATCGGCCATTAAATAAACGCAAGTCATTCTCCCACTCTTCTGAACATTTCAACAGACATTGTTTTCACTCTTTGAACATTTCAACAGACGTTGTTTTTTCAGGCAACCTTCTAATGTTGTATCATTAAGGTGACATTGCTCCATAGAACTTTACAGATACCAACTTTGTAAATCTACTGCATCATTTATATTAATGCACAGCCATAGGCAGATCTATGGAAGTATTAGTCTTTGCCTATGAGAAATCTTTGTTTTAAATACTTGAGAACGGAGCACAGATGCCAGATTTGTGCAGGTATTGCACTAACAAAGGAAAACAATCTCTGTGTGTGGAGAGGCTTAGAGCACTCGGTATTTTTAAGCCTGGTATTGATGACACAGAACCTGGTGTGGTGCCTCTGAAGGCCAGAGTACACCTCTTAACTGAGGGTGGAAATAAAATAAGCATATTCTACGATCCTGCATGAGGTGCTGGTTTCCATGAGCTTACAGGCATAAAGATGGCTATTCTTAAGAAAGCTCCTTAGGATAGCTATAGTTAAATAAGAATTTAACAAAAACAAGTAAGTTTTAGCCTTGATAAACTACTGCATTGGCAGCCCACTCTATGCAAACAATCATAAGGTGGAGATTAATAAAAATATTGCTTTACCACCCAGTGGTAAGGAGGAGCTATCCATATATGATGGGGAGACACCTGAAACGCTTAATGCCTTTCTTTTTTCTTCATCTGTCTTTATTCTACAAGCCAGATGCAAGTTGGAAACTAGCATTACTAATATCAGACACAAAAAGGTCAGATTTCAGCCAGGTGTGGAAACAGCTTAGACAAGCCAGATGCTTTCAGATCAGCTGAACACATTTAATGCAATCCTGGCATACTGGAAGAACCAATGTGAAACAACATCTGAAATTAACAGTCAGTTGAAGATAGGCAAGATATTAGAAGAGCAGGAAAGGACTACTTTCCCTTCCAATCTTTAAAAGCATAAAAAAAAAGACAAATCAGAAGAATGCAGACAAGCTAATGAAAAAGACGTGGAACAAATAAAGTTGCTTCTTAGCATGTGAAGGTCAAAAGGAGACAAGCAACAAACATTAATTTGTCATCAACAAATCATGACAACCAGTCCAAGCTCCTCCTATAAGAGGGAAGCAGGCAGGGAAGGGGAGAAGCAGCAGATAACATATTATGATTGTAGCTCTTTTTATTGTCTCTCAAGGTGCTCTCATCAGGAAGCACAGAAAACAGAGCCTTAATGAGACTCACATAGCATAGGTGCAAAACAGGCTGGAAAACTATATCCAAGACTAGTTTTAAATGATTCTGGGAATTATGCATTAAAAGGGGGTCTGCAAGAGTATTGCTTGGGTTCAGTGTTGAAAGTCTGAATTAGGAAGGTGGATGATACACTAGACACAAAGCTGGGATGGACATCAAATGCACTAGAAGAACTCCAATCATATAAAAAGGAGAAAAGGTCTGAAGAAAACAGGATGAAATTCGATAGGTACAAGTGCAACATAGGAAGGAGTAATCATTTACACAAATGCAGGATGAGGAAGAACTGGTTAGGTAACAGTTCACAAAAGGATGTGGGGGAAACAGTCTATTCAAGCTAAAACATAAGTCAACAACATCAGGTTGTTGTGAAAAAGACAAACATCATACTGAGACGTACAGACAGGAATAAAGCTTGCAAGACATGTACTGCCTCTCCCACTCCACTCAGCATCAATAAAGCCCCAGCAGAAATTTTATGTTCAGTTTTCCCTCATGCAGAGTGTAAGGAAGATGAGACCAAAGAAAGATCCAGGGGAAAAAGAAAAGAAACAAAAAAAAACCCCAAACATGAAGAAAACTGGAGCAAATTTAGGTAATTTATGTTAAGAAAAAATGATACAGGAAAGGAATGTGGTTAAGTCCTCAAGCATGTAAAATTCTGAAGAAGAAAGAAAACCCTTTGTCTCCCATGCCAGCATTTACCAAAATGAAGTTACAGGCTTTAATTCCAACAGGTCAGACATTGGGAGGAGCAATCTATAAGACAGTAAAATGAAGCACTCAGACTGCCTTGGAAAGCCACAGACGCTTCATCACTGGAGGTCTTTAACAACAGGTTGAAGAAATCTTTCATTTTGTAAAATTGAACTTGCCTTCAGGCAAGTAGAAGGACCAAGTAATCTTTTAAGATGTGTTTCAGACCTACCTTCTCCGTGTTTCTTAACTCCAGGTCCTACAGGAAAAGGACACAGCTGGCACAGGCTGCTGCTGCCAGCAAGCAGGAATCTGACAGACCCCCTCTGCTCTCCAGCAGCAGGGCAAGCAAACTGAAATACCCCCATTTCCCACTGAGCAACACCCCATGCTGGCCTCTCAGTTCATGTCACCCACCAAGAAAAAAATACTTCCCATTTAAAAAATTAAGCCTAGGGTGGGGGTCCAGATATTATTTGTTTCATAAGCAACTCATGCCCCGATTCACCTGTGTTAATCAGATTTCCTTGCAAACCACAGTATATTTTGGCTTTTTCCTGGCACATAGCTATCTGAATACACAGCAAGTTCAATAACCACTAACACAACTCTCCAAATGAATACTTGTACAAAGTATGTCTTTTTCTCTTTTAGTTGTTTAGGAGTCTGGCTATCAAAGAAGTATAACCCCACCACTCCAACTGGTCCTCATGAACACTAGCAGAGAGGAAGGCTCTCTCCCATTCAACACATCTCCCTAGAAAGTCACAAAGCCACTTTAAAATCTAGGATACATTAGAAAGGTTACTTCATCTACAAGGTAAGAGTTCAGGTCAAACCCAGGACAACAGTCAGAATAAGAAACCACCTGATTACAGTTGGGTGAAATTAGGTATTTAGGCAAACAGTAAGATGTAAGCAACATTGGTAACTGCTGAATCAGCTGGATTTAGCTCTGTCACAGCAGAGATGTCACAAGCAGAGTGAACTGGGAAACTAATTACTTTAGATTTTTTCTTTTTTCTCCTTTTTTCTTTTTTTTTTTTAATTTTTATAGAAAAAACAAGGTAACGCTTGAAAAATTCTTCTATACCAGAAACAGAATGCTTCACTTACAAACACCATTCATAAACAACACATAAACCCCAAAAGTATTATTAAATAAATAAAGGAAGTGAAAAAATAAGGAATGGCAGACTTGAATATTCTTGTTTTAGTTGCCCAATGGAACAAGCATTATTTAAGCAGTGTGAAGGCAGATTGCTATCTTTACCTCATTGAATAGTAACTTATTCTGTGAATAGCCCCCATGGAATAACAGTCACTGCTCAAGGATTCAATAGCTTAATGAACATAACAAGACTGGCACAATCTGAAGCTTAATTTGCATGTAGTTTGAATATTTTTGCTTTATTAGTTTCATTTCAAAATAAAAATACATGTAAAAGTAACAGCAACTCAAGTGTCATTTGGCTTAACATATATTTTTCCAGGAATTCTTACACTATCCAAATTTGCTAATTGCTAGGACTTGTGCAGCTAAAAGGAGAAATACATGTTAAATGAAAATATCCTTTCTGTTTTTTAATACGTAATTAACACAAGCTTTTCTAGCTTCAACACTGGCAAATCTATCCTCTTGAAAAATACTCACATAATTTTCATGCTACAAATTAAATTTGGTGTGGTTATGCTTTTAGCACTCAACAAGTAAAAGCTTGCAAATGAAAAGCTGAAGCATAAAGGTATGGCAAGTCTCATTTAAGAAATCAAAATCTTTGGGAAAGAGGAATTCTCTCCTGCAGAAGTCAAGAAAAGCTGCTAATAATTAAATACTGCTTTTGATTAACACTTTACACTACATATTTATTTTGAAAGTCCTTATTTAAGCAGATCATGATATAAAACTAATCAAATCACTGTACTTCACTCCCTTATGATGCCTGGCTAATAACCACACAACAGTTGGAAACTGTCAAAATATTTTACAGCTCAATTGTAATTACCATCCAAGTCTAAGCATGCAGTAATTGGGCGTTAGCCATGTTCTAGGGGTGTTACAGCAATACACAGCAGTCAGTTCTTCTGTGTTTCATTTTTTACACGTGTAAAACTCCTGAATGATCCTCAGGATCTACTTCATAAAATTTTGAATTAAATATTACTATGTTGTCCGCAGAGATAGCTTTTTTCCCCCCCTTAATAAAATAGAGTATTTGTGTCAACATTTTAAAAATCAGCCTAACATTTGGAACTACAGAATTTGTTCAGCAGCTTTTTTTTTTCTGGTTTAAATTCCCTAAAGTAAAAAAATATATTGTCAGATAAATAAAAATTAAACATTTTGAGCAAAATATTACATGGTAAATATTGTAATATTAAAAGTTTTGAGACAAACTGCTGATTTTGACTTCAAGGAACAAATTTTGCCGATCATAGAGAAAATATTCCAAGCTGCTGAGAGAGAAAAGAAGTACTGCTACAATATGGTAACATGAAGAACTTGAAAAGGTTTTTAGCATGTACTATTATAGACATAATGCTCATAATACTCATGAGTATTGTATACAGATGATAGCCCAATAGGTCTTCCTGAACAGACAACTCTATAGGGGCTTCTAATTGTTTAGCGTTGGTATTTCTAAGGCAGTATCAGAGATAGATTCATGATTCACTGATCTTTCAACACTATTTGAATCATTAATCCATGCATTAACTGTCACTAATGCCACAGTGACAAGACAGATGACATCACTGGATCCCTAATACATTACTGTCCAATGGATTAAAATCCTTAAGAGATGTTATACGTTTGAGCTGACAGGTTATAAATGGAAAGAAGTGTTAAATTTTAAGTGTCCTTTGGACTTAATTTACATAGTTGGGTTAAATAAAATTAAGCACTCTTGAAAGAAAGGCTCTCAATTGGTCCCAAGATGATGCAATGATTAACATGCTTCTGGTGTGAGCTGTTTGTGATTCCAAATATTAATCTGCAGATGGGACTAGGAAACACCTAGATGGAAAGACTGCACCAGAAGACTTCAGTCTTCCAATCAGTAATACCAGTGCTATTAGAAGGGGCTCTGGGGGAAGGAATCAATTGCTTTCCCTTGGCTTGGGGGGAGAGATGAGTTTTATCAGAGGACCCCAAGGAGCTATAGGGGGAAAAATTTCAGCCAGCACAAATGCAGGAAACTCAGGCTCAAGCCTCATACATCATCTTTAACAAGTCTGATCATGTCCAGGTGTTGCAACATGTAGAGCACTTATCATTCACGCATCTCAGTCTCTTGCAATATTTTTCACTGCACGAGCACCTCGGGATAGGTGGAGGAGGGAAAAGAAGGGAGCCTTCATTCCTACACAGGAATTTCCATGCTTTGGGAAGTGTAAATTAGAGCATTACTACTAGTCTGACAGTAAGTTTGCTAATAAATGTGTAGCAACATATCTAATTGCTTAACAAGAGATTAAATGATTATGACAATCTTTGAAATAGGGAGAATAAAGAGAAGAGAAAGCGTACGTAAGGGAGAGCTCTGGTAAAATGGCAAACTAGCTGTGACTTCTAAACTTTGATAAATGTGTAAGAGCCAATGTATTTTATACTTTGTTGATACTGCTCAAATAAGCTTCCAGTGGAATCTACAAAGTTTGTTCTAATATTGAATATTAGTTCCAAGCTAGATGAGTTTCTAAAAGTTATTTAAAGGTGTAGGATCCATCACCTTAAAAACATGGGGTTTGCAGGTTACTAGGCAACTCTTTGCAGCAGAAGCATGACCCAAGACATGACTACTAAACAAGTACAGTGACATCACCTGACTAAGATCCACCTTGCCTTTAAAGTTGCACAGGGGGGGAGTTCAAAGAGCAGTTTTGCCTACAGTTACAATAAAATTTACAGACTACTCAAGTAGAAGTGCTAGTGGGAGAATGATGAGTTGATAAAAATACAGGGTGCGTGCTACTTCAGTCATAGGGTAGTTTCTCACTGAGAGTCACATAAGTTTGGGGGTTTTACCATTTGTAAATACTTAGAAGTCATCTTGCAATGATTTTTATTATCTCTTATTTATAAAACCTTGGCAGTGTTAAGTGCTGCTACTGTTTCATAGCTTTTCAATCCCTTCTGCAAGTTTGCAGGGAAAAGAGGAGGGGACTGGACTCAAAAGAGGAGTTTAGGTAGACAAGATTGCTCTCCCAATACCCCTTCTGCAGCTGGTAGAGACAGGCTGTTCAGAAGACTCTTCAGAGCAGAAGTCTGACCTAGATGCTCCACACTGGCCTTAGGGGATGCTGTCTCCGCCCACACATCATGGAAAACTCCAGAGATCTCTTATGTCCTAAATCAGACATGAGCAATACAGTTGTAACTAACTTCACTACAGAAAGAGGTCAAAAGGGACATTCTTATGGAATCTAAACCTACAACTGGCGGCCAAAATCACCAACCAGTTTTTAAAAGAATCCTCTAAGTTGAAAAGGACAAAACAGAAAATGAGACCATAGTAGGATTTGACCTGCCTCTTACCCCATTTTTACTCAATAAATATGAAAATAGCCCATTTTAAATATAATAATAAAAAAAAGCTAATCTATTTCTCAAATAGTTCCCAAGCAGATATGAATTTTCCAGCATTATTCATTTCACCTGGCTGGGGCTCCACACAGAGCCTGTCACTCTTGGCAAAAGCAGCTGGGACAATGTTCAGGAGTTTAAGGATGTGAAATTGCTAAAACCTGGTCAGAAAGTAGACCCACTGCATGTTCTTTGTTTCTTTACTCTTTTTCTTCTGTATTGGGCATGAAATATTGGCAGAGCAACTGTCTCAGACACAGTGGAAGTGAAACAAGTAGTGATGAAGAACAAATTACATGTCATCTGTGCACAAAAAAAATGCACAACACCCAAGATCTGGAGCAATATATTTCATTTGTCTGGGGACCAGTCACAGTACTGGTTTCCTCCAGAAAAAGAAGTAAACATTTTTCCTAAAAAGATGAAAGTGCTCTGAAGCAAACCACTTAATGTCCTATGTGCTGTATGGGTTCTCAGACTCTTTAAGTACTTGCAAAAAAGACAGATTCTAAGTGTTTTTAAATCAACCAATTCTATGTCCAAGGAGCCCAGAAATGGAAGAACATTTCAGAAACTTGGAAGCTCTCATTGGAATTATCTTCTGATTATTCACTATTACTCATACCTATGTCACATTTTGGTTCTAAATTTGAAACCAATAGTAAATATGCAAACATAAAAAAAGATACTGTGGTAAAAATAAAACCTAATTTTAATAGGCAAAACCCAAACCCTGTTTTTTGTAAAAGCCTAACATTGTTGCTAGAAATAAATGTAAAAACAGTTAAATGCATTTGCAGAGAAAACTCCTTCCCTGGAAACCACACAAAAGCATTTTTTTCTTTTTTTTAAATAATAGTGGTAATATTCCATTAGCATTTTAAGTACAATAGAAGCATTGCGGTTACAGTTATAAGAATTTGAGCATTGAAACGATATTTGGTTTGCTATAGTTTTATACTTAAGCCTATTGATTGGGTTCTGGTCTACACACCCATGTCTCAAAACAAAGGATAAAGTCACATTATGCTACTGAGTCATTGCTGTCAATGAAAATCATGACAGACTACTTACCAATAGTACAGAGTGCCATATGGGCACTTTAGAAATGCATCAATTCTTCAACACTACTTTAAAGCAATAAAACCAAAGCTTTTTGTGGAGTTCTTGAGAGCACTTTGGTAACTTTATGAAAGGGGTCACAGTGTTATTAAATATGGTTGAGTAATTAAGCATATTCTAGGATGAAACACTTTAATCATGATCTGCTAAGCCATCTGTATCAAATTACTATCTGAATTCACTTTTTAGAAAGTTTGACTATCTGTTTTGTAAGTAAAAATTACTTTGATTATGCTCCAGAAGCATAAAATACAAGGCAGCTAATCAGAAAAAAAAAGAAGAATACAAAAATATTACACTATTTTTATTTACAATTATTTCAGGTAGTGTAACATTCTGGGATACTTTTAAAGTTTGATTGGCTGAGTTGGATTTCAGAGATCTATTTGCACTGAAGCAAGTCAGGAAACACGACCCTTGCAAGACTAAGATTACAGTTCCTTGACTCAGTGTTGATGAAGTGAGGGAGAATGGAGATTTTGGCTGGCCCACCAAAGAAAAAGAGACTGTACTCTTGCTTGTGGACCGCCCTTCAAAGGTACAAAAGACAACTAAGGAACTAGAAACTGCTCTAACCTGCCCCAGTTCATACTCATGGAAACTTGGATGAAAAGATTTCACTGCTTAGGAACTTAATTCAGGAGCAACTAAAGGACTTCAACTTCTTGTTGCCTTCAGTGGACTCTGCATGAAGTCTCATGAACGTTTACAAAAAGCCAGGTGCCTAATAGTCACCATCCAACTGTTATTTCAAAATACATTTCTAAGTTTTTGCTGTTGCAACTATGACAGCCTTTCACACAATTGTGCATGCACAATCAATGCCAGCAGTTACGTAGACACTTGTGAGCTTAATGTCTGTCCCTACAGTGAGCCCACAGGGAAATAAAGACTACTTTCTACAGCCACAGTGGGCATGTATCCACTCAATTCAAATAGCAGAGTTATGTGCTCTTGGTGCTAAAGGTGCCAGGCATGCATATGAAGTTGTTCCTAGTCCCAAAATCAAACATTACAGCATCTTCACAAAGGTAACAAAAATTACTAATGAAGCTTCCAGCACCTAGAGCTGTGTTCTTCAAGATATTCAATCTGAGATGACAACTTTTTTTTTTTTTTTTTAATATCTGTCGAAAGACTCCTTTTTTGGGGGATGGGAGACGTGTTACAACTACCGAGTTTACAGTGGCATGTCTGTCATCAGCTACTGGGTAACCCACAGCTCTCCTCATCAAGTTCTGCTCTAAAGGAGTATGGGAAAAGGCAGGATAAGCTGTATTAGAAGATGTTTTACCATGCTACATCCTCTGAATCCAAATGATTTTTCTACAGAGAGAGACTTCCCTCTCAACAGTATAGCTCTCTTTAAAGTGTAATGCAGGCATTTAATCAGTGGGTGTTTAATCAAGCTCTTACATATTACAGTTGAACTTCTATTATATTAAGCTCACCAATATTTTTCATAATGTTTACAACATGATTTCCTTAATTACTTTAGTTTCTAGCTAGCTCCTTTAAAGCCCTTTCACTGAGCTAGAGCACATGATTTCATTCACACTTTAAAAGCTTTTCCCATGCATGCTTTTCAAAGCTGATTTTCTGAATTATACATATGAACTATATTTAAAATTTGTGCATTATTCATTACTACAAACTATGAAGTATCATTTAGGGATTAACACAACTATCTACTAAACTGCAAAATAGCTCTTGTCAATAATGAAACCAAGTGAGTTTTGAAGAATTGGTTGTATTTTAAAAAGGTAACCAAATACTTCTATAAAGTACAAAAATATTTCTCTAAATCTACCAAGAAAAAACATATGCATGTCTTCTTTTTATTGAGATTAAAACAAATTCAGTATATCTAACAGGCTCATAAAGTATAAAACTACTTAAGATATATCAGAAAAGAGTTCTGCTTTAAATATGTTTTCAACCTTTTTTTCTTCCCTTTCTGTAACAGTCTCTATATAGAGTGCTTGCACTGTATGCATTTGAGATCCATCTATATGCTTCTGCATAGGATAAACCAAATCAAAAAATACTAGCAGGATCTGGATTTTGTATTCACATGGCTAATTCTCCATAGAAACAACATCGCCTTTTTCCTTATATTCCATTTATGTGCTTTAAAATAACTCAGAAAAAACATGAATCTAAAATATGTTAAAGCACACAAACCCCTCAGCTTATATAGCAATAGTCGCAGAGAACAGATTGTTCTTCTGAAAGAGTAGAAAAAAATATTTAAAAGGAGGCAGTGAGTCAAAAAACATGCATGCAGCTTGACTTCAATAAAACCTGGGATCGCTCAGTTCCTTTGGATTGTTTTCTATTTATTTTCTTTTCTTTCATGAGGTTAATTTTTTAGGAAATTGTTGTTTCCCCCCCCCCCCCCCTTTTTTGTCACCACAGACACTCCCTTTAGGCAACCGTGCATCAACAATCCTCCCACGTTCAAAGTCGGCTACATCTGTTGCTCTTTCCCATTGTTGAAAATTCCTGCCTTAATCCTATTTGACTTTATTCATGCAAAGGTCATCCTGAATTCAACAAATGGAGGAGCGATAGCAAGCACACTGTTGAACATGGCTAAAAAATGCTGTTGTAGAACATGCAGCTAGTGTGCCAGCGCTATCTCAGAAGTACTTGCTTTATTATGCAGCTTCTAGTCCTCATAGCTGTGTTGCAATATGAATTGGCAACATTATTCCTTCTAGCAACTCAGGAATACAACAATTTCCTTCTAACTGGCTTGATTCTCTCTCCTGAAAGAGATTTGCACTTAACTCCTATTTGCTAGTGAGTATGCGTACAACATACATATATAATATTTGACTGTTTCACATGCCCTAGGGCTTAGCTTCTGGCATATATGGCTTCCCTATTTCTCCTGCTTTTTACTTCTCAATATATCTAGCTTCACAAATCTATTTAATTAACCAGCCCATCTAAAACTAATGGTGATCACTTTTAAATAAATGAGGAAAAATTCTGCCTAAAAATACTTTTACAAAGCAGGGTAGAACCGCTAATACAAACACCTCATTTTAGGGCCATCACCGTACTGTAGATTTGCTCACAGAAGCTGTCTATTCTGTTTTTAGGCTCATTTTTCTTCCCCAGCAACAGAAAAATAAAAGCATTCTAGCTCAGACCTGTGATTTACTCCTATACTTAAGTATCTGACCCAAACCAAAGAAAGATTAGCAGGAACAGTGAATTAGTAAGCAAACCAAAGTTAACCATCAGTCTGATTTATGAAGGGAAGATAATTATTTTTGTAATATGTCCATAACTCATCATGACAGAAGCAAAGGAATATTTATTCATACATGCTTATTTCCAATTTGAGATGCTTGCCAACCATGATGAACCAAACCCACCCTTCAGGCAAGCAGAGAAAAAGGCTATTGTTAGTCTCGTTCCTTCACGGAGCGCTTCGCTGAGGGCCGCAGACAGCGGAGAGTGCACCCAAGACTTGAACTATCTAAACCAGCCCCACAATAAAGCTTGATGTAATAGCTAAAAGTTAAATGCTACAATAACGTCAGCTTATTCAAATTGTGTTTAGCTCCTTGTTAGGTGCAAGGGAACACTGGAAAGAATCAAGTCTTCAATTTAAAAGCTGTCCAGTACTCTGCTCATGTGGCTCTTGTTAAGGAGCCTGAGAATAAGGTCTAAAAACTCTACAGAAAAAGGATAGGTTTTATCAGGTTTTTGTTGTGAAGATTTGGGGGAGTTTTGTTTTGATCATAGTTTAAAAAAGGTCTTAGGAGAGTAGAAGTGTTCCTTCTACCTTTTAAAGAGAAGAGCTTGAACTAAACAGGAGTAATAGTCTGTGAAGCCAAGCATGCAAATCAAAGCCCTCCACGTCCTTTGAAAAGGTTAACATGAATGGCAGGAAGGTGGTTATCCTCCAGTACCTATGCCAGGAGCCCACAGCCCTGCACCATCTGCCTGCCTCCTCCCAGCTCCCTTCCACCGTAGGAGCGAAGGCAAATAACTTAAAGGGAATAAATAAAAAGCCCTCATCACGGATAAGGATTTTCAGATTACGTATCCCAGAAGCTAGCCCAGATCTCACTTTGAGCTAACCTAATGTGGTTGTTTGTCAAATGCTTCGGCAGGCCACGGCCGCCTCGCCTGACCAGCGGTGTTTGTACCTAATCTGGCTTGTCCTCTGCGAGAGAAACTAAACAGTACCATGAAAGCATTGACATTTAAGAACTGCAGCGCTCCAGAAACTTTAATGCTCCCAGCAGCTCCTAACACTTCTTCCTTACATTTATGCACCTTAGGGATATTTAAAGCACAGATTTCAGGCAAATAACTTTGGCACCTCCATCAGGAGACCAGTCCCCTCCGGAACCTGCAGAAATGGGTGCAACGAGACATTAGTCCAAAGGTAACGCAGAGCCCAGCTCACACTCCCTGCTCTCCCTCCAGACATCCCCCACTGTCACTCTCTCGGTCTCTCTCTCTTCTAGGACTTCCAAGTATTCAATTCACCTCCTAAAGTAGGAAGCTACAGCCCAGAAAAGGCAGTGTGGGTATTCCCACCATCCAAAGGCCATCTCTCCTCTGACCTCAGCAGCCTTGAAGCAGTTCCTGGATCAGGATATATGTCTGATTTGACCAACCTTGCACTTGTTGGTGAGACAGACTACTGGGCACTTCATTCAAGGAAACCAAAAGGTTTATATAAATCATCACATATATTTACATGGGAAACATTAAAGAAATTCTAGTATTAGTATAATTTCTTGAATAAAATATGAAAGAAGTATTTTTTGTTACAGTCTACCTACATGCAATGGTGCTGGCATTTGAATAGCACATAGCAACAATATTCCCTTTTACTTCATCACACAATACACTCTATGCCTGTTGGCTTTTCCAGTTTCCACCAGAGATGGATTTTCTTCTCACAGAATGGTGCAGTTTTAGACTTCCAAGATGAAATAAAGCATATAAAAGTACTGCCATTACATATCTAAAGAGCATATTTTTCCACAAGAAGTGAAGTAATATCTTACAATGACAAATCTGAGTACTGTAATTTATAATGTAAGTTAAATATAAAAATATGAAAAGTGAGGCTTTGAATGTCATAACACTGGTTAAATTACCAAACCTTATTTGCACAGACATTTTGCAGAAGTGCTAACTGGTGCAACGCAGAACTGCTGCAGGCACTGACAATGTTTCCATCCATTTCGTAGGAGCTACGTTGCACCAGTAATGCAGAAATACCTTAAAGAGCAGTTATGAAAATGGCAGAAGGAGCCAAACATTTATCATCCTGCAAATTATGTATATTAATTTGCAATGAAAAAGATTTTTCTATCAGCCCTGGAGACCT
Source organism: Aquila chrysaetos chrysaetos (assembly GCF_900496995.4). Lineage (NCBI taxonomy): Eukaryota > Metazoa > Chordata > Aves > Accipitriformes > Accipitridae > Aquila > Aquila chrysaetos. Next base: position 26,704,468 of record NC_044011.1, on the reverse strand, counting down.
GTTATCTGCATCCCCACTACTAATAAGGGCCTAAAGAAGAAACAGTCAAACACTTAAGTAGCAGCACTTAAAATTGCCAAATCAAGTCTTCAGAAGTTGGGATATTACAAAATCATGGTTACATATTTAATATTAATTAGTACTCTTTGTATATTTGCATTATGACACAATCTTTAAGTGTATTTCTTCCTCTAGAGTTCTCCATCATGGACTGTTCAACAAACAACCTCACTGAATGGGACTACCCAATATTCCTATTTTTCTGAATTATTAGTTGTTTGTCCTCATGCCTCATCTGCTGCACACTCCCTGGACCTTCAACTGAACACAGTATCATTAATCTCATCAAAGGGCTTTTCTACAGTGTTCATCTTCATGGCATTTTAATCTAGAAGATTAAACATTTAATCTTCCAGACATCCCTGTGAGGTACCAGTCCATTTAATCAAAGAAAAAGTGCTGTCCACAAAAAACCCAACTCCAAATTATTGGAAGCTGTTGCTTCTGAGTCCTCAGTCTGAGCCACCTAAGACCTGACCTTACAGAGAACTGCTTGTTTTATGATACTTCATATGCCATGAAACAGCACTCCTTCAGCTGCATGGCACTTGAGTCCAGCCAATAGCTCTGCTAATTTATCATGGTTGTATCAAGCTGGGAACTTAAAAAAAACCCTCCGCAGTCCAAAATCTGGTTCAACAGATTAGCTTAGCACCACATAACGAATTCATGAGAGAGGAAAGGATAATATTCACTGCTCCTGGACAGCATTTGGTTGCTTAATTGTCAAAGAAAGCAGTGCCTTTCTGCTGGCCCTTGTCTCAAACAGCACACAACCTGGACTAGTTCCCCATGTAACAGTATCAGAAGGGCAGAAAGCAGCAGACAGAACAAGGAAGGGCTTGGTTTCAGCTATACTCTCGAGATCTAAAAATTTACTCCTGTTGGCACCAATCATGGGAATAACATGAAGACAACAGACACCACCCTCCACCAGTTTACATTCATAGAGCCACCTACAAGGAGAAGGAGGGAATCAAGCAAGGCTGTGAATAAGCAAAACCTAGTACATTATTAACACTGATAACTGCTACAGTAAGACCACACGGGCAAGACAAGCAATGTCCAACTGAGAAGGAATTTATCACTTTGGTAGCCTAAGGAGACCACTGGTAAGCAAAAACCTACTCATAAAAGCATGAGTCTCAAGCACATCTATACAGTATCTGGCATAGTCCTTTGGATCCTAATGGATAGTAAGAAGTTGTTCCTTCTGCTGGTCTCTTTTGTGACTGCTCATGGATAGCTTATCACATGTTACGCACCACTTCTTGTACCAGTTTTTACAAAATCTCTAATTAAATAGGTAGAGCAAAGCAGGGGATCTCCATTTTCCTGAACAACTCTGTCCATCAACACTCCTACTCTATATCTATGTCTCCTATTCATGTGCAGTCATGCCTGCATGTTGAAGGGAAAAAGAGCTTTTGCAACCTCTTCCCTTTTTTTTCCTGTCCAATCACAGGTCTATTCTTTAGGTCATATACACAAGAGTCTGTAAATATTCAGGGACAATTCATCTCACCAACTTTAAATGCCTATCAATTAGTTAGTCAAGTCTAACTTACCTAAGCTCTTTTACAGCCAAGGAAGAGAACCAGACACCTCTAAGGATAAGGTTTCTGAGGCAGTTGGGTGATTCAATCTCAAAAGGGGATCCGTTTTATTAAGGGCCAGTCCTGGAAACTCTTACTCACATAAAGTAGTCAATAAAACTGCTTACCTCTCCTGCATATTATTGAAACACTAAATTTTCTCCACAATATGCACTTGTGTTTGTTCTAGTGTTTGTCCTGGTTTTGATGCTACAGAGGGATGCACTGATGTATTGGGTTTGCGTGGCAACGTTTTGGTAGCGGGCAGGTTACAGGAGTGGCTTCTGTGAGAAGCTGCTAGAAGCCTCCCCTATGTCCAACAGATCCAATGCCAGCCAGCTCCAAGACAGACCTGCTGCTGGCCAAGGCCGAGCCCATCAGTGACAGTGGTAACGTCTCCGGGATAACATATTTAAGATGAGAAAAAAAGTTGCTGTGGAACAGAAACTGCAGCCAGAGAGAGGAGTGAGAACATGTAAGAGATACAACCCTGCAGACCCCCAGGTCACTGAAGAAGGAGGGGCAGGCGGTGCTCCAGGCGCCGGAGCAGAGATTCCCCTGCAGCCCGTGGGGAAGACCATGGTGAGGCAGGCTGTCCCCCTGCAGCCCAGGGAGGTCCACGGTGGAGCAGATATCCACCTGCAGCCTGTGGAGGACATCACACCAGAGCAGGTGGATGCCCGAAGGAGGCTGTGACCCCGTGGGAAGCCCACGCTGGAGCAGGCTCTTGGCAGGATCTGCGGACCCGTGAAGAGAGGATCCCATGGAGCAGGTTTTCTGGCAGGACTTGTGACCCTGAGGGGGACCCATGCTGAACAGTGTGCTCCTGAAGGACTGCAGCCCGTGGAAGGGACCCACGCTGGAGCAGTTCGTGAAGAACTGCAGCCTGTGGGAAGGACTCACGTTGGAGAAGTTCGTGCAGGGCTGCCTCCTGTGGGAGGGACCCCACGCTGGAGCAGGGGAAGAGTGAGGAGTCCCGTCCCTGAAGAGGAAGGAGCGGCAGAGACAATGTGTGATGAACTGACCGCAACTCCCATTCCCCATCCCCCTGTGCCACTGCGGGGGGGAGGAGGTGGAGAATTCAGGAGTGAAGCTGTGCCCAGAAAGAAGGGAGGGGTGGGGGGGAAGGTGTTTTAAGATTTTGTTTTATTTCTCATTATCGTACTCTGGTCCATGGGTAATAAATTAAGCTAATTTTCCCCAAGTCGAGTCTGTTTTTGCCCGTGATGGTAATTAGTCAGTGATCTCTCCCTGTCGTTATCTCAGCTCATGAGCCTTTCGTTATATTTTCTCTCCCCCTTCCAGCTGAGGAGGGGAGTGATAGAGTGTGTGCATGTATATAAAATGCTTTTCCCATTTACAGAGAAATTAGAGAACATTCTGGTCACCAATGAAACAGAAATATAAGAAACAGTACCTAGAAGTTGTAATAATTAGCTATCTGATAATTTGCAATGATATACTGCATCCCTACTTCTACCTGCATAAACAGTGGACCCTTCATTAACAAATCATTCAACTTCCACAAAACCAGTAAAAACAGAGAATGAAAGAAGTTTGATTTCCCTATACTGACAGAGTAACTACATTCAGTAGGTAGGAACTTGGATGATTAAAGATTTTTTTTTTTAAATTATTCTGCTACAAATATGAACAGAGGGAAATTTAAACCATAAAAGAGATTTGAACATGAAATAGTGGTAGAAGACTCAACTAAGGTTGCATTTTCAATTTTAACAGGCAGCTCCCTGGCAGAACTAGCCTAAGTACTGTGGGATCATTAGAATCTGCAGCTGCTGTGAGCAAGGAATACCCCAAACCAGCACACTGCCAAGACACTAAGGATATGTTTCCCAGCTGAGTGATGACTGTGCTGCCACTGAAGGGGACTGTCCTACTGTGTTCCAATGTCAGTGTTGTGTCGCTGGTACTCACTAACTCACAGTCAGTACTGGCACTGGCACAAGGTGGGGCAGGGAAGGGGGGAACACAAGAAGTCAGGATAGGGACTGAACATAACGCAGTAAATCCAAACTCTGAAGCATACATTAGTTGAGGACAAGAGGAAGACATTCTTTAGCCTATACCTTCAGCAAAATGGAAAATTACTACACTTGCATTTGGAAGGGAAGAGAAGAGTTCAATCCTTACTCTAACACATATTCTAACAAGGTTGTTTTACATCCAAACATAGGTTAATAGTAAGGAACATGGGAAAAAGCACATAGCTAGTCAAGTTGACAAACACCATTTAAAATGCATGCAAACAGTAATAAGAAATTGCTTAAGTATTGTATTAAAAAGTAACCCCCTTTTACTATTTAACACTAGAAAAGCTGCAAGTTTAATGAATTGTCTGTGCCTCAATATGATTATCTCACTATCTCTCTGTTCACATCATGTATGTGGCTTGTATTTCTTCCCATTTTAAAAGATAAAATGTCTTAGGGCTGTATGCAAAGGCAGATTTTCTCGGAGTGCCTTTTTTGCACCAGTTCATAACAGTAGATATCTTAAAATTCTGTCCACTACCTCCCAAGTCTTCCTTGGGCTTGGTGAACTATCTGTCTGCATAGGAAGTGACAAAGATCTCATGCAAATGAGCTGCACAATTCCTTTGCAGCTAATGTGAAACTGGAAAGGAGCAAAATCATTAAAGAAGATGTTCCAGAGAGTCAGGAAGTCCTTACGTGAATGGACAACTGAGATACTTTTGATACCAAGAGACAATGAGTGATCTTCATCTACCATTTGGAGTTTAATGTAATTTCTCCACTTGGCTGCATTACTGCGTCTGTGTTTTAAGGTGAGCTGTTTCTACTGTTCAGTCAGATGAGGTTGATAATGCTGAGGTAAATATAAGTGGAAAAAGTGAGCAAGTGGAGACTACAGGATCTCTGAGATCTTGGAGAGTTGCACCTAGTACTATATTGAATTTTACTTTCCTCCCCCTCCACTAAACTCACCTCAGTGTTGTGCGCTTTATCTCTGTCTAAGCATTTATTCTGCCTTAGAATAAATAAGAAAAAAAAAAAAAAAAAAAAAGAAGAAACTACAGGTTTCTTGTTGGTCCCTTGAAAATTATCTCAGAATTTGTACCTCCTTTGCAGTTTGAAGGATAAACTCCCTATCAGGCAGAAATCTTTCTGAACAGCCTCAACAGAAGCATTGCAGATACGCAACAGATTACAAAGGATACTGGTTGGACATGGGTTACTACATGTCTTGCAGAAAAAGGATTCTGTATTTCTTATTACAAGTTTCCTATAAATATGTTTCATTAGAGCTTAAATCAGCTAGCTTGCCTGGCATGAGAGAGCAGACTATCACTGGGCATGCAAACCAATTAATTTTGGTTTTAAAATGAGAGAGAGAGAGCTTAAACAATGATGGTGACAAACAGAAACGTTATTATTGGCTTTGGACTATTATGTGAATGTGCATTCTCCTTTTCTGCCAACTTAAAAGGCCACCACAAGCTCTTGTCTACAAGCACTGAAACCAATGCCTATGTTTTCATGATTATCAGCAACACAGTGACTTTCATAAAGGAGAGAATAGTGTATACATTAATATGACAGCCTTAAGCTTATTTATCATCCTGTCCTGGTGCTATATACTTTCATCAGTTGCTAGGTATAACTCAAAATCTATCCAAGGACAAGTTCAAAAAACATCCTGTGGTCTGATACAAGTTCCATGTCTGTTCACATAATCATGTATTTCCAGAGAAACACCTATTGCCAAGACTGGAGTGCAGGAGTTTCATTTACTGAGATATTCTGGGTAGCCCGGCAGGCAGCTGTGAGATGGAGATCTGTGAGCTACCAAATCCCAGGCTGACTAGTCAGCCTGCAGTAGCCACTCTGTAAAGTATGTGTCTAATGAACATAGGTTTCCACACCCTGAAGACGAGAGAAAGGATGTGAACCAAGCTGGATTCACCAACCATAACATACCTGTTGACTTTCATAGAATCACAGAATGGTTTGGGTTGGAAGGCACCTTAAAGATCATCTAGTTCCACCCCCACTGCCATGGGCAGGGACACCTTCCACTAGACCAGGTTGCTCAAAGCCCCATCCAACCTGGCCTTGAACACTTCCAGGGATGGGGCATCCACAACCTCTCTGGGCAACCTGTTCCACTGTCTCACCACCCTCACAGTAAAGAATGTTTCCCCAATATCTAATCTAAATCTACCCTCTTTCAGTTTAAAACTGTTACCCCTTGTCCTATCACTACACTCCCTGTTAAAGCATCCCCCCCATCTTTCCTGTAGGCCCCCTTTAAGTACTGGAAGGCTGCTATAAGGTCTCCCCAGAGCCTTCTCTTCTCCAGGCTGAACAACCTCAACTCTTTCGGCCTATCCTCATAGGGCACATGCTTCATGGCCCTCCTCTGGACCCGCTCGAGCAGGTCCATGTCTTTCTTATGTTGGGGGCCCCAGAGCTGAACGGAGTACTCCAGGTGGGGTCTCATGAGAGTGGAGTAGAGGGGGAGAATCACCTCCCTCGACCTGCTAGCCACACTTCTTTTGATGCAGCCCAGAATGCGACTGGCTTTCTGGGCTGCAAATGCACATTGCTGGCTTGTATTCAGCTTTTCATCCACTAATTCCCCCAAGTCCTTCTGCTCAGGGCTGCTCTCAACCTACTCATCACCCAGCCTGTATTTGTGCTTGGCATTGCACTGACCCATGTGCAGAACCTTGCACTTGACCTTGCTGAACTTCATGAGGTTTGCATCGGCCCACCTCTGAAGCCTGTCAACGTCCCTGTGGATGGCATCCCTTCCCTCCAGCGTGTTGACCACACCATACAGCTTGGTGTTGTTGGCAAACTTGCTGAGGGTGCACTCAATCCCACTGTCCATGTCACTGACAACGATGTTAAACAGCGCCAGTCCCAATACTGACCCCCGAGGAACGCCATTGTCACCTTTCAGTAGGTTAATGGTAACTGCAGTATCCAGAAACTCGATGGATTCATGAGCCATCAACATGAGCCTTGGCTGCAGTCTGGCAACAAACTGAAACTACCACATAGTAGGAAAAGCCTTTCTCAGAATGGTTTCCTGAAGGGAAAGGCATACGCTATCCTTCCAAAAAAGTGAATGAGCAATGCTAATCCAGTGCAGGAGCTATTTTCTTTTAACACTTAAAAATAACTATGGTTGAGGGTGATTATCTGTTTCCTCCTGTTCCCTAGTAAATAATTCTTCACCTCCCACATAAATGCAGTAGCATTCTTGACCCCTCATTCTCATAAAGGCAATAAAATCCATGATTGTGTAGAGACACATGACTTCAGCTTCTCTACTATGGGACACAGTTGCTGATTCTGGAACTGATGCCTGGATCTTATTTCCAATAAAGTCAACATAATGTAGGGAAGATAAGATACTAAGACTGGCTGAGATTGCAGCCAGTTGGAGTTGATATGTGTATTTTTTAATCAGCTAAACCAATGACAGGCACTGATATGCATGCTATGCACTGGTCTGATACCACTTTTTGAGCCTGAACTTCTTTGTTCAATTTTTTTCCACAAAGTCAATGACAAGTGGAAGAAATTTAAAGTCTCCATCACCTCTGTGAAAGGCAGAACCTGGTTATCCAAACCATGTCAAGAACAGTAACATATGTATGATGGTAACAAGCCCAACGAGGCTTCAATTGGGCTTGACAGCACTGTAGCAGGTTGATGATTGAAGAGCTTAGTTACAGCTTTGCAGTTTGCCAGACTCACCTAAATATAGCCAGCACACCATATCTTCAAGCCATTTGAGATGATTAACTGTGGGATTATTCCAGGCTTTCAGACATTTGCATTTTTAAGCTCTCGATGATGATTCAGATTAGTTTAGAGGAGGCGTGGAAGGAAGACAGGAGAGAATCAAGATACTCCTTTAGGAAGTGCAAGTAGGCAATAATATTTGGAAACAAATCTTCCTCCCAACCCAGATATGGCAAATACTGAGCTAATACTATGGGGCCAAGAGCCGGCTGGACCTTTATGGACAGCTGGACCCTGCCTTATCTCTGACAGGTAACTGCCCCTTCCTCACCAATAGAGATGACATCCGGATCTCTGAGTAATCAGAAGGGCCTGCTCAAAGGGAAGACATTAAAGAGGCTTGGAAAGAGTTTGCTACTTCCGCTAACTGATTGCTCAGGGAAGCAGTGCAAGGCAAACATTTGAAAAAGATCAGATGAATATTGGAGATACTTGGAAGCTGTCTGGACATGGTCCTGGGCAACTGGCTCTAAGTGGCCTTGCTTGAACGGGGGGTTTGGACCAGATGACCTCCAGAGGTCCCTTGATGCCTATTTATTAGTCTCATGTTCTGTCTTCACTGATCATTGAGTTCTTGAACAAGTTCTGCCCTGGAGTACCCTCTTTATCCTGCAGATAGCAGGCATGATGCTGATACCACCAGATCAGAAGGTGCTTTCTGGAATTTTCTGCTCAGTTTTACATGAAACTTTTACACAGAACTGTCTTGTACAGCATACATCTCTGAACAAAGGAACTAGAAGGATTTTGATTTTTGTTGTGGCAGGAGTAATAGGGGTAATTAATTGTGGATACGATTCCAGGAAAACCTAAAAATAGCATTCAGCTGTTAAAAGACCATACAACTCCCTTAAAAGAAAGCCTTTTGCAATTCACATAGATGCATTAGCTTAAGTCTATTCTCAAATGAGACATGTCCAAGACCGCTGACTGCTAAAAATTCATTGTTTTATTCTTCTCTTTCATTACCGCAGACACTGCTGTTAGAAATTAAGAAAACATACACACATGCACACACACAAATAAAAATGTGTGGGAAGTCAGATATGCCTCAGGCGAGAAACACCTTCCACCACTACTTGGGTAATGGTAAAATGTTGGATTCAGGCTATGATGTTTCAACAGCAAAGACAATTGCACTTCTGTGGAAGTGTTCCTATACCCACAGTGCAAATGCTAGAAGGCTCATTGCAGCTGATCACTGAACGAAGCAATTTTGGTGTCCAGCCATACCCTAGGGATTTGATTTTTGGGTGTAGACTTAGGAAAATATCAACCTTTCTTGCCCTACTTTTAAATTGGTATTTAAATTCCTAGGAATTTCACTACTGTTTTCAACATCTAAGTGTTGTTTTTTTTTTAATAGAGTAACAAAATTTCAAGTATTTGGAACATGTATCTTGAGTAGGAATCTGTCGTGTGTCAAATAGTCTTTCAGGAAAAATTTCCACCTAATAAACTTGCTGATATATGATGTTAATAACAGCATTTGTATTTTTTGTGTTCAGCAAATGTGATGAACACCATTAGCATGTGAATGAAAAATGAGCTCCAAATACTCAGTCAAAGATTTGCCAAAACATTTTTGGAGTCTTTTTCCTTCAGGTCTAAAGTTCTAATATTAATACTGTGTTTGTGTAGTCTAAAGATTAGCTTTTCTGCTCTGCAACCATTTCCTATGAAGACAACCAAGACAGGGAATTGAACATTTTGGGACACTTTGGTTCTGGTCAGAGTTGTAGCAGAGGCTTTCTGAGCACAGCGAACTTGGACAAAACACTGAGTAAGATACATTATTTAACCTCTCCCTTTACGTAAGTTTACCTCCATGGGACTATTCCACCAAGATAAGGGTGTGTGTTAAGTTCATGCTTGTGTAGGGCCTATAGCTTTTGATGGGAGTTTTTTCAGAGTTGCTAAACATTGTCACTATTATTAAGTAATAAACAAGTTATTTGTGCCAACAGCCCAAGTCCTACCTGGGCACTATTTTGTACTGTGGTGTAAAGAAATTGTTTAATTTTCTTTTCTTTTAAATGTCAGTACTTTTCCAAATTCCAAAAAGCATACCAAGTAAAGTGCTTTTGATCTAACATTATTATATCACCTTCGAGCAAAACAATTCAAGCACAGAAAAAAGACTGCTTACAGAAAGCTTTCTGAATTGCAAGTGACCATACAATATTTTAACACACCCAGGCAGTGAAACTTTTCACTCTAGCTGTAATATAATAAACCAGGATGCTGCATCTGCTTTGGAGCCTTCCCTAATGGTCTCATATCCTCCAAAATCCTGTAAAAAAATTAAAGGTCAGCATAGAGCTCCATTTTCCCCCATGGCCCTAATGAATATCAAAATTTCAGTACTTGGACCTTTGCTGATCTCAGCTGTGCCTTAGCATCACTGGCAGAGAGGTGGGCCGTAAGCAGGCAGGCACGAAAATACTTGGAAACTAACACCCTGCAAAAGAGCGGGAACTACCCGACTTTGTTCATAACAGCACAGTCTTCTCAGTGAGTTCAATCCTGCATCTTTTCTTAATCAATTCCAGCTTTCAGACAATCTAAAACTTAGTCTGGGGCGGACAAAAACTACAACAATCAAACACAGTAGTAATATGTTATTTCAGCACAATGAAGACATGAAATAAAGCAGAGAGACATATTTCCTTGGATGCAGACCTGTAAAAAAACCCTCTCAATCAATGAGCAATGGGGGCACAACCTCCATCAAGCAACGTGATAAAATCTCCTCCATAGATGTCTCTTCTCTGCCTGGTAGTACCAGAATGCTTTACTTTGGCCACTTTGCTTTGACCCAAGGGCCAGACTCCACCAGAAATCAAATAATGTGCAATATTTTTCATACAGAAACTCCAGCAAACAGGATCAAACCCCATCTCAGAGCATTATAAAACTGCTACGCTTTGATTTCATATTTCCCTGATTGTGGTTTTGCACATTAAGAATAACTTGTGAATTGTGCTTGCAGCCTCACTACGTTGGGTTTTTTTGCTGTGAGCAGACACAGATTAGATTTCTGGTCTCATACTCTTTACCCTGACTGAGGGGTAAAACAATAGCAAGATCAGAGCCTGAGCAGACAAGAACATGTCAGCAATCTGGCTGAGTAATTAAGCAATGAAATGATAGGTATGACAAGTAGTTTCATTCAATTCTTAAAGTACAGCAGCTCCAATACAAGGCAAAACATGACAATGTGCATAAATTGGGCGAGATGCTTGAAGGGAAGCCTTCTGTCCTCATCTTCCTACCCTTCAAAAAAAGCAGTCCGCACGTATCAAATTCATTTTTAAGAAGGGCCCATTAAGATATATGACTAAACGCTTATTTTGTTTAAAAAAGCGCAAATGGTGCTAAACGCTGAAACACTGGAGTTGAAATTCACACCGACAGAAGTTTGCTGTTGCAATCCTAAAATACCTATGCCTCACATTGCCCTCATCAACAGATGCTAACTCATGTTTTCCCTTGACAAATACAGATATATGTGTATATATAAGTATGCTTAGTCTGGACATTCCTAATAAACAGTTAATCCAATTTAAAGTAGACCATCTGTTTTTTTAAATTACTTCGACATACCTATGGAATTGGACATATATAAATCCCAATACAAATAAACAGTATCCAGTACTAAGCTCTTAAAACCCAGATTTATGACAGAAACACGGAAACAGACTCTTCAATGGGGGCAAGGCTTAGTGGCATTACAATAGATCAAGACAAAGTATCGTTCAATATGATTTTCTTCCTTCTCGATGGCATATCCAGCTCTCCTGTCACATTTGTTACTAGAAGACTCCTTTCTTTGAAACTGCAGTTGCTGATACTGTTGTCATTAAATCCTTAAAGAAAAAATACAAGCTCCTACTGCTGCTCTCTCCCTATGAACCAGCAAGTGAATAGAGATGAGCCAACACCTTATTAAGTATAAGCAAAGCTTTTAAGATGGCTTGCAGAAATACGTAGGATGTCTACAATACACATAAAGGTACTGTTAACAACAAAGATGAAATTTTGGTATGAAAAACCTACCTTAGGAGAAGAAGAAAGCTCCCTCGATGCAGGAATAGCTGACATGTTCTCACTCATGCCTGTCTCTGTCTTTGGCAAGAGGTTTGGTGGTTCAGGAGCCTTTCTTTTCATCTTCTTTTCTGGTTCTTGCAGTGGAGCAACTTTAATTAAAGCAGGACTTGATTTTGGTTCATAAAATGGATTTGATCTAATTAAAAGAAGGGAAACATATTTCTTTGCTATCTCCTTGGAATTAATACCGAAAATAAGACCTGTTTAGAGAAGCCAATGACTAAAATGCTTTTATTATCCCACATAAGAATATATTTTGCCTTTACATGCATTTAGATGCTTTTCAATCGTATGAAAAAGTAGTGAGTTACAACAGTTAGAACTGTGTTAGGCCAGTTTCCATACATTTCATAAAGTCCTGTAAATTACGGAAGTTTCATCAATTGCATAAATCTAACTCTTCAATTATACTTCACTATCTATCAAAGTGTGATCTAATTTACAGACAAGCTCAATACCAACAAATTTGAGTGAAGTTGCTAGCTGTTTAATATTTTAATGAACAGAATGAAGAATGATTCATGAGAACAGAGTTAAGAATCTGGCCGATTTTATATGCATGCTTCAACACAGCTTTAGAGGCTTCGCTCTTGGCTGTCCAAGCCTGAAAGTTTTGGCTTCCATACGCACAGAATCCACATTGAGTGTATTTTAAACTCTGCAGCACACAGGCACCACACCATCTCAAGAAAACTCTTTGGATAAGAGAATAGTGTAAGAAAACCACAGCTGACTTGCATATACCTCTCTACAGATACCAGTAGCCATCATCTGTCTATTTTGAAAGTGCTTTTTATAACTAAACCTTGTTTAAGAAACACAGTAAACATCTTCCACCAAGTGGATGCACTCCAAAGAATTATTCTTCTTAACTCTGGTGTTCACGTTGCAACTCCGCATTTGTTCCACCCTAAGTAATTACTTCCACAGTGTTTCCGGATGTTATCTATTAGTTTGATACATCAAATATGAATCAATAATACATCAAATAATGGCTTCTACTACACACTTTGAAGAGCCAGCAATTTTGTATCCTGCTAAGGATACTTATGAGAACCTTCTTTGCACCAAATTATTTTACTCATAATCCTCACTTTTTGTATTTTGCAATCCAAAACTGGATGGTTAATTATGAAATTGATATGTTAATTCATTTCTAGTCCATACTTCCCCTGCAAGATATATTTATCTTATCTCTCAAACTATGTTTATATAACTAAGTCACTGCAATTCCCAAAGGTCTACAGTTATATAAAGCATAACTAATAATGACAAATAACCTCAGTCCCTTGAATTCAACTCTAGATGGAAACAATAATGCATACAGCATTAGACAAGAGCCTATCTAGCTAGATCCATTTACAAGTTTCCTCTCAGGATAAGAATCATGAGCAAGTACACACTGTTTTTAAAGAACTACAACAGCAAAATGTGGGCACAAGCAAAAAACCAAGTATTCATCCAGCTTCCTTTCACACAACACCGAATTTCTTTCAGTTTTGTGTACTTTTAGTATGAAAATGTCTTTCAGTCTCATGGACTGATTTTAGAATTTATTTTAATGCAGTTTACTGTCATCCCCTTTTCACTGAGAAAAAGCAAGCAATTAATAATCCACACCACAGAAAACATGTCTACTTCTGAAAGGCAGAGTTTACTGAAGCACATAAGTGAAGACTGAGCATAAAACCTCCAGACCTTTCTGAGAATCTGCCACTACTGGTTATAGAGAAAAAGATCTAAATTCAGATACTGAAGTGAAAGGAAAGACTAACACTAAAATAACTCATCTGCTGACTGAAGGCAACTCTCAGGTGTTCTCACTTTGCTGCCCACCAAGCACAAAGCCACCAGTGCAATCAAAACTAAAGGCAACATCAAAATAACAAGTTAAATAGAAACGGATGGGTGTTTTCCATGGAAGGCAGTAGAAAAAGGAAGGTATTCAGGCTGGAGTGGAGAATGCACCTAGCTGTCACTAGCTCTAATTTAGCTGACAGCCCAGCTCAGCTGTCTTCAGACACCAGAAAGTTCAAAGGGAAGGGAAAATGAAGATAAAAGAGATAAAGGCTGAAGAACAATGCGTTCTACAGGAGAGCACAAGGTTTTATTTAGTTCAACAAGTTAGCCTTCTGAACAGCAAACAGACACAGCATGTTTGGCAGGAAAGTAATTTACCTCTGTGTACTTGGAATTAGAAAGGTGTATTCATAAGGTGTTAAAATTAATTTGGTGTGAGAAAAAAACCCACCACCTTATCAATGAGAGTAAAAAAGTTTGGAAAAACCACCTTTTGAATTTTTATGCTCCAGAATTGTCTGCACTGCATGTGTAATCTTGAAGGATTGTACCCTACTACAGGCACAAGAAGGAAATGCTATAAGGAGACAAGTGACTGCCTTTTTTAGCTAGAGAAGAACTTGCTTAAAAGCCAGACTAAACCCTCACATTTTGGTCATAGTATGGGCTGAACACATACACACTACTTTCCACCTTCCCCTCTGCACCGCTTTTAATTGGTCTTACAAATATTGAGAAAGATTTTCAAAAAATTAAGTTTAATACAGATAAAAAAAACCAAAACAGTTCTCGCCCAAAGAGGCTATAAATTTTGAAGTCATGGGGGTCTGATATATGTAGTAGAGTTTGCTCCAACAGCTTCCACATGGCTATATAAGAAGCTAAGCATAGGAAAAGTCTGGCTGAAAAAAGCCTTAGCTGAAAAATATTAAAGCACTTTTCCCTGAGGTCAGCTCCCATACTTTTTGCTTCTGTGAAGCTATTTAATTGATCCACACATGATTTGCCTAAGAGATACTGGACTGTCCACCACAAAATTAAAACAAACAAACCTAACAAATCTGACAAACTACCTGGCATTAAGCTGTCACTGGGAGTGTGGTGGCTTGTGGCTTCTTGTGCAACAGGCAGCTTTGATAGATGGCAACTCAATAGTCTTTCCAATTAGACAGCATTATTCTAAGTCATGCAACGATTAACGAGATAAGAAGCCACAGAGCCAAATAATATCTGAAAGCAAGTTTTATTCTGACCAATTTAAAAATTATTTTGATCAGTGTTACTAGTTAACTGAAAAAAATCAACATTTCATTGAAGAGGAAAAACAAAGCTGTCAGTGTGGTAGGGTTAAAAGATCAGGCAATATTACCCATCAGAAGTACTAAGGTTGAAAGCATTAAGTAGTTGTGAGCTATTCTATTTTCAAATAATTAAACTTAGCAAGATGTGCTGTCCTTTATTAACAGGTAACCACCTACCACTGTGATTTTAATGTATAAAATTCAAAAAGGCCAAAGCAGTATTTTACACTAACATTTAAATGCCCAAACTAACAAAAGGAAAATGTGTTCCTTATCTCTAGCTAGGTATGAGAATTTAGCCAGAGGAAGTATGTTTTGAGAGTGTAGTTTTACAGCAGAATATATATACTGGATCATCTAACTCCCTATGTGCCATGCAACGTCTCACTATGCTTACGCTGGTGACTATGCTTTGTTGATGTGTGTTGTGATATCTTACATTTTCTTCACAACCATTAGTGAAATATGTTTCAATTAAGCCAATTACCCAAGGTAAATCCTTCACAGAGGCACAGTGAGGGTAAGTACCTTCTCCAAGATTACAACAAGAATCCGTTACAAAACTGGAGTCAGAGTTCAGCTCTTGGGGCTCTTTGTGTAAGCTCTGAGTCCAGAATCAGAACTAGGGATCTGCCAGAGTAGAGTGGGACAAGGGTCCTGATACTAACTGATGTGTCCATGTTTCCACGACACATCATTGTGTTTCACACAAAATACAAGAGGAAAATGCCAAGTGGTGCATTAAGTGAACTCCAATGAAACATTTAAGAAACAGGTATAAAAATACATTGTATTTCCTGAGTGACAGTAAATGTCTTTCAGGAGCCCTCTATTTCTTATACCTTCCATCTATCAGGTTCAGAACCACTCCTGGAGAAAGCACTAGACCAGCGGTAGTAAAAAATATTAAAAACTACCCAAAACAAAACAAAACAAAAGGTCGGAAGAGAAGATGTTAGGAGAGAGGTTGAAAATAACGTGCAAAGTTTTCTAATGCCGTGACATGACTCAGTTGTTCAGCCTTGTCTTGAATACACTGCTCAGGCCAAGTCAACACATCTTAAAATAGATACATAGCAGCAGAAATAACAGGGTCCAGAGACGTGCGGTGGAAATGATTAGAGAGATGAAGAGACTTCTGTATGAAGAGAGATTGAAAAAGTTAGCACCATTTAACTCAGACAAGTGACAAGTAATGGTGAACATGCTAGAGATATACACCACAGCAACTGTTTATGGCAGATAAATCCAATACTACTAATTGTTGTTTTGATAAGCCAGCAGAAGAGATAGTGTATGGGATTGGAAAGGTAACTTATTTACAATCAATAAAAGGAAACACATTTCATATAAGATCTTGTTTGTTTGTGGAACACTGCCACAAAGTGACACTGAAGCCTAGACTTTAATAGGATTTGGAAGAAGATTAGCCACTTATGTAGATAATAAAAGCACCAATATTCACATTAGATAAGAAACAATACACATCTGGACATAAACCCTCATGATTTAGGGCACACAAAAACTACCAACTGGCTCGGCCTATGAAAATCTTTCCATCAGTGCTCACCATACCTTAACAGAAACTTTCTACTGAAAAATTTGAAAATTAATGACATGAGGTAAGGCATAATAGTGCTTGTAGGTGTGAGTTAGTATCCCAAGTCCTGTGTTCCTAGACTGGAGTTTTATTATTACACTTATTCCTCCAGAGTGTTTTAGTATAAAGATTCAAAGGTTCTCCTTGCCACGCTTCTACCCAATACATTTAACAAATGGTCTCCACGTTGTTTTCAATGACATGGCGCTCCTGTAACCTGGGAGGAAAATGTGGAGAGGAAGCTACTTTGGGGGTCAGGACACAAAAACCTTATGTAAAAGATGTAAAAAACTATTTTACAGTGCTTTTTGATTCCTTATCCTTCCAACTTTCCATGGGACATTGCTTTTATAATGAAGACACAGATCAGATTTGTGTTCAAGTGGAATCCACCTACAGGGAGTTTATTTTTATCCCTGGAAAAAATAAAGGAATAAAGCAAATGTGGTCAGCTAAAATAAGAAGGCAGCTGTTGTAAACAAAGGGCTAGAGAAATCTACAGTCCAGTACACAGAAAAAACAAGGCTGCCTGTTACAATACTGCTGCGAGCCCTTTTGGCACAGATTTGCTTAGGGTGGAAATGTGAGTATAAATATAAAATAGAGCAAAATTCTTCACTTGCCCATCCACGTAGCTTTTGCTCTTTCTGCTCTTCTCCTCAGTCTTTGCTGTCCTCTATACCCGTATCTTTGCAGGTGTAATATATTTTTTCTCCCTGCAGATTCTGGTGATCAGTGAATGATCAGGGATGCCTGGTATGACCGTCAACAGTGTGATCACACTGTGCTCTGAAGACACAGCAGCTAGTGCTGTTCGTTCAGGCAGTGCCCTGATGAATGGAGCTGGCAGAGATATCATTCCCCAATGCCCTTTTTTTTTTTTTTCCACAGAACAAACAACAGCAAATCCATGGGCACAGAACTTTAAAAGGAAAAAACCCTGCAGGCTCCTTTATACGTTTCTATCAGAATGCATGGGAATCCTTCAATTTCCTAGAATACAGCGATAAACAGAGAAACTTAAAGACGATGATATGACACCTGTATTAATATTAAATATGAAAGGAATGCAAATGTCATGCCATGATAAATCTCATTAAATAATGTAAAACTAAACGTTAATTACAGTTGTTGTCTGTAAAATTGCTCACATGTAATCACCATAAACTGTCTCATGAGTGGTGTGGTTGGTGACTAATGACCACAAACAAGGAGTAAGTATATACCTTCAAACCTCCCAAGCTGCACAGCTATTGCAAAAAGCTCTCACTCCTTGTTAGGTTTCTATACTATAATACAAGGCAGTCAGTGTGAGTTTAGAAGAGTTTTATGTGTGGTTATGATAAAAGAAACAACCTAATAAAGTGCATATGGTGTTATCTTTCCCATATAGAGATACAGTTTTATGAGACTCTCAAAAATGTGCTATGCAGACTGCAAAATGCTCTTCCTTTTTACAGACCGCACCAATATAAAACAAACTCTCCATTATCATTAACAAAAATTATTATTTTATGTAGTAAAAATAATGGCAAAAAAGACAGGAAGGACCAAGCCTTACTGCTCCTTAATTTTTTGGCTCATTTGCAATTGTCAGAGCATGAAGCGCCAAAACAGTACGCAGACTTGTTCCCTATCAAGTAATTTGCTATCAATGAGGCAAAGAAACATTTCCTAACTGATCATGTTCAGCTGAATAGCATGACTTGGGGGTATGCTATTTCCTGCTGCTGAGCTGCCTAAGGATCAGTCTTTCCTAAGGAGGTGATTAAGGATCACCACAGTTGAACCCAATACACCTCAAGATTAAGCCAGAGATCCCACTAATGCTTCCAAAGCTGCTGAAAGATGAAGAATCATACTTACTCATCTAGCTCTTCCTCTTCAGCTTTAGAAGTATCTGCATAGAGGTATTTGCTCATATCCACTGGTCTGACGTTCTTCCTTTTTGCAGGTTGTGGAGGAGAATCTCTTACAGTTACAAATGTTTCAGGCTCAGGATCTGGCTCATCAAATGGGTTCAAGTACTCTGGGGCATATTCATCCTTGAAGGGATTGTAGTTGTCAGCATAGAAACTTTCTTCTGGCTTTGAAGATGAAGCTATTTCAGTGTCCGGTTCTACCAAATAACAAAAAAAATCACTAAACAGATTTAACAGAAAAAATTTGAAACCATTTTATCAGATCTTTATATTTTGAAGGCTTATGAAAAGGTCTGCTTCTTAACTCTCAATACATAAAGTCCAAGCCTTAGATGAATTTTCATGCTTTATTTATTTACAGAGTAACCTTGTTTATTCAAAAATGGGTCTTTCAAAAGGTCATTTCATCTAGAGTATATTGAATAGGTTTCATTTTCTCACTTACTAAAGCTCTTTCAACCTAATTAGTTATTAGTTTTCTTATTTGTCGTACAAATGGTATCACAACAGATTTTAAAACATTTTCCCAAGCTATTAGCCAATTTGTATCCTAACAAAATGTTCTTAATTATTTATTTAAGCTTTAAATAAAGAAAAAGATATCCTGTATTTTATAATAAAATTACTTTTACTGGATATTAAAAGTGGTGATAGTAAGCAGGTAGTCTTTTCATTTCTTAAAATGACTGAACTAAAAATCAGTTATTAGGTATGACCAGTAATTACATTTCAAAACATATCTGGTAACAATACATAGTCTCACAGTAAAAATGAATTTAAATTAACCCTAAAGAGACAGATAATGAAATTACTCCTGTATTATTTAGGCTGTACAACAAAAAGTTATTAGCAACCTGGAGCTGTATGCAATTCTTTAGAGTAACAGACACTACAGAAAGAACATTACACAGAAGTGAATGGCTGCTGGATATTGAATAATACAAATCCCCATACAGCAATGCAATATTTCTTACAAAGACACTTAGTAATGTTAATCTTACTCTTCCTGCAGCATCAAATGATCAGAAGCTTAGTTCAATATTGGATATGATGTACTTTCAAAATCTATGCAAATAGGAACTTCAGTTGTAGTGTTATCAAAACTTGATTTTCAGTAACCACTCCCACATTATTCTTAACAAAAAGTGTTTCTTTTTCAGATTTTTGGTTACCAAATTGAACAAAACATACCTTCTAGCTTTAAAAGAAAAACCTTAAATATTATTTGTAGCAAGGCTCTGAAAAAGAAAAAGGTAGATTTCCAAGTGTGTTTGTCACTAAATACTTAAGAGAAAATCACTAGTCACACAACTATACAAAGGGAAGGGGCAGTGAAAGAAACAGCACTCTAGTTGCTTGGTCTTGGATGGGTGATGTACTGAAGTTGCTAATCCTGATGAATTGCTAAAAAAATCTAAGTGTTCTCTACTCTGCCAGTAAACTTCCAGTTCTCCCTGTCTCCAGCCATTAGCACAGCCCAAGGTGATAGAAAGCACTACGCCACGTAGTGTGACTGACTATAATCTACAGTTTGAACAAGAGCCAATCCTAGTTGGACAGGAATATGGTCCCCAGGTGCAGGTAGCATCTTCGCCTATCTACGCTTGGACTAAGACCAGGGGAAAGCCTCAGAGCAGGAAAGGCTTTAGTCCTTCCCAGAACAATTGAGACCTACCAGGGACTGGAAAGGTTAGACTTCATTTTAGGAAGAACCTCACATTTCTAGTGCTCTTCTTCTTCTTGGTTCTTCACATTTGAACCTCAAAGACTATGTTATCATATTGTCTTCTATACTATTTCTAAGGGTCTGTTTCTGAAGTGATGGATTATTTGCTCTATGGTCAGAAAGTAGAAACCAAACGGGTTTGACTGGAATAACAGGAAAAAAATAATCAAAATCTTACTTAAGCCCAGTGTGGACATTCAGGAGATAAATCACTCATTTGAGATTGAAGGTGAGCTCAGCTAGGTGAAACAAAATAAAATTGTACGTTGCCAGACAATACTGCAGGTTTTAACTAGACAGACTTACGGCTATGCACAGTGCTTGTGCCCATGGGATTTCCCTATGGTGATTATTCAGAAAGTTACATTAAAAAATTTATTTAATTCCAAGTGAGGTTTGCAGTTTCTTATTCCCTCAGCAACCTGGTCCAACTTAGCATTAAAGATGCAAAGTATACAGTACTTACACCAATCTCTTACATATTTCATAAGTTCTTATATGTAACTTTAAATTCAGAATACAGCTATCACTGTTTCAAGTCAAAAAGGAGACTGAGAATAAGTGTAAATCAGACACTACACTGAAATGGGATGAGATGAAGGTAAAGTGAGATCACAAGTTATTATTATGCTTAATGGTCAGTCTTTAAACTACCAAAATGTGTTCTAAAAAGAACTAATTAATCAAAATCCTTGTGACTACCAGTAAAAAAAAAAAAAAAAAAAAAAAAAATCAAATAATCAGGGTTGCAATAATAGTCATAGCTAAACCTAAAAAAGAGGTTCTGTTAGTGTTTAAACTTAAGCCTCACCTGAACGTCATAAAGCAACATTTCAGCTGTGTCTTAAGAGATGGGCATATAGACAAACTACTGCAGGATAAATCAGGGTGTGTATTTGCAGTATGCCAGCTGTAGTGTATGTATTCACTCCTATCCCCGAGTAAATACAACATACTTATCCTTTAATAAAAGGGAGTAAACTACTGGGCACTTCTCCTGGGAGAAAGGGTAGTTACTGCACAGTACGTGGTGCATATTAAGCTCACACCCAAGTTTATCCATGGTGATTTGTTCATAAGTCTTCATCCTTATAAGAAAGATGTTTCAGAGAAAGCCACAATAAAATAATATTGAAGGTCTACAGTTTAACTAACAAGGGAAAAGTAATAATTCAAGGCAGAAATTCTTAAAAACACAAATATGATCAAATCAAGCAAGAATCCTTTGACAGTATTATAGATGAAATACATCAGAGCAGGGCCCAACATTTTAAATGTATTTTTTCATTTATTTTAAGGTAAAACTGGAAAAGAGGTTCTACATTGGCTTACTAATATCACTCTACTGTCCAGTGCAGGTGGTAATGGCAAGCAAAAGTTTCACCCTGCTTGCCCAGAGATGTCCTCAGTGTATCTGCAGTTGAGCTAGACACCTTTACAGTCAAAGCTTACAGGTATATGTTCAAACTGTTAATGTCTAAAATCAGGCAAGCCAAATCCCACCCTTACTGCATAGATATGTGTGACTTGAAGCTCATGGTAGTCAGAATACTACTCAAATGTTACCCAGACATTTAGTGATTTGATGAACTAGGCCAAGCAGAAATGCTTTTGAGATCTGCCCTCAAAAGATAGTTTCATATAAAAAGCAGAAGTAACCTAATGAAATGCAGAAAAATGACTGATGTATGTCTTGTTCAAATTGTGCAACTTATTGACAATGTTTTAACCAAAATTTTTGCTGCTTTAGACTTTGCTCAAATCTTAAAATATTTTATCAAGAGAGTGCACAACTACGAATACCTGCTTCTGTAACTCCATATGATGGATCACTGCACCTGCACATGAATCTGTTGATAAATACACATTATCATATCTGAGCAAAACTTGCTGGTAACTCACAAGCAGTATTCAAACAAATATTACTAGAAGGAATGTCAGTAGTATTTCCTGAAGTTAAAAACATTTAAGGAAGCAACCTCTTGAAACTATACTGTAAGCTTTTATTTTTAATTTGTTTTTGTGTCTCCTGGAAATGACAAGTTAAATGCTTGTTTTAAATCTGATAGATTTTAAGGGGCAATGCAAGTGTTTTTTGCAATTCTTTCTATTTCAACACTATGGATCAAGTGCTGTAATGCTAACTAGGACAGAATTCTTTCTCTTGTTCATTAGCTAAACAGTAACTACAGGTTTGGCCTTACATGCGCAGCATTGCATATCAGTGTTCAGAAACCTCTGGCTTATTATTAATGAAAAGATTTCACAAAATCCTACACACAGGCTAAAATTAAAAGAGCTTCTAAAAATATCATTTTGAATACACTTTTACAGGCAGAATTTTGTAGGAGCTCAACTAGAACCCACTTAATTTGGCTGCTCATTCTCACTCCCCTTGTCATCCAGGATACTATTTCCCCCCCTCTGCCGCTTCCTTCAATGTCTCCACAGGAGAGAGGGTCCCCACAAGAGGCCCCACCTGAACCCAACCAGACTATCTCCCATAGGGTCTCTGAAACCCTTTAGGACTACCTTTTATGTCAAAAGATGTTCATCACTTCATGAGCCTCTCTATAACAAATTAAATTGCTACAATGGTGACTCAATAACACTGCTCTTAAAGCCACAGCCACTCTTACCTTCTCTGTAACAAAGACCCTCATATTTTCTCAAGGACCTAACGATGTTCAGAAGTATATTTTGAGGGGCTGAACATACAACAGCTTAAAAGGAGCTTATTTCCCTCTTCAAGCTTATTTTACACTAAGGAGTCAACACAGATTCCCCTGTTTTCCCCTAATCATCAATCACAGCTGAAAACACAGGACTCTAGTCTCTACTGGAACTAATTTTTTTAATTGCAGTTCTCTACACTAATCTTTAAAAAAAAAGAAAAGAAGAAAAAGATGCTAACAGTTTGGCACTCCAAGGGTCAAACACACAATAATTTTGCATGGTTAAGTAATAAAGCCACAGGGGTAGGAGTGACAAGAGGAGAGGTGGAAGTATTACTACAGCAGAAGCACCAGCTGCTCTTGTGCCAGATTCTGGAAATATTACTTGCCCTAACTCCACTGAGAAAGACTGCTTGTGATAGTAATCACTCTGGCACTACCTATCTGCACAATCAGCCTTTTAGTTCCCAGAGGATCTCCAAAAATCACCTTGCCCTTCAACCCACTTGCCTTTTGTAACACAAACATATTGTGACATATCCCTCAAAACCAAACAAAACCCCCACCAAAACATTACACATACCACTTTCCCCTTGGCAGAGGATGAAAGAACAAGCCACATGTGAAAGATATTTAGTTATGCCATTTACTGCACTACTGGCAGGCACACAGTCACAACGGTGATGTGAGCAGCGTAACAAACAGCACAGAATAAAAATGTAACTTCCCAGTACTTCTAGAAAGCATAATGACTGGCAACCCTATAAGGCACTGATGATTTTCTATTACTTTTATTAATACTCACACTAGCAACACATTATATTTCATTAAGAAATGTAAGTAGAAGGGACAGAGTAATTGTTTTCCTCTATATTGGTTCTTGTACTGCTCTCCTTAGGACTATCCTAGGAGGATTCTGGGGTTTGGTACTGCATTGTAGCACTGTTTTCCTTTCCAGTGTAACATGCTGCAGGGAGCTCAGAAGTCTACACACAAGGTAAAGAAACACATTGGTAAAGTAAATGCTGTTTTAAATGAAAGGGGGAGGCAGTGCCAGCAAATAGTTACCCTCATGTCTCAGGTGTGTTGCAGGAAACTTGTATTGGTCATATGCAACTTCAAAATCTGCATTCCCCACCTAGTTAAAACAATATCTGGAGCACTGAAAGTGTGTTGTTGTTTTCTATTTACATTTGTTGTATATGTTGACTTCCTCAAGTAAAATATTTTGCACAAAAATTAACTGATTTTAGAGTTCTGTTGTAGTGTGACTAGAAGACAATCCAAAAGGCAGTCCTCATACAATCATCTACATATTGTCTAGTATAAAGCTGTAGATTTTCCAGATTTCTAATGTCTAGCTGACCTACTAGATACAGAGGGAATAAGCCTCACTTTGACATGTCAACCAAGAAACACAGCTGAAGATTTTTTTGCCGTGAGTTGTTCATATGCACATTCACTCCACTATGTGTACAATCATTCACACTAAGCACTTTTTAAACCACAGCAGCATCCAGAGACAGCTTGCTGGTGACCCTCTGCCATGCACCTTACCCACAGTGCGCACATGGATGCTGGGAGCACTCATGCCTTTAGTTTCTCTCCATCCCGCATTTCCAGGGTTAGGAGATTAGGAAGATAGAGGGAAAGCAGCTGGTTTGTGAAGAGGCAAAAGAAATATCTCTCTAGGAAACAAGTATCTACTGGCAAGTAATCCTACTGTCAATGCATACATATTCATATCCTGGGTAACTAAGCACTCTTTCACTAAGCACACAGGTTACAGGCTTGATAGGAATATCCCTGGAATATCTCTGCCAAATGGCACATCGTGCCTCCTAGTGTCTGATGGCAAAGTACTCAGGAAAGGAGGCTCCATATGGCTGCTCTGCACATCTTGGGGAAATTAAGTAACAAATTCTATGGAAAGAGTCTGAACTTTCACAAAGTCTAAATTCAAGACTTTGCCTTGTCCAGATAAAAAGATAAAGCAGACTAACATGTAGTGTTATGCACGCATAAAAGGTTAATCTCTTGATTTAAGCAGATCACAAGACAAGTGAAACAGGTAATATGACTCTTTAGGCCTGTAGGAGAAAGTCTGCCTTAAACTCCTGAACATCTGTCATGCTCCCAAGCTCCTGGGGTGGCCACCAAAAAGGTCACATTCACTTAAGGATGCAAAAGCAAACAAGTGGGCATAGTCTCAAAGACCTTCCTAAAAAGAGACAGCAGCAATGAAAGTTCCATTGAGGTCTCAAAATAGAATAAATGTCCTAAACCATGAGGGAATATACCTGCAGCCAAATAGGAAACAAACAGGGCAGCCTTCTGCAGTAGGTCAACAGAGTGAGAACAGCTGCAATATTGTGGACCTTCAAAATGCAGTCCAAAAGAAAGGGAAGTCTCCCCAAAATGGTATGGTCTAGGTGCTCCCATGTAGAGACACTGATCCAATTAGCCATAGACATACATAGCAGATTCCTGCTGTTGCTGAAGACAGGAACTGTCTTATCTAATTTGTCTTGGCACCATTTTTTCCTCGTCAACTTTCTGTGGAGGAAGACAGCTGGAGGAAGGACACACGTCAAGAAGGCCAAGCAAGGGAAGATGAACACAACCAGTGGCTGTAACAGGGACAAGACAGCTCTGGAGTGGAAGAGCCAGCGCTTCTCAGAGGTGTCTGAGGTAACTAGAAGAATCCCTGGGGAGCCACTAATCATAAAGTAAAAGCTTTAAAAATGCCACACCAGATGTCCCACTCTTGGTCTGTTAGCCTGAAACGCCTCAGACCTTCCACTTGCTTCAGTGCTCCAGGAAGACATACTGCTGTCACATGAGACTGACAGAAGTTCCATCCCTCCCAAATAAAAAACACCTTATGACACAGTAGGAAGAATCTAGTGACACCCTGTTTATCAAAATTACTGTCATGTTGTTGTACATTGACTGTGTGGGAGGAATATTTCATACACACACACCCAACAACTCAGCATTGCTGCCCACAGCTGTGTAGATGGGACTTCTTTGGGGACCCAACAGTCTAAGCCCTGAGACTGTCCAAGTACACAGAACAGACCCAGAAGAATGGAGAAGTGTCCATGACTGTGACTGAAGATGGCAGTAAAGGCTAGATGCCACCAAAGGGACCAGAATTGACTGAAAAAACATGCCCCACATATATTGGGAGTCTTCTGGAATGTAAGCAGTCTGGCGTCTTGGATGCAGGCTGCTCATAGTGAACTTGACATGAGGTGTCAAGCTACTCCGGCACTAAGAAGCACCACCAGTGTATATCTCCCTGTCCCCAAGATGAGAAGAAACCAACTCTTAGTCCCTCTATTTTGTGGTCAGAACACCTGCTGCTTTCTGCCAGAGCAGGTTCTCTCTGGAAAGAAGAGAAAAGCTGGGTTTGGAAGACAGCGGTTTAGGGAGGGTGGGACTTGTACAGCTTTCTCCAGGGAGAAGGGAGCTCTTCTTTCTAGAGCAGAGAAGGAAGAAATGAATATAGACTGAGTCTCTGAGAGCAAGTTGTGTATGGACAACTAGCTGGATGAGAATAGGTGTTTTATATCCCTGGTTATTCTGCTTCCTTCCGTGATCCTAAGGGAATTCACAGCTGAGGAACAGACAGGAAACCAAACCAAAGATCCAGACACCAGAACCTAATCCATATATGTTGGTATCTGCAAAGCTGAAACAACTCACTTCTGCAGCTCTAGAAACACCTGACAACTTCGTAGGAGGGAGAAAGGGCCCGGGACAGTGGCTTTATGGCTTCAATGGCCAAATACAGAAGATAGCGCAATGTCCCAGTTTGAGAAATACAAGCTGTGAGACTACACCACAGCCAAAGTATGACAGGACTTTGATCACCACCCACATTGGCCTCTGTGGACTCCAAAGGCAGAAAACCCATGTTGTGAGTAGACATTTAGCTTGACCAGAGAAAGAGAGTAACCACAGGTGGAAACTGGAGCTCAGAAATGCATCCTCATTAGACCTGGCATTAGAAATCCCATGGCTGTACCCTGGGCTGCTCCTGCTCAGTGTGGTTGTTCTCCACCACAATTACAGAGTGGCTCCTGCGGTTTTGTCAAAGGTGGCAAATGCTCCTTGGTATTTTCTGTGGGAAAAAAAGTCTTGGAGCTTCGAACAGGAAAGGTTGAGTACAGCTTCAAATTTGGGAATTAACTATGGATGGCATTTCAAGCAGCTGCAAACTAAGAAAGTCATACACTGTTGGGTTTTTTTTCATCGCAGCAGATGGAAGCCTGCATATCTGGACATGGAGTTGAGGACAGCAGAGATGCCTGCTGTCTTGGTGTTCCTTTCTGGCCTTATGGCTGAAGTCTTATCAGATTAAAAACTTACAAGGGTTGTAATTCTCACTCAAACAGAACAAGAATGGGCATGTCCATCTGGAAAGTGAATTAACACCTAGCACGTGGTGCAAGGCATGATGCCAGAAGACTTAACTGAGGAAGCCATAAAAGAAAAAAAAAAAAAAAAAAAAAGGAAAAAAAGAAAGAGATACAATTAAATTATAATAATGAAAATCAGTGCTAACCAAGAATAGCTGTGATGCAGCGAAGACTGCAGTGAAGGAAGTTCTGATATAAACCAGCAGCCACATGGAACAGAGGCACTTGACAGTATGTGTTGGTCATTTGTACCACGAGGTGAGCACTAGTAACACACCCGATAGGTCTAAAAGTCTCTGGTTCAACTCTTACCTGGTAGCCCACAGTGGCAAATACACATAAGGATGTAAGTCAAATGATAAATCCATTTTGCAGTGGCAACTGGATCACTGCTGTTGCTACCTCAGTACTGCATGGAATAATTGTATTTAATCAAAATAACATTTTTCATTTGTAGCCCTACCAAAAAAATATCATGTTTTATTAAGCATTTGCAATTAGCCATGAATTATGTAAAACAAATCTATTACCTTCTACATCAGGGTCTCCAAACGGATTTAGTTCTGCGGTGTCAGGATCACCAAAAGGGTTTGTACTAGAATTGGCTAGGTCTTGCTCCTCTTCATCCAGAAAATTAAGCTTATTGATAAGCTCTACAAACAAGTGGAATATTGTTTTAATACAGATACAAACTGTTCATCTAACATATTTCAAGCTCAAAAAAACCCCTGTATTAACAGTCCCTCAAAACACTCCACCAAGGTATGGCATGAACTGTACAACTAAGCTAATGCACTTCAGTAAGTACACCAACAAAGGAGAAAAAAAAAGAAGTGAAATGAATAAAACTTCTATTCGCTAATTATGTAACAGAACATTATGTAACAGAAACGACTACTAAGAAAGTCTTATATTATCTTCATTAATAAATGTTGCAGAACATCTAACAAGCTAAATACAACAATTTCTTTTTGGTTGTTCACATACCTGTTAACTATCACCAAGAAATATTAATTTTTGGATGTAACGTGCACGTAAAATCAGAGAGGAGACTTTTTGTCATGTTAGAGAGGTCAAGTATTACTGATTGCACAACTAATGTTTTAGGCTTGGGGTCTGGGTTTTTGGGGGGGGAGTGTAATGTTTTTTTCTTTCTTTTTCATTATCAGATGACAGCGGAACTGTAGAGGAGATAGGTTCTTTCTCTATCGTGTTACCACCTGTTGAACGCACTACAAATTACTGAGAGTCATGCTGGGTGAAAGCACAGAGATAAAACTGACAGCTGAATGCAAGCAGGAGTCAAAAGGTAACAGTTCACAGTAAATACAGACAATCAGAAACAGAAAGAAAGGAGGAAAGCTCATAGACCTTCAGAGGAACTGGCTGATTTAGCTGAAGGCATATTTGCTCGCTTTATGTAGTCATCTTGATCTTCATCTAAGCTGCTCAGAGCATTCAACTGGTTTACAATTTCTGTAAATAGAAGCCAGTCAAGACAAACGTAAGGCAAGGGCATTTAATGAAACAGAAGTGGAACACTGTTACTAGAAAGAGAGAGAGTGAGGGAGAGAGAGGGTAAAAGAGAAGACACTTAGAGTTAATTAAGAAAATACATTTAGAATGAGTCCTTACAATGATATACCTACAGGAAAGCACCTGTGTAGGTGCTTCAGTGATAATTTAACAAGAAACCCAGTTAACAGACATAAACAAAACCTTGCCAGATTTCTGGTGTCAGCAACAGCAATTAGTTTTACGAGGACGAGTACACACATCAGTTCAAAACTTAGATGTACTAGATATAATTTAAAGACTTTTCCTGCTCATGAAGAAAACCTGAATTTTAAACCATTGTCAATCAACACAAAACAGCCCCAGAACAATTTACCTCCCTCCCAAACCCTTAAGGCTACAGAAAACTAATACATACACATGCATTTTACGCATTTTATTTATTTATACACACACAGGCTGATTATTTAACATTTAGAATCAGTTATCATTAAATTCTGACCTAAGACAAGTTGAATTTATCTAATAGTTCTAAAAGATATGATTAGTATTGTGCTATGAGAATGCATACTGAATGTATATATTAGTTGAATTTGCCACTGTAAAGCTATGCTATTAACACCTTACTGTTTGATAAAACCCTATTTCACCTTCTGTCCACAGTGGAGAGCTCTGAATTGCCATGAACTAATAATTTTTAAAAAGTATTAATGTTTAATTCAAGTCAAGATGTTGATACCCCCATAATTCTGGAAGGAAAGAAACAAAAACCAACTAGGTCTTAGTGGCTTCTTGCCCACGGGGAAAAATTCCTCTGTGATTCCCCCCCCCCGAAGTAGTCCCATCCACAGCATCTGACAAATGCAGTTTCTGTAGTAATGGTGACTGAGCCTGGGGCATCTCTGAAAGACCTCAAGCATAGGTTTCTGTAGAGAGGGGACAGCCTTCCTCGTCCTTCCAGCTCACAAACAGGCAGGAGAAACCTGTGCAGAAGAGAGGATCCTGCTTGTTGAATATTATTGCCCCTCTGACAGGTTTTTTCCTCTCCCATCTTTTCCCAATGAAATAAACGGATGATGTCTCCTGGTGTCACCAGTGAAGTTAAAGTTACGTAGATGCCTTTACTGCACATTTCTCATGCCAACCATTCTTGGATTTCCTTTAAACTTCAATTTCTTGTGTACACAAGAAGTCACTTCTTTGTAATGCTTTTAGTTCGCTGCTGTTTTGAATTTGGCTTTTTCTCATACGGCTTTTGTTTGGGAAGGCAAACGTTTGACGCTGACTCATACAGTGATCTTCGGTCTATGAACTAGTTACAAGGAGTAAGGTATCAGACTGAGGTGAAAATTGAGTAGTATCGTGACTGTCCCAACTCATGTTGGTGCCCACAGCCACCCAGAACTTCCCAGCACGGGGAACTCATGTTTTTTCACGGGGCAACATCTTCACCAGTTGACACAGACACAACTCTTAATGTCATGCCTTCACAGACAGCATAAAGAACCTGAAGTCAAAAGCAGAGTCCAGAACCTGAAAATATTTCAGTCATGTGGTTAAAAGCTTCTTTTCCAAATTTAAACTGCTTTGCAAAGATATGCCAATCTGCAAATTACCAAGTGAAATGATCTATTCTGCCAATATCTATTGGACATAATCTATGCTGACAATGACAAAGCCACAGCAGAATTCCTCTTAACTGCATCTCCTAACGGTTCTTGACCTTAAAGCAAAAATCTACTTAGATGGGATTACATTTATATCTATCTACACAGAGTTAATTTCACCATCCTCACTTATTTTTAGTTCCAACAAACAAGACTATAGTCCTAAAAAATAAGACTAAAACTGCCCCAAAACTCTTAACTTTCTCAGTATAAAATCATATGTACACCTTACACATCTGAACAATATAATACTATCTTCTGGGAATTTTTAAGACTCAAGATACACAATGGAAAATACCTTGCTGTACTCAAATAAAACAGAGTTGACCTTATAAACACTAGTACAAACGAATTACTAGTTTAAAACAGGCTGAGATGCTGACATGATTTACAATTTATTATGCCAGCATGTGAAAAAACCTCAAAACAATTACAATTCAGTTTTTATTGTCAGAAAATAACAAATTAAGTTCAGAGCTTTAAAAAGAGGGAATTCTTTGATGTGGTCTGAATCACCTGGTCCCATCTGCCAACCTAAACACCCATATGCTCTACAATGTTTCTCATTACAATATTAAATGGTTTATGTCATATTTTGGAGTGTGGAAGTGGTAGGTTGGGAGATTTATGTCCTATATTATCTTTTATAAATCTCATTATCTACAAACATATATTAGCTTGTTCTACAAGTACGTCATATAAATCACTGGTTTGGGTTTTTTTTTTTTTTTTCATTCTCTCTTGCCTTTTTTTTTTTTTTAAGCAGCTTGGTGCTACAAACAAAAAAGAGTAAATGTATCAGAAGCTTACATGAGACGTATGGTTTTGCAAATGGCAAGAAAGGGTTACGCATATTGCTCTCCAGAAGCCTGCTCTTGAAATATGCTGGGATTCAGACTCCTGCAATAGGTAGCACATGTGCATATTGCTGAGTCCATGTGGCGCCCCAGGACAGTCACCGTGCTCTTGTGCAGATGGAGCAGGAGGCAACTATCAACTTCAGCATGAGGCTCTAAGTATCAATTAAAACATTAAAAGAAATAACGTATTTATTACTACCCTAAGTTTGTCATTTACGAGCTGCAGTTCTTCAAGTATGTTGCGATGCCTTGTATTCAACTGAAGACTAATGACAGGATAATTCTGGGAGGTTTAAATTCATCTATATTAATAGCGTAGAAACAAAATATTTGAAACATATTTCATGGCTACAAACATAATTTTCAACTTTACACAAAACAGAACAGTTAGGTAGAGATACAGCTTTTACACATGAAAAATTTAAACAAGAAATACTGGGAAGGAAGGGGGAAAAGCCTGAGATGGAGGAAGATATTTTTTTTTTTAGAGGAAAGTAGTGCTTTGAATAGAAAACATCTTTCAGTCTGATCTTAAGGTCAGTTGTATGGCAACAGCTCCCATGTTGACCACACCAAATTCCACAGTGCTTTTGAGGTAGGTCAGTATTGCGCCACTTATTTCATAGCTGAAGAAACAGAGGCACAGATACTCACCCAAAGTTAGGCAACACATCAAGGAAGAGACATAGCATTTCCTAACTCACCTGCACCATCTAGAGACCCATTCAGCAGGTGTCCCTTGATCTCCTAGTGGTGGATATATTTGTTCATCTATAAAACTAACTTTGGGCCCAATAAAGAAAATTAACTTTTGTACACTGCAAAAAGGAACAGTGTCTGTGATAAAGATTTCCAGCACCTCTTGCAGCTGTGGCTTGACAATGACAGCATTTCAGTTATCAAGTCATCCAACGTTTCTGTGAGAAGACCTTGAGTCAAAAGCAGGATAATAATCCCTTCTGCTTTACTACTTGCACTTTACTTTTTCAAAGCTTGCTTACAAACATTAACCACATAATACTCCCATCGTTTGTGTGAAGTAGTTATAGCCAGTATCCCCATTTTACAGTTGGGAAAACAGGCGCACCGAGGCAAAGTGATTTGCCGCAGGGGACTCTGACTCAGTGAAGGCATTCCAGCTCACTCCGCTGCCAACACCCTAACACGGCAACAGATGAGAAAATGTTGGGAGCAGCAAGCTTTCAAAAGGGTTATGTAATTTCCTTAGTTAACTTTATGGGATTCAGAGAACACAATTATTTTTGAAAGAAATTTTAGAAAGAGTACTTCACTACATCAGTTTTGCTCCATTTCCTTCTTTCTATATTTCTTCCCATTTTTCTGCAACAATTCCTACCTCTTTCTCAATTCTTCTCCTTGTGTTTTCTTAGTTTTTCCCATTCATTATATTCATTGCAGGAGTCACTCCAACTGCCAATGAAATCAGTCTTGAACACATGTTGAAATAGATCGTTTACATTTTATTTATTAATGTTTACTTACTGTCCTATGTTTTATGTTCTCCCATTTGCTTGGGAAACTATGTGCACTCATTCTCCTTCAACATCCCTCTCATCCCCCTCCTTGTCTAACGTGGGAAAAGTTAGCCAGGCTAATGAAGCAACTCGGCTGTTGTAGCCAACACAAGAAGAAAAAGTCCAAGGCTGACCTTTCCCCCCTCAGGTTTCCTTAATGATGCATCTACAAAAAAACCAAGCCTCCCATCTTGCATCATTAGAAAACAGTATCAGAACAGGCTGAACAATGAGCAGATATAGTGTAGTTCAGAAGTATTTATTGCTTCTGCTTTTCAAGTAGATATTGTAATGTTTGCTTAGAACAGATAATTTTGGCCTTTACAACAACAGATGGAAAAGCTGAAATGCCTCTAAAACAACTTGAGCTAGGACCTTGTGTTGCACATCAGACAGCTCACCCTTCCCCATCTATCTCCAGGGATGTTCACCACATAGCCAAAGGATAGTGGACAGACTAGTCTCATCTACATGAGCTTTTTCCTTGTTCAGGAATCATTTGTTGGCTTGTTTAGATGCTGAACACTGTAAAAAAAATCAATAAAGTTGAGGAGCAAGATCTGCTGCTTTTCAACTACTATCCTTCTGCACATGGGTTTTCTGTAGCAGTCCTCAATGCAGTATCTAGGCATATCTTAATAAAACACTTCCACACAGTAGTTTATAGAGACTTTACATAGCCTCTACTTTATGTGTCCTTCTCTTCTCTGTGATTATCGGATGGCCTGGTGAACATGTCAGTTTGTTTGGTGTTCTGACCTGCACCTGCATTATTCTGGTTACACTAGGAAAGAAGACGACCTTGCAGAGTGTTCTCAGTGTGACCAGACTGGTATATCTCTGCTCCCTGACCAAGAATACATATCTGTGTATCTCAAATATTTCATTCTGGACTTTCCAATCTGCTCTGTGCCAGACACATACAGCTTAAGTATAGATTTGGTCAGGGTACAAAACATTTAATTGAATATGTAAAGCATGGAGAAAACATATTTGCATCCTTTCACAACATTAAAGTAATAACTGCTTCAGGCTGAACCTTTCGATTGCAACGAAAGCTCAAAAAGAAACAATGAAAGTAATGCTGGATTTTCAAGAACAGATGTGACAATTCACTTCTCTGCTTGGGATGCTCTTCCCCACCTTAGAGAAGGATCCCTTTATTTCAGCAGACATTTTTAAAGAGCAGTGGCAGGCATGAAGGCTGGCACTAGAAGTTAATTTGTTTTTTCCTGATTCTTTTACACTAAGAGTTCCTTCGGAAATCATCTGGAGCAGTACTACGTAATGATCTCTACCAACAATTTAACATCATCACGTCTTGGATCTGACCTGCATCAATTAGTTCAGCTATCCTAGACACCCTAAGCATTTTCATTAGCAATTCAAATGTGGTTATACTATCTCACTTTAAACAACCTTACTGTCAAATTCTGTTAAAGTCCTTTAACGGCCTCCTGATTTCATTTCCACAAGACACTCCCAACCAAAAGGCAGGAGTATGCTGCCTGGAATTACCATGTTATTGAGCAGAACCTCAGCACCTACCCATGGCACAACTAATTTTGCACTTATTCTCACAGACTATCTTCATTATTTCACTTCAGCTCATCCTCTTGCCTTCTCGCTCACTGACCCTTTCCCTCCATCTTGCTACCTACTTAGTGCATTCTCTCCTAAAAACAGGACACACACACACACAAATCAATGCTCTTAAATTCACAAATATTAAACTTTGTTGAGTTATGGATGGGTCTCTCTTCAATCAAACTATCCTAAATTTTGTTGTGGTTGGGATATTTTTTAAAGTTAAATACAAATATAAAATCCATGGAACGCAGCTGGCAATTAGCAAAGGAACAATATTTTACCAACCCTGTGGCAAAACCTACCTGTAATTTTTGCAGCCTTTTCCTCTTGATTCACTCTGTTTTCTTCATCTTCTTCATTGTCTTCCTCAAAATCATCTAGATTTCCAATATCAGCTTGTTTCATACTCATCAAACTAGCCAGGCTTTGCATGTCTTCATCCCTAAATAACAAATTTCAAACCAGGCATTAAAATGCAACCTGTTAATACCACATCTGATACTACCACATTATTACAAATCCTTTAAATATTTTTATGTTTTCTTTTCTTCAGGGAGGTCTCTGATCTCAGATCCAATCTTGAATATAGTGAAAGAACAAAATGAATACACTCGTGTTCATTAATTTCTGAAGGGAAAGTTTTCTATTGACAAAATTCTAAAGGATAAAAACAGTGCTGCCTTGCATTAAAAGTCAATTTAATGACTGCTGCTTAAAATTTTAAACCAGCCCAGAAATGCTAGTAAACACTTATCTGGTCTTCTTTGCTTAAAGTGAAAGTGCTTGGTCAGACCTACTGTCCATATGGTGCATGTGACACCTATCACTATGTTCAAGCACACTCCTGACCATGTTACAGAAATTAAAACCCCTTTTCTAAATATCTGAATTCATTAACAAGATAAAAACCCATTACATATCAATGGCCAATTTCAATTCTTATTTGACTGTATTGCATATATATATATCTATATAGATATCTTTCACATAGCTGTACCTTTCATATCAAATATATGTTTGATGAAAAGATGACAGCAGGCAAAGATTCAGAGAAATGGATGTTCTACATTTGTTTCATAAAAAACGCAAGTTTTTTTAAGTACATGATGTCATTCTTGAAGCAACAGCAGCCTTACCTCTTCTCTTTTAAAACCATTTCAATAGGTTTATTGGGATTAATCAATTTTTTTTGGTTCCTTACAATAAGACTGGGGATTGCCTGGCTAGGGAGCACCTCTGCTGGAAACAGTCTGGGGATCTTGGTGGAGAGCAAGCTGAAGGAGAGCCGGTATCATGCCCTGGCAGCCAAAGCAGGCAAACAGCATCCTGAGACACATTAAAACAGGACCACAAGTAGTAGACTGAGGGAAGTCATGAACCCCATTTACTTGGAGTCATTGGACTGCATCTAGGGTACTTTGTCCAGTGTTGGGTACCACAGTACAGGAAAAGGTGTTGATAAACTGGAGCAAGGTCAGCAGAGGGCCATTGAGATGGTTGGGGGCTGGAGCACTTGCCCTACAAAAAGAGGCCAAGAGAAATGGACTTGTTGAGCCTGAAGAAGAGATGGCTTTGGGAGGACCTAGCAGCAGCCTGCCAGCATTGCTGAGAAGACAGTGGTGCAAGGCAAGAGGATGAGACAGTGGACATAGACTGAAACCAGAGAGGTTCTGATCTGGTGTGAGAAAAAAGTTGGAATAGTCAACATCAACAAGTGGTGGGGTGGGTTGCCCAGAGAGGTGGTACAGTCTCCATTCTTGGGGGTTTTCAAGCCCCAGTGGGATAAAGCCCAGAGCAAACTGGTCTGATCACACAGCTCACTGCTTTAAGCAGGAGGCTGGACTAGATACATCTACAGGTCCCTTCCAACCCGAATTATTCTATCTTCTTTGAAGTTGATCATGATAAAACCAGATGCACAGATTTTGTGCCTAACAATGCCAAGAAAACTACACAGATTATTTTAAAGGTACTACTTATAGGAATAAAAATGAGGTACTAATCATCGCTCAGATATGCACAGAAACACAGAGACACTTAAAACATGGGGTTAAACTCAGTGATTTAACACATTGTTAAAATCAGAAACTCTTTGGGGCAATCATTTCCTACTGTGTGAGTTCAAAGCAATCAGCACTACAGAACTCGCAGTTACACAGGACACCTAAGTACTTCTATAAAAAGTATTAATAATAATAATTATAAAATAAGTAACTATCAGGAAGTCACGAAGACCTTTCCGTTCATGCAGAAACCTCAAGGTTTCATCTTCCTGTTTTAATAACCAACAGGTTAAATTAACTCTTTAAGCACAGGGGAAAAAATGTAGCATCCTATAACCGCATTGATCAGCAGGCTTTTTTATGCACTGAAGACAAAAAGCCAGGAGCCATTAGCACACAGATCTTGTATATCACATGTTCACATAAAGTTTAAAAATTAAAAGGTCTCCAAAGTACTATTTCTTTTTGCTGCCCTTTCTGTATTCATACTTCATAATATTTTTTCCTGTGTTTTAGAAATAAGATGATTTTTGGTACTGCATAGCAACAGGTTGCAGTATTTTCTTTATAAAATGCATAAATTAAATTAAAAGTGAATCTTACTTTATGGAACTACAACAGTTTGTAAGAGATGTAAGCAAACCTTGGCCTAGCTACCTTTTCTCGCATGTTCATGTATCCTGACACCTGAATTCTCTCTTGCATTTTGACTAATAAGACTATTTACACATACTGGAAACCAATGCTTTCAAAAACAGCAACTTTTTTTTTTTCCCCGTCCCTGGTTCAGGGCAATATTAAAGTCCTGTTGTTAACTTACAGTCTTCAGCATGAAACCTATCAATTTTAATGGGAAGAAGGTATGTATGATCCTACATGGATCAGTTTTTACAAATTATGGCCTCAAAAACTGCTAAGAGCCTAGCAGCTATTTACTGTATAGTTCATGGATACTGGCTGTTCTAAAAAAGTTAAGAGGTTATCAGATACTGACTTCTTCATGCACATTTTCAGCTGCAATACCATGTTAAACCACAGCTAAATACTTCCAAGTATCATTCTTATATGGTATATCAAAATGTGGTTCACAACTGTTAATCAGAGAAGGGAAACAGTAATAGTAATTAGTAGTAATTAATGCATCTGTGGCTTTCAAAGCATGCAGACAAAAAGCCTTTTTGTGTCAAAATGTATGCCTTAACATGGCGGTCTGGAAAGCTGTTCATGCAACAGTTTTGGGGCACTTGTATTGCAGTGGGCAATGTCTACAAGTGCATTCAGAATACTGAAAGCTAGAAGTAAACTGTTAGGCTTTTGAAGGGAAAAAGAAATTTTAAAAGAGGTAAAAGAACCACTAGAGCAGTAGTTTCCCCATCTACCTCTTTTTGTTCTGCCATTCTCACATTCCCATATTCTAGAGACAGAAAGGAAAAGCAAAACAGGGTGGGTGACAAACGATCCGTCCTCCAGCCTCATGAAGTTGTCAACATCTGACATCTTGAATCTGACAGAAATTGCAGGAGAGGTTATAGGATCTGCAAAAATATCTGTATCCTCTGCCCTCCAAAGGCTGTTGAAATAAGGGACAGAACCAAGTGAGTAAGGGGAATGGTAATCAGTGCCCAACTGAACTCTTTTCACAGGATGTTCTTGTGTTCAACCCAAAATCTTCACCCTCTCTCACCTTACAACTGGCTTTGTCTTTCTTTCATTCTTTGTGAAATATAAATAGGTGAAATAGAAGTAAGTTTTCCTTCCCACATTTCCCTTGCAGTCTGCTAAGGGTATTGTTGGATGAACACATGCATGCACACAAACGTACACTCCTGCTGATTTCAGACCTGTAGATATTTTTAAGCTGCTGTTATTTAAAATGTCTATAATGGTAGAGGACAAGCCGTTTGTCTCTGAAGAACACAAGACTAAAATCAGAGTGAGAAATGACTTTTACTTAGCTAAGAAACTAAGTATGCAGGAATGATGGGTATGCTGAAGGATACTCTCACATTCTGCCATTCTATACAAAAAGAGCTCTTTATCCAAAGAATTTTTTGAAAAGCAACACAGAGCAGGCTATCTGGTTAAAAAAACCCCAACAACTTACGTGGCTTTTCCTTCCCTCAGGAAAATACAAGATAAAGAGAACTGTAGTGTGGCAGATACCACTTTCTTAGACAGAGGCTTGAATTTTAACTTGACATCTGTCTGTGTAGGCATGGGGCTTGCATATTGCTTCATGTTGATGCTGCTGGTGGCAAGCGCTTTTCTGCGTCCAGAAGGAGATTCCTGAAAGCAAAGGAAAAACAAAACTAACATAAAAGGTGCTGTTACGCTAAAACCTGCGTGTGCATAAAACAAAAAACACACATATTAAGCCTGCATCATTCTTTTTTTCAAGTACACAGGCAGCAGGGATTGCTATGGTCCTTTCTAGAGACAGAAACCCATTTCTTAAACTAGGTCAGCCACTAAAGGTTGAACACTTCCTTAGTGCAATGGGAAAAAAAAGGCTATTCATTGTGATCAGTGGTCTTCCATATAAGATCCTAGGTCTTTAATGGCTTGAGGTTGTAGTAGCATCCACAGCACATATCCCTTTAAGCAAATGGGAATGTATCTCCATTCCTTCTGATAGCAAACTGGACTACTTTTGTCCAAACTTGGATAGTCCTAGACTAGGACTTCCAACCTATGGAAGACATAGGTTTCGATTATGCATGTATTTCTTTATGTAATAGTATGAGGCCATCAAGTTAATATTTTTAACTGCTATCTGTGTTCAATGCTCAGATATAATGCCTGAGTATTTTTCAAAGCAATGGTACTTCTCACTAGTGTTGTACATCTAGTACCAAGAGTGACAGGTTTCTGAAAGTAAGGTTGACAATGGTCCCAAAAATATTGATAAAAATTTTGCAAGGAAAAAATAAAAAGCAAGAAAAGAGAAAGATAAAAGCCTAAGCTGTATTTCAAAAGCCTAAGTTGTATTTCAAGATAAAGGTGTTGCTCACAGCCAAATTAATCTAAAATGCATCTAAGAATCTACTGTTTTGCTCCATCTAATATCAGCATCAGCAGCAAAGGAATGATTATATGTAATAAAGCTCCAGTAATAAAAATAAAACAAAAAAGCCCTGCTGTTAAGTCTTTTGAAAAACGTTCTCCCAATAAGACCACATTTTACTGCAGTTGACAATTTGTGTTGAATAAAGAATACTAATTCAATCAAAACATTCAAGGATCTTTTTTCAAAGTACTTGACATTTCCGCCCAGTAGAATAAGTCAGAATGTAATATGTCATCCCCAAAGAATACCTTGTTTAAAAAACTAGCCTTATCTGTCAGATTATGCACAGCAATATTATACAGAACTATTAGTGCATGTAGATACCTTATGAATGAATTTCAAAAATGCATCAAACACTTGAGAAGGATTTAGGCCCTCTCAGAAGAAATACTTAAGAATATGCAAATACTCTCAACTGAATCAAGTTGAACAGATGTGACTGTCACAAACAATACTAGTGCTCTGTCCCTGGCCGCGACTGTCAATCGAAGAGCAAGATTATGGTCCAAGGTTCTGACAATGTGTAAAATGGAAAGTATGATCAGGGAGTTTCAATTATTACACAGATATGAACAACAATAATCTGTTATTGTACCATACCTTTAGAATAACTAAACATTATAACTCATTATACCAAATGCAAGATTTACTGCAGCACCTGTTCAGAAAGCAATGCGAGAGATGCACCACTTCTTTTTTGCGTGTTCTCCAGGTAAATGTACCTAAGCAGTTTGCATCTTAACAGCACCTTGTTTCATAAAGTTAAATTTTCAATATTCATACTATGGTGTAAAAATGGTGGTCAAGGTGAATAGAAAGAAAGTTTGCTTAAACCTCTTCTAGTTATTCTTTTTAAGTATCTTTAGAGAAAACTGGCATATATAATGTGGTGTGTAAGTATTTATGCAATTGGTATGGTAAAAACTACTTGCCAATGCTAGTGCATATGTTTTTCTCCCAAACAGAACAGGAGCAACCAGAAATTAAAAAGTAACTTGGAGCCACATGGAGAAGACAAGGTGGCAATGGGTAGAAGTTTCACCAGGAAGTTTCATCTCGATACAAACCAGACATTTTTTACAGCGAGAAGCGTCAATCACTGGAACAACCTCCCCAGGGATGTGGTAGTCTCCCCATCACAGGAGGTTTTCAAGATATGACTGGACAGGGTGATAGATAATCTCATCTAGGCTTCCTTTCCCACAAAAGGTTGCACCAGATGATCTTTCCAGGTCCCTTCCAACCTGAGCCGTTCTATGGTTGTATGATTCTAACTTGAATATGTCCACACCTGCAGTCAGGCCAAAGGAAAACATTCCACTGGTGGGCTATAATGATTAGGAAACATTTGTCACATTTTGGACTTGACTCTTCTTTGAATCAGTTGGGATGAGCTTATGCTTGCAGAAAAAACCCAATTATACCTTAGCTGGTCTTAAAATCTGTATTACAATATCACAGTTATTCTTATTGAAATTATAGTTAGCAATGTAACTCGAATGCATGGAAAGACTCTTCATTTGTTCATTATTCCGAAATTATACAATTAGGTTTTCCTTTAAAAAAAAAAAAAAAAAAAAAAGTGGGGTGGTGTTTTTTTCCTTTTTAAAGATGCATGTCTGTTGTCATGTCCTCACTCGTCTTCATCAATTAAAACACCCCAAAAAAGATCAAGTATATCTACACCCAGCAAGAAACAGATCTTAGACGGAACAAATCATGAACGTGGATACTTGCTTGCAGCCTTCCAGATGAATCTGCCATACCATGCCTGTATTCTGATGTACTCTTCTCAGTTTGACTACGAAAATCACTTCCCAGCAGCTGTAAACATCCCCAGTTTAATGAAGGACTAGATTATTTCCTTGTGTAGCTACCAATGCCTTCTCAGTGCTGGCTCACCTGTTAGATACATCCTATGCTAGAGAGCAACACACAGACCTCTGCGAGGTCCCTGGGGAGGTATCTTAAGGAACACAAATATGCTTCAGTGACTCTGAAAAACAGAAGGTGTATTTGGGGGCAGAGCTACTTTCTCTTTTTACAAACACACCTTCTTGTCTGATAACTCAGATGCATGTTGTCTTTATCAAGGTGATTTTACTAAAAAAGTCACAGCAAACAAGATAAGCAAACCCAAAGACCAGTTCAATGGTGAATCTGAAGTGAAGAGAAAGAACAGAGCATTAAACTTGCAAGCATCCAAAAGCTGGACACGGACATCAAGGCAGGAGAATTTTGGAATGATGTGGAATTACATTTTCACTTAACACCTATTTATTATATAAATTATCATCTTGCCATTTGTAGCTTCAGATTATCTGCATCAGAGAGTGAATAAGAGACCTGAACCAGGAAAAGGCAAAGTTCTCCCAGTGAAGATGATCATCAGCAATTCCTTGTGAAATCTGCTGAGGTTAGCTGGTGTAGAGGAGGGACACGAGTGCAGGCAGATGTGTGCCATTACAAAGGGGAGAAGCCAGCCATGTGCAAGAAGATTCTCTTAGCACTAAATATCCTGAGGTGCTGTGAAGAGTAAGAAATACTAGGCAATCAAGGTCAGTCTTCCTGAGAAAGAAAATTCCATAATCTTTTTGTGGGCCAAAGACAGAAATTGACTTTTCAGGTTCCAATTGCCTATAAAAATCCAAATTTGTAAATTTATCACATTAAACAAACAAACAAACAAAACCCAAACAAAAATACACAGTCCCTGATCTTTCATTTTCCTTAACATGCAAGTTTAAGTACATCCTCCTACTCTCCCAGAAAACTAAGCATCTTAGAAGTGTTGCAATGTTTTCTCCTTTTAAGCTTTATAGGCTTGGTCTTACATGGTTTTAGGTGTATAAGTAGAGGTGGGGAAACTTCTTTTTTGCCCCTGAAAAGGATATTCTGAAGGTCCATGAATGATTTCAGAATAGATTATGTTTTCTACTCCGACATACAACCAACTTTTAAAAAATTGTCTTTAAATGTCAGAACATGCTCATAACCACTTCTTACAAAGGTTGTAATGTTTTCTTCAAAAAAACCTACATGCTTCATATAATACAATCTGAGTTACCCCAGAAGCACAGAGAAATTTTCTTGCAGAAGAATAAATAATTTGTAAATCAGCAGAGACAAAATAATCCAAGAGAAATACCTATGAGTGGGGTATACAGGAACAGCTCAGTAGTAGGCTGGAAAGAGTTATTTCAAACAGAAGCACACTTTTGTAAGATACTAAATAAATAACATCCACTTAATAGTAAAAGTCTGACCTGGTGTTACTTGTGTCTCGTATGAGCACATGGAGTTTTGTGGAAGGTAAAGCAGGAATCCCAATGCAAATACTTTAATTGCTCAACCTTTCCAATTTTGACTACATAAGCGAAGTTTAAAATGTGTAAGGCTCAATTATGCCTCCAGGTATTTTACATACATGTGACTGCCAGAGTTGCCACATCACATTTTGTGAAAGGCTCCATGAAAAGTCAATTTTGAAGTCACAAGAGGGAAATGATCCACGTGATAATAAAGAGAGGTGACAAAAT
This sequence comes from Aquila chrysaetos chrysaetos, assembly GCF_900496995.4. Taxonomy (NCBI): domain Eukaryota; kingdom Metazoa; phylum Chordata; class Aves; order Accipitriformes; family Accipitridae; genus Aquila; species Aquila chrysaetos. The sequence goes on along the minus strand of NC_044011.1, from coordinate 26,661,678 downwards.
ACAACACTTAACTATCAAGATGGAGTTCATTCTGTAAGAAAATAGTAATTTGGAAACTCTTTACTTTTTAAGAAAGGCAATGCATTATGCAAATAAAATCAACTATGATGTTTGAATATCACAGAAAGATAGAAGATAACCTACAATAGTGGTAAAATACAAATACCTCTTAGGTTATCTTCCAGCTCAAACATACTACTGTGAGAATTGGCACTGTTTGGTTCATAAGTTCATACGTGGAAAACTGGTTAACAATCTTTTTTTATTGTTTCATGTTTGTTACTCTATAGTTCTAGCAAGAGAAGCAGCATACAGAAAAAAAAGGAATTCTTTCAGAAATCACCAATAAATGACTAAAAAAGAACTAGTTTGTATGTTAGCAGAAACTACTGAAGCCTATCTTCTTGCATAACAGAATAATGGCTGTGCTGGGTCGACCAAAGGCTCTGAGAAACCTGTATATTATTTACGACATATATTGTTTACAAAGTGATCATTATAATTTACTTAAAGAAGAGTAAAAACCACACATAAACATACAGCAACACTTCTCCAGAATACTCTGCTGTGTTGGGGAATTTTTGCTTTCGTATTCTATGCTTTTATGCCTTTCTCTCACAAGCAGCTCCATCCCCCTTGACAGTCTCCTCCTACTATTCCCCTTAGTCCCTCAAATGCCTCCACCATACATCATATTTAGGGTGAAATAACCCTCTCTGTGCACTACACCAAGATGTATCAGCTGTTGATAGCTGGGGTAGCAGCAGGATGTGGCATGTGGCTGGCTCTGCACTATTCCAACTGGATGGCTGATACTTGTGTATCCTGGTACTTTAGGAAACCCAGCAAATATCAGGAGTAAGAAGAGCTCAAAGCTAGCAAAACAAAAATTAATGTAGAAAATAGAAAGACTTCCTAATACCCTGGAGTACTTTGATTTCTGAACTCAGACAAAGAAATATGCAGAGCAACCAATACTATGTAAATCAATAGAAGTTGCATTCCTTTTTACTACAGAAGAATATTAGTAACAATGAATTCAGGTTGTTCCCAATTTCTAAGCACACTGTATGTGTTTGTACACTTTAAAAACATTGTCTCCTCAGATACCAGCAGAGGTACAATCCACTGGTGCCATTACTGATGTGGCTGTTTCTAACCGACTTCTGGCCTTTAACATAGCATCAGTACCCATGGTTTAGGAGCTAGCAGGGATATGTGAACGCAACATACGCAAGTCAATTGGAATCTACTCCAAAGTGAGACAAAATCAAGTCAATCAGAAGCCACACAGCTGTAAGTAGTGCCGGGTCAAGCTGGGATGAGCTCTCACTGCATAAGAACACCTTGCACTCCGCTATGCCAAAGCCAGAATACCTATAGTAAGTACACAGATATACACTGCAAACAGGGATTTAAATAGTTATGCATGGGTTTTCAAGGAGCAGTCCCCAACACTACCCCTCTACAGCATTTTAAGTTACTTCCACAAGCCCTCAAACTACCATCATATTACAAACTTTGGGGGTAGAGAAGGGAAAATTAACACTGGCCAAACCACAGTCAGTTCAAATGAAGCCAATGAAGCTGCATTTACTGTCACAGCTACAGGACCAGACTCGCTTATCACACAAATTTCTGTCTTTTTGATCATGCAACCATGCATCATTCTCTTCCACAACATTCATGACTGAGCAGTGTCAGTCATCCCAAAAGTTACTACATCGTAAGCGTGACCCTTACATAAAGATCTGCCTAGCGTAAAGGATCCATATAGCCTGATCTCTTTCTACAAGGAGAATAACATGAAGCAACACTATGAACCACTAGCCTTTTCTAGGAATCATCCCCATGTTTCCCTACTAAAGCAGACCTTTCACAGCAAACAGGACTAAAATACTCTGATAAAGGAACTAAGACCACATAATCTGCACCACAGGTATAAGTCTGCACCACAGGTGTAAACCAGCCCATTTTTACTCAGAAGATGATGATCACAGATGACAGTCACTATTAAACAGCGCCCAACTCTCTTCCGAATGAAGCAAGTCAAAAGATTAATATCTCCATATGAAAGGTCTGAACTCAGACTCTTAATTTAAGGGAGAGCCAAATAATGCTATAATGCAAATTTCATGCAGCCTTCTTTCCTTAAAAATGTATTTTTTAACAACCTTGTGTCCTGTAATTACCAACTGCCTGGTAAGTCTTAGTCAAGGTTAATTTAAGAAGTGCAAATAAGTAAGAAACAGCTTTGTATTTTCTGTTAAACTGGCTTCACACTTCTAGAGTTACACAGAATCAAAATATTGGCCAGGTTTTGTTCACAGGGTATATTCCTTTGGGGTATTTGGGCTGGGGAAAGAGTCCCCCCACAGAAAACAGCAGAATGTATTTTACCTCTCCATACCTGAACTCAGCTTGCCTATACAGACCTTCAACCCTTGCTGCACTGCAGTCTTTAATCCCCAAAACTCAAGTGCCCTTCTTTTGATACACACACATTGAGAAAACATAGTAAAATATTTCCATTCAGCAGAAACTAGATCAAAAAGTACTGTAGCTCTTAATTATTTAGATACTAAATGGTCCCTCTCTAAAAGAAATGGATTAAGTAATGCATAAGCACTGTGCAAACATTGTCCAAGAAAGACCTAACAGGGGAAGACAAGTTTCCTAATTGGATATTGTTATTTTGTCAAAAGAAACAATGAGTTTTGACTATCTTTTTCCCAGAAACAGAGGATGTACAGAGTAATATTTTTAGAGGCTGCCTTTTCACGTTTTATAAAAGCAAATGCTAAAAAGCCCGCAAAGATATGCAGATTTTAAAGAGGAGCATTCTGCTGCACACTTGGGCATAAAATAATTAGACAAAGCAATTTTTCTAGCTGTAAACACCCATTGAGAGGAACAAGTTTTGAGGATTTTGCTTTCCTTTTGCTTCAGAATTAAATGGAGAACGTTTTGAAGGAAAGGTGTCCCCTGGCACAAACCCCACCACCCCTACAGCCACAACACACCACAGGAGAGGAAATCAGAAAGTTCTCCCTCTCCTGACACTGGATGCCAGCCCCGCCGGCTGAGTTGCAAGCGCCATCTTGCTTAGATGAAAAGATCACTGCTTCACTGGCAGAGCAAAATGGATCACTACAGAATTTAATTTGTGAGAGTATACAGCAATTAAATGCTAAAATAGACAAGCTACAGGGAGCTCTCTCATCTGGAGAGAGTAAATTAGAAACTATGTCAGTTAAAATAATTTAGACCGTCAGATGGAAGATTTGGAGGACGGAATGCAGGCAGCACGATCTGTGCTGAAAACTTGTTTAAAAGCAAATAATGGTTCAAGGTATCCAGAACATTATTAAGAATTATGATGCATTTGAATGGAGAACTTAATGTTTAAAAATTTCTGCATATACCAGAACAGTCTGAGCCCTAGACATGAGGACTGGGAAGGAAATAAAAAATATATATAAATGTTGAAACAGCTACACTTGACTCTATAAATATATATTTCTGATGCTCACAAAGTGACCTTTGTCCTTGTCAGAACCAGAGCCCTTGTGTCAATTTATTTATCACACTGGTAACATGTTAGGTTTAGGCTAAAAGGTTACTTCAGAAACACCAACATGACATTTTTTATAACACATCTAGATTGATGAATCATTATATTGGAAGCAGAACACACCGCTTCTTACTTAGCACCAGTAGAGACAATGCTTTCAGTAAGCAAAGAGAAAATACAATATGTTGCTACAACTACTGTCTTCTAATGGTCTCCTTTTAGGACAGCCCTACGAGATTTCACTAGCACCCTGAGAAACGGAGATATGTAGTGAAAGGTTCTTTCTGACCAAAATCGTACCCATGGGTGCGTTCAAGCAACCTGCTGTGGGTAACAACAAACTGTTCATCTTTACAGACTAATCCTTTGCATTCACAGACTCTGGAAATCTCCAAAGATTAACATCAGATGAGAAGTTTAGAAAGTGAAATCATACCTAATAAATCGAGGTAATTCATCTACACTAAGCAAACTACCACCAAGAAAATTTGGAGGTCCTGTTTTGCTAACAAAATTACTATTAAGCTTCTTGGACAACTTCTGGACAGATGGAAATAAATGTGCACAACCAAAATTTTAGTCAAGCAAATTATTAATAGACTATGTGTATGAGACGGGTTTTTCCTTCAAAAGTGGGCTTGATGCTTATGAAGAGCAACAGAGGAAAGTTTACAGGTGGGCTGGACAGTTTTAATAAGTAGTAGAGAACTATTGAACCCTGAAATACTCAACATTGCAAAGGATTTGGGTAACTGCTTTATGTGTCCATTTAAAAAGTCTTCATTGCTTTCTCCTTTGGACTGTTTAGTAAAACAGGAACACTTCCTGAACACTCTCCCACAGAAGGATGCAATGCAACTGATAACTGATGCTGAGAAACATTTGCTCTAGTATTTGTAGCTGTTTTCCTCCTTACTCTTTCAGATCGCTTCCTCTAGAGATGCTGTGCAAGTTTCTCTTCTTCCATTAAGGACAGGTTTAAATTTACTGTTAGATGCCTTTGATCACCTGCTAAACTCTGTCTGTCCTTATGCTCTATGCAAACACTACTGTAGCTTTGTAAAAGTACATTAATTTTGGCTTGTCTTTGCAGAGATACTTGTGTTGTACCACTCAGGAGCCCTGGAATACTTGACTATCCCATACCACTTAGCAGCGACAAAAATCACATCCTTTCCTGCAAGGACTAGAGCCCAATGTGCTGAGCTCACTAACGCCCTAATATTGGCTGGTATTCTGCTTCCCTTTTGCAGCCATTTGCTCTCTCCTGTTGGGATCACTGCATGGTAGGGACTGTCTGTTCCCTTCCTAGCCCCAAATGCTATAGCAGCCAGTTATGTGACCACCTTCCCTGGGCCTGCTAAGGTACATAGTGCAGCTATGTGCAAGTCTGCATGTATTACTACATAAATCACTAGTAAGCAAAAGCCATTGAGATGAAATAATTTTTAGATAGCAAAAACTATAAGTGTAAGTCCTACTGTAACTCCTGTACAGAATTTTAATTTTGCCGTGGATGCAGGACAAAAGCTCAAGGAAGCTCGGCCAAAGTTGGCAGAGTAACTTGTTATTACCAACTGGCTGTTTAAATCCTCAAACCTTTGCTCTCAAAGGAGCAGATTTAAAGAAGTCTGGGCTTGAGCTGCTGCTGATACATGGCAGGTGAGACTGGCTGTTGGGAAAGGCGCTGCACACAGGGCTGGCAGTTTGGCAGAAAATAACAGTCCTTCATTTTCTGCGAGCTGTGTGCCACTGAGCTGGATCCTTCACAGCATGCTGTCCGCCTCAGAGCGACTCCCTTGCTCTGCTTCGGCTGGGGCACTTCCAAACAGTATTCCCCCTGGTTTCAGTTTATTTTTCTCCCTGCTTTTGAAGTGTTCATTGTATAACAGTATAGTATTTTTGTAGAGTCAGCTTCAAAACAAAGTAGAAATACAGGTAATTTACCTAATGCTAGAAGGGGAGAAACAGCAGATGATAAAGTTGGTTCCTAAATTTTTAGCTAAAACTGGAGTAAGAAACACCTATTATGCGAGACCTCCTCCTTCCGGGGGGAGGATAGGGCAGTTGACTCAATAGCCACAACTTTATTTACTGCTCAGCAACTCATAACTCCACATTTTTCCATGTATTGACTACAGGGACTCACAGGTTGTTTCCTGGCATTTTGGTTTTGGTTTTAAATAATAGGCAATACCTGTTACAAAATCTATATTTAAGCTCACCTACCAGTGCCTGGCACTTTAGCTCTATTTGCCTGGCAGGAGGTCTCCCTTTTTATGATTCACTCTATTGCTCACCTGCTCTATGCAGATATCCCATGAACAGTGCTACTGAACCTTCAAATAGTTAGACAAGAGAGATGTCCAGTTAGTGTCCCCTGACAGAAGACAGTCTTTAGCCTCTTTTGAAAAAGCATTTATTTTTCTGCTAAACTAGTTACCTATTTATTGTTGGTTTCAGATGTGAAAGGCCCTTCTGTTGCTTACAACTTCTTTTCACTTTCCATTCTAGCCTCTAGATTTCCTTACTCTCTCCTGGCGTCACTTCAAGACAAAGACCCAGAATCTTTGACATTAAAAAGGTGGGTTTGAAATAATACATCAAGCTCAGCAGTGAATATTTAATGTGAGTTCAATATAATATTAAGAACAGCCGTTGAAAGGTCTATAGCTCTATACATCAGGCCGTGCCTACCTGCAAGCCTTGTCCTGAGGAAACAAATGCTGTGCAGGAAGACACACATGATACAGACCCCAGAATTAACTCCAGATTATTTAAACAGACTCACAAACGTAAACACATTATTCAGCTCCTTTGTCATCTCCAACAAGGAAGCAAGTTTGAGGTAACACTCATTAAAGAAGAAACAACGTCAAAAGATTAACTGCTCCAGTGACCTTATATACTTTCATTCACCTTTCCAGAAAATACTGTATTTTCAGATGGCTTATAACATTGTCTAGACTTAATTATCTATCAAAGATAAAACCGGTTTAAATGGGTTTTGTAAAATACCAGTGTGTCATCAACCAGTTGTTATTATCTGAGGATAACTTCCAGGGAACGAATGCACAATATTAAATGACATACAATTTGCAAGGCTTATGACACAGAAAAGCTTTTAATGGTGTCAAGCGAGGATGTTATGACTCTTATGTTATATTGTTTCTGTACTGGAAGTTGGACCTTAACTTGAAAAGCACTGAATGAATGGATGGATGTCTGTAATGCCTGGTGACTGTGTGCTGAGCAGTGAGTGATGCTCACACAATGACCGTTCTACTTGTCAGAACCAGAGCCCTTGTTTCAAATTATTTATCATATTGGTAATATCTTAGGTTTAGGCTAAAAAGCCACTTCAAAAAAACCAGCATGATGTTATTAAAGTGAATGTCTCAGTTATTATTGGAGCACCAATGTATCTCCATTATTAAATCTGTGACTGCTTTTATTGTCTCTTCCCTCTTACTCACAACTTCACTTAAAGCACGTGCCAAAAACACCAAAATACATAACACCAAGAGGACATAACACAGTTGGAAAAGTCCCCCAAACTATAGAGAAATTACTAGACCTGCTGGTGCTGCTCCCTCTTTCTCTCCTTCCCTCTCACTGAATTTCCCAGCTACCACCCTGGAGGACACGCTTCAAGACCACTGTAACTCTCACAGCTCCGCGGCTGTGGTACCAGTCACAAAATTCACTCTGGAAGAGTTGGCTCTTCAAGGAAGCGTCTTCGTACAAACATACGGTTCTCTTGCCTGTGCCACTTTATTACTACTACTTTTATCCAAACCTGCAGCTCACTATCAGGGACAAAAACTCTAAGAGACAACTTTAATATGCAAATCTACTCCAGGCTGTTATCTAAGAGCAGTGTGGTTTGCAAGTCATGGTTCCTGTGTGCAGCACTCCTCCCGCTACAGAGCAAAGAAAGAAAAAAAAGTATTGAATCTATGGATCTAGCCAATGCCGTACTGCTGACGTGGGATTTGAATCTGACATATGCGGGAAGAAGTAGGGGGCAAAGGGTAGGTATATAACTAGGGTAAAAGGGAGGTAGCTGAAAATTAAGATCTGTGTGAAGCTAGAATAGGGGCATGCTCACGCATGTAAGACAGCTCAGCTGTCACACCCTATGCACACACAAAGTGAGAATAGTGTATGGTGCAGGTAGAGTTACTTTTTTTTATATATATATATAAACAACATAATCTACATTTTAACAGCAAAGACAAACGCAAAGCATTCCAAAATGCAGCTCTGCAATAAACATAAACCTCAGCTTTTCAAAAAGCCCATCCATCCCTCCAAATTTGTTTCAATAAGGGAAACAGCTAAATGGATTTCTTCTAACTTTGCACTTGAAGTAAAATTCACCTCAAGACTGACAAGCATAAAAAATTTCAGTTGAATGGGTAATTTTTTTTTTTAAAGCTGCAGTAGCCTGAAAACAGGGGGTTGTAATGAAGCTGCCCCATCAACCATAACCACACTGTCACTACAGCAACACAATCATATTGCCTGTGCAAAGAAGCAATGCATTTAACATTTTCTTCGCTGTGTATTATCTATTAGCGGAGTTTGTCACAGAGATATGTGGCAGTTCCCTGCAATACTTATGAATAAATGGCAAGGCATACAAGAATCCATCCATGTCTGCTTCAGCACAGGTTTGTCATCTTATATTTTGGCAAATAACTTAAAAGACCCCTCCCTTCTCTTATCTTAGGTTTCTGTTAAATGCTGTTACAATCAAGAAATAGAAGTCGTCCCAGGCAAACATCTCAGATCTCCCCATTGCTATTCACTATTACTAATGCACATTACACGTTCAATTCTCCCTTGCTGCTTCTATGAAAAAGCTCTTGTCAAAAACAGATTTCATTTTTTCTGTGTATGCACAAATTAGTTATGGATGATTAACAAAGCATTCATTCTTTTATTTGCTTTGGCTGAGACTTGATCTGTGTTACATTCATGTGAAGGAAGCACTTCATTTTATGTTGATTAAATATGAAACACTGTACTGTTGATAAAAAGAGTTGTGTTCAGGGCTGCATATTATACTAACAAAAGATGCATGTTCTTGGGCTAACATTTTCTTAAACAAGTTCTTCCAGATTTTTAATTGCAAAAAACTTGATATACCTTTTTTTTTTTTTTTCTTCTCACCAAGTACTGGGCAGTAAGAGCTTTATGTCCCAAAGAAACTGGCTGCAGTCTCAACAAACAGCAATAATTATTGCATATTTAACATAATAAAAAGGAATTTCAAATTCTGCCCCACAATTTGATTTCTTTAAACATAACTTGCATTATAAAATTTATCCAAAAAAAAGACTGCAAAACTAAGTAGGACAGGCAGCAAATCCTAATTACAGGATTCCTCTATTACATGAGAAATATAATGAAGTTGAAGATGTATTGGAGAAGTCTTATGGAAACTCATAGCCAGTTATAACTGAGAGTTTGGCCCTGATCTGGCGTTACTGACTCCAGCTATCACCAGATAACACATGTGTAAATGCTCATCTATAAGGCCCATAAATCCTCCATGTCCATTAAACACAGTGATACAGCGACACCAAAAAGGATGTACTTCAGTTCAGGAAGGTATTTAAGTGCAAGCCTAGCTTCAAGCATATGACCTACTTGTAATTAAATCAAGTTAAAAGAAAGCTATACGATTAAGCACCTTGTTAAAACTGGGAACAAATTATTAGCCCTTATAAAACAGGAGATTCTATCTCGGGGTTTACAGCACAGGAAAACAAACATGTGCAGACACACGCGCGCGCACAGAGTATTATGCATACTTTTGCAAGAGGGGATTTATTTTTAGTGTAACTATATAGCAATAAGTGCAGCTCTTACTCAGGTTAGGATGAGGTCTGGCCACAATGACTTCTAAGCCACGAATCTCATCCAGGCAACGTGGGTTCATTCTTTGCTAAACTTCCAACAAAGATTGGTATCATACCTTCATAAAACCTCTACTAACGTCTCTGTGTCACAAAAATAAGTCTCTTCAGTGTCTTTCCTAAACATCACCAAAACCAAAGCATGAACTTGGGGTTTTCGTCTTACTACCAAGGAGAGAGAGTCCTACCATAATGTAAGGCTGGAAACAGCCCAAGCCAGTGGCAACTCGATGCAAGCTGGGTTCAGCAAGGATGGCTCGTGCTCCACACAGAAGGCAGCAATTTCTTGGGGTGCCCCTGAAATACCACAGCACTGGATGAGAGGACGGAAGGAGAGGAGAAGGTGGAAAGCTGGTTCTGATCCAAGCAGGCTACCGCATGGTCTCTGAGCAGCAGATCTCTGCTCCCTGTGAAGGGACATGGTTGTTACCTGGCAGCTGTTTGAAGCGCTCAAGACCCGTCTGGAGGAAGGTCCCTCCAGCGCTGATACACTGCAGGTAGGAGAACAAGAAAGGGCCAGCGAAGGCAGCCAGGTCCATCTGGAGCAGCCGTGCTGCAGTGCAAGGTGTGAGCTCCTGCAGGGCACAAGAAGCAGGAAGGCTCGAACAACAGCCATTTCTCCTCATCACCCTCATCCAGAGCAGAGGTGCAAGATAACAACTCCTACCTGATGCTGCAGCCGATCAGATAGCATCTTGACTCCCAACTCATCTCCTACCTGCATCCCACTTTTCCAGCCACATGCTCCTGCCTCGCACCAGCCCTGGCACTTTGCTGGCTCTTCTTTCACAACCCGGTTCCTCTCGCTAATCCAGCAGAAAACTCATCCAGAAAAAAAACCCACAACATTTTCGGTTGGGTCAGGTAGACGTATGAGCTCTCCAAAGGGCAGATGAGCACCAGCGTCGTGCACTGAAGGGGCAGCAGCAGCACGAAGCAGGGAGCAGAGAGGAAGGAGCAAGAAACCACCCATTTTGACAGCAGCAAATCGAGAATGGTTCAGTCAGCCCATGTGGTTGCATTTTCAGGCTCCGTAGTATTTTATGGAGATTTACTCTTCCCGTTCCAGCCTGTGTGTATATTCAGCTCCCTGAATATCCCTATCCCTTGCAGATAGGGGATTGTTGAAGTGAAACAAAGATTTATTTTTTTTTAAGGTTCCCCAAAAAGATTTTTGTCTTTGCTTCAGGTCACATAAGAATACACAAAAGGGCAAAGTGATAAATGCCCACATGGATTTCTTGTCTTTATTTCCACTCTCTGGAATGAGGCCAGAGACGTCTAAGTAGTGCACTCTGTTCTCTTCCACTCCCTCTCAGAAATTATGGACACTTTCTCGTCTGCAGCCAATTTCCTCCTCCTTCTCGGTCTGGGCACAAGCTTAAACTACTACAAAACAATGTTCCCCTGTTTCTCTCCAGGGCCCATTCTTCATGCATCTACACCAGGCTCCCTGAGCCCTCCCAAACCTTTAAGGCTTTATGTTTACAGATCCAGGATGAAAACCTGTTCTCTCTGCTCCGAATCTAGGAAAATTCCACTCTCTAGCCATTTTGCATATGAACTCTGCTGCACTCATTTTCTCAAGGTTCATCCACTCCACGGTCCTAACGGGCTGCCACTCCTGATGTTATTAGCACATTATTAGCCCTACTCAAATATACCTGACACAATTGTGTAGCTGACTTAAAAAATATAGAAATATTTCATGGCACAGAGCCTCCCTAATCTAAGTCTGAAACTTGAAATTGGGCATTGGCAAGTCAAACACCAAGTATGTTGCATGTTGTTCAGCTTCCCATTTATTTATAATATCTACATATATTATTATTAGACTTGCACAAATTATAATTCACAAAAATGTGTTACAAAGTAAATATCAGTTTCAAATAATAAGTTTCTATACATTCTTTTAAAAGATCTTATTCTCCACATTCCAGCTACATCAGGAACATTCCTGGAGTGTTACAGGCACAAGTACTGTCAACATTTCTAAAGCTCCCCTAGAAACAACTTCACATGTGTACAAAAAGCAAAGACATTGCTAATGGTTTATTTATTAACATTATCATGTTGCCATCTAAAACAAATACAGGAATAAATTAATAAATACAGAGTATCTTTAATCAAAATATTTTCTTCTCTACTTCTTGGCTGTGATATTTGATCCATCCATACTTAAAAACATTCCACAATAAAAGCAAATAAAAAAAAAAAAACCCAAACCAAACCATAAGGAGACTTAATCTCGTAATTATGGTTACTTAAAAACACTTACGAGACATCTGCATTAATCAATTATCAGAAAGTAGTGCTTCAGTCCCAGGTAGTTAGCAATAGCACTCATATAATACTACAGGGAGCCTCATGTTTTGGCAAAACTAGAGCAGGAAAAAACAAAACTAAAAGGCATACTGTACATGTGACCTACAGGACTTGGATTATTACCTCTAAGCTTATTAAGAGTAAAAGCTGTCAGTCAGACCACCCCACAACCAGGGAGGAAAACTAAGATTACTCAGCAGTAAAAGGCATAAAAACGAGATGTGTATTCTCAGAACGGGCGAAGGCAGAGAGAGTGAACCACAGACCTGCTTCAGATATCTAGAGCGGTAATTGGCTCACAAGAGCAACTACCACGTTAAGGCATTATCATTATCTAGCTCACATAACTGGAAATTCACGCTCTGTTCTTTAAATTGGCTTAACCAGCAGCATCTGCAGCACTTTAATTAATTACAGCAATTGGCGTACGTTAAAAGTAGATGCACAGATCTGAAATGATAATGCGCTGTGAGTAATAATTGTAAACCAGCATTAATCCAGATCTATCCTAAACGAAAGCAAGGGTACACTGTTGTGCTTCAACTGCACAGAAAACAAGCTTCAATGTAGTAATCATTATCATCTGTCCAGGTTCACCAGCAAATACTACAATTCTGCGTGGCACTCTACATTCAATTAGCTCAGGAATGCAGAAGCTCACAACGTGCACAACAAAAATCTGTTCAGGTTTGATGTTGTCAAGTCAAAATCGGTTGGGCACTTAAACTTGGGTTTCCTTTGAAACATAAACTTGAAGTTAAAATCATAACAGAGACTGATTACCAGTACTTATTTTTAGTACACTCCTTATAAAGAAATATAGAAGGCAGATATCACAGTCGGCTCAGAACAAAGTTTTCTTGACAGCCATTAGCTTCGCTTCAGTAAAAAATCCACAGGCACTGTACACAAACATGGTTTGTTTTTTTTCCTGATATCTGCAGCTCTAAAATACAGTAGAATTACTTTTTAAAAAAATCAGAAACAAGGAGTTAAAAACCCCTTTTGTTCCTTTTATATACAGCAATTCAAAATCTTTACTTAGAAGAAAATAAGTTTTTCAAGCTTGACAGTGAAATCCACATGCACATCCTGGACATATTTAAAAGCCGTTCTGTAACAGACTTCTTAATACCATTTCCAGTCAGAACACAAAACAACTCTATCAAGATTTGTTGTGACTTGCTTCATATTCATACATAATTCAGGGGTCAAAATACCTGGTATGAAGGTTATTACCAAACCAAATCTGAACTCCCCATTTATCAAACACAAGTTTTATCTTTCGTAGCAGTGTGAAAGATGAAACATAACTTTCTTGATACTTGTAAACATGTAGTAGTTTTGAACATATTTTTAACCAAGAAACCCCACAGCCATAGACTCAACTAAGGGATGACTGATTTTAAGTTGCAAAAACTTTAACCATCTAATACAAATAGATGCTACAGCACAAAATATGCCTTTGTGTAATTTTGTCCAACACCCATTTTCTGAAAGTACGCCTGTTTTCAGTGTAACTTACAGAACTAACAAGGAGGCAGAACATCAGCAAGGAAGCAAGTGCAAGCCCAAACAGCTAAAATACCAAGGCTGATGCAGCAGCAAAAACCAGAAATAGCAATCTGATGTAGCAACTCACACCAGAGACATTCAAAAGGCAGTCAGAGGAGAAAAATACCTTTTCTAACGCAGCAAAACTCTGGTGACGGTGCTTATATACTCTGTGCCTAGTGTGTTTGGGCTAGGCAGACAGCAGTGAAGCTTCACCGGTATGTGTAATTTTAAGACATGAATATCTGTGCTCAGATATACTCTGATAACAGGTTTATCTAGGGTGCACAGAAAACAACTGCATGCACAAATAAATAGCTGCACACTCAATGTAATCACGTTCATCTCCTGAATATCCACTTATAAATACTAATCTAGAAACTACATGTGCTATTAAGGTGCCAGCCTCTGAGGAAAAAAGGCCACAGTGCAGGAAAAATATAAAATAAATTAATAATTTGTATCTAACACTGATACTTATTCCACACAGTCCCTCATTTCTGATGCAGAGGGATCACAAGTGCACAATACAAGTTATTCGTTGACTAAATACCGTCACGAAATGCTACAATATAAAGGTTGGAAGGATTAACACAAAAGGTCCCACTCCAAGACAAATGTCTCCTTCATAGTTCAGTTCACAGCCATCATGACTGTTCCGTCAGGCCTGTGATTCCGAAGGACTGGGTATATACCTGCTAACCAAACACGCCAAAGACTTTCAAAATCTCTTGTTGATACTGGCATATTCTTAGAGGCGATTTTAATTACCACCACGCCAAAAGAGACTTTCTAAACACAGGAAGATCACCAAGTAAGTTTCCGCTTCAAATCTCAGGGTCTTCTGAAACAACTTCTACAGAGGATTTATGAATTTGGCAGGGTTTACATCCCGCTTCCTCCCTTCTCCTCCTTCAGTCTCTCACCTTTCCCAAGCAAAAAATACTAAACATGCAACAACCCCCCCTATTTTTAAATATGTCATATTTGCAAAAGCCTTACACCATTTAATTGCACATTTATGTAGAGGCCACTTTAAAAATAAATGCAGAGAAATGAAGTCATTAGCACGCACTAAAACATGTTGGGTTTTGCTGTAACAATAAAATTACATGGTGATTTTCAAACAAGCCTTAAGTACTAGGGGGAAAAAAAGTGCAATTCGTATTTCTAAATATATCTTTGGATTTAAATATTCTTCTTTAATAATTATGCTGTTTTACACGTTCCTACATTTCAGAAACTATCTGGGCTGTGTGTATCTTCTCCCAATTCCATTTTCTCAAGGTAGTGGATCTTTTACTTCCAGTAACACACTACAGTATGAAATCCTAAGATTTCTAAAGGAGAAAGGGTTGAATTTTAGTGCAGCATATTTTATCCTTACTAGGATGGTAATTTTTCTACTCCCTCTACTGGCATACTTTAAAAGCAAGGAAAGAAAAACCTGAAGGGTGTTCCAGCTTGTAAAACATAATGAGAAAATATTTTTTGTAACCTCAAAATAATTGTTCACACAACTTGGCAAAACATTAATCTCAAATCCTGGGGATTTTTAAGTCATCAGCAAATTTTTGGCAGATTTCTTTGTTGTAAAAATTAACAGCACCTCAAAATAAACATCCTGGACCACTTTATGTTACAATTACTATCAAGCAGTCCCATAACCTGTCACTGCTCAGATCAAAACTGATCACTCCCTAAAACATACTATATGGCTAGTAAAAGACCCTAAGAGCAATCATGGAATATAACTCTACATGATTACCACAGGTCTACAAAAATGAGCAAAAACATCCTGAGCTTAACAAGTTGCTACTTAAATGTTAGACAGTGCTCTGTGAACCATTTTATATTAAAATTGGATAGTTCTAGACATCACACATACAAGAAGTATTGTTTGACACAGTGCCATTTTGATGATAAATTGCAATCTACAGCTCAAATAATTCTACCCAGGGATTAACATTTCAGAGGCTGAGCCAGAGATTATGTGCGTGGATCTTGAATTTCATCATCTCCCTTCGGCACAATAGCTTATTCTTCCTTTTTTCATCTATTCTCTCATGAAGGGTCAGGAAAGCTTAGCCTTGCTGTTTCATTCATTTCATCTCTACATTAACCAGATACCTTGCAGTCTTTAGTTCTTACATGTTATTCCATTACAAATACTACAGCTACACTGCACTATGCTACGGCTAATGAGGTATGTACCAAATCAAAGGGTGCCATCAAGTGGTTGTAGCACACTACCAGCATTATGCAAAGTTAAGTGTTCTGCAGCGGGTTTCACCAGGACACCCTATACAGGGTGGATTAAACTCTGCCATAATTTAAAGCTTTTGGGAAAATTCAGATGCTAGAGATGGTGGTCCCACACGATTTCATCTCCTTCCTTTTAAATTCTAAGGCTCAGCCTAATAGCCCGCACCACCACGCAGGAGACGTCCCCGTCTCTCACCGTATGGGTCAGCAGGCTCCAGGACTGTTTCGGTCATTGCATGCTCAGCTACTCACCACTGTGCACCAGAGGACAAGTTAAGAACAGCCTTAATAACCTCTGAAAAGCCTCCCAACTAGCAACAGGACAAGAAGGGTGCTGCAGGGTGGGGGTTTCACAGAAGATGGGGATAATAAATACAATTACTTGTGCCACCACACCCAGTTTCAAATCAAATTAGTTACAGATTACTTGTTAATCTATACTCATACTGAATTTGAAGACAATGTGAGAGCTCTTCCCTGCAATGATGGTGATGTGTATCTTCAGCATTACTCAGCAATTTGAAGTAAAAATGACTTGATAGATCGTTTTTCAACACAAGTGTTCAATCTAACCCAAACAATTGGCCTTTCCAGATGAGATATTTCACAGCCAAAACCCATTTCATATTTAACCATTTTCTTCTAATCCATATACTATCAGCTCTAAACAACAGCCCATTACTCCAACTCACCTTTGCCTGGCAGGTAAAAACCAACCAACGAAAACCAAACCAAAAACCACTTTCCAGTGCACTGAGACAGATTTTTCCAATGAAGAAGAATGCTGCCTTTCTAAAAACTGTGGCAACTTTGCTACTGTAGGAAAAAAATTTTGCATGTGCCATGGGACACAGAAGAGTTTTGCTTGGTGGGGATGAGATGAGACTGAAGATGACCCAGTTGTGTCTCACCACAGCATGGCCATCCACACCATGACTTCCAGAAACTCAGCTGTCACTTACAATAACACCGTCCAGCACTTGCAAAGAAAATGCCAAGAAACTGTGATTTGAATGTAACTGATGAAGATAGACACAATTATTTCTATTTCTGAAAGGGTTTGGCTCCAAAGTATAAAAAGCTGAACAGCCATGACCACACCAGCACAACCACCAACTTCTTAAGGATGTAACTTCAACCATATTTTTCCTGTGGCAGTGACAAACAAATGTCCACACTCAAGAAAAGCTCAAGGCAAATGAGGTCCAAATTCTTCTGAGACTGTTCCCATCTGCCCAAAAAACTAGCAGCAATGTTCCCACATATGGTCTGTCTACGCAACGTGCCACCAGCTCAGGCAACCACTCATAATTTGGGATGTCTACCACCGCTGCTCTGAGGAAGCGTACAGTTACAATGCACATGTGTTAAGACCAATAATGAATTTTCATTAACTGCAGAGCAACATTCGTGTGGTGGACCAAAGACAACTGGAATTTGTAATGCAGAAAGAAGTCAGCCCTTAACATTCTCCATGTTCTCACTCATAGCCGACTTCACGCTTCCCCGTGTTCCCCTTACACTTGCTCACTTTAGTAGGTCAGCCACATTCCTGATTCTGCAATACAGAACCTTCACAGTAAACCTGCACACAAACTTCCAAAGACTGAACTAGAGGTTGGAAAAGAAAAAAAATTAAGAAGTCACCAGGAACCAAACTGAAAAGATGCCAAGCTACCTCCCAAAGCATTGCATAGTACATAAGAGTTACAGAAATTTAAAAAAGAGAGAAAGAGTTTGGTTTCCACTGTAGCAGCAGAGAGCTGCTTCCTCCAAAGGGGAGACTGCAGAGAAAAGATGCAGAGGTAGTGATGGAGTAGGCTGCATTAAAGCCAGAACTATTTCACCAGGTCCAGGTGAAACACCCAAATTGTTCCACAGATCTCAAATACCCTTTGAGATAATACTCTTCCTCAACAGCATCCATACTAGTTATTTATGCAGTCTATTTATTTAATACCTCAAATCCTTCCTAATAAATGAGCTTCTTTGGTTATGATATATAATTAAAGTTATATAACATGAATTAAAACTAATTATGGGGAAGATTTATACAGATGATTCATGGAACAACAAGCACATAAACTTTATACTAATTCTTTGCTGACAGATTTTTAGGGTTATTTTCCAAATATTCCATTTTGTCCTTTCATTGACAAATATATAGACAAAATCCCCCCTAACTCATCACGCTCATTCCTATGGCTGCTCCTGGAAGCAAGCACCTGATGCCTCTGTCATTGAGGGGTTTGGCTCTTACTGGAGCTACTTCAGCAAGAGCGTTCCCTCGCTCTTACTCCACTTTGGCTCAGCTACAGCTCATTCTCTCTGCTCCTGTTTTCCCTGCTGCCCACATTACCCAATTATAAACTCTCCCTTCATCTCACCTTTCCATTGCAGACAATGGTTCCTTATGCAGCAACATTAGCCATGTCCTGTGTCTTGTGCTTCTCATTTTCAGGAAAAGATATATTAAAGGACAGACAATACCAGAATAGTAGGGTTGGAAAAAACCAACCACCCAGGGCTGGGGAAGAGAGGTGAAAAGGTGTAAGGTTTTGTCAGAGACAGATTTTGATGGTACTTGATTTCTATGTTCTTTTAGGATTCTTTTCTAAATTTATTTAGCAGTTAAACATGGAAAGCACTAACAAATCTCCCATTCCAAACAACTTCTCACTCTTCATCAGAAAAAATGCAAGTATAATTAATTTCCATTTCAGGGTCTACTTTACAGACCAAATTAAGAGACAGAATTCTTCACATAATTTTCAATATCATGTCTGATTTGGTAAATATTGTATGCGTTTTTTGATTTTTGTGCCGTGCCTTCCCATGACTAGGGACTGTTTTCATGGAGCTGTTTTGCTTTAGGACACAAAGCTTTAGAGAGTTTCCTACATCTTATCCCTTGCTGAGCAAAATGCTCTTATGGTATAAATCATTAAGACTATGTGCAAAAACTGAGGGTCTTTAAAGAAAATCTCTGAAAACTAATAAGCGTATTTACTTTTAGCAGGCAAAGTGCTCGAAGTCAGACCCGGCAGTTTCCTGTTTCAGGCTGTGAAACACAGGGTATTAAAACAAACTCATGCTCAGCCTGCCATTCTGGCAACCTGCTACGCTTCCAGTAAGGACAGTCTGGTTTGTTCTCAGTTCTGGTCTACAGAAAACACACCAGAAGCACAAATATTACTATTTAACAGCACAACATAATACACAACTGTATCATCTTCAGGCTTTAAATTAATCATGTTTGGTGTATTATTACATTTTATTTTTCAGGCCACTGGAAAATGTAAGAAACATTACTTAAGTATAGACCACTGTGCTCAGAATAGCAATCTTTGAGCTCAGGGTTGCAACTTTGTATGGGTCACGAATTTGGCAGAAATTCAGTCTAATCTTATATTTATGCTAGTATGTGGAACCACAGAAAATATTGAACAGCTACAAGATGTCATTTTATGGCACTTTACTCAATGCCATTTTATTCACGCAATCTTTCCAGCCTAGTCTCAGGTTGCCACCACACCTAAGCTAAACCAGAAAAAGTTTATTCATGCTGCCTGTCAGGATTCAAGAAGCAATTTGGCCCAGATATAGATAATGCAAAACAATGAGAAAGGAGAAACTTCACATGAAAAAAACCAATATGACAGTGCAGTACCAATTCACAATGAAGAATATGCTGGGAGGGAAAAAACCTGAATGAAATGGCATCCATTAAGTTATGGAGGTCAATTAATTTCCATTATATTAAACTCTATTAAGACAGCTAACAACCAAAGATAAGAGGCTAAAGGCAGTAACACTCGGTGCTATTACACTGCCAGATGGTTTTCCTAATAACAAAAGGTTTTCAGGAAGCCAGAACTCTTTATTTTTCTGTCAGCTGGCTACTGTCCTGCTAGTGACCACTATTTTTAAATAGTATGCTCTGAGTTAAATTACAACTGCTTGCATATACAATCCTATCCAGTTACTTAACGCAGAGCTACATTTTACACAATAATGGATATTTTAATTCTTTTTTGACACATATTTCCATACCTTGAGCACATGCAATTGCAAGGTATTATCTCAAATCAACCAACATATTCAATTGGACTCCCAGATTATCCACTTTTGAAGGTGACTTACGTCAAAAATATTTTTCATTAAATGCATTGCCATTTTTTCCATTTTCCACACTGAGTATTTTGTCCTACATGGCTGCAACGTATGCTGTCTTAACACCGTATGGCTACCAGGTCAAAAATGAGATTTATCCATCATAATGTTGCCCCAGACAGTGGCATTTTACATAATGATATTCTGAACTGCATCAAGAGCAAACACATATCCGTGACTATATGTAAATGTAAAAACACAGTTAAGACATAAAACCACCAAAAAAAAAGTGGCAAGCTGAACAAGCTTAAAAGCAAATACTTTTCTATTAAAAGGCAAGTTGCTCGGCTCCGCTTATGCCTAGAGTATGATTAGAACCCCACTGTAAAACAATTACCAAGATACTCTGCTGTATTTGATGTCTGAAAAAGAAACGACCTCATGCAGACTCTGTCTCGTGTGTGTGCTGGCAAGTATATTTTACTGCTGATTTTCTATGAATAAACATATGCTAAGAGTGGCTGAAACACACTGCTGGTTTTAAACATGCCTAATGTAGTATTAGAGGTTCATTTCCAAAGCTGTCTGCCTTGTTTATCAGCTTTCTCCCTCCAGCTGGCAAAGAATACCCCTGATAGCAACTCTGACCAGCTGTCTTGCACAGTACACTCATCTATAGGAGATACATTCTTCTAGCAGGAAATAACCCTCCCCAAAACATAAACAAAATGGTTCTAGCAATTTAGAAAACTGTTGTACTTTACTACTGTGAATCAATAATAACCATATAAATTATATGTCATCAAACTCGTTCCATTGTAAATGTTAGAGTGTACCGCATGTACTGAGCTTATAAAGCTGGAGCCTAATAGCCAGGCTGTTCTGCCCAACACCCAGCAGCCTCCTGTCTCCATCTTCCATTTGCGAGACCCTCTCCTGTAATTGTAGCATAAATATCAGAAAACATCTCCTTTTTTAGAAAATTTTAAACTGAAATGCTGTAATATAGTTTTCAACACTGCCACATCACCTGCTAAATTATATTTGATACAGATCCACTTAGTGCAGTTATTAACACAGCATCAGAAAAAACATTATTTAAAGGACAGTTTGGGCACTGCATTTCATTTGGAAGATAAAGATCAAATAACAAAAGAAAATTTTCATAACTATTTTTGAAAAAACACAGTAGAGTTGGATGGACTCGCATTTCTTACTCTATTTTACTGATTCAAGATAAATAAGGTATTAAAAGTATAAAAAGTTAATTAGATATTAAAAGTTCTTTTAACAATTCATCTAAAATTCTCATTTAGAGAAGATTTTTGTTATCTCACAGCTTTGGTTTAATAGATTATTACATATTAATGATAAAAAGGATTATTGGTGGCCCTAATTTCAGGTAATCTGGGCACAGTCTTGTTTTGGTCAGAATAGAATGTCCGTTGCAGACTAAACAGCAGTATGGCATGAGTGAACACCATTTGAAGCAATTAGCAGGCTTCGCTTGGGGATATATAAATTGTCAAATGTAAATGAATTGACAGAGCTGTTCAGAAAAGCTTACACAGCACTTGCCCTCACAATGCCTACCTCAAACCAGGACCACTACTGCCTCCTCTGCGTGCTGTGCCATACAGAGGGAAAAACACCCATAAACCTCGCAGTCTTTCATGCCTTGCCTTGCCCTAAATACAGGTGGTAATTTACTTGTCCTACAGCATTTGGTGTAAAATTTCTCCAGCAGAACTCATGTGCAATCCACTGCCATTATCTTCTGTAACTTTCAGAGAAGGTGCCTAATCTAAGAGGGTTGTTTAAGTAAGCAACCCCCACAGGGTCAGTCTGGGCAGACAGGAGACTCTCCCACTCCTGGACATCTACCCTAAACCAGGGTAATTTTCTTTGTGCACAGGCCCCTCTCCCACTCCTTACCAAAGCTGAGACCTTGCCTCTCATTGTGTTCTATTTTTAGTTAAAATTGCACAGAAACGCCATTGTGGTGTGCACAAGAAACAACGTGTTACTGAAAAAACACAGAATCAGGCCTCCTAGAACAATTTCCTACCATGTCTCCTTCAGAGCCAGGGCAGCCAATCAAGATGACGATTTCTGCAAGTTTTGCTCCAAAAACCTAATCTCGGAGATTTCTCAACTAGAACAAAGTGCTAAATGTTTAATGTAAGCAAAAACTAAGAGTAAAACAAGTTTTCTGATTCTCTATTACATTTAAAACAGAGCAAGACTGAGATGGCTGACAAAGCAGCATTTAATTCCTAGCTATATCTAGACCAGAATACCCAGCCTAATTTACACAGACAGTCACAGTTCACATAATCACATACAGCAGAATATGACAGGGGAATTAGAGGACCAGGAAAGCATGTCTGAACTATGAGCTTCCTGCTCTAAACGTATTAAATGCAGACATTTAATTCAGAAAAAGGCTAACCTGGTCGGTTCTTATTTTAAGCAAAAATTTATTTCAAGCAGAAAATACAAAACAAATGATAAAGCTTTTTTGATTACTTTTTCTTAAATAAAGCAAATAGCCAATTTAAACTTAAGCTCCCACATGCTACAAAGATGCACTAGAAGAGATAGCCAAGATTTTGTAATAAATTCTGGTATAGCAACTGATCAGCAAATAAGGCATCGTCTTATTCCATATGCCAGTCTTTTTCCCCATGTTCTTTCTGCAAACGGCCTTGACAGTACTCAGAATTTCAATTCACTACACTACACTGGCATTTGCCTCCCAACATTTATTTCCAGAAACAGGTGCAAAGATTTGACACCTAGACTTGGGCTTTTATTCTGATGTAAAGCAAAACTTGCTTTTGCAAAGTTAGTGTCACAGCACTGCTGTAGTAAAAGAGATTTAAATGCCCAGAATAAAAGCCCAATTTTACCAAAATTCTGGGCTAATTACTGCTCAGATTCAAATGAGCTATTTCTTGAAAAGCTTAATTTGGAAAACAACATATTCAGAGCTGTATCTGACGAAAACTTAACTTATTGCAAATACCTCATTTTATTGTACCACATTTAAAATCAGTTACCTTTAAGACTAGAACAAATTCATTTCTACATCCCATCCACCTGCCCTCTCTTTCCCATTACTTTCACATTATTTATCACCTTTATTTGTGTTGTCATGCCTAGAAATAACAGATGAGCATTTTAGGAGAGAGAAATAATCTCTCCAAACCTGTGAGTGATATAACATGCTTTAGGGCATTCAAAATGAGAAATCATCGTAAGCAACCATGATACAGAATTGGGGGGGGGGGGGGGGAACAACCACAAAACCATGCACTTCTACCAATAAAATGACACTAGATTATGTCAACTGTTCTGTAACTTTTCCTAATGTTCTTTTCATTTTGAGGCTTTGCCCACATTTGGGCGGAGGCCATCCCAGAACTCTTTTGGGGTTAGTGTTCCTGAAGTTACGCAAGAGCAGCAGACGGAAGAAAAAGTCAGATCTCATTTTTCAGCGTAAACTTGGTATTCTTTGTAACTGTTTGCTGTAGGCTAGCATGAACAGCAAACTCTAAACTCCTTTTTTCTCATTTCAGCAGCTTCGTTGGACAGATTTTCCTGGAGAAACCACTTAGAGTACCCTTATTGGTCAAGGTATAAAAAAAAATGACTGGAAGCATGAATGTGTCTCACAGAAGGATGTACATCTGTCGTCGTATAAATCACTGTCAAACTTGAAAGGTTGGCATGGTTTTCTTCACCATTCATTACCTTGATATTCAAAAAGGCACTATTAGAAAACAGTGGTCTAAAATGGTTGTCAAAACATTTTGGAAGACCCTCTAGAAAGGACAGATGTAGAAGCGAGTTCAGTTTCTAAGATCTCGATACAAGAACAGCCTAGAAATTCAGGGCAGTGCTTCACCAGGCAGGTGATGGTGTGCAGGCAGAGCTGGGTGCTGGTTGACCCTGAAGGCAATGGGCAGCACAAGCAGAGCAGGACAGGGAACACTCGCTCACACAAATGAGTCCTTAGAAAGAGAATGCTAATGATCTGCTAATGCAATCGAGGGAAATGAAATCCCATGTGTAACCACTATCGCATTATTGTGGTTGATTAGTCAGAGGCAAGAAGAAAGGAGGGAGCCTCCAGCCACACAGAAAGCAGAATCTGTTCTCCATAGCTGTAATTGGCAAGACAAAAAATAGCAGCCTTAAACTGTATAAACAGAGATCTAGGCCAGAACAATTCCCAACAGCAAGGACAATGGAGCACTGGAACAGACTGCCTGGAGACACTGCAGGGACCCCATCTTAAAAAGTTTTTAAAAACAGTTTAGGCAAGTGTTTCCCTGGAATGATGCTGCTTTGAGGCAACAGGACAGGCCAGGTGAGGCTGCCTCCAGCCTCAGCCTAGTTGAATCTACGAGCAAAGCTTCAAAAACAGGTGGGGCATTTTTCTCCATTCATTTGCCAAATTAGTAGGTCTGGGATGTCCTCTTCTGGTGTTAGCAAAGACCATGTTTTAATAGGCCTGCCATGTAAAAAGCAGAGCATGGTTACTATAAGGGATACAGCAGTGATTGCCAGTGCCCTGATTACATCAATGTTACTGGAAAGGGCTCACTCACCACAAGCCTGGGCCCCCTGAATAACCTATATACAAAGGTGAAACACAAGGCACAGGAGGGAGGATAGAGAAGCCTACTATGAACCTTGGAATATATTAGTAACCAATTTATTAGCTATTAGAGATACAAATCTGGGCTCAAAACACATTTTCTACAAAAAGCTGGAAAAAGTTCTTTCATACACCAAATCCTTTACCCTTTGAAAACATCTCATGAATTTTTCTATTTCATTTAAGAATGTAGGAGGTAGCTGTCTACAAAGCTGTCAGCAAACAGGCAAATATGGTGGTCCATCCTCAATGGATGTTCTTATGTGCTTTTCCATGCTTTGAGCATGCTATGAAGCAAAATGACTTTTTTCCATCACTTCAGCTACCTTTACTTTAGACAAAGTTCTTGTACATAGAGCCAGTGAAAGATTTAACATATTTGGACCAATTTAAACCTTCACTCTTCCCTCCTGTCCCTTTCTTCTTCCATTTGCTAGGCAATCTGCAGAGATCAAGAAACACAGCCCAAACTTCAGGTCAGCTGAGCTCTTCTTAGAGACACAGGCTTCATTTCAAGTTGACTAAAACTCATCAGCTACCCTCCCCCTGGCACCTCTGAGGGGATGCTTCACAATTGCCCCAGCACAGACCACTTCACTTAAAAACTATCTTACTGCTAAAAGACAAAGATGTATTTGGAAACATGCACTGTTCTTTTACTTAAATAGGAGAGCATGGAAACCCCGCAGAAAGTCTGATGGAGGCATTAATGCTGTTTGTGAGAGTCTTCCCTGGTATCTATAGAGTCTATTGCCATGTGGAAGCTTTGTTGAGCACTGGTACACCAGAAACCCCAAGAAAGCAATTCATAAGAGAATTTAGAATTTAATGCTGAAAAAATTAACACTGGAAATTTGAGCTCAGACAGTGAAAGGAACCAAGTGTGGAAACAGCACATGATCAAATTACCCTTAGGAATAATATGAGAGAAAAATAACTAGAGGAAATGGCTCATATTTTTAAATGGAAGGTGACTAGTACTTGTTCTCTAAACTGAATAGGCAAGATAAACTAACGCCAATCCATAAGAGTTTGAAAGCCTATTACCTCTCCACAGATGGGTAAGTCTTATTCTTAGCTATGAATTTCTTGCTCTCCAACTTGAAACAGCCAATCTGAAGATCCAATATGATTATTCAGAAGAGCAACAAAAACAAGACAAAGAACTGCCTCATGAAGAAAAAACAGATAACCAAATACACAGAGTCTGGCTAAACAAAGATGAAATTAGAGAAAAGAAAGTTAGCAGTAAATATATAAAGAATGCAACTGTGAAGGAGATAAAGACATAGATGAGGCTGAGGGAAAATTAATATCGACATTTAAATATTAAGAAACCATGCTATGATCAAATTATTTATGGATTAGACTTACAGTAGATGATGAAGGTTCACTTACTAGAATACAAATACAGGGTTGGCTAAGACATTAAGAATAAATACAGTTAGGGAAAAAACCCTACAATTTGAACACAAAGTACACATATTTGCAGGATTGAAAACCAAACACCACCACACACACAAATCCCAAAACAAAACCCCCCAAACCCAAACACACCACCACCAAAAATACCCCCAAGAAACAAATATCTTGCTTCATATTCACTTACAGAATGGTCATCTTGCACAAATCACCCCACCTCACCACTACTTAAAATTTCACCTGAAAGTCCAGAATAATCTTGTTTTGAATTTGGTAATGTCTGCCAACAGAGGCCTCAAACTTCAGCTGAATATCTCTGTTAGCTAGTCCTTGCTCAGCCACACTGAAGCATTACAAAATTATTTTGGAGACTGATTTTTAATAATAATTTTTTAAAAGCTCAAAAGAAATGTTTTTAGCCAAATTCAGATTGCTTCATAATGAAAGAACGTCCATGAACTTCAGGCTTCATTATTTTGCATTCTGAGTGCTGCTAACCAAGGAGGAAGGGAAACCCTGCAGCCTCTGAGGGCAGAGAACGTACTTGGACAACAAGGAAAATCCCACAAAGGACTGTAAATGTCCCCGCACTTGTGACTTATTCTTGTCAGGTTCAATGACAAATATGTTCCTTTAAAACCAGGAAAGCCATATGTTAAACCTGAAGGGGGTACACGTCGACAATTTAAGCAGGGAGGAGATCAACCTCCTGTCTCCCCCGCTCCCAGATTTTGAACAAGCAGGCGGTTTGTGCTCTCGTTTCAGCCAGCCGTTCGATCATTGTCACTTCCTCGAACAGATGAACATACTTTCATCCACCACTAAGTGGAGCTGTTACTCTTGGAAAAGAGTTTCTCCATATTTTCAAGTATGTTTGCAGACCAGATTTTTTTTGGCAGTATCTACAGCTTC
This sequence comes from Aquila chrysaetos chrysaetos, assembly GCF_900496995.4. Classification (NCBI taxonomy): domain Eukaryota; kingdom Metazoa; phylum Chordata; class Aves; order Accipitriformes; family Accipitridae; genus Aquila; species Aquila chrysaetos. The sequence continues at coordinate 26,634,920 of NC_044011.1, read as the reverse complement.
CTGTATTGTTTCATCAAAAAAAAAACCCAAACCAAACAACAACAACAACAACAAAACCACAAAAGGAGAGGGTATTAAAAACAACCAGTTTTATAGTTGCTTTAGCTCTTGATAATTTTTGCAGTAAAACTATTTATCAAATTTATTATTCTGCGGATAGTATTTATACACTTTCTAATTGAAGAATAAATATCTACCTACCAGCGACTATTTGGCAGTTCTCATGGGATGAATTAATGGCATAATTAAGGTCACAAAGAATAAGTTTGCACATAACAAAAGATTGCTCCATCACTGATATATACTGGAACTGTTTCCATCTGTTCTGGCAGAGGCTGCATGCTTTGGGGCACAGCAACCGAAGCAACCTCCCACCCTGCAAGCATTACTGCAGCTCGGAGAAGACTTGAGGCAGAGAGCAAGAACAGCATGCAGCGGCTGTACTACTGCCACCTCTATATATCATACAATGACACGTGAAAAAAAGCAATGTGTTATAAAGCAGGACATGAAGTCGACATGCCCACTATAAACGTCTGAAAAAAAATCTGCTGCAACGTCACAGGAAACCCAACTATACCCAGAGGGGTTGCCTGAGAAATACATTGTTTTATCCCGAGTAACTTGTACAGTGACAATTGGTGATGGAGACTTCCCTGATTAAAATAAACTAAGTGAGAAAGAAAAGGAAACCCCAGGAAACAGTAACTAAACTTTGTTTTGTGTTCGTAAGTCTCAAACAAAAATAGAAACTTGACATTTAAAAACAAAAGTATAAATGAAGCACTTTGCTTTCAGCCCTTCTAAATGTTCAGTCACTGGTGACCAGAATAAACCTTAGCTTTGGACATCCAAATCACTTCTGATATTGACAAGAAAGAAAAAGCAGCATTTTTAGGCAAAAAAGATAACATGCAAATTCCATTGCTTCCCCATACTTCTGTGCTGTGTGGCACTACTATGATTCAGTAGAAGAGCAGTATTTTTTTTTTGTTTAAAAACCAACATAAATAAAAACTAAATCATGTTACTGAGAAACAGTCCATCCATAATGAAACTATATTACTGAGAGATAAACACAGTCTTGATACCACAGTCCTTTTAAATGTATTTCAAAAAGAAGTTTCCTCTTCAGGGTAACTCCCAGTAGAGCAGCTCCCCCATTTTTGGGCCCAGGCAGTCCCAGAGCAGAAACTGCAGCCCAACACCGAGAACAGAAAGGAAAAAAAAAAGTACTTCATGAAGCACTTGCTCTATGCAATGTCAAGTAAGCCCTGCTGTTTGACAAAGTGTGTTGTTTGTACAGCCCTCAGGAGCTCAGCTCTCTGGTGAGTTCTGGGAGCTCCTGACTCAGAGGAGTCAAGAGTCACAGGAGCCACCTTTTGGGTTTTCACTGGGTGCACAAGAGAGCTCCCCCGTGCAGAGAGAGTGAGACTGGGATCCCAGGGAGCAGGGGGCACATCATGACTCTCTTGCTCTTCGCTTAGGTGACCGTGGCTGGTCCCACCTCTCTGCCCTGCCTCAGTTACCTCACCTATAAAACGCAGGTGTTGAAACTGCGCTCTTCACTAAAGAGCAGCAGTTGAAACCAGGAAGGGTGTGCTGCTGTTTGGGATGCACAAATGTCATAACACAGCTCTGACATGTTCACTCCCCTGCTCATAGAAAAATAATGTGTCACAACCCATAAAACCATGAGTCATAACCCAGCTCTAACTTGTTTACTCCATTGCTCATAGGCAAATAATGCAAGGAAGACTGATATTTACAGGGAAGGAATTTAAGCAGTGTAGTATAGTACTCCCCTCTCCTGTATTTTAATTGTAACATAACAATAGGTATTTTAATAAGCCTTTATTACTACAGAGCAAGGCTTTACTGTGGTTCAGCAGCTCAAATTTTACTCGAGCCTTTGTCAGCACTTGGACACCCTTTAATCTTTTAAATGATTAAGTCTTACATGTATAAAAAAAACCATAACAACATTCCAGCTTACATTCTCTATGACAAACGTCCATTCTTTGTCTTCAAACTCTTCAGCATGGGGATCCTAGAAAAACAAACCAGAGAACTTAAGTCTAAAAACAATCCAGGGTGCAAGAAATTGCAACTCAGCCAAGATTTTCATATACTCAGAGAAATATTTTTACCCACTAAAGATGACAGAGGGAAATATTTTAGCTGGGATGTAGACTTCAATGGATGTCAGTAAGACGACAAGCAAATTGGTGTAAAACTGCCAGTGCAGATTTAATAGGCTCCTACAGATACAAATATGAGGTTTATTCTGATAAAGGCCTGTAATTCTATTTCCTTTCATCCACGGCAAAAAAAACCAGATAAAGCTCACTAATTCTTAAGTTCCACCTCCCAAACAAACACAACAAATCTACATCTTGCAGAGAACAGTGGAGGAAGCCACTGCTTGGTGTGAGAAGACATACACCTACAGCAGGCATCAAAATCATCACCCCAACCTCCTTGTACCCAGACTCCATCAGCATGAGTGGAGACACAAAGTCATGGCTTCTACCTCATTTCACTGCAAATTTCAATACCTATCCTTACAACACTTCTATTACATCACATGCAAGGATCAAAAAACATTTTAATCACCAGGAAGATAAATAACCAGGTTCTTATATTGTGCATTTGTTTCCAATTTAATGAGCTTTCAATCCAGTGGTGTAGTCTGTACTGTGCTTGTCTGAAATTAAGATAAAGGTGGAGACATTAAATCATCCCCTTCATGCCTCTATCAAGAATCCTACTTTAAAAACTACCTTTGTTTTTAAATATCATTAATTTATCATCCAATCCTAGTTCTGACCAACTGTAACAAAATAGCTTCTATTCTTCTTGCAGAACAGCTTCTCACACTAAGAGAATGTGGCTTTAGGCTTTCTTCTGACATGAAGCCTCATTTTGCCATACCTCAATTTTATCCTATTATTTCTAGTTATAGGAAACCACTCAATTACTCCTTTGCCTCCAACACTTACATGCTATAGACACTTGCAGATAAATGTCACATCCCCATAATCAGCATTTGCCTTCATCATATGAGACCCCTCAGCACCTGCAGAGTTTTCTTGCTATTATTTGGAGCCTGTTCATGATACTACAACAAACACTGCACCAGTTCCATCTTGCTGCTGTAAATTAACAAAATGGATCGAGATATTTTGCTTCTACTTTGTTTATCTCTGTTAGTACCATCTTTCCTTTCTTTCCAGAATGCTACATGCCTCACATTCAACCTTTTCAACTCACCTTATCTTAGTCTTTCCTTTAACCATCCTTGTTTAGCTTAGTTTTGCCTTAAAGTCTACAGCTCATTCTTCTAACTAGTTCTCATCAAATACTCAAAACAAAAGATTTTATAAGTAATGAGCTTACAGCATAAACAGTCAGCAAAAAGAATTATTTTTTTCTTTTTCCAGGATGCAAAATCTTGGAAACTGTGCTCTTAAATAAACCTCCTCTTTGAATGAGCTGCAGTAACATTTCTAAGAGGATATCATCCTATCTCCTCCAGCGCAGTCCTTCCTACAAAATCCAGCAAAGTGGGTTCACTGCTCTGCAGACCTCGAGTAAAACCCTGGCTCTCCTTGCAGGAGTCATCCCGCTGGGCATCGACGTGCTTACGGAGGAAATTCAGCGCCACATCATACTCTTGGCACCATCATTAGCTATATAGTTAACAGCTACAACCACAGGTGTCATATGCAATATGCATTTTAAAATGCATTACTCCAACAATGGGATGTAGTTTCAATGAAAAAATATAAGATGGTACTAGAAACTTATGTCAAAACTGATGATTCATTTTGATATATGAATAAATCTTTTTAGATTTTTTTTAAAAAATCAGAATAATTTAAATACTGCAAATGGGTGTAAAAAACATACTGCACCATTAGCCATAAGGATAGACAGGCAAGTAGATACATACAAAATTATACTGAGGTATCTCTGTGTTCCAATTAATGCACTTGTAAACATCAGATTATGTAATTATATATCCATCACATTAATCAGGTTTGTGGAATTCTGCATTATGTAAATGAAGTGCACAATATCTGCTGGTTTGCTATATCCTATGTTGTGCTGGTTTTGGCTGGAGTAATTAATTTTCTTCATAGTAGCTAGTATGGGGCTATGTTTTGGATTTGTGCTGAAAACAGTGTTGATAACACAGGGATGTTTTAGTTACTGCTGAGCAGTGCTTACACAGAGTCAAGGCTTTTTCTGCCTCTCACCCCACCCCACCAGCAAGGAAGCTGAGGGTGCACAAGAATTTGGGAGGGGACACAGCCAGGACAGCTGACCCCAAATGACCAAAGGCATATTCCAGACCATATGACATCATGCTCAGCATATAAAGCTGGGGCAAGAAGAAGGGGGGGACGGGACACAACATTTGGAGTTACGGTGTTTGTCTTCCCAAGTCACCATGACGCGTGATGGAGCCCTGCTTTCCTGGAGATGGCTGAACACCTGCCTGCCCATGGGAAGTGGTGAATGAATTCCTTGTTTTGCTTTGCTTGTGTGTGCAGCTTTCGCTTTACTTATTAAACTATCTTTATCTCAACCCACGGGTTTTCTCACTTTTACTCTTCCAATTCTCTCCCCCATCCCACCTGGGGGGAGTAAGCAAGCGGCTGTGTGGTGCTTAGTTGCCAGCTGGGGTTAAACCACGACATATATAAATTCTGAAGATCTAATTTTCTGTAATCCAGCTATTAAATACTTATCATTTTCAAGAGTTAACCTGGAGCAATTACCTTTTTGTTTAATTGCTTCCTTTGATACAGCATAAAATGACATAATGAGATTTAATTGGATCATTAATCACTTTATGTTTTAATAAGCTACTCCATAATAAGTGACTGAACTCTTAAATATTTCATCCTGCTCAATTTTTTTCATAACTCTCCCAAAAGCTACTAACGCAAGCTTGCAGGTTTACCTAAAACTGCTTGCAAAGTCAGGGCCCCATATTTTATCCCATGTAACAAACAAAACAATCATTGTTTTGTTCATGCAAGGCAATTATCTATAAAGAAAAACAAAGCTCTTCTATCAATGGCAATAGAACTGATTCACACCTCTGAAGGCTACAGAATCAGGTGCTCTGCTGAGTATTTCTGATAATCTGATAGAGCAAAATAATACTCTATAATGAAAAGAATTCTTAATATTCAACACTTTAGCATGCACTTGAAAGTGAGCTGTGAACACTTTTGAAAAATAAACATGAGTGTATTACCCCCAAACTCCCTACCAACTACCCAGAATAAAAAATAAAATTTAAAAGCTTCAAGGACTTCTCTAATGAACAGCCTTACCAAAAGTTCAGAGAGCATGAAATATACTAAGATATGGACACTTTGCCTATGTGTAAGATATTTCCAATTTAAAGAAAAATCCAGACATGTTTTTTTTTTAAAAGCCACATTTCTTGTTAGTCTTAAAATGCCGCTAGAAACAAAAAACCCTGAATAAGCTTATACACATAAGCCTTAGCATTTCATTGGAACAGACAGGTAAGTGGCTTCACTCTTCTTACTAAAATGCTTTTTTTAGAAGCCCAGGGAGCAGCATGCATAGTCCTACTTCTAGCCAACTTACAACTTTATTACGTGGTCAGCATTAACAGATACTTCTAGGACTATAGTTACAACACAATTTCTATTGCATCCACCATTTGACCCTTTGGGCTAACATTTCCATGTGTGGTCTCCATAAAAAGTGATGTTTCTATAAATCTGGCTAATCTTTCATCTTATTTTGGATTTGAAGATGGTAAATACCAGTAAAAAAACCCCATAACACCACATGCTTCCCCTCCCTGGCTAACCCTTATTCTCCATTCATTTCCCACATAAAACTCATGCGATGAATTTAGCAAACTATTACTTGAGGACTATACAGCTGACTACTCTTTAGGGAAAAAAAAGGCCATTGCAAAGAAGAATAACCCTAGAAGTAATGGTTATAGAGCCTTTGAAATTTTCACTGTACGAAAGTCCTCCCTGATAACACAGCACGCAAAACCTCACCTCACCTGCAAGCAGATATAAGTAATCACTGAAAATGTGCAGCTGGGAACACCTAAAGACAAGAGTTACAAACAGACCTCATTCCCATCCTCCTTCCTGAAAGCAAAGGATAATGAGAATTACCTAAAAAACTCAAGGAACAAACTGTCTCCAGTATTTTACTCAGCCTGAAACCACCTCATACCTCGCTGTAACACAAAGGGAGTTGGCAAGAGCCATCTTTTTGATAATGCTCTTTTTCTTTACCAACATACCACAGACGCAGAACTACACTCTACCAACATTCATTATGGTTTTACCTTGAATTGAGAACTGTATCTGGACAAATGGATTGAACAGCTGCTTGTTCCTCCTCATTTTATTGTATAAAAAAAGAATCGTCATTCTTAATATCAAGAGATGGGCCCCATTTTCCTGTTTCTCTTTCCATATGCATTCATCTCTTAGCATGACACTTCTTTTCAGTATCTTCAACTAAGTTTTAGAGCCTTCTTTTTTCCCCCTACCCTTTTTTTTTTTTTTTCTGGTCAGATGACTTTAGCATTCAAAAGTAACACTCAGGTGAGAAGCCAATAGTAGGGAACTGTGCAAAGGAGAGGGCATCATCTTACGGTTCTGTTTTGGGTAGGTGGGGTTTTGGTAGCAGGGGAGGGGCTGCAGGGGTGGGTGGCTCCTGTGAGAAGCTGCTAGAAGCTTCCCCGGCTCCAAGATGGACCCACCTCTGCCAAGGCCAAGGCCAAGCCCAAGCCCATCAGTGATGGTGGTAGCACCTCTGGGATAACAGACTTAAGGGAAACCTGCAGTGGAGAGGGGAGTGGGATGTGAAACAAACACCTATGCAGACAGCAAGGTCAGTGAAGAAAGAGGGGGAGGAGGTGCGCCAGAGGAGGGGATGCCCCTGCAGCCTGTGGTGAGACAGCAGGCTGTCCTCTTGCAGCCCATGGAGGTGGAATGGTGGAGCAGATGCCCACCTGCAGCCCATGGGGGACCCCATGCTGGAGCAGGGGGATGCCCCCAAAGATGGCTGTGACTCCATGGGAAAGCCCACGCTTGAGCAGCCTGCACCTTAAGGACTGCTGCCCATGGAAGGGACCCACGCTGGAACAGTTTGTGAAGAACTGCAGCCCATGGGAAGGACTCACATTGGAGAAGTTCATGGAGGACTGTGTCCTGTTGGAGGACCCCACAGTGGAGCAGGGGAAGAGTGTGAGGAGTCCTGCCGCTGAGGAGGAAGGAGCAGCAGAGACAACGTGTGATGAACTGACCCCAACCCCCATTCCCCATCCCACTGTGCTGCTGCAGGGGTAGGTAGAGAATCCAGGAGTGAAGCTGTGCCTGGGAAGGAGGGAGGGGTGGGGGGGAAGGTGTTTTTAAGATTTGGGGTTTACTTCTCATTATCCTTGTTTTGATTTGATTGGTAGAAAATGAAATTGGTTTTGTTTTTTTCCCAACTTGAGTCTGGTTTTTGCCTGTGACCATAATTGGTGAATGATCCGTCTCTGTCCTTGTCTCAACCCACAAGCCTTTCATTATATTTTCTCCTCCTCATCCCACCTGGGCTGGGGGCAGGGAGAGGAGTCAGAGAGCAGCCATGAGGTGCTTTGTTACCAGCTGGTCTCAAACCACAACAGGTTCTCATACAGTGAGACTCTCAGATAATTATTTCTCCAACTCTCAAGATCAGTACCACACTTTGGTCTGCCTGTGAAAACCTAGCCCAGCTCACGTTTTCCCAGTTACTGTGTTGCCTACTTTTCTAGAGATATGTTGGCCCTCAAAAAGTTCAGTCCCACACACTTTTCTCTGCAATCTTACCCATCAACTTCTTTCTGTGACCCCGTTCTGCCCATCCACATGCCAACTACCCAAAACCAGACAACTCTTCTGGGCTCAGGCAAGGGAAGAGCAACAAGAAACACGTCTGTCACATTTTTCTGTTCTCCGTTCATCAGTCCATCATCAGTCCATTCTGCAAGGAGCTTTGTCGAGGACTAGATCCTTTCTGCAGTGTATAAGGTGGTTTCAGAAGACTGAAGAAAGGTAACTCTTTCTCCAATAGTTTAGGTTATCTTCAGAGTTACTTCTGTATCTCTTGTAATAGGAATGAAGACATATCAGCAAACTAGGGACTGCTCCTTCTCCTAATCAGCAGCCAGAGTGGATGGGGAAGATCTTCAGACTGTTAGTCCCTTCCTCCCTTCCTTCCCTGTGCCTCCTCCCTAAGCTTTCCTGGCTTTTAAAGCTTGCCTTTCAATTAGATCACTTCATACCAGCCTTAATCTTTGGTCTTTCTTCTTGGGGAATAACTACTTAAGGACTGTCATATTGAATCAAATCATATGATGACAGGGTTTGTGATCTTCCTCTACCAGTGACCTATAGCAGATGCTCTGGGCACTCCAGCATCTGTCCTCAGCTTTTGTACTTGGCTGTTTGAAGCTGCAGAAGACTCGAAGTTTGACCCAATTCTTGTCGCTTTCAATGATGCTTCCAGAGGTCTGATTAGTCTAGAAAATCACATACAACTCTTGGTCAGCTTTTGTTGAGCTTCCAGAAAGCAGGGAGCTCTGAGCACACCAACAGAACTGTCCTTGTACATCACCACACCAAGCTCGTGACAGCTCACACTTTCTTCTAAAGCCTCTGGGCTAGAAAGGCAACAAGGATTGACTTTTTTTTTTTTTAAATATTTTTTTTTACAATTAGTCCCCACATTAACCCTGGACATTTAATTTTTTAGTGTGCAAATGTGCTCACTTCCCTGAGCTTATGATTTTTGTATCTGACACACAACAACATATTGTCTTGCCTACAGGGCTGTTTTTCCCTCCTATGGAATATCCTCCATAGTGTCTGGTCAAGCCACTGCTCTCTCCTAAAGTGAAACAAGTACATTCTGAACCTGGATTTGTTCCTTGCTTCTGGGAAATAGCTTTATTGAAGGGTTTTGTTTTGGTTTTTTTCTTCCTTCCCTGAGACAATATATTGGCTCTGCTGCAGTGCTCCTGCTAGTGCATGGCCAGTTATTGCGCTATAATCAAAGCACATGATTGACTCAGGCTTTTAAGAAAGGTGGTATAGGGTTTACTCTGAGATATATGTGGGGACAGGAATACTTTCAACAATACAAGTCTCCTTTTATCATCTATTTTATTCTTATTTTACTCATAAATAATCTTCTGTGTGCTCAGAAAGCTATGCCTTAAAAAATCTCTTTTTCAAACTTTGGAATGAAGAGCTGGTAATCCTCCCTGTTGTTGCAATAGTACACTGGTGTGATAAACCATGTATATCACTGACAAAACAAGCATTTTTTGTAATCCAATGAAGCAAAGTCCATGCTTGCTCCAGAAGAACAAACATTTTTGCTTGGGAAGTTCACTCTGCTTTTAAGCTAGAAAATAATGATGTTGCAATTTAAATCCTCGTAGTACAGTTGATGTTCACTTAGCTTTGCTAAAAGCACTGGGCTTGCTTGGCAGTGAAAATTTCTCATTTAAAATCTCTCTCAGTTCATACAGGTATGCGTTTGTACATAAAACCACAGGAAAGTATACAAGCTTTCATATATGAAGGTTAAACCTTGCTAATGCAGGGACTCTAAAAATGAACTTCTGGAGTGCAACCATGGAAACAACAAAAAATGGGAATTCAGCTAGCTTTTCTGGCATTTGTGGATTTTTCCATGAAAGCACAACAAGTCATGGACTTAAAATGCACAATAGGCTTATTGTTTCACAATGCTTCTTTCTCCCCATTTTGGTGGAAAAACAAACCCAAGGCATAACCAAACATCAATGTAGAGCATGGCAAAGGAAGAAGTTAAACTTTCAGAACAGATGGAACTTTTTATGTAATTAGCACTTCAGCTGGCTGGATGGGCAGGAGCTAGAGCTAGTCAAGGGAAGCTGAATCAATACATCCATTTGATGCTTTTCCCCACTAGACTCCAGAGCGTTATGAAGTTTTACCAGCAGCCCAGAATTAAGCGAAATGAAACAAAAAGTTTTTATTTATTTGAAAAAAAAGTTTTCTAAATGAAGGTTATAGTCTCTTCAATACTTAGCTCTGCCTGCCTAAGAATTACAAATACATTGTTGGAAACAAGATAACACCCAAAATAGGGATGTGCAGATAATGCAAAATATCTTGTCTGTTGACTGATCACAGGCACTTTGCTAGCCTGCTCTCCAGTGTCCACGGGTGACTACTGGAGAGGGTATTCTTAACATTCTCATCAGCACTTGAAACCTCGACTTATCTCCTAATCCTACCAGCAACACATTTCAACAGCCACTTATGAATGCACAGCCACTACTGTGTGACTCATTTCCCAAAACACATAGCTGTCTGTTCTGGAGTCCGCTCTTTACCTTCCCTGCACTTCCATTTCAAATGGCACCACGGTGCTAATTTGTTATCTGTGATTGCTACAAAGCTCTGTCGGAGAAACCTGCTCCCATCAGTGGGCTCTGCCAGTATGGACGTGGAGTCAGCAGCTTCCCTTTGCTTCTCAGGTTGTAATGAAAGAGGACAACTACTGTTCCTTAAACAACACAGCCACGCTAAGTGTACTTACTGCAAAGTGCCAAACGTTCAGCAGTCGCTCTCCTTTGCAGGGGAGTGGCTCCTAAAGGGACTTACACAGAACTGCACGAATCACAGTGCTGGGTAAAATTAAGTCTGTAGTAATACCTAACAGCAGCTCCAGAGGCCCTTCTCTCCTCTCACTGTCAGGTCCTAGCCCTCACACTCACTTTCAGTGGCACAACTACAAGTTCGTTCTGCTGTACTACAAAATATAGCCCTGAAGCAGTGTAAGTAGGAATAAAAAGCGTGGGATGGCAGGGAGAAGGCTGGGAGACACTTTTACTCCAAAGCCACAGCATCACAGAGCTGTACCCAAAAGAAACTAAATTTCTCATTCTTCACGTAACGTGTTATCACATACACAATCAAGAATTGCGTATATTTCTGCTTCACTTTAAATGTTAAAAATATTAAATAACATTTACTGCATTACATAACCATATTCAGATTACAGACATGCAGCGTAGTCACATAATGGTGTTTAACTTCTTAATCCAAGTAGAGGCCCTTGAAGCATGCAAACGGAAACAGTTTTTACTACTGAACTTTTGAACCTCAGTTGAAGACTATGTGTCTGCTAAGAGAGACAAATTTATGATAGTTAGCATCACTGGCAGCCTGGGAACTTTCTGTTCATTGGCGATCCCAAGGACACACAAAAAAAAAGAGAAAACCCCTTTTTAGGCTTAATGAACCAAGTAATAAATTCACATTCTAAGGTTAACCAGAAGCCACTTCTAAGCAGTTACTCAGGGAAGTCCCCAAGACAAAGAAATATAAATATTACTAATTAGAAAAAAGTATGTCACTGTCGCCCTAAGCTGTAAAGGGAGCAATTAAAAATAAGAACAACCAGAGCGTAGCTGGAGACACCAGAGTAAAGAATAAGAACGAACTAATGGAATGAAAATCCCAGAAACCTTCAGCCTCACAGGCAGCCACCTACACTGTCACACGTGCAAAACTGTATTGTTTGTCTTTATGCAGAAAGGGCTTTGCTCAATGATATTTAGGAAATAAGTTCTAGCATAACCATCAATTTCTCCTCCTGCTTCACAGCCACACAAATAAGCTTCTTTTTTAACAGAACAAATGCAGTTCCTAAAAAAAATCCCCCATAAAATCTTATAATTCTCTGTACTACTCAAATACTCCACGTCCACTCCTACGATTGCAATCACGCAAGTACTGTGATGTTTGTGTGGCATACTAAATACTGTGAAATTAAAAGCTGGATTCTGTTTCCTAGCCAATAGCATTAAGAAATAGGGTCACTGCACGGCAACTGAACAAGGAAGTCTAGAAATGGCTGTGTTTTGACAACTTCTGGCTTACAGTATTTAAAGAAAACCAACCAAACTATAACACATGCCAAGCCCTGACACACGTACTACGTGCACAGTTACACATGTACTAGATTCTATGCCAATGACTCGCCATAATCAGCTCAATGGGATATTTTGGTGTGTTAACTAAACTACAAAAGTAAGCTTTGGCAGGGAACAGACCATCCTTCTCTCCCAGATTTAAGCTGGGGACATAAGGTTGTACAGTTAATGACTTAAACCCAGCAAGATTAGGCCTTGTGATTATAATCTGATGTTTCCGAACAGAATTTTTCATATGCTGTTTATGAAATAGGGAAGATCATGCTTTAAAAAAAAACATACCTTAAAAAGCGTCACAGTAATTTCAACATTTTCAGGAACAGGCCATACCACCACCCCACGATATGGGTTCTTGATTCCAGGCTGCCAGCTATGAGCCTAAAGGAAGAAAAGAAACAGTCATCTTTAAAGCCATTATAAAAGTGCTGACTCAACTCCCACGGGACCCAGTGCATGTAGGTAGAAGTAACATGTCACTGACTCTAAAAAGGCTGTGTTCTTAAACCTATGACTCTGCTGAACACTATAAAGAACATCATTAAGAATGACAGTAAGGAAACTCAGACCACTAGCAGGCTGCTTTTTTTTTTTTTTCCCCACTGAACTAAGCTGTTCCTCACAAGGTCCTAAACTCTGTTTTTTTAAGTACATAGCATAGGTCAGGACAGTCAGAGCCTTGCAAAAAAATTAAGGCCGTAAGGCCAGAGCTTCTGTGGAAAGCTGAACTTTATTTTGTTTTTATCCAGATGAAGGAATGCTTTTATTTAAAGAACACATGAGTACAGCACACAGTGCTGGCTTAACCACATTTACACCTAAATAGAGGAAAACCACAGTTTTATTTAAGAAAAAAAAAAAGAAAACAATGATTTATAATACAGATTAAATGCTACTAAAACATTTACATTCTTAAGACTTAATATGCTGGGGTACCTACACCTAGAAAAGATAATGAAAAAAACAACAGTTAAATAGACTGAGAACTTGTCTACCTTTGAGTATCAATTTGGATTGACGTATGGTCTGTATTTACATTTTAACAGCTAGTCCTGAAAACAACCATGTATGAGCATTTCTGTTGTGGAAGTACGCTTTTTTCCAAGCTCAACTTAACCCATTTTGCGATGCTGTAAGATAAATGAAGGAAGGATGCTGATGCACAAGTGACTGCTGAGGAGCAGGGGTGTTATTAGAAATCTGTGGAAGTTTTATCAGGAAAGAATGTATAAACTATTCACTTATCTGAAGCCAATTAACTGGGCTTTTTTTTTTTTTTTTTTTTTTTTTTTTTTTCTAGAGCATCACTCATTGCAGTTTTATACTCCTTCCAACACTCAGAACTTCAGGTTAAGACTGGCTATTAGAATAAATTTTTGCTATGGTAAGGTTAGTAGGACTTGTGCCTCAGGTTCTCAGGTACCCTAAGGTAGCCTGGGCAACTTTAAACTTGACTTTGCTATACCAAAGTGGGAAAGACAAAGATGGTGAAACATTCCCATTCAATCACATAGAGGCAATAACTCTGCCACTGTGTACTGTAAGCAGTGTGTGCTCCAGATGCCAGGTTTGTATCTGACAGCCCCATCACACATGCATGCTGCTTCATGAGCCCTGTTACATTCAGCTGGGCTTTCACTGGAGCCTGTAGCATCACAGGTACCTCCGGTGGACTTGCTCTTACTCTAATCCCTCAATCCTCACAAAGCAGAGGTCTGCAGGTTAACTGCAGGTGACAATAACTGCTAAGGCAGCAGGGACAAGGAAAGGAAGGACAAAGGGAGAGGCAGAGGAGTTGGGAAGAGATGTGAAGCTGAGGAACAGGGAGAATCCAGCCTGCACAGCCACCAGAGAAAAAAGCCCTACCTGCCTTCACAGCTACATGTGCACAGCATGCTCATTTCCATCCCGTTATTTTTTATTTTCTTGCTGAACATTGTCAGCTCTCCTGTGGTTTTATCACAAGTTTTTCCATCTTTGGTGTTCTGCTTAAAACCCCAGCTCCCGAAGATGCCTAATTAGATTAGAAATTTCAGTAAGTTTTATGCTTTGTGCTTGCCGAGTAAACTTAAATCATGACTTGGGGCATCCGAAGAAAGGAATTTAAAAAAAGAGCAACTTGAAAGAACCCAGTTTCCACTATTTTTAACTCCATGAATTTCAGCCTAATCTCATTATTCTAAAGCAGGCCTAGGATGAATTTCTGAATAACTGAGCAAACAAGACTCTTCATAGCTTTACTCTGTGAGTGTATTTTATAAGAAAAAGATGTTTTGTGAGCAGCAAAACACACCACAGTAGCTGTCATCCTCACCACAGCCACCCAAGCTTTAGCTTCTGTCTCCCTTCCACAGGACCCGCAGTCCCCCCCATCATTCTTAGCTTGCCTGATGGGGATATTCAGCAGGCACAAGGCAGCAATCCACAGCCAGGCACACGCTCACCTGACAGCTAGCCTGTGCTCATGTAGCATCTTGTAAGATAAACTCCATAGGGGCACTCCATCATCTTTCCAGATACCAATTTTCACAAAACTAATAGGAGCTCATGGCGTATCTGGAACCTGTGCTCTCCTGCTGGTTTTGGCCCATACTGACAATTATGTCAAACTTGCAATGTCCAACATCCAGGCACTGACAGCCTGCTCAGCTGAGGATCACTTGTTCCATTTATAAAACAAACTAGAAAATAAGCATTCACTGGTGCAGGCAAAGCTTTACTGCAAGCCCTTTATCAGCACTGCCTCCCACCAGGAGAGTTAGTAAGAAACAATAAACACACCCATGGATATATATATGATTTTCTGTCACTGTGTCAGGCATGTCACTGAAAGCAACAACCAGGAGACAAGCCCCAGCTAATGAGCTTTTAAAGCAAAGCTGTTCTGTGATCAGCTGAATGTTATTAAATCCTCCTTTGGCTTTGAAAAATAAACACTGTACCACACAAACAGCATGACAGAAAAAGATAACATCAAAACTACATCTGGGTTGTTGAGAAGGAGAAAGGGAAAGGGGAAAGCAGAGGAAGGGGTAACATCGATGATAAATTAACATGGAGAGTGTTATTCTAACACAATATTTCTCATTTCAGGGACCTCTGTGCTGCAATTTCTTGAAGTTACATCTGGCCTATATAAAAAAAAATTTTTCAACTCCCGAATTATAAGCCTTGACTTTGATATGTGAGCTGGATCAGGCCACCTCTTTGCAGCAGAATTGCCAATACTTCCAGACTGGGGATTGCTGCCAGGGCTCAGCCAAGGTGAGGCACTGCGTCTGCGCAGTACATTTCCACCCTAATCCTCGTCTCCAACTCGATTTCCCATTGGGTTGTGCCTTCTAGACCCACTTTTTCCTTATCTCCTTCTAGTCTTCATTAGCCATCTCTCCTTGTCTCTGAAGCCAAGGCGACAGAAGCTGCTAAGCAGAAGTGACTGCCAGCAGCAGGTGCCTCACCCACAGCCTTCCCCTTGCTGGACTCATCTCCTAAATCCAAGGGGCAAGAGCCATGGCCTGGAAAGAGAAGCAGAAATGCTTTGATGCATTTCAAGGAGAAAGGCAACTCCTCCCTTTTTCTGCCAGTGGAAAATGAGAGATGACATAGCAAGAAAGCTCTTTTAAATCAGGAAACAGGAGCTACAGGAGGGGTTGCTGAAATACCCTATAAATAGAGTAGGGCTGTGAATGACATTGTCCAACCTACAGCATTGCTCTGGCACAAAACTGATGACTGTTAGAGAAAGAATGCTGTTTAAGAAAGGACGTGGAGGTGAGCCTACAGACTTGCACAGGCACTTCAGGCTACCCAGTTTTGAGATCATTCCCCAGTTTGCTCTCTAAAACAACAGCAGTTACAATCCAAACAGCCTGCTTTGCAATGTACCATATATGAAGTTGTGAACATCACAACAACTATTCTGCTGTACTTGACCTAGAAAGACAGACTTGGTACCTGTGCAGTTTTGGCCTCTGGTTCCATTGAGAAGGAAAGAATCTTTAAAAATAGATCAAAATCAGCAACTTACGGGGCCAGATAATTAAAATGTTAAGTGCTCCATATGATAATGCACATACAACACACCAAAGGGCTTACAAACTGTACTCAAAATTAGTGAAACACTCCTGAAAATACTCAATCTGTTGTCAAGCAGCCTTCAATAGTCAGTAATTTCAAACACAAAGAGTGCGCTCTGATGTGTGTGCAAATTCTCAACATTAGTAATACTTAAGCTACTATCAGCAAGGTACAGTCTCTCCATTCTTGGTAACTGTCCACTTCTTCGTTGTATGAAACAGCAGTTTTACACACCACTCTCACCTCATGCACAGGCTAGACAAACTCCAGTCTTGTTTTCCAGTAGTGTCTGCTGGAGAGCACAGATTGGGCTTACTTTTATGAGCGGACTTAATTGCAAAAGTAACATACCCCAGCATTGCTGAAACTCTTGTACCAAATGGTGAAACGTCACAGAAGACTATAAAGCTACTCCATCTAGTTCAACATATGGCAATACATTGATCGAACAAAAGAAGATGAGACTAGCTCACCCAAGGGCTGCCTTTTGTACGCCACCTTTCCTTATAATTACCCAAGGGGCTGACCTTGACCATATGAAACTGCCTCCCACTCTGCAGGCAAACTTGGACAGCAAAATACAAATATATTTCTGCAAAACTTGGAAGAAACCAGGTAATTTTATAAACACTGGGTTTTTTTAAACACTCTCCTCCAATCTAAAAAAACAGTTACTATAAATTCTCTGTAATATAAGAAAGTGTATAAACATTTATAAATCCAGTGTTATCCTCTTACAGGGAAGAACGGGAGGTAGCAAAACCAAAAAACCCTACCAAACCTACACCAGAATTTTTTTAGCCAGTTCTTGGGGGAGGTGGGGGGGAAGAACAAACAACAAAACATGGAGACACTGAATATAAACCTTCCCTTACAGTCACTGCTCAGCTGTCTAGATGATAGAATATAAACGGAACGATCTTTTAAATATGAATTAAAAATGATAAAGTTGAACACAGCCCCGAATCTGGAACTTTGGTTTCAAACATGGAGTTAATAAATGCCACCACCAGCTGTTCATCACTTCATCATGAAGAAAATAAGGCAGATGCAGGCAAATTAGCTAACTAGAGTACCTTATGGAAGCCACTGTATGTAGGGGATTTCATGACCTGGCAACATGTGCCATTCTTATCACGACCAACTCTGTTTATTGGGGCTTACGCTTTTCCTTGTCTCTACAAAAACCTCTTTCCTGACCCTTCAAAACCAAAACATTACATTATTTCAAGAGCCTACCCTTCCAGATGCTTTACGTTACCCATCTGCTTTCTCCCTTCTTCACTACCACCTCATCTCATCCTGCCTGTTGTGCAGCATAATTGCAAGTTACTTTCCCGTAAGATCCTAAAGCCAACCATAATATTTTAAGCTTCCTGCAAATTATGGAACAGTTTATATTTATGAATCAAAAATATGTTCCTATAGCCAAGCCCTGGTTTTTTAAAAGCCAAAGTCAGAAACAGACCTATCATTATGCCTCACCTGCGGCCCCAGAAGTGGCTTTATCATGAGCCAGCGAGCTGCTGCTTTTCTTTCCCTGATAAAATTTTTGCCAACTGTCTATGATCAGACCAGCTCTGCTACTTGTCTCTATGACAGGCTGTTCAGGGCACAAGAGCCAAGCAGAAGCTTGTCTGGCTCCAATAGTGCCTAGGGCAGCTCAGCTTGTAAGGATAATCCCTCTTCTTCAGTGTTATCCAGGCAGAACACTTAAACAGGAAGAGAAAAAAAAAAAATAATTAATGAATAACTCAAAGAGGAGGAGCTGACATTAAGCAGTCAGATCCTTCATCTGGTGCCTCCATGCTAGCAGCGTGGCTTGTACAGACCAAGCATTGCTCCGATTTGCCCTATGCGAGGACTCCCACCAAAGCCATACATCATCTGGGGACAGCCAGAGGTCAATATGATCCAGTTGCTAACAGACCCGCTGGAAAAGGAATGGACTGAGAAGAGCTGCCAATTCTCCCACACCAAAGGAAACCTCAACTGGCAGTTTGTGGATGGCTTCTTCTTCTGTACCATAGCTCAGTATCACAAAGGGAGGACACAAATTAAAGACTGTACTCCAGACTACAGCTTGCATCCCCACGATCATCTTGAAATCACTGTGCTTGGCCCTCCAGTTAAAGAGAGAGGCTGGGCACCCGAACAACGTTCCTGTCGTACTCCCATCCTGGGATGCAGTCCAAAAAACCCAGCACATGCCAAAGAAGAAAGCTCAAAGCCCTGGTAATGCCAGGCAGCCTTCGTTCAACCCATTGCTGTCCATTTCCCTTGAGAGTAGACAAGGAAACTAGTAGATTCCCACAGGTCTTCCCATGAATGTCTTCCAATTCATCAGCACACACGTGTTACACTGTAATTATGCATCCAAGTATTACTGCTAAAAAGCTACAGAAAGACTGCTAAGCTTAGAAAATGAGCAAAAACTCGTCTTCACTAGGAAACATTCTCTAGCACTGGGCTAGCTGTTCAAGCTTAATTTCACACGTACACATTCATGACATATTCCTTAAATACATGATTCATGCCATTTCTTTCACCAAACCTTGCCTTATCCACTGCTTACAATAGATGATGCTCAGATAGAGCCTCTTCCCCTTCTCATCAAGCAGTTTCTGGCCTTATCTATTGGGCTGCTTATTAAAAAAAAACCCAAACAAGCCACAAACTAACAAACAAAGCCCCCAAAACTGAATGCTGTTATTTTTTTCTCATAGTTTCTGGGACATCCATCACTGCATCTCAGAATGTCACCAAAATTTAACTTTATGGGATCCCTGGAAAAAAGAAGGGTATTATGGCCCCCAATTTACAAGCAGCGAAAGAATAGCCAGTTTCCACCAATTTGGCAGTGTCTTCTTAAATCAGCAATGACCTTACTTTATAGGGATCCAGCATGAAACAACCTTTTGTTTTGTCTTCCAAAGCAGATGTTTTTCACTTCAACTGTAAGGATGGCTGCTCAACACCGCTGCAAGTCAGTCTCCATGCCCCAAACACCCACAAAATGTAAAGATACATCAAATCTAGCTGTAATATTCTATCTAGCCTCAGTCAGGAACTTTGTAGATGAGGATGGGACCAAACTGAACTCCCCAAGGCAGCATTTAACCACATAACAGCGAGGCACTCTTTTCTGCTCATATCCTATACCTTCTTTAACAAACACCCTCCAACTTCTTTATCACTTAAGCTGTTTTGCTCACTCAGTGAGCAAACTCAGTCCTCTTGTTCTCCCTAACTACTGTCTGCTCAACGAGGCAGCAACGCTGTAGGAAAACAATTTGCAATTGCCTTATTAAAGACTATACCATATGCCTAAAATGGTACAGACCAACCATTAGAATGACTCATCCTAATTTTGACTGCTTACATTTGCAACCCAATATGATTTCCTTACTTTACTAACAAACCAAGAAGCCCCAGGAGTGCCATTACTGAACTGTGCTGGTCCCAGGCAGTCATTGGCATGTCAGAGTCACAACATGCCTTTATAACTCCAGTCAGTGAAGAAGCTGGTAGTGACAGGCAGGGCTAGCACTAGGCAATGAGGTAGCCAGAAAAGGCAACAGATTGCCAAGGACAGCAAAACAGATGACCCAACTGCTGCTTTATTGATGGCATATCCTTGAAAAAAGGCTGGATGGGCTGCTGTTGTGGACAACAAGGGATCCTTTTTACTCCCTACATATAGATCCTTTTTATTCCTTGTCCCTCTGCTTCTCTTGGCTCTGCTCTTAGCGTTCAAGTCTTTTCCCTGTTCCCAACATTGTTCCTTCTCCTCTGTGTTTAAACAGTTTTTGATAAACCTGCAGCAGAAGTGCTGAAATCACAGCCAAGGCACCTTCCTTCTGCTTTGATACAAAAAGGATCTTTGAAGAATAATTCTGTCAGGTTCTCAGAAGCAAGTGCAAATTTGATTCTTCAGAGGTGTATAATTCAACCATAAGCCTGTATGTGTTCACAGGAATAGCAGACACTACCTCCTTGACATCATGGCAACATCTCTTTTCAAATTGAAATTTCTTAGTTCAAAGCCTGGAAATGCGAGAGCATCTCAGTGAAATGAAGGTAAACATATTTACAACACATTTTTCCCTTGTTGTACAGTAGAACAAAGACATTCCCCCCCCCTCAAAAAAAAAAAAAAAAAAAAAAAAAAAAAAAAAAAAAAAAAAAAAAAAGTCCAAAAGCCCAGGGCCTGAAAACCTGGGGACAACATGCTAGCATTGACAGGGTACAGAAGAAGAAGAATTAAGCAAGTCCACTGCTACAAGCTCCACCTTCTGTACCTTCTGTAAACTATGGATGCTGATAACCATCTAAATGAGGTAGCAAGCCTCACCTACCTGATTGTGATGAAAACAACATTTGCACCAGCAGATAGGTGACTTCCCTCCCTCCCCAAGCTGAAAGTTCATTTTGGTTCTAGGATTGCTGAGTAATTCTGCCAAACACAGCAAAGCTGCAAATCACCATTTTCTGTAAACTCCTGGCACACACAATGAAGATCCCAAACCATACAGAGCCATCTTGTCTTGACACACCCCTTGAAAAGCATCGAAATCAGACTTGCCCAGAAAGAAGGGATCCCAGAATAGAGGTATAAGTAACTTAAATCTGCACTAAGGTCAGTAACTGTGGGATACATTTATGGTCCTGTATCCATCCATCAGACTGCCATTTAAACGCCCTTTCTAAATAGTTATTGCTTTTCATTTGCAACACTTTAAAACTTAGTATAATTTAACATATCTACAGCTCCTATCCTATGTTTCCCATAGTAACAACTAAAATATTCAGACTCCTGCACATGATGTCTCTCATTATTTCTTCTAACCAAGAGACCACTGTAGTTTACTTGGAAAGAAAGTATGTGGGCCAAAAGGCATATCAAAATCATAGAAAACCACAAAAATAAGGGCTTCAAAGGACATCAAGAACTCAGCTTTCAGCTCAACAGCATCTCAAGATTACATTAGTCAAGCAGGCCAGTGCCAGTATATGTCCATAGCACCATCATACCATCTTCGAAGTTGCACCACATTTTTGGTTAACATATCTCTTGTACTTTCCCAGTACAAGAGAGACATGGAGCTACTAGAGAGAGTCCAGCAAAGGGCCACAAAAATGTTTAAGGGACTGGATCATCTCTCACAGGAGGAAAAGCTGAGAGAGCTGGGACTGTTTGGCCTGGAGAAGACAAGGCTCAGAGGAAGGGGGATCTTATCAATGTATATAAATACCTGAAGGGAGGGTACAAAGAAGACAGAGCCAAGTTCTTCTCAGTGGTGCCCAATGACAAGACAAGAGGCAATGGGCACAAAGTGAAACAGGAGGTTCGCTCTGAACATCAGGAAACACTTTTTCACTGTGAGGGTGACCAAGCACTGGCACTGGTTGCCCTGGCACAGCCCTGAGAGGCTGTGGTGTCTCCCACCTTGGAGATATTCAAAAGCTATCTGGACACAGTCCTGGGCAATCACCTCTAGGTGGCCCTGCTTAAGCAGAGGGGTTGGACCAGACATCCTCCAGCCTCAACTATTCTGCAAGTTGGTAAACTATCTGTTAGGGATATCCCTCATTATCCCTAACAATCGGAAAAGTTCAGAAATCATAACCTCCAAGGAAGTCTTTACAACATCTTTACAGTAAGTTAAGACCTCATCCCTCTCTTCCTCCTTCTCAAAGAAGCTGAAGAACACAGACAGTTATTAATGCCTTGTACTCACTGAGCCCAGTGTCTGTCAAAAAATAAAATACGAGGAAATATTCATTTGATTTGCTTCCAAGAAAGCAATTAGATGAAAAAAAAAAAGTCGAATAAAGTATTTTACTGGCAGGATGACTAAGAGAACAAGAACATTTATTGATCTACAGTCTTAGACCAAAACAGCTCAAATCATATCAACTACCTAAGCTTTAAAATTAACTCTATCGTCTGCCCATGCCTCAGGGCCACTCAGCCACTTTCAGAGTACCTTCGTGGGATCTTACTAAGCATGACTTAATTAGTTAGTGAAAGACTTTTCTGAGTCTCAGGTAAATCTGCCAGTTTATCCAAAAGTTGCTTCTACTGCCTGGTAACCAAAAGAGAGGACACTCACAGGAGGACATATCCTGGAACTTTATGGCCCAGCTGAAAAAACTTCAAGCCCAAAAAGCTGAGCTAGTGTCAGAAAATTCTCTTGCCTCAGTGAAATGTTGCTCTTGAAGCCTACAGCATCATGCCCATAACACCACAGGCAGAAAACCGTCACTTCACAAAGCCCTGCTGGACTTTTGTTAGGGCTTCTGTTTCTGAACATATTCTGAATCTCAGCAAACCAGTCATTCATGGACAAAAATACCTTGCTTCTCACCAAGCTTTTCAGGGTTACAATGCTTGTGTAAGTATTAAATTTACTGTTCCATATTATCTTTGTCTGTTCTACAGAAATTAAATGAAACTAAGATAGAAAAGTTATCATAGGGTAAGCCACAACAGACACCATACATCAGCAGTTACTGCCTAGATATATATACACCATGCTCTAAATTCAAGGTAACTTGAGATAGTTTATCCTTCAATGAAAGAGGAATAGTCTGACTGGCTTTGCTGCAGAGTACGAACATGGAACAGGAGCAACTACCTTGGAAAATGTGCCAGACTAAGTTCACTCCCTTGTTTACTAACCAGGTAACAGCTTTGGGTTTTCATACCCTGAAGCAGAATTTAGGATGCACACACTGGAGCAGGCATTTGGTTGTGCAGTCAAGTACTTTCAGTCAGTAACCAGCCTTTAGGTAAAACAGCTTAAAATAGTTTAGATCTCAAGTTAAAAGACAAAATACAGCAAATATGCATGACAATCAGAAAAATAAGTCAGAAAAAGAGGAGTACCAGTAAAAAGAACTCCAAAGTCTCTCCTGAGTAAGGTAGGAAAACGTGTATCACATTTTCTAAACATTGAAGTTCTTCAACATATGATTATTTCAAGGTATCTTCTCTATCATGGGTGCCCTCTCTCCACCATCCCAGAGTTCTTGAAGTATCATTTTGAGTTACATGCATACGCCAAAAAACCCAGGAGCTTAGACCATCTCTATTTAACTGAATTAAAGAATTACTAAAAGGCTGAGTTCCAAAACTTCCCCTCTGGTCCAGACCACTTGCCGTAAGCCTTACCAGGGTGAGATACAACAGCTGTGGGGAGAGGGAATGAGCAAGTACAGGTGAGTTACCTCAAAGAGGAGATGGTCCTGGGAAGGGAGGAAACAAGCACACACTCCTGTCCCCTGCAAACCTGCCCAGTGGTTAGGATACTTCTTTTCCTCAGCTCATTCATGTTGCCCTTCTCAAGCTTTTGGACAGATGGGGGACAGCCCTATACCAGAGGGCACAAGGCAACAAAAGAAATCCTGCTATACGACCAGTGTTCAAAGACCTTTGCTTGCCTGCTGTATGCATGAAATAGGCTCCCCTGGGCAACAACAACTGACTGCTAGGATTGACAAAAGATTTTACTCTTATTAGTCAATAATACAATACCATACAAGACATTGTCATATTGGACACTGAAGAAGTTTAGAAATGATTGCCATTTGTTTCAATCTCAGTGTAAATGGGGAGTGTTGTGGGTTTCATTTTCTATGGAAACCAAGCCACACACAGAGAATGTCTCACCTTTCCCTTCACCCCAGACCCAAAGGAGGCTCCACAGAGGCTAACTACATCTTACTGTCAGAGCAGTAAAATTCAGCAGTCTGGACAAACTGAGCACCATTTAACAAAGAGACAGTAATCTCATAAGGCTTTCAGATTTCTTACTGCAGGAAGAAAAGTAAGGTGAAGCTCACAGAAGAGAGGGCTACTCTGCTTGCAAACTTTTACATATCAAAAAACCCAAGCGCACGCAAGACAAACTTTATGAACACCCAAATACTAGAAAGACTTCACTTGGAGCTTCCCTTTCCTCAGGCTACCAAGTCATTAGCCATAAAACACAAATTCACATGCTTCCTCACAGCGTTTGTGGAAGTAAAATGTTAACATTTAATTCAAATATACAATACTAGCTGAAAAAGCCTGCGTTTATTCTTTTTGATTTGTAGTATTTTCTAGTTGAGAAATAGCCTCTTATTCAGACTTTATCTCCCTATTGCAGTCATGTCAGATTCTTTATTACTTCTTTTTATTATTATGTTTAATACACTTTTAGTAGTGAAACAGATTCTCCTTTCTAATTAGGTCTAGCAATTAATAACTGAAATTGAACTGATGATGATACAGTTCTGCTAAACAAATAACCAAAGCTGAAATCAGAGTTAACTGTTTCCATAAATTAGCATTATCAACAGCTTCTTATTCTGAACTTTATGGCTAAACTGAGTTGAAAAGAAACACAATTAAAATATTTCTCATTTATTTGGCTGCTCCCCACACTCAAGAAACCAGTCCCTCAAACAGCTGACCCTTCTTGTCACTGAAATTGGGACTTATTAAGCAATCAACTAACCTTAGAGGATTTTCTTCGGCTTCTTCTTGTCCAAACCACCACTAGTTTATCTGGCTGCCTGTTGAAGATAAGGAAGAAACAGCTTAATTTACAACAAGATCAATATGTAAACAGTTTATGTTAAAACTCTTGCAATACATAATGACATCCTTAGTGGATACATTATCTCTTAAAAATAGCTCATCTAAAAACCACTCTCAACATTGGTCATCTAACAAGAAAAATAACATGTATTTATAGAAAATGGCTGTCCTCCAATCCACACACTAATGTCATTGTTCTCCTCCTGCTCTCCTTGCATGTGGGCATCTCTCCAGAGCCAGCAGCACACCTGAGCAGAAACTCTTCCATGGGGCAGAGAACAGGATCCAGCCTCTTCAAAGACACCCTGGAAACAATCCAGTACCCCAAATAAACATCAGTGCAAGCTCTAGTTTGAATTCCTATGCAGACATATTGAAAAGGTACCGCTAAGCAGCAAAGAAAACAGGCAATTTCACTTTTTCATCCCCAAAGGATTATTTTTCTACTTGAATACCTCAAACAACAAGAGAATCAAGTCCTATATTACTCCTCAACATCTCCTTGGATGACGAGGGACAGATAAATCAGTGCTTCCTCAACTTTTACTCAGAAGGAGAAACATGCTGAAACTCAGTGTGGCTCTCCAAGCAATTGTTTATTTGGTATTTGTAATGAATGTACATGGAAAACTCAAAGGACACTTCCAGTACAAATTATTTTCTCTTTAAATTTCTTAAAATTTATTTCTTGGTTAATAGTTACAGCCCAATTACTTCTACCTTATTAGTTTTACAGTTGTCTCAGTGGTTTTTTTTGATATTGACCTAACTTCCAGGCTTCTTTTTTTGGCCCATGATACACTTCCCATTGTATGGCCACACTTCTGGTCCTACTTCCAGACCCACAACTCCTCTTCCGGAGGCTCCTGACGCTCCATTCCAGCTTTGTTTTCTGGCTGATGACCCAAATTCCATCAACAAGCCTGACTGCAAATCCACCCACAAATGATTTTCAATGGAGTTCACATCTCCACTTAAAAGCACTAAACCTGTGACTCTGCCTGGAAAAAAATTGCTGCTTGGATTTTTGAGACACTGGTGTAAGAATCCTTGTGTTTCTAAAGCCAACAGCAAACCCTGTTTCATGTTTAAAAAAAATCATGGGGGGAAAAACAAAACGTATCTTGACTTTTTCTTGGTAACATCCAATGCGCTCAAATCATTATTGAAAGATGCACCCAAAAAATCCACACAAGTATTCTGAATTAAAAAAAGCAGTGTTCACACTGTTATCCCAGTATTTTCCTCACAGGGAGACCACTTACTTCATAACTAACTTTTCAAATGAGAACCCAACTGGTTTAATAGTCATTCTAAGCACGGAAGCGCTGGCTGCTGTATTATATACCTTCCCATTGAGCTGTTCATAATTTCTGCAGGCTACAATAAAACTAATACATCACCTATGATTTACATTGAAACCCCCTCTCAAACTAAAGTTCTCCTGAAAAACAGAGTTAAAGGCAGATGCTGCAAAGGAAATTAAGACACAAGCCTTTATTTGCTATTCTGTATTGCACCTTACTCCTTTAATATATCCTTTAATTTCCAGGTTGGGATAAATTGAAAGTGAAATAACCTACTGCATTTAACTGTGCAAATTCACTCTTATGGCTTGTTTAGGTGACCTAAACTATAGGTTGGCTCTCGTCGTGGTTTAACCCCAGCCAGAAACTAAGCACCACACAGCCACTTGCTCACTCCCCCTCCACCCAGTGGGATAGGGGAGAGAATCAGGGAAAAAAGTAAGACTCAGGGGTTGAGATAAGAACAGTTTAATAGAACAGAAAGGAAGAAAATAATAATAATAATAATAATTTTTATTATTATTATTACAATAATAAAAGGCTTAGAATATACAAAACAAGTGATGCATAATGCAGTTGCTCACCACTTGCCAAGCAATGCCCAGTTAGCTCCCAAGCAGTGATCCCCCCAGGCAAACTGCCCCCAGTTTATATACTGGGCATGACGTCACATGGTATGGAATACCCCTTTGGCCAGTTTGGGTCAGCTGTCCTGGCTGTGTCCCCTCCCAACTTCTTGTGCCCCTCCAGCCTTCTTGCTGGCTGGGCATGAGAAGCTGAAAAGTCCTTGACTTAGTATATAAACACTACTTAGCAACAACTAAGTTATCAACATTATTCTCATACTAAATCCAAAACATAACACTATACCAGGTACTAGAAGGAAAATTAACTCTATCCCAGCTGAAACCAGGACACTCTGCTTGTGGCTTCTCCTGCAAAATCTTGCTCAGTAATGAGGTCATACTGTTGTACTTCAAAAGTTCTTTGCTCACTTGGTGTCAGGTGCGTTAGGTTCTCATCTGTTGGCACATACCCCCATTCACTTTGATGGGAGCTGTGTTTGTGCCACCAGGAAAAAAAAAACACCCCCAAGCAATTTCCTTGAAGCGAAGCAATCCAAACCCATGCCTACAATAAACAATTTTTTCCAGAGTTATTTGACTTAGCACTTTAAACTGACTTATTCCCATTTCAGAAACTAGCTTGTGAACCAAATTTCATCTAACCTTGACTCATTCAATCCTAAGCTTGCCTCTGAGCACAAAAAATGCCAAAAGCAGGGGAAGGTGGGGGGGGGGAGAAAAAGAGAAAAAAGTTAAAAGAAGATGCATTCCTGCAGTACCAGTGGTTACACTGAAGACAACCCTCCCTCCAAGAGTGGGACTCTGTGTCCCAGGAATCACACAAATAGGAGCTTCAGTAGGAAAAGGCAGGACAACGCCTGCAGAGGTTAAGAGCACAAGTCCACACTGCCACCAGCTCTCCACCTCTTCTCCCTCTCATCTAAAGGGACACAGTGCTCAGCAGAATGTCTCCTCCCTGTTTCTTCTCGCCAGCACAGCCAGCCGCTATACTTGCCGTGGCATTGGCCTGCTCAGGTGTACAGGAACACCAGCTATCAGAAACACCCAAGAGACAAAAAGACATTCTTCATGGTATACTTAGTAGATCATGAAAACATTGAATTCCAACACATGGATTTCAAGAGTAGATTTCCACACGTTTTCATCAGAAGAGCACTCAGTTCTCCAGAGTTCCTGTGAGGGAGGCTAAGAAGGATCCTGCACAGGTCCCTTTCTTCCCTGCAGCTCCAGCTCAGGTAATGGTGACACCACATTGTCCCTCTAGATCTGTTTTGATCTTGTCTTATTTATCTTGGCATCAGAAGTTATTTTTTCTTACAATGGCACTGGATAATCTTCCCAGGGGGGAAACATGCCACAAGCTGGAAAAGTAAAGCAGAACACTCAGCTCCACATGGTGCCAACATCTAAACCAGGAGGCCAGCACCCAGTGGAGATGGCCCAAGAACAGTTACATACGTGTGCAAACAAATGGGCCAAAAGAAGCAAGACAGCAAAGCAAAGCGAGGAAACAGGAGGAGTGTCAGCGTCAGTGCCGAAGCAAGTCGATTCAATGTAGAAAGGAATCCATACCTGCACTCCTGCAACACAGATATTTTTCATTACGAGGTACTCTAGAAGAGACGCATGGCTATGCCATATGCCTCAAGAAAAGACAAGAGTGAAGAAGAGGCTATATGTAGACACAACACAGTTATTCTGAAAAACTAAGTAGCATAAAACAATTGTCAGTGGTTGACAAGCCTCAATGCAGAAATCCTTCCAAGTGTGGACAGAAAAAAAAAAAAAAAAAAAAAAAAATCAGATATGGGCAGTAAAACATGACAGTCATCTCCTGTGATACTGGTATGCATGTGTTCCAGGTTGGTAACTGACCTTACATTTAATTCTAATTCTTTCATTTCATTTTAAACCATGCCATTGCTTGCTTGGCTTTACACAGGTTGTCAGAGACAGCTGGTGCTTCAATACAGTTCTTCAGCAGGAACTGTGCCTGCATCACATACACACACAGTTATCACCAAGCCTGGATTTATTTCCCTATTTTGAAGAACTCCCTCTGCCAGCAATATAAAGAAATACACTAAAATGAAAAAGCCAACTAGAGTCTCAATTCAGACTGAGAAGACCAAGCCATGCTGATGGGAGACCATGAGCAGCAATTGTTCCCCTAGGCTCTTTCACCAGTATATTTATTTTGTTAAGTACTAAGCATACTTTGCTCCTTCAGCTTCAAGTATGTATCTCCACATCCAGAGGTACTGCGCCAAAACAAAACAAGGAAGGTTACCAGAATATGGAGACAGAAAATGTAGCAAAATGGAACGGGGAGAGAAGGGAAGAGAAGAAAATATTCCCAAGGATGAGTTTCCCCACTAAGCATAGCACATGCTTAACTGAAACAACAGAGAAAGAACAGCAGTTTTTCTAAGGGATTTTCTTCAAGAAAGTCCCAAATCCAACAATTTAAAAATATCTCCATAGAACTGTTTTACAAATTAAGCCAAGAGCAACCTTTTCTTCCACAATCTGTTCATTGTTCTTATATGCCAATACACTTCTAGAAGAAAAAGCCCAGCTCATACTTTAATCGGCAAATTTGCATTCAAGGTTATTAGTGATGTCTCGGTGCTAGGAAATGGCCACACCCACATAATGCAGTTTGCTCATTTAAAGCATTTCAGACTTCTCCCCTCCTTCAACATCATAAAGCTGGGCTGCTCATTAACCAACAATAAAAGCAAATAAAATAACTTCTGACGAATTAGGCTGAACACTGGTTTTAGTATCCTTTGTAAGTTTACTCTGTAAACTCGGAGATCATTCCAAATACAAAATGCACAATGGTGCAAACTGAACAAATACTAATGGTCAGCTATAAAAAAAAATTTAGAAAATTAGTTTCCTGTGCTGCACAAACAACATTTCTTATTCGTTTAAACCCACCAGCTTTTAGATAGTCACTTATTCAGCTCCAGCAAAGCCAGTATGTTTAAGGTAAGGAATAACACACCACTAACCCTACAACAATGGGGTTGGAGTGGGGGAAAGAACTGGGTTTTAGCTGAACAGCTACATCTCCACGCCAAGTAATTGCTTCAATCTGTACAATTCAACACCACCAATCTTTCAGTGGGAATATTTAATACTGTACTGGAATCTAACGCGATCGGCTTGGTGGTGCTTTGCATTTCACCCCATGCCAGTATGCAGCATTGCCAAAGCAGCAGCAGCCCCCTGGGAGGGGGAGCTGAAAGAAGCCAGCAGCACTGGGGCATCAGACACTGCCACTGTGAAAGGCAGGGACCCAGCGGCAGGTGCTGAAGGATCCAGCTTTGATCCAAAAGATCGTATTTTATAAAGCCTACCATAAACTTGTATTTGCTGTTTACTCATTTTTGTGTGGTTCACAAGAAACTATCCCTGAAGAAAGGCAACTTATAGTAGTAAGCTTATTTAGTTATTTGCAAGTGAAACTTACTCAGCAAAGCAGGGAAGATTATGATTTCAAAGCTTGTGGCTCAGTAAAAGAGCTTCATCACTGCCCTGCATAGTAAGTAACTAAAATAAGATTTAAAATACAGATTAATAAAACATTTATAATTCAAAACCATGCTTGCTGTTCCTGTCAGATAGAAGCCATGATTCCGGTATCTTCAATTCTCCCATTGAAACAACTGATTTAAAAAATAAAATAAAATAAAATACTGGAACCAGACTTTGCCATATCCACAACTATTAAAGTAATAAAAACATTCCCCAGGCTGGAAAAAACTATGCCATCTGGTCATCACCTTATATGCCACAAATTTCACTGATTGAAAAGGAGGTTGTGCAAGATTCAAGGTCTTCTGGGGTTTGGTTTGATCATTCCAGGAAACATTTGCACAATATTTTGATTACAGAACTCTCCAAATATCATTTGTGAAAGAAGGACATAAAAGGTATCAGTCTCCTGTTAGCTCTTGTTTTGTAAACCTTTTAGCAGAAGCAGATAACATTAAGCAGGACCTATCTCTCCACCAAACTTACCATTTGATAAAAAACAAAACAAAACAAAACAAACTGTAAAAGACTTATGTTTAGAATCTGTTGTTGGAAAGAATTGCAAATGCACTTAACTTTAATTATGGCCACTGAAGCCAATGGAAGACCAATTACTAACAACCTTTTGGTGAAAGGAGAGAAAATAGGTAACAGTATTTGTTTATAACAAGGCATCATTAAATTTAATAACATTCAATAACCTTTAAATGCCTGTAATGCACAAGGTACCTTTTTTGTATGTACACAGACACACTACAGCCTGCATGTTTGTTTTGGCATCAAAATGCTCAAGTGTCAGGTTTTGCCTTCTCCCACCCCCCCTTTTTTTTTTTTCCAGTTGAGCTTGTTTTATTCTTACTGTGTTTGATATGAACTGCATTAATTATTATGGGCTGCTAGATTACTCTTGTGAAGCAAGCTTAAAGGAGTATAATTAACAAGAGAAGCAGCAGTGTTAGCACAATAGCATGCAGATGCACCTATTGAAGGATAAAAATAATTACTGGAAGACTAATGTCAAAGTACTTCTGATAAGAATTTTTTTTTTTTTTAAATAACCTTTTGTCCCCTCTGCATTGGGCATGCCAGCATGATGTGCAAGGTTTTCATTATGAACCAATCCTCCCTCCCCACGAGCACACAGCTTTCTACACAACTGCTGGAATGCTATCAAGGCTCTCTAATGGTTTCTCAAAAATAAATGTGATCAGTTCTATACCACCATTAATTTGGGATGAACATTACTTTTCCTCATTTTACAGATAATTACTTTGAAAAGCTCTCTTTGCAGTGTAGTCTTCTGCACTGGGACCTACACTATGCCAAGGAACTAATCATGGCCTTTCATGAGCCTTGTACTAAGGTTTTTCTCCTTCAGAATTTCCTGTTGGTCATGATCAATGAAATTCCACAGCTGCCTACAACTCCAGGAAGTGCAGTCAAGTCACCACCGATGCTTTAAACAGGCCTAGAGACGCTGGTAAGAATGATGTCATGTGTTGATGCATTTGTCAAATGAGCCCTCTTGCTGAGTGAAGGTACAGCACTGATTGCAAAAAACAGAAACATTAAGAAGAAAATAAAACACCATGCAGATAAAACCCATCTGAGCTAATTATAAGATGAAGTACAATTACGAGATGAAGCTTTGCAATTTTAAGAAGGGGTTTGGGGTTTTCTGCCCCACCTCCCCTTAACTTCCATGGTGGAAGTTAAGGGTATTCAAAACACTCTGTACCCAGACATCATTCAGCGTAGTTATACAAGATGCCAGGACATATCCACCAGCAAATTAAGGTAGGATGGCTGACATGTTCACCTGGCCTAGCCTGTCTGCTCCCACTTCACTGCGGACTCCTGCATAAGGCCTTTGAACAGACTTCTGAACCATGTCACAGCATTACCATGTCAGACTATCTGAATCAAAACAGCAGTCTCCCAACCTAACTTATTGCGGAATATGCATCAAGCCCCTAAAATAAGACAAAGCTTGTTCTTCCCTCACTGCAACCATCCAGTAGTCTTGGCAAGGCTGGGAAATTTCAAAAGAGAAACCTTTAAAACAGGCACAGCAAGAAGACACCATAGCTGAGATCCCTCCACTTCTGCATCTTCACTTTGTAGGCTTAACACAGAAAATTCCTCCTTCATTTCTTCCCACCAGAGGTCTCTTTTTTTTTTTTTTTTCCAAGACTACACAAGCTCTCAAAAGACCAGGATTTTCCCTGTGAACTGAATTTTATGGTTTTTTAATACATCTGCAGCTAAACGGACTGGCCCCAGCAAGACTTAAGTCTCAAGATTATGCTTTGCTTTTCAAAAGACGCTCTAGTCTGGCTTTGCTTGGTTTAAACAAAAAAGGGACAAAGCAAGACACTACAACTATTTTACAAGTGCAGTCATACCTACTGAATCTGCACAGCATCTATTTGCGAGGCTGAGCGTGGAATGTGTAGCATGTACTGCTGATGACTTGGTTTTCTTAAACCAAACACAAACGAAGTTTGCAGAATGAGCCGGATTAAACAAAGGCCAAGTTCATCCATTATTCAGAACAGCCGACAAGGGCAGATTCAGCTTCATTTTTCAAGGAGTTATTGCAGCAAAGAATCTTAAGCAAAACAATCTCAACAGGACTATCTAGCAAATCTTTTCTTAAAGTTTTTTGCAACAGAATTTTATATTGCAGAATACACAAACTGACCCTAGTCTTCAGAAATTGTGTTCTTTAACGTCCTTTTGGCAGTAACAGGAGGATTTGTCGACTAGGCCCTGAATTTTACATTACATCCAGCTGCCCTCCATGTAGAAGCTTTCTTTGCCTGGTCCAATTTAGCCTTGCTTGTCCCAAGGAGGGGTTAAGAGTACTGCACCAGAAGGACCAAGTGGATATCTTATCTCACTCTGCTATAATCATAGACATTTCCCTTAGGCAGACATTTACTCCAGCAATGCTTAGTTCACGTGTTTACACTACACATCCTACCACACCAGAGCTTAGAAATACCTCCCAATACTCCATAACAAACAATTCCTACAGAAAACAAGAGCTGCTTAAGGCCACCTAAAAGCTTGCTTGTAATTCCAACCTTCCCGGTCAAGTAAGTTCAGAGCATTAGAACATCACTAAATTCAGGTCAGGTTTTTGTGCGTGGCTAGCAGGAGCTCAGGCTAACTGGCAGGGAGGAGTACAGGCTAATGGAGCCATTCAGACAAACCTTAAATGGAAAGAGCGGAGCATGTTGCTTTATAGTGGAAAGTTCACAGGAGGCTACCATGAGTCAGATCTTTCTCAGACGCACGATCTTCCTTTTTATGTTCTTTTTTCAGAATATTTAGTCATCTACATTTTAACAATAATGAATCAAAGTTTTTTAAAAAACGCTTTCAGTTTAGAGTTGGTAGGTTGCTCCTCCCGAGCTGCACATGGCAAGAGCAGGCGCTACGCAAACCTGCTTGCACAGTCCACCCAGTCCTGACCCGTGGTGAACTCGCTACTCTGATCTTCTTCCTTACAGAGCTGGGGCCTGACAACTGCCAAGTGAATAAACACAAACTAGTTAGAAATCAAGCTCATTTTCATCTCATACGTAACAGTGCATTTGAAAGCTGGTTTAAGAAGGTGAAGTGCTAGACCATCTATCTTCTATGAAACCCAAGTGCTGAATGCAGACCTCCGTGCACCCAGCCTCCACATCCCACACTTCCTTAAGCAGACACAAGTGATCGGCATTATCTGCCCCTCTCTTCATGGATGTCCATGTTCACTGTGGTGTAAAACAATAAAACAGATTAGTGACAAGAATCAGGGAAACACAGTTTTAGCAAACTTGACCAAGTAAACCAGGAATTTTGAATTCAAATTCCAGCTCCCACCCACACTGACTATACAGCCTTCAGAAAATTTTCAGACAGACACTGAGCAGCATCAACCCTCCCTTTGATTTTAGTCATGCTCCATGACCTACCTATACCTCTACCTATAGACCAAAGATAATATCTCTGTACAACAATGTATGTGCATTACTGAGGATACCTTAAACTATTTTGTTAGCCCTTCTTATTCTGAAGCACTACAAATGTGAATGTTAGATGTATTCTCACAATAAAAAGTGCAAAAAGCATAGCTAAAATAAAATTCTTTGACTGACAAACGCTGCCTGAAATGTAGCTTCAACCTATCAAAAACAAATGCCTGCATCAAACAATGTATTTCTGTACTAAAAATATGCAAGAGGCTTCTCAGCACATCACTGTCAATTTTAATAAGACCCCATTACAAAACAGATCCTATTCCATTTTGCATAATTTTTTTTTTCTCAAATAGCATTCAAACAGAAGGTCCTTCTGTTTTTCAATCTGGAAACAGTAGAGAAAAAAAAAATCTATTTTTTCTGCAATTCCTGCAGAACAGAAGAAAAGTGTGTATCTTTCACTAAAACCACAGTGTTAGAAAACTGAACTATTCACAACAGAATCTTCTTCCTCCAATTTGTCTAAAATGGATTTAAGAAATTCTGCATAGCCTACTATGAGCAATTAAAGAGGATGATCTTTGCTGTTCTTACTGCCTGGGCGAGTGTCACATTCACACACAGATACCAGAACAAAGGTTTTGACTTCTGTTCCATGGAGATTCCAACATCCACGTTAGGACTTGGACAAAGCAAGTCTCAGAAGTGACAGTGCGTTAAAATGCCTCCATTCTCCTCCTCTCCTTGCAATCCATGGACTCATCCTGAAGAAGATTACAGTTCAGCATGGGCAGGCATAGGAGAATCTGGCGCCGTACATCTTTTAAAGCTCCCTTCCAAACCAACTACACCAGGGTTTTCGTGTTTGTTTTTGTTTCTTAAGGCCATGTTTTGGATTACACAAAGCAACTTCTATCTTTTGAAGATGCACAGAAATTGTGAACAAACTAAACGTTTCTGAGTGGGTGTAGCAAACGCAGAATGGTACCAGCTTGAACGGTTTGTCTAAAGAGAAAGTTCATATCACTACCTCAGGTGCCTGGATTATGGGACTGAGATGCTTATACAGTAATTAGTGTTTTTAATTAAAAAGGCTGATAGCTACGAAGAGCAAAATGAGTGCTAAGACACACAGTAGTCTGCTTCTTCAATACTGGAAAGTTTGAAAAGCTTGAATATATGCTTGAAGCTATAAAGACAGTGCAAACTCTTGATTTACACTGCAAGGAAGCTTGTAGCCTAACACTGGGTAGCACAACACAAGTATATAGTAAGCTAAGGGGTAGATCTATGGTACTCTGTGTCCATACAGGGAGCAGCGTGGAAGGGCTGGTATGATACAAACTTAGACTTCATTTTCTAAATGATGACTTTAGTGAGCCCTAAATTAACCAGCATTTGTTCTGAGACATGGGCACTCCTGGCCCACCTACAATGAGCTCTCCAATTAAAGGTTCTTCATCTGCCAGCAGCCTCCTTTCACTTTTGCAAATTAATATCACAAAGAGGAAAAAAAAAGGGGGAGGTGGGGGGAAGGAGGGAAGTGAAAACATGACATGCTGTGCTAGCTCCTTTCCCGTCTCTGCCCAGGATACCAAACTTTGCAAATACTGCCAGGTGCTCTCTGCCACAGCCATAACAGATATGGTATCAAGAAGTATGAACTCACTTTCGGGGAAGGAGGGCATTGAAAGATGAGATCCTGAAGTGCTTTCTCAGCTCTGATTCTGGCATCACCTCGGCTCTTTGACCAACCACAGGATTACAAATCACCAGCAAAGCACCTGGTTACCAGGAGGAATACTCCTCCTCTTCTCAATAGCTGGGGCACCAGTGGAAGTAACACACCTTCCTGCCACCCTTCAGAGGCACAAAACTAGAAGATTTTACCAAGTGCAATAATGCACCAGTTACTGGAAATCTCTGAAGCAGCCACAGCATCAAAGCACCACAGGGAAACATGGGAACCTTGCATTTAAAGTTGGATACCAAAGTCACACGCTTGCACACTAAGCAAAACAAAAAGCCCCAAAGCCTACCTCGTCTTCTCCAAGCTTAATGAGACCTTCAAAATGTGAAACATGAGAATAAGCCAACGTGATAAATTTTGCAGCAGCAAGCTATACATGGGTGGTTTCCAAAACTAAAGCTATGATTTTCTTGCATGTTAAGAAATAAAACCATTAATTACCAGAGTTACAAAATTTTTGCATATGGTTTCCAAGGAACTTGTGTAGGCCGTTCAAAACTGCCACTACCGTTTCCCATGAGACGCCCCATTTCATGTTGGTAGCCTTTTGAGAACTGCTTTAAGATGGAGGTATGGCCATAAGAAGATAAATTATTTGATCAGTATTTACAGCTAAATAACTGTTCCAAAGACTGCAAAATTAGAACAACTCCTCCTCTTCCTGCTCAATCTGTTTAATTAAGTTGTTACATTGCTTCCAAGCTGCCTCCTGAAACAGAAGTTAAGACCTCTGATTACAGAAGTCAATCTCAAAAGCAACACTGTTTATTTCTATTTAGAGATCACCAATTCTTCCCCTAGAATTGTACATACAAAGTCTAAAAATGTGTATCATTTTTAGGAAGCTAAACTGACCAAGTCTTTTAATTAATGCCCTCAAAGTCACACCCCTGGCTCATACCCAGCAGCAAGTACTGGCTAAGAAAAAAATGCATGTTAACTCATGGATACTCAAGAGACCAAGCAAAACCTCCTGCCAACACTAGGGGCTGGATATTGTAAACAAAACAAAAAAGCAAAAAAACTTCCTAACTGGAAGACCTCTATTTCTATTTTGAAATGTAAAAATATGATCTTACAGCTTTTAAGTATTGGAAAGTATTTTGAAAGTACCAAACTTCCTAATTTGCAATACAATTGATGAAATATTTCTATTTCAAGGTCAAAAAACCCTAAACCCACCAACAACTAAGGATCTAAACAGGTTTTGCTAATAACTGCTGTTGGGCATCTCACAAACAGCAATCTGAAACGAGAATTGTAACTAATTATTTCAAGATCAGCTAAGCTGGAAACTAATAGCATATTTAATATGACTGTTTTAAAGCACAGGTTTCGATTTAAAAAAACAAACATACAGAACCTACAGTATAGCTGAATTCATGCTGATGCTGAAAATGCACAAAGAAATTACATCTTTCAGCCAGCCATTCTTGTTTGTTTGTGGTTTTTATTTTTTTAAACAATCTTCCTATATGATATTTTTCTGTTACAACCTGATCTAGCTTTCACACAAGTCAGATGCTCCTACAAACAGAGCCCTCAGAGCTAGGTCAGCCCTTTGGCTTGGCATCCCTACAGAAGAAACTAAGAGTAGTGGTCCTTCACATTTTTTTTCAGTACACTGAGCTGTACCTACTCTCCTTTGAAAAGCTTACAGCTGGTTACTAACATTCAACAGGAGGGCACTCCTCGAGGTACAAAAGGTCATTTGCATTCCCAGAATTTTTTTGAGATATAAACTGTTAAAAATGAACACTGTCCTTTCTTTGCTTACATTGCCAATGAAGACATATAGATACCACCACTATCAACTGTTTCAAAGTCTTAAGTTCAGGCCTTTTGCTACCCATCATGCACCAAGTTTGTAACTGGAGACTAAACATGGTCACTACGCTGGCTACCATGCTGCCCTCTCCCTTCTTACTGTGCTGCCATGGTTGGTATTTTCTGTCAACTTAAAACAGACAGAACCCATACCCTCTCCGTCCTATAGTGAAATGCCTGATTGTGTTTTAGC
Organism: Aquila chrysaetos chrysaetos; assembly: GCF_900496995.4. Taxonomy (NCBI): domain Eukaryota; kingdom Metazoa; phylum Chordata; class Aves; order Accipitriformes; family Accipitridae; genus Aquila; species Aquila chrysaetos. The sequence continues at coordinate 26,597,029 of NC_044011.1, read as the reverse complement.
CTAATGGCTGTTTTAGTTAGCTGATGGATCTTAGCATGGGGTAGTTGTAAAGTAACATCTGCAGCCATAGAAGAGAATCCTGGACGCTGTCCAGATTTTTTATTAAGTGGATTTGATGTCTTGCAGGCTGGATTCCAGTCTTGTACCATTAAATGAGGCAAAGGGATAAAGAGACAGAGCCCCTCTATCCCATAGAGCACACAGCTTAAAAGATTAAGTAATTTTGTCTCACCCTAGATTTCAATTTTACTCTAATTTAAAATTTTTTTATCTGTAAATACAAATGTGTCTGGTGTAAAAAGCAGTTCTCCTTGGAAGCAGAAAGGTGAATAAAAAGGGAGGCTAGGCTGGTTCCTGGAGCAAAATACACTCTTAATCTTGCAAAGTGCTGAGAGCCATCCACTCAAAGTAAAAGACAAAGCCTCTCAAACTTACTGCAACACTTAGTTGTGCCAAGTCAAGAACGGTGTCCTCACAGTGAAAGGCAAAAACCTCCTACCAGATTAAGTGCTACAGGATCTGGCACTACGTGAGGATAAACAGGACGAAAAATTTTAATTTCAAGCTTCTAGAAGAGTATTACAGTAAATGAAATGAAGATAAGTTACTGTAAATGATTAAATTTCAAATTGGAGTTTTAATACATTTGCCTAGTTAGGGTCAAAGAAGCCTAATGAATAAAATCCACTCTGTAAACTAACCATCAAGGGAATGGGAATCAATTTTAGCTGTGCAGAGTTCACACAGAGCACTGAGGGGGAAAACCAGTTATGTGCAGAGTCATCAACACGGACAATACAGATGCGTGGGCACACAAACTCCCTGGATTCTGCAAAATAAGATTTTCCACATATTTCAGCATATTTGACATAAAATGCACTTTTCATCTTTAAAACAAACAAGGCTCAAAAGTTGAAGCCTGCAATATTTTAACATATTTACTTCTGGAGCACTCAGATGGAACATCAGCCTTGGCAGGGCCAGCACTGCACACACATGTGCATGCCCACTCTCTGGCAGTACACACGCCTCAAAGGGACGGGCAGGCCCGCAGAGGAACGCTCAGGAAAATTAAGATCACCGGGCTACCACAGTGAAGAGCATATCTCCTGAATGAGTGCATTCACAGGAGAGTTCAGCATGGTTTTATTTATGTACTTCATGCTTTAAGTCAGCTTTCCTTAACTTTTCCAGTTTCTGAGCACAGACAAGACCTTACACAAAACACTTATCTCAGCTTGATCTGTTAATTTAACCTTGTCTCTTGAGCTTTGACAGGTGAGTGCTGGCATATCTAGCTCTTGTTGTTTAACACGTTACCCCATGCAGTACCAATGCCTTCTCAGCCACACAGTACCAATGCCTTCTCAGCCACTTTTCTTCGCCAAAGCCCTTGCCGGGGGAAGCGTAACTTCTGTCCTCAGCACTGAAGGCAGACAGGCAACCTAGTAGACTAGGGCCTTTAACCCCTTTCACTGCAGGCGAGTCAGGGCTCTTATTTCTCACTGCTCTGGCTGGAAAGCTAGTGCTCAGTTTTAACATATACAGGATTTGGGTTGGTTTGTTCTGCAGCCAGACAAGCAATATAGTACCAAATGAGGTGTGAATTTACTCATTCATTTCAATGCAGTTAATGTTCAAAGATGCTTTGGGTCATTGAAACCCTCAAACTTCAAAGCCAATGAAAGTAAGTGTTTTGGAGAAAATTATGAAGTCAAAGCATAAACCAGAGCCAGACATTTGGCTTTTGTAACGTCACCTCACATTGCTGGAACAATGCAAAGAAATCTAAGTTTCCCAAAAGGGGCGGGGCAGGATTCCCCATGGGAGCTGCATATGCCAGAACCTGATGTGCTTCCATTCACGCCCAGGTAGTGCAACACCTCCTACAGGTGCTCTGCCTCTACAATGTCCAGCTTCTGAGATGAGAGACCCTGCCGTGAAGATGCACAGTAAATCCAGAGTGTCCGAGCCACCTCTGATGCATGTGGCCCATCCCCAGCAGCACATGCAGGCACACACCACCAGCTTTCCTCGAGGCAAGCAGACCAACCTGTGCAGACCTTATTCCCAAGGGGCTGACAGCCCTTCACCATTCCACAAATAAAGCATGTTCCTCAGCAACAGGATGGCAGAAAGTGGCAGGGCAGAAACTGGGGCCAGGAGGGCCAAAGTATAGACAAGCTCTTGCATCAGACACTTCCCACTTTACCTAACATAAATGAAACTCTCCACGTCCAAACGACCCCAGGGTTTGAGGACAAATGCAGGCTCCCTCTTCACCTCAGCCATACTCTCCCTTCCCCCTCTTACCTCGCCTAAGACATGACAGGGATCACATGCACCCAGGGACCTTAGAGCTGGAACACCCAAAGGGGGTAAAAAAGGTTCAAACAATTCAAAGAGAAAATATCCATAAGGTAAAGATGACACATTGCCAGCTTCATCACATGAATAACAGCACCAGACGTAGAACAGGTACCTACATTTTTCTTCTGGCTTTGAAGCACTTGATTTCTGTACAATCCTGGCCTTGAAGAATCAGCCACAAACTAGACCGGCAATTCTGAAATGGGTGATGGAGGTTTGCTTCTCTCAGGAGAGTCAGAGTTAAGAGTTTAGCCTGTCTCTGACCAAACTCAAGAGCGGTTCTCACAGTTTAGCCTCGTAAATATTTCAAATGTCTCATGTGCTACCCTATCTCTTCTTACACCATAAGTCACAGGACAGATATGCTGGTGCAACAAACACACTGCATAGAATTCTTGGCATTTTTTAAGGGTAGGAAATAAAATGTTACTTCCCCCCCTGCCCATGTTCACATTCTCTTTTCCACAAGCATTAGACTTTGGGACTGATTTTGTGCATGTATAGGAAAGAAAAAGCTATCACCCAAAGTCCAAGCAGAAAATAAATCACAACAAATTTTGCAGCAGTCGGGGGAAGGGAGGGAAGAAAGGATCAACAATTCTAATCCAGCCAGTGTATGTATATATTGAAGTCAACAAGCTTAAGCAGAATATTCCAACAGCTCTGATTATATCACAGTAATGATAAGCCTATATCTTGCTGTGCAGCCACAGCTTTGCGGGAGCTGTAACTGAGCTCCATCCTATCAGTTTTATTCCCCAAAGTCTTCACAGAGCTTAACAAGTTCTCTTCCTTCATTTAGTGCTCCAGTTTCTATGTAAACACCTCTTTTAAAGCACTTTGGTTCAAACTGTCAGGCAGACTGTCGCAACATTTGCAAGTGAAATCCTGCAACACCTAACAGTGTAGGTCCCCTGAACTTTTTGCACTGGAGTAACCAACATGTAGCCTTTCAAGTGCAATTACATGCTTCAGGCATCCATCACCTCTACTGAAGCGGAGCCTGGTCCTTAGTTATTGTCATTTTCTAATATCATCGCCACCACTGGACAAAATATTTTAGAAACATCAATCCAGAAAGGATGTACTTAGAGCCTAGTACAAATTACTTCCTTCCTGCCTAATCTGACATTTATCCATTACACATACTCTTAATTACGCATCACTAAAGGGAAAATAAATAGAAAACAAACAAAAACCCCTCCCCACAACAAAAACCTTGCAAAAGCTCCTACATCAATAACCGTAGATCAGTGATCATGCGGTCACCTCCCCCGCAGAATTACCTTTCCCATTTTCCTCAGGTACTCTGCTTCACCAGTCCCGCTGTACCTCAATACAATGTTCTGCAACAGTTTCCACTCTGACCCCATATGATCAAACACACTTGTAAACAACCTCATTATTAACATGATTCATATTGGGGAAAAAAAAAAGAAAAAGGGAGGCGACATCTTTCTAAGTTTGTAAGGTATTATTTGTGGTTTCTTTCTCAGTTATGTAGCGTCTTGCTACCATAAATCTGCACTCATACAATTCCTATCAGTACAGAGAGGGAGGGTTTCTTGCACCTTCTTCACAATTTCTCTGTATTTCAGTTTCAGAGATATAAAATGGGGATCATTTTTCTCTATCACACAGCAGTCTTGTAAGACTGGATTAATAATGGAGCTGCATGGCTGCAGAATTTTTGCACAGAGAAATTGTCAGCACAGCAAAGTGTCTTTTTAGTTGTTTTACGCCAGTACCACCGAACAGAGAGCTGCTACCTTCTGGCTTTTAACAGGAGACATAAATCCTACTTATAAGTAATTGTGGACGTAAACCTGTAGGAAAGTTGACGGAAGATGATTTGTGCACACAAATTAGGGAGTGACAGAAAAGATGACTTGTCTACACAGTTACAAGGGAAGTTGAAAGGAAGCCTAGTGTGGAACCAGGATTTTCTGACTTATATTGTTTCTACCACTAGACCACCACTTTCTCTAGTAGAATAAGAAGCAAAGAGGACTTTATTTCCCTCTCCAGATCAAAAACACCTACACAGAAAGAACCGCACAGAATTTATCGAGTCTGCTCTGAACAAATGGAGGTGCTAAACTGACCGACACAGAATTATTTATGTAAGGAACAAAAATAACTTTTACTACTACTTTTAGTGACTAAAAACCTATATAGCTTCATGAGCTCTTCTACTTTTGGTACTCTCAAAAAACTACTCTGCAGCTTCTAACTATGTCTGGGTAGTGAGAGAGAGAACAATGTTTGCAATTTCTTTGCTGTGACTGGGAACTTGCCTTAGGATAGAAAAAAAAATTCAACTCCAATAGCCACACATGTACAAAACCAACTTCCCCAGTTCAAATAAAGAGACAAATCATGCTTTGATACAATAATCAGCTCAAAAAGCCCAAATTGTAAATAAGTTCTTATCCCCCTGTAACTGTGTATAAATGTACCAAATGGTAAGAGCATGTAAGTACTCTTTTTGTGTATGCTGCATTATTCCTACCCTTTTCACATCAACTACCCAGAAACTGGCATGTGACACCAATATGAAAAACCACTTACAATAAGGAAAATACAACATGGTGACAATAAGGATGCGCCAGGTTGAAGAGATTATTGAAGAGATCAGGACATCAATTTGAACCAAGTAAAATTACATTGAGGAAGGCCAGACACATACTGCATTTTTATTTACAAAGCTATAAATCTTCCTTTGAATACAAAATGTTATAAAAAAACACCTTTCAAATGCACTCAGAATTTTTTTCACATTGTATGATATTAATAGCCAGACTTTTTCTACCTGTGTCTTAAAGGTAGAAATAGTTAAATAATGCAGTTTGTTTTCATTCAGCACAAAAAGAATCCCTGGAACACTTTAAATTTAGATTTCTTCTTTAACAGTATGATTGCTACTATCTCAGTCACTCAGAGTGGTGAAATCATAATTAGCATTCACCAAGAGAAAATGTAACCTCCTTTTTAAAATAGTTTCTGAAAGAATTGTGACTATTATGAATTATGAAAGTAAAACATTAAGAACTGTGTTTGAGCAAAGCCTCATTTCAGTTTTATTCCCATCAGCGATGGCTGAGCAGACAGTACCAAAGCCAGCACCTGTCCTGCCCCGTGACCTGCACTGCTGGGTTTAGGGTTCAGACTTAGAGGTGCAAGTAACAATGAATTACTTCTCCCTTAACACAAGCAGAGGCACAACAACATTTTCAATAATCAAGGCTTGCTCAGGACAGTTTTTGCAACAACAAAACTACTTCAATTAGGGAAGCTACGCTGAACTGGAATAATTGTTCTGGTACAATCAGAAATATAAATGCACTTTATTTTGCTACAGAAGTGCTTAAACTAGCTGTGCAGCTATTTCCATGAAAATGGCTCTAGATAATGTACTTCTGTACCACTGACTCCTGCCTATAAGGGAAGAATAGCTGCTGTATGACATAGATTGCAAAGGCACAGTAAAACAGTGGAGCTGCTGCATATAGATGAGGACCAAGTATACATATGTTCATATTGCTTGTTCAGCAAAATCACGTTTGAAAGCTCAACGTGACACAGTAAGTTCCCATTTTAAAGTGGGCACGTTTTGTCATAAAAATTTTACATGGCCTGGGTCAGCAAACATCTATCTGAATAAAACACAAAAATCTGATTACAGCTGAAAGGAATTGTATTCAATAGGAGAATAAAGGCCTGGAGTTTACTACTACGTTGAGCATTTCAGCAACATGAAATACTTCACTATTCCAAAGCTACTTAATTTACCAGGGAGATGGCTTGAGGTTGTAAGGAAAGTGAGATTTCTGGCCCTGCTCAGTCCATGTACCCCACAGCACACCTAGGAGTCTCCCAGAGTAACAGAGGGTGGACAAGATTTGTCCCTTACTAGCAACAGCCACCCCTTCTGCTATTCATCATCAGCATCCAGGCTTTCCCTCCTCTTAAGATGGTTCAACAACATACGTTGATTTTATATATACACATCACATCTTGAACTATATTTGTACATACTATGCACAGCTTCCAGAAACATGTCCCCACCGCTTTTCACTTCTCCTTTGCTGCAAGGGATGTTCAGTATGAGAAGTTAAGACCCCAACAATAAGACCCATGGTAACCAAAGAGATGACATCGGCAGAAATACAAGAAGGCTCCACGGCTGTTCTCTGAAATAATTATTTTTGCTTCACACCTGGGTTGCTCATATTTAGGTCACTGGTTTTGTATGTCCAAACCCAGCAGGATCTGCCTCGTATACCCTGGGCCGGCAGACCAGAAGACATTCAAACAGGGTGAAAAGCCTCATGTTCTGCTCCTCACTCACCTTGCTTCCCTGTCAGCTCAGCTCAGCTCACCTCACAACCCATCCTGCCCATCCTTGAGCAATGCCGAAACGCAACAAGCAAATGTTCCATGTAAAAAGCTGCAAGACCAACCATTTTTAAAGGCTTCCTAGGGCAGCACAGAAGAAACTAACCCTGTAGGAGAAGACCTGAGGCAAACCTAACCGAGTCTTCTCTGACCCCACCTATGGCACAGCACTGAAGGAAGAGGGGGGGGGGCAGAAAACCCACTCTGGGAGGCAGCAGGATTCTGCTTCTCTGGGCCTTAATGGGGTTTTTGTCAACCGTAAGAGATACTGACAGTTCTCACAATGAGGTGGACATAAACAAGTTAGGGTAAATTGCAGTCTTCCTATAGTCAAGAGTAGCTCAAGATTATATTCTTTTTTTAAATTACAGTTTGTTGACTTTATCATTCATTGCAAATTAAGCAAGCACCCTCCTTTTAACAGCTGTTGCTAAAAGAAGTATTATGCTCTACTTCCCTAAGAACAAATTGGTCTGAAAAATGTATTTACTGAAGTCAGCATTTTTTTGCCAGGAGGAAGCAGACTTTGTGCATTGTAAATATTTTATTAGGGTCCACTCCAGACAAGACTGAAACTATAGGCAAAAATTTCCATATGCCTGTTTCCTGGTACAGCAATAGGAAAGGAGACAAGGGACTGCACTGTCATCTGCAGCAGTACTACATCAACATTAGCCATGCTATCACAGTACTGAAGTTACTGATGATGGATAAAATGAACACCAAGCACCAGGAGCGAGTAACCCACAAACTGAAAGCACAGGTAACATGCCTGTTTCTACTGCCGTTTTCCCTCGCTATACCACTTCTCCTGAGGCAGCTAGAGCAGGAGGTGGCTACAGTAACAGATGGGGAGTAGAGAAACACAGAAATGTATCTAGCAGCTCCCTGCTCCAAAAATACACTTGCACAAAGGGCCGCGTGTAAGCACAAACTGAAACAAGCCCATAGTTCCAGGCAGAGGGAAAGACGCCAAGCTGCCAGCAGCTCTCACCCTTGCAGATTCTCCAGTGTTTAATAAAGGGTAGAGTTACTGGCTTTTTACCTGCAGCCATGGGGTCTGACCAAGACTCCTCTCTTCTATCCAGAGGTCCTTTGTCACAAAACCCATGGAAATAATAGCTGGAGGTTTCCACCCCCATAAGCTTTGGTTGAAATTGCCTGCTGAAACTTTCCGACACAACACCGAATTTGCTGGCCAGACAGAAAATTCAGACACATTTTGACATCACACAAGAACTTTTTCCCTATGAAGCATAGCTAAAAATAAAGGAGAAGCCCAAGGTTGAAAAACAACACAGCAAGCTAACTTGTCATAACCACTGACAGCACTGCCCCATCAACCATAACGGTGTTGCATGCCCACAGAAAAGGACTGTCCTAGCTCTCTAGAAAAGCGACAGCAGTGTTGGTGTGGAGGTGTGACAGGCTTTGACAAGGCAGCATGGCACAGTAGGCTGCCGCAGGCCCACAGGTAGCAGATGATGTGTCAGGGGCAGTCCTCACAACACCCTTTACCAAGCTCTCTGTATTACCATATTCCAGCACTCCCCTGTTGTGCAGCTGCTAGCTTTCAGCTGGCATAGCATTTACCCAAGAAAAGAGGGAAGAGAAGTGTGGGGGCAGGAAAGAAGAGTTGCCTCCCCACACCCGACTGAACAGTCTTACAGCCATGGACTAAAGGAGGCATCATGTCTCAAGCACTACATGTTTACAATACTAGCAGTATGAGTGATCACGCACTTTCTCAATCCTCTGTCAAAAAATCCCACGATTATATCAGCCACTATGAGAATTCAGGGTTTTAAGATTACTCTTGGTCATCTTTCAGTTCAAAATGGAAAAAAAAAAAAAAAAAAAAAAAATCAAATCCCATTTACTATATGAAAAAAGGAATCCATGGGAAAGAAAATAATTTCTTTACTGTTTTAAGATTGTCTCTGTCTTGGTATTCTGAAAGGGTATGCAGACACCAGAGCTCAGAGCAGCCATTGAAAGGGAGGAAAGCAAACAATTTTAGCAAGAAAATGAAAAACCAAAAGCAAAGCCTACAACCCAAAATTCCCTTTTCTACATGCACAAATCCCAAAAAAGGGGGGTGAAGACACCATTGTCATTGGTATTTTAAAAAAGGATCTTTCAAAAAGTGTTAACAGTAAACAGGAATCATCCCAAACGTGCCTCAAAACCAAGTAACGCTGTGCTAGATTCTTTTGCTTTTTGTGGTGTGAGAGGAAGTGGTGAAAAAGGGTCAGGTCAGGACTTTCCCATTCTTAAAATTTTCTTACATGTCAAAGATAAAGGAATGCAAGGGGAAGTTTTATGAATATTCACTCGCTCGACTTAAGAGACACTTATTCCAAGTACTTTATCCAGTTAAGATCTGCACTTGAAGACAAAAGGGAGTTCAAAAACCTTGTTCTCTTGATTTTTTTTCACAACTTCAATTTTATACAACTATTGCTCAGGTTACCTACAGGAAGAGACAAGCCACTAAATCAGTTTTCCAGGAGACAGTAGGTACAACCAGAAGAAAAATACAGTCAAGCAGTTAAGAACAGCCAGATTCACCCACCTGCCAACATGGCCAGAGCTGTGACTTCAGAGCTATAATCATGTCAGGTGTTACCAGGAGCTGTCAAGTTAAGTCCTCTGCTAATAAACCACAGATAAATCAGCAACAGGTTGGTTTGGAAATTTACAGGCTGCTGAGTTAGATCTTTGCTGGAAAAGAGAATTAAGCTGTTTTGACAGCTCTTCTCTGTTCTTTTAAATCTCTTCCTATGTACTGCCATAAACAAAGGGATTCAGAGTTTACTTAATGAGCAGTCACTGAAAGTAAAGGAAGTTCACAGTGCATGCTGAGTGGCAGCATACAATGTGCTGCCAACTGTATTCAATGGTCCAGATTCTCCAATTACTTCATTTAATATGGCTTTTGATATTAACAGTACTGGCTATGCAAATACCCTTCCCAAGCACAGCTGGGAGGGAAAAGTCAGTTTATGACACTGGTTTGAAAAGCACAGGCATCAGTGCATTAGTCTTAGCCCTGAAGAAAGTTCAAGACAGCTATCACCTTAGGGCATCAGGCTGCAACGTATTTAATGAAAAGCCCAGAGCTGACTTAGGGAACATTTTTGGTCTGCCTGGCCTACAAGAAAGGTGATGGGGCTTGTCTCAACATGTGGAGATGAATACATGCTCCTAGAAAAGCTGCACACACATCTTCCACTGCAGCAGCCAATGCCACCCATCCAGCAGCCCCAGACAACTCTGACCCATCAGACAGCAGCAAGGAAGCAAATATTACTTCTTGGGTAAAGAAAGAGGAGGCAGTGAACATGGAGGGTGACTGGTCATTACAGGTGCTTGTGAAGATGGCACCAAGGAAACAAGCGGTAGTAATGTGGGCCATGGTAATATGGGAGTCAAAACTGATGTGATATGATAGAGTCTAAAAATGCCCCTGATTGTTTTAATTCAGTTGTCCCTGGAACTAGAAATTATTTTGCCCCTGTGATGTTTGGTCAGCAAAGTCATTTTTCAAAACAGATCTATTAGAAAAAAGATGATCAGATCTGCTCATGTGCTGTTAGGCTCTGATACAGCAGCTCACCCAAAACACAGCCCACAGAATGACTGCAGTAGACTGAGTGTGCATGTGAACTAAAACCTGAAACCAGTTTTTGCTAAAATAAATACACAGAGCCACATAGATTGCAGTTCAGCAGCTGCAGTTAAGCAGCTGCAGAGCCTGGCCATAGCTTTGGAGTAATCCTCAAGAAAGTCTCCTTAAATAATAATAACAGAGAAATAAACAAGAATCCCCAATAACGACTCTCCACTACAAAGAGAGCCTCAACAGGCAAACGAGAACTACTTCTGCACTGCTCATCTTTACAGGCAGCTGGAAACTATAGTTCAGAAGGGCCTGCACTTCTGATTCATCTCAAAAGCTTGTGTGTTTGGAAGCCCTACAGTGACAGCACAGGGCACTGACTCAGGATCCAGTGATTTAGCTGAAGCACTTTAAGATGCTCTTGCCCACAGCTGTTGCTCATCTCACCCCTCTGGCAGGTTTTCCTCCCCACTGCATCAGGGCAGCATAAGGGAGGTGCGTACACTCCTCATCTGCTGCAGTTCACGCTCACCTTATCAATCTGAACTGAAGTTGATGGCAGTTAACACTAACACACCAGGCAGCCTTACCATCATCCTACCTCTGCTTCAGGGCAGAAGAAAGCAGAGGAAGACTACTGCTAAGGGACAGTGACATCTCAGCTCCACTCTTCAATCCAGAAAGCCTCATGAGTCAGAGCTTTAGACAACAGCAATGTTAGTTATGGTTCTGCTAATTTTAGCTCATGCTTAACCCACAGTTCCCAAGTCCCTGCAGTGCCTTTCCAGGTGCCAAAAGCCACAACTACCCTATACCTCAACTGCCAAAACATACAGCTTCCCAGCTGAGAGGCTCTAATGCACTTACATAAACTGTATGCTGCAGAAATACATTTTTCAAATAAAGACAAGAGGAAGAAAACAAGGATGGCTTTATTTACCCTATTGCTGTGTGCATATCTTAATTTTAAGGAACAAAAGTTCAGCTGCATAGTTCCTGTGTTTCAGAGTCCACTCCAGGACGCACAAGACAGACTTAGTACAGAGGGCAGCTCAGGAGTGTCCCACAGCAAGGTAGCAAAGAGCCTGCCAGGGCCAGCTTCTACCCCAAGGAGTAAGAGGAGAGGGGCAAGGGAAACAAACACACACTTCACACACTCCCCTCAGAGTAAACTGGGAAAGCTTTTAGAAGTAAACAAACAACCCCCCTGCCCCATATTCTCAGAAAGCCACCCAAGCAGAATGCTTTTACTACGGTAACTGAAGGGTTTGTTTTATAAGTTTTCTCAGATTTAGTCAACCTTACCAGCCTCCTCCTCCTCTCCTTATTCACACTGAACTGTGAAAGGGACTTCAGCTCTCTCCAACCAATTAAAAACTAATTGAAGCAACAGACTGGCACTATACAGCCTGAGCAGTCTAAGAGACTGAAGACTCAGCTCAGATGAGGCCTACACAATGTCATAACATTTCATTTTATTTAACCTCATAACACAAAGAGCTGAAAAGAATATTCACAGGCATCCAATCCTGAAAAAAAATTCTTTATTCCAGCTCAAGTCCACTGGGTTCAAAGAACAGTACACATACTTTACTCTATGCATGCAACACAGCACCTACAGGAACAGAGCCAGGTTTTATTTATTTGTAAAGCTCTGTGAGGAAGTTACACACACACAGTTTCTCTCTCAAAAAATAAAGCTGTGTTAGAACATAAGTTAGTGTATTTTATTTATTCAAGGAGACATCCTCACCCATTTAACTGAATGAATGACAGACCATTAAGATGGATTTGTCTACACTTGGGTATAACCTAATCTTCTCTGCTTTAGACAATTACTTTTGTTACTGCTAGGACAGTAAACTATGTCAAGGAATTGCTGGAAAGAATTCTGTCTCTCAAAGACGAATAAAATTCAGAACAAGTATTTACGACAAACCCAAATCTTTCTACCTTACAGATACTAAACTTTGTGCCTGCTTCTGCCCATTAGGTCTTTTAGGAAGTGGACAGTTTCAAATGCTCTCAAAGAGTTGCTGCAAATAGAAAATGGGTATAAGTATGCAGCACTGACAATCTGAAAAAGTCAGCAGCAAGAAAGATTTCACATACACCCATACCTCTCCTATTGAAATCTCTTCACTGCACAATATGCAACCAACAATTTTGATGAGAAATACCTAACTTGTGGTTCATGGAACAGACATAAGGCTAAAAAAGGGGCCAGGAGGCTAGCTTGGTAAGGCAGGGAAGGAAAGCAGCTGGTGTTAAGGAGTCAGGATCAGTAGACAACATCCTGACAGAAGTCAGGCAGAGAGCCCAAAGGAGCAGATCTGCATTTCTGAAACGAAGGATTTTCTTTTGGATACAAACAGAAGAGAGATGCAATGTGGCAGAGGAGAACTGCTTTTGCGTGTGGACAGTAAGTGTGTTTTGACTGACTGCAGGAAGAAAGGGACAAGACTGACCTGTAAGGCAGCTGGCAGTGATTCTTTGGAAAGAGTGTGTTTAACACACAATTTACGCCCTCAAAAAGTCCTCAGTCAAAACTGGAAATGAATGGAAAAGAAAATGCTGAAGTGTATTTGCAGATAGGGATTATTTGGTGTGGAATCAGAGATCTCAATGAAGAGTGTAAGGACAGAGTATAATTTAATTGAGAAGGAGAAAAGAAGACAAAGAGCAGGAGAAATTCATGATGCTTTCCTTGCACAAGCTATACTTGTCACAGTGTACTTACATGGCTAACATGCAAATCCGACCAAAAACTCAGAAGAGCAAGCCCACAACAAAAAGCACAGTTCACAGCAAAACTAACTCAAAGAGATTCTGAATTGACCTTTAACTATATCTCTTTCTGTCATGTTTCAATACAATCAACCTTAATAATTAAAAGCACTTAGGTGCTCACAAAATCCCCTCTTAATGACCATGCAAAGCAAGGAAATTTACTGAGCAATTTGACAGCCTGACCCTGTACAGGAAACCCCCAAGGATTTCTACAGCAACCAGTTAACTCCAGTTCTCTTGGTGGCCTTCAGCACTGAAGAGTTTGCTGAAAAGCAGCGACCAGAAGGCAAGTAGACTGGTGTGAACTGCAGAATCTCAAAAAGCTCATTTCTCTCCCATGCACAATGCAAGCCAAATCTTAAAATTCCTGCAGCATCCAGTTATGAAACTACAATAGAAGAGAGAAACAGATGGCTAAAGCCTTTTGGAAAAAAAAAGATTAAGCATTACTTCATTTCCAAAAGAGAAAGATGTATATTTGAAAATACAGAACTTAATTCAGACCATACCTAATTGATACAAAAGCAGGCAACTTGCCTCATGGAAATGAAGCCTGTCTTCCGTTAAGGCAGCATACAAGAAAAGTTTAACCCTTTGACAACATCATGGCTCGCTGTATTTTTAAGTGGGATTTAAAAGCAAAGCAGTTCATATAGGAGATGACAGGTATTACAAACATTGTAAAAAATAACATATTTCTTTACCTCTAAAGCAATCCTGAATGGCAAATCCTGTCGAAAAGCATCTTTATGTTTATTCTTTTCCAGCTGTTTTAAGCAGTTAGCACCTACGTTCAGGTAAGCAGCTTTCTTGCTCATAAAAGCATCTAATGGACAATGACATTAGGAACTTGGCAACCTCAGCTCTGTAAGTTAGGCCATTCTCTGTGGAAACCAGTCAATACTACACTTGAAGCCTCTATTGAGTCCTTGACTTGCAAGATATCACTCAAAAATAAGGAAACACAAAAGCCATCCTGGAGAGCTCATGTGTTCAGCATTAGATGCTTCAGCAGCTCTGTAAAACAGCTATCACAGCTGCAGGTCCAAGGACTGGAACTGATCTCTGGTCCAAAGGAATATTTTACTCCCGTGAGGCTCCTCTGCTGAGCCTGTGCCTCAGACAAGCCTTGCTTGACTCAGTCGCCTGAACAGAGGCCTCCAGCAGCTGAGAAGCTGCAGGGTACACAAGGGATGCATGCCAGGCTGGCAGGCTTGACACAGGATCCACAGGAGACCTGGGCTTCTCCAAACTGGCAGCTGGGACTGGCAGAAAACTCAAAGGCATCTCAAACAGTGCTAGACACCAGTGTTCAGGCAACTGAACTGGGTCCCCTGAGCAAGCCACAGTATTACACCTGCCAGTGATGCCCAGCACACTCCCATGTCACACAGCAGTCTGCTCCAACAGCACAGAGCAGCAAATACAACTCTTTTTTGTAGAAGCTTAAGCAAAACGCATGAGACTGACTTCTGGTTTTATTCAACAGCACTGAGGATAAGCACTAAATTAACTCTCTCCTACCATGCATAGTCCTTCCAGGCCAGGACTGCAGCTCACTGGCGAGGCTGGGTGGAAAATCCTGCGCTGCCCCAGCTTATTTGAAGGGTAAGTGGAGGATGACACACTCCAGCACTGCCAAGCAAGCGCCTTTCAAAAAAAATCAAGTGCTTATATGATTAATGCAAAGCATGACGTTTTCACAGTAGCAGGAGTCACTAATCCATATTAAAGACAAAGACTACATTTATTTATTTTTAATGAAAGGCTCTAAATGAACCAACTGCTCAATTTTTCAAAGGTACTGAGCAGCCACAATAGTTAGGTCTGGGTCAGCGGCAGCAGCCAGAATGCCACAGAAGCGACTCAGTCCTGTTAGTTACCTGAAAATAAGGTTTTTCTAATGAAACAGTGACAACACTGGACACTCCATCACAACCTGTCCCCCCCCCAAATGCACGACCAATGAAAAGCAATTGTCTGAGAGTGGCTGTCTTTAATCATCAGTAGAGACAAGAATCGGAAACTGTAGAGAGCAGAAAAAGCAAAGAAAAGGAGTTTCAGCCTATGCTGGACAAATGCTGCTGTACCTAGAAATAACACTTTCAAAGAGTGAAGCAGCAACACCAGAGTGGTAGCAACTTCCCACACAGCCAGCATAACTCCAGAAAAGAGCAGGAGCTATTTTGAACACTAAACTAAGTTTAAAAAAAAAAATTCAAATCAATACAAGTCCAGAGGGGATAAAAAGTATTAAAGCCAACCAGAAACACACCCAACATTGCAAACCGCACAGGATCAGTTACAAAAATATTCTAACACACAAGTCATTTTCTGAAGAGTTAGACAAATGTAAACCTAACAGAAGATAGCAGTTCACAGAGAGGCACCCAGGCTGTTTTGGTCACGCACAATCCTCGCACACAGACACATCTCAATTTAAGTGTGCTTATGACTGCATTGTCATTTATTTTACAATATGAATGCAGCATTCTTTTCCTCCAGAAACACTGCATTGTTAAAATGCCAGTACATTAAAATAACTTACTGCTTACTACATTTCGATCAAACAAACTACAGACTACAGCACTGACACTTAATATATACTGAATGCTTTCACCAAGAACAGCATATGGAGTTCATTTCTTCTGTTTTGTTCTCACATGGGCCAAACTCAGAGACAAGCTTTAGAAACAGAGGAAGCAGTGATTCTGTCAGCACGTGCAAAACTATCTTCTCTAAAGTTAAGGAAAGACCTAGCTGAAGGTTCTCAAAATATATAAATATTTACCCTTTTGTTTTATACAGGAGTTCCACTTACGGCAGAAATATTGTATTTTAGCTTGCATGCTTAAAGAACATTTTTGTTAAGGTTCTCCAAACAAGAGGAAGCAGAATAGAAAAGCCTACAATCAAATGACTGCGAGTGATGTTCTTTCCCAATTGTTATTTTTCCTAGAATTCATCCACATTTCACCACCATACTGTTGCTTCGTCATAACCAACACAAGCACTGATTTTGCCTACATTTAAATTCAAGAAAGTAAAATGAAGGTTCAGAAAGACAACCTATTTTTAAAAAATTATTTGCATATCCGAGGTTTTGAAAGGCTGTTTCACTACTTCACACACAGGCATTTTGCTCGGTGGGCACTATAGTTCGTGGTTAAACAATAACGTAATTGTTTCTAAAATAACAAGATTGTTCACAAGAGAACTTTTGTGTGTGACTTTTTCTTAAATCAAGTGAAAGTTAGCTGCAGATCCAATTAGAACATTCCCCTGCAGCATTCATACTTTAGTGCTGAAGCATTCTGCAAATTCTCAAGCAAGGAGTGAATCAAAGTGAAAATGAAAGCCAAAACAGACTAGTTTATGCAAACAAAACATAAAAAGTAATAAACACAACTGCTGAAATAAACCTGATAAACCAAAATTACTGTGGAAAACTCTTTGGCCTGAACTAGACAGTAGATGCCATAAGATAATCACAACAGCCTCTTTCAACTTTTAAAATGTTTTTATTTGTAGTTTATTCTGTGAAAGCAAGTTCAACTTCCAAAACAATTCTGCTTCTTAATAATCTTTCAAAACATTTTAGGCAAGAAGATAACTTGTTAAAAATTTTTTTAACCTGACAGTGTTCCTTTAAGACAGAGCAGCAAGCATCGTTCCAGCATATCTGACAGAGATTTCCAACTCCAAGAGACAGAATTTAAATTTGTAGAGGCAATTACTCATAACCAGTGAAAGCAGTCAATGCAAGTGCCAAACTTGTTGGCAAGAAGAAAGGCCAAGTATTAGAAAGGAGGCTGCAGTTTATTACAAGGCAATTTGAACATCTCAGTCCACGAGGTCTGGAAAGTACTTCCTTCGTCCCCTGACACTACAGGCTCACACTAACGTGAGGAATTATGTCAGTAACATCAATATTCCAAACATAAAAAAAAGCACTTAAGTATTTGTATAATGGAGTTCTTTGCCTTACTATTTAAAAGCTACTTCCAGTCTTCCCTAGCAGATTTATTTAAGCTCATTTTGCACAGGAAGGAAAATGCACCAGACCCGTATCATTAACTGTTAACTGCTGTCTAGTCAGCTCCAAAGCCATGCAATGGGACCACCACTGCACAAAATTCTTGTCTGACTAAACAAATACCTTAAGAGAATTCCCAAGGATCTGTCTCTTGCCTCTTCCCATTAAAAGATGGAAAGGAACAAGGAAAAGGAGAGACAAGACACCTTCAGATAAAAAAGTCAAAATCGAAATGGGTAATCACCCCAGATTAACACACCACCATCTTCAGGACTGATCTCAAATGCCTCAGTCAGCTACCAACAGTGTCAGCAGATAACACTGAGCACCAAGAGCTGAGTTGGAAGTTGGAAAACAGCTCTTGGGAAACCTTAAAAAACAACCACACAAAACCAACAACCAAAACCACACCACTAAGTCACAGATGCCAAGCTAATAAATGCACCATCCGCTGCATGAAAACAACAATGCCAGCTAAGTAAATCAGAGTACAGAACAGAACCAACAGGTCCAAGATAAGTATGCAGCAAAGCAACCACTCATCAAGAAAGACAAGCACCCCACACAGCTGCTTCTGCAATGGGCAAGCAAGAGAAAGCTAGGGGAAGCAAGACAAAATGAGCAACATCCTTCTTATTTCAGCACCAGCAACTTACTCCACCATTTGTGCAGCAACATGAGCCGCTTCTTACCATTTTTTGGTGCACTCGACCATCAACTCCTGGTAAGAGGCCACAAACTGGAACTTGGATGCATGTTTCCCAACACGCTGCAGTCTTTTCCAAACTGAGGCCATGATGGTGAGAAATGCTAGTCCTCTTACACAGAGGCAACTCTGTGAATACCAATGTAGGTTTAAGAGTGCGTGTGCTCAATACTAGCAGATTTGTATACAGACACAGTAAAAACAGTCGGGAGGAACTTGATGGGCTGTCTACAACTCATATTCTGCCTCTCCCTTCTTCATGGTAAATCGCAGCCTAGCTGAATAGTTCATCAGTGGCCAGGAGCAGCATGCAATAGGAGCAGACAGGTAACTGAAAGGAAGTTCTCTCATGGAATCATCACTCCTCACACAGTAGATGATGGGGACACTGCAGGACTGGAAGACAAGTAAGACAGGGGGAGAAAGCATTGGTTAATATACTCCATACTACAGTGTTGCAATTGCACGTGATTGAACAACTACAAAAAAACCACAAAAACATACCCCCTTCCTGTTGTCATCCCCCCCTCTAACTAAATAAATAAATAAGAATGCTGCAGCAATTTCAGGAATGCAAACCACGAGTCTGTTTGGAAACATATCAACATGTCCTTTTATCAGCACCATCATAACTGGCAACAACAACAAAAAAGGGCAGGTCAGGGCCACACCGAATCGTTATGAAGCATCTCCGGGAAGCAATGCAAAGTGGCTGAGGTGCTGCCAATGTGCACCCAGAGGGAGGGACACAGGGAGATGAAGACAAGTTCTTTGTCTTGATGACAAAAGGTGTAACAGTTGTTTCCTCTCACACACACACACCTCCTGCTCCCGTTTCTCTTTCCAAGGAGAAGGAACAGCCAAGAAGCCGGCAAGGGAGTGTTACTACTTAAATGCCTGTGCCAGGGTGAGGAGGAGGATGAAAGAGGAAGGGGCATTTCCTGAGCCCTGGCTGCCCAGGATTCCCCATCTTTCTCGCTGCATCATATTGAAATGGAAATGTCTCTCCATCCTCAACTGAGAAACGCTCATCAGGGAGGTGAAAAGGGAGAGGAGAAACCCAGATGGGTCGTCTCCCTCCAAAGGAAAGCAGCATCTCCGCCGGGCGCGGAGGAAAAAGCCTCTTCATTAGGAATACGGGGAAGCAAAAGGTGGCCGCGCCTGGCGCGAAGGCAGGGTAGGATGGCATCAGAGCTGGCAAGAAGGCAACCTGGGGTCCAGGAATGTCCCCCTGGAGAGGGCCGTCCCCACGGAGCCCCGCGGCGAGGAGCGCCCCGCTCCGCCTCACCAGCCCCTGTCACCTCAGCGCCCAGCCCGCCGGGGCAGAGCCCCCCGCCCCCCCGCAGCCGTTGGGGTTTAAAAATTAAAACGCCAACGGCGGGGAGCAAGTGGCGGAGGCGGCTCGGGGAGCGGGGGGGAAGAGACGCGGGGCAGCGCGGGCGGCTCCCTCCGTGCCGCGGCACTCACCTGCCCCCGGCTCCTCACGGGCGGTCCCCGCCGGGCGGGCGCGGGCGCTGGCACCACACGGCAGGCGAGAGGCAGCGCTGCCGCTGTCCATTACTGCGGCAGCACCGCCGGCGGCAGCGCCCTGCGGCCGTCCCCGTCCTCCTGAAGCCTCATGGCGAGCACTGGGCACACGCCGCTTCTCCTCGCCCTGCCGGCCGGGCAGCCAGCGCGGGTCCCGCCGCGGCTCACGCCACCACCATCGCCCTCCTGCCGGCGCTGCGCTGCGCTACGCCTCGCCTCGCCTCGCCTCGCCTCACCCCAGCCCCGCCGCTCCCCCCGCCCCCGCCCCCGCCGCCCGGCGCCTGGCGCAGCCCGCCCCCGCCGCGCCATTGGCCCCGCCGCGCGCCCTCCGCAGCCCATTGGCTGTCGCCCCGTGTCAATCACCTGCTGGCGAAAGGGGCGATCCTCGCGCAACGGAGCGAGGGAGGTACTGAGGGAAGACGGAGCTCGTAGGCCCTCTTCCCCCGCCCCCAACTCAATCCTTTTTCTGACTGGTGGCAGCCCCCGAGGAGGCGGGGTTGCTTCTAAGGAGGAGCTACTGGATAGGTGAGGGCGGCCGCCTGTCAGCAAGGAAGCGGCCGGCGATTGGCGGCGACGCTTCCTAAAGCCGCGGGGTGGGCGTGGCGGGAGGAGCGGGCTGTCAGGGGAGGCCCGCCGCCGTCGTCCGAGGGCTGCGCCGCCGGGAAGGGCCGCTGCTGGGCCGGGAGGAGCAGCGGGGGGCCCGGTGCAGGGGCGGGGCGGGAGCCCCGGACGCCGCCTGTCAGGTCGGCGTGGGGCGGCTGAAGGGAGGGAGCGGCCGCGGGGGGCGGATGGAGGCGGCGGGAGGGGAGGGGAGGGGAGGGGAGACCACCGCGAGGGAGAGTAACGGCGCCGGGCCCGGCCCTGAGGAGGTGTCGGTCCAGCGCCGAGCCCGACCCAAATCCTGCAGCACAGGCCCTGGTCCTGGAGGTGCTCCGGAGTTCTTGTGGGTATGGGAAGTTGGTGGAGATGAAATACGAAATTCAGTAACGCAGGCGGGGCGATATTTCTTTGCTGAGTTAGCTTGATGACGTCCTCTGTGAGCTTCTCCCAAACCTCTGGGTTTGGATGTTCTGCGGAGTTCTGTGTAAAAGTATCGGCGGGGGAGAAGGGAGCAATGAGGGGGGCGATCCCTGTGGGCTGGGAATTTCCAGTAACCACGCTGGCTGAACACTTCTACAGCACAGCGCCCTTAAGGGGATGTCAGGAGCCAGGTGTAAGCCCTTGATTCCAGTATTGATCTAAAATGAAATGGTGCTTTATTCTGGTTCAGAGAGAAAATGCCACACAGCTTTTTGCCCGCTTGCCTCCTTACACCCGTAAGGGTGTGTTAAGTGTTAGATCCCAAAGCGATGTTTGCAACAAGTGGGATTCCAGAGTCAGGATGACGTGGTTGTGTGAGATGCTGTGGGAGCTAATCCAAAACCAAGTAAGAAACTAAGCCAGCTATCAAGTGGAAGCACAGGAAAATAAGAAAGATAATGCAGTGGAGGTCTGAGAGCAGCTGTGAAATTGAAGCCTCGGGGCTTTGCAGTCCTCCTCTGTGTTCTTTCCCATGACAAACCAAATGGAGTCCAAGCCTGATCCATGGACTGGGAAGCTCCTTGTTCCAGTCTTTTCCTCCTCTTCCCTAAGCTGCCTCTTTCTGTGCCGGCATATCGCAGAGGCTGCCAGCTTTCAGTGGCTGGAGTGAAAGGAGAGAAAGAATGACTGTGTGGAAGGCCACAGGCCTAAGCTCGACTAAGTTACTTTGGAGAGGGTGAATATTTGGGCTATTAGAAAAGTCAGCTCTTTGCTTATAATGTGTTAGTCTTCATTCCTTTGCCTTCTCTCAAGACAGATTTACTTATCCGAGCTGCCAGAGGGCATGCATTTCCTACCTATTTGGAGCTGTCCTGGAAGAGGCAGTGATTTTCCTTCTTAAAAGTGTTACACTGGAATGTGAAAGACAGTTGTACTATTTGTACAGATTTTCTTGGAAATGCTCTTTTTTTTCCTGAATATTTTTGAAGCTACAATTTGAAGATTTTGCACATTTGTCTAAGATTTCTGTTCCAGTTTTGCAGCTGGTCTGCACGCACAGAGTAATTCCAACACACTTGAGGGAGACATTACTGTTTTTTTAAGTGCAGATCACCTGCTTAGGATTTGGGAAATGAGGCCAGGATTTCCAGAACACATCAGACTGAGAACACGCAGTCTGGAGCACACATATGCTTGGTTCTGACTTGGAAAATACCAGACGGAAATCTGGCAGCTGTAAAGTGGATCAAACAAGGTAATTTAAAATTCCAGTGGCCCTGAGGAGATCCTTGCTTCCTCATACCAGGGAAATGTCAAGTAGTCAGTTGTAGTGATTTTATTTCAAAAGTTGTCTTTATTCTTTATACATTACCAAGAGTTAATCATCTGTAAGCCTCTCTGATTTATCTTCTGAATACCATGCAGCATCCAGGCTAATTCCTAAGACATATCTTTAGCCAAGATTTTATTTTCCTCAAACCGAGATAGACATTTTCTGTCCTGTGGAATAAACACAGAAGGTCTGGTGGTTTGTTCAGTGACTTGTGTTTCAAACATCATTATTTATTAACATTTTCCATTTCCTTCATAGCTTTCGGATTCAAGTTACACCAGGCCTAAGAAGTACACAGCATAAGGTTGCTTTTTCCTTTGTTGTGTGGGGAGAATCATAACATAGGCAATTATCCTACAGATTATCTATTTATTTTACAGTTTTTAAGAGTAGCAATCCTCAGCTCTTGCAATTTTGGGGAAAGCTTTAGATTTCAAAGGGTGTGAGCAATTACTCTGGAAAGAAGGGCAAGGTCTTCAGCCACAGATTGGAAACTAGAGGCCACCGCAGCGTTCTCAGATTACTGGACTGAGTCCTAGACCAGACCAACTCAAAAGCCTTTGTGACTTCTGTTGGCAGCTCAGACCCCAAAGGAATCAATAATTGGCAAAAAGGTGTTAGCAAGGGCATGGATGAAGAACCCCATACCCCTTGCCCTGGTCAGAGCACTCTGATGGATCAGTGAGGAACCCCTGTGTTGACTTCATTGCCATATTGAAAAGATCTCTTGACCGGTCCTGCCAGCCATAAGCCTGATTTGTGCCAGTGACCCAGCAGAAACCATAGCTCAGCTATAGAGCATAATTCAGGATCTGAGCCAAAATCTAGGGAAACAGTCACGTTTTTACTTAATGCAATATTACAAGCTTGATGGTGAAAACGAGCAAAGCTAGTTACACCAAAGTGCCCAATACTCACTTTGAAGGTCAATAGCTGAATGAACCACTCTCACATGAATCCCAGAAGGGTCCTCGTGATGTATCGTTTTATGTACAGTGTCAAAGACCTTTTCTTCTGCAAGCAGGAAAAATAGTCGTGATGAATAGGCAGATGCTGTTTTATTCTTTAAAGATGCACAATCTGTATGATACAATCTATTTAAACCGTAGTCCTGTCAAAACTGCTGCCTTCCTTGCCTAAGGAAGGACAGCTGAGGAAGTGTATTTGTGTATATTTGAGCATGCCCTTATCTGTGTTGTTCTGGAAATGGCATGGAGCGGGATGCTGAGAGCTGCTCAAATTGGGAAGTTGGCAGGGCCAACCAGGGAGTCCCCAGAGCAGCCTGACCTGGTTCTTTATAAGCAGCTGGTTCCACCAAGGACACCCTTACTATCCAAAAATATATGCTTGTGCTCTGTGGCTCCCCTTTTCCCCCCACTATGGTGACACTGAAATATCCAGGCTCCCTCACAATCTCGACAGAAATCCCAATATTTATTTTTTTCTGGATTTTGACTCCTGCTCCCTGGCTTTGGCCTGATGGTGGTAGATTGCAAGCCTCCTGGTCCAAGTAGAAAGATGATCTATGCTCTATTTATGTTATTCGCTGTTAAGCTTTAAAGCTATACAGCCTCTCCCTTATCCTTCAACGCCTCATCATCAGCATGACTAAGGACAGGTTGTTCACCAATAAAGAAATGACCTTTGCTAGAAATAGCTATCGTTATAAATCTCAGTTTCCCTGTCCTTCTGTATATGAGCCTGCAGAAATGTCACTGAGGAAATCAGCTAATTGGATTATGTCAAATTTGCAAGAGCATTCAGCTTTCTGAGGCAACGGGCTGTGCACATGAGGCTACCCTCACCTGCTACATTTTAAACTTTCTTGGTTTTAGGTCCCATCAAAAGTTGGATCCCATGTTAATGAAGGTAGTGGAGAATTTGCACTGACCTCAGGGAATTTGCATAAAGTACCATCCTCCTGGTCCCCAGTACATGTCACTTAACTGATGCGTGACACCATAAAATTCAGTTCTGTAACAAGTAATACTCACCAAGTTCTATGGCAGCATGCTTGTCTGTTCTTTTTCTTTGTTTCTTCACATCCCAACAGTAATTAAAATATACATATACACACATAACAAATCATAAAAATGTATGCAGCAACAAAATCACTTTTTTAATCCTCCCTCCTTCTTTTGTTTCTTGCTGAAAAAATTCCACTCAGCTGTCTTTTCACATGGCCTGATGACACCCAACAGCCATTCTGTATTGGACGGAAAAACGTTTTGAATATTCCCTCTGCTAGATATTGGCAACAATTGAGGGTGGGGAGGAGGGTGGAATACCCCATGTTATTTGCACAATGAAAGCTTGACTTTGAGACTGGCAGCTGAGAAAAGGCGATTTCCACATTGCAGAATTAGATAGCCCAGTTACTGTCATAGCCTGTAATGAAAGCATATAATTTCAGCAATACTCCCAGGTGCGCTTAAGGCACTAGGCATTAAAACACCACAATTTGTTCTTGCCTTACCAGCAAAGGAAGTAGATTTTAGGATGTGCTCTGGTGGGCTTGTGTTTTGTTAACGCTCTGGCATGGGCTGAGGCAGACAGGCCAGCCTGGTACTTAGCTACTGACCAGCTTACCTGCGCGGCATTCCTAGCCCGGGCCAGGTCCCAGCCCAAGGCACTAACCTGTGTACAGGCACCCATCCTATTAAACCTCCTAATCCCAAGCCTGAACCCCCCAGAAGGCAAGCTCACATGAGCTCTGCTGCCAAGGGTAATCTGCAGAGACAGGGTCTGGGTTAACTCACCAGCACCTCTTTTTTTATGGATTCTATATTCTCCCATTCTCCTGCTGTGGCTGGAGCCCGCACTTGTGCGTGGTGAGACCCTGCTGTGCTTCAGCCAGGCAGCGAGTGCCTCCCTTCCAGGCTCTGTGCCAGAAGGGGTACCCAAAAGGCCCGTTCCATGGGTGGCAACCTGCTGTCACAGCCCCTTTGCTCTCCTGTGACCAGCTTCATTATGCCACCCCAGAGGCACTATGTACTCCCTTGCCCTGCCCCACTTAACCCTACTGCCCAAAGTCTTGTAGGCAAAAAGTCAAGCAGACTGGTTCAAAAAGAGCAGATGAAAAACATCCTCACCTGTCTTTCCTTTATCTCCCCTCTCGTCTGGCTGAAATTCTTCCCAAACCACTCAGCAGTAAGGGGCATGTTGTATTTATCTGCAGACGAGGTCAAGGACAGGAGTCACATTCCTGAAACACAGAAGCCGCAATGCAGTTCAGCCTGTGGAGGTGAGACAAAGGATGGGGTATTGATGGTGGAGACCCACATGCTACAGACAGCGTTTCCCTGTTCTGTATCATAAAACTCTGGTTTAGCACTGCTTTTTCCAAGTTTATTGTGAACTCTCCTGCTAGTCAGCTTGCAATGGTCTGAATGAGTTTTGTCATTAACCTTTTAATATCCCTGAGAACATCTCTTAGTGTCTCCAGTTTCTCTTAAAAAAAAAAGAAAAAAGAAAAAAAAAAGCAGCCTGTACTTTGTCCATAAATAATAACTTTCAATCTTTTATCATGCTTTGTGTCTCCTGTACCTTTTCCAGTTCTTCAATACCCTTCCTGTGTGGTCTTCCTAGCCTTTTTGCAAAGTATAATTATGCTTGTGTAAGGACATCCTGCAGCACTAATGAGGTAAAGAATGCTTTTGTCCCTCTCTTTTTTAAATAAACAGCACATAGTGTGGCCGGCAGGACTGAGGATGTGATTGTTCCCCTGTACTCGGCACTGGTGAGCCCGCACCTCGAGTACTGTGTTCAGTTTTGGGCCCCTCACCACAGGAAAGACATTGAGGTGCTGGAGCGTGTCCAGAGAAGGGCAACCAAGTTGGGGAGGGGCCTGGAGCACAAGTCTTACAAGGAGCAGCTGAGGGAACTGGGGTTGTTTAGTCTGGAGAAGAGGAGGCTGAGGGGAGACCTTACCGCTCTCTACTACTACTACCTGAAAGGGGGTTGTAGTGAGGTGGGTGCTGGTCTCTTCTGTCAGGTGGCTGGAGATAGGATGAGAGGAAATGGCCTCAAGTTGCAGCAAGGGAGGTTTAGGTTGGATATTAGGAAAAATGTCTTCACCGAAAGGGTTGTCAGGCATTGGAACAGGCTGCCCAGGGAAGTGGTTGAGTCACCATCCCTGGAGGTATTCAAAAGATGTGTGGATGTGGTGCTTAGGGACATGGTTTAGTGGTGAACTTGGCAGTGTTAGGTTTATGGTTGGACTTGATGATCTTAAAGGTCTTTTCCAACCTAAATGATTCTATGATTCTATGTTTTCTTACCAAATAACACAGCTGTTAATTTAATTTAAGATGCCCTTTGTAAACAATGACCTTGATTCTCTGGAACTGTTCACTTTTTCTCATTGTAATATTTTTTTTTTCTTCTTTTCTACATTCTTTTCAACTTTGAACATGGCCTTCTTTTTTGATATATACTTTTTTCATAACCTAATTGCTTGTTACACAGACTACCACCAACAACTCTGTGGAGACAGCTGAAAGTGAAAGGGCAAAACTTTAGACAAGATAAAGACAGGGAGCAACCTATGGCTAGGATTTGGAAAAAGCATCTCAGATGCCACTTGTGTGGCAGCACAAGTATGAAAGCAAGACTTTCTCCACAGACAAAGATTAAGAACAGAAAGACCCTTTTCTAAGAAAATAAGAGATGGAGCAAGTTCAGAGGAAGACTTGCTTCCTAGCTCCCATACACACACCCATTCTACATGATGCTGGATATGTCAAATCTCTGATTAACCAGCTGTAGATGCTTCATGGAGGCATCTAAGGAAACTGCTGATTCAAAGGTGGGAAGGTCAAGGAGTCAAGGGTGCACAGCCCATACATTTTTTTCTACTGAGATCCTGTTTATTAGAAAATGAGCAGCTGGACATGCAATCAGAATACTGAACTGGAAAAATTTAAAGCCTTAACTGTATTTCTGTAACTCTGCATAAATGTCAGAGAAATCATAAAATGTAATACAGCTGTCTCTAAAGATTATGCAGGAAATTCCTCTTTCCCCAAATATAATATCGTATGTTGCCTTTAAAGAGAACGCCTAGTTAACTTTGGATCTACACCATCAGTCATCCACGCAGTACATCAGTAACAGAGGTACGCTTCCTTGGAGTACAGACATTAGCAATGCACAGACCCTCATAGATCAAATCTGAGGCCTTCTTGGAAGCCTGTCTAAAAGCAATTACCTTGCAGATGTGATAAGACAATCTATTATGCAAACTGGTGCTCCTACCAGACCAAGAAGAAATTTGTATCTAACAACTTCTACAACCAGAATCCCAAACATCATACATACAATAGGACATTAGTGCTTGATGAAAAGGATCTCAAAGCACAGAGTAGGAATATGCATATGCAGTGTGGCCTTCATCCTGCAGAAGATTTATAGTTAGCAAAGTTATAGCTAATGAAAATGAGCCCCATGGACCTATTCATGTACGCAAGTGGACAGGTGTTTGCAGACTTTGGTTGTGGTGTTGGGGCAGGTGTGAAATGGTGTGGAAAGAATCAGTTTTGAAAGGACAAGCGATTAATTGTGTTGTAAAACGGACTGCAAAGTTTCCTGCTGCAACTTTTAAAATCTCAGCAGCCACCCAGTTTAGATAAATATCTCTAGATAATCTGGAAATGAAACAAAATAATCACAGCCAAGTTAGGTAATTCCAGACTCGGAGACTGCTCTTCGATATGTCCAGATTAACCCACATGGATTTAGATGGTGTTGCAAGTTATTTTTAACTGAGTGTATTACCTTAAGTTATCACTAATCTCCCTGTACGCTTTTAAAACTGTATATATTAAAGTCAGACTGTCAGAAAACATGGGGACAGTTAGCTTCCCAAATTCTGCATGCAGCAACACTGTGTTCAACTTCATCTATATAAAGCGCTGCGAGTTTGCTTACTAGGTCCTCCAAAGAATATGCATCACACCATGCAGAAAAGGTACCTCTTGCAGGTGGTCCTAGTATGATGGCAAAGAGAGCATTCTGGTGCGTATGCTCTGGCAGGAGTGTAGGCTGAAATCCATCTGGTGATCAATCATTAAACACTTCTAACAAATTATAAACAAAATTTGGGGAGCATTCCTTACAGCCCCAAACTCTGCCTATTATATTCTGTTGGCAGCCCTGCACTAGGAAAAAAAACCGCAAATGTCGACTAATTCATGTGGTGCTTTCACTTACACAGAGGGCCAACCACCCCAAGCTACAGAATGGGACCACCATTCTTCAGCCCCTTCCAGATCCGTACAGAATCACTGGCTGCCCTGAGGACCCCAGAAACACTTTTTCCAAGGGGAAAAAAATGTACATTAAACACCTAAGGTAATAACCTAAGTTGTCCAGTGGTGGTGATATCCAGGATAACTTACGGAGTGTATGGTTGAAGCACAATCAGAAAAATAAAATATTAGAGCTCACTACAAATGGCATGTAGGACTCATTTTGCCAGATCATGGGGGTGTTTGGGCTCCTCCAGTATGCCCCACTTCAGAATCCTATTTCTGCTAAATTCCTCTGCAAGAGCTTGTGGAGGACATGCAGCCTTACTGATCATGTATCCCTATGGCAGAGTCCCCAGTGAGTCCCCAGCTGAAGGAGGAGGCTGCTCAATGTAGATATCTTTCATCCACAGTCTTGGGAAGGGTACATTCAGATTTTTTTTTCTCTGAATAGTTTTAAGAATCTTACTGACTCTTCACACATGCTTAGGAGTGGATGCTTTGCCAGCTCTGTAGAAGGACGATCAAAAAAAACCGAAATCTCTAGTTTGGGATACTTTCTAACTGTAGCTAGGTGACACAGTGGTGCCTAGGGCCATCTTGAATCACTAGTTTTGAAATGAAAGATCTGGGGGCATAAATGGGTTTAGCTCCAGAAAAAGTAGAATCCCCAAGCACCAGCAAATGTGTTTCCAGCCCAGGGCAAGTGCAGGGAACAATTCCATTGCTACACTCAGAGATGCAACCTCAACAGTCACCAAGATACCTTCCTTTCATCTCTAACCACAGGTCTGGAGCTCAGCAAAGGACCTACACAGCAACAGCAGAAGGCTGGTGAAGGCATCTCAGCCTCTCTCTTCCTGGCAAAAATGCCTGTATCATCCAAGCTAGCAAAATCTGCCTGTTTGGGAAAACAACAGATACATCAAACATTCTGGCAAAGCCCAGGAGAAATGACAGTTCAATGATGTTGAAAAGAAAACTATCAGAGAGAGATTAGTTTGTCTGACAGTCTTTCTTTATGCTCTCCACTGAAGAACAACAAGAGTCCTTTCATGCATATTGAAATTTTCTTCTAGTGTGAATCAACCTCTATCAGTAGGGCTGTAGGTGTTGCCGGTTTAGAAAAATGGGTGATCGCAGCTATCTGGCACCTGCCCTCTGCACACCTCAGAGCGCCAAAGTTTTCTAGCCATTTATTCTGCTGCAAGCAATGCTCATTTTACATTGAAGCATCACATTTTTGGATATAGCATTCAGAACGTTTCCTGTACTATCTATTAAACTTTTGCCCAAGTAGGCAGACAGTACAACCGAATGGGGGTCCCCAGGCTATGGAAACCTCAGGTTCGGGTTATGGAGATGAAAAGAGGTAAGGGAGCAAATATTGCCTCTTAACAGGACTGGCAGTCTCAACTAATTTCTCACACCACTTTGCAGGTGAAATAGCCTGTGCTGCTGGCTGTCTGGCGCCATCTCTCTCTACATGACACAACAAAACTTGACCACTGTTTTGCCACAGCCATCCCTCAAATGTTGTGGTGTTGCAGCTCATGCAGAAGCAATAATCCCTGAACAGATGCAGAATTACATCACAACTGCTCTCCTGAGAGTCTCTGCAGGTGGCAGATGTGTATCACATAGTCACCATCCATTCTTCTGCCAAATCTAAGACAGCCATGAGCTCAAAGCTCAGATACAAAGTAATGCCTAGAAATTTCAGGTCCTTTTTCTGATACCGATAAGATGCCCAACACAAATGACAGTGGTATGGATTTTGTCTCTGCCTCCTGCTGTTCTGCACACCATTCTGGCAGCCCAAAGGTGGCAGCAACCCAACTGAACTCATGGATTGTGTCTTTCCTGGGAGTAGGCAAAACCCACGAAGAAGTAGGAATGGTGTGTCATTTCCCAGCTGTGACACAGATGGGGAAAAGGACAGCATAGCTGGGGGACTGGTGTGGTCCAGTATGGCTCGGCAGCAGGAGTGCCTCTTTTGAGGCTGGAGCAGCTGGGCAATCCTGCTGCTTCTCTGTGCTGTGGCTCAGAAGCTCCACTCTGCAATGCCTGGTGGCCTGCAGATGCGGGTGCCCAATGCAGCAGCAACAGCTCCTAAGAGCTGGCCTAGGACAGCTGAGGGAAGACGGAGCTGCAGGAAGAGGCGTCCCATGTCGTGTCCTTCTGATCTGTGGGAGGAGCAGTAGGGTCCCAGCCAAGCACACTAATGACACATGTAGAGAAGCAGCTTGATTAAAGGTCTCAAAGTGGCTTCTATTACCAGCTCTGCCAAAGGTTAGCTTATGCAGCCTCTTAGTTCTCTCTGCAGCAAGAGGATAACAATGCTTACCCACCTTTAAAAGTAGGATTAAAATACTCGGGCACTTTGTGATGGACCAAGATATGCTACAAACTGTCAATAGGAAAGAAGACTTGTACTCTAGGTTTTGTAATTTCTAATGCAGTTCCCTTTGCAGTAGGCTAAAATTATTTTGTTGGGGGAGGAACAATTGCTAAACAAATGCTGCCATGCATTTGCATACGATCTTTTCCTGCAAATAGCCAGAATGTGAGAGGATTTTCTCAGGACAGTGAAGAGCTCTTCTTCCATCATAGGATTTTCTTTTGCCAGCCTTCTAGTTGAGAGGGCAAACTGAAAAGGTGGTAAAACTGCTCAACTTACTGTTACATGCTCCTATTGCTTATTTAAAGCATTGCCCAAACTACTTATTTTCCCCAGCATGAATCTTAGAATAGCTGAACCAAGTTTAGCAAATCTTCCCACCCAAAAGATGAACCTGAAACAGTCACAGAAGCAGGCCTGAAAAGTTTGGCTAAATTATAAGGAACCAAACAAAGAGGCTCTGGCATCTGGCAACTTTAATAATTGTAGACGCACTTCAGCTTGCTTGACCCACTACATCAGGCAATGTCATCCTCATTGCTTACCGCAAAAATCATGATGCATTCCTCAGTCTATGGCAGCATCACCTCAGTGAGACTAAAATAAAACCCACTGAAAGGTTTTATATAATGCCAAGGCTACAAGATCTCTAATGTCGTTTTCTTATTGGAGCAAGAGCCAAGTACAGCTTAAATTCATTAGCTAATGGCCTGTGACAATGAAGGACAAAGACAATTATTATGCACATCTCCCAGCTGATTGTTTCTGTGTGAAGAAAACACAACAGATTATTGTTCTCCTA
This sequence comes from Aquila chrysaetos chrysaetos, assembly GCF_900496995.4. Lineage (NCBI taxonomy): Eukaryota > Metazoa > Chordata > Aves > Accipitriformes > Accipitridae > Aquila > Aquila chrysaetos. The sequence continues at coordinate 26,565,776 of NC_044011.1, read as the reverse complement.
TATTAATGTACCATAAAGGATTACTATCATATCTATTTCAAAAAAAAACCCTATCCCTTTCAAAATGCAGACTAATGCTGGATAAATTTGATTTTTATAGATGAAAGCCTGGTGGAAAAATCAAGATTTTATTAGAGCCATGGACAATCACATTACATTTTATATAATATGAGGACTTCACTACTGAATCAGGAAATTGATCCCGGGACTTTTTTTTTCTCCTGAAGACTTACCAATTCCCTGAGCATCTCTCATGTATCTCAAACACTTATTCTTGGATATAATAGCCAGAGGCATTCTTAATAGCTGTTTTTATTTATAGAAAAGTCAGAAAATATATACAATATGGAGTCTTAAAGATGCATGAAAGCCTCCTACCTCTCTCAGTACCAGCTGTTGGTACATTTCTTGCACTTGGAACATGAAAGGAAAAGGAAGTCAGAGTAGCCATGCACCTGGAATGGTAAAAATCATTATTTCACTTTTGCTTCATTAACAAAATTTCACTTTCCATGGAGCTTTAGTTCAGGAAAATCACCATTCTGCAAGACCTTGAGACTGATAACAATTAAACCAGATTTATGGTTAAATAGCTTGAAGACTATGAGTCTGTTTCTGAAATGAAGAAAATTATATCCTAATATGGAAAGAGTGAATCATCTCACCACTTTCAGCAAAATGTATGGTAGATCACGCTCCTTGTAATTTTTTAATGCCAACAGGTAAAACACTAAGGAGATGATGTGTCACCTGAGTCTGCCAACAGCTGTAAATTCAGATTAAGCAGGACCCAGCCAGATCCACCACAGTTTCAGGGCCCCATCCTGTACTCGTGTACATGTGCGAGTGGGCTGGCAGCTCTGACACACTGCCAAGTCTCCAGGAGGCTGCTAACACCAGCTCCATGTCAGAAATGGACAGACTAACCCTATCGTCCAGATCGTGCAGTAAGATGCCTGACTGCCGGACGCCTACTGCCACTGTCACCCAAGAGAGGCCATGGCTTGCTCTTAATTTCAGTGATAATTTGAGGTTTTCTGAACCTGTGGCTGCTTCATCACCACTTGCTCTTTTCCAGAAAGGTGCTGGTAACTATGCCAATAGAGACTTGTCCCAGCATTCAAGCACATGACCCACGACTTTTGTAACACCAAGCAAGCTTGCAAAGGAGCACAAAAGGCCTGGTTTTACGCACAATAATTTATGAAATCACATATTCTGGTAAGCATCCACCCATTGTTCTCAGAGACCACATGGGACTACTCAGAAGCCCACTTGGAGCAGCAACCCGTTCTTCTTCCCCTCTGTACTCACTCCCAGTTTGTCACTCATAGACACTCGAGGCCTCCCAGTTACTCTGGATTTAATGGGTCATTCACACAGGTATTGACAAAAACCCAAACTTATCCTCTAGTAACAAGCACTGGCCAGAAAACCTCCTTCAGCGAGGTCTTTGTAATCCATCCTGAAACAGAAAAAGCTTAGGGTGAATTCTGGTGTCCCAGCACGGCCCACGTGTGCAATTACAGCTTGTCCCAAGGGCTTTGATGTGTGCACTGTAAGGTTTTACCATGTTGTACCCCCCTATTCCACAAACCAGCCTTTGTGCATTTTCTCTTTGCAGCTGACACTTGCCATATAAGCCACTGAGGCTGTAATAAAATGCACAACATGGACTATATATATGGAATGTTAGAGATTATGAAATTCAGTGTCATTTTTTAGAGTCATAAAAACATTATCTAATTCCCAGTAGCTCCCCCGAGAGACTCAGGAATACGTTTATACACTAAAATGTCAAAATCATAAAACGCCTGATTTTGCACTATTTACTTTGCGTTGTGGTGAGGTAGTTATTACATGACATTTCATAAATACAGTGACTAAGAAATAATTAGTATGCTGAATAACATGCTTCCCACTACAATACAGCACTATACATTTTAAACCCCTGATTTTCATGAAGCACTTGCACAGTCTAGCTCAAATACTACAAATAAAAGTGAACTCTGGGGAAAAAAATGCTGCTGTTGGGTTTTGTTCTGTTTTCTTTTCCTTTAAAGGGAGATATATTGATAGTAACAACCCCAGGGCCGCAGTGACAAGCAGCAGTAGCTGTGCATTTCCCAAACAGCAGGGACAAAAGAGGCAGCATGTCTTGCTGTTACGACATGAGGGAGAGGTTCCAAGAGAGTATCACGTTAGTGAGATTAAAATTAACACAAATGCTGAACAAAATCCTTCTTTGAAGGAAGGAGATGATTTAAAATTGCTTGTAATTAAGGGAGAAACAGCACTGCACACAGCTCTGCTCTAGCCAAAGAGTCTTCCAGATTTTCACTGCTCAGCTTGTAATACTCCTACTTACTTTTTTTTCTAAACACCCAGTAGATTTTATTGCCTTTTTTGGATATTAATATGCAACCAATTATAAATTGTGAGTTGCAGCACTGGATAATTTCCCTTCAAGAATGCTAAGCAGGTTCTGTGCTGTATCAGCCCATGTGACAGCACAGCAACTACCATCTTCTCTGACATTTTCTAGCAGCAGTTCGTAAACGGTTGCTCAGCAGGAAAGCTGGAGCAAACCCCATCTTAGGACCTCCTCATGATGCTGACTTTTAACTTGCTGGATGTTCTGTTTAAAAAAAAAAAAAAAAAAAAGAAAACTTAGGATTTAGCTCAAATTCTCAGGAGTGGAGATTCAGATGAAAAATAGGAAATAACAGTATCACCTGTTAATCGTATCAGAGGTACTTGTCTCAGTTTCTCACTCTGTCTGCTGTTGTGCTGGCACCACATTCAAAGCTTCTTCTTGAGGCTTGTCAGAGGAGAGAGGGCAAATTTTAAGTGCAAGGTTTAAAAAAAGGAAAAAAGAGAAGGCATCGTGAACTTTCATTTCATGTAGATACAATGTACATCACGCAGCAGCACTGTCTCTGTGTTGCACTAGCCATCAACATACCTGGAAGACCATTCTGTTGCTGGAGGTTTTGACTGCACAAAAATGCCCTCTTCCCTTTCATTTTTCCTGGGATAAAGTATTTGCAAAAGAACTACCCTCACACTGAGTAAAGGCATAATTATTGATAATTATTGACATTCATCTGTGTAAGCATTAATGACACTAGCTGGGCCAAAATGAACCTTGACATAGGTGGCTGTGTCTCCACCATGCCCAAGCAACAAGTGCTATTCCTGAATTTGGACCTGGGTATTGAACCAGTAAAAACACTACCCAGAGAAGCAACTATGGATGAGGATGCATGTTAAGTATCAATGTTTATGCATGCTTTACACCTCTTTTCTGTTAAAAAGCCCCTTTACTGTGTGGGAAAATACTTTTTTACACTGAAATGGAAAAAAATGCTGAGACAAGGCTGTACTTTTTTTTTACCTTAATCACAGGACTCAGCTGTGGTGGGTGTCATAACTTGGTTTTGGCTGAGGTAATCTAATGCATAAGAACCCTACACAGTAATACGAGCTCAGACATAAAACACAGAGCTGAGGCCATAGCTGTGATATCTAATTGCCTTTGCCTAGAAACTGCAGTCAGCACTTGTAATCCTTAATAGGGAGTTTCAAAACAGACTCCAATATTTGCAAAGTGTATAGCCTAATTTGTGTGCTGCCTTGTCAAGAGAGTTTAGGACACTCCAGTAATCTTGCTGCTGCACTGCTTTGTGCTTTTCAGCAAGTTGTTGGCATGTGCTTTCCACACAGGCCTGTTCAGCTCGAGAGATCCTTTTCCTCTCAACACCTACACATCACCTTTCAATTAACAACTATTAAAAAGAACTTCCAAAAGTGTCTGCAGTTTGTCATGCTCTACATTTGGTGATAAATTCACAGTAAGGGAAAAAAAAGTCCACTCAAAGATCAAATACCCAAATTAATTCCTGGTCCTTGTTTTTAAATCTGTTTTATCCTTCACTCCTTCCATCGTTTGTCGGAGGTCCAAACTGGTGCAAATGAACTTCTGAACCTGTGACAACATGATCCATTTAAGAAACTTAATTCAGAAGCAATGGTTCTTCTTTTGGTTTTCTTTCTTTCTCAGGGCCCAGGAATGTTCATGGGAGCTTGCTAAGGAACCATTTTGATTTGCCTCTTTGTGTAAAAATAATCCATGTTTCCTTGACATGTTGAGAATACAACATGCCAGAAATAACTTGCATACTTTTGGAGGTCTTTCTGCTTGTGAAAGTCCAGCATGCTACTGACTTTATCAAGAGGTCTAAAACATGCTTGTGGAACTTGAAAAAGGCCTTTCCAATGACTGATGCACTTAATTTGTAAGACTAACTCATCAAATTAGCAAAATGCTAAGTCTTACAAGAAGCAATTGCTGTCTTATGCAAAACATTAAATGTGTTCATCTGGAAAAGGAAATTTCACATCTCCTAGCTAATAATGAAATAACAGACCATCACAAACTCCTTCCAGGCTCTTCTTATTTGGACATGCTCCACATCCTTTTCCAAGCCAGCATTTTCCTGGCCAACATAAGCCTCTGGGAGATCCTATCTCCACTCACATCTCTGCAGTTCCAGCCCCAGCCAGGCCTGAATAGTTAAGCAGAAGCCAGCTGAGGGTAACAGCATTACCTTCACGATAAGTGGCAATATGTATTGGAGAAGAGTATTCTGGAGTTGTGGTCTGAAGAACCGCCATGTCCATAGGGCTAAAAAGGTTTTATGCAGCTCTTTTTTGTTTGTAGCTTCTCTAGATCACAGTGTTGTAACTTTTAAGGTTACACATCAGGAGAAGTCTCTTAAGACTTATAACGTTTCCCTTGCAACCAGCTCTTTAAAGAGTTTACTTATTGCTGCAGGAAAAGGCTAGTAAAGTTAGGGATATCAGAACAATTTTTATAGGAAATATATCTTGCAGGCAGGCTTCTGTAATGTGGTTAATCTCAAAGTGAATACCAGAAAATCCAATATATTGGAGAAACACATCAAAGTCTTGGGATCACATGTGCTACATGGTCACTTGTACTTACACATTCTCCACAGCAAAGGAATGACAGCACTTGTTAAAAGCATTTGTTGACAAAGCAAGTGTAACCAATAGCACCCAACAGATAAAAAATTACCCCAGTTCCCACAGGGGATGCTGTCTGCTCCACACCATTTCTGAAAGCACACATACAGTATTGGCTCCCTCACCTGCAGCTGATTGAGAAGCATGTGTCACTGGGGTGATTAGGAAGGATTTTTTTTTTTTTTTTGGCCAACACACAAGGTCTGCAGTTGATTGATAACAGCAAGTAATTTGTGTTGCTGAAGGGAACTGTTTTCAGGCTGCTTCATTTAATACACACAGACAGGACAGAGTCCTGTCCAGATGGTACATATTCCTCAAGCGGTCCTACTTCTGGTCTGTAAAGGAGAAACACCCTGTTCAGTCCTCCTGGGCTATCAAAGAGGCAATAATAATGGACCACATCCTCAGCTGGCATCCACCAGGCTAGCTTCCTTGACCTGAATGTGTCTTCCTTCTTCTCCCAACTCCACCTATGAAATGATGACAAAAACCCTTAACCACTGCTTTCATAGACATCAACTTAATTTCCCATTCCCACAGCCAACTACCACCCAGTAATTGTAACCAAACACCTGCCTGGGGCTAAAGCAAGGCCTTATTCTAGCAGGGCTGAAAGTTCACCAAGGGACAGCAATCATTCTCCAAGAGGAGCCACTGCACTGAGGGACAAGCTTTCACACGTCACTGCTAGAAACCTTAGCCCTTAGACAGGCAGCAGGGTTGGGACTCAGAGCCTAGATGTGGAACTTGGCCTGGGGTTTTCTGTAGAGGACAGGGTCACAGAGCCCCATGGAAATCCTTTGCTTCTAAAAATCCCAGAGCTAGCTGAGAGCATGAGGGAATGATCTTGTCACACACGTGTCCTGTTCTCAAACTCTTCTTCTAGGTGGCTGCTGCTGGCATCTGTCAGGGATGAGATGCTGGCCTAGATGGACTTGGACAGAAACACCAGTCCCTGGATTTCCAGGTGTCTACAACAGGATACAGGGCAGCTTCTGGCTGTTCTGATTTGCAGCTCAAGCCCAACCTGTGCCTGAGAAGCTTTAGAGTCCATGAAACACCTCAGGGCCAGCTACACCCCATTGCATGGGAAAAGAGCAAGAGCCACCCACATCCTGAGTGTTTGAAGAGCTCCATGTAGAAGCTCCAGTGCTTCAGAGCTCCAGACTAGGTGCTGCTCCTGGTACCCAGACTCACTCTCTGGCTACATGCAACATCTCCTGAGCCATGTATAAGCTTACCAATTCCCCCCACACACAAAGATGTAAGGGCTGTGCTAATCCTCCCTCATTAATCTGCAGCAGCTTCTGTGGCGCTCTCATCTCCACTGTGTGGAAAGCTGAATATCAGAGCATCTGCACAGCAGCAAATTTTACAGCCAGCTCCTGCCTCCGTTATTCCCTGCTCGCTGCCATGAGTTGCACAGGCCCCAGATGCCCAGCCCCATGCCTGACCCCTCTCCATGCAGCAGAAGTCTGTACTGGTATTGCTGCCCAGACACTTCTATGGGCACAGAGGCAGAGATCGTATTTGCAGTTACACCCACTTATGTCTTTGTGCTGTGTGAAAAACTAGCACTCCCTGCTCATCTAGTTTTTGGCTAAAAAGATCTTGAATTTGATTACATCCTAAGACACATCTGGTTTTAGCAGTGCAGACTGGATACTTGAAAAACCACGAAGAAAAGGTGCTTGGGTTAAGAATGCTCTTGTGATTAAAAAAATATTGAAAGTCCTCAAGTGTTTGTTTAAAGAAAATAATTTTCATTTAAAATGCTGGCACAATTTCAACAATTTGATTTTAATTTTGAAGTGTTGAAAATGCCCTCAGATAATTTCTGTAGCATTCCGGAACCCAAAAGTGATCATAGAAAGCAAGTCACTTAAGAAATCAAGTTAACTGCAGAGCTGAAATTCATTTCCTGTTTCCTAAGAAAACAAAAAAAGGGCCCAATACTCTTAAGTCCTTTCTCAGAAAGATCTTCTCACAAGGAGTTTTCAACCAGGCAAGCATGGTTTGCCTTTCCCCTCCCCAAACAAAACAGAGTTTGCCCTTTGAGAAAGCTTCCAAGAACCTCACAAGCCACACTAATACAAATAATTTACTGGACTTTGGTACCAAGAACACTGCTTTAAGCATTGTTTGGTTGGACCTGAAAACAGTCTAAAATTATTTATTACAATTATAAAGATGCTCAATGATATATATTTTACAGTATTTGTGCTCTGAGTTTCATCAAAGCAGTGGTCTGACCATTTTATATCAGGATTTGATCTTGCCTTTAGGATTTAGGTGAGACTTATGCACCAGCACCAAGTTTCTGTCTTATCACCGCCTCTGACTTCCTGGCTTAACTGAATCCTCAAGAGATGTTAAAAATCAGAAAACTTTGCTGGTTTGGGGTCCAAGTTTGAGTTAGTTTTCACTAATACCAACTTATTGGCCCAAATTCTCTCAAATTCAGGTCTAGGTTTACTGAAGCTTCAGTTCCTTGAACTTGGCTTGAGTATGTACAGCTTATTCTTCAAAGAAACCCAAGTGAAATTGGGTCTTTAGCTCACCTCAGATGAGTTAACAACCCCCAGCTAGACAGGTCTCAGTAGGTTTCCTTCGCAGAGGTTTTGCTAGAAGCACCACTTGTAACATGATGTGCCTTCATCTAGCAAGATGAGATGTTGCAACTAGCTGCAATCACTGCTGTTGCCTCATACTGGTTTCAAGGGAGCAGATTCCGTAAAACATTTTGCTAGGAAAGCTGGTTTCCATTTAAAAAGGAGAAAAAAAGAAAAAGACAAACATGCCTCTGAGCAGGCTTTTGAATGCTCTGCTTTGTTAAGTAACACAGTTAACAGGCCTGAATATGACAACAAGCTTCACATCAATAGCCTGCCTCAAAGGGAGAACATGAGTAAAGAAAAGCAGCCCATGATACATCAGCTCAAACAATGATGTGAGTATACCCGGCAGAGCACAAGCTGCTGTCGAGTTGGTTTACGGAAAGGAAGAGAGCATTAAGGCGGCAAGTATTAAGAGTGTTCCCCTCTGTCAGGACATCCCTTCCCTCGTGATCGCTTAGCTTTATTTGACCTTTATGTTCACAGAGCATTGGGACACAATGTGTTTCACCACTTTGCTTTTTCTAAAGCCTATGGTGACATCAGAGGAAAGTGTATCCCAGCACCCTGCTAGCACTGCCACCGGGAACACAAATGGTCTGTCTACAAAGAGAGGCTTCATCCTAATGTCTTTGAACTCAGTGGCAACCACCAACTCCCAAAATACCCAAATCCTGTGCAATGCTGGTAGCAGCCACTTTGACATGGCACACGGGCACTGCCTGAACCAGCCAGCAGCTCTACTCTTGGTGCACATAGCTAAGCACAGTCATGAGAGTGGCCAGTGGGGATTTTGCACAAACTACATCTTGGAAACCCTCACAGATAATGTAGCAAGTCTGTCACGATTTCCACCATAGTCACAGAGGTGATGGAGAGAGACCTCCTCCTGCCAAGGACAAGGCCAAGACACCAGATATCCAATATATGTTCAATGAGTTACAAACTCCAGTATGAACAGGTAAGTTTTTTAAGAATTAAAACAAAACCAGCTATGAGTATGGACTCAGGTATTTCCTAGGTGCGCCTGAGGGTACAAGAGGTGGGTGCCATAGACACCCTATAGTATCAAATCAGTTTTTCCCTGCTGAGGTCCATCTGACTCATGGCCACAGGTCAACCTCTGCACTATCACTTCACATTTGAGGAGGAAAACATGGCACTAACTTTAGTATAAGTATCAATGAAAATAATTTAGCTTTCTGCTATTGTAAGCTGAACAACCTCCAAGAAAGCAAACTTTGACAGAACTTTTCTATGTCAAAGAGCTCTACAAACCTCACAGTAACAGCCAATTTTTTTTTTTCCCAAGTGACCAGCAATTGCATGCCTCAGCTGCTTGATGCTTACCCCGAGATATCAAAAAGTGGCCTTTATTTTGTGGAAGAAAGTTCATCTTTTTACAAATAAGGCCATTTTAGGTATTGATAAAAGGCACATAAAAATTGATATCCACAAAATACCTATTTAGAAAATGCAGTCAACAATTTTTATTTTTTAATCTCACTATCATTCTCCAGATATAGCTGTCTATCAATTTTCAGTTCCTCACAGTAGCTTTTGTTGGGTTTACCATAATCTTCACATTATTAACCTACACTCACTCTTCATCAGCATATCTACTTGGAGGCAGCTAAGAAATTAGAGGTAAGTTAGTTCATTGTTGAAACACTTGAAATAATAGATTCAGTGTGTTAATCCTGATGTATGTGGTCTGGGAAGGGGGTAGAGAAGGCTCTTTTTTTGTTTTTGGTAGTTTTTCTCCTCTGTGCCTAGCACATGTGGTAAGACAACAGCAATAAATCAGAACAAAGGAAATAAAGTACTAAGACTTTAGGGAACATGTGTTTTAGAAGAAAAACTTGGCTCACCACTAAAAGCAGTATTGCCTGATAATGGATGTTTAAAATTCAGATGTAGAAAGAGACAGACAAAATTATATAAATACAAGTGACTTACAGGTCTGTGCAGCTTTCAGACAGTACTGCAAGCCAGTCCATCTTCCCAGCTCTTCCTGGACCTGGCCAGACAGACGCCATGCTCCAAAACAGCAAGAGTAAAGCAGCAGCAGTGGCACATCTCATCTCTAAGCAATGCTGCAACATGTTAGGTTGCAGACAAAGGATTAAAGAATTAAAACCAACCCAGGCAACTGACATATTGTGTTCCAGGATCAGGGGTCTCCAGCTGCTGTTGACAGCCCTATTGCAAATCAATGTCAGCTAGAAACATGCTGCTGGAGTAATGTCTTCCCTGGGACCCGTACATCACTCACGCTGTAGTGGTATGGCAGCAGCTTCACACAGCAAGAAGGGATTCTGCTGAGACTCTGTTCCCAGTCTTGGGTGAGCAGAAACTGCTCAAAAGAAGTAATAACCACTTTGGAGCAGATTTTCCAAGATATTTAAGAGTCTAGACATGAAGAGAGGTGCCTGGTGAGGTTTTCCAAGGCCTCGAGGTGGGTCAGGCTCTTCAAACTCAATCCCCGAGATGGGAATTTTCCTCCCCTCTCCCTCCAATCTCCTGAGGAATTTCCAAAAGGCTACTAAGTACCTCTCTGCACCTTCAGGCACCTAAATACCTCTGCAGAGACTTTTAGATTTCACATCGCTTCCCCTCCTCTTGTGGGCTGCCCATGGGACTCCCAGCCAGGCTGGTGGCCGAGGATCAGCACTGGACTGACCAGTGCTAAGGGCAGGAAAGCAATCTCGGCTGCTGGCAGGACACAAGAAGTCCCAAGAGGATGAAAGGGCTCCTGTTTGTATGTCCTGTGCCTTTTAACTTTTTAGGGTAAATGGTCTCTATTTCAATTAATGCAATATCTTTGCTGCCAGTCTTCTGCCCATACACTTTAGGCCAAGTAGTCTAACATTAAATGTACCCTGCATACACTTTGCTTATTATATTGGTCTGCCTTTCTGAATTTTCCCCTTTTCTCATGCTTTATCAGTTCCAAGCTTAAATAAAAACAAAGCCCAGATGCCAAGAACTGAGTACTGACTAAGGTGGGAGCTGTGAAAAGGAATAGAGAGGGAAGACACTATAAGTGGAACCAGGGAAGTGTGGCTTGGGTATGATTAATGAGTTTACATCTCTAATGAGTCCTTACTATAAACAGCAAGTAGACAAGCAAAGCCAGCAGCAGAAAGTGCTCAGGAGCAAAGAAGGTAGAGCTGTGCCTCCCCACATCAGCAGCAGCCCAACTGGTTGATGCATGCTGGTAGGAACAAGAGATCCAGGATTAGCACTGTTCCTCCTAAGTGGGGTTTTGATTGGGCTGCAGAGCAGGATGCATGAAATGGGTAGGGAACAGCATGCATTCTTGCAGAAATCTGGGAGGAGACAGAGAAAAAATACAATTCTCTTTACTAGCAGCAAAACAGCAAAGTCCTGGCAAAAAGGTCTTAAGGTGCAGCAAGAAAGTACCTGTGCTTTTACCCTCCTTCCCTGGGATTTTTCTCCACCTGTAGAGATGCTTGGCACCCACAGTGTGGTTCACAGCCACCTGGCACGCAGAGTAGCCCCAGGGGAAGAGGTATCACAACATGTGCAGTCAGGTCACGGGCTCAGCCCACGGCAAGATAGGGTGCTCCTCAGGGCAAGCTGCCCCTCTCTGCAGGATGACAAGGGAAGAAAGTAATTTCAGTCACAGCACTTCTCCCCAACTGCCACCTTGGAAAGTCTACCAGGAAACACCAGGGCCACGCAGGGCTGGCTACTTAAAAAGCTGAGGAGAGCCAGCACTGCCAGATCATAAAGTTAAAACAGGACACACACCGAAAGGGAGCCTGCAGACACCAACACTCTGAAATCATACTAGCCTCCTATGGCCATAGCTGCTTCTGGCCATGGGGTCAGGCAGCCTCCTGCGGCCCTGGGGATCTCCAGTGCCAAAGGGGAACCTAAGGCTCGCTCCCTTGGAGCTAGTCAGGTGGGCAATCAGGCAGCAGCACCAAGCACGAACTGCCAGGAAGTCCAGCCAGCAGGGCAAGGAGGTTCACCACCACCAGCAATCCTCAAAAGAGGCTGGTATTTTACCAAGCATGGCCATTTATCACCCAGTTTTGGATGAGCGCATCAAGGAAATCTATTCATGTCCTGCAGCAATCCACTCCAGGAGCAGACCCCTATCTTGTGGGAAATGCCTGTGAAAGGCACAGTCATCAGGCACATATCCTGCAAGCTGCAGGCTCGTCTAGGTCGTACAAGCACAAGTAACAGAAGCAAACTCAAAGGGAGCTTCCCTACACAGATGAGCTCTCCAGGCTTCAGTAAATGAAATCAAAGAGAAATTGCATCAGGGTAGAAAGAGGAGGAAGGACCTTCAGCAGGTTAAGGGACTAATGATGAGGGAAAATGCAGAGCAATTTGGAGCAGCTGTCCTGCAGTATTCAGTAGGATCCCAGCATTGCCCATTGCTAAGGATAAATGTGCCAATGAGGTCTCTTAAATCCCACTGCTAGTTTAAAAACAGAAAAACCCAAGCAAACAAAAAAATCTCAATTAATTTGGGGTTCTTTATTCATTATTTTCTGGTTCCTCAGCCTGTGGAGTACATTCAGCTCTCGTTTTCAATCTTTTCTCCATCATTACAAAAGAAAAGAGTATGCTTTTCAATATTACATTGTAATGAAAACTGAAATTTCCTCCTTATTCTCCGTTTCAGGATTCATGCCTCTGAGGAAATCTCAGACTACTGTCGATTTGTGAGAAAATGGAGAATAGGCAAAACTGGAATTCCAGAGGTGGATAATCATGGGTAAACTCAATGCAGACTTTTTTTTTTTTTTAAATAAACTAGCCAAGACTGAATTATTGTTAAAACAAGATATCAATTTTAAACAGTGAAAAAAAAGCCATATAAACCAATCTATTCAGAGTCTTTGAAGAAAAAGGCTGGGTTACTCAAAGACAGCATGCTCTATGAATAGCTCCAGCCCACTCCACTTTGATTTTCTCTGTTTAAATGCAGAAAAAGTTGCCACTGCTTGTAGCAACCAGCACTGAGTTAGACACCAGGGTGGCCCTCCAATACAGCAAATGCCCATGCTTGCTGCTAAAAGGAAAACGTGCTCCAGGAAACATTTACAGGAGATCGCTTCATGACAGAAATGTGTGTGGTTGTACCCAGACTCGATCACCGGGAAGACTGCAGCAGGATTACCCCCAGCTGCTGCGCTTGCTCTAGATTGCTACCTAGCAACGAAACACTCTCTGAAGTTTGCATCAAGAAACATCCACATGAGAAAGCTGTATAAGCTATGCTTTGTGTAACACATGCATTTCTCATAGGGCAATGACACGTATATCCAGAAAAACAGTCAAAGCTATAGCTCTGGCTGCTGCCAAGCGCCAGAGCCCTGTTGCGAGAGTAGCTAGGGACCACTTCACCCTTAACGTGCTAACAGGGGGATATCCACCCCACCCAACACGTACCCAAAATAGGTAAGCATCACAACAAATTCTCTTCCTTCTGCCATACTCTGGTCACAGTGCCCAGTCTCCTGCACCACAGCTGACAAACTGGGTCAGGGTAATCTCCAGCAATCCAGCTAAGCTAACTTTCTGCCTGCTCTGCATTTTTTGCAGCAGTGCAGAGCAGATGCAATGGAGGTCAGGATCTGGCCCCCCACATGCATAGTTTTAAAGATTATCATTCAGCAGAAGCTATTGTGAGGAAGAAAAAATGCTAAGCCCGGAGCCTGAGTTATTCCTCTGACCCTGAATGCTTTAAAACATAATATTTTATTTGGCTGGTTATAGAAAACATGTGGAAAAGCCTTCATTTTTTGGAATATTTGTCCTGCAACACAAAATAAAAGAAAAATAACTGAACTTTTATTCTGCCTCTCTCTGCTATGCACATCCCTGCACCCACACAAGCTGCTCTCACCTGAATTTTAAGTTCTGAATATATTTGATAACTCTATTTACTCTGTAGAAATACCAACAAGGTCCCAGTCAAAGATTAACACCACGATCTACAGGGTGGAGGCAAACAGGCAAGTGCCCCCACAAAAAGTTTATACTCCAAGAAAAATGGGAAGGTTCAAGATAATCAGTTATTAAAAAGGACATGAAAAGTAGCAAGTTCAGGACAGAATTGAACAGCAAAAACCATTCACCTGAGTCCTACTGTATTTAGCAGCAGCAAGCAAATTTTTTCAGTGCTCAACAGTCTTAGAGCCCTTACCTGAGTACAAGGCCGAGGGACTAGCTTAGAGCACCACTTTGGGGGGAAAAAGCTTTGTTTTCAAACTTTCAGTTCCAATTCTGACCTAACATCAGGCCCCAAATACGGCCTTTCCCCTGTTCAAAAAAAGAAAAAAAAAGACAGAATTACACATTTACCTCCTATAAAGCTAGCACATGCTAATGAGCTCAAGCAGCATTTGCAGTGAAGTCAAAAGGTGAAAAACGTATCACACAGGAGGAGCACAGCAAGAGAGTTGCTTGCAAAACTGTTTACTGTTTTCCCCACCCTGTCAGCTGTTATTGCTGTATCCAACCCTCTCCTAAACCTTTCTGAAGGACATAGTACAAAATGAAGGGTTCTCTTCCAAGCATAGCTAGAAGCTTTAAGCCCCTAGCCAGCAGGGTGAGTGCAAGTCCACTACAGCAACACGAGGGGAGGCTCAGACTCCGACCCTTCCCCGCAGGAAGACTGATGCTGTGCCAGTGCAGACAAAGGGTGCACACACATTTTCACCCTACTGGCTCAGCTCCAGGGACAGTTATTTCCAGCTGAGGGACCGCATCAAGCAGCAGTAGGAGGTAACCTTTCCAGCCTTTCCATCTGCTCCTGTAGACAAAAAGGCAGTAAAGGTATTTCTAAACATCTCAAAACAGGCAGAGGGTTATGATGGCTGGGACAGTGATAGCTATTGCCCTAATTCCTTTGTCAGGGGTAAATCCCTTAGCTATTCCCTAAGGCCTCTCCTCAACTAAGCCACCACAAGACCTATAACTCACCTTCTCCTTTTCCCCTATTAACTGAGCAACTAGCCCAAGCTCCCTTGGCCTATAAGTAAGGGACAAGCCCACTGTTTAAGACACCTGTGCTCTGTAGTCAGTGAAGCAGCTGCCATTCTTAGTGGTTTTGCTAATCAGGCAATCAGTAATGCCCCCAGGGCTTGGTGCCTGTGACCCAGCTGCAGGCCTGCTGCTGTTCAGCAGCTGGCACTTGGCGCAGTGGCTGTGCATGACTCAGGCTAGCAGGAGCCTTTGGAGATGCCTTCCCCTGATTTATATCTGCAAGTGATTCTTTGTGTTTGGACCATATTGTTGGTGTGCCAGCTACACTGTGAAAATCTGGAGTTAATAAACTCCACTTTCAGATCATGGCAGCTCTTTCCAGGGCGCAGCTTTGTAGCACTGGCAATGCTTGCTCCTGCCCCATCACCTAACATGGCTGCTGATGCATTTCACATTGGAAAAAAACTGTGATCACATACATGAACAACCCTGGGGAAAGCCCAGGTTCACAGCATCTAGTAGCCTGCCTCCCTCTTGCTCCACCTCCTTCTCCCTTTTGGTGTGGAGTCAGAGCTCATGGTCCTGCAGCCCTACTCCTAACCATGAGAAAAGCCTCCTGGTACCTGCAAGTTGGGCTCCCCCTGAGAAAAGAGGGAATTTCAAAAAAGAAAAAAAAAAAAAGACAAAAGATGGATGTGACCAGATGTCAAAAACCCTTGAATCCAGGGGAATCTGAAAAATGTTACCTTAGCTCTAGTAACAGAAATGTTACTGTCCTGGGCAGCATCTTCCTGCAGCAAAGCAGGTCCCTCTGGGAGAGCTGTTCAGCCATGCTGGCTCTGGCCCCCATGAGGAAACATGTCTTGGGGCATCTTGTTTTGCATAGGCCTAAATCTGTTTCAGATCTGGCCTTTAACCTCCATGCCTCACATCTGCAGCTGCAAGACGGAGCAATTCTTTTCCTCACCTCTCCTGCAAGAGAGCAAAAGAGCTACATTGAGTGTAGCTTCTTCCCCCTACCTTGCACTTACCTGTCTCCTTTCTGATGCACTGCCATGCATTTGTGGCCCCACTGGTAACACCACACTCTTTCTTGCAGGGCTTGCTCCTATGGCCTTTGGAGTGGCTGGGACTTTCCTTGCAACATCACTGGGCTCATGGCAGCCCAGTCCCGCTTTGCTCTAGAGCAAGTTGCATTGGAAACTGCTCAAGGAAGGGCTATTATTTTGCAAAGCAGTGAGTTCATTTATGGAGCTGCATAAATAACAAGACCATCTCTTCCACCTGGGCTACATTCTGCTAAACAGCTGCTGCATCTCTCTCCAGAACTGGTGACAATTTATAGTGGGTAAAGTGACTCAGGCATTACACTACAGCCTTTCTTCCATGCCAGATTTGTGGCTTGTTTGTGGATTATCAGCCAAAAAGGATGGAAGCAACTTCTCAGCATCCCCATAGGACAGGTATGCTTCAGAGCTGGCTACATTTCAGCAGAATGATTCATTTACTCTAAGGCATATTTTTGGCTTGTATAAGCTGGATCAACATCAATGGAGCTACATCAGTTTACATCAGCCCAAGAACGTGGCTCCATATTTTCATGGCATGGAGGTCAGTCCTGAAAGGTTTTGAGCAGCCTCTTGATGGTGCAGGCTGGATGCCCATGTGGGCATTGAGCCCTGCCTGGGAGGCTGGTTTGCTTTGCATTACTCTGGAGAAGAAATGGGGCAGTACTAGTCCCAGTGAATGACAACATGAGTACTAGAGGAAATGGCCAGCAAACAAAATAAAACATTCTAGGACTGAAACTGGGAGCTGGAGCTGGGGCTGGAGGAGAGCTGCAACAGGCCCAAGAGAGCTTCTGATATGGGCAGTCAGGAGAGTGGGATCGGACCGTTATATTCATCACCAGCGTGGGATAGAGGTTGCAAACAGCTTTTCATACCAAGACCTGAAAGGATTAAAGCACTTCTATTCAGACACCCAGAAGAAAATCAGCAAACACAGGATTGCCATGTGCGACTATAACTAATACTTCGATGCCGGTTCTGCGCACAGTGCTGAGCAATGGGTCCTGTGCAGTGCTGGATGCTCGAGGTGAAGGGATGTGTGCAGCCCCTACCCTGTTTGTGCCATACTAATTAAGGTTAACGAGGGCTTACAGCCATCCTCTTTCCCCAGCCCTTTGTGGAGATTTACTCCTGGGCAAACGCCTCTTCCAAAAACTAACTGACAAACATCTCAGACCCAAGGTACAGGCATTAAGAAGCTTGGAAACCGATACAAGAATTGGGCAGAGCCACAGAGCGATGCTATATGTTAAATATTGTGGTTGTCTACAGGAACATTCACCCAGAGATAGCAGCACTCTTTGCAAAACAGGGTTGAGCATAAGTAGCCCCATCTTACACAAGGAGAATGGGAGCCACAGAGATTAAAGGCTGCCACCATTAAAATAAAAACAAAACCTGCAAATACCATAGGCAGCTTAAGCAAGATTTTGGCAGAATTTGGGCATCTTGGTTGAAAAGTGCAATCTGGGAGCTCCATACTCTGGTTCAGCTGCTGCTGAGCCCTGGAGGTGCCTGAACTTGCCTGCTGCCTCCTGGTTCAGCTCTCAGCCTCCATAGGCAGCTGTTAACCCGCTCCCAAGCGTGTCCAGAGCTGCTCCAGTCCAAACATCTCCACTCCAGCTCACACCTGAGTGCTGCCAGGTCTGGCATTGCTGCCCGGGGCTGGGGCTGGGGCTGGCAGCGCTGCCCCCATCCCCAGCAGGAACCACCCCGGGAGGTGCAGCAGGAGCACACTGTGACACAGCCTGCAGGTGAAACATGGTGATAAGCACTACCACCCCCCAAGAAATGCCTTTTGCTGCAGCAGCACAAGAGGATGAGCTCTCCGTGGGAGCACCCAACCCTATGTGCTGCCCCGTGCAGCTCCCATCCTGTCTGCTACCTGCCCTGTGGGGCACAAGGAGCTCCCCAACAGCCCCCCCACTCCCCAGCCACCTCACAGGGAGCAAGACACAGCAAGCCCCAGGGCAGTGCAAGAGGGAGAGGAAGCATGAGACTGAACCAGTTGGGAAAGGCACCCAGTGGGGCATCGCCTGCCCCCAGGCAGTTCCCACGAAGCAAGCGGGGCCTTGCCCTTCGCCCCAGGCCTGTGGCTTGGCTGGTGCGCCACAGCAGCCTTGGCGCCTGGCAGGGAATGACAGGCGTTCAGCGGCTACAAGGCCTTTCTTGGATCAAGGCCGAAGCATTCTCCAGCAGACCACACAGCACTGCAGATCCTTCAGTTACCTTAAAGCCACCATCCACAGCTGTGAATATATACAGCAAGAACCATGTTTCCCTCCTTCACAGATGCTTCGCAGTGTTGCAGTGTCTTGGACAATGGTAGCAGCCATTGTCCAGCCACCTCCATACCCCACGAGGATGTCAGGGCAACATAGGCTGGGGTTGACTCTGTCTTTTGCCATTTTTTCAGCATAACCAAAGCTTGAAGCAGAGCTTTGTTTCAGAAATTGTACGCCCATTTTCCCTCCTCTCCTCCTGTTCTGGGAACAGGGTAGTTTCAGACAAGTAACAAACATAATAAGTGCCTGTGGTAAATAAGTCCTGAACCCTAGCTCCCCCCACGCTGTAATCCTCTGCAGTGTTCTCAAACACAATCAACAGCCTGGCCTACAGCTTATTTACCCACTTCCAAAATTCTTAGTCTGACAAATAACGATGCATTAATCACTGTCAGACCGTGATCTTTTGTTTCTGCTCCTCTGCAGGCATCTGTCAGAATCACAAAAGATTAATTATCACTCCAGCCTGGATGCAGAAATGCATCCTGTAGACGCACTCTTCATCACATGCTTTGTGGCCCCTTCAGCAAACATTGCCATCTGTAGAAAAATTTACCTGTTCTTCCACTCTTTCATTCATCCCTCATATTTCTAGCTCTGGGACTGGATATCTGCTCCCTCTTGCCCAAGCATCAGTCCTTTTTCAGCCTTACAAGCAGCACTAAAAGAGACAACCACCAAAATCCCACTGTCCATGTCGCCAACAAAGATGTTAAACAGCACCAGTCCCAGTACCGACCCCTGAGGAACACCGCTTGTTACTGCTCTCCACTTGGACATCAAGCTGTTGACCACAATCCTTTAAGTGTGACCATCCAGCCAATTCCTTATCCACCGAGTGGTCCATCCATCAAATCCATGTCTCTCCAAATTAGACACAAGGACGTTGTGCGTGACAGTGTCAAATGCTTTGCATTTGCAATTGGGAGGATGAATGAGTTCACTAGGACAGAGGGAAAAACCAGGAGAGAGCATCTTTCTGGGTGAATGGGGACATTTCAGTAGATGCTTGGATCACACAAGTCTTCTCTCCATTTAACATGTCCCAGGTGCCAGAGTTACTTCAGTTCTTGTTCCCCTCTCTATAGTAAAGGCCTGAGAAGCAGGAATATACAAAAACAAGCAGTAAACAAAATCAAGTATTTGATTTTGAACAGCAGTTTCATTCTAATAGCCTTTGAGCACGTGGGCTCATTTACAGAAGGAAAATGCTTGGCACAGCCAACACAATGTAATCATAGTGCCACTGATGTAACATATGTTGAAAATGTAACCCAATATAAAAGTATCTTTTTCCTGTTGGGACATTTAGGTTATACATCCTTCCCAGAAACAAATCTAAAGCAAGAAGAGTTCTTGCTCCCAAAACTGGGATTCTTTGAGTGTAACACTGCCAAAGATTTAAATGTTCAATTTATACTAAGAAATTGTGTCCCGTAAAAACTCCAGAAGTTCCTATAATTCCAGCATCGTGACAGATCCCCACGTCTGCTGGCCTTCGAACCTTGCTCCAGCCAGAGATTCCCAGCCTACCATACTACTCATAAACCTCCAAGAAGGTGGCTGAGTCTTCTTAGAGCTTCACTTCTCATCTATTTATGAATTTTAATTGATTTGACTGATTCCAGCTGCCAGCTGCCACTGCAGAAAGGACAGAGCTAGACCAACCCACCCTTCTACCTCCTCATTGGCAAGTCTATCTGTGGCCCTGTGCAGTGCCGGAAATAAACTGCTTTTCTTGGAGAGACCCACCAGCAAGTGTTGGGCTCTCTATGGAGGGCACAGCGGTCTCAAAGACAGTCATTTTAACTTGGATTTCGAAGTCCTCACCAAGGGGTTTTAGAGGGCTGGAAATGCTTCTGGGAATGGTGCTGAGGGGGCAAGAGGAGGGAGGTAAAAAATAAGATTTGTCTCCCCTTCTCATGCTTGGAAAGCAGTCCTTCAGGGTCTGCCTACTCCCTTCCATCACATTTCTTCTTCTAGCTGGAAGATCACAGCCTCACAAATGCAGTGCTGAGTATATTTTAAATGACTCATTAATGTTTGCATACATATGCCAGATGCTTTCTTTTTAAATAAACAAACAAACAGAAACCTCAAACACCCTCTGAAAGATGGAATATTTTTCCTACAGTGAAGGCCGGAGGGGTTGCTTGTGCAGGACAGTGGAAGAAGGTTCCCCCCACTCCCCAAAATCCTACTTTATAAACATTTCTCCTCCCTTCCTTGTCCCTTCCCCTGCCACACAGGTCATCCAGACTTTGGGGAGGGGTGGAGGTACTGAGAAATGTCA
The DNA here is from genome assembly GCF_900496995.4 of Aquila chrysaetos chrysaetos. NCBI lineage: Eukaryota > Metazoa > Chordata > Aves > Accipitriformes > Accipitridae > Aquila > Aquila chrysaetos. The sequence goes on along the minus strand of NC_044011.1, from coordinate 26,545,486 downwards.
CAGCTGATTATTTCCTCCTGCAGTACCTGAGGAAGGGATTTTGGAGGACAACAGCTGAACATAGCTGATGGGACCCTGCATTAATACAGCATTTGATGGGCATTCATCAGAGCATCTGCCCATGCAGGAATGCCCAGCTGAAAGAGGCAGTACTTGAGGTCACCACAGAGGGTTTTTTCAATAATTTATGGCTGAGGCTTCCTAAGCTACTTAGGTGCTGTTGTTAATTTTGTCCCAACCCCTTTTTCTTCCAATATTTCACTTAACTCACTGGAAATTAAGCACTGTGATTTCCCAGTCCTGGCAGTCTTCAGCTTTGCTACATAGTTTCCACGTTCTTTAAATCAGGAAAAAGGCAGTGTTACACAAGGGATACCCGAGATAAACAGTAAGTGCACAAAAATGGACCATGACAGAGTCTGAAGTCAAAAAGCTCAGATCCAAAATTGCAGAGAAGGAGATACGAGTCAGAAGTGGTCTCTCTGTTTGCTCCGCAAGCTTTACTCCCATGTGTCAGCTCTCATAGGCGAAGGAAATGCCCACTGTTCCACGTACACACAGCATCTTTCTTGTGGGGAACTGTTCATACATGCTGAACTGATTCTACATCAGCAATCACCATAAAATTTTAAATAAAAAAAGTGAAGTGTATATTCCTTTTGTGTCTTGTGCAAAGGCATCAGCTACTAAAAGCAAGAGGGATTCAGGCGAGTGCTCCATGAGATGTGACTAGAATATGTTTCTTCTGAAGTCCTCTAATCAGAAGTAGTAATGTATTCCCTCTTTTCCCCTAAGACTTGGAAATCACATTTTAGTGCCTGCCACAGGACTGTCAGGATCAGCATTTCAAGCAGCAATTCAGCCTTTATCAACATTCAACAGCATTGTAAGTCAGGAATAATTAATGTAATATTAACATAGAGTTATCAAGAAAGGTAAGACTGTAAGCATTCAACATCAGATTCATTTAGTATTTACTGCAATAATATGATCAGCAGGAAGTCATTTAACATAAATGTCAGTGTCAGTGGGATGTCTCAGGGCAGTCAAGAGCAGCTCGGAGGTGTGCCCCTCTCTGTACATACCACCCTCAAGCTCTCCAGAGCTCTTTCGTGCACTCCTTGGAGGGTCATCTTGGAAAGTTGCTTCACGTATCTGTGTCAAAACAAAGACCAAAGAAATATTTCTGTAAAACCCCAAAACACTTTGCCAGGATATATACCAGATGAATATAGAGCTACACTGTATAGATAGATAGATCATAGATACAGTATATATAGAAATGACAGATGAGAGTCTATAGGAATGATAGATAAGTCTATAGAGCCATATTTTTGTATTTATACACACATACATATGTGAAAGGATACATAAAATCAAATTCATACATCCATTCAGTAGAACAGGGCAATACCTTGTGGCTTTTACAGAAACTTTCTTGGCTTTCAGTGGACACATCAGACAGTGTAATGTGTACTGTGCTTAGCTACAGCAATATACATATAGATATATATAAAAAAATACATAAATTGATATAAATTCAGTCCAAGGTTTTGCCTCATAACAGAGGAAGACAGCTAAGCTACTTTTCTTAACATCTGGAAAGAATTTGCTGTCTTTCAGGACAACCAGGTATCAGTTCAGCACTTTTGGGGCCCAATTCCTGCATTTCTGTTCCCTCTATCTCCAGGGCTACTCCAGTACAGCCGAAAGGAAAAGGAGCTTGGCCGAGGGGTTTGTCTGAGCAGGGTTGCAATAAATGTCTAGTGGGATTTTCAAACACGCCAAGGCTGCTATCTTATGCTGACATTAGCAGGAGTGAGGTGCCCAGGCATGCTGGAAAATCTCTGTAGCTACTTAACTCTCACTTGTAACAGCAGGGTGCATGTGACTGAGTTCCTGGAGCCAGGACCCCACCAAATTTCAGTGGAACTGAGACACCTGGATCCAGTCAATTCCAGCAAAACCCTGCACCAGTGAGTACTCCCAGTGCTGCAGAACTGGACCACATGCCCCCGGTTCTACCCATGCTGCAGCATGGTTGCTCCCACTGAGCTCACTTTTCCCCTAGTTGCCACAATTGGTCTGAAACTGGGGTACAAAGAACAGGGAACAACGAACGTGCACATAGAAGCACCAAACCTTTGCTCAGCAAGATAAGCCCCAAAGGCCAGATTCTGCACCATCAATCACAGAGCTGATGTAAGCAGCATGCCGGGGAGCAGGTGAAGGATCAAGACTGACTCAAGAGAGAAGACACCTCTAACACTGTCCTAACAGCCTGAAGCAGTGGTGAGAGCATCTACTATAATCTCCTTCCTATGTATGGGGCTTTAACTGTGTCAAACATGTCTTGAACGAACACCACATCTGTCTTTAAAACAAAGAAGAGCTTTTCCTACAAGTAAAATAAAGTTAACAATCTGCTGCTTGGAATTATGTCTAGATATGCAGTTTCAACACACTGCCTCTTTCTGGGGCCTGCAAAGAAGTTTCATTGCAACAGAGACATTTCTGCATGAGAAATGCAGGGATGATCCTCACTTCAGGGATGGGAGCAGGCAAGCCAGCCTGCTGCAGCTTAAAACAGCACACTCCCACTGAACCCAAGTCCCACCACTTCTTAGCGAGTGCCATGCTTGTTTGACTGTGTACAGACCAAGTGCTATAGAAAAATGTAAATATTTTTATGGCCTGGCCTGCTTAAAAGCCTAGGAGGATAGCTGGCTAAGTGGAAAGGAATGCTGTGCACACACAGCAGAACAAATTTAATGAAAGACAGAACCCAGAAGTATTCTTTAACCCAGAGATGGAGTGCTTTGCATTGTTAAACAGTGGTTGTTTAGTACACCACAAAGAGAGCATTAAAGTCTAGATAACACAATTAATAATGAACTCTCCAACACAAAGTACTGTCACCATCAGCATGACTTCACTCTCCTCATGCACAGAATACAGGCTGGCTTTACAGAGCTATTCACTCGTCTCGTCTTGCTTCTGAGAAACCAGCCAAGCGCCCAGTTCACTCCATACTGATGGAGGGTTACAGTGGAGATGGAGCCAGAGTCCTCTCGGAGGTATACAGGGGAAGGACAAGGGGCAAATGTGCAAAAGATGGAAGATAGAAAAATTCACTTAGATGTTAGGAAAAGTGCTTTCACCATGAGGGTGGTCAAACATTGGAGTGACGTGCAGAGAGGTGGTGGGACCCCTGTTTTTGGACATACTCAAACAGCAACGAAACATGGCCCTGAGCAACTTGATCCAGTTGGACCTGTGTTGAGCAGGGGTTGGAGGAGGGACATGCAGAGACTCCTGCCAGCCTCTGTTATCCTGTCATTCTTTGGTTAACCCAAAAGGGCACTTTTGAACAAGGTATTTGTCACTATTTCTTTTCTTGTGTGCCTCCTGTATCAGTATATCCACATCAACTGGCTGTGGCAGATACCAGATCCACTGTACTGGCTGGCCAAGCCTCCAGCCGAGTGACACCTAGGAAATATGTGACTGGAACTAGGAATTGGCTTGAACTCAGGTACAAGTTACTTTAAAGACCAGCTTCATCTTGTCAAATCTAGAAGTCTACAGAAAAGACCGAAATTTGGTGCTCACAAAGCAAAGACCGGGAGACAATGACAGTTCAGATTCCTGGCACAGAAGATGCAAAGGGTGTGCCACAGAAAACGAGACTACTCTGTTGCTACTGTTAGGATTGCTTTTACCAGCACTGAGCCAAGGGAGTCACACCGACTCTGATGGATCACTTCTGCTTGCCTTGCACATCCTTTCCAGACAAGACCCTGGAAAGGGTCTGCATGCACTCCAGCCTCTAACAGCTGAGTCCTGAAGGGGACATGGGAGAAAATATGGTGGGTTTAGCTCCAAGAAGTCAGCTTTCTGACTACTTTCCTAGGCCCAGGCAGCTGCAGACATTGGAGAGCAGCAGTTTGATTTCAGGGTGTAAAACAGCTCAGCAGCGCTGCCTAGAAATCACCCCTCACAGCCCAATGTGCCCAGCCTGGTCATGCAGGGTGCTCCTGCTGACCTCCACTCACATGGGGAACATGACGGCTTGAATACCCATTTAACAACCAAAAAAACACCCTTCATAAAACAAAGTCAATGAAAACCTTGAGCTGAGGTCCCCAAGCTGTCACCACTGAGAGTCTCCAGTAACTGCTGGTTACACCTCTCAAAGTTGCCTCTCTCAGTGCAACTCTTAATAAAGACACTCCCCGGTGAAAAGCGCAGCCCTCAGCTGTTAGCTACTGTTAGGACAGCAGAAGAATCACTGCTTGCCAACAAGACACTTCAGCAGCAAGATCATGGGTGGCCAGCACCACCATCAGCTGACAAAAAAATCAAAGGCACCCTAGATCTCCCTCGCCCTGCTCTGTCTTTCAACATGATGTTCAAATCAGCTCTGAAAGTCATAACTTACATTTATGTTATACCTCCTTGTCTTTTCAGATGTTACCACCCCAGCTATGCACAGCCTCTCGCATGGGGATCACCTGTTCAACTCCCATGGCTACATCTGAGAGCACAGTATGCTGGGATGCAGCTTTAGCGAGGCCGAGAAAGCTACGCGAGGTGTAAAAACTCTTGGAACAGAGCCTAGATGCAACACCGAAGAAAAGGTAAGAGAGGTAAGCCCTGCACAAAAGCTTGGCAGCATCCTAATGCACTTAATTTCTTTAGATACGTTTATTTAATTGTATCTTTTCATATCATCAGTGCTTATGAAGTTCAAGTTTAACCCGGGGGAAAAAAGACTTATGTGGATGGATAAAGGCCCATCTCAAATATTAAAGCCATTTTTACAGCTAAACATTAAAACTATTTCAAGTTGTTTCTTCAAATATAAATACTATAATTATGTAAGGTTATTTCTCCCCATTTAACAAGTCCCTGGTCTTGTCTGCATGCTTGAAAAAAAAGCGAGTAGACAAAGTTTAGCTGGGCCAGGATGAAAGCACAAACATCTTGAGGCCTGTGCCAGCTTAATTTAAATTGCAGGGTGCAAGGTCTCCGGCTGCAGGGGGACAGCAGCCCAGCTGCTTGCCTCGACGCCTGCAGCCGCTGGGAGACCCATCCCCAGGCTTTAAGTCCAAAACTGTGCTGCTGGAGCGAGTCCTCAGGACATTTTCCACTTGACTGTGGGGCTTGCACCAATTTGTTGCTCCCTGACGAACAGCCCCATCCCTCATACCTGGGAGACAGCTCATCTTGTCCCTCCAGGTGCCCTGCTGCCTTTTGCCCTTACAGCCGCTGCTCCCCTCCACCTGGACCCTTCTCTGCCCCAAGGCACCAGGGGAAGCTGATCCTTTCCCCTTCGTTATCAGCAGCAGCCTCTTTGCTCGCTGAGTAGGGGTTTGAATTTGTCTGGCTCCTGGATGCTTTTGGTGCATCTTTACATGAGTCTGCATTAAGAAAGGCTTCTGAGAGCTGAATACAGCTGCAGCAACCAGCCAGCAACCTGTGAAGGGGCCCATGGTCGTGTAGTTGCTTGACTAGGGACCATTTCCCTTGGGCTTTTTATGTGGCCTCACTCTCCTTTTCCTGCTGTTTCTGGCTTCAGTTACAGCCATATGTGAACAATGCACCCTGTGTGCATGTTTCCCATCTAGTGCACAGGCTTGTAAAACATTTTTAATATGTGATTTACAAGGGTTCTGGCTTGGACTGAAACTGTTCCCCTCACAAGCTGAGCAAGGGTGGACTGGCTGAAGGTGTTTATGGAGGGCAAGGTGGGAGCTGACAGGCAGGGTTGAAGGCTCTCAGATCACTGGCAGATCCAGCATCCACCACTACAGCCTATGAGAAGTGATAAGGAAACAACACCATTCCTCCCTCAGCTGGCATTAGCCCCAGAAAAGCATCCCCATTTCCAGAAGTGACATCTTTTGGGGATAAGCAATGTTTAGACTTGGTCAAAAGCAGAAGCAACCAAAAGCCACTGTAGTGTTTGAGCCAAATCTGTTTGTGACCTTTTCTTTCCCCAGAAAATTGCAAAAAAATACTACTAGAAACATAGAAGGAATGGAGAAAACAATGGCATTTTGGTTAAACTGAATAGTACAGAACAACAACAGTGGATGATTTTATAACAGAAATATATTCTAAAAGAGAATTCTCATGAAAAGCAACATTTAATTCAGAAGCATCAGGCAGCCCCGTTTGTTATCATTCAAGGTCCCTAAATGATCTTTCCAAATGATCAAGGAACTACATTAGACACAATATCCTACCCAAATTGCAATTCCTTACTCAACTTCAACGAAGTTTCAAGTGGAAAAGATAATATAAACTTATTGTCCTAAAAAACTGCCACCACATGCAATTAAAGCAGTAGGGGAACAAGGCAGCACTGTACTATGCATCTGATCAGCAGATGCAGCTTTCAAGTCTCCCTCGCAGTGATACGCATTATGAAATGGAAGACTGCTATGACTTGATTTTATATACATATATTACAAGATGACGAAATCTCCACTTCAAGTGCTGAAAAAAACACACTTAATCACATCTTTGAGGATTCTTTACAGAGTTGTTGCTACAGCGTAAGTCCAGAGAAATGTTCCAGAGCTCTCTAGAAAGCCTAGCTAAGATGATTTCTTCACAGGTTGAAGCACACAAGACAAGTGCAGAAATCTGAAAGGCTCCCCAGATACTGCTTTATAAAGTCATTGGGGGAGAGGGGGGGTATCTTACAATAATCATAAATATATAGGGTTTTTTTCCTTCAGAAACACCTTGGCCCTGCTAGCAGCAGCTCAAGGATCCTGAGTTTGATCCCTGTTTTGAACCGCTTTATACCACAATTCCATCAGATGCTAAAGCAAGTCAGCACTAAGTGATGCTTAAGCGGCATTTAGGCAGTGCCCGAAAGTGCAGGTCTCATGGCACCAGGTGGGATGTGCCTGCTGGGCTCTCCCCCCAGGAGACACACATGATCATGGCCAGGGGATTGCAGGTCCCACCTGCTTCCCTGTTCCCAGCCATGCTGGGACCAGAGCGATGACTTGCATTGACTTTGCCAGCACTAATGGAGGGAGGGGGCTGCTCTGCACAAGCAGCAGCTGTGCCGGGGCCAAATCCTGCCCTGCTCCCAGGAATGGGGGAAGCCCCCAGGCAGGAGACAGGCTGCTGAGCCCACTTGCTTTCTGTGTGAGGTCTCAAATCACCTCTACCTGGCAATGTTGCATTTCTCAACTGCACCCATCTGCAGTGACTAAACTGATGGAAGGCTCCTCAAGACACTTAGGAAAGAAAAAGGTCATCCAGCTGTTAGCCAAATCCTTTGAGTTCTGAGGGTAGAAAGGATTTGGGGTGGAAGCTGTGGGATTGCATGATTCTGAGCTTAAAGTTGCATCAGACAGGACACTCTCAGCACTGCAAATGTGCTTTGGCACACCAAAGATGTACGGAGAGATGCCAGAAATAGCGTGGAGGTCTCACTTTGCGGTTTTTTTTGCATAAAGGTTTTCCTTTAGTTCAGCCATTTCATCTGTCTCTCATGTCTATTTGCTGAAGCAGCTTTTTTTTTTCTTTTTTTTTTTTTTTTATTTCCCAATACCAATTCCTGGGAACCACAAAGGGTGAGGCAGCCCACAGCTTTCAAAAGAATGACATTTTTCTTGGCATATTGATTACCAATACTGCCACTGCACTCCACATGCAAAAACAGGTTTCTGAGAATACCAGGACTCTTAAATAAAACACTATAGATCAATAGACTTATATTTTCTAGCTACATTTGAAAAAATCCATGCAAAAGTTCTTCCTTACTCCCCTCCTGCTTTTCTCTTCTCCAGATCCAAATGTCAACATTAGAATTTCAAACCTCCACAAAACATGTTACCATGTGTTTTGCTGCTCTCTTAAATGAGTTTTTCAACCACACACTGGCAGTAGCCTAAATATTCAGTGATGGCTTTGCAAAAGGATAGGGAAGAAGCCTTTTTTCCCTTATCTCTACATAAATATTTTTGCTTAAAACTGGCCAACAGCTTGAACAAGAGATGATGGCACATAAAATGATGTAAATAAGTGTAGCTCATATCAATTAACCGTAGGAGCAGAGAGAGGAAATAAGAGAGTCTGTGTGTGCATATGTGCACAGGCAATAATATAGTAAACAATTCCATTGCAGAAGCAAAGTCTAGTAACCTAGCACCTGGAGGTGTCCAAAGTGAAGTCACCTGTGCAAACATTATTTGCCCTCCCTGCACATTTACCTTATGCTAGAGCTTTACATTTCATAATCACATGCCATTTTTTCCATCCCTGATAATTCAATGCTTAGCAGAGGTGGCACTAACTGAATAAAAAGTTATTCAACATTTGATCCTTATCACTCAGTTTACTGGCTCATGCCTTATGTACTGTGCATGGTTCCAGTGCTTCTCTGAACACAGAACTATTCATTTTCCATATAGACCTCAGTGAGATGCCTACCCTATAGATCCTGACTGCTTGCAAGCTTTAATGACTGTAACCATGCAACTCCTTAGTGAAACAAAGGAATGGTACTTCTTATTTAGGAGACATGGAAGCGGCCATAGAGACAGTCAGAAGTGCCCTTTTATTTCAGTGCCTAATTTGGGATTTTTAGAGGCTGACTCTTCAGCGGCAACTGCATCCAGTAACGCTTCCTAGTGCCTTCAGCCTGCCTTGCCAGGGAGGGAAGGGTCAGTGATGCCTTTGCCCAGTGATGAGAAGGCTATTTCCTCTCAGGAGGTAACACTATTGATGCCCATGCATGGTCTGGACTGCACCCAGCTCTCTACCTCCCCAGCATATTCCTGCCCCTGTTACCATGGCATATGGAAGAGCTGGGGGGAGAGCTGACTGCGCTTGCACTCCAGGCTCTGCCTTGGCTGCCAGTTCAATAATGGGTGAAATTCAAAATGCTAATCCCAATCCACAAAACCACCAGTGCACTGGGGTCAATTAGCTCTGCAGCTGCCTTGCCCTGGATGCCCCACTGCGACACATGCTTGGAAAATGTTTGCCAGCCCCTGCCACAGATTTCCTGGGAGCAGGAGAATAAGCTCCTTTGCCTTCGGACTTGACTTCAGCTGAACTGAATTGCCTTTAGAGAGCCCTGGAAGAGCCGGCTCATCTCCAAAGCTACTGAAATCAGGAGTCCCATTTTTTTTTCCCATGAATTTTGAGTCATGCCCCAACATGGCTCTACATTTTCCCTTTGCCATAAAGTCGAATTTCTTACGACGGCATTTTAGGTAGGAGTTCAGTTAGGATGGAGCAGGCTGTGCTGTTCCCAAGTTGACAGGAAACAACAGTCCCTAGACATTAACATGATGGACATGTCGACACAGAGAAACGTATGGTACCAATTAAGACAGTATCAACAATTATGCAGAACACAGTTGAGTGGATTAATTTGTTGCCTGGAGTAAAGGCTGCCAGTATGAAGCTGGCTGTCAAGAGACACACTTTCATCTTGTGTGCTGCCTTGTGCCAAATACTATGAAGCCCATGTGCACTAAGGATGATCACTGGGTTTTCTTTTTCCACCAGCAATCTTGAAGCAGGGAAGGAGCAACCAATTAATGTCTCTACATGCTGCCTCCTTTCTTCTCTGTTAAAAAAACAAAAACAACCCCCCCCCAAAAAACCTTGGAAAAAATCCCCAAACGACCATTATTCCCAAAACACTAAACTAAGAACTACAAAGTAACTGGGAAAGGATGGTTCTTTTCTCGCTTAAAAAGGTTTTCTTTTGCCGAGGGCTGACATGATAACTCATTTGCCAAACACACTTCTTCCCAGTTCTCTAAGCAGAGAGAAGAAAAATGGTTAAGTCATGTGTGTGACTTTTTTTCCAGCTTGCTATTTTTACCCTGACCAGAAGGATGCTTACACACTGTCCCGTCTCTTGCTTCCCACCCATTCTTTGCCAAGGAAGGTGCAAAATTACCTCTAGCGAGTTGTGGCTAAGTTCTCCTGCCTTCCCAAGTACCTTCCAGAGGCTTGGTAAAATACCTTAATTCTAGAGGGGCTGTAAGAACAAGCAGCTGATTTTCTCTGAAAACCTTATGTTTGCAAAATGCTACGTAGGTCTATGGCTGTCAGAGTATTAAACAGCAAAGAAAGAACTAGGACTTGTAAATAATCGCTGCATTAATGAGCAGCAGCATTTGAATTCCTGCTAAAGCTTTGTACCAGCTGTGCTTTGTCCCAAAATCCAATTAAAAAAAAATCTGCTTATGCTTGTTCCTACAATATGAACAATCCTTCATAAACTCTGCTGTTGCTTACAGAGCATATGGTCCCACATCAGGCTCTCATTTCTCCATATTTAGCCTTGTTAAACTACAGCATGCCTACCTGAGATATAAATTACCTTGAGGCTTGGAGTAATGCCATCCTAAGGAAACTATTCATAACACTGCACTCCTTAATTTAATGCAGGCAAAAGTCCCCTGCCCACTTACAACACAGCACACGCTGATCACAGTCATTGATGGAGAAATCCAGTTTTAATCCAACATTCCCAGTAAACACATTGTTCTCTGAGCAGCAGAGCCATGAAATCTGGTTTTCTGGAGGTTTATATCTTATGTGCCTTACTCCCCCAGCCATTACATTTGTATAATATTTGCAGTTTGGCAATATTCTTATCACAAAACCTTCCAGCTCATTCCTATTATCTTTATTCCTACTACTACTCCTTGGGTAAAGAAGCTAGAAGCTGCAGGGTCCCAGAAACTACCTCCTCCTCAGACCAGACATGGGGCTGCCCTTTCTTAGGGACCACACTCCCATGGGTCTTTCCTACTCTGACACTGATTTTCAGGAAAAAATATTTTTCAAACCTTTCCCTCTTGGCCAAATTTGATCAAAACTGCTCAACACTTACCAAAGCTTTTTAGGGTAAAGAATGGATGGACAGTACAAGAAATCAGACTAACAATTCATATCTCCTACATGTAAGTAATTCATATCTGCACTTTTACCTGCTACATGTAAGTGCAAAGGGGAAGTCTGAAGGCGTTTCTGTCTAATTAGCCATTATTTTCTGATATTCCACAGATAACACAGGGCACTTAACAGGATACTGAGATCTGAGTGAGGATACTTCAGAGAGGCACTTCGTGCTTCCCACCACTGTCTCAACCGCTGCACTAAGGAATGGGAAGGAATCTTTGAAGCTACTTCCAACACCTCCACCAAACTCTAACGTATTTCTGGGCCCAAGTGCTTTGCCCCATTTTTCTAACTTAGGGCTCATTTTTCTTCATTTCAAGAGCCCTGTGCCCAGGGTTGTTTCTTCCCTGTGCTCAGGGATTTGCATAGACCCAACATTCTCCAAATGAAAAGATAGACTCTCCACAGGCACTTCCTGGAAAGTTATTTCTGCAGCCAGCAATCCTCAGCCCACTGTCAGGCACACCATCTTCCTGGCAAACACCAGCCTAGATCTGTGCTGGATGGGTGATTTCCCCCTTCCATGGAGAGGAAAGATGAGGCAGTTCTCAAAGCACACAGGTGCAGCCTCCCCCTTTGATGGCTTCCCCCTGGAAAGGAGCTCCTCCCAGCACACAGCAGCTCTTCATGTCCATGTAGTTCCCCCAAAGCACACAGATGCCTCCTGCCCTCCAGCGTGGCCGCAGCTTCCAAGCTGCGCTGCCCCAAGGCTCCTTCTTATCTGCTATTTCCAGATGCCTCCGACACAGCCTAAGGGGCTAGCAGTAATGCCAAGGAGAACTGAAGAAGGTCAAAACAGGGCAGGAAAAATTGTATCCATTCAGATGTGGCCAAATATGATTTTTTTCTTCAATTAAACTTCTAAACATCTACATCATTAAGAATTTTGATGAGGAAAAAAAATGTATTCCCTCTTCTTTTTCCTCCTGTTGGCACCTGCAATAAAACCACTTCCTCCTAAATATCTTTTCACTACCCCCTTTTTTCCTTTTCTACCATTTTCTTTATTTTTTACTATTTTTGAGCTTTCCCAATGTGAAATGTTTTCAGAAATGGCAAGATAATAAAACATCCACAAAACAATAAAAAAGATGTGATAGGAAAAATAACTGCAAGACTTCATTTAGCCTTTTAGACTTAGTAGCACAAGAAAAGGAGGACAAATATAGCAAACTTAAAATTCTGAAATATCTAAGTATCGCCTCCCTTAAAAAACCCACTGAAGTTTTTCTCTGAAAAAGTACTTCTCAACACACGGAGATGGGTATCTTCTGAAAGATAAGTCAGGTTTTGGTGAAGCCTCATTTTTTCTGCAGGAAACATTTCTCCTGGGAGGAAAAAAAAAGCCAGCTCATTGTAATGAAAATTTAGTCATCATCATCGCATGATCAGTGATTAAGAGGAGCATGATGCCATGTAGACTGCTTCCCTACCAAGTTAGGGTAGAGAGGAGCTTCAGAAGGCCTTGGGTGATGGGAGAAGATACAGGACAGTGTGTGGTGTAACAGCAAGGACAGTTATTCTCCTGCACTGCTGGAATGGTCATGAGCTTCCCACCCTCCCACGAGGAAGAGGAGGGTGGAGCCCACATGGAGCCCATGCCATTTGGGGGAGTGGGAATAAGAGACAGCAAAACAATCCAATTCCAGCCTGCTCTTAAAGAAATGACTCAGCCATTCAAATATACTAAAATATTAAACATTGTTTAGGTATTGAAGTACTTGAAAATTAAATGTTTTCTTCACGAGGACTGAAAAGCGTGAGCATAAAAGCAATGGCAATCCTCCTGTGAAGCTGCCTGAAGGGCAGCTCCTGAGACACTTCACCCTAGTCTGGTCTGAGAATTTCTTTAAGATGGAAGATTGCTGGACAGGCCTCTCCTGGTATCCCTCTCTTGGTTGCTATGTTCAAGACAATGTGACAGAAGGTTTGCACAGAAGGCTGGGAAGGACTGCTGGTTCATATGCATCTCCTCTACTAGCAGTGAGACAAAAGGGATTTCCTCCTGACAGCAAAACTGCCCTTTCTCTCCCAAAGACACAGAGCTTGCTGGAGGAAATGCATAGATACATTGCATCTGCAGCTACAGATATGCAGAGGGAAACCACCTCTCCATACACAAGTCTTCCTGAGCAGCACACAGCAGCAAGCCCAGGCCGGGTCCTGAGAACAGTTCTCTCCCACGTCCTCCCCGCTGGGAGCACTCATCCTCAGACTGCGCTTCCCAAGTCAAAATCTGCAAATACATGGCGCTCTCTAGTGTCTTTGCTCTGCTCGGGAGAAACACAAGTATCCCAAGGCACTGACATCATTCCAGACAGCATGGTACAAACATCCAGGCGGAGGGATGCCCAAGGCCTGATATTAATTAGGATGAGTTTGCCAGCATATCTGTTTGATTGAACCTTCCAGTGGAAGCCACTCCAACTATCTCGCTGTGGCCCCCACCAGCAGTGCAATGCCTACCAGAGCAATCATTTAAACAAAACCAGGTTTTTAAGCCATATTCCTGATGGACAGAACTATTCCAGGAAAGTTTCTGATCCAGGATTAGGTCCCTGCAGAACCTGAGTGTGATCCCAACAGCTCCCAAAACGGCCATCAGCAATGTGTAACACAGGTTGTAATTTCAGGGTGCAAGCTCAGAGGAGAAATCCTCATGGAGGAGCTGGCTCAGAGATGGCACCAGGGAGGGCTTGGCAAGCCACAGCATGAGTGGTACAAGGGCAAGCACAGGGCAAGCTGAGGGCTCCTTTGGGACCTGCAGGTACCATTAGCCATGCAGAACAGCTTAACTCCTGCCGAGCAGCCTTGATTGATAGAAACACCAGTCCTTCCCTTATGTCTTGCCTCTTCCCATCACTGCTTCACTGGGCGAGGAGGTGAGGGCAGAGCATATTTCTAGCTGTTGAAGGTGAACACAATCCAAAATGGCAACTGCTTTCATTTGTTCTTAAATGGCTTGCTGGTCCCTTTATTACTGCATTTTCTACTCTGTTATGGTGCCTCTCTTTCTCCTGTGCTTCTCTGAGGCTGACAATTCATGACAGAAATACAGCACATCCCACAGACTCATAGCCTCAGGTCCAACTGTGTTTGCCTAAATGACAAGATCGATGTGGCAATCTGCTGCAGAACATATGAGATTCCCCCCTCTCCCCCTCTTTTTCTCTCTCTCCCCTTTCATATACATTTCACATTAAATCAGCATCTAAAGGGAGGAGGCTCCTCTAGTGCCTAGGAGAACATATTTTCTTCGAGCTTGCAACACTGGCTGGTGATGGGGGGGAAATACGCTTGCACCGTGTAATTGATTTGATGTGTGCCATGTTTCGGTGGGATAAACACCACCCCCTGGACTCTTTGCATTCCAGCATCTCCAGCCTAAGCTCCTTGTTAAAGCATGTTGGGAGCCCATCAAAGACACTGAGTAGTTTTGACATGAAGATAAATGCTCTTATCTTCAGCTTCCAACGTTGCTTCTCTGAATAAGCACTCTTGACGGTTTTCACTGTTCAAACTGCTCTTCAGCTAGGGATGGGAATAGGGGGAAACTGTTTTAACCCACCTTATTTCAGCAAGCTTCTCTGCTGGGAGAATAAGCCGGCCTTGTCACCAAACCAGATGACTTCCACTGGGACACACCACCACAATTCACAGGGAACAAAGTAAGGCCCCATCCAGGCAACGCACTTAAGCACCTGAATAAACATGCAGCTTAAGCTTATCTGTTGCTTTATGGGCTTAGCATGTCCCAGATGGACATGCATCTCCAGAACCTCAAATATAATTGCAATACACCAGCAAAACTACACATCTAAATAGTACTGTGCTGCTGAGGAACTTTATTATATTACAGCCAGGCAAATGCTAAAACATAAGGAAGTATCTTTTAGGAGGCCAGTGGAAGAACCAGGAAGAAAACTTGGTCCTCCAAGTCCTCCACCTCTTGCTGTAGCACACTGTCCCTTGGCTCAGCTCTCATCCCAGAATATAGAAGTGAAAATCCTGGTTTGTGTTTTCCATCTCCCCCACTGGAAGGCTGACTACAGACCACAAACCTGATCATTAAGGCACGGCTCAGCTGGAGCCCAGGGAAAGCCCCACTGATTTGAATGGATCTAGGATTTCACTCTCTGCTTCTCTATACGGGGATTAAATAAATATTCTCCTGCTAGAAAAATGCCCAACATGCCTGCCAGGGTTCAATGCAATATTTAAAGATACAGAAAAGTTGCAATAATTTCTAGTGGTACGGCAGGGGGTGAGTTTTAGGGCCAAAACAATATTTCAGGCACTGTAAATCCAGTTCATGTGTCTTTTAACACAACGGAACAGACTTTGACAGGAAACATGAAAAAGAGATATTAAAGAAAAAAATCTAGGAGAATAAATTGCCAGAAGAAATAATACAAAATGCCTTAAGTGTATCAGGAGGGAGATGCCTAGAGAAACAGTAGGTCTCTGACAAACCCAGCAAGCAGAGGGAGCAATCAAACAGGGAGGTTGCAACCAAGCCAAACAATGTCTTTGCAATCAGTATTCACACTGGAGTATGATTGGGGTTAGAAAAAGGCAGAAGAAATAGCTATTCTGGAGGTCGCTGTCTATGCTAAGACACTACCCAACATGCAGGAATAAAATAAATAAATAAAAGCAGCACTGGAAAAACTCAAGATATCCCGTTGAAACTAATCAGCTGGACTGACAGCAGCTTTCTAAATGCACTGGCCAATGAAGTAACGGAGCTCCTGACAAGAATATGGAACTCATCTTCACACAGCTGTCACTGCAGAGGGACCCAAATTACATACATCCTTTAGAAGAGGGCCAAGATCATTGTGGGATGAGCCCAATAATGATAAAATTCCCAACTTAAGAAAAACAGCTGAGAGATTGTAAAGGCTGATCTGTAAGATCAAATGGGAAAACAATGTGAATTTTCTATGTGACCTTTACATATGATTGTGTCTAGCTGCTGAAAAAAGCGATGCTCCAAATGACCGTGTACAGAAGCCTTTGGGGATCACAAGCAATGGAGACGTGCTCCTTAGTAGAGGTTGGTAACCTGCCAAATTTACTAGCTTTCTCTGAAGACTGTAGACTATAGATATGGTGGAAACACTGAGCAGAAGACTGTTTTTCTAGTTTCAAGCTTAGAAAAACAAGTGTTGAGTAATTTCTGCATTAAACTGTTTAATAGTCAATTTTTATTTCCCCCTCTCCTCTTACAAGTTACATGATCAGAGAGAAAAATTTACCAACTTTCTCATGGAGCAAAATTCTAAGCAACTGCTTTGTCTCTTGTGTTTTAAAGCCCACATTGCTCAGACTTCATCTTTCAGGCCACCAACACATAAAATTTACCAGAAAATTTCCCTTGGGCTACAAAGAGTGAGAACAAACTCCAAAAAGCAAAAATAAAACCACTGATTTTGATTCTTGGCTTCTCACCATGAGGTTGAGGAAGTCCCCCACCAGTTCCACAAAGAACAGAGGAAGTATCCTTTCAAAGTGGCTTTGCAATGTCGGTATGGACACACTGCTATGGGGTGTTTTTTTTGCACATCCACACCCGGACAAACAAGCAGATCGAAGTGAGCAGGATTGCTTGAGTTACCCACGGACTTTTTTGCTGGTGTCTGGTCTAAATTATTTCTATGTGCATGTCTCTGTGTGCTCCCTACTATCAGCATCCATAAGCAGCTCAGCTTCATCAGGACTGCACCTACAACACCCCGTGGCATGGCATAAAGAGGGGAACCTTGGGGGTTGATTTGACATGATCTGCTACAGTCCTAGGACTTTTTATCTAAATAACTTTTACCAGCAATGTGGCTTGTATCAGTTGCGGGTCACAAACATGGCTAAGCAGTGCGCTAATTGGTGGTGGATCTTGGTCTCATAACACAAGCTGGTTACCATCAGGAGAACACCTACATGACTTCAACCCGGCCCACCAGGAAGGAAACCACTCTGAGCACACTGGTGGTGTGGATAAGGGATTACCACAAAAGCAGAAAGATTGATGACAGGTAAGGAACACCTCCAGCATACATTAACACAGAGGCATACCATGTACAGCACTGCCAGCTGTGCCACACTGAGCACCATGTGCTTGTGCTGTCTCAGGTGTCTTCTGCAAGCAAGTATCAAGCTGCATCGGCATAGCATATTAGTCCCTTTATTCCACCACTATTTGATTATAACCCATTGCCATAATTAAGATGAATAATACTGGGAGGACAAAGTGGAACTGCGTTTGTGATCAATGAGTATTCTAAATTCAGCAATGATTTTAAAGGCCTCAGTGCCTTGGTAAAACCCAAGAATAACTTCCATTTCAGAAGGTGGAGGCGCTCTGAAAACCTGCTCTTTTTAATGCATCTCTACTTGGGAGCCCCAAAGCAGCTGGATCACTAGCCATTTTCCATACGCTGGGCCAATATTTGCCTGTGCAATAGAGCACTGCAGTTTCCAGAAAGCAGTATGTGAAATTAATCAGCCCAAATATCAGCCAACACTGATGAACTGAATAGCACTTAAATTTGATGAAAGCTCTGACTGAAAATTCAGGTGTAGTTAGCAAAGGATTTTTAAATGACAATTTATCTGAAGTGTCCTGGACTAGAAAAGCGCTTACATGTAGACAAAAAGAGGCAGGCAGCAAGGGGCAAAGAAAAAGTAAACAAATCTGTTGGAAGAAAAATTCTACTTCAACTAAAGTCTACATCTTGACATCCTGCCCATGTCAAAGTGAGACAAGTTGAGGCACAAAGGGATCAGGGCGAAGCCTTTGCTGCTATCCAGACTCATGGTCATCATCCTTTCTGCAGCATTCCTACATGAAAAGTATTCCCCAGCCTAGACTCAGCAAAGCTCTTAAGCACATGCTGAACCCAGTTAAATCAAGACTGGACGAGAGACAAGCTCTTATTGCATCAGGAGTTACAAAGCTCACTACAGAAGTGCCTAGTGAAGTTGCATGGCTTGTTTCATGTGAAAGGTTAAAGCTCTTCCTTACATGAAAAAAATAAACCACATCTTTAACCCACTTCAGCAGAGTGCCCAGTGCTGTCAGGACCTTGATCACACACAGGACTGAAAATACAGCTACACTAATTGTCTACTTTTAGCAAAAATAAATCAGCTTATTTTATTATTCCAGTAAAGGAATTACAGCTTTTTACCCATTGCACTGCCAACTCTAGTTGATGAGCTTTCTCCCTCAAATAATGTGGCACTCTGAAGTTTAGTTTAACTTGGCACTTCTTCTCTCTCTCCTTTGAAAGGCATACAGCAAAAAGCTGCTCTAAAATATTTGTCCAACAGAAGTTCACTCTCACAGAGGAAAGAACCATTGCGAACAGAATGGAAATAACAGAAGGATAAATTACTCAGTTGATTAACTCCACCCTTCACCAGGATGAGATTTTGGGACATAATGGCTGGAATAAGCCCTGTCAGTCCAGGCTCTGAGGCTGCAATTCTCCCTCCTGGCAATGCAGAACGCACCCTCGGCGTGAGGCTGCTTTAAGGGAGCTTTGTGTACATCTAATCTATGGCTGCCAGTTCCTAGGCCCAGTCACCCATGCAAGCTGGGTCAATCTGTAAGCTCTTCTGTGCCATGTCTGCTGCCAACAGACGTTCCCACAAGCAAGGGTCAGCGAGATTCAAGAATAATCTCAACATGTCACCTTCTGCCAGGACAGACTGCTGAGACGGGACTGTCTAGCAATTTTTTTCAGTTGCTCTTAAACTAGAACTCCTTGAGGCAAGGCTGAATGTCAAGTTGGACGTCCCGAAAGCTTTAAGACTAATCTGGAAACTCAAGCAGCTAACCCAGATCTGATGTTAAAGGCCCTCCACATCTGATAACTGAGACTTTTATAATAAACAATCTTTATGAGGACTGCTTGAATCCACCTCCAGGGTTCTTTGGTCTTACAGCTTTGTAGAAAAATCATCTCCTTTATACTATAACACACTCAGAAATCCACTTTCAGCACAGAAACAAATACTGACTTATACTTCCTCTGTCTCAAGTAGCTGCTTGCCTTTTTATAAACAAATTCACCTGCAGTAACTATTAAGCACTAACAAGTCTCCTAGGGAATGTTATGTTATGTTATGTATGCACATGATACATGCTAGTGTGTTTTAGGAAAGTGATATGGAGTTTGGAGATTAGGGGATGATAAAATGAAGAGAAATAACTCCTCATCTAATTCTTCAAAGGAAAAGACCACTCAGAAAAAAATGCATAGACTCCAGCCTTATAGGAATTTCTTTCCACTCTGCATTTGGCATCACGTTCTTTCTGATTTCTTTACTCAGGCATATTTTCCTTCAGGGAAAATACATTACAGTTAGAACACTACCCAGGATTTCATAATATGTATTTATGAAGTTAATCATACTCGTGTGTCTCAAGGCATCTGTTAATCTGGGCTGGTAAATTCCTAATTATCCTTGCAGGACAGCAATATCAATGCTGAGTCCTAGTACAGTGGGTTGCCACATTTAATGTTCAAGGAAAGAACATGTTCTTTAGGTGTGATCAATGAGGGCTGTCTGGTACCACAGTGGGCAATTTGCAATGTACACCAAAACTCTTCTAGTGTATTCATCTCCTAAATCTTTTCCCATCTCTGCCTGTTAGCTTTCCTCTCAAGGAAATCAGGGGATACCTACTGTGATAAACATCTAGCATAAACAGACATGGATCTGTTCAGTTAGATTTGTTTTACTTACAGAAGAGCAGATGAGGGAACATACAATACAGAAATGAAAAGGTAGCTGCAGAAAGAAGCAGTTAAGTAGCTGCATGTGCATGGCGGGTAGGATGAGAACTAAAGGACTAACTGAAAAAAGCATGACTTAGGCTAGATATTAGGACTGCATTTCATAATGATACAGTCAGTTGATCACCAGGATAGGTTTGCCCAGGAAGGCTGAATAGTCTTTGTCGTTGGAGAGGTGTGGTTTGGACATGGTTGGCCTGGCTTTGGGACAGGAGGATGAAGTTCCCTCTCCAGGGCCTTGTTGATTTACACGGAGGATTTTAGGCAAGTCAGATGTGCCACGTTACACCAGACAAGACTGTGATAAATGAATTTAGTCCCAAACAGGATTCCAATCAAAGTTTACAATTTATTAAATGAATAAAGGCAAGCAAACAGCCCTGGGTGCGTCGGGAGTCTCTGCTCTACCAAGATGCACACTGTGAAAAACAACCCATCTTCTTTTATAGTCTAACATTAGTTACATCGTGTCCTTCCAAAAGACTCTCCTCCTCCTGGTTGTGCAGGTGCAGTAGTTCTCCTAGAAACTTCTCAAACTCTCCTCATTGGCTGAGGGGTCTTCTATACAATGTATCTCCTACCAAGCTCCTCACTGCTCGGGCATGACAGCAGACATCCTGTGCAACAGGCGACACCCTGCACAACCACAGCTGTGGCCATCAAAACCCCAGCAAGTTCGCAACAGAGCACCTACCCCCCCCCCCCCCCCCCCACCCCCCCCCCCCCCCCCCCCCCCCCCACCCCCCCCCCCCACCCCCCCCCCCCCCCGACAAATGCATATAACAAATTGCTTACACACTGCCACTTCAATACACCCTCTATTCATACATACTAAAGATCACCCCGTTCGTAACCTCGCTTAATACTATGATAAATGCCTCAGTTCTCCCCTAGGATCTCTTGTTTAACACTGCGCAGTTAACAACAAAACCGGTTTTGGGCTGGCAAAAAAGAACTATATACATATCATCCGTTTCCTCCCAGCCTGCGGTTATATGAGGACCGACAAAATGGTTAAAGATTACATATACAGTGAGGGTCACATTTTATTATGCGGCCCTAGCATTGTTTATATTGACACGAATCAGATGAACACATTTCACAAGACCTAGTGGATATTCATGATTTTTTAAAAGCAAAAGTGACTAGCTGAATAGAAATCAACTAGTCAAGTTGACTTCATTGATTTCCACCTCCCACTTTAATTACGTCTTACTGATCATGATGGCAAAGTACATAATTTGTCACACTGTTAACACAAAGCCTACAGCACCTCAGCACAGGTCTTCCCTCTCAACTAAACTGCTGCAACTCAGTGATGTTACAGAGGCAAAAAATCTGGCCCAAGCTGTGCTAAATTCAAATGAAAGGAGAAAGAAATCACAGTGCAGTGGCACTTCACAGCAGGCTCTAGCTTTTCCCACGGGTACCTCTGGTTGTCTTTTAAACATGTATAAACACAGTATGTATTTGCCTCTTGATATGGATGCTGCAGTTTAAAAACAACACTTCACCTGCACAGTGAACTCAGTTCATTTCTAATTAGAGCTGCTGCACCAGCATTTAATGTTTTAAAACACAGTTGCAATAAATCCTGCAGCTGTAAATTCAATATTTCATAAAGGCAGGCGAGACCTTGTAGACAGAGTCTGAGGGAAAAATTTGCTCTTGAGTCCTGTAATAAAGCATTTCAGGGAAAAAAGAGGACAAGCAAGCAAGCTGGATTTGATCCTTCAATCCTGCCTCCTCCACCCTGAATGGGAACAATGCAGCATGCTGGAAAGGAATTCCTTGATTTTAAGCAACATCATTATAGCAAAAATCCCTTTAGACTTTCTCCAGTCTTAAGCACCACTTTATAGATTCTGGTTACATGAAAAACCCCATCTTCAAATGACAAGTAGAAATTTTACATTTCAAAGACAGCAGACTGGAGAGTTGTTCAAAATGATCATTCATACTACGACAGCAACCAGTATCACAGCCGACACCGAGGTATAATGGCACAAGTAGCCAACATGTACCCACAAATAAGAAGCCCCTGCCTTAATTCTTTCTTTATTACATTTTCAATTATTTAAGTGCTCTTTGGAACTTTGGAGAGTCACTACACTCTTCCCTTCTTACTACTTGATGAAAATCTGAGCCAAGTTTGCTTTATTTGGAAACACAGCGAAGAGCGTGAAGCTAACAGATTACGAACAAAAATAAATATGGAGCCAAATCTGCATCCCAACAGAGAGATACCATAGAACGCAGTGGTGCTGCACTAACATCCCCAAAAGCATAACCCATGATGTTTGAAGCTAAAGGCCTTGAACCAGAACTCTGCTTCTATGCCTTAATCTTAGGCAGTAAGACTTGTGGGATTTCTAGTCATTCTCACAGTCCTTTACTCTCACAAGGAAGAAGTGTTGGCCTAGACAGGAAGAACAGATAAAGGAAACACACTGATGCTGACTTGACAAGACAACATGTACCTTTACATTCAGCAAAGCTTTAAAGCAGAGGGAGAGTTTGCTCTTGTTTGGAAATCCAAATTTAGGGACCCAAATGCATATCAGAGAATCCAAATATCTGGCCTCAATTTAGGGCACTGCTGCAGCTCCCACTGAAGCTGCATTGATGTTTTGACAAACTTACACTTTTGAAATTAGGCATTTATGTAACTGCCCAAATAGGAATTTAGAAACTAAAAATAAAAAACCCAACCCTGCGATTAGTTTCTTAACTAAACAACAGCCCTCTGCCTAGTGGCTTTTTTTTTTTCTTTTTCTAAATGATCAAATTACTAATGTTACCCCATATCGCTCAGGGTTTCGGCTTGAACTAATTGCAAAGGATGTGCAAAACAGCTATTACAGGGAACTGTCAGCAGCATGCAATAGCAAAATAAACCCTGCCTTTGCATGGGTTTATCATAACGCTTATACATGCCACCTTGGAGTTGAATTTTTAAATACAGTGCCATCTTTGGATTCTGCAATAAAAAGAGAAAGCACCAATGCTCTCAGGGCCCACATCCCAGGAAGCATTTTGCAAAAGTTACACTCAGTACAGGTAAAGCATCTGGTGTGATGCCCAGGGAACACAAACAGCCCAACTATCTGGGGGAGCTTGGATCCACAAAACAACCTCTGGGAGAGCTTAGATCTCTGTAAAGTGTTCAGTTTTCAAACAGCTGGACACCTTGATTTAGCAGAACAACTAGACTCTACCAGTAATCAGAGAAGGACAGACACATGCAGCAAGCACATTACTCCTTTCCATGAACAGCCTTCTGCGGGAACCCACCATAGACGTGAAGCCTCTCTAACTAGTTTGGATTGTATAAATAATAATTAGACACCTAAATTACCACAGAAAAGATTACCTCGCCCACCTATGCAAGCAAAGATGGGACCAAGACTAAAGCCATCAGATCCTCTGCCATAAAGATCCTCCCACACATACTCCCCGCAAACTGCAGAGGTCTGCAAAGCAACTCTAGAGCCAAAGCAGGATTCTCAGTGCACGCTTCTGCACAAAGAGAACAGTGCGGCTATTCCAACCACACACCAGACAAAACACTATTTGCTGAGAATTACTGAGAGCCCCCACCACATTCCTGAGTACCTCCTGAAAGAACAAGTCTCAAGCCTCAATAAGTCTCAAGTCCTGCTCAGATCTGCAGGCGTGACTGGGGCAGAATTTATCCCCAACAAGGTCTGGAAGCAAAGGAAGAACATCATTTTGCTGACAAAACTTGTCATCAGGCAAATAAAAAAAGGTACCCAGCCTGTTTGCAGTGTTATAACATGGCGTTCGCTCGCTATTCCAAATCCACCTTTTGAAAGTAAGGGGCCTCTTGCACTTGCCAGGTCATGCAGAGAGTCCTTTAAGGGCACGTCAAGGATCTTCACGGAAGTGAGAATCTGGCTCAAAATCCATCCATTCACAGTAATCTTGTATACCACAAAAATCTGGAGTACTTTAGCAACACAAATTGTAAAACTTGTTTAATAGCTCTGCCAGCCTTAAGAGTTTCCCAACATGTTTGACAGAACTACAAATCAACAAAATAAAACAAGCTAGTGAGTGGTTCTAACTAAATGCCAAGTACAGCAAGAAAAAAATCAATCCACAGGAGCAAGTAATAGCCCTTTTTTTTTTTTTTCCTGCTGTCTTTATGCTTAAGACTAAAATAGCCAAGATATATTTAATGCATGGAATGACTGCAGCAATATGTAATACTTGAAACAGGGGCCTGGGATAAGTCTCATCATCAACAATAATTGTTTACCAGACACAAATATCCTGTAGGTGTTAAATGAACACTAGGGACTAGTGTACATGTGACACAGAGAAAAGATTGTCCTGGGGTATTGGAAGCCAGGAGCACAGCTGTGAAATTGCTCTGGCAGACACTGTCACAGCTAATAACATGATCCTTTCAAACACACACATTAGAGTCTTCATGGCATTTGTAATTTGTTGACACTCCCAATCCGTCACTTCATTCTGAGGACATGAGGAGAAAGCAAGCCTGTACTCTGCTTGCCTGCACATACCTCGGCTCACCAGCACTTTTTACATGTTTTACAGCACTTCTGCTAAAACACTGGGCAGGTACTAAGGGGCAAGCAAGGAGGAGAGTGATTTCTGTTGCTTGCACACTTATGGCTACATAAGAGAGAGCAGCACAGGCATGCCAGGGAAAATTGCATTTGTGAGATTCTTCACCCGCGTATTCAGAAATATAGCAATTGTGATTCAGGTGCAAAGATAAACCACTGGCACCATTTAAATGAACTCTGTGTTTCTGAAATGCCAACTGTAAAAAACTGCCGATATTTAATTTCGTTAGATATACTGCATCTGGTGTTTATGGCTTAGTGCTGTTGCCAGAGAGCCCCAGGAGCTTCGGTCTGGGAGCCAAGCCAGTGTCTACCAACTTAGTTGGACTACTGTGGATACACAAAGATCCAATATTCCTCTGATTTAAAGCTTTCGGGCAGATTTTCAGAGACTTTTGTTTTATTTATAGCTAGCATGTGTGGAGAGAAATAAAACAGTCATTTAATATGCTGCGCAATTATGGGCCTATTTCTTCCAGTTTCACATTTCAATAGCTTATTCTGAAGCACAGAGAATTGGAAATCTGGTTATTTCTACCTTAACCATTCATACATGGATAGACGCAAAAAAAATCAGTAATGGAACACCTTTCCATTAAAAAAGGAAAAGGCCAAATACAGTTTCATCACAAAATCTGGACACTTACACTATTTATACAGATGGTCATTGTAACTGTTACAGTCACATAACAGTTAAATATTTTTTCTTCTTCCACTCCTTATGGCACAGATTTATATCCTTCTGTTACAGGAAGCGCTGACTTGTCAATGAAGATGCTCTGGTGTTCTGATCCTTGAAGTTTTAAGATTCTCTTCTGCTTGAAACTGGAGTAAGTGCTCTCTAACCCTCCCTACAGAAAATCAGAAGAATTCTGTTCATTACATTGACAAAAAATTGTATGTCTCAGTCTAAAGAAAATTAAACAGCATTAGTAAAAATAAAGTGTATATATATTCCATCTTCAGGGAATATTTTAAGCATAGACAAAAATATTAAACAAAAGTGTGCACAATTTTATTTCGTGGGGACATGTAGGATGCTTGGCCATTTGCTGAAAAGGTAAGGCTGCCAAATATCACAGATTCACACCTTGAGTCTGGAAATTGAGTTCACGTGGCAAATCCATGCATTTCTTGTGGTGTCTGCATTCCACCAGCCTTTCCTTTACCTACTACTCAGTTTTACACTTCACTGACTGCTAAGCTGGATTGCTTCACAGTTTTTGAACAAGGAGAGCCCAATTTTGCAAAGTCCCACTGACTGTCACAGAGCTGCTGGCAGAATACCTGGCTGTATGCTTGACAGGTTTTCAGAATTGGGGAACGTAAGAAAACCAAAGTGTTTGGGAGATCAGGGCCCCCACTCAAAGCCACTGGCATCAGGAAAAGGCATAACATCGTGCAGTTCAGGCAAAATTCTTCCTTTCTTTCATTCTGAAAAAGTAATCAAAAGGAAAATCCTTAAAGGCTGAACTTTTACAGGCCACCGGATTATACTATGAGAAAAACCTGAGACTTCCGTGAATATCTGACTTAATCAAAACCCTGGCATACTTTTAATTCATATAAACCCGTTCCTTGTGTCTAATTAGCTGAGAGTATGGGACTAGTGTTTCCCTAACTTAAAGAGTGGTTAACCTGATCAGGACCAAGGCAACAATAGTAAAACAAGGTTTCAGGCAATCTCATTAGAAATCTTGCACAGATTCATCATCTTGCCACTGTCTATAGCAGAGAACTTTATGGTGAGATCTGCTAGATAGTGCAAGAGTCACCATTATAGTTGTTGAGCCTGACAGGAAATACATTTCTAGCACCTACGGGTAATTGGCAAGATAACAAATATAGACTGCACTTTTTAAAGTTCAGAAACCTATCTAACATTAATGCTGTTTTTCATAATGCTTCCTCAAATCTAAAAGTGATCTTTAAACTCTTCTGTTATTTATGAGGTAGTTAGTCAATTATCAGGCATCCACTCACAGATTTTTATCATTGAAACTGCAGTATACCTCTAGTGCCTTCACAGCTCAGAGCTTTGAGGTCCACATCTGGCTAGGACACAACACAACATGTATGTCTATGACTGCAGCTTGTGTTGCTTTACCCATCCCCAAACAGGCTAGCTAGCACAGGCATCACAGTCACTATTCTGGTTATGCGGGAGCCTCACAGTTCAAGATAGTCAGGTCAAAAAAACTGAAAAATACTCTGACTTTTTACCTTTACTAAATTATTTGCTTGTAGAGCTGTCTTGCTAGCAAGCCTGAGCTACCTAGTTCAAAGGTAGACCAGGTAGCATTGCTGAGCTGCGGTCACTGCTGTACAGACACATCTTGTATGACAAAAGCTACATCACCTCTTTTCTTTTACCTTACATTTTGATACTTTGTAAGGAGTATTTTTCACTGGATGACTTATCTGTCTGCTTATGTCCAGGATGTGCTGAATTACGTGCCTTTTTCTGTAATGTGCCTGTTTCAACACAAACTGCAAACAGCATTTCACAGGACTCAACTTTTCTTGTTCTGTCTTATCTGTAAAATAGGGATAACCCTTACCTGTGTTGCAAATGTTATTTTCTAGGAGTACTTAAACAGCAAAGCCCGCTGCCCTCCCTGCCTCTAAGGGGACATTGCACAGCATCCCTTGAAATTCTGGGATATCTTTAATTCCTTTTCCCTTCCCATCTGTGCCATTATTTTAAAATCATTTCCTCTTCATTTCTTCTGAAGGTCTTCAGGTTTTTTAATTCAGATTTCTGCTAGCATACCCGTGTTCGGAAAAGTTCTTTGAAAAGTATCTGTTGTCAATACCACATCAGTCATCAGCTCAAAAGCCAAATGGATTTCTCAGAACTCCTGCTTGTTTAGCCATCTTTCTCTGTAGTTCTCCCAGTGGGACAGAATGAAATTAAATTTAAACTAGGCTTTAAATTATTTAGTCAGAGATAATTGAGTTTGGAAAGCCATACTGGAGAATGATCACCCAGGGAAGTAGGTAAATATGATTTTGGGAGAGGAGGGGGGGTAGGAGAAAGGAGTTGATGTGTCATATTAGGTACAGTAAAATCACAAATGTTATCAGTTCTTATAGTAAAAGGCACAAGCTGCTCTTTCATTCTGATCGCGCAGAAAAGTATTTCCTGCGCACTTAAGAGCAGCATCCTTTCTCCTCAGAAGGAATCAGGCCCTAAGGGTGCTGAAAAACCTGGTGAACAGATTACCTCATTTTTAGGGGGACTACATTTTCCAAATAAAAGAAGCAGCAGAACTTGTATTTACATTATTAACTTTGCATAATGCCATGAGGGTGTCCTATAAGGGACAAAAGCTAACTAGAATAAAACAGCTGTGTTGATCTCACTGCTGCTTTTAACTCAACAGTGACACAGACAGGTTTCCTTGAGGAAAAGGTATTTTCTAGTTTAGCTATATCTGAATCTTCATAAAGCAAGGATAATTCATATATACCTTAAGTACTAAAATAGCTCTGTTCATATCCATCCTTATTTTACTCCCCCGTCTCTCCAGCCATCATCGAGCACTGTCATTCTCCTGGATTTATCCTGACAGAAGCAGAACAGTCCTGCAACTGCTTTCCTTAGACAAGTATTTCGTAATTACCTTTACAGAACAACCCAAACCCTGCCCTAACAGACTAGAAAAAAATCCACTCCGACTGATTAGAAAGGAACCAAGACGATGTAGGAGCTGAGGAAAGCCACTTGGGGCTGGCACGCACCAGCACCTCCGAGGCAAAAGGATGCCGTTTTGAGCAACTCTCACACGCTGCGCTCGCTGCCGACTGTGCCATGAATGGCTTGGGGTGACCTGCCTACTGGGTGCTGCTTTTTCATTTTCCAGGGATGACAGACAGTCCCAATAGGGCAGGAAAGCACCACGCTTGCGCAGTGACTGTGACAAGCAAAAACGTTCTCCTGCATCCACATATACATCACAGAAGTAAGCGGGAACGTACCTCTACGTGCACGTAAGCGCACACCAAGGCAGCAGTGACCATTCTCACGCACGTAGCACAAATAAACATGCTTTTACATCATACCAGAAAACATAAATTTCTGGGATCGGTATCTCTCCCAGAAAGCTCCACTGTAACACTGTCCCCGGGTCAGAGGCACCGCTCTCCTCCCCCCAGAGCCGGGAAAGGCCTCCCACCGTCCCGCACCCCTGAGGCAACCACGGCCCGGCCCACGGCTGGCGGGAACCCGCCAGCGCCCCCGCCTCCCCACCGCGCCTGCGCGCCCCCGCCTCGTCGCCACAGCAACGGCGGGCCGCGGCGCCCCAGCATGTCGCTGCCCGAGCCCCTGAGGAGGCAGCTGGGCTCCTTCAGCCGCACCGTCTTCACCGACAGCCACCGCACCGGCCCGCAGTACCCGGGCGACCGCGCAGGTAAAGCGCAGCGCCTCGCCGAGCGGCGCGCCAGCAACAAAAATGGCGGCGGGTGCGGCTGGGGCGGGGGGAAGCTTCCCGGGAATGAAGATGGCGGCGTCAACCGTCCCCTGGCCGACGCTGGGGCGGGGCCTCGCGCTGAGGCCCTTGCCCGCCCCGGGGAAGCGCCGTGAGGGCTGTGTTCTCCCACCGGCGGGGCGGCCTCGGCTCTCTCCCGGATTCCCCCAGGCAGACCTGTGCCATCTGCAGGGGTAGCCGCCTCGCCCCCCGCCCCCGCCGGGCAGGAAGGCTGAGGTGCCTGTCCCAGAGCCCCGTCGCTGTCCTCCAGATCAAGGGGGGTCCCGGGCGAGGGCCTCAGAGTAACCTTGGCGACACAGGTACCGGCCCGGGGGGTGAAAAGCAGAGGTGCCTTTTAGACGAGGTCTGGTGTCATTTCAGTCGCGTAGTGGGGCTTCGTGGATGCTGTCTGGGGTAAAACTACAGCAGCTGCGCTATGACCCTGTGCTTCCCATGCCGCGGTGTTGCAGGCCTGAGACGGGCTTAAAATGTGAAGCAGGGAACTGTCTTGATTTAAAAGCAGGTATGGAGAATGCTCTACACCCGCCTTTGCAGCTTAGTAAGCAAGCTTGCGTAAAATATTGCAGTTAAAAATCCATTGTTACTCACACCCCGGGCACTCTGCCTGTGCCCAAATAAAAAGTAGAAGTGATTTATGGAGAACACGGAGCAAATAAAAGACCTGAGCTGTTGTTTTATGCTCAGTAGTCCTGCACAGTTAGGACACCAGGTACTTAAAGCATGTAGAGGTGTACTAAGCTAGAGTTAGACAGCAAAAACTCAAGCTTGCAATATGCCAGCTTTCTCTTTATTTTTCCAGCTCTATCGTAATGACTGATAACTGTTCCTTCATCATATTGCCAGTGAAACTTGCAGGCCAACATGCCCCCTTTTCATACCTTTAGAGTAGCCATGAAAATAGTCTCTCTACATAGAAAGGCTATAATCATTTCAACTGATAAATCCATTCCAAGCTGATAAAATTAATCAAAAAGTCATTCTTATTTCAAGACAGGAGTACTCATTTTCTTTGTGTAGTTATACTGCTAAGTTACTAATTCTTCGTTTCTTTTATCATCACGGAAATATTTTTCTTAACTCCAGGAATAGCTTCTATTTTTAGTAATTTTTTTTCTGTTTCCCATTATGAAAACTCCTGTGTGAATATCTAACCCACTGAAACCAGTTGCAAATGTACCACTAGCTTCTTAAAGATCAGGATTTCAAAAATTAAGTTTACACATACATACCTTAGTGAGTTGCTCTAGCATCAAAGAATTTGCCATCGCAATACTCTCTGGCTTTTCCATAAATTTTACCAATCCCAGAAAATAAGCATTAGTTCAATTTAGGGATAAAGATGAATTAGAATTGGCTTATATTGCTAAACATTCATCCAAAACAGAGTTTTAAAACTTGAGCAGAACTTACAAATACCAATGCTATGTCAATGAAACCTTTAACATACCTAAAACATTGTCATCACAATTGAAATTAGAGCTCTTGGCTTCTCTGTTTTTAAGTAACATGGCCATGAACCACTAAGTTTTCATCCAATACATACAGGGCATAAACATAGTTACCTGTAATTGGATGGTCATGGTTTTTTGGAAGATAAAACTGTTTTAGAATTTTATCTCAGTGGCCTCCAAAGTCCTCCTGGTGTTTAAGAGCTTCATGCATTAGGACAGCTGGGACAATTTTAGGTAGATGGTGAAACTGGTTTTGAGGTACCTATAGATTTTCATTCCTTTGCAGGTGTAAGAAAGTGTTGATGCTTAAAAATGGGATTATTAAATATATATATATTCGTTGTCTTGCACCTTCTATTTCAGTATAACAAATCCCTGCCCCTCACACCCTACCCTTAACGTCCGTCCCAGTTCTGTTCCCAAATCCTCCTCCCTTCCCATCTAGTCTAGTAGCTACCATGAATACTTCTGCAACTGGCATAAAGGCTTCTGGAACAGAGTGTACCAGGCTGCATGTGGCTGGACTGGAAAAAGGGATGCCAGACTGAGATGGAACAAAGACAGGTATGAGAGTCATTGGAAGATATGGAAAGAGAAGTCAGTGTCAGAAGAGAGGTGGTTCTGAGGCTGGAAGGAAGACAGTGTGACTGTTCAGACTCATTTTCACTCGAATATCACCATTGTGACAGACAGGGGCACAGGTCTTGAATACAAATCAGCAGGTCACAATGAATACTTTCTAAACTTGCTCAGGTAGTACCAAGTGAAGATGTGCCTACAGACTTCATTTGGGGAAAACACGAGAAAGGAGACCGTTGGTAATTGAAGTAAAGTGAATACAGTGTCAGTTAACTAGAATATGACAATAAAATGTCACCCATTAAAAATGAATGATTCCCTTAGAATGCCCTTTTAATTTTTCCTTGTTTTAAGTCTAATCTTGTAGGCCTATTATAAAATCCTAAATACAGAACTTATCACCTGCATGTTAGAGTTCAATATTTGCTTTTCTCTACATTGTATGAATGCATTTTGTTCTCTCCAGACTTTAAAGGATAAGTTTTAGTTTGACACATATTTGAAATTGTTAGCTCTTAAGAACTAGAAGAATTACTGGGTTCTTGCAACATCGCTTCCATCCAAATGTCTATTTAAATAAAGATTGACAATGAAGAGTGGGCAATGCAAACCTGCTCTCTAGCAGTAAGTCATTAGTCAGGAGGATCATCTACAAAATAACAATAATCCAGCATGTACTCATTTAAACTTTGGCCATTCTCTTAGGAACAGCAGTGAAATAACCACTAACTTTTCTGCAGTGTCAGTGTACAGCACTACTTGAGCTAAGCCTATCAGTCAGAGATTGTGGAGTAAGCAATAAGCCACCAGGTGATTAACAATCAGACACTCAACTTGAATATGTGACTAAGTGATAAAAATTCTGTGTCCTGTGAACTGAAAGTTGCATTAGATTCCAGGAAATGGTGTAACTCAAGATAGGGTAAGAAGTTTTCCTCTGTATATATAAAAAAATTTTTCTTAACATTTAATTTGACTGGGAAGAGGGTTAATGCCCTGCTTGAAGCTCAGATGTAACAGTATCCTTCTGTCATGTTTATGGAAGTATGAAACAAACTAGGAGTAATAAAGACTTCTCTCTGTCTACAGATAATGAAATAGTTTCCAGTTTACCACTGCAGATGTCCCTCTATTTCAATGTTTATTTTTTCCCATTTTGGTGGCTCAGCACAGTTGTCATGCTCCATCTGAAGGTGAGTCCTGAAGGAAAGTGATGGTTTGCAAATGTAATATATTTCTGATCAAACACCTCCTAGTACTGGCATAGAGGTCACTGGAGTTAGAGATTATTAGGTTTACTTGGGAATTCCTTGGAACTGGATGTTCAAGACTATTTGAAAGCCAGTACAACACTGTCAACTTACAGTAGCATACAGTGTCTTCATTTAATCACAAACAGCATGTTATGAAACAGCACAGCGAAACTTTTACTCTCTTCTTCCCTCTAGTATCCGGTCTTGTCAGATTACTACAAGTTCATCCTGGTCACAGTCATGATCCTAGCCTCTCTAATAGAGGTCATTCGACTCTACCTGGGATACATGGGCAATCTGCAGGAGAAGGTATGTTACCACATGTATGTATGTATTTGTGCAGGGGAGGTTTTTGGAGTTTAACATAAAGTGGTCTACCAGTTCATCTAAGAGATTTAAGTTGAGGGGATGGTTATTTCTCTTAAGTTACAGTCTGCATCTTCTATTCCCTTGGCATCAGATTCCACTTAATTTTGTGCATTCCATAAAGTTTTCCCTCAGAAGAGAGCCCTCTCACTCCCCAAAACTGTTTCGTCAGAAAAAAAAGTATGGTTAAAAACACAGTATATGGAAACGTTACCTCACTTTTGCCATTTTACATTATGTGGTGGCTTTTGGAAGATTAAAAAAAAAAAAAATGTGGTTTTCTCCACAAAGTTTTGGGTTTTTTCATCTCCAACTGCCAGTTAATAGGTGATGTCTCCCTGTTATAGGTCCCTGAGCTGGCTGGGTTTTGGCTTCTGAGTCTCCTCCTGCAGTTGCCTATAATTCTCTTCTTGCTATTCAATGAAGGTCTGAAAATTCAGCCACTGGAGCGAGCAGTCCATATCGTCTTTGCCCTCTTCCTCACCTTCCAAGTCATTGCAGCCTTTGTCACCTTGAGAAGAATGGTGAACAAACTGGCAACTCGCTTCCGCCTTAATGAATTTGACCAGCTGGAGGAACATCCTGTGCCTGATTTTTACAGCCTGGGTAAAGAAGAGAGAGCAGTTTCCATGGCTGGTAGGGGCCCCAGTGCTGGCTGGAGATCACACACTGAGGGCCTGAGAAGCTAACAGAGGCAAGCCTCACGTTGCTACAACTCTGTTTCCATTTTGTTGGGTCATTCTTTACCTTCCTACATCAGTGACATTGAAGAATAGGTCTTGCTTAAGAGCCAACATTAAACCTCAGAGATTGGAGCTCCCCTCTCCAAGAAAAATCAAAGCCAATTACATAACTGGCTTGAGTGGACTATTTGTGGACTGTTACTGCGTAGAGTACCAACAGAGTGGATTTGGTGGTTTTTACATTTTACGAAGTCATGTGGTGTTTTTAAAAAATCAGAAGCCTTTTTTCCTCACTGTTTGCACAGAATTGTTTTGTTTACAATAAATCTTTTATACATGTTTTCATTTGCGTTGATACCAGTTTTCTCTCTGTTCTTCCAGATACGTTGCACATATTTAATGTCTGGTACCTCAGTTAAGCCAGCCCCCCCCCAACCCCCCCTCAAACCCAAGACAACAAAGAACCCCAAGAAATCTTGAGGCCCAGAAAGAACAATAATAAGATAGTGAATAAAGACTACAGTTTCAGAGGTGGTCTTCCAGATAATTCCATCACTAGGAATTCCTTACTAATAAACTAGGGATGGAATTTTAAAAGTACTTCTTCCTCAAAACTCCTACACTCACCTACTTTGGCTTAGCTAGAGTTTTAACTATCAACCCGTTCAAAGAGGGTGGTGCAGTTTTCTCAAATGGAGGATTCAGTAAGTCAGCAGTAACAAAATTACAGCCATTAAAAAAATTGGTTTCTGTCACTGAAAGGCAGAGCCTGTTTCTTACAAGCCAGGGCATATACCAAGGTTCTCTCATTCCTATTATTTGTATTAATGTCTAGACTGTCTTCTCCAGTTTCGGTAATGGCTAAAAGTTCACTTTTTCTGTCAAGGAGGGATGGGGATGAAAAGGTAAAATAAAATTTTCATCTGAATGCTTTGAGTCTTAAGCAGGGCAAGAGTTGTCAGTTTTGAGAGCTGGCACAAACATCCAAACTGCTCAAAGGAATGTAAAGAAGATGGGTCTAACGTGAAAAATGCACAGTGTGCTTAAAGCTGCTGCATATTTAAAGCTTATAGCAAAAAGAAGGCATTGGCTTTGTTTTATACCAAAACAGTTCATTTTCTTTTTAATCCATGAGTGGTACAATTAATTCTACTAAATTTCCTTCTTCATTTTGTTATTATAAAGCATATATTACCAGAGCACATACCCCTTTGTTTTTAAACAAATTACTGGCTTGGATTGGCTGTTGTGCAGAAAAAGAAGCTTTCTGTAAGAGTCTCCAAGAGTACCTTTAACAGTTAATATAAAACATTTAGAGCCCCATATTTAGAGCCTGCAAGAGAGACAGTGAGGTTTAAGCAGAAGTTACGTCATTTCAAAAACACTTTTACAGCATTAGAAACTACTTGTAAAAACATTCTTAACTGATGCGACGGGAACATTGCACATATTTTTATGTCAGCCACAATTACATTACTGGAGAGTGCCAAGGTCAGGGCTGATGAGCTACAGGGAAAGCTTGGTAGGATCCACTACAGTAACAGATAACGGCATAATGGGTCCTGACAGGCCAGAAACATCAAATACCTTGGAGCATCTTTTCTCCAGTGATTGTCACCAGTAACTCAGATGTCTTAGTGCCTCAGTAACCATACAGAGCTGCCTCTTCCTGCCCAAATACAGTGGGACTAACACCAAAGGCCGCCCTTCCTGGCCACAGATGTAGGGTAGACCAAGCTCACATCCAGCACTAGGAAGACCTGGGTGTTAGAGAAATACAGGCTGATGGTGCAGCGTAGGAGCCAAGCACTGCTAGTTTTCAATGCCTTCCAACAGTTTGTCTAAGAGAACATCCAAGTTAAGGGAAAGCAGTACTTTTTCCATAGGCACACTGGCTCTCGGAATCTGCCCTTGATAACATTGACAGGGCAAGCACTGGGACAGCTTAGAAGTGCACTAGGGCAGTTGCCATCCCTTCTGCTCTGCATGTAGCTTGCCTGTTCCCCTTATTAGAAGCCCACTATGGGAGATTAGTAGGGAAGTATACTGAGATGGTACAGTAAGCCAAGCTCTGAGGAGGTAGAGTGATTATGTATAGTAATCTGATCTCTTGCCTTAACTAGAAAATGGCATATCCTTTGGTTTTCTTTCCTGTATCACCTTAAAAAGTTTAAAACTTAAACTCTTCTGTGAGATTAAGAGTGTAATGGGTGGGAAGGTTTTTAATGCCAACTACATCAAATACAAGATAAAGCTGAAAAAAAGTCAACCATACACCAATCCTGGCAACAAGGAGCTAGCCTCCAGGCTAAGACCATGAGGTATGATTCAAAATCATATCGACAAGAAAACATCGATGAGGCAATACAGGAAATAATAGAATTCAGAGAAACACTGTTAGAAGTAGAGTTGCCTGGAAATGCTTAAGGTAGAAACCAGTCTGTCATGTAAAGCTTCAGCAACTTATTCGATAAACACAATATCTCTGCATTCTCTCTGCTCAGGCCTCCTAACAGACCTGCTAGTCTGTTTTTAATTTCATCATTACCAGTTTAAACATTTAATTATGAAGAAAGCCTGCAAGCACCTAGAACTCACATTAAGTGCCTACAGCTGCAGTTTTTCCATGAGTTTTCTGCTCGTGTACCCAGAGACAAGAGGAAGAAATTACAGTAGCGCTCAGGAAAACAGAACAACAAACGGAGAATTGCACTGAAACTTTCCTTCAGTTTCCAAATTTTACAAGAACTGGTGAGATGTCAAACAAGCAGAAAATATACTAGTCACTTGTAACAGTCAAATTTCAGACACATAAAAGCAAAATTTGGAGCAGAAGCTTTCTATAAGCATGTTGGGGTGGGCAGGGAAGAGAATCAAGTGAAATAAATGAGGAGAAGAAAAGTAGGAAAAACACTACAGAAGGTACTTGCACAGTAAGTATAAATGAGAAAATAAGTGGAGGAACTTTTTAGCATCGAGAGAAAAGCAGCAATAATGGCATTAATGTTTTAAAGAAAAACATAGGAAAGCTTGGTTTGGTTCTAATGAAGTAGTTCAGGAATAATTGCCAGAACAGACTGGAAGCAGTGAAAGGTACATGAGAACTTCAAACGGGCACAGCAGGAAAGCTAGCAGTCCTTCATAAAGCCTCTTCCTCCTGTTACTCAGATAGCTATGGGCAGGTGTGTTGTCCCATAGCAGGAAGAATACGCTCATCTTGCAGTGCAAAGTGTTCATGAGTAGAACATGAGAATTTAAGATTCAGCAAATCAGGTGTTTGGGGAGTGAGGGGGTTTGGTGTTCCCCCTCCCCCCCAGAACAGATGGAAACAAAGGTGGAAGGAGGGAACTCAAGAACATTGGAAACTAGTAGAAGTTCATTGAGCAGTATCTAGACAGTTTTGAACACAAGCTGTACCATAGTGGCTTTTTGCCACACTAGGGTTTGTGCAGAGAAAACCACAAAATGTATTTTTTGATGATCTAAATAGCCACCAATAGCTCTTCCTTCACAAACAAGATCTCTGAACAGCAGAAGTCTATATACAGAACTCAGTTATTTCATTTCACCAAGTTTACTGTTAGGAAAGGCCAACAGCCAATTTTAAAGGAAATTTGTACCAACATATTTCCTTTAACTGAAGAAAAGAAATGAGGAATGGGTATATTATCTTAAAATGCTCTTTTTTAAAGTTACTGATCAATTTGAAGATGAGGAGTATTTTGCATTCAAGGGCATAGTTGCCGTGTTGTTAATACCTGAACTCAGCATGTGTTCCTTGTCTAAAATAGACTTTGTAAAAGGATTTATTTTTTTTTAATAGTTGCAGGACTTACGAGAAGGGGAAATTAAATTTGTAAGAGGCTTCAATTATGTACCTTACTCAAGCAGATCTGATAAAGCAGACATGAGATAAGGCACAGATTTGATAAAAAACAGACAATTGATAAAAAAGGGGATACAACATTAACCTTTCTGTATCAACAATTCACTCTTCCAGATTGCTGAAAGAATTGCACCCCAAGGAATGAGATCATACATTTCACTCTTGCCTTTGTCTCTTATAAACTAGACTAGACTTAGTGTTAATCTTTAAATAGTTAATGAAACAGGTAGAATTGGCATCATTACACGGTCTGATAAGATAGTCAATAGTAATATTTGATAGCTAGGTAAAGCTGCAGAGATCATTTATTTTGAAAAACAAATTTTGTTTCTCCAGGACAAAGATCGGATGGCAGCAATTAAAAAGGACTTTGTTCAGTGCTTCAAATAAAGCAAAGATAAGAAAGAGGTCTTCTACAGGAGGCAGGCAAAGCAGTATATAAGGGTCAGCTGATAAGACCAAGAAGAATTTAAACTATAACAGAATAAATAGGTTCAAGAAGCATAACACTGAGGAAAAATGTGTATGTTGATGATTGATGCCACTGACGGAGCCCCTGGGGACACGAAGCAGAGGATTTATTAAAAGGAAATAAATGTGCGAGGTTACTAGCTTGAAATCTTATAGGGATTCAGAGGAAACATTATTCCCCCAGCTAAGCAGCTGCCTACAGGACACAGTTCCACATTCATTAAATACATGCAACTTTTGCAGCTCGTTATTAAAAAAAACACTTTCTTCTTCAGATGATCAAAGTTTGAAAGTAACAAAAATATAGTCCCTGGGAAGCACATACTCGCCAAGAGACATGAGCACAACAGAGAAACCGCGGAAAGAAACGAACAAACCTGTCAGGCAGCTGCAAGCGCAACCGTGCTAAGACCTATAGCTTCCCTGGTGAGTTTAGGAAGTATTAGTGACTTCCTTGAAAGCTGTCTTGAACATCCAGTGTTAGGGAAGGAGTTCCTGCAGTCTGTGAAGGAAGCTACTGTTGTTCTTTAAGGGATAGAAAAGACCCTTCTTTTTTCACAGTGGTAGACCCACACTGTTCCCAAGTAAAAAATTCAAGCAAAAATGCTTGAACACTCTTTAGTTACCACATTCTCAATTTATTGAAGATGTGCCATAAGCTGAATTCATTAAAGTGAGAAGAATATCAGATATACCTGTTCCTAATCCCTTGTACTGCTAATGCCAGGGGAGATGTATTTCTTATGAGTTTACACAGAGAAAGCCTATGGCAGGCTGGAGCTTTGAACAGAACCTCCTATTCCATGCAGCTACTCGTCCCCAGTTGCTTAAAGAGGAGCCTACTGCTTGTGTCAATCCAGAGTGATTCCTATCAGTCAATGTGTTTGATCTCCTGTTTGAATTACAGAAAGGATTTTAGCATGGACGTTTGTTCTCTCTTTGTTTTGCCCTTGACCCCATGGCTTTTTGCACAGGAAATACAGAATTTATCACAAGATTAAAACTTGCAAGAGCACATCAGAAGATACCTGAGTATGCTAATGACTGCAGGCTATTAATGTAAAAGTAAAAAATTAAAATATATAGCTAAAGGATTCTGTGTTTGACTTTTTTGTTTGTTTGTTTTTAAAACACCTCAGTTTGAAGTGAAATCTTACCACAACCAGAAATACTACAAATCCTCCCATTGCAAAGCAGCTGGGAGTAGTTGAACAACAAGTCTTTGAACAATTCCTTCACTTTGAAAATCCTGGTGAAACCTAAAGCTCACTCGGGTTTTTTTCAAATGATTCAGCACGGTTAGTAGAGCATGTATAAAAACATGGGGGGGGGGGGGGGGGGGGCAGGCAAGTGTTATGCCAAGGATGTTCCAATAGTCACACAAACTATTCCAGCAGCCTATGAAGAAATACCAGAATTGATGGGAGTAGAAAATCCTCAGCATATGCCAGTGGCTTTCTGCAGGCACCCCCTATATTCTGAGTGCCTCAAATGCAGTGACAGTGGCTCAGAGTGCCCTGAAGGACAGCTGAGCAGTCTGAACAGAGACTGTGATGATGGAAAAGTTTCAATGTTATCACACTGTTAGAAACATACCTCCAAAAGTTATTAGCATCTTTTAGCCAAGACAAAGCTATGCTCCTAGGAAAGAATAACTGGCTGATTGTTGCTTACCTCAGGCTTCACCTGAAAGCCACAGCTGTTTAGAAAGACCAACACCACCCTGAGAAGTTACCTCCAGAAGAGCAAACTTTACTGCAGAGGGGAAAAGGATTAAATAACCTCAGGCTGCACCCCGGCTAGGAACAAATTCAGGAGTATCTCACAGCCCTGATTGAAAGAACTCAAAAATCAGAATTAATGGGTTGCATGGGGACAGCTGTTTGGGATGCCCTGGGTGTAGCTTTGGCCAATTAGCAGATGTCTCCTCATGCCCAGGAGATACAAGGGCACTTGGTGAGGAGCAGCAACAGCAGGCGATGCAGGGCTGACCTGGTGAACCGCTCACGTGCGCCACATTGAAGAGCGTGTGATGAGAGCACGTATGCTCAGCTGATGTGTCCCACCAAAAAGAAACACCACTCAGTTTTGACATTTGGCAATGATTTTCTTTCCTTTTTTTTTTTTTTTTAAATCAATCACACAGGAAGAAATAAGGGTTAGTCTTGTGCTGGTAGGCACTAAAATACTAGTACTCTGTGCCTGCAAACAAGTATGTGTATAATCCCCAAACAGAAAAACAATTGCCTCCACCTCTGTGCAATATCTACAGTGCTGTGCTAAGAGTAAGAAGCAAGCACATGAGCACTGCCCACTACATACACACATGAACTTTTAGCCAGTGCGAGGGATTATTAAATATTTATTTATTCAAAATTGAAAGTGTTCTCATCTGCCAAAAAAAAATCACAGCTTGTCCAGTTATTTGATAGAGCTGCTTTGATTGATAGATAGCAGAAACAACGTGCTTCTCCTGCCTTGAAGGCACTTGCACCCTCATAGCAGAGCATTGGCATGGTGAAATCTGTATTTCTCTAAATGAAGAGACAATGTCATTTTACAATCACCTTGATCCCACTCCTGAGTGTGTGGCAGGGCTTGAGAATTTAAAACTATTCTTTTATGCAATTTTACTTAGGAAAAAGAAGCAGCTGCAACCTGTGCCCTAGGAAAGGTAGGATCTTGTCACTGGGGCTTGCATGCCATGTTGAGCAGGCATTGGCAGGTAAACACCACTTAAATCACAGAGGTTAGCATTCTCCGTATGTGCAAATGCACGTGCTGATCTGTACCCTGTGCACAGGGAGGTTGGATCATATAGTGGTTCTCTGCTCTTTCACCATTCCCATCAGTAATGGAAATCTTTCCGTGTGCTGACTTTGGAGAATATTGAATTTTTCCTCTTTCCTAACTGGAGAAAATGTGATGGCAGCTGCCAAAATCAGGCTCCCGATATTAACTACCTGCTTGTCTTTGTATGTGACCACTTACCAGACCAAGCAATCACAGAGGGCAGCCACAAATGTCCTAGAATTGGGGGGGGGGGGGGGGGGGGGACAAGAAAAAACCCTAAAAGCTGTGAAAGTAGAATGGACAAACAATGAATTACAAAAAATACTGATAAGGCAGCAGCAAAAGGATTAGCCAGGCTGCTTGCAGTCAGCAACGGTGAAATGTGACACAAAAACCCCTCAGTTATTGAGTTAGGACAGCCCTAGGACACAAAAGTCGGAAATGAAGGAAAGCTGTGGATTGCTTTGTTCTTGAATATTGAATTTTTTTTCCAGAAGCATGAAGCATGAAATATTACAGTGATAACGGAGATTGGAAAAGAGGAAAAAAACCCAGCCAAGGAAAATTCTTTAAGGTTTATTTAGGATGCACTGAAAGAGTAATTTGGTTCAGTCCTAAACATCACCTGCAACAAAGCAGCCCAACAGCTCTGAGTAAGATGGGACATGTTTGCCCGTGTTCACATTTCTCAGTACAGCTTTCAATTATATGTTGCTAAAGGACTGCTACTCATCCGGGAAGGCAAGGGAGCAGCAGTACAGGTCCCTGTGATCCCTGGCCAGCATGTTCCCACCTGGGGTGCCGAGGGGTCCTTCCTCCTTCAGCAAAACCAGTCCCTGGGTGCAGGGCAGTTTTGGGACCCTCCTGGGTGGGGGATGCGCCAGCGCCACACAAATGCAAACAGCAACACCGCTGCCCTGAAATCTGGCCCCTGCTGATGGGGATTTTAACTCTGAGAAAAAGATGAACCGTCAGTGGGGATCCAAGGAAGAGTTTGTTTGTGTTTTTAATTTCACCATATGGCCAGCTGCCATTGTTTCAGGCTGTATTGTTGGTAGTTAATCAGGCAGCCAGCGGCTTGAATTTTTAGTGCTGGCTGGTAGCCAGTTGCTAATATTCCAGCGCAACGTGGTCACCAGCTGTGACAGGAGCTTGAGCAGGGCCTCTGTGTCCAGCCTACCTTCGTGCTTCTGCTATGTCCGTGTGAATGCAAAACCAGAGTAAGCACATGGGCTGCTCAAGGTGCCCCAGAAGACGCATATCATCCTGCTTGAGTAGGAAATCTGTTGTATTCCCCCCCCCCCAGCACCTTGGGTAAATACAACTTCTTTCTCAGGACATCTGCAGAAAACCAGTCACTTCCAACAATGTCACCTGGTACCTTTCCATCCTCAAAAGGTGTCTGCACTGTTATGGTCCTTTTCAGAGGACTAGGCACTCAAAAATTGATATTGCCCTATTTCAAGCATAAAAAATTAAAGAATTAAAGCTAAACCCCTGAGGGGAAACACATCTCTTTCAGGTAAGAGCTCTGCCCATTGTCCCACTGAACAAATGGATTGAGCTTGTAAAAATAAATAAATAATTTCTTATTCTTCATGCTTGGAGGCTCAGGATGTTTAGAGAAATTGCACACTACTTTGAGACATTTTACTGCTTTGTTGTTAGTACTTCTGTAATTGGCCAGTGAACAAGTGATATTCTAGGTCTGAAGGCTGATGGACTCTTCTCCCCCAAAGCTGAAAGAATTCAGCCAGTCCTGCTTGCCACATACACAATACAGTATTGCCCATTTTATACCATCAGATCACCATCCCATATGAAGGATATTCAGAACACAGCTCTTCCCATACTTTTTATGGGAATTAGGTGCTTTCCCAGGCACACGCAATTCAGCCCTGCAGAAATCCTGGTGCTGTTTGTATGCAGAACAGGCACATACAGCTGGTTCAGTGCTTCAGCAGCCTTGCTGTGACAGCCCTGTTATTTAGCACCCATTTACTATACATCATTAATACCCTGTAGGCTTTCTAACATGTAGCTTGTTCCTGCTTTCACTTCTGTATGGTTTTGATGTGTTAGACATGTGAACGGTGCTTTTCAGGACTGTGTTCAGAGCAATGCTTATGGTCTTGTTTGCTCTGCTGCTATGTCAGTGTGATCTGGAAACTAATAAAAATGGAGGCGTTGGCTTCACAGTCAGCAGCATGCACTTACATGGATGCTGTTGCCTGGAACCTTTTAGGGGAAGAAAAATTATTGGAAATATCTTCTATGATGTTTTCAGCCAGCAGAGGGGCAGGACAGCTTTTTCTCTTGCTAGCAATGTAAGAAATCCCTGTTGTAATATCTAGTGCTTATTATCCTTGTTTACAGCTTCCTGCTCCCTTGCAACCTATGAAGAAGCTGTAGCAGGAGAGCAAGCAGAGAGTTGCAGTGGATTGGGTTTTATTCACTGCTGAAACCTTCCCAAGTCATCTAGACCCTCTATCTCAGGTGCCTTCATTCTCCTTAAAATGGAAAAAAATATAAGCAGCCTGCACCAGAACCTGTCAATGGGGAGATGCAGTAGATGCTGTGTAACTGGCACGGGCACAGGGAGAGGCAGTGTGGGTGGGTATAGCGTACCTTACTTCCCACTGGTTGAGATAGAAAAGGGATTATTTTCCTCCTCCTCTACGGTTGGTAGAAATAAAGAGCAAATACACCCAGATTTTGAAGCGGTGCATCGTGTAGCAAATTGAACTAGCAACAAAAAGTGCTTTGCAAAAGTTTCTGGTGTGCAGTAGGAGGACAGCCTCTTGGCTGAGACACAGCACGCAGCTCCT
Source organism: Aquila chrysaetos chrysaetos (assembly GCF_900496995.4). NCBI lineage: Eukaryota > Metazoa > Chordata > Aves > Accipitriformes > Accipitridae > Aquila > Aquila chrysaetos. The sequence goes on along the minus strand of NC_044011.1, from coordinate 26,502,310 downwards.
TCTCCAGGATATACTGACTTCAGCCGTCTACTTTAAGAGATCTAATTTCTAGAAAATGCCCATCATCACCTTCAAAAAATAAAATCTGATCACTTTAAATGCTCCCAGGTTGTACCTTTGAAACTCTGTCAGCTCTTTTCCATGATCTGTCTCCAGAGTGGAAAGGAGAGCATGACAAGGTCTGAGGGACCTAGCGAGGAACATGGAAATCCTAGAATAAAACTGCTCATCTTCACTGTGACCACGTAGTTTAACTGTAGAAGCTAAGACCAAAACCCTACTACAGTTAGCATTATCAAACACATCTTTACTGCAATATGTCTTTCACATGTGCAGCCCGCCTTAAGAGAGGCATTTTGGCTCAATATGTTAGAAAACCTCTTAAATAAGTTTAAGCTGTTGCACTTACTCAGCTATGTGCAGATGTTTTTCTGCTGCACTCTCCATCCCTATTTCCCCTTCCACTCTGAGCAAGCCCAGATCACTGCATGTCCCCAAAAACTAGCTGAAAACACCCAAACCAACAATTACACAGTCCCACAGCCAATTACCACAAGTCAGACCAACAAGAACTGGGGGGAAAAATTAAAGCTCAAAAGCCCAAAACAAGTCAAGCCACAGCTAAACTGAATAATTTCAAGGGCAGGTCTAAAACGCACATACCAGCACAAATATTTTGATGATCTCAGTTAAGAGACTCCACCTCTCCCTCTTCAGGGCCATAAACAAAGTTGGATCATCAGAAAAACATTTTGATCTGAAGTACCCCAGCAGGAGAATGCACTCTTCCTGGGAGTTTTAACTATTAAAGCCTTACAAGGCAAAAACATTTATAAACAAAACTGGGATAAAATCAGTATGTTTAGTAGGATTTTTAAAATTTTTTTTTTTAAAGCTAACTACGGAGAGGTTAATGTTATCCTCAGGGTGCTTTTAAGCCTGATGCTGAGGCTGAAACACAGGCAATGCGCAGCTGGGCACAGCTTTTTCGCCTTCTGTAGGTTTAATCATGGCATTTGCTGGAAAGCTGAAAGCAAGCTTGGAGGTGGAACAAGGTGGCTGGTGATGCATGGTGGCACTGCCCGTGCATCGCACTGGACCAAGCACCCATGCCACGGCTGGCGGCCGCACAAGAATTTGAGGGGGGGAAGAGCTATAATTACATTTCTGCGGCAGTAATTATGTGTATTTCACACAGCTTAGCAGATGTCATGTGGTACAATAGGTGCGGTGAAGAATACTCATTTATTAAGTAATTTATAGCATAATAATTAACAGCTAATCACTTGCAAGTTAAGATGCTCTGGGAACAGACCCAATTCGCAGTATGTGCTGTCTCCTTCCAGGAAATCTCGCTATTTAGTGCTCCTCACCCCGACAAAGCCAGCTTCTCCGCTCCATCCCCGCAGAGCCTGTGCTTGCACACACACATCTGCAGGTAATAACTGTGTACATGGCAGCAGCTCCAATGAAGAAATCAAACTCTCATGTAATATCCACAGGGTGGGTGGGGAGCCTCAGCTGCTGCCTATGAAGACGTAGGAAATAGGAGAACAGGCTTTTAGATCAGGCTAGAAGAAAAACACCATCATTTCACAACGGAGCAGGCTTAATTTCTCTGCTCCACCTGGTTCATTTGAAGCTGACACAGATCTACCTACACTTAATACATCCACCACACCGCCCGTTGTGGCATGGCAGTGCCTAACTGGAAACCACTTCAGCCTCCCCACATTGTCACTGTCCGTCCTCAAACCTGCATCACAGGATGGCTTAATTAAAGCTTTCAGCCCAAAAGCTGCTCAGATGCAAAGCCGCAGGCTTTCCAAGCCTGCTCTCCCTGTGCTCGCCTCTTCCCCGTGATGCCCATTTGCTGCCTCGCTGCACGCCAGCTTGCGTGGCCTGACCTGCACATTCTCCAGCAGCCCGGCTCCAACTGATGTTGAGGGATTTGGCGTAACTCGAAGCCTCTGTCCATCAGGGATGGCCGTCCCATGGTCTAAGTGCTAGTATTAGGGCTTTTGAACCGCTGTTGCTGGTTCTCGAACAGCTGCCCAGGGAAGTTCAGTGGGAAATCACTGCTCAGAAGCAGCCTGAGCTTTCCAGGAGATGGGGCTTTCCCCGGCATCCCCAAGTAATTTCTTAGCCATATTTGCAGCATTTTTCCACGTCACAATCACTCACTTGGGTGGGTATCACCCAGTCAGTCAACAAAATACTGCTAAAAGTTTCTGCACTTGAACTGATATGGTAAAAAAAACTTTCTCCAGGAGGGGTTGTCCTCGGCTTGTGATTATATTACAGCCTCACCAGCCTAATGCCATTCAAACCACAGCATTAAAGCCACATTTCCATTTTTCCCTGTGTGCAGCAAAGCCCCAGAAGTTCATGCCAGTGCTCAGTGGGGAACAAGGAGCCGTTTCTACCACAGAGCATCACGTCAGCCCTCTCAAAGACCTGTGTTTTCGCCATGGCACTGATCGGAGGAAGGTCCTCATCCTTGGATGGCATGATCCTATGCAGCTGAGTCCCAGCTGTAGGTGCCAGAGCAACAGCCCCATGTGGTTTAGTCTGCTGTGCAAAGAAACCTCTGCTCCACTCCCACCAGTTATGGCCTGAAACAGGAAACTTTCAGCCCCTTTATCATATATTTTCACTTAACCATGGCTTGTTCTCGGTCCTTGCCCCCATACCTAACTCCCGTTTGGGCACCGCAGAACTTGCTCTCAGCTGTATCTGCTGTCAGTGAACTCCACTGCCCCATTTCACATGATTAAAAAATAATATTTCCTTTATGAGTTTAAAGTTTGCCTTTTCAGATTGCTTTCAGGGAGCGTCCCCTCATTCCTCTACCATGAGACAAGCCAGTTAGGATATATATCACTACCAGAGCCTTTTATTTCTTTCCCCTTTAAACTAAGCTGCACCAATCCCTAAGCTTTTCATCCAGGGGCCCTTCCAAACCATAATCATTTCCATCACCCAGCCAGTCCCATGACTACTTGCATTTTTGAACAGCAGCAAAAAGCTGAAGCCATTTTGCCATTTCTCTTGAGCTTCAGCCTTTGGTTTCATTCCAGTTTTCTGCAATGCAAGCAGAGGCAACTCATGATGAGCCTTGCCTGCCTGAGGGAGGGCTCATTCCTGCCCTCCCGGGGGGCTCGCTCAAGCCTCCACACCCTCCTTTACTGCAAGGGATTGCTCGGGATATCCCATATGTACCTTGCATGTAAAGGTTGTGGCCAGGAAAGGTTCAGTTTGGTGGAGAGTGCCTCATACAACAGTGGTGCTACAACACGTAGCCACATGGCTGGCCAATTCAGTAAAGCACAAAGCTTAATGCAAGGCCAGTAGTATTTTTTATCTGCTGTCTGGTTAGAACAAGCACAGCGATGCATTCAAATTGCTCTGAGGAGATGGAGAAAAGAGAGTTGAGCGGGGTTTATCCGTGTCTGGACATGGCTAATTTCATCCTGCCAAAGTCAGTGCATCAATGGCACTCAAAAACATCTATAGGAAGAAGGAAGCTTTTTTTCCCCCACCAGTCCTTTTTAGATGAGCTGCATACAACTACCTTCTCAGGTATTTTTCCAAAACTCTTTCCCTGCGAAAGTCTCCCTGGAGACTCCTTGGTAGCCCCTGCCTTGTGGAACACAGGCTGAATGATCATCCATGTGCCATCGGAAATTTACTACCTGTATTACTCAGTAGCTACAAGAAGAAGCAAGCCAACATCTCAGATGATGAATATTTCCATAGAAATTTGTCTCAAAGTTTGTTACCTCCTTGCTTGGTCCTCTGCAAGAATCTTTGTTTCAGCAGGGGAGAAGCAGCAGATCATGCCCCAGCCCTGCTACCGCCCAACCACACAGCCCGGGTCCCCATGGGGTGTGGGGTTTTTCCCAGGGCAGAAGGGTGCCCATGGGCGCCCTGAGTGCCTGGGTGCCACCAGACCCTTCCACTGCCGCTGCAACATGGAGCAATTGCAGCAAAAGCTGAAGCATCCTTCTGGTCTCCAATCTTATCCCCACTCCTATAAACATCTCTTTATCATCTGTCCATGAAAATCCCCTCTTTGCTCACTTACGGCCCATTTGCTGCTCTACCATCTAATACCTTCCTTAGATGAGTCTGACGTTCCTCCCCAGCATGCAGATGCAATAGAGAAGGAAGGTGAGAGGAGGAGATCAGCAGGGAACAAGAGGAGGGGTGTCCTCCTAAATCTGCCAGGGCACTCAAGGACATCTGAGCCTCTGGAGATCTCCCTTGGCATGACAATAACCTCAGCGATACCCCAGCCTCTACCAATGGGCAGATGTTCACGAGCAGTAGAAGACATGAGTGCTGTCCCAGCAGGCTGCGAGCACCCACATTCCTTTCCCATCTCTCTCCTGGTTGTGGGAAAGGAAACCAAACTCCTTTCCAGCATCTCCCTTCACAACAGTTCTTCCCACACATTATTTTTTGCTTTCACTACCCAGGCTGAGGCACCAGCCACGGCCACCACGTGTTGAATGAGGTGTCTCCCATTCTTCATGGCTTTTCTGATGAGGCAGATGCAAATGGGTAGGGTGAGGGGTCTCCCACAAGGAACTGCCTCCACATCTTCTCCCCTAGCTTGATGATTGGTGTCCAAGGACAGTGCTCTGTGGCTAGACGAGGTTTGCCCTCCCTGCTTCAAAACCCAGGTGTATTGGTTTTGTGTGGCAAGGTTTTGGTAGCGGCGGGGTGTTACAGGGGTGGCTTCTGTAAGAAGTTGCTGGAAGCTTCCCCTATGTTCGAGAGAGAGAGCCAATACCAGCCGGCTCTAAGATAGACCCGCCGCTGGCCAAGGCTGACCCAATCAGTGATAGTGGTAACGCCTCTGTGATAACATTTTTAAGAAGGAAAAAGTTGGGACGGGCGGTATTCGGCAGCCGGAGAGAGGAGTGGGAACATGTAAGAGAAACAACTCTGCGGACACCAAGGTCAGTGAAGAAAGAGGGGGAGGAGATGCTCCAGGCGCCGGAGCAGAGATTCCCCTGCGGCCTGTGGTGAAGACCATGGTGAGGCAGGCTGTCCCCCTGCAGTCCATGGAGGTCCATGGTGGAGCAGATATCCACCTGTAGCCCATGGAGGACCCCACGCCGGAGCAGGTGGGTTTCCCGAAGGAGGCTGTGACCCCGTGGGAAGCCCGCGCTGGAGCAGGCTCCTGGCAGGACCTGCGGATCTGTGGAGAGAGGAGCCCTCGGAGCAGGTTTTCTGGCAGGACTTGTGACCCCGTGGGGGACCCACGCTGGAGCAGTGTGCTCCTGAAGGACTGCACGCCGTGGAAAGGACCCATGCTGGAGCAGTTCGTGAAGAACTGCAGCCCGTGGGAAGGGCCCACGTTGGAGAAGTTCGTGGAGGACTGTCTCCCGTGGGTGGGACCCCACGTTGGAGCAGGGAAGAGTGTGATGAGTCCTCCCCCTGAGGAGGATGAAGCGGCAGAAAACAACGTGTGATGAACTGACCGTAAACCCCATTCCCCGTCCCCCTGCGCCGCTGGGGGGGTTGGTAGAGAAGCCGGGAGTGAAGTTGTGCCCGGGAAGAAGGGAGGGGTGGAGGGAAGGTGTTCTGAGATTTGGTTTTATTTCTCATTACCCTACTCTGGTTGATTTGTAATAAAGTGAGTTAATTTTCCCCAAGTTGAGTCTGTTTTGCCCGTGACGGTAAGTGGTGAGTGATCTCTCTCCTGTCCTTATCTCGACCCACAAGCTCTTTGTTATATTTTCTCTCCCCTGTCCAGCTGAGGAGGCGGAGTGATAGAACGGCTTTGGTGGGCACCTGGCAACCAGCCAGGGTCAACCCATCACAACAGGGAAAAAACAATCAGATGAACTTGAAGCATTTTGGAAGAATGAGCTCAACCAGGGCTCAGTAAATGTCTTTTTAAAAAAAAATAAGTCATCTGACTTTCAAATACTGTTCCTCCCCCGCAGCTCCTAGGACATCTCTTGCTCTCCAAGTTAATCACAGACTCTCTGAAACCTCTGCACACACTGCAGTCACTCAGCAATAATGCATGAGAGAACAGTTCCCGCTGCAAAAAAAAATCGTACCTAGTGGCTCCTAAATCAACAGAGTGTGTCGTTTAGTGTGGCCAAGTGTAAGCGAGCAGAGCGCTGCACATCAAGGTGACAAATTCATTTTGGATGTCAGAAGCAGCAGAGCTTCCAGTCAATCTTGGACTGTAGTGCCCAAATTCAGATTCACAGAACCAACAGATTTACTTTTTGTCTTGTTATATTGTCTATTAGTTCACTCTACCACAGATGAGAGAGAAGAGCAGATGCCAATAGCCTGACCTGCAGCAGAGGGAAGAAATTCAGCCCCTCTCAATTCAACTTGGGAGAGCAGGAAAGGAGGGATGGGCTGTTCCTAAAGCCAGCCTGGCGTTCATGAGGAGAAGCAGGGCTCCATGCAGCTCCTTCGGCCTTAGTGGAAAATAAAAAGCAACGTTATTCGGGACTGAAACGGTGGATATTTGTAAAAGGGAAACCGTAACACCTATTGCTTATGATGGGCTTCATATCAGGATGTAGGTCCTGCTGTGTTTCACACACAGATCACACGTGCACCTTAGATGCTTCCAAGAAAAGCCTGACATTTCTCCAAAGCACAGCCATGAGGGGCAGGTGCTGTCACTTCACAGCCGATAAGGAAAGAGGCAGTGTGCCATCTCCACCTCCTGCTTTCACACTGAGCTTGGATGGACCTGCTGCTGTAGTGAGTTTTGCTCCAGCAAGCCCTGCCTGGGCACATTGCTGCACTGGGCTTTCCTCCCTCCCCCGGGCCAGCACATGAGCATCAGCAGGACATTTTGTCTGGATGAAGGGTTGCAGGGAAAGATGGTCCAGTTGGACCCTCAAGCCTGAGATACAGTGCAGACTGCAAGCAATAGAAATAAAAAATGATGAGCTGAAACCAGCTCCCATCCTTGCCTTGGACCACCAGGTCCACACGGCTGGGTCCTCCCCCAGCAGTTGGCTGTGCTGCAGTGGAAGTCACAGGATTTCCCTCAGTGGTTTACAGCATGAATTTAAGAAGTCGTAGAATCATAGAATGGTTTGGGTTGGAAGGGACCTTAAAGATCATCTAGTTCCAACCCTTCCAGTAGACCAGGTTGCTCAAAGCCCCATCCAACCTGGCCTTGAACACTTCCAGGGATGGGGCATCCACAACCTCGCTGGGCAACCTTAGTGCATGGGAATAGGCTGGAGTAGATAAATTAAATGCTGCAGACTTTCCCCACAGCATTACTTTTTCTCCCCTCCTGGGTTTAAGAGCAAGCCATGTGCTGGGCAAAGCAGAGGCAGGCAGACCTTTGCCCGTTGTCCTCACTACCTGGGAGACCACAGCCTCCAAACCTGCAGGCTGCTTGCTCAGGGCAATCTCACGCCAGAGATCCAGCCCGAGCCTGGCTGAACAAGTGTTTCTGAGACACCCATTTCAGAAGCCGGACACAAGATTGCCCAGCCATCCTCTTCTGGCTCTGCCAGCCCCAGAAACAACCCCAAGCATCCAAAATCTCAGAGAAACCCACTGGCCTCTCTCAAAGCGTGACCTGTAAAAGGGACTGCTCGTTTTACATAAGGAAAGGTGTCTGACTTTCTCATGCAGGAGGGGATAAACACGAAAGCATGGGAATGCACTTATGAGTAGGGCATCCCTTTGCATTAGGCAAGGATTACATCACATTTCTACAGATAGGGAAAAGCCGGCAAAGATGCAGCTGGCTGGCATCCTACCCAGGAACAGAAACCCTTCCAGTCTGCTCCCTCTGCTGTAGCGTTTGCCACACATATCCAGCCTGAAACCCGTCCATGATAAGTGACAGCTCAGCTGATGGTCTGTTTCAGGAACGACATCATCTCCTTCCTTCTTGTAGCGTGCAGACCAAGCAAGCCATTTCCATGCTTGTATCTCCTCCTTTTCTCGCCAAGCGCTGATGGGGTTCTGCTAACCGTGCATTGGCCTGGGTGCAGGCAGTGCGGGCTCCGGGGGGGAAGCACCAGCTCCATCCTCAGGTTTATTATCTCTGTGGTATGCCGTAATATCTCTGAGGACATACCTCCCAGCCATAATGCCGGAGCGGGGATGAGCCATTAAGGAGGAGATAATTCCACAGCGCTGCCAGAAGTCCCAGCTGCGCTCTGCAGTAGCATAATGCTGTGTGTGGAAGATGATCTGCTTATTAACGGTACAGCTACAACAGGCAGGGCTGGGAATCAGCACAGCATGGATCAGATTCTTTAAGCACTTAAAACACTTCATGTTCACTGTATCATAGGTACTTTGTGACCAAAGAAAAACCAAACAAGGGGGGGGGGAATCTTTCACTCTATCTCTTCTCTGAGGCATTGGTTACAGAAAATGAAGACAATCACTCCATAAAGAGCAGGAGGTCTCCAGCCCATCACCTTCTTGTGTATGTGCCCATGCACGTACAAGACACTGTCTCAAAGTTTGGATGCCTTGACTGAAAGCTGCCAAGCAATCATCCCACCTTCCCTTGCACAGCAGGGGATGCTGCAGGCTGTCTCCCTGCTTTGCAGTTGTGGAGCACCCCCAAACGTGGGTCTCCATCCTCCCCCTTAGAGCACCTCTGCTTTGGGGATCACAGGGATTGCTCATCCCGGAGTGGTCATGGTGCTGGGGAGAAGACCCCTTGCCTTGGTGGGGCCCATGGGGCAGGAAAAACCTTGCTCCCTCAAGGCCAAGTACTAAGCTCATCTCTAAGTCTGCATTTTCTCCCAAAGCGTGCCCCTGACCTCCACATTGCCTTCTCCAAAATCACAGAGGAAACCACAGTACAAACTAGAACTGAAAACCCTGAGGGCCTGGGGCTTGCAGCAGCCCCTCTCTGCCATAGGTCACCTCACTGCCTCCCTCCAGAGCAGCACACTCAAAAAGAGAAAAGAAAACCCCTAAAGACAGCAAAACATCACCTTTTGCAAACTTGAAGACCAGCACCTCTCCCAGTCCACCATTTGCTGGGGCAGCCCACCCCCCCATGCTGATGTAGCTCCTCAGTGGGTAACAGGGCCCAGGTGCTGCCTGGCCTGGCTCAGCCCTAAATCATCTCTGTATCTGAAACAAGCCAAGCCAGGGAATAGCACATCATTGCCAGCGTGCCGAAACAGGCAGGGTCCCCCCCAAGACCCCTTGTGCTGCAGTAGCTCTGGGTCAGCCTGAGCAATTTTCAGATCAAGCTGCTGGGAATGACCTGGAGAGGAATTATTTCTCTTGCTATGTGGGTAGCATTCATAGCATGTGCTTGTAGCACAGATGGATAAATTTATTTTTTCTTAATATGTAGTCTGAAGCACTGTGACTTACAGAAGCTGCAATGCAGTGGAGCTGCCATGAGCTCCTGAAAACACCAGCTGCATTTCCAATGTATATCACCCCTTTCTTCAATACACTGTGGAGGAGAGCAACTAAACACCCAGCTTCTCATGCGTTCCAGCAGCTACACAATCAAGATAATCAAAATTGAGGAAACCTCTTAAAATGGGACAAAACATGCTGTGGCTGTGGAAAGCAGTGGGATGCACTGGTTTCATAATAGGCCAGGGGGTGGCATCTCAAAATGTTTATGAAAGGTAAGTTGGTGCCTTTAACTTGCTCCTTCCTGGACAGCACCGTAGACTTGGGGAGATACCACAGCTTTTGCTAACCCGCTGAGCATTACAGGAGCTAGCTTCCCACACAGGAGCACAATCTGGGGCTCACCCTGCTCCTGGAAAACCTGGAAAGTCAGCAGAAGCATCGATCTGCTCATTAGCTGCTTGGCTTTGGGATCCAAACCTTACCTTACTAGGAGAGAGCAGAATTTGCAGCCTCAAGAGCACCCTTCATGGAGCCAAAGAGGGAAAAGGGGAGATGGTGGCCAGCCAAATCCAAGGCCAAGACAGGGACAGTACTATTTTAGCCCCTGCTGCTTTTCTTTGACTTCGGCAGGGAAACAAGCACACTCTGCACAAACCCATTAATGGTTTCCTTCTCTTTAGATGGAAAATTACACACACTTATCTGCCTCCTAGGGAGACATTTGCATTTATTTCTCTGCTATTTGCAAATACTTTGAAAACCATGCATAGAAAATGCTGGGTAAGAGCTGATTGCTCCATGTATGTCAAAGGAAGCAATGATCAGGATGTCTTTGGGAGACCTATTTTTGTCTAACCTTACCGGTACCCAAACCTGGGTGGCACAAAACAGCACCGCAGTGAGTTGCTGTTGGGGGAGCATGTGCAGGGAGGTGTTCATTCTGCTTTGCATATCTCTGCAGGCAGGAGGGCCCCATCAGTACCAACTAATTTGGATGAGCCTGTTACTGGAGAGCAGCAGTCCCCCCTCACCAGAGGGGCACCGCAGCTGTCAGCCAAGTGCCAGGGGCACTCATTTATTTATCATCTCAGTGCAAGTAACATGCTCTCGCATGGTTTTGCACAATGTTGGCATTTATAATGTCCCGATTTGTACCACAGCCCCCCCCCCCCCCCCCCCCGCCTTGGCACATCCCCCTCCACGCTGCAACTGTTGCTCCTCCCATGATTCAACAGCCAAGATATAGGAATTGCTTTTTAGGGGCAGGATGGAAAAGAGTTACTCTAGGGAAATCTCCAAGGTCCCTTTTTCCTCCTTTACCGGCATCCTTGCCATTTCCCTGCAGAGAAACACAGCAGGGCCTTTCCCAACCCCTTTTAAGCTCGCCCTGGAGAGCAAACACTGAGCTGGGCATGCATATGTGCAAGCTGCTTCGTTCAGCCCGCACCTCCACGACACATCTTGGCCAAAGCTGGTCAACAAGTACAAAGAGACTATCCATGAGCTGCATTAACTGGTCCCGGTTCACTCAGGGACCCCCAGCTTCAGCTGTGCCCCACATCTGGCAGTCGCTGCCCAGGCCAGTACGGGGCCACAGCTCTGCAGCAGCAGCCCTTGCTGGGTTTTTGGTGGCAGACAGTGCCCTCCAGTGGGACATTTGCCACCACACCATTCACACGTCTTCCCAGAGGCAGGGAGGGGGGGAGGTAATTCAAATTTTAAAAGCCCTAAGCTGGACAAATAGAGACGTTCCAAGACTTCAGCTGCAGGACAAGCTGGGGAGACAACTGTGCTTTACTGCCAGCAAGGAGGATTTATTTGGTGGTGGTGCTTTTTGCAGCCAGCATCTCAGCAACCAGCATTCATGCAAGCACCAAAAATGCTGTCCCCATCATTCAGTGACAGGGGATCTATGTGCCATAACCTGGCCAGGAGTCTCCCCAAAACTTTAAGTGAAGCTCTGGGGATGTTTCTCAGCCAGGCTGGAAGAAGACACCCCCAGATCCTCGGGTCATGCCAGGGCTTCCCATAGAGCTCTACCTTAGGGGCAGTGGAAAGCAGACAGCACTGAGCACAGATGCAGAACAATTTTTCAGTTTCTTAAATTAAGCACCAAAACACCTTATTTTCTTTTTTTCCTTAAAAAAGTGTTTAATTTCCATGTGCTGACAGTTCTGCACAGCTCTCAAGCAAGATAAGTCAGGAGAAGACGTACAGCAGTGTGGAGCAAGCACTTTGTTTCCCAAGCCGAGCAAGTATTAAAAAAATTAAATTACAAGACAAGGAAGACTGTAGTGGGATATTCATGGTCCATAAAACACACCAGAAGGGTTTGCACAGCCAGTGGCTTGTGTCAGCCAGGGAAGGCAGGAGTGACTGCGCAGGTCACCAGGGCCACAGGGTGTTTGGGGAAGCCCCAGGACCCCCTCAGAGCAGGGTGGACTGCTCCGGGAAGACCTGGTACACCTGGCCAGAGCGGGCACGGATGCTCCACAGCCACTCAGGGGGCCTGGCCCGCAACTTCAGCTGGAATGGGTCGAGCTGCAGGCACTCCCCCAGGTCATGCAACTCCATTGCCGGCTCCTCCACAGCTCTCACCGGTGGCTCCTCGGGGCTCAGGTTCCTCCTGGGGTGCCATCCCCATCTGGCCACCCTGCACCAGGCACCGGCAGCCACCAGCATTGCCAGGACAGCCATGATGGCTGCCCCCACCAGGATGTCAGTGTGGCGGAGGAAGAAGCTCATCCCTGCAAGAGAAGGGCCATGGCCTCATCCTGCTTGCCCCAGTGACCCCCACTGTGCTCACAAAGTCCCCCACATCATGACTGCAGAGCTCAGGGGTGAGACCTGGAGCTGTGGGTGCTCCTCCAACAGGGTCAACATCTCCCCTGCTGCCATCCAGAAACCCTCACAGCCACCTCCAGGGCAGAGCATCTCTCCCAAACCTCCATCCCAAAGAAATATTTAGACCAAGAGCCAGCCTGCAGAAAAGAGCACAGGGCTGGTGCTACCCCAGGAAAGCCCCAACAGAGCAAAGCCATTGCCAAACCCATATGCAGCTACATGGAGGCTAGAAGACCCGCTACCATTCCCATCCAGACATGAAGGGATCCTCTCCTTGACCCAAGAGATAAGTATGCATTTACAAAATTATTTATATATGAATATAACACCATATCCAGCCAGTCTGGACAGGCTTAGACTGCATAACTGGTTAATGAATTTGGAGGTGACAGGATGGATGAGAAATGCAATTTGGCTGCAAGCTCACATTGGGGTTTAAGCCACTTCCAATGCTGCAGGGATAAGTAGTAGTTTTCATAAAGTAGCAGCAGTGTTTTGAGTGCATATTGCAGAATATTGGTGTCTTTTTCAGGCTGGGAGGCCCCATTACTCTGCAAGATTGGATTAGCCAGCTCTGATTATAGTCAAGCACCACATGCCATCTGCTTAGCCTTGTGTCAAACATGTCAGGGGAGCACTGAGGTAAAAACCAGGAACATCAATGTCTTTCTCACCAAGATCTACACAGTGACAGGAGACCACAGGGCACTCAGAGGAGCAACCAAGTTTGCGGATCACATCAATTTCAGCAGAGGTAACTCATAAATCACCCTGGGCCACAGTCTGCTTGTAGCAATAAGCCTGAGCAGCCAAGATCAGGGGGTGCAGAAGGTCTGGAGAAATAAAGGCCACACGTGCCAAGCTGTAACCCTGATGCAGAGAAAATAGCAGAGTGGGGAAAGGGAGGCTAAGTCTCATGGAGAGCTTACGCTTGCAAGTGCCAACACAGCCAGTGAGCAGAGCACAGCAGCAAACACCATGGACTGTTACCAGTATTTAAACTCCTTTTAAATACTCCAGGCTAAGCTCCAGGTTCAAGTGCTGGCTGTCACATCAACTCACTGCTCCCAGGGAGCATGAGCTTTACCAAGAGTTTTCATCCACAGCCTCCCTCGAGCAGGGAGGGGAAAAATCACAGAGGGGCTGAGGTGGGAAGGGACCTCTGGAGTTCATCTTGTCCAACCCACCTGCTCACACAGGGCCACCTAGAGCTGGTTGCCCAGGACCAAGTCCAGAGAGGTTTTTTTAATATCTCCAAGGATGGAGACTCCACAACTTCACTGGTCAATCTGTGCCAGTGTTCAGTCACCTTCACAATAAAAAAGTGTTTCCTGATATTCAGAGCAAACCTCCCATGTTTCACTTTGTGCCCACTGCCTCTGGTCCTGTCACTGGGCACCACTGAGAAGAGCACGGGTCTGAATTCTTTCCACTCTCCCTTCAGGTATTTATATAAATTGATAAGATCACCCTGAGACTTATCTTCTCCAGGCTAACCAGTCCCAGCTCTCTCAGCCTTTCCTCATAGGAGAGATGCTCCAGTCCCTTCATCCTTTTGGCCCTTCATTGGGCTCATGTTCATGTCTCTCTTGTACTGAGGTGCCCAGAAGTAACAACACTCCCTAAAACTTTCAGGCACCACTCAGGAGAGCCTTTGGGAGCATACATGTCACACTGAATTACACCCAACGAGCAGCGATACGTTAACCTGAGACAGTTAAGTGATGCAGGTCACCCCTTGGATGCCTATCTAGGCTAACCTCTGAAAGCTGATGCCTTTGGAGTCCAGGAAAGGCTGTTTCACCTTTAAGTACAAGACTCTCATCCTAACTTAGGATACTGCCTAAACCTCACTCTTCCTCCCTCCCCTTAGTTTCCAGAAGAATCATATTTGCTTCCAAGTCTGCTCATATCTGAACATAACTCCCAAAGAAGAGCTCCTAATGCCAAAGGAGGAAGCCTAAGGGGACAAGCAGCTGGGAATTGCCTTGCAAAGATATTATATATCCTTCCCACTCCAGACCAGGACACCTAAAGCCACCACTGTAGTAGTGGTACCATTTTTAAGCATCACATGCAATGCACAACTGGTAGGACCCCACTCAAGGGGAGAGCCCCTTACCCTGATGCACTCACTCCAGGTTGCACGTGGCAAGAGTGATGCTGCATAAATTACTTGCCCATTCACATGAGAAAAACACCCAGCCGCAGGAGAAAGCAGAGCCACTACTTTGTCTTCTACCTGATCGGGGAACACGGATGCAGAGGGTGCCAGACTTGGTGGGAGAATGATCTTCGTAGTTCTTTTTGCAGCGGCAGAGGTATGTGCCCACGCCGTTGAAGCACTCTGCCTCCTCCCCACAGAGGCTGACCCCAGCGCTGCACTCATTCACGTCTGTAACGGGGGGGAAATAGGTGCCATAAGTCAAGTCAGGCTTGGCATAAAAGGGTTTACCCCAGAGAAAAGTGAAGCACCCACCTTTAACAAAGAGCGAAATAAGCTGCAGGTTCTCCACTCCTACCGAGGTGCCAAGCAGCTCCTCCAGCTGGGAGCGCAGGAGCAGAGACACATTTCTCTCCTCTGGCTTCAGGTGCAGCCAGAAGGTTAGTAGCAGGTTGGCACCACTAATCCTGTGGGCAGGGGAGAGCCCAGGGTGAGGCAGAAGGAAAGCATCACCACCAGGCCTGGCTCTGAAAGCCCATTTAGACCTTCCACTCACTCGTATTAGATTGTGGTGCTGCAGACTCTTGCAAAGATTATTTGTGACAAGAGGAAGCTTTGCACTTGGACCAAGGGAAAAAGGAAAGCCCGGTAATGGCTCCTCACTTGGAGCTAGGTTGAAATGACTAGACATTCACATAAAGCAAATTGTAGTGGCAATTCGCAGCCCCAAGTCAGCCTCAACCAAGTGTGGCAGGGACCTTGCTGACAGCTCCCAGCTTTCTCCAGCAGACACCATGGCAGGCGTGAGGATCCCCATTTTCTCCGGAGTTTAAATCTGTCTAGACCTGTTAAGGCCCTAGGCAGCACTAAACATCCATTTTTACCATCTTTCCTCTAGAAAACAGACTTTTTGTCCTACTTTCAAGTCAAGTTACAGACCACAGGAGAAGAGCAAGGCTGGGTCTCAGCCTGGGGAAGGAGAATGAGAACCCAAGCCACTGCTATCCAAGAAGTACTACAGGCTATAGCAGAGTCACCTGCCAAGCCAGCAGCACAGCAGTAACCCTACCTTTTGATTTCTTTTAACTTTATTTCATTGACTCTGTTGGCAGAAAGCTTCAGGTTCTCCTGGATCTGCAAAGCAAAAGAGTGACCAGCACTGATTTGAGGTTTGATGGGCAGGAGTATGGCAGCAAACAGTTTCTTTTTTCATCCTCCCCTTCCCCCTTGGACTTCCCCTTCACAAACCACTCAGGACACATTAAATGTCCCATAGCCCAGTGCTCTGGACATTTTCTCTATGAGAATAGTAATCGCTCCTTTCTGCTTAGCTTCATCTCAACCTCTGCCAACACACAAGCTAATTTGGGAAGAGGAAGGGCAATAGTAGCTCCAGGTAAGAGTTTAGGTACTAAACCGTTGCAGAGCAGCAGTGGATGGATGGAGGCGTTCTAGGCTAGGCAGCAGGCTGAACCCTGTGCTCCAGTTTGCACCACAGAAAGGAAAGTTTAGGTGCAGCCCTGAAAGTAGATGCTCATACGCTTGCTGTCTTTTAGGCTGTGGCTTACAGCCTGCCCCATTTCTAGAGGCAAGTTACAGCCCTTTGTTGGTTGTATCCCTGTCTCTGCATGCTTTTCTGCTGCCTTGTGATGGCACAGCACTACGAAGGGCTGCAGCAGCTAAACACCAGCCACTGTCACCAGGCACCCTGCCAGGGCATCGGCATTGGCCTCAGATGACGACCAGCACAAGCAACTCAGATGCTGGTTCATCGTGTGGCTTTAACAGAAAATCCCTGGAATGAAGGGCACAACATGGTCTCTAGTAGTTGAAGATTTGGGACATCCCATTTGTTTTTCTCCCCATGCCCAGACTTACATGATTTTTCATAGATTCAAGAAGACCCTTTTGGAGCTCACTTCCACCATGAGGAATCCAGTCCTTGGGTTTCATTTCAATAGTTACTTCAAACAGCACATCTACCAGAAGACACAAGACCCTAGCATGTTTAAGTCCACATGACACAAACAGGGTCCTTAAATGAATTAGTCCTTAAACACCAACACTAGCAGAACAGCTCCACGAGGACATGTTTGCATAAATCAGTGTCACATGCATATTTCCAGAGGTTGTGCATTAGGTAGAACAAGTTGTAGAGTAACAGGTGAAAACAAACCTTAGCTAATGCTTGGTGCTGAATATTAGAATTGATCTTTCAGCAAAAGTATATAAAGCATTAATATGTATCTGATCACACTCATGTTTCTTTAGCTATTATCTTTCCCAAAGGTATCATCATAATTTGTGATGGAGTCTAAAAGCCCACTTCTCTCACCCATCTCTGTTTGGGATCAGCTTAGATAAACTGCTGTGGTCTGGCTGAATCCAGGCTGGCACAGATTTGCCAGAGTCTGCTGTTTAAAACTTATTTATTCAGCAATATTTCTCCTATTCAAAGCTCAGGCTCCTTCTGTATTGACTCCTTTTTGCAAGCTCTTTCTGTGGCTTGCTCTGCCATATAAGCCCAGTATTATGCTGCTTAGTTGCTAATGCTCCCATAAGGGGGTTTTGCTTCTCTCCCTGGTCTGAGGAGCAGGACTCCTACAGGTTTCTGATCCAGTTAGTCATGAGACACCCATTGGAGTATATTGGAGAAATTGAGACTCATTCACCTTAGAAAAATCTTCTTTAAACAGTCAACAAGTAATGCTTGAACTCAAACAAGCCAGCATTTATGTCAGGTTTTGCATGTGAACTCAGGTTTCTCCAGGGTAAGTACAAAGTCGCCAATGCACAACTATGGGACTGCAGTGATATCTTAAAAATTAAAGTCTTCCAAGTGATAACTACACAGAAGCACCTTCCACTGCTTTCTAAACTTGATAAGCAGGTGATGTCCACGCACAACACCAGTCAGCACACTGAACTTAGGGCAGTGTTTTAAGACAAGCTTAACTCTTTGCATCACTCACCTCCAGGATGGTGCTGGGATTGCAGTGCTGTGTTGTTCTCCAGAGATGCCAGGGCAGAAACCAGATCTGTCAAAGCAAGGGAAAGAATCAGGCTGCTAACCTCAGCGTACCAGAAAGAGGTGGTAAAAGTACATCAGGTATGTGTCACTTTGCAAGAAGAGTACCATGTGCCAGCTCCTTCCTATATTCCTTATACTGAAATTAAGTATCAAGCTCTAAATACAATCTACTCTTCTCTACAGTGGGAAGTGCTTTTTAGAAGGAAATCACCCCAATAAACCTCATTTCCATTTCTGGAAGTGGATGAAATGTTATCTATGTGAAGCCACCAGAGCTCCTACAACCAACAGAGCCGCCTTGGACCCCAATGGAGCAAAGCAGCTTGTGTATTAGCAACTGCAAAAGAGCTAAATAAACTTTTCCCCACATCTACAAGGAAGGGGCAAGAACAGTTTGGAGAGGAAGAAAGACCAATTGAAAACATCTTCTCTTCTGCCTTCAGGAAGAAATTAATACATATCAGTGGCTAAATATTTCTGTGAAAGAAGTCTACCATCAACTCCTAAACTTTCTTAGGAGACAACCCCCCTTTTTTCCCCTCTTCCCTCTAACATCCGGAGCTCAAACTCAGTTATCGTGGCTAGGAGCACCGTGCCAGGCTACAGCCAGAACTGTTTAAAACCAAGATGAAAATTCATAGTCTGCTTTGGGTATAAAGTCATGGCTGAGAGGCTGGCTCCTCCACGGATAATTCAAAGCACTTGGATTAGAAACCAGCCTGTCCCTGGTTAAGAGCATCATCCCATAGATGCCCATGTTACAACAGATAATCCTATCTGTTCTCAAGTACCACCTTCCTTGCATACAGAAGAAGTCACAAGTGCTACCACATGGACCAAATGAAGGTAATATCCATGTCTACAAATAAAACCTCTTAAGAGTGCTGCATCACTGGAGATGGATATTGCACAGTGTCAGGCATCAGTTCAGCCACAAATAACCCAAAAAACACCTTACCAAAGAGCTCTTCAGTCCTTTCTCCCAGAGATACTGTATCTCCAGCAGTCACACCAGGAGAGGGGTAGAGAGAAGGTTTTGTATTCATGTTTAGCAGTGGCTCTTCCAGCACTGGTGTCTGTGTGCAACGTGCAGCAGCAACCACTTCTTCTGACAGGCTGTCACTGGCCTGATCCAGGCCAGATGGTTTGGCAGAGACACCTACGTTGTTGCTGGGCTCCTCCGAGGAAGGGACACCCGCTGAGTGACATGGGGCTACAGTGACCAGAGCAGACACCAGCTCTACATCCCCCTTTGCAATCTCCAAGGCAGACGGCTCAGCTTTATGCCCAGCATCTTGCCCAGCTGGAGCTGGCTCCACCAACACATCATCTTTAGTTTCTCTTCCCTCAGTGCCACCATCCTTAAGGTTCCTTTCCAGCTCGGTTTCATCCTGCAGCTGACTGCGCTCACTCAGGTCAAACTTGCTCAGGTTAGCACCAGACTGAGCATCTTCCATGAGATCGGGAGGGTGTTTGGCCTCTTCATCAGGGCTCACAAGCTCAGGCTGGATCCTGCCACCAGCAGGTGCAGCTGATGGGCCCGGAGAGGCTCTGAGCATGGACAAGAAACCTTTTGTTACCGCTGTCCTCCAGCTCTCTTTCTTAGAGGTCTCCTGGACAGGCTCTCGGGGAGCTATGGTATCATTTGAAGAGCCCACAATTTCAGAGTCTCTGAATACATAATACTGTCCTTTAAAATCTCTGTATTCATGGCTTAGGGAACCACTCCCTGACAGAAACAACACATGGACTGCAGTAGCTTGTGCAGCAAAGATCAGAGTGCCTTGGTTGTGACAGGCATACACCACTTTGGTTTCCACACTTGATGAGACCCCCTGGAAGATGATCTTGTCCTGGTTCTTGCCGCAGCCGTCACTCCCCTGGAACCCCTGGATGTAGATGACAATATGCTTCTGGGGGCCTGCCCAGATGGTCCAGTTGCACCAGATGTTGGTTTTAATGTCAGCAAGAAATGGCAGGTAAAACATCCCAGACCAATCCTGAAAGACGAGGTGGCAGCTCCTGATGGGGAAGTACTCTATTGCCCAGGGAGGTCCTAGCTCTGACACATCAGGAACACAGAAAAGAAACATGTCGTCAACAGTTATTGTATGCACCAGGACAAGGATATCATGCTTCTAAGAGTGCTGCAAATTGCCACAGAAGAGGCCCCATTTCAGACCCTCTCCTGCTGCAAGATTTCTAGTTTCAGCCCCTGGAGCCACATCTCAGCTCTGCATTTAATGCTGAGCTGGGGCCCCAGCTGCTCTACAAGCATCTGGCCCTTTACAGCCCATCCAGCCTTCAGCAGCTTTAATTATGTGGGTTTGCTTCCAACAGAGGTTTGGCCAACAATACTACTTGCTGGAACTCTTCCTGTATTGGGTTTGCGTGGCAAGGTTTTGGTAGTGGGGTGTCTACACAGGTGGCTTCTGTGAGAAGCTGCTAGAAGCTTTCCCTGTGTCCAATAGAGCCAATGCCAACTGGCTCCAAGACAGATCCGCTGCTGGCCAAAGCCAAGCCCATCAGCGACAGTGCCTCTAGGATAACACGTTTAAGAAGGTGGGGAGGGGAAATCCTGTGCAACTGCAGATGGAAGGAGGAACGAGAACATGTAAGAAACAGCCCTGCAGACCCCCAGGTCAGTGAAGAAAGAAGGGGAGGAGGTGCTCCAGGCACCAGAGCAGAGATTCCCCAGCAGCCTGTGGGGAAGACCATGGTGAGGCAGGCTGTCCCCCTGCAGTGCAGGGAGGTCCACGGTGGAGCAGATATCCACCTGCAGCCCATGGAGGACCACACACTGGAGCAGGTGGATGCCCGAAGGAGGCTGTGACCCCATGGTAAGCCTGCTTTGGATTAGGCTCCTGGCAGGACCTGTGGACCCATGGAGAGAGGAGCTCATGCTGGAGCAGTCTGTGCCTGAAGGACTGCAGCCCATAGAAAGGACCCACACTGGAGCAGTTCATGAAGAACTGCAGCCCATGGGAAGGACCCATGCTGGAGAAGTTTGTGAAGGACTGTGCCCTGTGGGAGGACCCCATGCTGGAGCAGGGGAAGAGTGAGGAGTCGTCCCATCCGGTTTCCCGTTCCCCCCCTCCTCCCCAAAGAGGAAGGAGTGGCAGAGACAACATGTGATGAACTGACCATAATCCCCATTCCCCATCCCCCTACACCACTGGTGGGGAAGAGGTAGAGAATTTGGGAGCAAAGTTGAGCCTGGGAAGAAGGGAGGGGTGGGGGAAATGTATTTTAAGATTTGGTTTTATTTCTTATTACCCTACTCTGATTTGAATGGTAATAAATTAATTTCCCCTAGTCATGTCTGTTTTGCCTGTGATGGTAATTGGTGAGTGATCTCTCCCTGTCCTTATCTCAACCCACAAGCCTTTCATTATATTTTCCCTCCCTTGTCCAGCTGAGGAGGGGGAATGATAGAGCAGCTTTGGCAGGTACCTGCCATCTAGCCCAGGTCAACCCACCACACTTCCCCTCCCCAGACAGCGGGTTACGATTACCAGGCAGGGACTGCAGGTGAAAGACACAGTCTCATCCTTGACCCCACCAAGTACTTCTGCCTTCTAAAGATGGTTTGTGCCAAGATAAAAAGTACTGGGAGACCTACCAGCATGTTTCTGTTGCTGTCCTCCTGGCATCTGGGTGTTTCTGGATACATCAGAAGGTTCCTGAGGCTTTTGGCCTTTCAACAGTGTTTCTCCCCACAGGGCTGTGAGACGACCAGGGTGTGCAGGAGCAGTGCTCGAGGAGACATTTCTCTGCTCTCCTGCACCCACTTGGAGAGCTTCTGTGGTTTTCTGCATTTTAAATCCCTCAAGGATGGAGGCAGATGCCAGTTTGTCACTAGCAGCCGTGCCCTGATGCTGCACAGGCATCACATGTTCCTCTCTCCTCACTGCCCAGGTGCCAGGCCCAGAAGCTGGTGCCACCCCCCCAGAGCCACTGCTCACATGGTCCTCGGGCAGAGGAAACACCACACCAGGCCTTGGGACAGTGACAGAAGCTGGGGAGGGACCCCTGGCCATCAAGCCCACAGAGGCTGAGGTTTCTCCTTGCTGGCCACCCACCTCTCCCAGCGCCAGCTTTTGCATCCCAGGGCCAAGGCATCTGGGGGACCCATCTGTGCCCAGTTCAGAGGCTACTGATGGATGGTGAGGTGGCAAAAGGGAGACCATCTCCTGTCCTCCTGGGGTAGCCAGCAAGATGCCTGCCCTTTGCCTAAGTCTGGCAGAGTCCAAATCCAAAGCAGCTGGTGGAGAGAAGACCAGCTTGGACACAGGCTCTGCTTCTGGAGAAAGAGGTGCTTCAGGGATGAAATCAGTAGAGCCAAAGTCTGCGGGGACAGGTTCTGTGCAGGAGACCACCAGCGCAGGGATTGTTTCTGTCCCTAGGGTGGACATGGCTGTGGGAGGATGCTCCAGCCCTGTTGGCAAAGGGGGTACAACCAGCCCTGGCTGTGCAGCTCTGTCACTTTGGTGGTGGCAGCTTTGTACACCCAAGGAAGACACACGAGCTTTCTCAGCAGCTGGACAGTTGTGTGCTTGGGCATTCTGGGGAAGGCTTCCAGGGTCTGTAGGGGCTGACTGCAGGACATGAGTGCTCTGGCCACGCAAATGAGGATGCTCTTGCAGGATGTCCCACGGTGCTGTGGGATGCAGCACTGTTTTCCCCCTGATGACTTCCCTAAATCTTTTCAAGGGGGAAATATCCATGAGCTTCATATGTTGGAGGCCAGTTGTTCCCAGCTCAGGTTGAGTCATGGACAAATCCCTGAAACTGCTTTGGCATCTTTGGCTTCTCTCAGGTAGCAGACGTGAGTGCTCCCTCTTTACCACTTCATACGGGCTACTCAGGCTGGGCATCAGGTCCTTTGCAAGGCCATCGGCTTCACTGCTCACTGTGCCATCAGTTGGAATGCTTGACTGGGGATGGCTTTCATCATTCTCTAAGCTGACTGTGCTGAGCCCTCGGTACATGGTGGTATCTGTGCTCTCTTTGCTTTCTCTTCTGCCAGGGGAAAAACACTGCGAGTGTGCAGCCAAGTCCAGGCAGCTTGTGTGTGTTGGTTTAATAGTAAACTGTAGGTCACCCAGATCTTTCAGCTTCAGGGTAGGGTGTGGGACAGACTGGCTGTTCTCCAGACCTACACCTGCTGGCTCCAGAAAAGGCTCTGCTACCTGCAAGGCACCAAGCAAAGGAGTTTCCAAAAGCACACTTGAAACCCTGTGCATATAACCGAAACCCACAGTGATGTCCCCACTCACAGAGAGACTCTGCCCTGAGGTATCCTGTGCTGCAGTGGGGATTACACCCTCAGGTGTTCCTCTGCCTTGAGCTTCCTTGCAGCATCTCAGACCTCCTCGCAGCTCAGACCCCATCACACAAGGAGCTTTTGTTTCCAGGAGTGGTGTCCTTGCCCGTTCATCTGGGACAAGCTCAGCAGGACTTCCCACAGCAGTAGTAGCCAGCATGATCCCTCTTCCCTGTATCAGCTCTCCGCTTAACACTGTGGTCTTGCCAAGGCTCACGGTGCTACATGTGGTTGCAAAGCCTGGCACATCTCTAAGGTTTTCAGCCCATCCAGACTGAAAAATACTGTCTTGCTTTGGTAGTTTTGGAGCAGGAGTTTCAGAAATCACATCACCTTTGGAGGAAGATTCACCTTCCTGGTCTTGGAAGATGTAGTACTTCCCTTTAAACTGTGCATCTCTGCAGTTTGGCAAGTACCTCTTCAGCAACACAATGTGGACAGCCTGAGCAAATGTGGCAAAAACATGCGTCTCCTTTTTCCAGCAAGCATAAACGACACTGTTTTCCACCAGTGAAGAAACTCCTTCAAATAGGATTTTGTCCTCATTTTTGTTGCAACCCTCCTTAGTGATAAAGCCCTGAATATAAATTATTATATGCTTTCTGGAGCCTGCCCAGATTGTCCAGTTGCACCAAAAGTCTATGGGGGAATCGCCATGGTAGGCTGGGGGAGAAAACTCCCCATGATTGTCCTTCAGGACTCTGTGGCAGCTTCTTACAGGCACATATGCCAATATCCAAGGAGACTCTGACCCTGGAAGACAAGAAGCAATAACCTCAAGTTTTCCTCCATCTCCACTTCCCCAAAAGAGTCACTAGTCCTTATTACCAGAAATTATTTTCAAGGTCCCTCACCTCCCCGTTTTGTCACCTCTCACTCCAGTTTGTCAAGCAGGAGAACACACAAGTAACACCACATCAGGTCCTGGGGTGAAGAGGAGGAGGCCACCTGAGCATGCACCCATGCACCAGCCTGGGCTGAGCCTAAAACTTCCATCCCAAGTGACAGTTTCCATCCACACCTGCTAGCAACCTACCCTAAACCTCCTCCCTGTCAGCACTTACCCTACCTGTCTGTGCCGCTCCAGAGTAGTTGGAAGACTGGGGGCAGCTGGAGAAGCCCTGGCCACCACCACCTCCTGCCCCATGGGGAGCCAGGCTGTACCCCCACTGCTACCACCCCAGAGCAGGGCACACTCATGCTTCAAGTCCCTCCTGACATGACCATGCAGGAGCACAGAGGTCCCAGCATGGCCACACAGTTAGTGCCGCTTGTCCCAGGGAGGCAGGTTCCCATCTGCAGGGTCAGGCTATTTAGGAATCAAAGATAAAGGCTTGGGGAATTGCCACATCTGGATGAGTTACAAAAGCAACGAGTGCACTGTTACATTTGTTGTTTATACACCTGCAGAGCTGGGAGGTAGAGCTCTCCTGAAGGCATTTTCAACCCCTTTAAAGCAAAGGCTTCAGCCAAGGAATAAGCCCTCAGAGCCTCAGTAGGACGAGCAACATTAGCATCTCACCATAGCTAAGTCAGCCCTCAAAGTGGGAAACCCCTTCCCTTGGGCGGGAAGAAATATAGTATTTTCCAAAAACACTATCTCAAATCTAGAAGAGCCACAAGCCAGTGACAGGTTTACCCTACAGGAGGACAATTAAAGTTTGGATTGAACTTTTGCTGCTTGTTTTAATTGCTGCCTAACAGTGATTTGCTGCAGCACATTGCTCCTGCCTCCAGGGTCCTGCACTGTGGTAGGGGTTTGGCAGCTGCAAGATAGCACCACATGTT
Organism: Aquila chrysaetos chrysaetos; assembly: GCF_900496995.4. NCBI lineage: Eukaryota > Metazoa > Chordata > Aves > Accipitriformes > Accipitridae > Aquila > Aquila chrysaetos. The sequence goes on along the minus strand of NC_044011.1, from coordinate 26,477,803 downwards.
ATCTCCCATGCTAGCATTGATTTTTTTCCCCTCCCCCAGCACTCAATATCAGCCACATCCCTTCCCTCTCCATGCTACCCCAGTGCCAGGTTGTTTCTCCTGGCTTTCCACACCATGGCTTGAGGTACCCAGCAAATTCTGGGGAGGATTTATTCAGACTAAAAAAAAAAGGCTGATCTGAGGATTAACTCTTACCTGGTTTAACCTTCTGATATTCCCAAGACGATCTGCATGCCTATAAAGAAAAGAGAGTCTTATTGCTGACCCAAGTACCACTGCCCATGCTTGTAAAGCTGCTCAGAGAGATCCCAACCCAAACCTGATGGGAAGGGAGCACCAGATCCGCCGTGTCCTGGTAGCTTCGGGTTTTGCCTGTGCCTGGACCAAGCCCCTAGGCTACCTCATTTCTTCCATGTGATGATAAACATTCACCCCTCCCTACCTCCAAAAGCATTGCCTCTTTTATGCTATTAGACCACAGCCAGTACAAAAACACAGCAAGCAAAACCCAGCTGTGCTTTAATCCATAGGGGCCATGCAGAGGAGAAAAGGATTTGTAAGCAGGCAGGACACTGCGCCCAGGAAGGGAGTTTCCTACAGGGAACTGTGTCCTTGCTTCCCATCACTCACCCCCGGTTCAGCACCAGCAGTATTGCAGCCAGCAGCATCACAGCGGGACCTCAGCATCGCCCCAGGAGCCTGCCTGCCAGTGGCAGGCCCCCACACCCAAGGCACCAGGAGCAGGGCCAGAAGCATCAGGGTGGGCAAAGGCTTCATGGCAGAGGTTTACCAGAGGTGCAACATTAAAATAAGACCAAAAAAGAAAAGGAAAGGAAAACCTCTCCCTCTCTAAAATAACACCCCAGGCAAAGCAAACACAGAATCACCACCTTTCCTAGGCCCTCCCCAAACCACATCCCTGTAAAGGGTCTAATCTGCGAGCCTACTCACTCATATACTGCCCTGCTACCCCTGTGATAGCAATTAGCTAATCAATTAAATGAGGCCAGCTATCACTCATTAGGGACAGACCTGCTCTTTCAATTTGCTGTCTAGTATTCCTCCATTGCTGGGTGTCTTGGTGAGAAAGCATTATCCACTATCTGTTTATAATGAATAAAGCTATAAACTGGAATTACAGTGATGCTGATACCCCAACCTGACCCAGAAGCAGAGCCCAAGTTGCTTGTTCTCTTAAAAAAAAAAGAAGATTCAATTACTGGAGGGGAAAAAAAAAAACCCTGATGTAAAAGTGTTTTCATCACAACATTTTAACTGGCTTCTGCTGAGGGCTGATTTCCCTTGGGGCTGCACCATCCTGATGCAGGACTGAGTGAAACAGGTGAAACTGCCTTGAAACACAAGGGGCTCCTCTCCTCATCTACACTTAGTGACGACTTGGGGAAAGCAAATAGCCCAGGTGATGATGTGTAAATTATTAGATGCTTAAAATTCTTTCAGCTGTAATAGTCTAACTTGTCATTAGGGGCCACGCAGATAAGGCAATTAGGCTGTTTGACATGCGGCTCTGACAATATTCCTTTTAAAATGTCAATCATCATTTAGCAAAATAAAATAAAAAATCCTTTCTTTCTTCTAAGTCATTACAGCTTGACAAGCTGACAGATGTTCAGGGACAAATACACCCATTTTTTTCATGGGCTGAAACAAGCAGTGTGTCAGACCTTCCCCAGCTGCTTGGGGTTTGTAGTGGCGTTGGTACAAGCGACTGCATCCTAGCTCCCTGTTTTTAAGCTTTTCTGCCCATCCTGCATGCAGTCCCGCTGGCCAAAAGGCCAGTGAGAGGCTGTAATTCTTCCAGCAGCACAAACCTCCTCCTCCCACCGCTGCCTGTGTAATTACATATGTCCAAAGCGACCCCAAATTCCCTCTCGCTGTCCTACGGCAGGCACAGACAGACCTGCAAACACCACTCCACACTTACCATAGAACCATAGAATCATTTAGGTTGGAAAAGACCTTTAAGATCATCAAGTCCAACCATAAACCTAACACTGCCAAGTTCACCACTAAACCATGTCCCTAAGCACCACATCTACACATTTTTAAATACCTCCAGGGATGGTGACTCAACCACTTCCCTGGGCAGCCTGTTCCCTTTTGGTGAAGACATTTTTCCTAAAATCCAATCTAAACCTCCCCTGAAGCAACTTGAGGCCATTTCCCTCTCATTCTATCACTAGTTACTTGATAGAAGAGACCAGCACCCACCTCACTACAACCTCCTTTCAGGCAGTTGTAGAGAGCGGTAAGGTCTCCCCTCAGCCTCCTCTTCTCCAGGCTAAACAACCCCAGTTCCCTCAGCTGCTCCTCATAAGACTTGTGCTCTAGACCCTTCACCAACTTGGTTGCCCTTCTCTGGACACGCTCCAGCACCTCAATGTCTTTCCTGTAGTGAGGGGCCCAAAACTGAACACAGTACTCGAGGTGCGGCCTCACCAGTCCCAAGTACAGGGGAACAATCACCTCCCTGCTCCTGCTGGCCACACTATTTCTGATACAGGCCAGGATGCCGTTGGCCTTCTTGGCCACCTTGGGCACACTGCTGGCTCATATTGAGCTGGCTGTCAACCAGCACCCCCAGGTCTTTTTCTATAGGGCAGCTTTCCAGCCACTCTTCCCCAAGCCTGTAGCACTGCATGGGGTTGTTGTGATCCAAGTGCAGGAGCCAACACTTAACCTTGTTGAACTTCATACAATTGGCCTCGGCCCATCCATCGATCCAGCCTGTCCAGATCTCTCTATAGAGCCTTCCTACCCTCAAGCAGATCAACACTCCCATCCAACTTCATGTCATCCACAAACTTACTGAGGGAGCACTCAATCCCCTCATCCAGATCACTGATAAAGATATTAAACAGAACTGGCCCCAGTACTGGGACCCCCCTGGGGAACACCATTTGTGATCACCTGCCAACTGGATTTAACTCCATTCACCACAACTCTTTGGGCCTGGCCATCCAGCCAGTTTTTTACCCAATGAAGAATATACCTGTCCAAGCCATGAGCAGCCAGTTTCTCCAGGAGAATGCTGTGGGTAACGGTGTCAAAGGCTTTAATAAGTCTAGGTAGACAACATCCACAGCCTTTCCCTCATCCACTGAGCAGGTCACCTTGTCATAGAAGGAGATGAGGCTGGTCAAGCAGGACCTGCCCTTCATAAACCCATGCTGACTGGGCCTGATGACCTGGTTGTCCTGTACATGCTATGTGACGGCACTCAAGATGATCTGCTCCATAACCTTCCCTGGCACCGAGGTCAGACTGACAGGCTTGTAGTTCCTGGGGTCCTCCTTCCGGCCCTTCTTGTAGATGGACATCACATTTGCTAAGCTCCAGTCAACTGGGACCTCCCTGGTTAGCCAGGACTACTGATAAATGATTGAAAGTGGCTTGGTGAGCACTTCCACCAGCTCCCTCAGTACTCTTGGGTGGATCCCATCTGGCCCCATAGACTTGTGTGTTTCTAAGTGGTGTAAACCCCATGTAAATGGAGTTTGCCCTCATGAACATCAAACAAGGTTGTGCTACTAGGCTATAAACCCTGGAAGATAATCATCCTGGCTGGATACCCTGCTGCAAAACAGGGAGGTCCCTAAGGTATCATCTGGTTCATGAGGAGAACAGGAGTGTTTTCTTCATTTTAGCTTAGCAGATAGTAGAGTGGAGGTGGTGAAATAAATCATAAGGCCAAGTTTATTTTTAGTTTGCTGATATCTAAGTATTTGAGTGATGAATTTTAACGTGTAGGGCGTTTTTTCATTTGTTTGGTAGCAATTTTTTTTGAGTTTTATCATGAGTATTTCCATAAAAACATAAATTGTCCATTAGGATGTTTGGTCCTTTTGACTAAATCCTCATGCTCAGTGGTTGCTGATTTTCTTATTTATATTGGGGTCACCTGACCCAAGAATCTGTTGGAGGAGAGCTGGTGGGCACATTCATGCTGGCCTGTGCCTAGTTGCACAGACAAACTCTGCACAACGGGGCCAAAAAACCCGAATTGCAGGTCTCGGCCTCCCTACCAGCTCCTGCACTCCTGCTTTCTCAGTACAAGGTTGAATCTCTCTGTAGCATTGCTACATATCAAGGTGCCGCGATTAGATCACTGGTCGGCCCGGACCAGGGAAGAGACAGATAACACACACGGTGTGAGCGCCAACTCCGTCTTTTATTGCGCAGTTAATTCCTTTTATACTAACAACGGTAGGTGGGATTACTGATATGTCATAGGGAGGCGACGACTAGCCTTCTACCTTTCCGTGACATCGCGAGATCTTCCGAATGCCGTACCCTACACTCTCCCAGGACGAGCCAATGGACCCGACACGAACCTTGGCAACTGGGCAGCTCTGAAGGTGCTGAGGCGCTTGGGCTGGCTGCAGCTGCTGGGGGGCACACAGCCGCCTTGGGGACAACTGGTGAGAGCAGGTCCACCAAAGGGAGAGTCACCAAAATTAAGCTGATTTCAGCAAGCACTCAAATTTCCCCCTCCCCGGGCAGCATGGCATACCAGGAGCTCCTACTTACAACTGTTCTGCTGTCATTTATAAGGCAACATAAACTGGCTGAGAGCCTAGGATAGATAAATTTACCGTCTGCCTCCCTCTAGTGATTGCATTGCTGCATAAAGAGAGAGCAAAAATCACGCTGGGCAATAGTTATTTTTATTTGCTTTCTTAGCAAATCAAAGTAATGGAATGCTTTCATTTTTTCTGTCACTTATTCATGATTCTCTTACGCACCAAAAGTGAATTGGAAGAGCTAAAGAAGGACAAGAAATTAGGATTTCACTCATCACCTCACTGATAACTAAGGTCCAAAACAAAGGGTAACATGGATGGCAGCTAAATGCTGCTGCAAAAATGTTTGAGGAACAGTGTATCAAAGTCAAGAATATTTTTAGGAAAAAGTGGTAATGTCACCAATAAGGTCTTTTTCTAACAGGTTTCAAAAGTTGTGTTACTATTTAGAACTCAGCAAGGTGCCCAGCTAAATACCAGGGGATGCATCTGGGGTGGCCATCTTAATGGCTCGGTCCCTCCAAGTGAGCTGACAGTGCCGTGCCTGCAGGAGCTACTCTATTATTTATATATACATTATGTAGAAGGAGATCCCTGTATTTAGTTACCAGAGATAAGCATCAGTTTAATTCCCATTTCTTTGTGTCACTCATTAGCTTGATTGATTTTAGGTCAGTTGGGGCCAAAGATGCAATTATGCTCTTAGATACAATTAAAGGTAAGGGATTTCTCAGGAGCTGATGTTTTCCTTAAATACGGAGTTGTCTTTCCTTGATCACCAGCTACTTTTCATTGATTTGGCTGCTAATCCTCTGGACTGTGCTCAGGGATGTTTTAAATGAGCAATGCCATCACGCTCCAGTTTATCATGGTGACTCTTTTACCTGTGTTGCTGACGAACTGTAATACTATTAATAAAACCTATATATAGTTTAGACTTCACGCTTTGTGGGAGTTCTACAGACAAATAGCATAAATAGCACACCTGCAAGATTTGTGTAAGAAGATGTGTAGCATGGGAGGGCTAAAGTGATTTTTCTCTGGGCTTTCTGATGCCTTCAAGGCACCTATTCCTTCTTTATCCTGACCTGGGAGTCTGTGGACACTGTTATTTAACCTCACTGGGAGAAAGCTACAGGATCCATATGCAACATAGATCTTGACTTAAAGATTCCTGCTGTTGATTGCAGAGCATCACATGTATGCATGGAGCCCTTCTCCAGAGCCCTTAGAGCTCAGATGTTTGTGTGGCTATGTCCAGATGTAGAGCCCACATGTATCTATGGCCCTTTCTCTGTAAAACAGCATTAAAAGTCCTGAATATGACAATAAATTTCATAAAGTGAGCAAGTCCCTAGCTCTCTTCATTTACCTGGTAAGCAGACAGAGCTACACCAGCAGGACCCAGTTTCAGCTTTGACATGTAGATGGTACCTGGGGGGGGGCCACTTACAGCCCATCCTGGCTTGAAAGACCACAGACTTCTGAGTTTCGACCTGTTTATGAGATGAGATGGAAACAAATGTTGCTGCATGCCAAGAAAGCAACCACTCACAGGCATTTCCCAGCAGATAACGCTGGGACATGTGCCTCCAATCCCACCGGACAGCTGAGCTCTTGACCCAAAAGCAGGCTGGCCCAGGGCTCCTGCAGTCCCCCATCCCTCCTTATGGGGGGGCAGCAAAGCCTTTGCCCCCATCTCTGCCTTGACTGTATTTCATGGTACGGTTTATCCCCCTCCCCAACACCCAAAGCACTTGCTGCCACTCATGTAAGGCTTTGTGTTGGAGGTCCATGATATCCCCTGGGTCCAGGTTCTGGGCTCCCAAGGCTGTGGCACATACCTATGGCAAACTCTCTTCCCAGGTCTCCCTCTGTCACTGGTGTAATGTCCCAGGCCAGGGAGCAGCACCCCATGCAGCACAAAAAGTGTTTTTCCTGCACGGCTTTTGCTGTCACCTCGGACCCAAGCACAGCCTCAGCTCCTGCCACCTGAAGGTGTGACACCCCCCCAGGAGGATCCCCGTGAAGCAGGACATAATGGTTTGGAAAAATCACACTTTGCTGCAGCTCTACAATATCCCCCCATGGAGCGCCCTTGATTCCTCATGGGGTAACAGGTGGCAGAGGGAAAACCACGTGGGATGTCGGGTCATTTCCAAACACCATTGGAATAGCCTGATGTGGAATATTATTAAAACTGCAGCTGGGGAGAGTGATGAGCACTGGGATGCAGGGTCTCCCAGCAGTGGTGTGAGGAGGATGACGGGGAGGTGCTGGCCGGGGAGGTTTTGCACATCTCCAGCATCCCAGAAACCCAGGCAGGTGCACAAGGCAATTATCTGCTGAGACTCAAAATATTGTCCCTGTCTTTTCCACAACTGAGATGTGGAAGGCTTGGTTAGACCCACTACCACATCCACAAAACAAGAGCTGCTGGTCCTGACCCATTTCTGACCTCCCACCTCACCTCGAAGGATGCTCCCACTCCCCAGAGAAGCACAACCAGTTGCACCAACACCTGCAGTCAGCTCCGACCGCAGCTGGAAGGCACAAATCCAGCTAAAAAACAGTATTGCTCGAATAAAACAAAATAGAAACCACCAAGAAGTCCAAGTTAACACCCAAGCTGCAACATCTTGTTTAGCCCATGAGGGCAGCCTCAGGTGTTGGCACTATTTTTTTCTCCATGCGGTTATCCTGCAGGGTAGAAGGGGGTTTCATCGGGTGCAGCCCGCTGCTGGATCGAGCATCTCCTTGACACCTTGCTCTGCCACTTCAGCTCATTAGCAGGAAAAAATCCCTGCTGCTTTTTTTTTTTCCCTGCAGAGTGACTTGCTACTTCAACATAGAGGCTCACGGCAGCCACTGCCACTGCCACTGCCCTGCAGGCCTGTGTCCAGACAGAAAAGCTGCTTGCAACCAAAAAAGAAGATGAAAGCTGCTGAGGTGGGTTTAGCGGTGCCTTAGACATGGTTCACCTGGTGATAAGAGGGTCAGAGCAGCCGTCACCCCAGCCAGCCCACAAAGGCCATGTAGTTTCCAGCTCAAGGCAAGGAGCCTTTCGCAGGCTGCAGCTAGAAATCAAGTTAGGGCTCTATGCAGTTACTTTAAAATTCATTTTTTTAAACTGTTTTTTACTATTTTCCAACTAAACTAAATTTTTAAACTCTTTTTAGCTAGCTCAGCCTTTGTGGGAGATGCAACACCAGTGGGATGCCGGGGCGGCGCAGAGGGGACCCACAAGCAAGGCGACACTGCCTGTGCCTCTCAAACATCCTCCAAAAACTTGGTCGGTTATTTTCCTCGGCCAAAAGTAGCCCCCACTTCCAGTTGCAATAATCTGTGGTGAAGACGCAAGGCTGAACTAAAGGGCCGTCGGTTAGTCTCCTGCATCGATGATGGTTATTTTTCAGCTGATTAATTAGCAAACTGTGTATTTTAGCCCCTTTTCCCACGGACAAGGAGCTCGGCTCCTACACGCCCCATAGCAAGAGCAAAGCCCTGTGAGGGGCCACAGGGACCAGCTGAGGGCTGGACCCAAATTGGAAATGCCCTGTGAGCAAACCAGGTGATTTCCCCCCAAAACCCCTTTGTGATCAAGATGAGGAGGGCTCATCCCAAACCACCACCTTCCCTACAGGGGAAATGGTGACTTTGTTCCCCCATGGTCTGGAAAAAATTTTGAAAAAAGAAGAAAAGGGGTGGAAAAAGAAAAAAGGAAAAGAGAAAAAGGAAAAAAGGAGGAGAAAAAGAGGGAAAGGAAGAAAAAAGAAAAGGAAAAAGGAAAGGTAAAAAGGTAAAAGAAAAAAGAAAGAAGGAAAAAAGAAAAAAGGAAAAAGGAAAGAGGAAAAAAGGAAAAGGGAAAAGGAAAGAAGGAGGAGAAGGAGAAGAAAAAGAGGGAGGAAAAAAGGGAAAAGGAAAAAACAAAAAAGGGGGAAAATAAAAAAAGGAAGAAGGGGGGAAAGGGGGAGGGGAAGGTGGGGAAAAAAGAACAAAATAAAAACAGGCAAAGATTAAAAAACAGCATGCTCCTAAGTCTGTGTCTGGTAGGAATATACTGGTTTTTCTAGCTGCAAATCCACCCCAAGGCAGCAGGCAGGTGGGTGAGGTGGCACCTCCTGCCTGGCTTTTCTCCCTGGCAATTGGGCAGCGCTAGAGGGAAAAACACATGCCATGGTTACCAAATACCCTTCTCCGCACAGAGTATCAGCACCCAGTTAATGAGTAACCTCGGAAATTCGCCACCCTCCTTACTGAGCCAACGCACGCACCCCTTCCCCTTCTCGCCTCTCCAAGGAGGTGGTTTCCCACCCACGCCGGGGCCAAGGCTTTCCCAAAGGAGCAGCTCTGCCAGAGATTTGGGAAATGTCCTCGTCCCTCTATTTAGAAGAGGTGGGATTTCCCCGAGCCGCTCCCCAGTCAGCAATTTCTGTGCCCACGGCTGAGTTCAGGTCATGATCAGCCTGGTTGGCATGTTCGCTACGTGCCGGTTTTGCTTGGGCTGGTGACAGAGGTTGAGCGTGGCCATCACTCTGCCCTGATGGCAGAAAAAAAAAAAAAAAGAGGTTTCCAGCTTTTCCAGCTTAAAGCATGGCAACATCATTGCAAATGAGCTGCTCTCCAGAACTCGTGGTAAAACACATTTTAAAAGAGGTGATGGAAATAAATACCTGCAGAAATATTTTTCAACAAAATATTTTTAAAATTGAGAAGCTTATGCATCTCGTACATACAACATGCGAGCCACTGCTTCATTGTGCCTGGTTTTTTTTCACTTATTTAGTTCAGCGTTGCTCTGATGAACTACTTTCAAAAATCAAAGGAAGTATTTCCCTGCTACTAGGTCCCAAGGCCAGTTTTCCATTGGGAAAGCAGGTTTTTAAGTGAGCTCATGTGTCCACAGCGATACACGGGCAATTGGACTCCACGGGGAGTTCCAAAAGATGGAGAAAATGGAGCCCTCACCCCACTTTAGCAGACAGAGGCCACCTCCCCTCCTCTTTGATGGTTCCTTATTTTGGATATGAGCCCAACAGGATGCCGTCTGTGAGCCTTTCCTCCGCCAGCAGCACCAGGGATTGGCACTTTGCTCTGGTATTTCCCTATCATGTTTTAAAGGGCATCGCAAGAAATTCACACCTAAAATTGGTGAAGTCCTCTGTTCCTCCTGGAGCCTTAATCCAGGCTTTCAGTGGAGCTACTGACCTGGTGGGTGCCAAAAATCACAGCATCCCTGCTGGGAGCTGCCAAGGAGGCTGGTGAGCACAAAGGGGCCGGGAGGAAGGAAGCACATTGCTGAATTGCTACGGGACCCCCCGCTACAGCTGTGGATGACCCAGGGGGGGGCTTGTCATCCTCGGGAGGAAATCAAAGCAACCAAAAAAACTCCAACCCAAATGGGGGAGGACTGCTGAGGGAACAGGAGGTGCCGCTGAGCTGGGCAGCAGAGGAACAGGCAATGGGGAGGGTGAGCAGGGAGGACCATGTGGCTGAGCCAGTGAGGAAGATGAGGCTCCCTTTGGGGGTGAAGGCTTCTGTCATGGTTTAACCCCAGCCAGCAACTAAGCACCACACAGCCACTCGCTCACTTCACCCCCATCCAGTGGGATGGGGGAGAGGATCGGGAGAAAAAAAAAAATTAAAACTTGTGGGTTGAGATAAGAACAGTTTAATAGAATGAAAAGGAAGAAAATAATAATGATAATAAAATGACAATAATAATAAAAGGATTGGAATATACAAAACAAGTAATGCACAATGCAATTGCTCACCACTTGCTGACCGATGCCCAGTTAGTTCCCGAGCAGCAATCCCCCCAGGCCAACTCCCCCCAGTTTATATACTGGGCATGATATCACGGGGTATGGAATATCCCTTTGGCCAGTTTGGGTCAGCTGTCCTGGCTGTGTCCCCTCCCAACTTCTTGTGCCCCTCCAGCCTTCTTGCTGGCTGGGCACGAGAAGCTGAAAAATCCTTGACTTAGTCTAAACACCGCTTAGCAACAACTGAAAACATCGGTGTGTTATCAACATTCTTCTGGTACTGAACCCAAGACATAACACTATACCAGCTACTAGAAAGAAAATCAACTCTATCCCAGCCGAAACCAGGACAGTTTCCTAGGAAGGGTCTGGGGATGGATATCTGGATGCAGGTGGTGCTCCTCGGTTCAAAAGATGTTTGGATCAGCCTTTCTCCCTGTGTTCAGGTATCAGAGGACACCAAGCCAGATTGTTTGGCTGGGTGTCCCCAGGGAGAGGGGATTGCCAGGGCACTGGTGGCAGGGGGACAGGTGGCTGTGATGCTCGGGGGGAGCCATGAAAGCACCCCCAAGACAGCCTGGCTGGGGGAGAGCAAACAGCCCACACAGCCAGCAGCAGCTCCTGGCTGCAGAGGGCTTCAGCGCCTCGGCATGATCCCAGCCCCAGCAGACCCCGGGTCAGCACCTACATTGCCCAGCTGATGCTCAACACAAGTGTCTCATGGTCCAGAGGGTGTGATACAATAAGTGCTCCTGCAAGGTGGGAGGGAAGTTACTCTCCGTGCACATCTTGTTTCTTAGTCCTGTAAGCCACTGCGACTGTTTTCAGACACCGGGTCACATCAACCCATGATCTGGGACAGTACAGCTCTCTTTTAACCTTCTTGTTCGAGCGCAAATCCCGGCCCGTGCTCAGGATGGATCTCTCATGGAGGTTTCTTCTCCTGTGGCTGTGATGGAGGGTATCAGAGCAAGTAGTTCTCAGCATCTCCCTAGCAACAGTAATTTCTGCTCAGTGATGGTGGAGAGGAGACCCAGGGCTGGGACAAGATAGATGCCAGAAGCAACCTCTGGCAGGACCAGAACCTCTTCCCTGCACCCACCCCAGTGGGAACTATGCCCCCCTAGTCCCTCCTGCCAGGGGCAGCCATCGTCCTTCTGCCCCAGACCAGGGTGACTGTGGCAGGCGAGAGGGCTGGTGGCCATCTCTTCGGCCCCAGGATGTTCCCAAGCTGGGGCTCACTTGGGAGGACCAGCTGTGGGGGACCTGGGAGGGCTTGCGTCCAGCCAGGCATGGGCAGGCTGATCCCATTCCCAGAGCGGTTCCCACCTTCTGCACATCCCGAGCAGCAGGAGGAAGAAAAGGCAGAACAAAAACCCTGCGGCAATGATGCCCCGGCTGCTGACCCACGCGCCTGGCCAGGCCGTTCATTCTGGTGGGAGGAAACCCGGGCTGCAGGCAGCTTTGTGTCCTGCAAACCACTGCAAAACTGATTTATATTAAAAATAAAGAGCACACAATACCAAAGTGGTTGGGGTTTGTCTATTAATCTCTCAACAGTCAGCTGCAAACCTAACAAATCCCCTGAAATAGCAGCGGGGAGCCGTGTCCTAGCTCATTCTTCCCTGCCCCCTTTTACAGCTAAAAATAATCAATAACGACTGTCCAAAACAGGGAGACCAAAGCAATTTTACAGGCTGCGGGATCATGACTCATATTTTTACTCTCACGCTGGCTGGGCACAAAAAAACCCATGAGGCTGCGTTTCCCAGCAGCCACGGTAGAAAATCACATCCGAACTGCCGGGGACCCGGACAGAGGAGCCACGGTTGTTAGGACGAGCTCCCGCATCCCCTCCTTTTGCCGTGATCCTGCGGCGAGGCTTTGCTGGGAAGAAATGAAAATAAAAATGATGCAGCCGGGTTGAGAGCGGCGGCGTTATCCCCCCTGCTTTATGCAAGCGAGGGTTAATTGAACCGCCCGGGAGCAATAAGCCCCGGGGAGGTGGTTGTTATTCTGCTGGTAATTGCTGTTTTCGGCCACAATAGGCAGCAGAAGGGACTTGTCCAGAGTTTCCTGGGGTGGCAACAGTGTCGAGGGAGACTTCTGTCTGAATCCCCACCCCGAAGGGGCCACCCTCCTCCCCGGGCAGCCACCCTGCTTGGGTGGGTCCATCCCCCCCGTGCATGTCTGCATGCGGCTGTTTTGCCTCAGGACGCAGCAGCAGCACCAAAGGAGATGCTGGCAATGGCCAAAGCCACAGCCCGTTTCCTCTGCAGTGACCACAGTTCGAGAGCTGATAATGAAAACTAGTGTTTCCCACCTGGCTTGCCACCATGCTGGCTCCCACCGTGGCCAGGGGGGTTTCTGGGGAGGGAAAGATGCAGTCTCATGTCTCTGCGTTGGCATCGCCGATGTGGGAAAAGCCCGGTACCTTGGGGAGTTCCCCAGGCTGGCAAAAAAAAGAGCTATATTGCTTCCTTCTGCCCCAAAACAGCCTGTCCTGGGCTCAGAAAGGCGGTGACGTGATGCCAGCACAGCACTGAGTAGTGAACTGACACATTAGCTCCCACCACACTTTCAGGATGACTGTACCTAGGTCCATGTGCTGAGAGACACAATTTTTCAGTGGCCAGATCCCTTCTCCCCCACCACATTTCCTTCCCCGTTGCGCTCTCGCAGCAGCACGCGTGGGTGTGAGGTGGCTGCAACCCTTTGCCATTCCTCTCCATGTTGGTTTGTTATTGCAAAGGAGGGGGGGGAAAAATCCAGACCTCTCCATTAAAAAGAAAAACAAATGGAAACACATCAAAAAGAGAAAAAAAAACCAAGAAAAAATAGAGGCCACTAAGGCTGTGGCCAGATTGGTGTGGTTTATTCCTTGCCTGCTTGGGAATGCAGTGCTAAGGTGTTGCATGGGTCCCATCCTGATCCCAGCACAGGCTCAGTGCAGAATGATGCTCTTTGCATCAGGTTACCCCCGCTTCAAGTCAGCGTGGCTGGGGTAATGTGCTGGTCTGCAAAAAGACTGACCTGTCGCAGCTATGGGTAGGGCTGGTGAGCCTGCCTGGTGTCATAGCAAAACACCCCATGAAAATGAGGCCGTAGAAGAGACATCTTCCTGAAGCCTGGGATGGATCTGCCCAGCCCCAGTTAGACAAGCTCCCCATCTACCCTGGGTTAATACTCACCCCATCTTCTCAGCAAGGCCTGTTACATACGTGCTTGCTTCCGATGTTCACGGCGCATAGGTAGGGACAGGGTCACATTGCTGAAACCTTGACCAGATGTGTGCACCGAGCTGGTGGCAGTGACTGAGGGCTGGTGGTGGACTCTGCAGGGTATACTCATTGCCCCACATGCAGACATGCATGGCCAAAGGGCTTCGAAGGCAGAGGCAGAGAGCCAATGCATGGCGCTTGCCTACACCAGATGTGTTCAAACATGCTTCATCTGGACTGATAACCCCCTCTCTTCCCATATCCTTTGGCCCCACCACAGTCAGTAGCTACTCCAGGAGTCTGGCAGTGCCGTCGCCTTGCAACTCTCTGTGTGGGGAAAGGTTTCATTTCCAACGTGCTGCCGCTGCCACTGGGGTCGCTGGGCACATAGCAAAGCTGGGACTGGAAGGTGCTGGAGAAAGGCAGTAGGGATTGCTGCGGCATGAAAATCCCCTGTGATGCTAGCAAAGAGAGCTTTGAGGATGATGTTACAGTCAGGAATCAGTTTAAGAAACAGTGCAAAAGTTCAAATCAAGAACACGTCACTGCTTTTTCTTTTAATGCCTCTAACTGCGCATGGTTCTGGAGAACAATGTTATTCCTGGTACAGAGCTACTGCTTCCTGCTCTTGCTGAAGATTTTGACATGGAGGAGAAGCGAAGAGAAATGTTGAAAATCCAACAAACAAATCATAAAAATGAGGACAAAGGCCAGCTCTGAAAGGCTGCAGGAAACACTGCTCCCTACACCCACGCGACAGAGCCACTGAGGGACTGCAGCAGCAAAGCCAATAAAAGAGATGGATCCTTCTTACTGCTCTGCGCAGGGAGCAAATGTCTCCCAGATATCATGTCTGGCAGCATCTCTTTGGAAACCATCCAGGTATGAGCCATGGCGCTTCCAGCTTCGGCCAAAAGTCAGATATTTTGGTGGAAAGCCCTTGGGGAATGGGCTGCTCGGAAGCAACCCATTGCCTGCACTGGTGGTGTTCAGTGAAGCTGGCGGCAAAAGTCTGCCTGATTTCAAGGCAAACACGAGCTCACCCTGAAAGGTCTAAAGCCCAGATGCTTTGTGCATATTCACAGGGGTGACAACTGGGACCACACTGGCAGCACCACCCCAGGCATCACCCCACTACACATCAGCTCTTTGAGAGAAAATTAGAAACACATCCACTTCCTCCAGTGGGACGTTCAAATGGCCACCGCAGCAACACGAATGTCCTCAAACAGTAGACTGGGAGAGCTACCAAAAGGAAATTTCCCCTCCCTTCAGCCTGAACTCTCTTTTACTTCTGCTAATGACTTCACGTGAAGGAATCCAGATGTTAAAAATGGCAGCCACGCCAAAGAGCTGGCCCGTGTCTGGTGTGTGACGCTTCCCCGCTCTCCTGGCTGGCTGGGCTCTGAAAGAGCTTGGGAGCAAAAACCCAGCTGAGCAACAGCTTGCATTAACTGAACGACTGCCAGCAGCCACAGCAACTCCCAAACCAAAAAGAAAAATCCCACCTGGAGTAAACCAGGATGATGCTTGGTTAAAAAAAATAGACTGAGGAAACATTGCAGCTCTTCACGGCTTTGAAAATTAAAATTAAGTTAAAAAAAGTCAATAAGAGGAGGTATGCTTGGAAAGGGTATTTGTAAAATGGTAGCTTGACCACCACTTTTCCGGGTCTCTGTCCAAAGCAATTGGGCTGCAAGTGCCTGCGCTGCCACGGTAGGGGCTGATTCCATCTGTCATCCACGCTGGGCCAGGACTCAATTCATCCAATAACGCGTATATACGTATTTTTAACAAAGATGTCTGTCTGCAGCGGAACAGGACCTTACATCCCCCAGTGAGACTGGCTGGTGTCTATTAGCCACCAGCACCCATCAAAAATCCCCCGGGTTGGGGCATTTGTGCTCAGCTGGGTGTTGTGGGGCTTGTACAACTTCAAGGCTTCAAGGTCTTCAGCCCCAATTTGGTTGAAAACAGCTCGCCCACCACCACCCTCGCCCCAGCAGCGTGCTCACTGTGGAGGAGAGAGAGGGGCTGGGAGAGTCAACCACATTCTTTAACTGCAGAAGTATTTCGACAGCCAGGCTTATGGCAAATGACCCTAATGAAAAGCAGCTGCCTTGTGCCTGTAAATAGGATTCTCTATGCGGCATTTTGCCCTAATAGAGTAAAATCAGAAGATAGGAATTTTTTATATATATAGAAAAAGACTTACAGTCTCAAATCTAAACTTTACTGACATGCCAGCACCATTGGTTGGAGGGGGAGGGTTTAAGGACAATCATTTATTGAAATAATTTATTCAAATGTGTTCACTGGGACTTGAAGCCCACCTGAGGCTTTGCTCTGCCCACGCCTCCCTGGCTTTGGCAGGGGTCGGAGCACACAGCGCCTGCTCCTGCCCTGCCAGCACGCTTCAGCTGCTGGGCTGGGAGCTGCCAGGCAAATTCCCGGCTGCCATCACACGAGCATTTGGGAACAACATCCTTCCCACATAAAGCACTTGCAGGGCAGCGCTGGTTCAGAAGACAATCTGCATCCAAATGCCTCGGCGTCTGCAAAAAAGCTCTGCACAGAGCTGTCAAGTTACCTCAAACAGCCTTAAATATCTTCCCCTGCCTCCAGCCGCTCTGTAAATCCCACTGGCAAGAGAGATACACTTTATATCACACCAACCTCTTCACTCCCAGCCCTCCCTTGCTCTCCTGGGCTGGTTTCTCTGCCAGGTCCCTCCTCGTTGGGCTCCCAGAGCTCTGGCTGGTGGCTCATCCCCAGCTGTGTTTGCATTGTACAGCCACAGAGAAATCCAGCTTAACCTTCCTCACCAAGCAGGCACTCGTCCTAATGTAAACTTGTCCATGATGCAAAACGAATGTAAGCTGGGGCTGCAGTGTCTGCCCACGCCCAACCACCTCCATCCAGGACAACAGTGGGTGCTCCAGCAGTCAGTCATGTGGACAGAGATGGACAGAGCAGCAGAAGCCTGTGTGAGAAGTGAGGAGCGTTGCCGTGGGGCAAAGCAGCTTGCCCATCCCATCCCTCCAGGCACTGGGGCAAAACACCTACCAATTTCCAAGTGGCCTTTCCTTCCCAGGCGGTTACACAGCCAGCAAAACCAGCTGAGAAATGGCATTTACTGTTTTCTCCAAGGGTATGGTCTCCTGTGGAAGGAAGGAGTGAGAACCAAAGCATTACTGATGTAAACCTCAAGTATTAGGTTAATAGCAGACACATGAGCAATGAACTTGGCCACCACCAAGTGACACCAGCTTCCTCCCTTTCTCCACTCATTTCTTCTTGCTTGAGAAGTTGGCAAGTTGTCTGCAGAGCCAGAGTTACTCTTGCTTCAAATCCTGAGCTTTAGGACTGTCATTCTGGGGAGCTTCATCAAAACGAAGACAACAAAGTAAATGAGCACTGCCTACATGCAATGGCTTGTTGTGAAAATGAGGAAAATAATTATCTTCTGTGCAGTTATTAGAGAGTTGGTGTTCTTGCATGTTATACTGCTGGTAATTGCTAGGAATTTTGTATATTAAGAAAACAAAGATTTTTGGGCCGGCTCCTGACAACACTATTGAACACGAACATAGGAATTGGCACTAGGTCAGGCCAATGGTCCATCCAGCCCTGTCTTCACCTCCAACAGCGGTCATGAGCAAACGACCAGGGAAGAGTAAGAACAAGGTGACCATGTAAGGTATTTGCCCCACAGTGCTCTCCTACCTTCAAATGGTTTCAGCTCAGAGGTCTTCTGAGGCAGATATAATTTCTGCTCAGTGACACTCGCCACATAAATACTGCGTTCCTGAAGTAGACTCCCTTTTTCAAGTACTTGCCTGGTTTCCCCTTGAGCCTGTGTAAATGTTTAACATCCAAAAATCCTCAGGCAGGGAGCTCCGTGGATCCACTGCCTGCTGTGTGTAAAAAACCCACCGGTTTTTGTTGTGCTTCTGGCTCTGGCTCCCTTTGAAGACCCCTGCTTCTTCTTTTCCACTCATAATTTTGTAGCCCTCTGTCATGCCCCTCTTCAGTAATTTCTTTCTAAATCCAAGACTTCTACCTCACATAGACTGGAGCTGCTCAGCGTGGATCCTTGTTGTCTCCTTCTGCACCTTTTGCAGTTCTCTTCTGTCCTTTTTAGATGAGGAAACCCAAACCGCATGCATTATTGAAGATACAAATGGACCATGGATTTACAGAGTGCCATAAAGACACTCTCCCTTTCCTTGCCATGTTCAGCGTGCAATTGGCTTTGACCACTTCCCACCACTACCTGCAGCAACCCCAAGATCCTGCTCCAGAGCAGCACTAGGTTACACTACCTTCTCCCCATGCTGTGCCATCTTCCACCTATCTTCCTTCATATCTACCTCCCATTTTACTTGGACTCCTGCAGTCCTTCTGAACCTCCCCTGCGTCCTCCTCACCACCACCCTCAGAAACTTCATCTCACAAGCAAGCTGTCCCATCCCACTGCTCACCTCCAATTCAACATGAATAGGTTGAAGATCATCTTGGTTCCTGTAAGGAACTGTCCTATGTTCACCTGCCTAGGACTGAAGAGGGTGAGCAAGAAGCAGAGGTCTAATTTCTGTTACAGATCGTTTGGCTCTTCTCAAAAATGTGTGTCTCAAATCTTTACTCTTTTACTCTCAGAGCAGGGCCCAACACGTGCCCAAGAAGTTAGGGACAAAAGCTGTTCACTGAATTTTTACCTATATTTATACAGTACATCTAAGATGCTCTTTTCCTCCACAGTAGCTCCATGAATCAGTGTGGAAGCATCCTGGAGCTAAGTTTCAGAAGTTATCCTTTTTCCCCCCAGAATGTCAGCCCAGGAGGATATGACACAGCTGGTAAGAGTACTGAGCTCTTCTAATTCTATTTTGTTTCTTAAATACCAGACTATTTTTCCTCCAAGGGTGTGTTTATAAAGATTTTCAGATCTTAACATGAACAAAAATTCCCCTGAGTAGAGGCTGGCATCACGCCACACTATGTATCATTATAAAAGACAAATTCCAGACACTGGGATATTCAGAACAGACCAGAAATAAAAGGAAGAAACACAGGGGGAATTTAAAGGGAAGTAGGTGGGAGGGATGTTTAATAGAACGTTAAAGCAGCACTCATGTATTTAAGCAAACGCCGAGTGACTACACGAAATGCCGGTTGTAGCGTTTTTCTTTTGCACAATTTGGGCCCTTTCATTTCACAGATCTCCCTTCTGGGGATAGAAACAATAACATCAGCCCCAAAGCACCACGTTTATCTGCTCACCCTCACAGAACTACAGCCACATGGGTATTCTGGCAGTTGTTTAGCTCCTGGAGACATGCAAGGTGTAAACATACATTGTATCTAGAAATAAGCTATCCACAGTGTTTTTGAAACCCCTGTGCTTCACTTGAAATCATGGAAGAGATACAGACCGAGGGGAAAAAAAGCCACTCAGATATTACTGTGTGTCAGTTTTCCACCAGATTTTTCTTGGGATGCAGGAGTGGGCCGAGGTTCCTGCCTGCAGCTCCCAGTTTGCCATTGACCATGAAACCCTTCCAGCTCTGATGACCCTGGCTGCCCCTCAGCAAACTGCAGGCCCTCCATTTACAAAAACACTCCCACACCAAGCTTTTTCATCTTTGTTTACATACCCTCCTTCCCACTCTCCTCTACAGAGGAGTGCAGGAAGCCATTTCAGCAAGCCTCAACCAGCAAGAGCAGTGTGGTGGGTGAAGTCCATCGTTTACGACTTCAGCTGATGAGACTGCTTGCAGCACCATTCTCGCCTGGCTGGATTGCTGGTTGAAGTGCCCAACTGCTTTATTACAGATGTGATGTAGGTCTGAAATTATGCTGGCCTCTAATGCTTTTTTTCCCTAGCCTGGTGAAATTGGGAGGGGTGATATCTTTATCATTTGGGCTTCTCCTATTTACTGCAGCGCTTTAGGACACAACCCTGCACACTCATCAGTTAAGAAGGGATAACTCTACTGGGTTACATAGGAGCCTCCTCTCTACAGACACTTTGGGGATGAACATAAATAGGATGGCATATAAAGATGTGTCTTCTCTAGCATACTTCCCATTTAGCGAACGTGGCTTAAGGATTTCCTGAACAGAAAGCTGCGCTATGCGTAACAGCCACAGACAAAGCTGTATTCTGTGAGTCTCCCTATCCCCATTTGACCTCTGCAATCTCCTACAGAGATCAAAGTTCATTGATGTCCTCTCCTGGTTTAGATGAGGGACAATACAGTGTCACTGAATTCAACCACAGCTTTCTCTGCAGAGAGGCTCAACTGCAGCAGCTTCCCTTGTTTCTCCAGGCAGGAGGCACGGGGACTCAGAGAGTTACCCAACACAGAATAAACAGGGAATTCATTTCATCAAGTGCCATTATTCATTGGAGGCACGAAAGGCAAAGGACTGAATCATAGAGGTGGGGAATGAAGAACTCTTCTAATTATTAAGTACCATTAAAAATTTCAGTGCAAAACTCATCCATGTAATTAGGTCAGTATTAATTACCCTGAGTGAATGATTCAGATCTCTCTGGCATTAAACACCAGCTACATACAACAAACATCCTACAATAGGGAAAATCCAAAACAGACCACCTGAGAACAAGCAAAAATAAACCAGGGGAAAGGATATTACACTCTTAACCACCCAACTGAGAGCAGAACCAGGAGGTCCACGTTCTCCCCTGCACAGAGGAGGGGAAAAGCACGTGCACACCTGAGAGGACCCTCACATGTGGTGGAACCTCCTGGGAAGTGGGATAAAGGACCAGGCATCATCTGAGAATTACTATGCTGGGTCCATGCCAGTTCCTCCTCCCAAGACGCAGGCACATATTTCACTTTTCCTTGAGCAGGGAAACTTTCTAGCAGGCAGCTGCAACTACATCACACAGTATGGCTCAGGCAACACACAAGAGAGCTGGAAAATACGACAAATTTTGGCATATGCAAATGCAATTTTGGTGGAGCAAATACTAGGAAATCAGTTCCAAAGTTAGATCAAAAGTGAATATTTTGAAAAAGTTTGAGGTGTTTCAATTAGAGGTCCAAAGACAACTCCTCCATAATGCCCCTACTGTGGTATTCACTTTCCAGCAGCTCTGAACCCAATTTTCTCGCACTTAATATTCTTTCACTTGTAGCTAAAATGTTTTATCTTGCTTTCTGGTGAGGAAGAAAGGACAGGAATTAAAAATCAGGAAGCCAGAGGAGAATAAATGGATAATCAGCATCGAGTTAGAACTGCTGACACATATCACACGAAGGTATACTCCACTAAGAGAAAAATCTCTGTGCAATGCATCCTGTAACCAGTAACTGACTACCAGCAAAACTTTCAATTTTTCCTGTTATACTTTGTTACTAAAAGACCACAAGGGCATCAGGTTTAAGTTGTATCACTGATGGCTGTACTACCAACACCCACTGGGGATGGTCCATTCCAAAAAGATATAGATAGTAAAATAAAGATACCCTTTGTGCTAAATCCACGTGCTGTATGGATTCTCAGGGGGCAACACCTCCCTCGATGCATGTTTTCCTCCATGCCGAGAGTGCTGCAGTAGCACTGCAGGCTTTTACACAGTAGGCATAGAAGATGCAGGAGAACAGCGATAGTATATCATACATACATACTAGTTCTCACACTGTTGCTGCAGGTCTTGCACAACACAGTGTTTTGCTCAAAAGCAAGTTGCTACTGCACAAGTCAATTCTTCAAGCTTTTAGGCATAGATTACTGGCTTTGATAAGGAAGGGGGTTTAGTACTTTTGTCCACTCCAAATTGCAATGAAGGGAGGAGACAGCTGACTAATGACTTTCTCATTCTTGGAGTGCCAGATACTGAATTTTCATACAGCACTTAATTATGTTGCAGAGCTCTTTGCCAGAGCATGCAGTGAAGTTACAAAAAACCAGACAAATTCCTGGAAGATATTTTTGTTGCTTGTCACTAACCACCATGGCCTAGAAGCAACTTCTAATCACGACTAAAGGCTCTCCCGAGCTACCAGAAGCATTTTATGTTTCCTCTGAGGGGCTTAAAGGACTAATCTAGCCTTGGTTTGGCCCAATACAGCTCTTCCTCAAGTATAAGTTAGAACAACCCAGATTATATTTATACAGAGAACGGATGACTGCTCTAATAACAAGTTCTCTGATGAGTTCCAATGAGGAACCTCTCTGAAATCTAAAGGGCACAAACAAAGCTAGGTTGTGCAGCTCGCCTCTCTTGAAACTCATCCAATTTCTAGGTATCGTAAAGCATGGCTTATGTTTCAACTTTTTTGATAGTGATATTCATCATTATCTTCATCTAAACATCATTAATATTTTTGCTGAGCACCTGGGATTGTATCAAAACCATGTAGGATAGATTTAAGAAAAACAGAACAATTCACTGGGCTCTGTGGCATTTACTTCACATAAGCAGAGTGGTCAACAACTAACAAGATGATGAAATTTTCTCTCTCAGGTCTCTTGGGCAGCTGCCAAACCTACGTCTAAAGCAGAAGTCTGTTTCCTCACATACCAAAAAGATTGAGGGGAAATAAAAAGAGACAAATTCCTTTGGTTTCACATCTTAAAAAAAAAAAAAAAAAAAAAAAAAAAAAAAAGTATTCCCTCACTTCACACTGTGCATAACAAGGGTCATTTGTTCCTTCAGCTTAGCCTATGATTTCCTACACTGCCTGTTGCTTACCTGTAGTGGGGATTCCCCCCCCCCCCCCCCTTTTTTTTTTTTAAATCATTTGTATACGTTTGAATATGGGACAATAAGAAATGCAAACCATGATGCAGATTTTGGAAAAGAACAACACAAGGGTTCTCTAGGTACACAAACATGCTTCTATTTTCTTCAATAATGTTCTTGAATATTTCAAATCTCAGTAAAATTTTGCTCTAAAATTGGATATTTTTAATCTCGCCTCTACTCACAAGGTGAGCTTTCAGGTTTGACTTCTGTAAAGAGTTGACAGATGCTAGCCTCCCTACTTGGCTGAGTAGTTACATAGACCCAACATAAATCCCACAAGTGTTTCCAGCTCTATTACAACAGCTAACAATTTAATGTTATAGGATACCAGGAAAACAAAAGCACGAAATGTAACAAAAACATTAAGAACTGGAGTGATCCTACAGGTAAGAAAACAGGAAAGAAGTGGCTTGAAGGATGATATCATTTTCTGAAGTTACAACTCAAATGTATTGTACAAATGAAAGGCTTGTGTTCTTAAAAGGAAGTCACAGGTTTTATGGAGAGCTTTCAAATACTCATCACACATGCATTCTTGCTGGTCTGCTGGCATAACGTATATGTGGTGTCCCCAAAAGACAAAATTCAGACTGTCATGAGATAACTGACTTTTCTGGAGGAGGAGGAATATCAGTGGTGGTGGTAGGAGTAGTAGGGAAAAAACAGATGACATTTCAGCAACACAAAGAAACACAAATGAATGAATCATGTATAACCCCCTCGCACAGCAGAAACAGCAGAAAGAAGAATTCAGTCAAAATTTAGCCAGAGGGATGGAGGAAGAGGGGAAAAGGACACAAAAATACAGACGCAACAAATAGTAGGCTGCAGCTCTTGGCTTTAAAAACTAACAGGATCTTTAGGGATTATTTCTAACCCTTGTAGAAACTCTCTCCAAATGTGCCCAGGGCAGTTTTGTTTACAGAAACAATGGCAGTGACAGCAGAAAAGCTAACTTCAAAATCAGAAAGTTTAGAGCTTGATTTGCAGCTCAGCACTTGCCCCCCCACCTCCCCCGCTTACTTCACTGTTTCAAACAGTTTGAATCAGGCTCTTACAGAAGGCAGTGTTGTTGTTGGTGGTGGTTTTTTTAAAAGCTGAATTCCCAGGTGAATTCCCAGTGAACACTGTCCAAACCATCTCTTTCCTCTATAGTCCAAGGGTCTGTCACTGAACATGAAGCCACAAAATCATCAAGTACCTTAAGACTACTCTGAGGGAGTCAAAACCCATCTGCTAGAGAGGAAAAATCCATCTATTCCAGTGAATCCAAAGAGGTGTTTGTCAGTAAACCTTGAGGTTTACTGGAGAGGGAAGCACTTTGTCTCCACCAACAGCTGAGACAACACAAGATAGAGAGGACAAAGACATGACGACAAGGCAAGAAAGATGGACACATTTAGTTGGGGAGCTTAGCAGCAAAGACTGGAAATGACACAGGTCACTAGTTGAACAAGCAGAGGTAAGTCAAGGAGCCTAGAAATTAGAGGACTGATTTGGAATTTTCTCTCTATAAAATTTGAGACTGCATATTTCTATCTTAATAAATCTTTGACAGGAAATTCAGTATGCATTCATATTGACTCCCCCCTCTCAGAAGAGAGCAGGGTAAGACAGAGAGAAGGGCCTGACCTAAGATCAGTAACTTTACAGAACTCAACCAACAGCAACAGGAGAGATCCCAGAAGCAGAGATCCCATCTCTTCATTGTCCTTCAGGGCTGAATTAATTCCCTTTGAGCCACCACAAAACTGACATCCCAATATACCTGTGGTCAGAACTGAGTGACACTTGCCAGGCCTCTCCAGTCATACCACATACCAGACATGCTACTGCTGACCTGAACAGAAAATTTGGGCTATAAACTTACATGGTCAACTTTTGAGGCCTCCCTCCACAGTTCTTCAGAGAGCAAGGATGCTGCATGTTGCCAAGTGCCCCAGCCCCTGCAGCAGGGAAGGGTGCTGAGTTATAGGCACATTAACTCATGGTCTGAAGTCCTAGGCTGGAGGGCAATTAAAAAAAAAAAAATGTAACTGCAATAACACACAAATATGGGAAAACAGAGCAAAATTTGAGATCACACTCAAGTTCCCTATTTGATCATACAGATCAAGTTCTGTACTTACATAAATATTAACAGACCCTGAAGTGAAGGCTGACACACCAAGACCATCTTATGTCCAATTCACCTTGTTCAGTCAGATGTTAGATATTGACAAATGAAAACAGACTGTAAATCCTTTGAAAAGGCTGGCATGCTAACTCTACAAGGTGCTGTTCAGCCATACCTCAGCAGAGTCTAGCCAGAGTTGTTTGTTCAAACACTACTTTGAGCAGGCTGGGCCAATACAAATATTATAAACTGTGATTAGCAGCACAAGAGAAGAAAACCTGACCTGCTCAGTATTTCATCACCCCTGACATTTAGAAAATTTGCTTAAATCTCTCAGCATACAGTTTGTAACATGATGTGGAGCTACAGGAAAACAAGACATCAAAATGCTCCTGAGAGGTTAACATCAAGACTGGCTCTTTCCAACCCTGTCTTCATTCAACTTTCCTTCTTGAGAAAACCACTAGCAGATGTCTCTCTGCATATCATGGGGCTTGTTAGCCATGACTTGGCTTCCAGAACTGCATTTGCTTTACTAAGTTCTCACTCCCACTCCTGTTCTCATCTTCATCCAGCAAGGAAGAAGGCAACAGCTTTAAAAAGTTAGAGGAAGAGACTGAAGAGAATTTGAAGAGTGATGTTTTATGCTCATTCCTCCTTTCAGACCACCTCCCTGCATTATCTGTAAAATGGATCCATCAAGCAGCTCTCCCTGCCCTATTTGCTTGCTAAATTGGTTTCATGATTATTCTGTGAGAAGGAAATAGTTCAGTGTAGACATGAGCTCACTTGGATTGGTGCCCTCAGGCAAACACAACTACAGTGGAAATCTTATGCATATGAGGTGTAATAAGCCGGAAGGGAAAGGAGGCCAGATTGCAGGAGTAGACTGCTTACCGTAAGCTAGATCAGCACAACAGCAGCACCAGATAAGAGCTAGATTGCTCATTACCACATCACAAAGCTCAAAATTAAGTACTACCTGCATGTGGATCCTTGTTGAATTGCATACCTATCGCAAAAAGGTTTACTAAATTCTAGCCTGCATCTTTCTTGTATTCTCCAGCCAAAACTCTTCTGAAGTTTGGCTTTCAGTGCTCCCAACACTGAAAAGCAGAAAGGATTGTCAGGAATTCTCTTATCACCAGTCCTGTCAAGTGGTACATTTCACTCAAGCCTACATAACAAAATAAAACTGGGTAGGGGGAGAAGGGATCCAAGGCTAAGTGCATACATTCCAAGTAACCGACTGGCAGAAAATCTTTTGTTTAGAAAAAAAAAGGACTCCATCCTCTAGAAGATAAACATTATAATTTGTGCATTAATTATAGCTCATTTACCTTCCTTATCCAAAGGCCTGTATTTCCTCCTCCCAACTGGATTTAGAAGAAAAGGCCTGAGCCTTTATACAAACAAGTTAATGGATTCTAATGGCTTACCCTGATGCAATGTCATTTAATCACAGCAGCACTTCATTTTCCCTGCTGTATTCAGGGAAGAAAAAAAAAAAAAAAAAAGGAAGACTGCATCCACATTCAACTGTCTCATCTAAACACCTCTCATTTCAGTTTTCAAATTCCATTATTACCATTATTCCCACTGTAGTCAAATTTTCTCATGCTTTTATCTTAGCAGACTCTTTCCTCTCCCTTAAATTTAAGGAAAAAAAAAAATCCATCTTCAGCTCCCTGTATTTTTCAGATCACTTTTCACTAAGTAATTCCAAAAAAGTCATTCATGTATTTGTTTTATAGTAGTTACCAGTTTTTGCTCATGGTTTCCTCAACTCTAGGTTTACTTCACAGGAAAACAGTCCATATTAAAAAAAAAGTTATTCCTGATTTAATTACACGACTTTCACTTTTCATTTAAAGTACCTAGTACTCAAGCCATGCTCCAAAAACCAGGAACTGACAACCAGAAAAAAAAAAAAAAACAAACCACCAAAAAAACCAAGCCCCAACAAAACACAACCAAACCAACCCAGATACAACAACCTAATACTGTATCTGCTTTTTAAAGACTTTTCATCTTCCGTTTCCCAGCTGTCCCCAAATCCCATTCCCACCACATGTTGTTTCTTTTGGTTGCATTCTGTTTCCTTATCTCTGTTCTTATTTATTTTGCTTAATCTTTACTCCACACACTCCAAATTCTTTGTCAAGATAATTCTTTCTCTGTGAGAGTGGACCGGAGACCAAATCAGACCATACAGTCACTGGTGCTTTTCCACACCCAGTGTAAAAAAAACTAGTCTGTCCAATTTCTTCTCCCGTACCTTTTACCTATTTAGTCTGCTGGGGCCACCTGCTCAGTCTTTTCCTCTCCCCTCTTTCTCTTCTCTAGTCACTTCAGATGGCAGGTAGATGCTTTCTCACAGCACTTCTCCTTAGCAAGTACCACTCAGTCTGCTATTCCTTATTCTCAGCTGTGTTGTATACAAGAGGCCTGTTTTTAATCTCATGGTTACACAGGAAGGGTATAAAATAAATAATTAATGCTGGCACTCCACCAATCCCACCCATTTCACTTACAGGTTAATATCACATGTGCGCTCCACCCTATCTTACTCATATGATTAAATTCTTGGTCTCTTTTCCTGTCTCTTTTTTTCTGCAACCAGCTCTTGTTATGTTTGATCCTTCCCTGGAACTCATCACTAGGTTTAGTGCTCACTTGCCTCTCCTCTGTCTCCTCTCTCTCCCCCCTGCCATGTCTCTGCTCACCCACAGTGCCCTCCTTTTCCTCTCTCTCTCTCAGCCACGAAGACTCTTAATACCACATCTCTACTTGCATTACGCATCATGAGCATAACTTCTTTTCTTTCACTTGGCCCAAACTCTTGACAAAAATCCCACTAATATTTAGAAAGAAACAGGGTGCTTAGCATGGCTAGGAAGAACAGAGTAGGAAGTAACACATGTACAGTAAAACCTGCAGCTCTTTCAGAAAGGTGTAATTTCTCATGAGGAATGACAAGGCACAGGGCCAACCCTCATGGCACAATACCAGAGCACAGGCTGTCTTTAATCTATCTATCCTGGGGTCAACATGAACATCTACAGAACCCAGAGGTAGAAGACCAGACCACCTCACCTCTCCCCAAACAAAAAAAGCACATTTGTTCTTCAAGGTGAACGAAGGAACAAGAAAGCAGGTGAAGAAACCAAAAGAGCTGTAGCTGCCAAGTTATTTCAAACAAAAAACAGACCAAAGTGCCAGCCATTCAATCCATTCCTTGATTCCTTTCAATTGTACAAGCAGTGTTATTATTGTACAGGCCATTATTTCTGTACGTACTATTTTTCCTAGGGCACTTAATGTTCCCTTGCTTTTGCCAGAGTTGTCCATCTATTACAGCATCTAACAAATCCATGCACAACTGTGACAACATTTTCTTGATAGTTGGCTACATAAGCATTAGAGAAAGTTGCCGAACAAAGCCTTTTGCTTCTGAACTGCTGAAATGCATTGTTATTGAATACCATGCAGCAGAGTGCAACTGCTCTGTAAGTCAACATTATGACTCAAATGAAGCATTACAAGAAATATTTAAATCACATTTTATTTTTCAAATTCAAAAATAACAATTAGTTTTATTTAACATGTTACACATCTCACAGATTTAAAATATCATGCTCTATTTAAATATCTGAGTGACAACACTATACAAATAAAATGTTACACAAAATATATTTAAGAAAATGTTTTGGTCTTCAATCCGAACAATAAATAGACAGGCACTTCTACATATACAAAGGAAGCAATCACTATTTAGAATAACTCTTATAAGCAAGATGTGGAAATACAGAAGATCTGAGTTTCGAGAACATGTTTAACTCTACATGAGACATCATGCAACTTCGAAGTTTGTTTCAAAATTCAAAACTCTTAGGATCTGCACAATTCTAGATTTGCTACCACTTTATAGGAGGTCCAAACCATGCTTTCATAAGCAATGTGCAATTTCAGTTATTTGCATCAAATCAAGCTACCTGATCACATTTAGTGCCAAAACAGAAAACAAGGACTGACCAGAGTAGCTTTTCACATAAATAACATGAGCAATAAGTCAGCTTTACCGCCCATAAGCTCGGAGCAGGGGCAGACCTACCTGTATCTACTGTCCAGCCCCAAACAAAATCTGTTCTTCCTTTTCCTTACATATTCAGCTCTTTTATGGGGTGTTTCAAACAGTATTATGCTTTTTTGTAAAAAAAAGCATCATCTAATAAAAGGGTAAATCCTTCAGACACAAGCACGCTTTGCACAAAAGATCATAAGTAAAGGAGAAAATACTGTTCCAGGGTGCAAAAAGACTGAAAACTATAAATTAAAAAAATTCAATAGTTAAAGTCTCATAAGAGTGTTTCATACTTAAACTACATTCCTCCAATTTGTGAATTTTCAATTTACAGTGGTTTCCACGCACCCACAAACACACACTACTCAAGGAAAAATTGTCTTCCACCATCACAATTAATGAAAGATGCATTGTAGTAGGCAATCCCTGTTTCCAATACAACTAACCAATCACTGACAGCTAGTTACATCCTTGAAGTTCTTTTTAAAATTAATTTAAGACAAATATTGAAACATAATGACCACCAGGACAGTGGAAAAATCAGGACGAAGTCTTCAAGCCATCTCCTCAAATTTTAGTATTATTCTCATTTTCAAAAGTACAGGAAAAAGTTTCCAGAGAAAATTAAACTATTAAACAGAGCTTCAATGGTCCACCAAGAAATTCAGACCCAAACTTGGAAAGTTATTTGGACTTAAGACACTTATGCACATTACTTTAACAATTTAAGTGTGGATCTTGCAAGCGTGTCCAAATCTTAATCATTTCTTGAGGTTTTCTACTATGTACTAACATTAAGTTTGTGTAGGAACATATGTTATTTCTGTATTTCTCTTCGATATCAAATGTTTTGAAGCCTTTGTGTTTTTCCGGAGCAAGCCCAAGCTTCTGAAGGCACATTCCAGTATAAACATCATCAATAGGGTAAAGGAGTACCTGGTCAGATGCATTATTCAGTCTTAATGCCAGATCACCAGAGTACAGAAACCCACCGCCTCCTGCGTATGGAGGATATGAACCTTCATAAACACTTTCTGGGATGTAGTACTTCAATTTTTTTTCTCTATGAGGTCCAGCATCTTTGATCACATCACCTATAAATAAGTCTTTGGCTTTGTCCTTTGATAAGCTCTTCAAGTAATCCAGGATCTGATGGGTATTCACAAAAACATCATCATCACCCTTAAAAATAAACTGGACATCTGCGCAACTGCTGCTGACCCACTTAAGAAACAGCACCTCTTTCAGAGTTAAATTGAAGAAAGTGTCTCTGTAGTTCCAGAGGAGAATGTCTTGGTGGGTTTCACTCTCAAATTTTATCATGTCTGAAAGATCAGGAAAATTATCCTCTGGTGGTGTCTGTCCAAGTAAGAAGACCCGTTTGACTGTCACATCCCCTGATTTTATTTCCTTGCCCCAGGATTCCCTAATTGCTTGCCTTCTATCAAAATGGGGTGTAAGTGACTTAATAGCCAGCAGCAGAAAAGGTTTATGTTTGCACTTGTTTGGCTGATCCATTAATAATGAATAATTTCTACATCTCAAATAAAGTAGAAAATCTTTGAATCTGTCTGGCAAGTTTGCAAAGTCACTAACCTCTGAAGGTACCCACGGGTCAGGGTCACAGGAACTGAGAACACTCGAGTTAGAAACTAAGTTCTCTTCCACAGTCATATTGGAAAGCAAGGTCAGAATAGGGTTGTACAGCAGTTCAAGCTTCTGTTGCTGTTTGTTCCAATAAGCTTTGTGAGGAGTGTATTTTCTCCAGAATTTGCTGCGTGGTATAATAACACGGCCTTTTGCATTCTTCTCTTGGCTGCCACTTTTTGAGACTTCCACAATCACATAAATAAAAATGTTTACCATCATCAGAATTCCCAGCAGCTTTAATCTCCTGCGTCCAACACTCATTTCTCATATCTGGAAAGAGAAAAAAAAAAAGGACAGGTTTTCAGCCTTCTGCCTGTCAAGTTCTTGATCTCATAAAAATGCAAACTACTTTCAGATGAAGAATGTGCAAGTTAGCAGCCTAAAAACAGAGGTTACCTACACCCCCCAAAAAAGCAAAACTGATCTACCTCTAATACATGCACACCTACAGCTAGTAGGGGTTTGGTGTTTCATCAGCAAACAAGAAGCTCTTAAGAATGTAAAATTTCCATTTGGTACATAGGAATTTTACATAGCATTTCAGTGCGTCTAAATTAGCCAGTAGTTTTTGCTCCTCATTTAAGTCTCCTTGAAACACTTGACTGTATAATAATTAGAATCTGAGCCCTCACCTTGGCAAAGGCAGGCAAAGAAACTTCTTTTTCTGCCAGTAATGTGAGCTTAAGGGTATAGAATAAATTGCTATACGATAAGGTCAGTTATTTTTAAATTAAGTTTCAAGCTTTTATATTTGCACTTTTATACCTTTCAACTACATAATAGGCAGAGCTGAATTTTAAAGCATACTATTAGTTTCTGTCCATTTCACTTGGTTGTTCCTTGGGAGAGAGGCTGACAAAACTGGCCAGCTGCATTGCTGGTATTCAGATCTCTGCAGACAGAAGAGAACATGCATTTTGATATTTTTTTCTATCCAACTGGAAAAGGAAATGAACAGCAGCAGAAAGAGAAAGTGTCATTATTCCTAGGAAGGAAAAAGAAACTGAAAAGAAATCAAAAAAGGAGAGGTTTCCCATATATGTAAGACCAGGAATAGTAAGTGTACCTTTCCCTTGTTGTAGCAAAGGTTATTCTGTGACTCATCTCCAGTTTTTACTGAGAGAGAAAATGGATCAACCCCTCTTTCTTCCACAGCTGTCAGAATGAAAGGTGCACAGTACAAGGAGCAACATGAAAACAGCATGTTCCTCTAAAGTAGTGCTTACCAAACTGTTTACTAGCCCAGGGGTATGTCAATGTACAAACTACACAAAATTTAACAAGCCATTCTAAATCAGACTAGAAAATAACTCAGAATTAATAAGGAAGGTAATAAGACTACATTTAAGTCTGATACAGAACTCACTGTTGAAGAGACTTTCTTTGCCAGGAGTATAAATGATTATTGGAAGACCAGAAAAACCTAATGAAATAAAGGATTCATAATCACTGTTTAAAGCCCAGCTGTAAACAATGCCTCAGAGGTCCTGAAGTCACAGAGCAACAGCAGCCAGGAAGGTACACTTGAGAAGTACACCTTGTACTTGCTCTTCTTTTCATTTCCAGCCATCACTAGACACCTCAGCTAGTCTGACCCTTGGTCTCTTCTGGTTTGACCAGCCACACTTTCTTTTACTCCTCAGCAAGTTAAACACAAAATTTAGTAAGAAAGCAGCAGGTAAATAATCAGTAATTTTTTTTTTTTTTTTCTCATTTGACCCCTGGATTCTCATTAAATCCAAAGCAGGGGGAGAGGGGAGTATTTTTTAATTTAAATAAAAAGCCACTCCTAGAAACAACAGACTGCTCAGAGAAAAATCCCTACTCTTCTTTCATTTGACCTCACGTACCATCTGCATATTTATCTTGTATATGCTCAGACCTGATCTACTTCATTTAATGGCCTGTTCTCAGTCAGATATGAAGTTTGCTGTTCTAATTTTAAAGTAGTTTTCTTCTATACCCACAGACAAAAACATACTTGTGGTCAGTGCCATCATTTAAGCTAAACAGCTGAACTGTTAGAAAGCACTGGCTGGCCACACAGAGTTCAAAGAAACTTTATCTTCCTCTTTCAACTGCCACAGCAGCTTCCACTAAAAACAGATCATTATATACTATTTTTCTTCACTTCCCTTTCAGTACACACAAAAATACTGGAGAAGCAGCTGTCCTGTGTTTTGTACTATTCCATGCAGTTCAGCATGCACATCAGTGCTTATCTACCCTGTCCTCTATAGCACTTCTCACTAGAACAACAAATGACGTGGGATTTGACCTATGATCCCAGGACTCCCGAGACAACGGGTTCTAGCTAACAAACACAGGGCTGTCAAGAGCTCAGCCAGAGCCTGATTTTCCAGGATATGTAGCACCACACACAGCTCATCTGTCACAGCCCCCAGCTACTAAGCTGGGAGTATTCAACACCTCTGTAAGTCATCTGGATGCTTGACCTGAGACAGGGACCCTACACAGAAAAATCTCCATTTACTGTTAGACTTGGTAGAACTTTTAATTAGAAAAGCTACGAGTCTGGCAAGATGACAGCGGTTCCATCACATAAAGCACGGTAAATGCTATCAGTCCCACATGTAAATACTGCCAGTATCATTTTCAGTCTCCTTTTTAAAAAGCTATCCAATATTGGTAATAATATTTCTGAGAAAAGATAAGTAACAAGTAACATTCAATATAAAACTCTTATTTGTGCAAGACATGAACACACACACCCAATTTTGCATGAAAGCATTCTTCTCTTCTGTAATCAAAAGCTATTCTACGTGTGTTTTTATCAATTTGTTAAGAACCTAACTCATTAAGAGTATCAAACAAACGCTAAGGGCTACCAAGTAAAAAAGGGATAAAAACTGCTTTGTTAAAGTGTCCTTTTCCTAAACTGGGCAAAGACAGGTTGTATTAAACACTCATTCATAGCATTAGATCAAGGTTCCTGAACTTAAAGCAAATAGAAAACAATCAGACTTCAGAGAGACTATTTCTATAAACTGAAATAGAATCCTCAATTTTGCAATTAATATGTATTAGCTTTAACCACTACACTTGAAGACAGGAATTGATAAAAGGATGTCAGTTCAGCAATTTCACATCAAGTGAACTGGATTTATCACAAAGCACAGTATTACAACCCTCATCGCAACAGGGGGTTGTGCGGTGTGTGCTGCATTTGTAATGTTGTTGCTAGTAGGAGGTTGGGAGTTTTTTCAGGCGGGTTTTTTGGGTTGTTTTGTTTTGTTTTTCCAAGTGAACACCCACAGCCCATGTCTCAATGCAAAACTAATTTCTTCATCTGCTTTGCTGACACTGCAGTGATTGACCAAAGTGTCAGCATGATGGAGATTTTGTGCACTCGGCAGCTTGCTAAGGAGCGGCATCATAGAGTACAAGACAGTGCCCATTTCCTACTTACAGCTTAGTGACAGCCATCTGGACAGATCACAAGAACTTTCTCCTATTCCAGCAGTAGCTTATTCTATCAGCATTAATATTACAAAAATTCCCAGCTGCCTCCTTTTACTGCTGAGAATGGAAGATCTGTTAGGGAACCTAAAAAGAAACTAAAAGCAATCTGGTTCATACTTACATCTATCTGATGCATTTTTATACCAGTGCTGTTGAAGAACCAAGATGAGCAGTACAAAGCAATACTCTATTTGAAAAATTCCTCCTGCTTTAGGTATTAAAAAAGAAAAGGCTAGAACACTTAGCTAGCTAGGATAAAACACAGAACGCAAGAGTAAACACTGTGTATTGGTAAAGCAAGTCACAGCACACAGAACCTCAGGAACAGAAAAACCTGCAGAAATTTATTCCAACTTCAGCAGGTAAGGTGAGGAGAGTTACCTACACTCAAAGGTGATCTGACACAGTTTTTCAATACCTGTTTTCAACTTCTCAGCTACACTGATACAAAGACCATTTTAGCAATCAGTTCAAGTTTGTACAAATCATCTTGTTTCTGCTTATGCAACTTCCAGCTGTACAGAGTAATGCATCAGTATCACTGCATACATAAAGTCCATTTGTTCAAAGCTTGTGGAAAACATCCATGTGGCTAGGGAAAAAAAAGGGTTAACATTAACTGCACTCTGAATAAATCAAGATTCTGCCACAGATACAGTATTTGGAAAGATTGATTCTGCAGAAATGGGCAGAAAAGAGGGAGGACTTGCCCTCTTCAACTCCACTCCACACTTACACTTAACTTCAGTCAAAACTAAGGTATTGATAGAAGGGACCAGATTTATGGAGCCACAAAAGCAGCACTGGGATCAAGAGATGGAGGGAAAAGGCAAGCCAGCAGAACCTGGGAAGAAAAACAGCTTCACTGTGGGACCAGGCAGCAATCAATAAAACAAGATGAGCCACAACAGAAGAAGAAAACAAGCATTACAAAGAAGCCATGAGCTACAAGAAAAGATTCGAAACGCCCAAAAAGCTTTAAGTCCAAATAACATTAATGCAAAATGGTGAGAAACTGTTCACAGCGTTTTTTTAAACAGTATTACTTTATGCTTTATCTCAAGAGTGAATGTATTCCAAATGCCTGTACCGAACCTATTCAGAAGCCTGGAAGAGTTGGTATGAAACAAGAATGAGAATCACAGAATCACTGTCCTGAGCTGGAAGGGACCCATACGGATCATTGAGTCCAACTCTTGACTCCATGCAGGGCAACCTAAAAGTTAAACCATATATCCAAAAGCATTTTCCAAGTACTGAGTATGCACACTCCATCCAGATCCAGGAATTAATTATACAAGAGACACTCTTCTCTGCAGGCAAGAATTTACATGAACAGGGGCCATGATGCCCCCTGACAAAAGACAAGGGTTACATCTGGAGGAGGCCAAGCTCAAGGTCAAGACCATGACCAAGAACATCTAAGTCTACCAGCCCCTAACTTAGGGCACATACAATACATCAGTTTGAACTTCTCACATTGGAGTCAGGGTCCTGCAGAAGAATTCTGATTAGCCCTGTTACAGCACTTGATTTTCTGTAACAACTTCACAAAATTAATATGTGAAACATGTGTTGACAGTTTTAACTGTTTTAAACTAATGCTACTAAGACGTTGCTATGCACAAAACCAAGCCCAAATCTCTACTGAGGTTTAGCTGTAGGAGACAAAAAGGCAAGAGGAAGAGGCAGATGTTGCAAAGAAGTGGCTAAAACACCAAAGTATATTTAGAAGTTCAGAAAAAGCAATCCTCTCTAGGGTATAGACAACAAAACACAGTGGATTCAGATGGTGCACTAAGTAGTGCATCCTCTACAGCAAGATGTCAGAACAAATACACCTAGATGTGCAGTCACTGAGTGCAGCCTATAATCAATCCAAACAGGAATTTTAAAGACTTGGAACTTGCTTCAACATCCAGATTTTTGCAGATGCTGGACAACACCCTGAACTATGAAGCAGTTTTTCTTTCCTACAGTTTTTAAGCAAGGCACTACTTCATTTGAGTTGGAGATGTTACCATAGATGGTAAACCCCTTCAAGGTAGGACAGGCAGGTGCTCTTTTGAAAATACCATCAAAACAAAGGCAGGCATTGATGAGAATGAAAGCAAGGGGCAAATGGATAAATTTTGAGTCAATCCTACCAATTCTACCAATGAAGCAATTAAAAAAACCTCTTTCCTAAAGTCAGATGAAGTTTGTATCTAACTTATTTCATTCTGCTTATATTCAACAAAACACCCACTAAGTGTTTAGAATACCAGAGGATTAACTGCTTGCTCACACATTAACTGAGATATCATAAGACAACTTCAGGAATGCCACTTCCCTAAATGAGTAGAACTTTCTTTTATTCTAGGTTTCTATTTAGCCACCTGAGTACCAAAGAACCATATATTCATACACCAAATATTGATCATATTTGTTGACTGTTATTGATGTTTAATTTAAGCTCCTAACCAGTGGAACCTCTTACTAAAATGCCCAATTGTTGTACATTAAAGCTTCTTCTGCAGCACTCTACATACTCAGTCTCTGTAGAGATGACTACTCATCCCAAGCTCCCCCTTGCAATGCAGTAAGAGTACACCTATAGCATAAAACTGAAGAACAAGCCTTTAGAAAGCAGCTGTTACCTCATGTGTCTCAATACTGACAGAAAAATCATCTTCCTTGCTCTTAAGTGCTGAAGGCCATGATAAATTATGCAATCAGACAGATTGCTGGTGACTATTTAAAACTGTACACCTAAAAAAGTATTACTTGTTATTGCAGGAGGGCTCCATCATTTCCCTTTCAGATAAAGGGATAAATTTTATTAACACCACCACTGGGCACAATGCAATGCGACACTACTCACCAAGGAACCTTAAAAGCAGTTTCAGGTCAGCAAGCAGGTTCACACAGCACAACCCTGAACAGTACAAGGGTGTTAGCTTGCGTTCAAGAGGCAGCATAGCCTGTGGTAGCACAGTGACCCATGCTGCATTCCAGTGCCCAGCACGGGCATACTCACAAACTCTTCCAACAAGATGAGGAAAATGCAGTATTCCTGTTTATTACATAAAGAAGGAAAGTTTCAGGGAGCAAAAGACAGGTAAGACAACAGCCATTTTCAAGGTTATAGTTCTATTTAAAAATAAATTTAAATAGTGTTTCTAGATGTACCAAACATCAATTTCTTCACTCCAAGACCAGTCCTTTGCTATTAAAACATTCTTCCTTTATGCTTTTACTTATGAATGATATTTATTGATCTCAAGTCTCCACATGAAAGCTCAATAGCAGTAAAAGTAAGCTGTGACTACCAGTGACCAGTCTCAACAGCAGCGTATCATGCAGATTTGCAGCTACGCAAACACCCAAAGCAGAACTCCCTTAAAACAGCTTGAATATTTAGCATTGACAATTAACAATTCCCTTGGGAAAGGAATGCCAGATAACATGATACAGACTACCTCAGGTGGTGTTCCTTCCCACACTGCATATACCTGCACAAGCATTCCTGCACCAGCAAAGTGCTCCACAGCAGATGCAGCCATAGTAGCAAATCTGTACTTCAAGGCACCAAACCAAACCTAGGCATGCTCACGCAACACCAGAATGAAATAAAAACAATATGTTTAACCAGACTACCTGCCTCAACCCTTGCCTCTTGCAGCAGTTCCAGGCTGTGGATCCACAAGCAGCTGAATCAATCTAATCGCCTGACCCCTCCTTTTGATGGAGACCTTCTCCTCCTCCCTTTCTGACTCCAAGAACTCAGGCCCAATCCCTCCCTTGCAATGGCTCTGGTGCTCTGCCA
Organism: Aquila chrysaetos chrysaetos; assembly: GCF_900496995.4. NCBI lineage: Eukaryota > Metazoa > Chordata > Aves > Accipitriformes > Accipitridae > Aquila > Aquila chrysaetos. The sequence goes on along the minus strand of NC_044011.1, from coordinate 26,440,347 downwards.
GGCCTCTGTAAATCAGTTCACATCACTAACCCAGCAGAAAACTAACAATGACCAGAGATGCACACCAGATAAGCACCACAGCAGCTACAGTGAAAGCACACAGCAGAGAGAAGGGGAGCAGACAGATCTCCCCTCTTCAGCAGGGACGACAACACACCAGGAACTGAGCCTTGGTTCTGGATCCATAATCCCTTCCACCCTCTAACAAGAGGGTATCTAGCATCATCACAATGACAACATTATACATATACCTTGGTGCAAACAGTCATGTAACACCAGTCTTTGAACAAGTTGTGCAGATGCAAGGAAAAACATCTCACTTTTCCACCTCCTTCAAGTCTGACAGAAGCCATGACCTTTAACTGAAAATACTTGTATCTTCTACTGAGGACAGGAGTTATTCTGTATTTGCTATGTGGGCTGAGTAACCTAACCTGTCTACATTATTTGACTGCCAAACCCAAGCATTAAAAGTCTATTTACTCACTGGGGCTGACAAAAGATAAGATAATCCTTATTACCTGCAGGTATTACACCTACCGCTCTACTGGTTCAGGACTAAACTATCAGGAATTTGGCAAAACAAAGCTGTAATGCAGGTATCTAACAGATACTACCACCTTTCTTTGCAGAGACTAGCTATAACTGGGGCTATGGCAGACTTGGATCTCACCATGTAACTTCATTTTGAAGCCCGATCTCCCTTATAGCAGTTGTACATACAGCACAACTTCTGGTAGCGCTAGCAATAGTGCATGCAATAGTGACACTACAGTTCTGAAGATAATTTTTAACATTATTATTATTAAACACATCACAAGCCATATGCAGTCCCTCTAACCTCCTGTGAGGAGCATCAGTTCTCCCAATACCTCAGTTCTGTTCAGTAAATCAAAAGAGATTCCTGGATTGAGCAACACAGTTTTAGAACGTGAAGATTTAACAGCCCCAGGCTGTTATAAAAAGTCTTCACTATTTCCAGCTTTAAAGAACTTGAACACTCTATTTATTTTTCTAACTACACACAATCATATCTCTTTTTCCCCTCAGAACTTTACACAAGTCCACTTTTACACAATAGTAATTAAGAACATCCTCAGAACTGGCAAAAATTCAACAGATATCAGTATTCTGCTTCTGCAGAAGCATGTCACAGTGGTTACCACTGAATAAGTCAATATTTTCTGTGTTCTTCAAACACCACAGACAGTTTGAAACAATGTTCCAGTTGGAGGAAAGTTACCAAGATAACAACACACTACACAAAGCATCAAAAAGTGCAATGAAATTCAGAGCAGTTAATGTTTATTTTAACATTAGTTTTAATTAATTGCATATACCTGCTTTGAGCCATCTTTCAGCACATTATTTAGTTTTGGGCAAAATTCTACTCTTCCAATACTTTAACACCAGTGCAACTTGGGCATGGAATTTCAAGATCCAAGTAATTAGCAAGACTGTGGAAGGATGTGCTTGTATTTTCCTAAAATCCAGCCCAAGGCATAAGGAACTATAAAGAGTCTGAATAAATGACTTCACATTCTGTTTCCCACTAGTTATCTTTAGCACATTTGCATGTTTTGTTCAACCCCCCATGCCCCCAAAACAACCAAAAACCCAAAAGTAAAACCAGAAAAAACCACCAAAAAACGCTGCACCCCAAAACCCCCAATGGTACCCCCAAAGTGAGGCATTTCTCCAGTAATACTTCTCTGGCTTTCTGTAATAAGGTATTAGAGGGCCAGGAACCACATGTGAACCATGTTTAATTACTGTTATTGAACCTAATCTCACTTTGTCCAATCCCTCTTTGGACCCATTTATATTTTCAACTTTTATAAATTCCACTGGTGACGAATTCCTCAATTTTTCACACAGCAAGAACTTGGAATTACTTGCTTTTCTATTACCACACAAGAGGGAAACCCTCGGAAAATACAACAGAACAAAAAAATTTCAGTGATTTTCTCTATGTACATTTGCCATACTAGCTATATAACGAACCTTTATCTGTCCTCTGTTCCTTCTCTGCCACACTAAGAAGTCCTAGTCATTTTATTTCTGGAACTATTTTGCACTTCTGACTAACCTTGTCTCCCCCCCCCCACCCTACCCCCCCCCTTCTATTAGATCATATTTGATATGGCAACACCAACAAAAAAAAGCATTTAGTACTTAAAGCTCACAAATAAGAATTTGTGGAAACTTTTTTAAAGGCATATATCAGTCGGGCTTGGTATAAGGTGCAAGCCAGATAGTATACACAGTCTCACTAAACATAATAAGGAGAGAGAATTGCTTCCAAAATAACCACAAAATTTGAGAAAGAACTCTTTCCCACACGCATCTCAGGGTATTTCCATTAGCTTAGAAAGCTTTCTGATTTAAAACACCTATACATGTAACTGGTTGTCCAAGACCCTCATGGCAGGTGGATGATGCTGAGCTTTTGCCAGTTAATTTTTCAGGAAGTCATCACTGTCTTGTGACCCAGCACCCACAAGTTTTCACACTAAAATTATCACTAATCAACACTTATTTCGGCTGTCTGGTAAAAAGATCAACTGGACCTGAAGCCTCAGTGTTCCCAATGCTACACTTAACTAACCCAGTTACTCCCAGGCCACGCCCTACAATCTAAGGGAATAAAGCATAAACTGCATAGAATCATAGACAATTTAATCAGTTTTGTACTACACTTTAAAAGTTACTTTGCTTATCTTATCCATGCCATAACTCCTTTCCCAGATGGATTCTGCCCCTCTCTTCTGAGATGGACTGATGAAAATAAGTAGTAAAACCCTCTTAAATGTTAAAATCAATCTGAAACTGCCAGTGTGAAAGAGGATTGTTAAAACTGTTGCCAGTGTTCCAATGATACAAGTATTTTTGTGGTCATCTGCTCAATTCACCCTTTGCCTTAAAAGGTACTGCTTCCTCGTTATGCACCATTTTCCACTCCACCTAATCCATGCACTCAGCCACTTCACAAAGTGCCTTTACAGTAGCTACGATAATAAATCTGGGCCCTCGTCAGCTCTACTACTGCTTTATCTCATAGGTTACAAACTCAACACTTTTCAAGTCTGAAACTGGTACAGAAGGACTGAAGCTTCTCTCGTGAAAGAAAATCTCCAAACCCCAAGCATTAGAATTACCCTAGGCATAGTGACAAAGCTCTCCACTGTCCCTCCTTTTCGGATAGCCCATTTGTTAGCCCTATTCCTACAGAAGGGTTTTCAAATATACTCTTGTTCTTGCTTTGAAATAATGCCTCTCAGCTTCACTGGCTGTTTTCAGAGAGTTCTACATTGCCTCCACCCCCAATTACAACAAAAACTTCTGCAGCAGCAGCAATACTGGAGCTACCTACAGACTTCAGGAAATAACTGCACCGTTCATTCTCAATTCATTTGGCACATCACATTTGCAGTCACAGGGATAAGAGCTTAGACCCAGCTTCTAAAAATATGCTGAATAAACATATGTCTGCACACAGATGGGTGAAAAACCCTAGCTTCCAACTGAAATGGTGTTAAAAAAAGGAGAAGATGTAAACTGTTGCAACTTCCCTAGACAGAAAACGTCTCACTCCATGTGGCATTTAACTCAGTATCCTATAGGAACTCTTTATTTTTTTCTTTAGTGGTTAATATACTTAAGAAAGACAAGCTGATCTAATGAACACGTACTATTCAATCCAATGGTAATTAAGTGGCTTGAATAAAAACCTTTAAAATGTTGCAATGTAGTACTCACAAGGCCCATTGTTTTAATCATCAAAATGAGTCCCACAAACTATTTTCAACAACCTGAATTTTTGCCGTCAGCCAAGGAAAAACTATAGTGAAAATGAAAGAATTTATTTCTAAACTTTGACTGACTTTATCAAGCACTACAGCAATAGTCCATATCCGAACAGCTCCCTTCTCATTCATTCTTATAGCAGCCACCATACTATGAAGGTGACGTTCCAAGAAGCCTGTTTGGATTATGTTTCCTATGGTGGATTTAATGCAGCAATTAAGGAATAGCCTCAAACAGCATGTAAGGTGGAAACCAACATCACCATTGCATTTACTACTTCATAAATAAAAATTATTTTACAAAAACATCTCATGAAGGTTATTACACAACATACTAATATTAGAAATGCAAGAGAACATAACTTCATGCTTTATAGAATTTTAAATGCAGTGGTACATAAAATACATGGCATTTTCTCTAAATACGATATAGAATTGTAACTCACAACACAGTTTTGTGAACAACTGTTGCCTTACAGAATAGAAGTCACTATTTTAACTACAGAACAGATAAATATTTTTCTCCACACAGGCTGATAGTGCCTGTTATCTGGCACCATGTAAATACACAAAATGGCTTTATTATGTTAGTTATACTACCTCATTTGTTTCCTATGATCCATAGGACAACTTCCAAATATTCTAGGCAGCTGCTTCCAAAAAACCCATGCAACTACTATAGAAGGAAAGCACAAAGATGATAAAGTCATCGTGCATCCCACATGAGCTACAATTCTGAAGCGAAAGAGCAACTTAAGACTCTACTTGCAGCCTCCCAAACCTCATCCAAGTCACAACCACAACCAAGTAGACAGAACATGTTCCAACAAGGTTTATCTACAGCATAAGACAGATTTGACCACACTCCATCACTGGGTCTCACCAAGACTCCAAATCGCATGGATTAAGAGTCAGTCTTCATTAGGTAAGAACATCGTCCTACAAGCTTGTCAGTAGACAATCACATTATCATTGAAGCCAACTCCTCTAAGCACAATGCAGACAGACCCTGCAGCTATCTGAAAGGTTCTGTGAGCACTACAAACATTTAAATTTCTCAGACTACTACTACCTAATGTCAGCAGGTTTATCCTCTGCAGAGTCTTCCTTCTCAAAGCAATCAGATAATGCACAACATTTAAAGGCATTGCTCAAAGCAGTTATGTCAAGATGAAACGCAAGAAGTTAACTTAGAAGCTGGTACAAAAAGGTGGGGAAATCCCTGGTACATCAAAGTTTGTAAAAGCATAATGAGAATCCAAAACTCCCTACCCCTAATAGCCTACTTGACTGCTGTCCTGAGACTACTGACGTCAGCTTCCAACTGTGGTATTAAAACTGAATAGTCCTTTCATTTACTGCTGAATGGTAAGTTCTCAATACCAGAATCCCAAAATCTTCAGAGTAAGTTATACTACTGCTATGTTTCCTGTCACCATTTTGACTAATTCCAGGTGCTTTCCTCCCTCTAGCTCCTCAAACAGGAAAGAGAAGTTACCAGAACGTCACCTTTGCAGGTACACTATTTAAAATAACATCTATAAAACAAAAATTTTGTTGACTCTATTGCTGCTTAGAAACATTGCAGCAACACCCACAAAGTTTGCATCAAGTTATCTTTACAAAGTAATTCAGGACAATAAAAACTTATTTTTAACTTAATTAAAAACAGTTTATGCAAAACTTCTGCCTGACAGAATACTTACAGATGGAAGAGATACCACCAGATCTCCGCTATCTCAAACTGAACACTTCTAACCCTGAATCAAACTGATAGCCACAAAACCTTCAACTGGAGAGTGATCTATTTTTTCATCCATTTCTAATTAGAAAGTCAGCTACCAGTAAATCACTCAGATCATCCCAACCCCATCTACATTTTAAGTTATTACAGATGTCTCTCACAAAAGGTCTGGCTTTAATTACGAAGGTATTTAAATACTGTATACCTATTGAATTTAATACAAGTTAGGCCTAAATATTTTTTTTTTTCTGTTAAAATTAAATCTTTGGATTAGCTGAAAGAATGTTCAGTTCATATTTGAATTGTTTCAAGTATTCCTACAGAAGATCAAGGTATATGCAAGAAAAGCCCTCTGGTCATTACAAAAAGTTTTCTGTAAACTCAGTGCCAGGTTTAATGTATATTCCAATTTTTCTACTGGTAAAAACTACTTGAGTTTGTTCAAGATTTTCTACAGGGATAAAAAAAAAAAGCAAGAGAGCTCCACATGTACACCACACTTACATAAGGCAATTTAAACCATGGCAGTGTCCCCATAAATTAGTACATTGTGCTAACATTACCATTCTATACTGGCATACCTGCAGCCACACTAAACATCTATGAAGGTGTTCCTAACTGCACGTGAAAAAAAAAAATGGGATAGAAAAAGTTTGGTTTCTTTGTTTAAGAGTAAAAAGGGTTTGGATTGTTGGTTTCAGTTTTTTTAGTAATTGAGATTTCACACTGACAACTGAGGGTAAGATCTCAACTTGCTATGAAAACTACTGTTAAAAGTTTAATACCTCAGTATTTGAGGGCTCACAGTAGTGAAAGTGGCCTGTTTTTCCCAATCCAGTATACAATTAAAAAAAAAAAAAAAAAAAAAAAATCACACGTCATTTTAAGGTCAGTTCAAGCTGTAGAATTATGACATTGTGCGATTTGTTGGGAATAACCCAGAGCTGCCAGCTTCTGATTTACAAACTTCAGTTTTTACGTACCTTTGAGAAGGCTTCAGCTTCAACAAATAGTAAATTATAAAGACGCAAGAGAAGAGGTTTAACTGAGTGGCAGAGAAATATTTCTTGGAAGAAAATTAATTGTCATTCATCACAAAGATTACAAGTCAGGGCGTACAGTTCCATGGCAGTTTAAAACAGTTTCAGTCATGGCTGATACATTCCTGTAATTTATTCCTTCCCCTATAAACTGCATAGTCCCATCCCACCTTTGCACGGATTTGACTGTAGTGAGTCAATTCAAGGAGCTAAAGAGGACAATAAAGAACCTAGCAATAAGGCAGCAATTAGTTTTCAGATGGCTCACGTCACTAGATTTGCTTGCCACTGTGCTGCACAAACACCAGTAACAGTGTAGGAGAAGGAAGACTCACAAAGCCAAGACCACAGCAGATCCCATTTTCAATCAGCTTAAGCTTTCACATACCAGCACATTGCCGCTGCAGCCTGACACCACTGATCTTATTCCCACCTTCATCCACAGAGATCCCACAGGCAGGGCGAGACAAGCACCAGCACTGGTCCACCAGAAGCAGCTAGCCTTTAGGCAACCTCAACCATAACAAGACATACCCTGGGGTTTGAATTTCTCTAAAACTTTTTGTAATCAAGTCAGTTGGTTAGCTATTGAACTAGCAAAACCCATTTCTGCTACTCCCAGTGTGGTCTGTGTGAGTGTTATCTTCCTGTAATTACTAGAAAGCTAAGGAAGTGGATAATGAACTACCTTCCTCCCAGATATTTAGCATGTGGATCAATGCTAGTTCTGGTAATAAAGAATGAAGAAAGGGTAACACCTTGAAAGCATCAGTCGGGTTTGCAACGGACATTTAAAAAGTCTGCTGGAGAGGCAGTCTCACTTCTTACTTTTATGCTGTGTTTGAAATAAAAAAGGTGATTTAGTATACCTACTCAAGATGCAGATAACCATAATTTCCACAAACAAGACAATTCATGTCCTCCTGGCATCTCTTCCAGCTTTGTCTTAAAGCCAGTAATTACTACTGCCTTAACCATATTCCAACCACCTTTATGTCTGCATAGAGAGCATTCATTATTTAGTAAACTAACAAAACTGTCCTTTAAGCACCATACTTCAAGTCATCACAATTTTACCTCTACTTTGTCTTCTTGCCCATGTTAGACTGTCAGACATAAGCCACACTACTAAAAACTGTTTCAAAAGCAAGGATGCTATAACTTGGTATGTCTGATGAGGTTACTGACCCCGATGACCATTGCCCTTTTGGGTTAAAAATAAACAGACACTGGTTTTCAATTTGATTTCCACGAGCTGCTACCTTTGCAGCCAGTGGCTAGGTGATGGGATACACAGCTGGGACGGTAATCTTCCCAGCCATCTCAAGTCATGTTTCCCTACAAGTGCTATGCAGTTACTCAATCAAAAGTCCATTCAAACCAAATTCATACTGTGAATATTCAGGTCAGAATTCTGGGATCTGCCTCTGAATTTACAGTACTGAACTAATAAATGTTTAAGAATGCAAAACCTACATTTTAAAATGCAAACATGTGAAGACTTTCACCTTTAACTGGTTTTGGTTTCAAATGTAATTAACAAGTACAGGAAAAAAAAATTTAATCTTTCTGAAGATTTCATTTAAAGTTCAGAAAATCAGTGGAGTTGTAAGTAGGGAAGTTCATTTTCCTCCTTCAAACTTGTGAAACCTAAGATACAGATCTCATTCCAGCCTATCAAGCTTAAGGAAAAGGGAACAATTTCTCCAGCAGTTTTAGGCAGCTAAAGATGCATATAAGTACCAGGAGGATTTTATAAAAGATCTTTAAGCAGGTTAGGCAGCTAACTCCCATTTTCATTAATGGCAGATAAGCACCTAACCGGATTAGAGACTTCTAAATCCAAGCAAGAACTTCTGTACCTGTTACCTGCACACCAATTCGAAGTATCCCCTATGTTAGAGTGGTTTGAGTAATCAACTTTAAGCTGTTTTGCATGTCTTTTAATTGTTTTTATTTAAAAGCAAATCAACAATAAGTTTGCAGTAACATTATCCATCCCAAAGACAGCCTTCCATTACCATTTTCTAACATTCAAATATCAGATTAAAAAATATCACCGCCCAAGTAAGATGAAACAGCACTAAATTCAGGGTACAGTCTAACATTCAGCTGCACCACTCCTTAAACTGAATTAAAAAATCCCACCCTTCCCCAGTCCATGAATTCCCATATATGCGTAGCTCACTGTATGACATTACATATAACCCCAAAGACAAGCAAACAGAAAGGCTATTTCTCAACCCACTTTGTTCCTCAATTCAGTTCAAAACACAGCTGCACAAACAGCTACGCCAGCACAACAGACTCCGGGTGCAGTTAGCCGCTATGCCTCAAAACTGCACCAGCCTACAGAAGGATGCTATCAGCAGGAAACCTGGTGCAGGCTGAATGGCAGGTGTCTGTGGCAGGAAGCCGAGCATCCCACATGCATGCACTCCTTGGTGGGGCACATAAACTTTCAATACCACACTGCTACTGTAAATTTGATACAAATATGTATATCCTCTGGTGGTTCATAATCCATTGAGCTACTGCGAATTAACCTTTTTATAGAAAAATAATAAAATTAGTCATCCACCAAGAAAAAAAAGATTTCTTGCTCATTTGATTCAGATAGTTGACTTACAAATTAAACGATTAGTCAATTCTCTCCCAGAGTAACTCTTCTATGAGCTTAAGATGAAGCAGCTGCTAGATTTCAGAAGTTATTTACAAAGATGAACAAAACTAGTTCCAAGTTAAATGCTTTTCAACTCCTACTATTGTATTTCTAACAAACAACAAGGCTTTCTTAACCAACTGCTGATGAAATTGTTTCATCAAGTCTCCCTTCAAAAATCTCAGCACCACACCCATCACACACTGGGATTCTTTTCCTTATTTAAATGCTAATTGCTTCTCATGAGACATCAATTCAATCATTCTTTTGCACAGTTCATCACAAGACATTTTAATGATCCAGTCTTCTCAGTGGGTTTTACAGGATCTGGAGACTTGAGGAGATTTACGTACTCATCTTTTAAGTCCTAAAAGGCCTAATGAAATCAGTGAAAAAGATGGAAGTACAGGATCAAGCCCAAGATACCTGTCAATTCCTCCTATGTAAGAAGCACAATGCGCCTGAACAGATTCGAGATATTTATTCCCCAACTTTCAGTTAGTGACTTGTTCACTAAAATAATGGGAAGAGCCTGTATTTCAATATATCATCATCATCATCATCTTTCCTGGTTATTTTTTGCTGGTTTTTAAACACATAAGGATTGTGCAATGCAACTGTGAAGTAGTAGCAGACCAATCAAAACACTTAAATATGTATTTGTGAGGTCAGAACATGGCATAACAGGGAGATTACATTAGTAATTTTTGTTAACTACGTTCACAGGCACAAATTCTTCTCTAAACCATGCGAAGCACTTGTCTGAATACACCCTACAACGTACAAGAAACATCAAGTACTAATCCCATGATTTCTCATGCACACGACCACAACCACCCCACGTTCTTCCTAAACTAATTGTTAACACTTTGGTTAAAAGTGTTATTTTACAAACAACCATCAGGGCTTAAAATTGGGTATACCTGAAAAAGATTTTAAAAGTCTAAATTTGAAAAGCAAGTGGATGCCTAGTTGCTTCAAAATTACTTATGTACTTCTACTATATAGTAATAGAAAATAAATAGACATACTAGGAAAAAAATCCCAAACTGACAACCTACGAAAGGGACAAAGATGGTTTCAAGCTTTTGGAAGGTGATCAATCCTAATGGCCTTCCAGAAATATTAACATGAAAACCAGACAAGTTGAAAGGCTGATTATTAAAATAATATACAACTTTTTTCTATATTCTGTGTTTTCTACAAAAACACACCAATCAAACTAAAAATTATACAGTTTAAGAAGCTTTAAGCGTGTGACAAACCTACAAGAAACCTACCAGGCTCTACTATTTAGGGTGCAAATGCTTCAACTGAAAAAGAAGAAATCAATGCGATTTTTACAGCAGGAAACACAACCGAATCCAGTAAAATAGAGAGATCTGGAATATCAATGCTTGATGCATTTCTGACAGCTGCTCAGTCACTTTCCCTCAAAACCCACAAGTCTGACAGCACACAGAAAAAGCCCATCAAGTAACTAGCTTTGTGAAGTTTCACAAGCTGTCTGAAGTAAAGATTTTACAAGATAATTTGACACATATTTGTCAAAAAGTCATCTGCTGAAAAAGAACAAGTTACCAAAGAAGTTAGCTGAGGATTTTAATTGATACTGTTCAATACTTTTCCTCTCCTTTAGTTAATTTGGAGAAATATGGCTACATAGATTTCAGTCAAGTATGCATGTCAATGACAAGCCATTCCTGCTTCTTGACTGTTGTGATAATGACAACATTGGCTGTGGTAGGAGACATATGACTACGTCCTATGTTTCAACATGATCAGCACTGACATAGACTGTCTTTTATCATCACCTTTTGTTCTCCTTCAAGTGGGTTCACACAGCCAACAGGAAAAATCACTATCAGAGCTAGTCCCAGTACAAAAATAGCTGCACCAGGTGGCAGTAAAATGACAATTGCTGAGGGTCTTCGCATTGACAAGTCACCATGGAGGACTACCCCTCTAAAAGGCTTGATTCTCCAAGGAGTCTGATGGGTCGGCAAGAAGATGAAGATTCAAATCCTGCATTTTTTCCGTCCATATACAGTGTAACTTATTCATGCAGACAATTGCATATATTTGTCAGCATAGAAGACAAAACCACTTTATCCAGTTCTCATTTTTCATCAAAGCCTTTCTGAGCACTACTTTTATACTGATCTCCTCAGCAGCATCTTCATTACCCAGAAGTATTCAAAAAATTTAGGAGGAGCTTACAGGCAAGAATAACAAAATGTGACCACCAGTGACATTGTGTTCATTAGGAACAATCCCTAGGGAGATTAGTGAGATGTATCTATTATGAGACAGAGCATTGGACAGCTAGCTAGCACTCCCAGTCATCTAATGCATGACCTTCAAAACAAGTCCCTTCAGCAGCGTTACCTTGCTGCTGTACCTCATTTTCCTCCATTTCCCTCATCTATTTATTGGACATGGGGAAAAGAAACAAGCAAAAATCCAAGCAAAACCAGTCTACAGATGACAAAATTACTTAAAACAAATTCTAATTTTTGATTACTTTATGCAGTGTCTGTAGCTTCCTTATAGCCGTACAACAGTATTGCACAACATCTCAGGTAAAAAAGCCACACATTCAAAGCACGGAGCAAAATCAGGGTTTCCTTTAAGCTAAAAGATTTTGATTCTAACTGATAGCATTATATTTTTTAAGTATACGACAAACGTTCTATATTTTAACTCATCTCCACTGCAATATTGCTTTTTAAACAGCCTATTCTCTTTTCAAGTTGTTCATGGCCCTGGAAAAAAACATTAGAAATTACATCTGCTGAACAAGAAAAGCTGATTCTCCGTTTTGTTTCCTTCGTGCATTTGGTAATGATTTGGAGCTAATTCAACTCCCCCGGTGGTATCAACAGGCATTAGGCTGGGTCACTAAGGTGACAAGGTAGCCACTGTCAGCAGCCAGTTCCTCGGCTTGTCATCTGAACAAAGTGCCAACTGTACCACTCACCGGAGTGTCATCTGCTCCCCTCACCCCACCCACATACACACCCCTCCATGACAGCATGAAAATATGACGCAAAAGCGGAACTGCAAGAACATGAAACCGTTGTAAGCAACTCTGAAAGAGAACTAAATTCGAGACTGTCTCACTTTAAGACAGAGGAGGAATAATTAACCAGAAATTTCCTCAAAGGAGAGCGCTATAATCATGTTTCCTCAACAACTTTCAGATTATATATTTAGCATGTAATTTTATGCATACATCCTTCCACATCCAGATTAAACTCTTTTATGCCCAAACCCACTTTCTGTGTCCAAAATAATTAAAAAAAAAACCCAAACCAACAAAAAAACAGGGGAAAAAAACCCAACTGAACCAAGTAAACTCTTAATTTGCATAGTTAAAACTAAACATTAGTGTTTAATAATCAACTCCAACAGCACTGAGCATTTTAGGTAGTTGGACTAAAGGGTTACTCAAGTAACTTTCACCATAAATTTTTGCAGGATGACTAATGAATTGTGAGCTCCAGTTTGGCCACAATCACTGCGAATAACGAATAACCTGAAGTCCCCTCCTGACAGGGTACAGTATGTCTCAGGAAGTTTGAAGGACTAAAAAGCATCATCTCGTGCAGAAGCACATACATTCAGGCCAAGTCTAGCAAAAATATAATTTTCACCCTTTCAGGTTCACTGAAGTCCATACTTTAGAGCCACCACCTCAGCACTATACTGTAACAGCAAAATCCTAACGCTGCGCAGATACTAATAATTAACGTACTCGGTTAAAGCCTGCTAATTAGCGGACCCCACGAGCCGTGCGAGTCTTCCAGCTCTGCCACCACCCCCGAAGAAAATCTGACGGGCGCTACCGTGCCCGCGTCCTCCCCTCTGCTTCTCTCCTCCAGCCAAGGAGAGGATTGCAGCAGCACCCAGCACTGCAGCAACCCTACGTCTTAGGTTTTCTCTGGAAAAAGCTCACGGTTTCAGCACCAACTCCTCCTCCCCACTTTTAAAAAAAAAAAAAAAAAAAAAGCGAAGACGACAAACATACGGTCATTTAACTCGGCTGAGCTGGCCTAAGTTTCATCCATGCCAACACATTGCGCCTCTGCCTCGCTCTCACCGAGTTTGTTGCAACATGTGCCGGCTGCCGATGCTCCTGTGCGCCAGGATAGATGTTTCGCATCCGCGTGGTTTAACCCCACCCTTTCCACCGCCTGTCACCTCCCCCATCGGGGGGAAAAAAAAAAAAAAAAAAAAAAAGGCACCCAAAATTCCAAATAAATATATGCGTCTCCGACCGCTCGCACCGCCCCCACCTCCGCCCGCCAGCTTGTAGCTGTCAGTACACAAATAAGCTAGGGGCTACGAGGAAGAAAACCCTCACGATCTAGAAAACGAGAGGAGGTAAAAATTAAGTTAAAAAAATTATTTATTTTTTCCCCGCCCCTCCTCAGCCGTTTTCGCAGCGCCGACGCCCCCCGGCCCGAGGAGGCTGCGCTGGCGGGGTCGGCAGCCGAGCCCCCTCACGCACGTACCTTGCCAGGCTGCCGCGGGTCTCCGCCGGGGTTCTTCCTGCTGCCGCCTCCACATCCACCATGCTTTTGTCCGGCCGCGGGCTGCCTCTACGCGGTGGGGGTCCCTCCCCCCCACCCCCGGCGCCGGCCTGCCGCCCTACCACGGCCCCAGCTGCCGGCGGGGCTCCATGCCGCCGCCGCCGCGCTCCGCCAGCCCCCGCAGCGGGCGGAGGCTCCGCACCTGAGGACGATGCCGGGGCGGCGCCGAGGCAGCCACGGAGGGCCCGTCCCGTCCCCTACCCCGCGGGACGGCGCTCGCAGCCGCCGCCGCTCTCTCCTCAGGGCCGGCCGCGACGCGCCCCGGCGGAGGTGCGACCCCGCGGCGGCCCGAGCGGGGCTGGGAGCGAGAGGAAAAGCGATGCGGGGTGGGGGAAGGAGAACAGCCCCAAATGAAGCGCTCCGGGCTCCGGCAGCCGGGGGGGGGCGGGGGGCGAGGCGGGCCGGCCGTTGGAGGGGACGGGAAGCGCCTCACTTGTTGCCCTGTGGCAGAGCTGCGCGCCCGCCTTCCCGCTCGTCACGCGCGCCGCCGCGCACGAGCGAGCGAGCGAGCGCGCGCGCACACACCGCCCGCCGCCTACCCGGCCAGGCGCCGCCGCGCAGCAGCGCGAGCCCCCGCGGCTCGCACCACGCGCTGCAGGCGAGGTTGGGGGGGGTGAAGGGGGGGGGCGGGCCGGGGGACGAGGCACTGAGCGCGGCACTCCCGCTTAAGCCCCGCCTCTGTCCGGCCGGCGGCGCAGCGGATTGGCGGGGCCGCGCGGCGTGGGGCCGGGCGGGGCACGTGGGACGTGGGCGGGGGAGGAGGGGGGCTCCCTGCGCGCCGTCTGGCCCCGGTCGTCCCCGCGGTTGCCGGACTGTCGTGTCCCTGAGGAGACGGGCGGGCGGGCGGAGGGGGGAGGCCTGGCACTGCCGCCTCGCCGGCTCCTTCCCTAGCAGGACACAGTCTACCCACCAACCCCCGCCACCCCACGGCTTGGGACACTGTGCTTCGCCACCCTGCCCCGCGGAGCTGCCCATCCCCACATCCCGACCCCGCCGCCATGGCGGCTGCCCGCAGCCCCACCTCCCATCCGCCATGCGCTCCCTCGACGCCTCACCCCTTCCCTGAGGCAAAACACCCCGAGAAGGGGTAATTGGTGTCCCCCAGGTGTCCGCAGACACCCATAGCTCGCTACAAAACACATCAGCGCTGACGGTTGGCACAGGAGGGAGGTGTCACCCGGGGGCTCCCCCCCAAGAGGAAGGCACCTGGTTTGGGGGCCATTTCCACAGGGAGGCAGCAGCACTTGACCCGGCAGAAAGGCACACACCAACACGTTTATGTCTGCCAGCTTCATTGGCAGGAGAAGGTGAGGTGGCACCTCCTTCCCTCCCTCCTGCAATAATAAAAACACGTTTTCTGAGGTAAATACCTTCTAGTTTTACAGGCTGGCGGTCTCTCATGGTCACAGGGGCAGCTGGTTGCGGCTACAAAACATCTTTATGACAATGTTCATTCCTTTGGTTTTTTCCACGTGGCATCAAGCAAAAGAAGAAAAACCCCAGCCATGCTGAAAAATGCTGTTCCACATCACTTATTAAAAATGTTTCTCCTTTTTAAGCAAGGTAGTTGCAACTGGCTCAGCTTTACGTGGTAGTCCACAAAGCTTTTGTTACTGAGTCCAGGAGGGAGAAGAAAAGGACTGGTTTAGGCTGTCAATGTTTCCCTTAGTAAGTTTCTGAAAGTTTCAGATTCTGGAAATTTGCCCTGCAGAGCTGATACTAATCAGGCATGACTCACTCATTAGTAACCCTCTTTTTTTTTTTTGTTGCTTGCTTACTTGCTAAATTGATGAGACTACAAATCCTGGCCAAACATCCCTACTGAAACAAACTAGAGAAATCTCTGAGACTCAGGATGCTTACTGAAATAAAACATAAATATGTGTGCTGTTACAGCAAGGAGTACAGTCTTCAGTCTCATTGTGGCCAGATCAATAGCAACCGGCAGACAGATTTACAGTTCCTATGGACTGTGAACCTCACAGCTTTTTGCCCTATACAGGAAGAAAATGAACACATGTCATTTGTTTCTATTTTTAGCACCTACATTCTCAATCCAATATAAGGAGAGGCCCAACCACAGCAATTATCTCAATGTCACCTGGCACAGTCATTTAAAAACTGTTTTCACTGCAAAGGGAGAGGTAAACGTGTCGCCACGATCCATGAAAATACGTGTTTATGCACTTCCATTTTACAGCACTCATTTTTGCCAAGATTCAGTAGCTGATGTGCACAGCCATAAACACTACTGGTTTGGTAAACAACATGAGTATCCACAGCACGTACTGAGCTCCCCATACTCTGGGTCATTAAATATTGGAGCCCATAGAAAACCTGCAGTGAGTCTCCTGGAGCTCTCCAAAATATCATTTGGGAGTCCGGAAGGAACGTCCCCGTCCACGATGCATTGGGAGGGACACTGCATATTTCATTCCTCTTGAAATATTTATATATGTGCTTCACGTTTGAGTAAAGCTGTCCTTTTCATCAAAGTAGAAAGATTACAGCACAGGGAGGAATTACCCTAAATCGGCAAGCATCTTTGTCCATTAAGTAACACAAGGCTCGAAAGGAGAATTAAGCGTCTGGCAGCCAGGATCTTGGCTCCACTGCATGGGAGATTTCATAACAATATGTTTTGAGATCAATTAAAAAAAAAGGAAAACAAAAATCAACTAGAATAGCGTGTCACATAACACTGGGTGCTGAGGAGCCTGGAAAAGCACATTAAAGCCAAAAAGTTTGGATGATGGTGAAATGGCCTGCTGTCTTTGGGGAAAGACGTTTCTCCCTCCTCCTGGTCCCACACCCACGGCCGTGCCTGCTCCTCTGTAATCGCACCGACTCAGCTGGTCACGGGGCTGCATTGTGAAACCTTGAGGGGGGGGAGGTGTTTTAATCCAAATATATTCCCTGATCCAATTGGCAGCCAAGCCTCAAAAATTAGCTGAAAGGGGGAAAATACCTAGACCCAACATTGCCACTGAGCAAACGTATTTTCAAACCACTGCCTAACTGCGATGCCCCCGCTGTGCTCGGTGCAGCTACACCCTAAAAACCACAGTGAGGAGTAAGGCAGGAGCTCACTTACCAGCCCTGCTCCCCCCGAGTGCAGGCAGCTCGACCTTCCCTGAATCTGTGCACCACGTCGGGCAAAGTGTTAAGCCTGGGGAGGTTTCCCGCCTGATGCTGCCAGTTAACAGGTGCCAGCAGGAGTAACAGTGAGCGTAGCACTGTCCTGGGGCAGGGGCTGCAGGGCTTCGGTGTGCCTCAGCCTGCTACAATGGTACGAAAACTGGTCCAGCTCTAAACTCAAATCTCCTCTGTCAATCGTCAGGTTTAATAAAGTCTCATTAGCACAAAATCCTCCCATGAAGCAACTCTCCCCCCAGCCTGCCGTGACATCCTCCTCTCAGGCTTCACTCCAAAGCAGCCTCCTTCCCTCCCGCCCCATGCAGTCTCGTTGGGCCCAGGACCACCCCCCCGTACATCCCTGTCCCCAACGGGGTTTACGGGACGGGGCGAGCATGCTAGCTAACACAGGCTAACCAACTCCTTTGCAAAGCGAGATAGTGGGGAAGCTCACGTTGAAGACAGCCCACCTTATTTAAACCAGCCTCCTTTCCATACCTCTCTCTGCCTGCAGTGGCTAGCGTGGCGTAACGCTAAGCCCACGCCAGCACCCCATCTTGTTTAGAAGCACCTTGGTCACTCTCAGATTGATATGTATTTTATTTTATTTTTATCTCTTTCTCCCTTTTCAGCAGGTCCTGTTGCTTACAGCCACAGACAGGAGGCAACAACACTGTCAAGCAAGGATGCAAATCAACCTGATGCCCCGCCATCCTGTGTTATGACCTGATACAACCTTATACATTAACAGGAACTGGTTCCTAACAGTACCCAGACATGCTGTTCCCAAGCTTTTGTTGTTGTTGTTGATGTTGTTGCTTTGACAGGGCCTGCTGGGAAAGAGGATTTGGCATCCAGCTGTTGAGACAGGTAGTGGGGTGCCAGATTAAAAGGAGTAACCTCATAAAAATACACTTTTTAAAGCACTGACAATGGAGCAGACACTAATTACATCTGCCAGTGTGACTTTCAGGGAGTACGGTCCCTGGGCCACCTCCAGCATGCACGGTAGGATGAAGCAGGACATGAGGGACCGCATCTAAACACAGATGTACAACCTCTCCTGGATGGCTGGTTGTGCTTGGGTGAAACTAAGGAAGCCCTGAAAAATTTGATTTTAAAGTTGTTCTGCAGTTTGCTTCGTTAGAAAGGAAGCAGGATTTTAATGTTTCAGGTCTGTAAAGCTGAGCTTTGTTACAGCCACAGTAGTAAATTGTTGATATTTTTGTTGTTCATCTGAGAAAGAGAGCAAATGCTTTTGATTGCAGCTGTTGTCAGTGGCACATACACACTTTAATTTGGTCTAAATCTGGAATAACTTTTTTGCCTACATATTAAAAAATACTACCTTCACTCAGCATCGTGATGCAAATTATTAGACCCAGTGTACAGCCCTTGCAGTGAGTTGCAGAGCATCAAACATTTCTCAAGGGCTGATTACAGGGAAGTTGTGCGTTGAGGGCATTGGTGTCGTGTCACTTGGTGACACGAATTCTTGTTGCCTGATTTTTTCCGTAGGTAGTGTGATATGCATGACAGCCAGAAAAGAGAGTCTTTTAAAAGGATTCAACTCTCATTTTTTATCAAGTTCAAAATCGTTTCTTTTTTTTCCAGGCTATTTATTCATTGCTGTCATAGCAATTGGGTTCACTGGAATAAAAGCTGACTGGGGGGCTACCGCATTTACAGTTATGGAAATGAGCTACGTACATTGGCCTTTTCTCTAGCATTTGCCTGTTAATTAATAATTGGTACATTGCCAGGAGCAAAGGAGAAGTAGGAACGAGTCCCAGGTTATAAAATCATCAAGGTTATCTTGCTCTTCCTGTTTCACAGTAGCAAAGCAAGAGCGAGAGAGGTCAGACACAGCCAGGTTGCGTGGAGATGGGGCCCGGCCACGGGGTGCTCACCCCTGGGGGCCATGGGCTGCTCTCCTCGGGGTGACATGTCGCAGTGCGTCCTGTCCTGCCCCGCCACGTCTCCTGGGCTTATTGCAGCAGCTGCAGGCACATCTTCCCCCAGCTACCGGAAAGCAGTGGACACAGGATTTTCCCTTGAATCTGTGTATTGCCGGGGATTCCCAGGTACCTGCTTGCAGCCACCCTTGTGAACATGGTCAGTGCCTCCTCCCCCGCAGCAGCTCGCCGTGAGGGACCAGCACCCACCTCATCAGAAACACTGACTAGCTCCTTCCCACAGGGAGCACCTGTAAGTCCAGCATGGCTGGTAGTCATTGACATTATGGAAGTGCTTGGCCCAGACCCCTCACACCACATCCCGTAACATTAATGACATCTCTTAGCACCACAGCTCCTGCACCAAAGTGTGCACCCGCTGCCTGGGCCAAAAATACTGCTGGCTGCAGGCACACACGTACTGAAATGCTTCCCCACCTCTCTCTTGTAAATACTCACCTAATTCTCCTGGGTCAAATGCCTCTGTAAGGCCAGTGCAGCTGGAATTAATTTTCTGCGATGGACCAAAGCTTATCCAGGACACAGGTCTATCTGATTTTTGTGGACAGACTGGTGTGGCTAGAGGACACCTGGAAAGCATGGGACTAACCTGAGTGTGCTTCTGTGACCAAGGAGGATAAGAAAGCAAGATAAGAGGTTAGAATTTAAATAATAACAGGAGCCTAAAGACTGTTCCTGCGGTATTCAAGCACTGTAGCAGCAACCCTGATTTTCAAACACTGAAGATAAGAAAAAATAAAAATGCAAAGATGACGTACAATTGGAGCTGGAGCATCTCAGTTCCTCCAGGAACAAACCTGTTTCTTCCCACCCAAATGTTTGAGCCTGGAATTCAGCCAAGCAAAGAGCCTCTCCCACAGTAGGCAAGGTTTGTCAGCAAGGCTTGCCAGCAACCTGAACACAACATTTCAGTGGTCTCCTCACACAGTCGTTTCCCACACTTTCTCCCCCTGACACATGCATGCAAACCAGCCCAGCAAGAACAGTTGCTACAGAGCTGTTTTGCTCCACTTCCCTTTGTTTTCATGCCTTGGTGAGATGGGGGAGATGCGAGTGGTATGTTCAGCTTTGGCCAAAACACTCAAGTTGAAGAGATTGGCACATCTATCCATGTCCCCCGAACGCCACTTTTTTTTTGGAGCATTGCAGCTTGCTCTTGCAGGCAAAGCAGGGCAGGATAGTGATGGGGGAAAGGAACTCACCCCTGCTATGTTGTGTGCTGTCATTTGCAAGCTGTGGGCAGAGCTGCATTGTGCTCATATTGATTCACATTTGCCAAGAATAATTACTCTCTCAGCTGCTTGGATTAAAGTCAGTGTTTCCCTGCTCTAGAAGGACATACCTGCCTTTTTCAGACAAAGGCTGTGGTAACTAACAGCATTTTCCTCCCACTGAGGCTCCTTTTCCTTGCAGACAGAAGGCACAGCAGTGCAGAGTGCAGGCAAGAGGATGGAGAAGAATCCACTTGAATTCCAGCTTCTGTATCAGCAGAAACCAGACAATAATTATTTTGCAAACACCAAAAAAGCCCGCTACGTACAAAACATCTTTTTTGTGTCCTGGAAATGCGAGCCCCTTACACCTCTCCTTACCTCGGTTCAGAGGCATCCTACAGTGTTTTGCAGCAACACCTGAAGAGCTGCAAAACTGGAAACTGCCAGGCAGCAGAGGCTGCAGCCGAGTCTCTTTGAAGGTGAGAAAACTGTTTATACTTAGGAAAAAATGTACTGGACCTGCTTCAGCTGAACTGCTTCCATTTTGCTTTTATTTTTTAGCAGCAGCAGTTTTAAGCACCAGCAAAATCCCATCTGTGGGAAAATCACCAGTCCTCACATGTCACTTAGATTTTTTAAACCATCTTGAAATCTCCTGGACAAGGCTCTGCTGCTTGAGTTCCCTTGGACGCTCACAGTGCCAGCTTGGGTAAGGCAACCCCAATTAAAACCAGTCCTGTATCTGGAAGGGTGCCGACGTCCAAGCTGTCTGTTTCTGGGTGGCAAAGAAAACTAAGCCAACACCGTACGCAGGAGGTTTTTAAAGATGCTCCCAACCTTTTGGCAAAGTGCTTGCAGCCACCACTGGAATAAAATCCTGCTCAGCCCACAGGGGTTGCAGACCAGCAGCGGGGGCACTGCAAGTGTTTTGCCACCAGGGCTTGGGGCTGGCACTCCTCACTGAGGGCTCCTCCTTTGGGTGGCATGAGCAGAAGGGTCTCCAAAACCAGGGTGAGGAGAGTGGCCCTGTCTCAAGGGGATAGCGGTGGCTCGCTCCTGGAGCTCCAGGGTTGGGGTGGGACCTAACTGGGCTGTTTTGAATCTCCCTCCAAGGCACTCATCAGGCCCTATCCAGAGGGAGATTTGTGCCAGCTCTTTGGGGACCCTGGCAGGACAGCAGTTACAAGCCCTGGTTTCAGTCCCGCTGCTCCCTGCATCCTCTGTGCCAGCCCCTGGGTACAGGCACCCTTCCAGCACATTGGGCACCCAGCTTGCAGAGCACCCAGGGGCCTCACTCCCTGCTCCGCACCATCCAGCTGCTGATGGCTTCTCGCAGGCACTCAGGGCTCATCTGATTTCCCCCAGGCCCCGCAGTTCCCCTGTAACCTTTTTACGTGTATATATGCTCATAAAAGCCACCTCGGAGGCCACAGGCTATTTGCTGTGCTGCATTGCTGAGTTACACTCACTTACTACTGCCCGGACCTCATTGCACTGAGCGGAGGCCAGCAGTATCACCTGGGGTGCAGGATGTGGCCCCCAGTGTATCAGAATTACAATATATCAAAGGAGATTAGAAAGCTTTTATCTTGTTATTGTAGGATCTGCAGATAAACTTCAGAAATAAAAAACAGGGCAAAGGGAAATTAAATAATCCACATATCTAGTTTTAATATCCAGCCTCTTACCTACGGGTGACTGAAATATGACCTGGAGGGAAGATACCTCCTGAATTAGGGACTGAGATCAGCAACATAATCAGAATAAATGAAGGGTTTTCTTCATGCTGCTCAATGGAGAAATCCCTCTGACGTGGATGTGCTCACTATAAATAAATAAAACTTCAGAAACCAGCACGCAGCACAGATGAGATCTAGCCTCGTAAATTAGTAAACCACTGCCCCATGTACGAAATCACTGCAGGTTTTGTGCCTGATTCTGTACATATTTAACCTCCCCCATGTAAATAGTCCTCTGAAGTTAATGGAGCTGTACTAATTTGCAATGGCTGGGGATTAAGCCGTCGGGGTTAAGCATTTCTGCCAGCTCTGATTGCAGCACATTGTAGTTACAGGGCTGTAGGTTGACGCTGCAATGTTCCTGCTTTGGAAAAAAACCATCCGTTGCCATTACACTGTGTTGCCGGCGGCCCCATGGCGCAGCCCAGGTACAAGCACGCTCCCTTCACAGGCCACGTCCTCGGACAGAGAAATCCCATTCCTGCCCTGCAGAGGAGGGTGCAGACATTTTGTTGGATACCACAACATAAAGCTCATTTCTCTCTTTCATTCTCACTGGGGACATGCCAATGTTTTCCAGAGACCGTTTCCTTACTATTATGCTGCTTGCAAGCATCTTAATTTAAATCGCATTATAGATGCACCAAGGCAAAATGATCTATCCACAGCCTAAATAATAAACTGGAGTGAAAACATCCTTGGGCTGCGAGAGGCTAGAACAAGCACTAACTGAAATGTATAAACTTACATAACATTATTTATAGAAAGCAGCCCGGTTGTCAAAGGCCCCAAGAGAGATGGAACATGGGAATGTTTGTTCTCCCCGCAAAGAAAAATTAATTATGTAAGTTTATAAATTCCAGTTGCTTTGCTTGCTCATCTCCTGATGTGCCTAAGGACTGCTTGAAAGGTATTTATGGTTCCCGGCTGCTGCTTCTTGATGGCATTTTTTAACCTTGTACTTCTGCAATGCTGTTGCCTCGTAGGATCTTGGAGCGGCGGATTAGCTTTACACACTGTGTTCCTTGGCCATAGAAAAATGCAGATTTGTCCTGAGTTTCTGCAGTAGCAAATTTATTTTAAGGGTGTGCCTGGAGGAGGCCAGGGCTCACCAAGCCCCTAGATATTTTGTGAAGGGTGGTGGGGCAGCTGCCTTGTTTTGGGAGCATTGGGAGAGCCCTGAGCCATTTGCAGGCAGCTGGGATCAAACGGACACCTCTCTCAGCTTGAACCTGCCATGGCTTTGCTTATTTTCTTCTTTCACTGCCAAGAACAGAGATGCCATGAAGACTCTAATGCTCTACATGGTTTGATTTGCAAGGCAGGAAGAGTGCCACTTATTACTAAAATGCACTATATCATATAATTTCCTGGTAATGCTGTATTTGGCCAGGGCTGCCAACTGGCCAGAAAGCTCAGGAAATATGGCAAAGAAACTATGTATCATCAAACCCAAATGATCAATGTTTCCTCCCAGGCTCCGCTCAGAAGCACTATGGCTTTGGGTTCTGTGCTGCGATTGCTGTTTTTCCCCCCATCCACCCCTGTAAACTGTCACTCCTCAAGGGTCTGAGACACTTGCCAGCATCCAAAAATGCCATTTATTCAATTACCTGGTTTTACATATTCTCCAATACCATCTCATTACAGAAGGTAATGGCTGAGTGCTGGAGTTTCAGCGTGGGCGGCCACTAAGTGAATTAAAATGCAAGGTCTATGTCACCTGCACTCAGGGGAGATAAGAAACAAGAAAACATCTTCGGAGAAATATTTCATACCTCCCTGTTGGCCGATGTCCTCTGAGAGCACCGCATTTCAGGGACCTCCCCTTGGGTCCTGCTTGCTGCAATAACGCTAAGGGCCACCGGCAAAATGCCCTGGGGCCAAACACCCCAGGCAGGCTCTCTGTCCCTGGCTGCCCCGGCCCCCTCCCTCTGACGTGATTTCAAACCCATTTTCCTGCAATTTCTTGCATTTCAAGATCTGCCTTGCTACCACCAAAAGAAAGGAGGAAGGGCAAGGGACAACAAGCTCAGGTGATATCCCAAAATAATCTTACCCAAGTGGTACTGGCAGTTCAGAGGTGGATTTGCACCAGATGAGGTTGCAGCTGCATCCCCCTTGCCACCCTTTCATGGGAGGTGGCACATCGTGTCCTCTGGGGACTCCGGTGGCCCTGGGGATCACCCATGGGATTCATGCTACTGGGAAAAGGCATTTTGGTTGGTGTACGTGTATCCCTTTTGAGGAAAGGGGGACTTGTCCACAGCTTTGGTGAGGCTTGGCTAAACCAGGGTGACTTTTATGGGTATAAACAACTTTATTTTGCTGCACTGAGGGAGAAAGCATCGATGGTGACAGCTGCCTGTCTCCCTGCACCATCACCTTTACCTGCTGACACAGTGAGGGAGGCCCAGGAGTGCAGTTCTGGCCTCCATGTTGGATTAATGGCACCCTGAGCCTTGCTTCCCCGGGATTTGCGAATAAATTAAGAGGCAGATTTTAACAGGCCCGGCTCCAAGGTGAGGAGTCGTCTGTTTTTTTCGGTCACAAGCCACATGAAACATAAGACATTAAGAGGTTGTCAGCGGCTGCTGCAAAGGACCACTGCATTCCCCCCTGCCCAGACGTCGCCATGAGGTACCGCCTTCTTAAAAAGGCTCCCTCTGTCCCCAGCACTGACTGAGCGCCTCTTTATAAATATTTGGAATAAATGAATAGACTGTTGAAATTCCCCAGAAGGCGAAGGAAACATTTCCGCGAGCAATGTGTGGCAAGCTTGAGTCATCAGGTAAAACTTCTCAGAGACTTGCGCATCTAGAAATGGTCAGTAAATATCTAAATCAGGAAATCTCCTCAGAAAAATGGTAAGCAATTTATTTTATCAATAGATAGCAAAGAACTGATGTACAGAAAAGAAAATCTCTCAAAATATCAACCAGTTTATCAAAAAGTTAAAGCACAATAAAATGTGGGGTTCATGGACTCCAGCGAAAACCCTCCTGTGAAACACAATAAAAGCAAAAACATTGATTCTGATATTTACACTTTCAAAAAGGACCTGTAAGAAAGAAAAATAAAAAAAGAAATGTAAAATAAAATGAGACTAAGTGACCTGAACAATGGGAAAGTAAATCAACACCTATATAAAATAAGTATGCCTCACCGTCTGCTGCTTTCCATGGCCCAAAGCTTTATGAAATACAGCGCTTGCTTGGCTTGGGTTTGGAAAAACCTGGTGTGCCTAAACTATTATTTTTTTCAAATACAGATATGCCTAGAAAAATACTCCAAAAAATCAGCAGTTCTTGGAATATGTGGACCAAGAAAAAAGAAAATTGCACTAAGAAGAATTGTCTTGCCAAGCAGAGAGCGAGTCCAGGGCTTTCCAATTGTGTAATGTGTGATTGAAGGTGACAGCACTTGCAGATATTTTAGGGAGCACCAGATCATAAACGAGTGGCAACTTGGAGGAATTCCCAGAAAACAAGAAGTGATTGCATGAATAAATTGCAGGGAATTTTAGTGGTCCAAAAGGTCACATCTGAGGAAGAACCTACTGAAGGTTGCAACAACATGTGGCTGCTGCTTCTGAGTCTTCAGTAAGAAGCAGCAGAGCTTGGAATGGGCTGCACATCTGGAGTTGCACATCTGGAGTCGTCACATACATGGTGCCAGAACTGCTGCAGCAGCTCTAGCGTACTGGAGGGCAAATCCACCATGGCTTCGGCAAGCTGTCACCCAGGAAAGCGCCAGCAAAAGTGGGACCGGAGGAAATTGCTGGTGCTGCTGGGTGCTCTCCCCTGCTTGAGCAGCATCTACCTGGATGCTCCCTGCCCTGCCTCCACCAGCGTGATGCAGGCTATATTAAATATCCAGACTTTGATTGAAACTAAGCCTGCCCCAGGCCAGTGGCACATGGCAGTCCCACTTGCAAGTGGTTTTTAGTTTTTAGTAGACCAGGAAGGATGGAGACCGGGCAGATTGCAGGCAGGTATACCTGCAGGGGGGCAGGTACAAAAGGGAGTTTTCTGAGGTTAAGGATATTGGAGTGTCGCATGAGTTGTGTCCCAGCTCCTTCCCTGGCTGCTTTTGAGGACCAGGCAGGGAAACCTCTCCCAGGTGGGACTCAGGCAGGTGCCCTCCTTCAGCCCTTCCTCCTGCTGCTTCCCCATCTCCCTCACTTTCCTCCTTTGGCTGTGCTGAGCTGCTCATGTCCCTGCTGTAAATCTACAAACTGCCGGCCAGGCTCGACTGGCAGCTCGGGGCACGCTGCCATGTGGCTGCTCCCCTGAAGGAAGGAGGAAGAGGAGGGGGAAGTGATGGCCCTGGTGTCACACTGCTGGCATGGCTTAGCATGCAGGCACAGGAGCTGGTGCCATGGCAGGCAGCAGTGGCCTCCAAAACAGTATGAGGCTCCTATGGCCAACAGGGCTGGGCTGGGATGCCTGCTCAGACGGATCCATGCAGGAGGCCAGCATCCATGCCTAGCCCTAGCCACAGCAGAAGCTGCCCGGCCGTGTGTTCAGGCCAAGTCTGGTTTACATCTGGGCTTTGGGGAAGGAATTTGAAATCTCTCCTGAAGGGCATAAGGAGCAGCTTTCATTTGCCAACACCACCAAGATATTTAACTGGACCATCGATAACAAGTAACATCCATGAATCCCAACAAAAGCCATGGGTGGTTGTGTCCTTCAGTCAAGGAAGCAAAGCAGAGCAGCATTGGAGGCCTCTTCTCCTCCAAGTTCAGCCAAAAGTGGCCAAGAGGTTCAAAACTCTGTCGGGAGGGACAGATGGACGGACACGTACATAAACCATCTCAGCAGGAAGGCATGCATGGTCCTGCTCACAAGGGAAATCTGTTCTCTGTGCCCCAGTAGCAGCTGGGGATTACAGCAATCTGGGGAAGCGCAGCATCCTCTTTCCCTGCTCATGGCAAACCTCATGAAGCAGAAATGATTTTGCTGCCCAGTAACACTCCCTGTGCCCTTACCAAGGGCCGGGCAGAGTGTGGTCCTCAAAACACTCAGCTTTTTTTTCCTCATTTTGCACAATAGTTTACAAAGATCCACCAAGAAGAAAATCAGGATCATTAGATGTGCAGGGGAGGATTAGGAAGAAAGAGAAGCAGCCACCCATAAAAACATGCCTCTTTTTAACTTCACACCTCTACTAGGAAAGTATCCAATTATTTCTTAAATGACCCCAACGTTTTTTGCCTCAGCCTCCTTGCCTGGTTAGCCATTTCACTTATTTATTATTCTCTGCATGAAATAATACTTCCTGACATCTGTTCCCAGTTTGTTTCTCTTTAATTTCCATTTATAGCACATTTTCCTATTCTCTGATCATGTTAAAATAAAACAATAAGTATGTTTGACACGGTGCAAGTTACTTAAGATCATGATCCTTCCCTGACCTCGATTTTTTTTTTTTAAACATGCTCTAAAACACAGAAAAACATTTTAATGAACTTTGATGAAAAAGCAAGTGGAAAGCTCAGAGAATCGGCAACCACTCGGCATTTCACACCCGCACTGGCAGCCGGTTACCCAGGGACCAACGTGAGGATCGGTTGGTGGTTACAGTCCAGTTCCACTCTGACAAGTATCAGCTGGAAGCAGATGGGGAAAGCGAGGAGCTGTGGGCTGCGCAGTCCCTCCACGAGATGGAGGGGAGAACCAGGTGGCTGTAAGAGATGAGGTGGCAGTGGGACAGGCACGGGAAAGGACATGTTAATTCCCAATGCAGTGATACAAACTGGCTTGAGTGATGTGTTCCCTTCTGACCAGACAGATGGGAAAAGGTGCCCATCCCTTGCTCTGAAGAGAGAGTTTGCTTCCAAGCACAACCTGGCAACTCCACAAGCAATAAATTCACAAGGAGAAGCAATGAGGAGTACTTCAGTTACGGCACAAGAACATTTTATGTTGTCATCTCTATCTTGGTACAAGCCCTCAATATAATTTTAGCTCAGGAGGAGGTTGCTTATGAAGCTAAAATAAAATGGAAAGAATCAATGTAGCCTCCACGAAATGTGTGTGCATACCTTCTGGTTAAGTAACAAAGCAAAACAGCGAGCCGGTGTCACCTCCAGCTGGTCCGTCACCATTTTATGGACTAGCAGGCAGTTCTCCAGTAGGGACCATCATGTTCCATACGAATGGTAGCCTGCTCAGAACAGCCCCTCCAGGTCCTCCTGCACTGATAAGCCGGTAAGTGTGGTTATACATCCTGCCGTGACAAGGCCGACAAGGTTGCATCCCTGAGCGGAAACATCTGAAACTGAAAACACTTCTGCTCAGTCCTCTTTCGCTGGAAGCGTAGTGGTTGCTCTGCACTTTGGCGTTAGGGCAGAGAGATGTGGGTGCCCGTGACAGCCAAGAGCCACAGCAACCTGGGCAGTTCAGATCGTGGTGCCCTGCACGTAC
Source organism: Aquila chrysaetos chrysaetos (assembly GCF_900496995.4). NCBI lineage: Eukaryota > Metazoa > Chordata > Aves > Accipitriformes > Accipitridae > Aquila > Aquila chrysaetos. Next base: position 26,412,005 of record NC_044011.1, on the reverse strand, counting down.
CTTATCAGCCTCTGGAAGCTTTCTTCACAGAGCTATTTTATCAATAGGGTTTTGACCTGCCAAGTTGCCAAGGGCATTTTCCTTTTACCCAAATCCCAAGCTGAACCCACTAGAAACCCTGGGTTTAACCTGGGGCTTTTTGAGGTCAAAACAAACATCATGACAAACAGGACTGAGAGCAGCCAAGTTAAACTGTGCTCTGACAAAGCGCTGGCCTCTCAAACACACTGTGCAGCTTGGTGCCAGGGCTGCACCACTACAGCCTGAGAGCGGGAAGGCTGATGAGCGTAGGCGGTCTTCAGGGAGGCAGGTCAGAAGTGGCTTTGAAGGCTTGCCAGCAGGTTGCTGGATCAGGCACTCAGCACATACAGGAGGGCTGCTGCTCCTTCTGGGAAACCAGCACCTCCCACTGCCCAAAAATGCTCCCCCTGATTGTCCCCTGGCTCCCCGTGGCATCGGGTAGGTGTGACTGAACGGGCCAGCAAGGTTGGCCACCTCACACCCATGGGAACCATTTAATCCTCAGCAGCATAGAGGCTCACAATTACAGAAATGTATGTTTGTGTCTCTGCTCCCTGAACTTGCTGCACTTCATCTACTTTCCCAGGCTTTAAGCTATAAGCAGGCAGAGTTCATGCAGGTGGATTTGTCCTACATAGCCCATGGTTTGGAAGGATAAACATGAGCCCCCCCCCTTAGTCTGCCTGCTTCTTCTGCTCATTTCTCCCCTGCCACAACTGGCCAATTTACCCTTGCTGTTTATCCAGCCCAGTATTTAGAGGATCTGGAAGACTCAAAAATTGATTGAGGGGAAAAAGAGAAAAACTACACTACACTTGAAGGCCTGATTACACAAAGCTTTACGCAAACAATGCTGCCGCCGCCTTGGAAAACAGGCCTGGAGGAGGGGATAGAGAAAGCTTCACAGTGTGACTTAGCCCATACTTGGTTGAGAATGCATTGTGCAGTTATAATCGGGATTTAACAATCATTCCCTATTTTATGTGCAGAAACAGGAATTAAGAGAAAGTACTGAGGGTCATTCATTTTCTGAGTTGCAATCTCTTTATTTGGTTAAGTGGTCTGAGTCAACAAAGACATGCTCTCCTCTATTTCCGAGAGTTTCTTCAGCATCTGGCTCACCTTGGCCTCATCAAACTCCAGACAGAGAAACTCCGATTCCTACAAAACAAAATTGCAAGAAGAATAGTTGAGAAAGATAATGTTTTTTCAGGCATACAGTGGAGGCAGGATAGCGAGTTCTGGTTTCCTGACGATTTGTGTCCCATGTCTCCTTTTTTCCTGGTACCACTTAAATAACCTCAGTAGAACCAGAGACTGGCTCCACACCTACCGAGCGAGAGCAGTACATGCCAGCTGGCCAGCCAGCGGCTGCCAAAGAGGACATAGGAAGGCTGGGCTCTGCCCACCCCTCCTTTCAATGTAGGCATCAGTTTGGGTATCTCCTTAGCTGCAGACTTTTGCAAAACTTGTATAAATTTAATTATATCTGAGACTTCCACTTTTCTTTCCAGTCTGGTGATCCCCAAAGCTGTTGCTGCAGATGCTGGGAACTGCAAAGCGGTTGGAGCCACTGCACAAAGCTCATCACATACAAAAAACAGATTTCATACAGGGGAAAACAAGAATCCAAAACACAGTCTTGTACAGGACATTGCAGTCTGGAAATTCAGGAGAGTTTTATGTTCCCTTACACATGGGGTCTATTGTCAATATAAACTTAGAAGCAAGTTAAGAAGCAGCACTGATTTGCTCTGAAAAGTCCTGTCACATCTTAAAAAGTAGTTATTCTCTGACAAGATGGATATTGGGATATAGTAAAAGGATCTTGTCAAAGGCCCAGAAAATAAAGAATATATATATGTATATAAAAATAAAAATAAAGAATAAATATATATATATAAAAAAAGTTCAAATGATAGGGAACTCATTAATAAACACCAATGTGAAAAGGCCTCCTGAGATCTCCAGTCCATTAGCCTTACCTACTGGTATGCCTATAGTTACAAACTATTTCCTATAGTGAGTCTGGCAGAAGAAACATTTGAGATTGCCGGGAGCATGACTGTGTACTGAAAGTCATTCCAGGTGAAGCACCAACAGTGATAGAGAAACAAATTGAAAATATTTGGAGATGGAAGTGCAGCCAGCATGGAGGGAGGTTTCCTTATGAGTCATTGGAATAGTTTCAGCAATCAGAATCACTGTATATCCACTGAATTTCTATATGTAACACAGACCCTGTGGTGCTTATAAAAGCAGAAGGGCATCTCCAGGTCTTGTGTGTTTTCTACCAGACTAAAATTTCTATCATTATTTCAAAATACCTTTTTTCCATACAATTAGCATCTACCCAAACCACCGCAACATCATCCTTTACATTTATGGAATTAGTAGTTCATACACAAGGATAAAATCATTGGACAAATTAAACCCATCAACTTTTACTAACCACATTTCAGGACTGTTACAAGCGATTTCCCCCAGGCATCAGGGGTAGTTTTACCTTTTACCGTCTCTTGTACTTCCAAGGATTCATGTATTGTTTCATTTTTTGTAAGAACCAAACCAGCAAGTGAGATATGAACCAAAATGTTGACAGAAGAAGCAAGAGGATCATTTTGTGTGCAATTATCACAAAAGGCACTGCCAGAAGAATGCTATCGGGAAAGAAATGAGGTGCCAGAAGTCAGTGATCAGGAAGCCGAGCATGTGGAAGTCCATGAAGAAATTTGTGCCAGGGCTTCTGCCCGGACATCAGTCACAAAGGGAACTACCACAGTTCAAGGCAGAAATTAAAACGGTGATTTAAACCTTAAAACTTGAAACTTTCTAAGAAGGAAGACCTCATACAATGAGAGCAGCATACACTTTAAGCTTTTTTTTTGTCTTCAAATATCACTGCCTCTCCCCTAATGCTGGTACTCAAGTGCTGGTAAGCAACTTACGGTAGCTCCACTGGATGAGTCAGTCTTCATGAAACATTTATCATCTCATCTGCTAACGACCAAATCAGCCAACAGACCAAGGTGCAGAGACCAAGTTATGTATTGATGTGGATGTGGATGCTTCTGATTAGAAAAGGTTTTGTAGAATTAAGGGGAATTTTGATTGAATGATGAATCAAGTAAAGTTCAGTAATGGTCATGTAACTAAATATATACCATATAGACTATAGAGTTGACTATCAGGAAAGGCCTCTGCCTGAGCAAGCAATTACGCTCATAAACAACATCCTATTGGAAACTATTACTGTAGGTTATGGAATTTTTTTAAATTAATCGTACATCTCTATAATATTACTTAGTACATTCCAAAACACCATGAAAGTAGCATTAAACATTAGGGATCAATAACAACACAAATATGAAATCTAGGACTTGGAAGCAAGTGCCCTCTCGCACCGTTTTTCTTGTCCTTGGCAACGGTTATTGACATGTCTCATGGAAAATACCTTGTATAAAATATCTCTGCAAGCGTAATTACAGCAGAGCATAATTACAGCTGGTCACTGTGCAGAAAGAAAATGTTTGGTGAGGATTTTGACAGCTTAACTCCATTTGGCAGTGGGCTTTATTATATTTTCCTGTCTGATTAAGAGTGCACTGAAAAAAATCCAGGTTGGATCTGCCTGAAGAAGATGTGTTTGCAGGAGATTGCATAACAAAGCCTGAACAAAACCCTGAAATACCTCTCTATACATTCCTTGATTAGGAAGCACTGGAAAAGTCAAATCTCAAGCAATCCATTAGTTAAGGCCCGAGACTTTGTGAGGCATTGGACTGAAACCAGATCGCAGACTCTTGCTGGAGTAAACCATTCTCCACTGAAATGAGCAGAAACAGGCAGTGTTAGCCCAACTGGTGCAACTGCAAATTGGGACTGCAAAGCCAATGCCTCTTCAGCTCCCCCAGCTTTAGCATCCTTGTTTTCCCAGACCTCACTGGGAAAAAGTTTTGAGCTCACTTTCACAGAAGCACTACTGCAGAAGCAGCTTTTCTCACCAACTTAAAATCATCCCCTTATCTGTAACACGTTACAAGTCTTGTTTCACGGACAACATCTGAAAACGGGTCTTCTCTCCATAACTTCATCTCTCTTTCCTCAACACGAGTGCCACAGCCATGGGCTGATTTCTGTCTTGACCTTTTAGGGAAGGGAACGAGTGGCAGCACTAGGCTAAGCAGCCCTGGTTCATAGTCCTTGACAGGACGGACTCCAAGGCCAAACTCTTAGTTGACTTCTGTGGCTTTCCAGCCACGACTGCACGCCAAGTCATGTGAGCCCATCGACAGACTTCCCCAGGCCAGGGTCTGCCCATGCAGCCTTTAAGCTCTGTATAAGATGATTTTATGGCTTAATCACACGGTAAGTGTGAGCAGACAGGAGAAGACCGAAGCTCCCAGCTCTGGTGGAGATGTTTTAGCACAAGCCTAAGGCATAAGGAGGCTTTTTCTTTTCCTCTTCAGGTTTTGTCAGTTAAAAGGAATGTAAATTGAGCAAAAGGACACTCTTGGATTACACTAAGTCTCTTCATGCCATTTTATAGAAGTGTAAGTGTACTCATAAAGCATAGTCTTATCTGTAAAGCAGCTAAAACTTTCCTATGTGGATTGGATGGTATCTAAATAGTTATCACACCCTCAGGTGGACCAACCTAAAATGTGACCGAGAGGGCTGTAAATCAGGCTGCTCAGAACTTGGCTTTAGTTTTATTTAATGCTTCGTTAGCTTATATCCTCCATAAAGTTCCAAAGGAGGAGAAAAAAGAAAGAAAAAAGAAGATGAAGCTGTGAAATTAAAACTTCTCATCGCTCCCCTAAGATGTCCTTCAGGAGCAGGACAAATTTGGTGTCTCTGCTCCCTTCTCAGCAAGAAACAAGGCATCCCTTTTGATACTTCCTACTGTTATAGAAATTTTCAGCCCACTTGGATCTCTTGTAGTTAAGCAAACCCAAAATGGAATGAGTCGTTCATTAAAAATAAACCCAGAAGCTAACAAACACTCACTTATCAGAAGCCACCAAACACGCAATGATGGCACCGTGAGCCCCTTCACTGGACGGGGACCTGCTGTGGTAAATGTTTCATACCAGAAGTGTGAGTAGCAGTGCCTCGAAGCCCTGAAGCATGGCACGTTTGCCTACTAGACTGAAATCTGGCCTTCAGCTGAGCCCTTCACAGAAACGGATGTGATCTTTGGAAAAAGGCACAAGTGGGGTTGTTAGAGCACATGCGTGTGCAATGGAAACGGCATGTGCATCCCCACCTTCAGGTTGGAAAGCCATGCTCAATGCTCTCAGAAAGGTGTGGGAATGGACATCCATGTCCTACGACCGTCTTGGTTTTCTCCCCACATGCTTTCCCACCCCTCCTCCCATTTCCCTCCTGAGCCTGGGCTATAAAAAGGAGCTGCAAAACAAACATTCAAGAAACACAAACTCCCCCTGCCCCCAGCCATGAATTAGGTCTTCTAGGTTTTTTTTCTTTTTCGGGAACAAGAGCGCGCTGCAAAAATATTTATATGAGAGACAAAAAGAAGCACAACTTTCTGTATCTCAGCAACTACACTTAAAAACCCATGTATTTTTAGAAAACGAATCCTCACACATTCAAACTTAAAAAAACCCTATCGTTCTCTATTGCTTCAGTTTCACCAGCTACTTGAAATGGTTCCCACCAACTTCGATACATCCAGTATTTTTAAGTTCTAGCCACTATACTGGAAAAACAAAAATAAACCCCTCTGAATTGACATATCTTTTTATTCATATTAATTTCCACTTGATTCAGAGACCTCCAAAACACTCAGAATTCAGGGAGCTTGGTCACTGCCAGGACTGCAACGTAAGTTGGTGGTAAATTTGATTTGGATCTCAGAGTGTCTTGACTAAAGCTCGTTCCACAGGCCAGGGTGGTGGCTTGGGGCATCTCCCTACACAGAAGTTAGGAAGTCAGCTTTGTTAGCAAACGCTGGTCATGAGGGAGATGCTGGTACGGGTGCAATCAGTGGGGTGCCGTGCCTCATGCTCACTGGCCCAAAGACAGTGAAGGTTCCTATGTGCAAATATTTGCCTACCCAGGTGGAAACACCTCAGACAAAGCTTTGAGAGAGGTAAGGAGAACACCCTGCCAAGGGGTAGGAAACAAAAATTGCTCAGCAACTGAACAAAGATGCCAAGGTGTTGACGACAGCCACAACCCAGGTGGGTTCAGAAAACCCAGAGGTTCAGGGACTTTTCTTCCATTAAGTCAGAGAAGTGCTGCCAAGCAGAGAGCTGGCTAGCTACCAGGAGAGCAGGTCTCCATGGTTCAGCAGAGGTGTCACGTGCAAAGGGAGAAGGAGCCAATTTCACCTTCACACAGGGAGTGCTCTATGGCATTCAAGGAACTGAGACAGAGAGAAATGCAGGGTTTGTCCAGTTAGGTACTACCTCACATTAAAAGCAGGCACATTTTAAAACTCTACGCAAATAGAATACAGGTGATGCTGCGTGCCCATCCTCATTCTCTGTGGATTTCAGACATGGCAGGAGTGAGCACAGGGTCCACATCCCATGGGAACAAGCCCACTCACAGCTCCTTCAATTGGGGTCCCAGAGGCCACTGGGCTATGGGTGCCACTGCTGAGATGGGCCCACAGGAAAACTGCTTCAGATCATGTGGAAGTGGAAGAGCAGAGATGCCATGAACTGGGACCCACGGACCTTGTCCTGAGTGATCGGGAGGCAAAAAGAAACCTCAGTGACACCCCATGACGGGCAGCCACCAGCCAACGCACCAGGCCCATGCATAAAAGCCTTCTTAACTTGATGTGGTGCTTGTAAGATCATTGTAAAGGCTCTTTGAAAAGGAATTATCCAATCTTGAGTTACCAGAAAAGCAAACTCTTTAGATAGTGAAAAAGCATCAGCTTCTGATGCCTGTGTGCAAACACAGCCAGCCAGCCAGCCAGCCACGTACAGACAGGGACTTCTGTACCCATGCAGCTGCCTCCTGGAGGAATGGGAGTATTGTGGGGTTTTGGGTCTTATCTTTCTGGTACAGGCCACGCAGTCATTTGCTCCACAGAGGTTGAGATTCAACGTAATTTCATTGCTCTGGAAGATATTTTATTCTCCTGGCTTAGGTTTTGCCTTAGAGTAGGATGTTTTAAAGATTTAGCTGTCCCTTGCATAAGTAAAAACTGAATCTATAACGTCACCAGAAACCCAACTTGCCTTCAGACATCCTGGTAGCTTTCACTGTGATTAAGAACCCACATTAATTTTCAGCCTTCCCAGTTTTTTTGGTCAACAAAGACACTAAGTGATTTTGGAAAGGACTAGCTGATAAAATAGTTTTACATCTGCAGTTATGCATTTGCTTGCTAGCAAGGAAACCTTGTTATCCTTATTAACAGGTTTTGATACTGTGGTAAGCAAAGTGCTTTATGGAGGGTTTCTTCTTAATTAAAAGAACTGCAGAAGCCAGAATTTCAATAAAAGTTATTAACAAAAGTAGTAGAGTTCAGAAGTGTTGCCCTTTGTTTTTTGGTCTGAAGCCCAACCATTCAGTGATACATGATTAAAATACAATGGAACTTATTTCTCCACTTCTTAGTTAGGTGTGTGAGAGGGTAAATCAAAGAAATATCTAGCATAATATTTCCTATAAAAATGAATTTTGCTGCTTCTTAACAACTTCTGAGTTCCTCCTGGCTAAGCAATAACTAATAATTTTTTTAATACTCCATGTCACTTTTCCTTCCAGATCACTGAATATTCTGCAGCCAAGCAAATCTCCTACCTCCTCTGTTAACCAGGAAAAACACCAGGTATATATTACATAAGTAATTAAGTGAATCAGTGGCAAACAAAGACTCTGGAGTCATGACTGTCAAACCTCTCAGTATCTTATGTTAGCTTGGATAGTAAAACCAGCAGGGAATACCTCCAAAACGATACAATATTCTACAGTAATATGCCAGGAGACAACCATGTGCAGTTTTCCACCTGAACAGCTGCCCCGGTCTCCTCTGCAGAAGAGGTGGTGGGCCAGGAGTCATCTGCAGATTGCATCTGGCTGACACGCCGCAAGTCAACCCACGCTGACCTGCGGTAGGATGTGTGCAGCAGCGCGGCGGGGGCCTGGGAAAAGATAAGGTGCCCCCCCCTCCAAGCCCAGGGGGGGTTTCACCGCTCCTCTGTGGACGCTGCCGACTCGCCAGCAAGCGCACTCAGCTGCGGGCAACCTCCTGCTGCAAAATCAGGTGCCAGGCATCTTGCTCAGACAGGCTTATTCTTTGTAGCAGGAAAAAGTACTGAAATGTATAGAAGGGCAACCTGTCTTTGGAGGATTTCAGGCATACTTACTTATCTGAATAATATATGGTTTATATTCAGAAGAAATGCAAGGATATATAAAGCCACATACATTACAAGCTAACCATTTTCTTTCAAACAGAATTATCTTTGTAAACACGTATCTAGAAAACACTTTTGACTTTTATTCTAAGCACTCTAAAGAAATTGTGGGCTTTGCTTACATCAAAGCAGCAGGGTCAGGGTTAAATCAGTGATGTATTAACACCAGATGAGTATCTTACAATTCACAATACAAGCAAATTAGGTTGCAAACAGAAAAGCCAGAGGGGGGTAAATGAAACAATCCCGGAGAAAGCTGCTGCTCGTGGTGCAGTACCAGGAGCTGGTCACTAACACACCACATACGCCTGAACTTGCGTTCAGCTTGCATCATACAGGAGCGAGCATGACAGCAAACATGCATGGGAATTCAAAGCACACTCATCTTCTCCAACAACACCTACATGCAGAAACAAATGCCACTTTGTTTCCAAGGCATTAATTAAACAGAAAAGACAACCGATTTCAGAGTAAATCCATAGCCTACCGTTTTTTTTCTCCCCACTTTTGTAAACAAGTATTAAGACATTGGTTATCTGGAGTAAAAGGAAATGTATGCATGGGCTTAGATATAACGTGCTTCAGCAGCATGAGTTAGAATTACCATTCAAATACTATTTTAGCGGAACACTTGCAGGGACTACCCAGGTCACAAGTATAATAGTATTTCAACGGGAAAATAATGGCTAACTACCTTATCAGCTCCCATTTTATACCCTGCTACCCTTATAGAGAGGTACTGATGCTCCCTTTGGGTCTGCTTTTCTCCTTGCTGGCTCAGCACCAGAGCAGGTTTTGCCTGTGTCAGTACGATTCAGCTTCCCTTTCTCACAACCAAGAGGTGCACATTCTCAGTTATCCCTTTCTTTATTGCTTAATCACTAAACAGTTATAATTCTAGTTGAAAAGAAAGTGTCTGGAAATAGCCAGTGAGGAAACCTAGAGAACTGGCAGGGGGTAGCACAGACCTGACAATAATAACTGCACCTTAACTTGGCAAGTAAAAAAAAAATGGAAACCAGTCAAAGTCCTTTAGACCTTTTTTTACACAGTGCTCCATCAGGGTCACTTGGCTAGTTTTTAAGTCAATAGATGTGAAGTACAAGGTGGCTTCGGTCATTCCTCGACACATCAGTGCTGCTGGGAGCAGGGGGAGCGGAGGTGGCTCTAAAGCAGCAACAGCAAGCTGCCTGCCGAGGCCACTGGTTCCAGGGTTAAAAGGAAGCCGGCAAACAGCCCCAGTCGTGCCAGCTACCTGGCCACTGCCAGAAGGTATTAATAGCACGCTCCATGTTAGAGTTATTTCTCTAACACAGACAGAAACAATAAGATATTACCTTCAGGGTTTAGCTGGACCTGCTTAGAGGCCTGCACGATAAAGAAATGCAAATCTTAATTAAAAAAAAGAAAAACAAAGAAAAAAAGGAAAAAGAAAGAAAAAAATTCCAAACACCCTCCCCCATCCCCAAACAGACAAGAGAAAAGAAATTTTAAAAAATTCCAACATAACCTGAAATTCAAACTGGAAATTAGACACTTTTTAAAACAGTGCAAGGATGCATTTTCCTTGGAAAAGGCACATCTAAAAGTCATTTTTGCAATGATGCTGCCAAGCTCTATTGCAGAAGCCTCCCTTCATCACAGACTACTCTTACTTACTCATTACTGTGGGAATTTGCTCTTGTACTGTCTGATGGCAGAAAATAAATACAGTGTGATAAATAAACCCTGATAAACTCAGCATTACTATTACTATTACTTGCTTCCAAGCCTTTCTTTGGAGGGCCTCTCCTCAGCACCTGGTGTACACAATTTAAATGTGACTCATCAGGGCTGCCTGGTTAAGAGGTATTGGGTTTTGTTCTGCTACACGTGCTTTATGTGCAATGCTGCCCCAGATCCCTCTTCCACACAAACGTCTCTGGTAGCTGCTGCTGGAATGTCAAAATACACAACAAGCAACACTTAATCTTGTTGACCATCAGGGTAGAAGAACCCTCCCTGCACTGAGCGCTTCCTGGCTGCCCCAGGTTTGCTTCTCCCAAGAATACCTGCTCATGCCTTTCCTAGCAGGACTGAGGGGAGACTGAGACAGAAATGACCTGTGTAATTCATGCTAAAAAGAATAGTCAAAGATAATGTGTAAGTTACCATGACAATGTTCTCAAAAGTAGGAAAAGATAACCTAAAAAGAAGAAAAAGATTGGATTTGAGCTTATTTCTTCTTCTTCAAAAATCAGGGTAATACCACATTGAACTCGGTGATTCATGCTAAGGGGAAATATATTTCATGTCAGATGTTTATGAGAGCAATTTATTTTTGCTGCTTAGATTCTCAGATTAGGAACACCTGATAAATGGTAAAAAGCAAAAAAAAAACCCAAAACCCTGGGCCGCCAGAAACCAATGCAGGGCAATAAAAGTACAAGATGCTGCACCAAATCTTCTATCACATTGCATCAATCATGATCCCACTGCAAACTTCAGAAGTTATTTTTAGATTCATTAATATTCTGCAAGGTACACTGGGGCATAAGATAATGACAGCAAAGTCTAGATAATTCCAGAAAAATTGGAATGGATGGCAATCCATTGATTTCATATGACCACGCTTCTGACAATACTAAATTCATTATTTTTAATTCAATTCAGAGATATTTTTGCCACAAACCTATAATCATGGCCTTCAAAAACTCTAAGGTAAAGTGCAATTCATTTCCATAATACTATATAAAATAAAGCACGAATATTTGTAACTGAAAGTGCCTTCTCCATTATTTTAGTATTACATGAACCAAGAATCTCTTAAGCGAATGATTATTACATCCCCATAGAAAAAAAAAGTTAACCAGCTTGCGGAATTTTTAATACTTTTAATGTAACATCAAGCCTGTAATATCACAGATTAAATAGATAAAGGATTGTAGAAATTGGAATAATTCCAGAAGCATAAGACTAGGTCTTTGATACTGCACAGCAAATGTAATGTCATTGCTTTTATGTTATCAGCCTACTGAAAAATAGTCTACCTAGTATTTAATACCTTACATGAAAAATATGTATTTATGGATGCAGAGATGCACACACTTTAACCTGCTGGTCTTTGTGTCTTTTGGAAGCACAGGTTTCTTTTCAGAAAGTGTTACAGGAAAAACCCCAAACCATATTTTAATCAGTATAATTAATTAGAAGGAAGTGCACACTGTAGTTCTTATACGATTCACATCAAAGAATTAACAAGAATAACAAAGAATAAAGAATTAACAAGAAAAAAAGACAGCTTAACACTTTTATGCAAGCTTTATATAGTTTCTCTATGGCTATCCTGTTTACAAACTGGTGATATTAACCTGCATTGGTTTCTGTAAGCCTTCCAACTTCCTCTCTTTTTGATTTTTTAAAAATATCAGTTTGATTCGTACCCGTTTCCTTTTTTTGAACTGCTTTAACCTTATGTACTCCCCATATCCCGCCCAGAGAGCAGCATCCTGCCCTGTCTGCTCTCCCTACACAAACTCTGTATTACAGGGGTTACTTATCCACGCCGCCACTTAAAAATATTATACCACAATGCCTAAATACAGAGGCTGACAATGAACAAAGGGTGGATGTCTAACATGGGTAATTACCCTGCGTTTGTGATTAGTGATCTCCTATTTCTTTTCATTACTGAAAGAGCGCTCAGTCATAACCGCTGTGTTCCAGATGCTGCTAGGACACTGCTCATTTATTATGGATGTTGATTAGACCAAACCCTCAGCTGCTTTGCAGAAAACACTGCGAATGTCTCTCCTACGAGGGCAAAACACGTTCAAATACCCAAATGCTGAGCTATTTCATACGGCAACTTGCTGTGGCCAGAAACAAAAGGTTATGAAAGCCGCAGTTCTGCTGGTACCAACGCAACTCAGAAAAAAAGACCTGTTTATGTTGACAAAGTGCAAATTTCATTCTCATTTATGGATGACTCTTTGCAAGATTATATCTGTAACTTTTTATGTGGGCTTATCTGATCGTCACTTGCTAAGCTTGCTTACCCGGTTCCTCCAACACCTTTTACAACGTATTCGAGTAGTTGAGACTCAAGTTACCCCATAAAATGCCTTTCCAAATCTACTGCGGTCACTGGCCATCATGGGAGGTTAACAGAAAGGAAAATCCTTTATGGCTCTCCCTCCCTGAAAAGCGGCATATGTTTAAATGTATATAATGTACATTTTGGCCTCCTGTCTGTTCACAGTTCAAGTCACTAGTTATAAAACTGTGAATTTGATAGGGAATTCCCAGTGATTTCTCCAACCCCATAATCAACCAGCTTCATAAATGTGGAATGACTGAAATGCATTAACAATAATTGTTCAAAAATAGCCTGGTTTGTCCTCCCGAGACACACATGCCAACATTGAGCACCAATACTAAGGTTGCAGTCAATCACCCCCATGAAGCTGCATCGGCTTCATTTCAGCACTTGGTAAACAGGCAAAGAGATGCAGAACCTAAAATCCCTCCGGTGTAGCCACAGTTTGAGAAAACTACCCCATTTTTCAGAAACCTGTAGTGTTTTTAATAGTGCTCCATACCTTTTCAAGGTGGCTCTGACCACCTGTGGTTGTAAGCATATGGCTCTTTGCAGATGTACCCTGCCATGGGCACCCAGAAAATGGCGAACATCTTGTTGGGAAACGACTCCAAAGTACTCAGCTGTGACCAGCTTCACCAAGCCTCATGCCAGGGCTCTGCGGACTGAAATAAGCCAGGAGGTTGCGTTTCACTGTCTTATGCATGAGGTTGTCTCTTACCTTCTGGCAGTGCCCTGTGTCCTACCCTCAGGTAGCCTGTTCATCAGCCTGAACCCAGAGCTGGGTACCTACAGCAGTGCCCAGAGCATGCAGAGGCCGCATTTCTGCTCTGGAACATGCTCGAGTCAGGCAAAATACTCTAGGAGTTGAGCTGCTGGACAAAATCTCTACCAAGGATGCACAAATAAGATTTTCAGAGGGTCCTAAATTTTTTAGGACAATTTTTTTTCATAAGGGCACCAAGAGGCACCTTCTTGACCTTGCTGTAAACCTTGAGCTTACTCTTTCCAAGGTTTTTTTCCCCAAAAAGCATTATAGCACTTCGTATATGAAAAGACATTTAAGGAGAAACCCCTAGAACATTCTTCCCTCCTAGTCTTGATCTTGGAGATGGACAAACCAGTTTGGGGAAGGATTCAGCCTGGCATGGGAAATACTGACCATGTAAACTGGTTAAAGCTGAAGGCCACTAAATATAGGATTGGGTAATCCTAACTAAAGGCACTGACATCACCTTTGCCTTCTTTAGATAGGAATGGAGGTGCGGCAAGAGAACAAACAGTCTTACGATCTAACTCCTGGTGCAGGAATGTAAAGTGAGACATCTCTGTATCTAAACTGATTTCTAAAAAATAATGCAAAAAGAACTACCCCACCCCCCCAACTCCTCTCTGCCCCTACGGACACTATTTTGACACAAAAAGCACATCAAGACTGTTTTCAGTTGAATTCCAGCACCTTTGAAAGCACAGCTGAGCTCGAAAGTCCTTTCAAACCCTAAAATGACAAGCGTGGGATGTTTATTCTTCAACAGGGGCATTTTTCTCCTGCTGCTTGACCAGCTTGAAGTAAATAGGTGTAACAGCATGCAAAATAAATCACTTCACCTGCTTAGTCTGCTGACACTTTCTCAGTGACGCTTGTATGCAACTCTGGTTAGGTCTTAAGCCCAGTTATGTAGAAGAAGGTGTAAACAAGCAGAGATTTAAAATCACCAACTAAGAAATGCATTTGCTTTCTGACTATTCTTTTAACAAACTTTGTTTCCATTAGGGAAGCTTAAAATACCTCCGTGCAGATGGATTGCAAGGATTTATATCACTTTGTGTGCATATTAGGGAGAAAGACCTGCTCTTCACCTGTCCTACAGGCATGGCTGTTTCCTCCTTACAACAACAAGAAAGAGGCAATACAAGCCTAGAGAGCCAGGGACTCTTCAAGGTCGAGGCTTTTTAAGGGAGAATTTAGGGAGAATTTATTTAGGAGCTTGTGGTCAATTTTTGGAAATCATAGAATCATAGAATAGTTTGGGCTGGAAGGGACCTTTACAGGTCATCTAGTCCAACCCCCCTGCAATAAGCAGGGACATCTTCAACTGGATCAGGTTGCTTAGAGCCCCATCCAACCTGACCTTGAATGTTTCCATGGATGGGGCATCTACCACCTCTCTGGGCAACCCGTGCCAGTGTTTCAACACCTTCACAATAAAAAAATTCTTCCTTATATCTAGTATGAATCTACCCTCATAGACTGGTCATCACTGGTCTAACCCCCATTTGGGACATGGTACCTAACAGCTTTATGTGGAATCACGTTAGTATTGTAACAAACACGGTTGCCAGTCCCCAGTCACCCTCAAAAGTGTAAATTAGACTGAAAGTTTCATATTATTTTTCCTCCTTTAGAAGAAGGCTTTTGGGATTATTATGCAATTCCAGTGTCTGCCATAGGATGCAACCTTAGGGAAATAGAGCCTGAAATATTATGTGTAATATTTGTACGTATCTTTCTCCATGTGAATGCCCTAGCACATGCTTACAGATATCTGGCAGGGCTTAAGAGGTTTTAAAAGAAAAAAAAAAAAAAAAAAATACAGCGATACCTGCAAGTTTGCCCAAACTGTACAGAGAAGCATATAAAGACAGCCCTTTGTATCACTGTGAAATTTGAATCAACACATGTATTTAAAAACTTAAGGAAATACACTCAGTTTCTGGCAGGGTATCAGGTTCTCATCTTACTTCTTAATCACATTTTTCTCCAGCTCATCTCAGCTCCCCCACTGCTGGCAGTCCTTCCACTGCTGGTGCTCACAAGGGTACCAGAGACTAGAAAGCTCCATCATCATTTATTCGAACTCTGCTGTGTCAGCTCTTAACTGAGAGACTCTCAGCGGAACCATTGCAAGGTGACGTACTTTCCTCTGAAAGTCCCCTGCAGGGGACTTTAAAGGGTAAATGTCCTTCCTCACTTATGATCGTTGCCTTCCTGTGCTGATCTGCATTTTTCTATTTCTGTCTTGTTTGACAGCTGTACTTGTTTTCTTGCACCATATTTTGTTTGGTTGGTGTTTTAAGCCTGCTCACAGAGCTGAAATATCAGTCTACAGCTTTCTCTATACATGCTTAACTTCCAAATACCTAGGCTAGTTTTTTTTTTTCAGTCTTGTAGCACTTAATTGCAGTATGAAATTAGTCTAAGAAAAAGAAAGCCCTTAGTGGAAGGATCTTCTGCTTTTACCCTAAATGTGGCTTCTCTAGTGAGAAAATTTATCATACCTGGAATTCATATTCACTACATTTTAACCTCTGTATTATCTAACATAGGAGCACTCAGCATCGCAAAAAAATTAGAATCAAGCATCATTCAGCATCATAAAAAAAACCCCTTTTCAGAATCAAGTTTCAACTACTTTGTGACATTATTTACCATTTTCTTAACTGTATTGGAAAGTACTGCATTATAACATCAAACCCTCTGTGCCACTGGGGCATGTTTTTGTTACAGGGTATCACCAAGACTGGAGTTTGCAGACTGCGCATTTAGTTAACTCTTAATTACATAAGGAAATTCCTGTGCTTTTAACTTAACTGTTTATTTCATCAAATCAGTGTAAAACACGTTCCTCTGTTACTGCAATATTTACTGGCAGGAAAACAGGAATGAGCTGTGTTAAGAAGTACTTTTATAGCAACTACATAGACACAGTTCAAGTAATCCGCATTTAAAAATAATCTCCCAGTCAAAGAATACAGTCAAAACCTGAGCAGAGAATACGTGAGCTTTAGGAAGCTGCGTGACTTGGGATCCTGGCATATTCTGGCTGAGAGCACTATCAGCTTGCAGGCTTAATAACTTGGTTAGCACCCCCCAAAACAGATCTCTCTTGCTCCCTCGCAGCTCTTTAATGTTTTAGTTTATCTGTTATATAAAGGATTCAAGTGTCCACTAATGTCCTGTCTAAAAGTATTACGCCAAATATAAAAGCTGAGTGGAAATTAATACCCTAAGACAGTTCAAGTGGCCTTATTTTCCATGACAGCAGGCAGTGCTGGCTCCTGTTGATGACAATAGCTAGAAAATCTTGGCTTTTCGACTCCCATCTATCTTCAGCCAAGACCATACCTGTTTTGGTCAAAGAAGAGACCAAAGATTAAAATTACTCTGAATCAGCATTTTGGAATAAGATGTGTTTAAAACCTTCTTTTCTGCTCCTTTCTGAACCGTGCATACTTGCCCTGTGATCTAAAAGGCACCTGAATTGCCTGAAACAGAGGCGTAGATGAGGGGAGTACAGGGGATGTTGCTGAAATACTTCAACACGCAGAGCTGAACAAAAAGTACAACAGTGTTTATTTTGGTTGCTTCAAGTTTCGCAAGTGTTTAGTAAAGGCCATGTAAATCCTCTGCTGGTTTGCGCCTCTGAACAGTGACAGGCAGTGCCCTCAAAAAGTCCCACATTCTAAAAGTCCCTATATTCTTGCACCTAAGCTCTTAGGTCAGCATGACCCAGCTGCAGCAAATACGTTTGTGCCCACAAAATGGAATTTTTCATGAAGTAATTTTTCAAGGGCATCTGTTTATGCACATCTATCCCGGCTGTGTTTATAGCATCACAGCAATGCCAGGCATCCATTTGCTCCAGGGTATTTTACCACCTAGAGGGGGAAGAGCCCAAAGCCTGGCAAAACAGATCCTAGCAGGCACACACACCACCAGTAGCATCCCCATCTCCTTATAAAAGCATTAATCCTCTGTCCCTGGCACACGGGTGCATCATGCAAATCCGGAATTACACATGAATATGCCTCTAAATGGAGAGTGAAAAGTTACTCTCATTTGGGCAGAAGGGCTCATCTAAAAATATGAAACCAGTGTACCAATATATGGTGAGAATATATATTCTCATAATATATGAGAATATGCCTGCAGTTCAGCATGCATTCAGCTGGGTTTTCCTTCTTAAAATATAGAACAAGACAAAGCGGTCGGGCCAAACATGTTTTTTTTTTTTTCCTGCTGTTTTTACGGCATTTATCTATACCCTTTCCGATGATCTGAAAATAGAATTTATGGGGACAAAAGGGACTACTCAGAGTTACATTGCCACTGCAAACACATATTCTCAGCGGGACCAAAATAACTGTACTTGTTTCTTTTTAATAATTCGAATGTATGAACTTACAAGGGCAAAAAAGCCAAATTGGAAAAAAATTGTTTTATTTAATTTTTTATATTTTTTTCTCGTTTCTTTTAGAATGCAAACTGCTGTCTTTCAATTTGTCATGAGAAACCTCCCATGGAAAGGAGGGCAGCCACGTATTCGCAGTCCAGCCTGGTTTACAGCCCCTCCAACACTGTTGCTATTGCTGTTCCAAAGCCTCGGGACAGGCATCACGCTCGGATTTATCAGCAAAACAGCAGCTCTTGCTGAGTGTGGTGCAAAGCCCACTAAAGATAGTGGGAACCTCTGCACCGACTTCAGTGACCTTTGGATCAAATGCAGTAAAATATCAGCGTTACGTACCAGCAGGGAGACACTGGAGGAATATAGTTCTCTGCTGAAAAAAATGGAGAAGCTACAGATTTGCATTCCCCCCCCCCCCTTTTTTTTAAACACAGAGTATGTCCTTGCTAATATTTGCTGCATGACACGTAAATTCTTTTTTTTTCCCCAGCCTCTTTCCTTGTGTAAGAGGAAAAGCAAAGGCTCACAATGAAAGCTGAAGCTGTAGGTGCAATCCTGCAAAGAGATAAGCGTGGGAGGACACTTATGCTTGTGCAGAATCCCACTGAAGTCAAGGGGCTGCGGGCTCTGCCTACACAGCTCTCTTTGCCTCAGCTAATATTACAACTTTGTTTTATTCAAGCTGAAATTTCAAAATTCATCCTAGAAATGAATACAGGCAATAGAATACAAACTTTGCATTACAGTCAATGCACCACACCTGGATACATCTGTTTAAAAGTCTAACCAGAGCAGGCAGGACACCAATTCCCAACATGATCCCAAAACCAGCCTTGCCATGAAGATTGTTTTAATGCATGGCACTTCGTAGTCTTCTTAACAGGCATCACGTTGAACTGCATCTTTTTTTAGAAAGAGAAAAGATTCAAAGAAAAGTTATCTAATTTTGGTTGACCTCTTGTTCTCAATTCAAGGGCAAGTAATACTGAAGTAGAAATCACTTCCATAACTGAATTGCAGAGCAGTCATTTAACAATTAATAAGTGATCTGCTCGGCATATGAAAACTGAATACGAAAGTAAGTATGTGAGAATCAGAGATACCTCTGCACAAAGAAAGGCTGCAGCTTCTCATGTCAAGATATTTAATTAGTTATCTCTTTCTCCCCATGAACAAGGGGAGGAGAGGGTGATGAAATATAAAAGAACTTAACCACTTCTCCCGAGGAAAATGGAGATGATGTGAACGACTCATTTAGCTTTCTGTGTCTCTGAAGCAGAGGAGAAGTCTCTCTTTTTCTTCTCTCCACATCAGCAACCTTTCTTTTTTGGTCTGCATCCACAGTTTGGACATCAGCGGTTAGCAGAATGGACACATTACTCATTGGTAGTAAATCTGTAACACTGCAGCCCTGTTCTGCATCAACAAAATGTAAGATTTGTGACCAGTTCCCCTTGGCAGATATAAGGTCATCGCTCTTGCTTTAGGACTGCGAGAAACAGGGCGTGTTTCACCTCCTCCCCGTTCCTGCAATCAAACTAAACTTGTCCTCCTGGGAGACCAACCTAAGCACCCAGGACCTTGCCTCATGGACCTCGTGCTGGCCTGGCACATCACGGCCGTAAGGGTGCAGTGACACCACTGCCTGTCTTCTCGCTGCAGCTCTTGAATGGAAGAACCACCAAGTCATGTAGCAGCTCTCAGACAAAAGAAAAATGAATCGTGCTGTGATTTAAGGCAGGGAGATGGAGAGCAGCATTATGAAACTCAAAGCCACCCCTTCCTTAAGGAAGCAGGGAACAGGAGGAGGACGTGCAATACCGAACGCTGTTGCCTGGTTTTAGCTGTCCTAAAGTGGAAGTATAATAAAATTTGTGAGTGGGCCTGTGTCCTTGAAATGCATGTGTTTCTTCTCCTTTCAAACATCAAAGCACTATACCTCTTTAACCCTTGCAAGCCTAGGGGTTTGTACCGATGGCTGATCTTTCTGCTGCACTCTTGACCAAAAGATACTAACAAAGCCAGGACTAACTGTGCACCGTAGTAATAAAAATACTTGTTCCTGGTTTAAATATCTTGCTTTTCGATTCCCTTGCTTACTGTCCTACCAAAGGGCTGGGAGGTAGTGGAGATTGTATGGAAAGATTTGGACTATTTTGGGGGCTAGTAGGGCAAAAAGGGGCCTGCATATAAAGGAAAAAAACGGCAACGAGAACAGGGAATGTCTGCCTACCCTCCCTGCCCACAGGATTTTCACGTCTCCCCTCACCCTGCTAATGTCTATTATATCTTTCTATGTCTATTATATCTTTCTTCAAGGTTAGAAGACAAGAGCTAGCACAGATTTTGCAGTAGCAGTAAATAATTAAATTTTCAGGTTTATTTCCTCTCATTCTTTAAGCTGGCTTTTATCTGGACTGCTGCTGAATGCCGAATGGGGATTTTCACTGACCATCCAACACTTGCACCCCTGGCTTTCCCTTCCTTCACAAGCCTTTACAGCACACATGGAGCTCAGAGAGGTTTACAAAATCCAGATGACTCCTTCTCCGAAGCATCATTCTGCCTCCCTTCCAGAGATTTAAAAAAATTCATCTTGGCTATATTAATAAGCAAAGCTGGGTTCAACTCACATTAGCTGTTGTTTGTATCTATCACAAAACCATAGTGATTAATTTCTCAGACCCTGCTGAACTGTTTGCAGGAAGAGCGCAGGACGATGCACTGGCGGTGCTGCAAAGAGAGAGGTGCATTGGCAGGGCTGCGTGGTGAACACCAGCACGGGCTTGCCTGCATTATGCCTGATGCAAAGCCAAAAGCAGTGTTTCATTTTCAGGAGGACTACATTTGCTCATAAATTGAAAACAAAGTTTGATAAATAGCTAAGAAGTTCTAAGAAAAACGAGCACAGTGGCATGCTGGGCTTATTGCATTCATTCTGCTTCACTGTAGGCTGGGTAATGAACTACTGGATGTTATAAAATGTGCCTTAATTTCTTTGGATAAAAGGATTATCCTGAGATAAAGTACGCTGGGAAGCAGCTTTACATTTGGAACACCCTTTCTCCCCACAAACCCAATTACCAGTCTTGGAAACAAGTTGTACACATGTAAAGAAAATTTTACTACAGTGATGTTTTCTAAAATATCAGCCTGGGTTATGAAAAAGGTGTTTGTGCTGTAATCAGCTCCTAAAATAAATGGGGAGTGAAGATGGCATTTTTGGTCTCCTTCGATTGATTCTCCAATAAACAAGTTCTCGATGAGAACTCAGCATTACCATTTAATGGGTTTGTGCTAGTTCTGTATGCACCCATTTAACAAAGGGCTGTAATTAAACGCTGATAAAATACCTTATCTTGACGTTACAGACCTCAGCTTCTCATTTCACTGCCATTTGCGGTGGCAGTGATAGGTTGTTGTTTGGGTTTTTTGTTGTTGTTGTGACAGCAGAGCAGGGGAGGACACTGGGCACCACAAGCATCCCCTGCACCAAAAAAGTAACTTCCACTATAACTTTTAACAAAGCCAGTCAGTCACACAAAGAAATCAAATACATCTTTGGTGTGTTATAAAAACAAAGCAACACAGCCCTGCTGAAAAACATCCCAGAGATGCTTTCCGGAAGAGACTCTTCTGTGCTGTTGAATCCAGTGCTACTGCAAAGGGGTTGATACAGATTTCAGGCCACTGCTGAATTTTAAACAATAAAATAGATACAGACAACATTAGACTTGGCTTTTTCTTTTTTAACCTCACTGGGTTTATCTTACCACACTGCTCTTCTCAATACAATTTCACAACATATTGCAAATGATGGAGGGAAGAAAGGCTGAACAAACCATTCAATGGCTGTCTTTCAAGGTGGGTACACTGGCTTGGCTGTCGATATATAGAAATATATATTTCTATATTTCTTTAGATATTATCTCATCAGATCTGATGAAATTCTGATACAGCAGTTTTGGATATCATTAAAAAAACCCCAATGTCACCAAACTGAAAAAAGAAAAAAGGTTCAGAGATACATGAACTCTTTGAGAGGACTAATAGCAAAGTGTCTGCAATAGCTGGCAAAACTCTGCCACACATTTCTTCTCTCTGCCAAGTAGAGCTGTCCTTCACTGAACTGGGGATACCGTATCCTTGACTTTTATAGTTTTCCCTGTAACATCAGGCAATCCCATGCAACCTTTTGACCTTACAACAGACTTGGACACCACTGAGGTTGAAACTAGGCAAATTTGAGAGATGCCTGCAGAGTTATACCCAAGGACAACCACCCCTACACGTTATTTCTCCCAAGCACACCGGACACTGAATTCTCAGGCAGTCCTGTATTATGCCTCAAATGCATCCTCCTCTGTCATGGTTCACCACCTCTTTTTGACTCAGATGGTTGGTCTGTATTTTGGGGTCTCTCTAGAGTGAAAGCTGACATAGACTGAGAAACGCGTGTCTGTGCATATACACAGTTTGCATATATGCACCCACAAATGCATACCTACTGGCACTGTGTTTTGTTCAGGAAGATGTGATAGGGAATCAAACACCAGGATGACATTTCTTTGCCTCCACTTCCAAGCTTCCTTCCAGTCAATGCTCCCCGTGGAAATAAAAAGCCCTTCTCCATTCCCATCACATAACCACCCCAAAGCTTTGTGAAAACCATGCCAAAGGCCCTGCTTTTGACGTGATAACCTCTCTGCATCAAGCTTTCTCTTCCTTATGATCTCTGACTAGCTTTTCTGTGTGCTATTTGTGGCAGGTGGCTTTCTCCAAAAGGAACTGATGATCGTAGCCATTCTTTTACCGCTGGCCTTCAGGGCATCACTGGCACTGGGAAGTACACACAGTGGCCAACAGCATGGGAAGGTCTTGACCAAAAGTTTAACTGGCACCTGGGAAAGCACATTTTGGATGAGGGGCTAAGAGCTTGAAGGTGTTTGCTTAGGGCAGCTGTTGCCCCGCTGCATGGGGAGCTGGGCCCGGGAGAGCACTGTCGCACCCCAGGCTGGAAAGACTCAATGGTCAATCCTGAGCAGCAACTTCATAGATGCAGTTGAAGTTCAGACAGTGTGAGGCCCTACACGACTTCTCTTCAAGAGAAAAACCAAGCAGGGATGAGAACAGACCTGCTCACGCATCACTTCAGACAAGTGATGAGGGATTTCCCTTGCTGGAAACCTCTCCCACGTGGTACCCTGGGTGGATAACATGCTCTCCTCCCTCCACTGTCCTCCAGTGCTGCTCTTGAAGAACACGTGCAATGAAATCTCCACCATGAAATCTCCAAGAAAGCCAGTCTTCCTGAACAGGGGACTAATTTTAGGGCTCCCACTACATACGAGCCTCAAAAACAGGGAGCGGTACTTGCACTGCATCACTGTAGAGGAGTTAAGGAGGAGGCAAGAGGGTCACTGCCCACGTTGAAAAAACACCCTAGACAATATTTTCCATCTGGACCAGTCCTCCAATGCAACTCCCTTTTTCTTGCTAGTGTTTGGTTGCCTCAGATTCTGTGTCTCAAAATGGCCATGAATAGGAAATAATAACCAAATAGAACATCTCCACTTATTCCTACTGTACGTTATACATCCTTTGTGAGCAACATGGCCAGGACTTTTTAAATTGTGGTGAAGCATATTTTTAACTGTTACTAAAGATACAATGAGTCATTAATGATCTGGGCGCCAGAAGACTGTGCTTTCTGAAGTCATCACTGCTCATTATTTCAAGAAAACAATTAGTCAAAATTAAAATTAAAAAAGCCCTAGAGCTTCCAGGAACTGGATACTGTTCTTTGAATCATTCATGAACAGGATGAAGACAATAAAGGCCGTCTGGACCATCCCCTCACCCCTTTGTAATGGGCATAATAACTAGAGACAATTTCATCAGTAAGGGACAATAAAAATATAGACCCCCATCAGGAGCTCCAGATGGGGAGGATGGAGGGATGGAAACACTGTAAAATGATTCTTATTTACTGAGCTGGCTGCATTAAACTCCAAGCTACATACTTTTTATTTTTTAACAAGAGTCTTAAGCATCTAAAAACAATAGCTTGAGAGGAATACTCATACTGGAAAACCAAGGCAAAAAGTTCAAATAAAAAAAAAAAGTAGTGTTTAAAACTGGGATTAGACTCTTTCAAGACAACACATTTAGAAGACAGTATATTACCAGAAACAGAACAGCAGCAATTTTTTTCATTAAAAAATGAATCACCATACTTTTCCCCAGCTATAACCCATTTATCTGACTGTAATGAGGAGCCACCATTTGACGTCCTAATCTCTACAGATTCACCCACTAAAATATAACCACTGTAGGAGTGAAAAGACCCTGGTACCTTGGTCTAAGGTGCTGGTAGCACCATCTGAAGTTCTTTAGTCTCAGAATAGCTGCATCCATAAGGATAGATGCACTCTGCTCCATGAGATTTATTGCTATTAGATAAAATGGCCAGAAAAGCAGCTTTACTAATTTTTTCATCTTAGGTAAAAGCTCTAATCACCGTCCTCTTAATTTTCAGCTACAAAGGGCAAAAGCAAGTTGGTTTTTTTTAGGAGGAAAAAAACCAACCCCAACAAAAAAACCCAAACCCACCATATGTTTGGAGTTTCGGTTACATCATCCCTCCCCATGCTCTTCCTGACCCGAGAGACATGCTGCTGCAGTGAGATCTCACTGCAGGCGCAGACATGTGCCATCAGCTGACAGCTCCAAAACAGGGGAAGCAACCAGCGCAGTTGCTCACCTGGGTCTGAATTTACTTACAGAAAGAAAAAAATTTGGTTTATTCCTCAAAGGAGGGTTGGGGAATCTGGACCATGGAGCCCAGGGGATATTTTTGCCGAAAGATGCCTTTCAGTTTGCAACTGTTTGCTTGGTGTGTGATCTAATTTTTCCTCCTGTCATAGACTCTCTCTGACATGGCTTGTCTCCGTGTGATTCAGAGCAGGCATTTGGGGACTCTCCACTAACAGCAGGAAACACAATTTTCTGAGTGGAAAACCCAAATCCTCTACAAAGCTGAGTTTCGCATCTCTTCTTTGGAAAAGATGTAATCAGTGCCCCCCCAAAACTAAATAATTTGAATGTGTTGCATTTGATTTATATCTGAAACATGCCCCTTAATAACTTCTTGGCATTGCAGTTGTGACTGCTGACATTTTCTAGTGGTGAGCAACGGCTCTAATGTCACTGTTAAAAGCACAGAAACATTATAAATGTATAATGAGGCCTGAGAAGAGCTGCTTGCTGGTCTTTCTGTTGGCTTAAACATCCCACTTTGGTTTGCAGTCCAGAATGTCAGATAATGAGAGCGTAAGTACGCAGCTGGCCAAGGATTAAATCTAACACTAAATCTAATGCATCTTCCTCTTTTTCACACCAGTGGAATACTCTCTCTTGTCTCTATCTTATGTCATCAATATTATAAGCTTCTCTATTTTAGTTTTTCTGATTCATGTCTCCTCTCTCCATCTCTGCAGAAATAAAGACAACCACCACTTGCTGCTTTGATTACAATACTCCTTCCTTGGGACAGCCTTTGGTATATGTTTAAGGCACCTTTACTTTCCAACTGCAATACGTTTACTCCTACCAGGGTGACTTTGTGATCACAGCAAAGAGAGCAGAAAGAAAAACCAATGTAAAGAACAGCATTCATTATTTAAAAAAAGAAGTTGTTTCTTCCTCTTAATCTTCCCGTGTTGCTTTCCATTAGCAGTTTGGTAACTAGAGATCATTTCTTACAACATGTTTTCAACACACCTAATGCAGCGGGTTTTTTCCTGAAATCCTTGAACCAGTTTCAAGAGATGAGGGAGAGTTAACAAAGAAAACTAATTTCATAGTTTTGCTTTGCAGCCACCCACGTGTGATGCTTCCAAAGGGTCCAGTACCTCCAGCAAAATATTTTGGGCTACACAACTCAGAAAAGATGATCTCACACTACAGGCACCATCCCAAGACTATATTAAATGGAAGGCTGCTTAATACCAGCATGTGCTATACTCATTTTGAGATCATGTCACTTCTGTCCCTAATACTGCTGTTCATTTTTCGGGTCCGTTATCCATGGATTGAGCACTCCAAGTGCATAATGGCAGACTAGTACCTCTCAAATGCAAAAATGGGGCATTTAATAGCAGCAGTATTTAAAAAGTGGTCCTACAGCTACTGGTGGATCTGCTGGTTAATATTTATACCTCAGCTAAAAGCAGGTTTGAAAAGGCACATTTTTAGCCACATGTACGAATATTAATGATCAATGTGCTTTTGCATGAAGACGGGAGGAGGAACAGGTAGAAGAGGAAAAAGAAAAAAATAGTAGGAAAAAGGTTGTTAGAAAAAAAAAGTGTAAAGGTCAAAGAGTGGAGAACTGTTCCATCCTTTGAGCTAATAAGGGTAGCAGTTCACAGCAAATGAAGGATGATATGGTTTCATTTGGGGGACAAGGCAATTTGTCAGCCAGTACAAAACTCCACTACAGCAATTTTCCAACTTACCAAATCGGTCCTCAGAACAAACAAGTTTTTCAGGTGCTTTTTCTGCCTTTCATTTGATGTTTTCATAGGTGACACAGCCGGGAAGCACTCTGAAGTAAATACAGAAATGTTTCTTGTTGGGAGGGAAGAAAGCCCCTGGAAATCCTTTAACGCTTCTTTTACATCACCAACATCAAGCACTACAGATGTAACTGCCTAACACGCACGAAAGATTTCTGGCTGAAGAAATCAAAATTAGCATGTATTTTCTTCTTCTTTCTATTAGCAAACAAGCAGACCTGACAGGGCATCTAAATGAGCCATCTGAGACTTAATTTCCATGAAGCACAATACAACTTAGGATGGAAATGCAAAATTTGAAGCAGCCTTTAAACAAAGTCTCCTATCTCAAAAATACTCTTCAATACCTTAGCATGATTTTGAAGGTTTGTTAATGTGTTAAAATATTTGTTATTAAATGCCACACATGAGAAAAAGCCTGAAACATGATCAGACCTTTCAGGAGTTTTGCTCCTCATGTGATAAAACACCATTCCTGGCTGGGGTGGGGAGGGATCCTTCGTGATGGCCCTCTCTGAGAAAGGGTTATAAGGAAGCTGCCACCTCCCACTGCACAGACAACAGAGCCATGGCACTGAATTACTCTGCTGGAGATCATCCTCACCTGCTTCTCAGAAGTTTTCTCTTGCATAACCCAACAAGTTCTTAAAATTGCCCTGCCATGTGCCTGGAGCACTTTGAAAAAGCACAGGCAGGAAGGCACGTACAAAGCACCCCACTCATATGAAGCGAACAGTAAGGCATGGGTATATTTTAAATATCTAATCAAGGACTGGGTTTATTACCAGAATTTTATATTCTGCACTACCGGTATGGACTGCACAAGAAAGTAAACATCCCTAATTGAATAATGTGAATCCCACTGCAGCAAAGCAGTTCACACAAAGCTTTTGCTTTAACGCCTGAGCCCACCTAGTTATTGCAATCAGAGATGCCAGTTCACATGGCAAGTGACTAGCTTTAGAGTTTGAAAACCAGAAATTCAGTAATCCATCAGTAGTCATTAGTCTTCCATTTAATCTCTAATGCCCTTACTATTTTGCTTATGGATTATCCAGCTCTGCTTTAAAAACTGTAGACATAGCATCAGACTAATATTATACAAAGCCATAACATATTTAGTGTGAAAACAGTTTGTATAAGATTGCAAACCTGTTGCCTAAGCTTTACAAGAACCGGATTGTACATGGATTTCATCTTGATCAGTGTGTCTAGTCTATAACCTAGTTTCCAAAAATATCAGTGTAGTTCTCTCTTTGTAAGAAAAAGAACCTGAAAATGTTTGAGATGAGCTGATGAGATGATGTTTGCTATGAATAAGAATGTTTATATTGGAGATGAATTAATGTTTGCATAAATGTTTGTGTGACACTTGTTTTTTATCCTTCAGACTGAGCTTTACACAAATTTTGTATGTATTTACCATCCATTAATAATGGTACCTATAAATCCAGATTGATTTCCATTGAAAAAAAAAAAAAAAGACTTTTAAAGGTGCAGGGAAGAACCTCACAGATCAATTGCCTCTGTCGGATGACAACAACTGGACTTGTTTTTAAGTAAATGGACTTGTTTTTAAGTCATAGTTTAGCAAGGGATCAATACAAGCTGGCAATGGCAGCTAACAGCCAAATTCAAGCTTGGTATAATTTTTAGAGCTGTAAGATAGGCTTTGCACCTCAAAACTTGGAGGAAGGTGAAAGACCCAAGATTATGGCTAAGGAATCTTTCAGATCCTCAAATCTCCCAAAGAAAAACTGCACTTGAGACTTGCCACCTTAGAAAATGAAGTCTCGGCAGCAAGCAATCCCATCCCTCCTTCCATGCAAATCAAGGAAAAAGCAAGTGGCTTTTGAAGCTCTTTGAAGCTCCCTGTGCTGGGAGAGGGCTGATCACTAAGGACCAGGAGAAACAATAGCCAGAACTAAAAACGATGGGACCAGCTCCTGTCTGCAGGTCCAGACGTTGTTCCAGGGGCCTCCAGGAGCCTGAAGGGATTTTAAGTCTTTCTCACCTACACTTCACTTTTTTTTTTTTTAAGGGATGCCTATGGGTGCATGCCAGCATCAATCAAGTACTTGTGAGGAAAGCATCTGGCCTGACAAAGGGATTTCTCCTGTTTTTCAGTTTTTACAGTACATGCTTTTGAAAGTAGAGCTCTAATTGGAGTGCTCTTTCCACATCCATTAAAAGGCAGAAAACCAAAATACAACCCAAACCTGAGACTACAAACTTCTGCTATTACATCTGGCAATCTTGATTAATTCAAGGCTTGGATATTCTCAGTAGAGTAAGGAAGTGTCAGCGTAATGCCCTATGCTGATGTGAAAGTGCCTCGCTCCAATGCATTTTACTCTCATTTGAAGGTTTCATTAGCAACAACTACTTTTACGCTACAAAAGCTTGTTTTTCTTAAGCCCTGAAGTACCTGTCAGTATTTTTTTTCTTGAAAAAAACAGTACACTTATTACTTGCACACCATGGAAAATCTAACAGGTTAAAGATTGACAGAGCAAGGTACTCAATATCCTGATCAATATAGCAGTTGATGTGCTAACTTTCAAGAGTTTGGTAGTAAACTCACCCACGAAATATTATCTGGGAATCTCAGTGTATGGGTTAAGAAGCACACGGCAAGAGAGAAGAGAAACCCCTGGTTTCACTTGATGAGAGCATTTGGGCTGCAACCTAGTTGCTTGGGCCCTTCCTGATCCCGGCTAAGTAGTTCATCCTTCTCACAAAAGAAATTAGCTTAGCATCACCAGAAAGCTTCAGCATTTCTTTTTTATAACTCTGTTTATTGATGCCTGTCAAGATGTTTGTTCTAAAAAATTTAGGAAATGGAGGTCTATGGAACCTGTTAATGAAAGGTTTATTACATTTAATTGAGGCTGATGTTGCATCTGGGTTGGGTTTATTCATTCATTCTGTTAAACACAGATGAGCTATTGTGTCATTAGCAAATTATGTAAAACAATCAATATTCTGTAACATGAAAAGCAAAGTTATTTTGGGCAATCTATGTGAAAAAAGGCACAATACATTTCCACAGCCCTTTCAGTTTTGCTCCCTGGGTCCATTTGTTTTAGCAGCTTCCCTTGCTATCTACATCCTGAATCTTCTCACAACTGTGATCCTCAAAAACACTGACAGAGTAACTAAACACAGATTTCAAGTTACAAAACAAAGTTGTTCACATTTGCTGGTAAAACAATCTTTGTTCCTGTTGGAGTGAGCTTCAAAACACCTCAGTTAACTCATGCCACAGATAAAGCTCTAAAAATAGCTTGCCCTTAGGAGAGTTTTGACCAAAAAAATTATCCAGTTTAATAAGCATCGTTCCCTCGTTATCCTCTGTACGTTATGCCTGCCAAAGGAATTAGAAACAAAAATAGCAGTTTTATTTTCCTCAAAACTACCAAACCTACAGGCTCCAAACAGAGTTCCAGCTCAGAGGAGTGCAGCAGCCTGAGCTATATGGTGTCAGAAATGAAAGCCAGAAAATAGTTAATTAGCTCTTCAAGTATCTGAAAGGGTAGGATATATTAGAGTCAACAATTCCACAAGTTCAACCTGAACTCCTGGTCCTGGATTATCAGTTGTTGACACTCTCCTCAAAGCACAGGATTACAAATATTCCCCCTGAAGCTTGCCATTGAGCATCCTGAATAAGCTGCAGGACAAACCCAAAACTGAAAATATTTTAAGTAACAGATGACTGTGAAAAATACAGAATGAACACAGGAAAAGGCTGCTAGTTTCAATGAGGCTTTTCATTAAAACATCCATGCTTGAACAATCTGCTTTTCTCCCAAGTGTTGTTAAATGTTCACTGCAAGTTCTATGTTTCAAAAACTCCCTCTTCCACTACCAGGATATTTACTGGTAATAAAACCTGATGGTTTATTCACACCAAACACATCACAGAAACTTTTGTTATAGGTGGTTTGTCTATGGAGCTGGTTTCATTGTCAGACTTGGGCATCTCACCCAAAATAGATATCCCCCACCCCAAATCCCAGAAATCAACCCAAACTTGCAGATTACCAGTCTAGTATGTCCATCTGCTGCACTATTTTAAAATATCACATTTGTTGACAAAAATTCACCTCTGAGGTCCCTGACCTGCTTATTTTGGCCCAAATACTACTGCTTATATTGGTTGACACACTAATGAGAAAGAATCTTTTTGTGTAGCTATAGTTAAAAGAACAGCCCTTAGTAAATCCCAGTGTGCACCCTTGCAAAGCTACTTGCTGGTAATTTCCCTATTTCCCATGTTTCTTGCTTTGAAACACAGGCATGCTTTATGCTATACAATGCATTTCTACCTAATACATTGTCAGAAATGGAAATTATTAACAGCAGATTCATAAGGCTTCAGCTTAACAGGAATTCACAGCAGTTTATAATTTATCTCTGCAAGTGAGGGACAAGTAATCAACCTTCTCCAGAAAGACCCTGAAAACCAGCAGAATGACCAATGTCTGAAGATAGAGAATTACAGAGGAAGAGATGCGTTTAATCAAAACAATGTAAAATGGAGTGTAAGGTGTTATTTGCATATGGTTTAAGTACTCACGGGAGGAGTGGGAAGACAGCTGGATATAATAGTGAACACCATCAGTTTCTCCCACCTTAAAGACAGAGAGTACTCACAGCTAATTTTAAGAATTAAGTACCATTTGAAGGGATAACAATTATTTTTGCAGCAAAGCTTAGTAATAGAATAAGCACAAAATATCAGAATATTTTTCTAAATTTGCAATGAATTCCAAATTTCCTGAATAACAGTAATCATTAAATGTTTTTGCATTTTATATGATTTATCACTAAAGTAATAAAAAGAATTCTTAGAAATAGGTACTTACATTTAGAACTAATAAAACCCAAATTTGTAAATGCCTAAGCTATAATTTTGTTTTTACAAGGCTGATGATTTCATAAAATACAGCTTTTGCTGGACCCTAACCATGCACTATTTAGCTACAACTGCTCTGTTCACAAAAGTATTCATTAATATACTTTATTAAAAGTATTATCTATATGCTTAGACTGCATTAGTGGTTTGTGTTGCATCCTCTTGAGCTCACAAGGAGCCATGCTCCAACAGTTAACGAGTTTCAGCAGCAAAACGTGCATGTCCAACACATGTGCTGGAGTATGCAATGAAGTCAGCAAGTCCACAGCCAGCACTTCCATGTAATTTAGCACCTTGACTTTGATCCTGAACATTTCTTACTTTGTCAAGAAGAGACAAGATTAATTCTCTTCTCAGAGTGTTCACTGAGACTAAATAAAAATGAAGCCCATCTTACCAATAGCATACTATTAAACAGAATAAAGCAAGTGGGAAAGAAGACCTGTGAGAGTTTGATTATCGGACATCCAGGATTGTGACAAGCAAGCCACAGGAAACCAAAACCGTATTTAACACATGACTGAGGGGTCCCCAAATGTATCAAAAACCCCTCCTAGAAAATGAAGCTTATCAGCTCAGGGATGGGTGATGGACATCTCACGTGTCTTCTCAAACTGGGCACATACTGATGCTGAGGGGCAGCACTGTGCTTGCTGCTCGAAACCACTGGTCTGAAATGCAGCGGTCCTTGTGCAATATGGCCAAGGTTTGAGAAAAACACATGGTGAGCTAAAAATAATTTGTAACAAAGGCTCGCCACTAACTTCATATCAGGTCTGTGATGGAAACTTTCCGAAACAGTTATTGGATTAATTTCTGAAGTAGCTGGATAATGAAATCTCAGATATTTTGATTCTCCTTTCTCAACAGCAGCCTGAAAAACCTAAACACACACAAAAGACTGGATATGCTAGGAGAAAGTGTAGCTCACCTCAACTTTTTTGTTGTTCATAAAACAACAACAAAACCTCAGGACACCAATGGAAACAAGCTTTAGGATGTGCAATCTAAGAGTCTCTGAATGCTGTTAATGAGCAGCGCAAGAAAATGCATACAGGAGACTTAAGCCCAGCACAAGAGGAAAAAGCATCGCTGAATGACACAGGTTGCGATCTTGTCAAAGACATTTTCTAAATAAAGAGGCAAGATCTGCTGCCAAGAATGAGACTGAGGTAACCTCAGATGATGGCAACATGCCGTGTCTCACCAATAAACTTGTCTCTTAAACCAAACGACTATGTCGGTGCGTGCGTAACTTCACAAGGGAAAAGCAAACACGTAATTGCCAATAAAAGACTCACCACACAATTAATGTGTGTTGTCCAAAAAACAAAGTCCAAACTAATTATATTTATTTGAACAGCAAGAGATGTAAGCCTTCCTACCTCAGTGGTGGAAACCAGGAACGTGCCCAGGGCCCTGACACTGGGATGAGGGGCTGGGCTGGGTCACACTCCGAGCACGGCTTCAGGTCACAAAATGTCCCTAAAGCCTTTTGGGTGACCTGGATATACCATGGTTGAGGAAACACATGGCATCCTGACACGGGGATGTCATGGGTGGCTACCATGACACCTGCACAAAGCGCTGGTGCAACAGTATGGTGGAAAACACCTTGGAAAAAACAAGCCCTCTCCCTGGGAAAACATACCCTGCCCCCAAACCTTTTTCAGTGACCCATTTGTAAACCATAACAGGCATCAGCACCTTGATAGTTAAGTTGGCAAGAAGTGGCTGGAAACAGCCCCCATCAGATACCATCGCAAAGCGTTGAAAACCCAAGAGCCTGCAGCTGCTGCCCGGCTGGCCAGACAGTGTTGCTCCCAAGGGTTTGGCCTTCTGCACTTCACCAGACAAAAACGTCTTTCTTGGGAGATGTGACTTTATAATCAGGCACTATAACAAGGACTGCAATTCAGTGCCCAGGAAACAATAGAAGACCCAATCCTTCCCACGTGAACAAGCTGAACAGCAATCTGAATAAATAAAGCGTAAGGCAAGCTAAGTTTCAGCCATCAGGCCCATGTTTTTCACGTAGCAAAGCCAAAAGGTACTAAATTTAAACACCGAAAATAAAGGAGATGCTGTTCCAGTTCTTCTTCGTGAGACGCTCTCCCCCGCTACTCTTCTTTCACCAGGCACCAAGCAAGCCAACGTGAGAGAAGACAAATTTTGTAGGAAAACATCTCTTTCCCTGCTAGAAAGAGGGGAGAGACTCCTCCGACCCCCAACTGCACAGCCACCACAATGCCAGGGAAAAGGCCTTCGTCTTCCTCCCAGGCTTTGTGCACGCATGCACACCATTACACGCCTCTGCAAAAAATCACTTTGTGGAGTTAATTTATAAATGTTTTATGCCCTGCATTGAACTAACCTCATGCAAGTGCAAACACTACGATAAATTACAGCATGTGTGCATGGGACAGAAGGCAGAATATCAAATTACAGAAATAGCCCAGTTTCCTTCATTGTTTATTGTTTTTCTTTAATTTAAAATGCACTTTAGAGATAAGCACAAAAGACTTTCCCCCCCCCCCCCCCCCCCCCCCCCCAGGTCAGATACAATGAACTTGTCCTGAAAGAATTTAACCTTACTTTTTAGTCATTCTCCAGAAACACTACAAAAACAAAGCTTTCCGCATGCTGGGAAGAACAGAAACAAACCCGAAGCTTTAAAAACCGGCTGCCGTGAACTGCAGATCTCCCTGTCCCAAAGCCAAACACTTTGCTCATCCTTGCCGGGCTGCACCATTCAGCTACTGGCCATCACCTCAACACCTTTTTCTTGTTTGGGGTTTTGTTTTTTTCTTTACCATGCAAATACACGCAGAGTATGACAACACAGATGCATGGATTTTTGGAAGGCAACATGAAATTCAAGGGTGCAGCTTCCCCCTCAACACCTGGGTAGAGGGTTGAACAGCAAAGCTGTGGCAGTGTGAGCAGGGGTGAAGACAGGCTCTCCTGCCAGCAGAAACCATGGACTCCTGCACTTATATATAAGCCAGTCCTGTTCATTAAGTCCTTCCTGAAGAGGCCCCTAGTCGCTGCTGTTCCTAAACCTAGAAGAGAGAGAAACTCAGAGCTTGGTGGTTCCGAAACTCCTCAGCCTTCCCATTCACTGCAGATCTTGTGCCAGCAATCCTTCCACCACAGTTGACAACACCAAAATGTGAGAATTTGAAAAACCTTTTTAAGTTGGTATCATTTGACTACAGGATTTGACTAGACAGCTGCTTCCACAGAAAGCCCCACAATGAAATCCAGCAGGAGTTTTCCCTTAGCAATGAATTAGCTGATATGTAACTTCAAAGATGTATGTTTTGTATGCATAAACCTCCTAAGAAGCAAAAATACAAAACGCTTTTTGTCTGGTTTCCTATTAA
This sequence comes from Aquila chrysaetos chrysaetos, assembly GCF_900496995.4. Taxonomy (NCBI): domain Eukaryota; kingdom Metazoa; phylum Chordata; class Aves; order Accipitriformes; family Accipitridae; genus Aquila; species Aquila chrysaetos. Next base: position 26,377,426 of record NC_044011.1, on the reverse strand, counting down.
TACAAAATACATTTCTGTAAAGTGATAATAATAAAAAAAAATCACCAATAAAACCTCAACTAAAATTTCCCTCTTTTTGACCTACACATTTACTTGTAATTTTTTTTTAAGGAGGTTTCTGAATCCTGAATATCAGCAGGGCTGCTCTCTGTCATGAAATTCCCGTACCCAAGGAGTGCACAGGATAAACAGGAAAACTAGACTAAGTCAAGTTGGAAGTTCAAGACACGGAGAGGTCAGCAGGTGTTCCTATGGATTTATCCCTAATGGGAAAACACCGCAGATAGTGCTGGCCACTTCCTGCTGAGACAGAAAGGAATTAATTTTACCATTGTAGGTAGTGTTTGAAAGTTGAATAAATGGTTGGGTTTTAGGATAAACTGACATCTTTCAATGAAAAGATAAAACAAATTGGGTTTAATTCTCTCTATCTTCACAGTCATGCTGTCAAATCAAGTCCCTCCTGCTCTAAACACAACGCAGTGAGCAATGTGATACACCACAGTTTCCTACAGTTACAATATAAAATGTTTAAGTCATTTTATTAACCCTACAATAAATCTTTCTTACTATAACTGGTATTCACTGTGAAAATATTGATACAATATTAAATTTAAATTATTCCATATTTTTAAGATGGAAAGATATACTTGCTAAAGATTAATAAAGGCAGAACAGTCTCAGGCAAAAGAAAGAGAAAGGAAAACAGAATTAGAGAGATTTAATTGTTTCTGTGGAAGCATTCACATCTTTGGTTGCAAGTTTAGAAAACCACTCAGAGCCACACAGAAATATTTCTGTTGGCAACAGCTGATCAATTTGTGGATGAAGATTTTGTTTCATTTAGAGCATTAGGGGAACAAAATTCCCTCTTTTTTTACAAACAGAAAAGTATTTTTCCATTATTTCTATTACAACTTCTATAAACACGTAACCTTTATCACAAAATTGCACTCATCTTGGATTTCCATCTTGTTTTAAAAACCGAGAAGTCAACGTGTAAAAGACAAAGCAATACTGCTTTGCACAGAACGAAACAGGACACCTCTCCAACACCAGAGACTAACAACCAGCAAACTCTCAGCTTTTATTTAAGGATGATATTACAGGCACAGCTATTACAATGTCACCGAAACAACATGAGACAAAGAAATACCTCACTAAAAATTCCTTTCATAGCACACTCTTCCTTTTGACCCCCTTCTTACCACTGGCAACAAAAAGATTAAATACTGTGACCTACAAAAAGATGCAGGAAAATGCTGCCACTCAAAGCACGAGTGTGTGTGATCTTGGAGGGAGACAAGATAAAGAAGGGGCAGGATAGGAAAAGATGACAGTCGTCTATTGAGGACTGACAGTAAACATACATATCAGTATCACAAAGAAACTTCTCTTTTCTGCATCAGTTGAACTTGGAAGATGGGTTTCTAAGATGCTAGTTGAACAACCAACAGTCTTCTACAAATATCTGCACAATAAATCACAGTGAGGAGTATTCACATCAGCTCCAGGTAGCTACAGTGCTTAAGGTAGTCTTCTTCAGGCTAAATTTGCCCTCTGAATCAACCCTGAGTCACTCCCGCGAGAAGCCTCTCCCTCCACTGACTACACAAGGAACCTACAGAGATGGGACTCAACACACGCAGTTCAGAAGCAATTTTGGTCGCCAAAGATTAGGTAGGGAATGAATCTTGCCAGCTGTCACCTTGCACTTTGTGGAGGCAGTTGCTTGAATTTTTTGTTTAATTGTTGGTTTTGTCACTGTTTTTACTCCAATGGCCCATCAGGTCATGTTAATTTTGTATCCCCTAGAAAAAGATCTTTTCCAAGGTTATCTCTGGCACCCTGGATACAAGCTCCATGAACCTGCTCGCACTATCAACAAACTTCAAGGAAAAGCCAAAATGTCTGTAAGCGTATCAGGATCAATAATACAGCGAAAAAACCCACATTACTTGCAGATGAAGACTGCTGCGGGTCCAGCCAAGCTGAAGAAGGACGAAGTACTGCCATGTCTCAGGAGAACAGCATCTGTCAGAAATTTCACTGATGTTCTGGCACTGTAGTTTGAAAACAAATCCTGTCCTTCAGCTGCTGGCAGGAGGGGGAACAAACTAAAACTCAAGTAATTCCATTCATTTCACTATAATTCACATTTTCAGACACTATCCCAAGCCCCTGGGTAGCAGGAAAACAGGCAGCCAGTGTAAAGAGGCTACGCTAGGGAAGATGAGCATCACAGAGAAAAGTTGGAATTGAAGTCCTCACGGAAAGAAATAAACCACTGCAATATTTTCAAAATTCCTGCTGTAACATCTCTTTGAGCAAGTGCTATTGCTGGATTTCAGTTAGGTCCTCAGTGAAATACAAGCCATTAGTAAAACAGACCCATAATTCATCACCTAAAGCCTCTTGTCCCTCTCTGTACTCTTTTCACAAAAACCAAGGACAGCCTTAGAGACGTTCACCACCTTAGGTGAACAAACGAAAAACCCCAGGGCTTTGCCCCGGGAAGCCTGACCCCAGGTAGGTACTGCATGCTCTGGCAGAGCTCTGCAGGAGGAATGACTCAGCAGGGCTGCCAGCACCTAAATACTCCTTTATGGGAGGCTATTTTGCTATGAACTCACCATCTATCTCATCATTTTAAAGTTGAAATGCTCTGTTCTTCATGTTGTATTCAGTACCCTGTAACTTCACCCAACCCAACAGAACAGAGGGCCAAACTCTACGTGTCTTTCTCCATGGGCGCTGTCTAACACATGGCATCAGCCCTGGGAAAAGCCTGCGAACCCGCGACTCCGGTGCGTGCAAGGGATAGAGAAACAGCAGGATCAAACATCTACTTTCACTAATTCTTAGTAGATTTTCTCTGCTGGAGAAGTGTTTTAGCTAATGATCCACTGCATCTTTCACGTTTCTCTATTGAGTCAGCTCCCTATATTACTGGCAGCTGATCTTTTTTTTTAATATATATCTATCTCACTCTTAATTTCTAAATCTAATTATTGCTAATACGACTTAGCATCACTCTTCAAAGCTCCTCATAAGTCCACAGTGAAACAGGGTCCTTGCTGTGAAATTCAATAGAATTATCTTCCTCAAGCCCATGGCAACAAGCCTGTGGCTTTCTTTTTGAAGGAAGAGAAAAAAACCCCAACCTATTCTGAATCTCAGATCCTGAGATTAGAAACGAATAAGCCTCCCAAAAATCAGTAAAAGGCCCCTTTTACTTTAGATACTGAAAATTAGCCTTCGTCAAGCCAAAATGACAAGTGATTTAGACATAACAGAACCAGATTTTCTGTGTTTCAATGCTTATATTCTTAGAGTTCTCCCAGGAGAAAGCTACCCTACTCAACAGATTTATTCCACACACCACCCCCCCACCCCAGCTTCCTGGTATGCAGTAAGTTAGTTCTTAGTGCTTCTTCTGGCCACTTGGTCCTTATGTGACCCATGGAATAGGAGAAAAAAAGAAAGAATTATGGTATGCTTATAGTTCAAGTTCTCATTAACTTGTTTGTTGACTTTACCAAACTTAACAGCCTCTCAAAATAAATCTTTAGCTTATTTTGACTGTTGAAAACAAAGTATGCTTCAGGTTAGGAAGAACTAGTAATTATAGCATCGCTGGTTCAGAGACAGGATGAACCCTTCAGAATCACAACCATCACAGCCAGCTTGTGAGCATCATCACTGACGGCAAGTTTCTAGCAGAGCCTCCTCGAGTTCCGCATGGCAGCCAAACAGAGGTCCTCTCCCCCTCTCCAGAAAATCCCCCTATGCCAGTGCTGGCAATCACTGGAGTCATCTGTGAGCCAGTTCTGTCCACTAACCTGGCCAAAAATCAACCCAGTAAAGCAGGCGAATCACTTTCTGGGAGAGAAAAGGAGCAAAGAAGGGGAAAGGGGACTAAAACCTCTCTTTCAGCTGTGACAATTTGTTAGACCCGCTCAAGCATGATGCATAACTTCAATATAACTTCAATCTTAATCCATGTATCAAATTTTACCGGGATAATAGTAGCTAAATCATGATACTAACCACCCTCCTACCCAGTAAGGAGTAGGATACTGTTGCACCTGTAACTCTAACATGATTCTGGAATCACAGGAGGCTTTGCCGCACAGGGAAGGAAAATTATACACTAGCAATGTCTAAACACAAATCTGAGTTGGTTCTGCTCTCATGCCTGTGGCCATGGCCTTGAGGTCTGCATGCAATGCATTTTCCCATGTTTTAGAAAATTCTGTTTCAGGTTACAGAACAAGACCATTAGGAACTGCTTCATGAATAAATTAAAGGCCAGGGAAGTTAGGACAATATTGCATTATTTTGTATTTCTACTTTCAAAGTAGAAATACAAAAGAGTTCCTTACCAGTGTTGATTTGAAACACATTCCTAGAAGTAGGGAGCCAGTTGTATTTCAGTAAGCAGCACTTTTACACAGGCAGATTCCCATGTCCGAAGCTGTTCTCCTGAAGCTAAAGCAGTACAAATGAATAAGGCACTGATAAGCACTAAGCAAATCATTAAAAATGAGTTTCTGCTAAGGTAAATAGCATTGACATTGCAGCAGGAATTAGATATGCCTATTGTTTAATCATCTTGGAATCAAAGCAATAAAAAAAACTTATAAAAATTATTTGACAAGTACATGCAGGCAGAGTGACAGTGTTTAAGATCACCATGGTACCTGACTGCAACGTTGTTGCAATGACAGCAACAGCGAGCCAGAAATGTGGAGGTGTTTCAAATAAGACAAGCTCTGAGGCTCCCTTTTAGATTCTGATTTTCTTGGGCGGAAAAAGAAAGGGGAGGCAAGTGCACAAAGAAAATATATTCTTGGTATTATTTAGTGCAAGAGAAGAGACCTTGCAACTTGGCGGGGGGGGGGGGGGGGGCAGTGGAAAAGGTAGTTAATTTCCTCTAACACTCAGAAAACCTAGTGATGATGATTGTGTGGGGATGAAATAACTCCAGGGTGATGCAGCTTACACTAATAAGCAATTCAGTACTTTAAAACCAGTATGTACTCCCTCCCCTCAAAACGTTCCCTTAATCTAGGAATTATTAGAAATGAAATGCTAGAGGAGAAGTATAATCTCTGAAGATACACAAATATAGCACACAACACCATCTTTGTAAAGTTAGCATTGGGACTCATTGTTCATAATCATGACATATAGGACTAACCTATCTCTTTTCCACATCCAGGAAGTGAAGAATTTCTGTTTGCCTGCACTCCTGTGAGGGGGGAGACAAACAAAAAGACCTGTGGACATGAAGAGCTGCTATGGCAAATATTTAATGCAAACAGTGATTTTGATAATGAACTAGCAAATTATAAGCTCTGCATTCCCCCCATCTCCATCTCTGACACAGAAACAACTGTCTGTATCCCACTTCTGTGCTGGGACACATAAGAATTATTACACATGTGACATTTTTAATATGACAGAAATAAAAAACTAAATCAAGGGCAACATAGATAGCATTGGTACTAACATAAGTAAAGCAGACCTCTGCATTTATTTCTAGTGACTACTGGATTTCCATTGAAATAACCAGATTTCTAGCCTTGCAGGAACCTCAGAAGAAATGCTCCCTGGGTATCTCCAGGGCCTACTCCACCCTGGAAATTTCCCTCGGCGTCAGTAATTGGTACTTTGCGCCCAGCACACATACACACAGCAAGTTGGCAGGGGTGCAGCCTTGTGAGTTTGAACACAAGTTTCCAAAAAAGATAAAAGTCCATAGGCATGTATGTGTTTGCGAGGGGGTGAGTTACAAGAGCACTCGACACATTGCAATGACTCAAATCAGAATGGAAATTTCAGAGGTAAGAAGGAAGAGGAGACAAAGTGAAGAGCAGGAAAAGCCAGAATAGCTTGTGACGCCCAGATGTTTATGCAAATGAAAGGCTACATATGAAACAAAATATATTCAGAATTTATCAGTGGCATGCAGATATGCCCTTAGCTTTGTAAAGCCTGACTTTTTCTGCCCACGAGCACAGTGCAGCACTTACTGTGCATGAAGGCAGCTTCTCTGGTGATGCAACACACCCATAATTGCAAGATGTTTTTTCTGTTTAGGTTCTCATGCTATCACTTTAATACCCAAAAATACACTGGAAGGACATGAAAAAGTCCTCCTGCTTATCCAGAAACATAAATTGTATACATAAAGCACTTTGCTTTGGTTCAAAAAAGCCACAGCTTTTCCTCAACATCTGACTCACTGCTTTCCACCTGGTTTGTCTCTAATTAGTACTAGCCAAGTCTGAAGTTTAAACACAAACCTGAGAGATAAAGATGTGTTTGTACAGAGGAGAGAGAAACTACAGACAAAACATGTCTTCATAATTTCAACTGTAAGAAATTTGAACATGTTTGTTTTCAGCACAAAAAGTCACGTTCTCTCCACTTTGGTGACCCAACCCTTGCCTCCATCAAAAATATCGAGTGTCAACAGGATGCTGGGCTTTGCATTAACAATGCTTGTAGTGTGAAGTATGTTTACCACTGGGGAAAGGAAAATAAAAAACAAATATCTATTTCCATATGCAACATACAGAGCTAGTCTCCTCTAAATAAATGGACCCATTTGTTCAGATATGTCAATCTTCAGTTCTTCATATTTATTTTCAAGTAAGTCCAAGTCAAAAATACAGATCTAAAGAGGAAGACTTCTGTGCAGGCTACAAACAGATGACAGATGAAGTAAGGGGGGGGGAGGGGGAAGAGATGACGACCCTTCGGTTTGCTGATATTTAGTGAGACATATGAAGACATCATCCACCACATGCACAATCAATTCTCTCAGTAAATCTATTAAACCTCTTGATGGCATCCTGTCTGAAGCTGAGATTGCCACATGATCCACTAGTCCAAAGGGGAAAAAACATCAGAAAGAAGAACCCGTGTCCTCATGCACCCTAGAGCCACGTGTCAGAGCATTAGCGTGTAGCATCATTTGTACACTCTGACGTACAATTTTTATTGAGAGCAGTTTGCACACCTTCACGCCAACTACAGCTCACTTAAAATGCAAATATGCTTACTTTTAAGCTGCCCTCTGCCCAATTCCAGCACTATTGCTAATCAAGTCTCCAGGGTAATAAGCCTGGGTTGTGTTCACCTGCATCTCAACTAGCAAAGCTGATTCTCAGTATAATCATCATCATAAAATTATACAGTACAGCTACATACACTTACCACATAAAGCTTATTATTTAGAATACAGTAGAACATGCAAGTGCCAAGTAATTCCTCTATGTTCCATCCCTGTTTTTAAAGCTCTGCTTTGATATTGCAGTTCACTACATCCACAGAAGAACTAGACAAGGAATTTCATGCACAGTTTCAAGTGAAGATTTCATACACTGCTTTAAAAAAAAACAAAACACACACACACCCCCAAGAACACAACTTAATCTATTCACAGCTTCCTAGAAAAATAAGCTTTGCCACAGAGCGCGAATAATACAGTGTTTCCATAACACAGCAGAGGTCTCAGCGCAGTAACAGAGAGACAGCACGCAGAGACACCTTGCAAACCTGAACCTTCCCCAGGAAAGCCGCTGTATTTTCATGTGTTCATGGGCAGCTCTGACCTGGCCCTGTTCACGGCCCTCTGCTGTGCTGCACAACCCCGATAAAGAAAAAAACCCAGGTAGCTCTGCTGAAACGAAACAAAGAACCAAGTTTGAGAGCGAGGAGGAAGCCAAGGAGACAAAAAGAGGGAGGAAAGAAGCAGAGCAGCACCCTGAGGGTGTGGGGGAAGAAGAGGAAAGAAGAGAAGCAGAAGAAATGAAAGCAGAACTGGCAGAGAAAGGCAAGGGAGAAGCAGGAAGACTCACACAGAGCGAGGAGTACGCTGCCACCGCTGAGAGGTGACCTGCATCTCAGGATCTGCTGGAGTCTGAGCCCTCTCCGGGACTCTGGCTTGGGTATCTCTGCTAAAGCCTCCTACTCCCAACTGACTCTTCTCAAGCAGTCCCCTCTTCAGCAGCTGACCCTGGAAATAGTCCCCCGTCTACCAGCAAATCGACCGTAACTGATGCCCAGGCAATCTTCAAGTGATGGCTTATCATTTAGAAAAGCAGCAGAGTATCTCAAAAGCAAATCCTGCATGTTGGCTTGTCACACATTGAACAACCTTCTACAAATGTTCCAAAGAAAATGACCTTTCTCCCTCGTCAAAGATGACAGACACTTCCTTGGACAAACACAGCCCAGCGCTAATTGTTCTATAATGTGCTTCCTGCCTAGCTTGTCAGCCTTGCAAAATAGTCATTTTAGCCAAGAAAAAAAAAGGTGGCACCTGCCCAGGCTGTACTTCAGTCGCAGGTGGGCAGGCTCTGGTTTCCAAAAGCACAGGTGCATTACACCTATCCTACTACACCAGTATAAATTAGATTTTTCTGCATGATTGCCTACTCCCTTAGCTATGCCGAAGACTCACCTTATTGACTAGAGTGCATACAATGCAATTGTATGATTACATTTCACTATGTATAAAATGCTATTGCTTCACACTTCAAAATTTGGAAAAAGGAAGATGTTAAGGAAAGGATGAGGCTGGATAATACATACACTCGCACAGAGCACAAGTCTCTGGGCAAACCACTTCAAATAAAAGGCAGCATTTGACTTAGGTTCTAACAACAGGGAAAGAAATGAGAAGCACTAAAAGCCATTTCCCAGATTTTGGATGGGGAGGTATTAATATTCTGCTCCAATATACCTCCATCTCAGATTTTCTTTGGCTGGAAGAATCCCACTAATATTTTCTCCAGTGGCTTATGAATATCATGAGTGTTCCACCTTTATTTGCATGCAGCCATTAAGTAAACGTACTTGCCCACAGGTAAACGCTGTTGCGTGCTTACAGGAGGTCCAAGCCAGGATTTTCTGCATGCATAACCTTAAGAAACTCTTTCCAACCCCATTCTTGAAAACTGTATTTAAAAACACGAGCACTACAATGCAAAATTATCAAAATACAGAAAATGTCAGAATTACAGTTGCCAGGCAACCTTAAATAACCTTCTACTCTTTTGCATATGCACTGTAACACAGGCTGCCATGTCAAGATCCAATACTATTTATTTTCTGGCTGAACTCTGTTGTAGGCAGTGGCCAGGCAATGAATGGGGGCTGTGTAGCGAAGCAAGCTGTGGTCTGCAGGCTGCCCACACTCACTTGCATTGCAGAAACTGGAAGGTGAGGAGCAAAGCAGATGTGGAACTGCAGGAAGAGAAAGAAGGATCTTGCAGCTAACCCAGCTGACCAATACCCTGGAGAACGGGGCTGTGCCTTTACAGGAAAGGCTGCAAAATGGCAGGCGAGTCACGCCAACATTTTTCCAGGTGGTCACTCAGTGTGTGTTCCCTGTTTTCTCCGGGCTCAGTCTGAGGCATCTGGGGTCTGGTTTGCAGAAGGACTGATGTCCATCACAGCTGCGGGTGCGCAATCAGAAATGTACGCTGGCTATACCGCCAAGGCTCAACACTCTGGGAACTCGGGTTGAGGGTATTTCAAACTGGGCACCAGAATTAGTGGAAATCCTTGCATTTATGTTCTCTGCCCTCAGACTGTATCCTTGAAATGGGGGTTATAACACCATCATAACTGATTATAACTATTTATTTATGAGATTTTTATGGCAATAAGAGGGTTTGCATAGGAGCCTCCAAAATAATAAGTACTATTCAAATAAACCACAAAGAAATTCATAATTTCGTATTCAATGCACACTGAAAACGAATGTTAAATAAATAAAGAGAGAATGAATGAAGACGACAAATTACTTAGCAGCACCCTTTCAACAAGCCCCTTATTATCCTGGGCAGCAAATGAAACAGAGACAGTGTGGGAGAGAAAACAAATACACAACCAGAGCCAAGTAAAGGGCACAAAAGAAAGGAGGGTGCAGAGAAGCTGCGCTCAAGCAGGGAATGGTGCCAAACAGGGAAGGCAGTGAGACGACAAAGGGAGAGCCCTGGTGACAATTCACTGCCCAAAGGAGAAAGCCCTGTCCTCCAAGCAGAGGGAGGGTTGTTGGACACTGCTGTCACTAATTAGGATGGGAGATCATGAGCCAGGCTGACCCAGAGCACAGCAAGTAGTTGAAGTCACGTGCAAGCTCCTGGCCAACAGCTAATTTCTCACATCTCATTTGCACGTATGTGGTGGGTTGACCCTGGCTGGGTGCCAGGTGCCCACCAAAGCCGCTCTATCACTCCCCCTTCTTAGCTGGACAGGGGGGAGAAAATATAACAAAAGGCTCGTGGGTCAAGATAAGGACAGTTTAATAAAATGAAAGCAAAGGTCGCGCGCGAAAGCAAAGAAAAACAAATGATATTATTCTCTACTTCCCATCAGCAGGCGATGTCTGGCCACTTCCTGGGAAGCAGGGCTTCAGTACGCGTGGTGGTTGCTCGGGAAGACAAAAAATGCCTTCCCTTCCGCCTCCCTTTACTTAGCTTTTATATCTGGGCTGACGTCATATGGTATGGAATATCTGTTTGGTTAGTTTAGGTCAGCTGTCCTGGTTATGTCCCCTCCCAAGATCTTGCCCTGCCCCAGCCTGCCATTGAGGGAGGGGGCAAAAATGTTGGGGAGACAGCCTTGATGCTGTGCCAGTGCTGCTCAGCAGTAGCCAAAACACTGGTGTGTTATCAACACCTCTCTAGCTACTAATGCAGAGCACAGTTCTATGAGGGCTGCTATGGGGACTATTAACTCCATCTCAGCCAGACCCAATACAATCTCCACCCCTTATTCCATACCATTTGCGTCATGCTCAGGTCCCACATAATTTAATACAGATGTCTTCTAACCATGCCATTGTATTTAATTCTCATTACTGAAATCCCTTCTTACCAACACTTACAACTGTAACTACATACTTAAACCACTTTTATACCCAACATACAGATTTATACATTCTTATTAATTACTATCCCCTGTCCTTTAAGAGATAGATCTTCCACTCCTCCAGATGTTCACACACAGGTTATGACTCGGGCCCCATCCATCAAGATGAGTGGTGAGGGCAGGAGAAGCAGTATGTTCGATCGTTGGGCACCAACACCGGCTTGGTTTGGGTCACCGATGCACTTGTCTGGTTCCTTGCGAAGTTCACTCCTTTGCAGTTCAGGTCATTCCTGCTACATTACTTCCTACAACATACAACTCACATCACAGATTATTTTTCCCTCAAGGTTAAATGTCCTTGAGGCACACATTGGGTCTCCCCATCCTTCCGCATTACCCACCAAGTACACCCAGGTCCCTGAGCAAAGACAATCCCACGAATGGGTTTGCCTTTTCCCATGGGAGGAGAAATCCACACTGCCTTCCCCAGCCACTTCCCCATGTGCACTACAGGGACCTTATCTCCTCCCACAGTATGTAGGGGTTTTGTTTGGGCAGGACCAGGACGGTTAGCAGATCCTCTGGTGTTAACTAGCCAAGTGGCTTCTGCTAAATTTCTATCCCAATGCTTCCATGTCCCATTGCCTAGCGCTCTCAACATAGTCTTCAACAGTCCATTATATCTCTCAATTTTTCCAGATGCTTGCGGGTGATAGGGTATGTGGTACACCCACTCAATGCCATGTTTCTTTGCCCAGGAGCTTATGAGGTTATTTCGGAAATGAGTCCCATTGTCTGATTCAATTCTTTCTGGGGTACCATGTCGCCATAAAATTTGCCTTTCGAGGCCTAAGATGGTGTTTCGGGCAGTGGCATGGTTTACAGGGTACGTTTCTAGCCAACCAGTAGTTGCTTCCACCATCGTGAGTATGTAGCGCTTGCCTTGGCGTGTTCGTGGCAGTGGTCCAATGTAGTCAATTTGCCAGGCCTCGCCATATCGAAAACCCAGCCAGCGCCCTCTGTTCCAGGGAGACTTTACTCTGGTGGCTCGTTTGATTGCAGCACATGTTTCACATTCATGAGTGACCTGTGTGATGGCTTCCATGGTCAGGTCCACCCCTCGATCACGAGCCCACCTATATGTTGCATCTCTCCCTAGATGTCCCGATGTCTCATGGGCCCATCGAGCTACAAATAGCTCACCCTTACGCTCCCAGTCCAGGTCCACCTGAGCTACTTCTATTTTGGCAGCCTTGTCTACCTGTTCATTATTTCGATGTTCTTCAGTGGCACGGCTTTTGGGCATGTGAGCATCTACATGACGTACCTTTAAAGTCATGTGTTCTACACGGGCAGCAATGTCCTGCCACAATGCTGCTGCCCAGATGGGTTTACCCCTGCGTTGCCAATTGGTCTTCTTCCATTGCTGTAGCCACCCCCATAGGGCATTAGCCACCATCCAAGAGTCGGTATAGAGGTAGAGTACTGGCCACTTTTCTCGTTCAGCAATGTCTAGGGCTAGTTGGATGGCTTTCACTTCTGCAAACTGACTTGACTCGCCTTCTCCTTCAGTGGCCTCAATGACTTGTCGTGTGGGACTCCACACAGCAGCTTTCCACTTTCGATGGTTCCCTACCACACACGGGTTCATTCCCCGGCATCTCCACCAAAAAGACTGTGATGGGTTGACCCTGGCTGGTTGCCAGGTGCCCACCAAAGCCGTTCTATCACTCCCCCTCCTCAGCTGGACAGGGGAGAGAAAATATAACAAAGAGCTTGTGGGTCGAGATAAGGACAGGAGAGATATCACTCATCACTTACCGTCACGGGCAAAACAGACTCAACTTGGGGAAATTAACTCACTTTATTACAAATCAACCAGAGTAGGGTAATGAGAAAAAAACGGAATCTCAGAACACCTTCCCTCCACCCCTCCCTTCTTCACTGGGCACAACTTCACTCCCGGCTTCTCTACCAACCCCCCCCAGCGGCACAGGGGGAACGGGGATGGGGTTTGCGGTCAGTTCATCACACGTTGTTTTCTGCTGCTTCATCCTCCTCAGGGGGAGGACTCATCACACTCTTCCCTGCTCCAACGTGGGGTCCCACCCACGGGAGACAGTCCTCCACGAACTTCTCCAACGTGGGCCCTTCCCACGGGCTGCAGTTCTTCACGAACTGCTCCAGCATGGGTCCTTTCCACGGCGTGCAGTCCTTCAGGAGCACACTGCTCCAGCGTGGGTCCCCCGCGGGGTCACAAGTCCTGCCAGAAAACCTGCTCCGTGGGCTCCTCTCTCCACAGATCCGCAGGTCCTGCCAGGAACCTGCTCCAGCGCAGGGTTCCCACGGGGTCACAGCCTCCTTCGGGAAACCCACCTGCTCCGGCGTGGGGTCCTCCACGGGCTACAGGTGGATATCTGCTCCACCGTGGACCTCCATGGACTGCAGGGGGACAGCCTGCCTCACCATGGTCTTCGCCACGGGCCGCAGGGGAATCTCTGCTCCGGCGCCTGGAGCATCTCCTCCCCCTCCTTCTTCACTGACCTTGGTGTCCGCAGAGTTGTTTTCTCTTACATGTTCTCACTCCTCTCTCCGGCTGCCGAATCTGCCTGTCCCAACTTTTTTCCTTCTTAAAAATGTTATCACAGAGGCGTTACCGCTATCGCTGATTGGCTCGGCCTTGGCCGGCAGCAGGTCCATCTTAGAGCCGGCTGGTATTGGCTCTCTCTCGAACACAGGGGAAACTTCCAGCAACTTCTTACAGAAGCCACCCCTGTAACCCCCCCCGCTACCAAAACCTTGCCAGCAAAACCAATACAACGTAAAAGCACTTGCAATACTCAGCCCTCTAGCCCTGTGCTCTGCTTGCTGCCCTGAGAGAAAGGTATGAGTTCAAATCTCTTCTGGGAGCCAGAAGAGTTTGTGGAGAGCTCTACATGTTGTCATGCAAACAGCCTGCAAGAAATGCACATGGGGCAGAAGGAACGAGGCTGTGTTGCAGGCTTGGAGCACAGCATCACAGCTCCAACAACTTTCAAAAAGCAATGATTGAGAAAAGCAGCATCCAAAGCTCTTTGAAATAAAGTACTGCCTGTGCAGAGCAAAAGTTGATGAAGCTGAGCTAGTAACACTTGCTTTCCTTCCGAGTCCGTGGAAACGGATTCTTTGAGGGAATAGTCCAAGGCAGACACCTAAACCGAACCAGATTTACCACTCCCTCAAACAGCCTGGGTTTCTCCATGTGCTCTCTGGTGAGCCCTGGGTGACCAGCTGGATGCACACATGGCTCATTTCTGAAACTCCAATGGTGGCGACCTAAACACCACAGGACAGCAATGGCAATGAAAAAAATCATGTTTTACTACACACAGAAGTTGACTGGATTCAGTCAGTAAGGGTCAGTAAGAAGAGAAACAATACAGGAAGATGCCGTTGCCAATGCCTGCACCTTCAGCAAGAGTGAGCGTGTGAATCAACAGTTCTTTTTCACATCCTCACAGCCGTAGGTATCACTAAAGCCAATTCTGTCAAGTGTCATGTTTGTTCCCATCATATAATCAAGGTATTTGTAGGTGGGAACAGGTTCCAGTCTCATTAAGTTTGATCAGACTTAAGTTTTTTCCCAGACAGTCACACTTTATAGCCACCTCTGAGCATCATGGTGATATTTACTGGGAAACTCAAGCGCTCCATTTCCATAAAAGCAGGCAGTTTAAAATTAGCTGCAGATAACTCAAAATGACTGCTTAAAGCAGAAATGTAATTTTCTGAAAGGGGTTATTGGTTCTGAACATGATGCTCTGCACTCATGATCTGTCATGCCTCATTACTTCAGACCAAGTCAGTCAGGCCAGTGTAACTGGATACATTAGAGACTCTCCTCAATGCTGAGGTTTTTTTAAGATGCTGCCTTCCAGGCTGAAGTCTTAAAAAAAAAGCCATTATTAAACTCATTTTCTCAAGTCCTGTGGCATATTTACAGGTTAAATGGAATGAAATTTTTTTAATAGTTCTTAAAGCACAGCTCCACTTTTGAGAGCAATTCAACAGAAATGGAATCAATTGACTGAAAAGTTTATTGCCTGTAAGCATTCAAATATCTCTTCAGAGGTTTAAAGAAATAGATATTGTAGCAGCTTTGCATGTTTAACGAAGGTTCAGAAGCTGTCAGAGAATTTATTCTAATTCCAGTAGTAATTTCTGAGTATCTCATTTGGTTAGGCCACTGCAAACTAAATACAGGGCAAGCACGTTCCCCATTTGCATTGGAGAAGCTCAGCCCTATTTGAACATGAGGAAACTTTGTTCTTTCCATCTTGTTATCTGCCTATCTAACTCCACCTAATACAGTTTGGAAACTCAAATTACAACACCATAATCTTCACTAGGTCTCCACTGGCACAATTTATTACAATTAAATCATTAGGAATGTGACGATGCGTACAAGGAGGACTAAAATCCAGCACAGAGGTCCTTTGGTTGTGCAGGGTCAGGGTAAAAACCACTAGAAACTTACTGTTGTCCTTAAAAGAAGAGGCTTTATACACCCCTTCTGACTTAAGCAGGAAAAAACCACCTGAAAAAGTGGCATCATTTGTATGGTTACTTTTAGAAATGGGACTATATTTCAAGCATTTATTAACCAAATTAAGTATATGCAATTTAAATTATGCTTTCCTTGTCATATTAACATATTAATGAATATACATCAGCGAGTTGAACTAAAAATGTATCGAAGATTTGCATGTCTGATTATCTTTGTGGAATTTTGCAACTGACAATTTGAAAGGAGGACAGAAAAAAAACCCAACCCTCATGTCAAGGTCTATGCAAAATTACAGCTTAGAGAGATTCCTTAATCAAAGGGTTGTTTTGTATTTTTTTATAAGCTAAAATGAGAATCTCTTTCTAAATGAAGAGGACTTGCTCTTGGAATTATGTTCAAAGTAGTAATTTCCTCAACTTTTAAAGCAGTAAATAGGACAATGTCTTAACCAAAAGCACTGCTAGCGATCTCATCCCAACCATCTCATTTCAGAGAAAAGCAGGGAAACTTATGCTTCAACACACTGCCTCAGTAAGTATTCTCAAAACAAGCAAAAAGAAGAAAAAAATAGAATAGAGGCACACAAGGAAACAGGGAAGGCTATTTTGATGATGAAATTGTTGACAGCAATCGACTTGTAACCATTGAATGAAACCATAACCAAACCAGTTTATTTGTTAAAGCTGTGACTAAGCCAGGACTCACTTGCTGTTCAGCTCTACTCCTTGCTGTTCCCATACTTCTAGCATCACTCCAGGCAACTCAGCCAACTCTGTGGTTCAGCTTCCCATATGTCCCACCTAACACTGGAGAAAATAATTGGACAAGTAATAAGACAAGTATTTAAATCATGTTTCTCATTAATGACCATCATAAATGTGTATAGCTGAGAAATTTTCTAGAAACAAAGAATACTAATACTGCTAAAATACCAAGATTCCTCTGTTCTTGCAATCTTAGCAGGTTCCCACCTCCATATACCATTTTACATCATTTCCAAATCGGATACCTTTTCCAAACTTCTCCAGATTAAGTCTATAATACCAAACTTGTCCAACAGCTGTGTCTCATTTTCTGTTCCTCCTCCATTCTTTGAAAAAAAGCTGGCATTTTGGAGATGTTATCCTTAGCGCTCAAGGAAAGCTGCTTTACTTCTCATGTTCAGGAGACCACTAGCTAGGATTTAATAGGTGATCCTTTGAACATGTACGTTTAAATGAGCATTTTTTTCATGGCAAGGCAGAGTTCTCAATTTCTTTTGCTCAATTTTGCCCTTACCCTGTCCCTTCAACAAATTGATCCAGACTAACAATAATTTTGGGAAAAAAATAAAGAGGGTGGGGAGCGAACAAAAAAATTTAATTTGTACTCAGCCACTTTCAACTCTGTAAATGCGCAACTACCAGGGTAGCGCAATGGTGGGAACAAGTAGCAAAGGTCAGGAACTGTTTAAGCCCATGTTGCTGTAAGAAAAAGACCTGTAACCCAAAACTACCATCTAAGACCCACATGTGATTTTCCATGGCAGTTCTATTTACTGCCTTCCTTTCAGTCTGTGTTTTTAACAAGATGAAGCAAAGGCCAGTGTACTAAGGTGCACCTGTAAGACAAATCCATTTAACATGGAGGTAAGTGAACCTGCAAATGGAGATGAAATGTTTGAGCTTCTTCGGTACAAACTCCCACCAGTCATCTGCTGAAAACCTAACCTGTACAATGTGGCAGTTGGTATCTGCAAAAAGAGCCTTGCTTCCTACAGTCTTGATTCACTCCCTTGGCAAGGGGCATGAGCCTCTCCCAAAATTTCTTTGCTGGCATCTAGAAGTCCCTAGGTACCATTGCTAGTAGTATAAAGTGATAGCAGCAAAAGCATCTGCAGCAGGAATTAGAGTCTGCTTTTATACAAACACGCCACTAGTATTCCAAGCATTTCACATGTTGATTAACTACATTTCCATGCAGGGAGCTCGTAACACCTCAGCATTAATGCTCAGTTATAGATTGCCAAGGACAGTTTTGTACACCAGCAAATTCCAGCAGCTACCAGTGAAATCTTTCAGTTAGAGATTTTGTAAATGGAATGATAAGAAGAAAAGGAAGGAAAAAAGTGTTTTATCTTTTTTTCATTTTTAACTAGGATGAGACACACGAGTAGAAGCACTAGAAGGACAGAAAGCCACAGCTTGCTAGAAACTTGAAGAGAAATATCTCTTCGATAAAAAGATTACACTGAGAACTGCCTACGAATTGCATTCTCCTGTTGCCCATGCCTTCTGCTGCCTAATGTATTAATAGAACTGTTCACCACATGGGAATTCAATTTGTGAAGAAAGGTGAAAAAACAAAGCTGCTGGCAGATAACATATAAGCTGCTCAAAAGAAATGACACATGTTCACTCTTCCCTCAAAAAACTAATACACGCAGAGAAACATCACAAGTTTAATGGTACAGTTTGCAGTGATTTTTGCTTTGCTACTGTGGACTATGTTGGGTTTTTTGTTGGATCAGTTCTTGCACAGCCAAAGCTGGAGTCCAGCTTTTATGAAGAGTGTGTGTGTATATATATTTTTTAAGACAGAATAAAGAGAATCCAAAAGATTAAGCAGCAAAGAAGGGTGTAAGTTACAAGCATTTCTCCCCAGTTATGTGCCAGCTTTCCAATTTTATATCTTCTGACACCTTCTCCGACAGCAGCTCTTCCTAATTAAACTAAATTAAGTAAGAAGCTGTTCTTATTTACACCCCTGAACGCTAATATTCAGGGATCTCAAAAGAGATCATGACAAACCTGGAAGGATCTCCAAAGTGTTTTTCAGCGGCAACGTGGCATAGTGTCAAGAGTGGGAAGGCTGGCCAACTGGCAAAGCAATTTTAAATGTACTTGGCCAAGCTAGGCCTCTAAAAACAAGATGCTTTGTCAGCCAATGCAGTGGGCACTTATGTTCATAACAACTCCTTTTTCTTCCTGAGTTTTCTAAGAACAAATTACTTGCTAATGTTGACATCCAAGTCCTCTGAAGAACACAGATGGCCAGCAACACCAGAGCTAAGACACAAAGAGGTCAGTCGCTTTGATTTCCAGCAAAGAAACTCCCCCTTTTTAAAATGTTTTTTTGAGAATCACACAAAACTTCTTACTTTTGTTAAAAAGCAGCTAACGGAGATTACAATTTTTGGTCCTTCAACCATGTTCCCCTTCCTTGAAGGCCTCCCAGGGTAACTATATTTAACAAAATATATCTATCCCAAGATAAATTAATTCAGAAAACAGACCACATTCACTTTCACACCCAAACTACATGCTGCTGGTTTTACAAAAGGTGGGCAGTGCCAGAAGAAATCACTAACTCCTATATATTTACCCCAGGAGGCCTTACATCAGCCAATGCTCTCTCTGGGTCCTCAACAGTTGGGAACATGGCAGCAAATAGACCCAATCTTTGCATTGCAAAGCTGCTTTTTAATAAGCCAGGAATTGATCACATTGGCCAAGTGTGGTCCCCTCTGCCTCCTGCCCCAGGCTTGGTATTAGTAAAATGAGAAATGGTGGTATTTTTTAATCCACCTTTTCCATTTCAGTTTTATCTCACTTTCTGCAAATCTCCAGAGACTTTCCACTTCATACATTAAAGCCCCATCTTTGCAAGCCTTATGCTACGTTTCATCTCAAAGCCTGGGTTTGCTGCAGCAAGGCTGAATCTCTAGCTGGTTGGTAGATGTGAGAATGCTCCTCTACCTTCTGGCAGTGACCCAGGCTCCAGGCCGTGTGCTCTGAAGAAGGCAAAAGCTCTGACTAGGCTTGTTTAAGAGCAAGGTCATGCAGCCAAATGGTGCCAGTCTGCACATGGCATTTTGTGCAAATACAACGCTCTAATTTGTATATTTGCAGTCAGTCTCTATACAACTCCAAGTCCATGGTGGTGGGTGATTGCACGGACAGTGGAGTTGTCTGTGATTATTTACATGACAGCAGTAGTGCAAGTGTCATGTTGAAACAGCTCTGCCAACTTGCCTCAGATTGAGCAATTCCTTTGGTGATGGGGGGGCATGCAATTTAGGGTCTCTGAATTACCCAGTTAATGCAAAGTGATGAGGAAGCGCAAGAAACTCATAATCATCCTCTAAGCTCATTAGTGACACAGGAATCTAAATTAGAGAACAGAGCCAGAGCTGTGGAAGTTTTGATGCTCATCAGCCATCTTTGCATCCAGCCTCTGCAATGTGTTCTCTTTAAATGCTGTCAGCTTTTCTCAGCTCCCCCCCCCCCAACATTCAGTGTCACAGTTCCCAAACAACCTCTCTCTCTCTCTGCTGAAACCGGACTCCCAATTTCCTGACCCAGAAGTTGACACATTCAGACTAAACTAAAGCACTAAGTACAAAAGCAACAGTAGCATGCTGTTAGCTCCATCTTCCACATGAGGTTCGGTGAATAGAGAAGGAACTGAAATGCACACAGCGACTGGTTTAAACAAGGAGCATGAAACCATCCGTTTCACCTGAAAGTCTGCAGGCTAAATGCTCAGGTCTGTAGTGGCAGAGACCCTGACCATATGTCTGACCACAGTGACTGTATCCAGCTTGAGTCTTGAAGATCTCAAAGCATGCACTGCCACAAACTCTCAGGGTAACCTACCCTAGCACTGCAGGAATAGCAAAGAAAAGGTTGAAAAGTTATAGAAATGCTTTCAGTAGGGGAGCCAGGATGAGGACTGAGGGCTGTTAGCTAAGGGTAGGTTCCAAAAGTGTACCAACCACTTCGGGGGATAAGGGAGCTGGTAGAAAACCACGGCAAGGACTTCCAGAAAAGCCATGAGCAGACAGGGATAACATAGGGATGATAAGAAGGAGAAAGAACAGGTCCTTCTGACTAACTTGTGTGTAGTGCCAATTCCAGAAAAAGCTGTAGCTGAGTGATGAAATGCATTTGCTGGAGACAATTTTCCACAGACAGGTCTGTTGAACCCAGCTGCCCCTGTCCCAGCTTTGTCGTAGTCTGTATCCCAAGGCTGCAAGAGATGGCTCTGGAAGGTGTTTCATCAAAGCTACACAACATTTTATTGCTGCATGAGAATGCCAGATTGATGTTAGATTGCAAAATATTTGTTGATCGCATGAGATACATAGCAGATGGCAAGTTCCCTGTCATAATGTCCAAGACCTCAATATATTTTGCAAGACAGTAAAAAAATTCAAGCGTCCAGGACTGAATCTGAATTTAGGCAGACAAAAGGCAGTAAATACGCATTGTTACAATAACATTTATCTTCATACAGCTCACCTTCAATTAATCTAGAATTCTCCCCATAATACCCTGAACTTAGCTACAATAAAAAAATATTTATGTCTCACTTAAATTAGTCTATTTAACTACTGCAGCAAATCCAGTTCCGGAGTAAAAACTGACAAGGAATATATGTGTGTGTGCACCTGCACACCCGTATGCGTATATACATGGCACAAATAAACAAGTATGGAAACTGTTAGTACCACTAATTGCAGAATACCCTTGCTTCGTATAGGATGAACAGATGAGGTACTCATGAAAAATATTGTCAAATACATACAGTGGAAAAGTGACAATTCGAGTTGGACAGTTATTTAATATCTCAATTTAATGCTCTTATCTCTGTAACATATTACACTTAAAAATCCCAAGAGCCACAAACAACAAAATTCTCTTCTTGTTCCCCAAATTTCACTTTGCTTTCAGGAGAAGGTGACAAAAAAATTGAACTGTTGAAGCAAAGGACTACAGAGAGTGCCATGCAGAGGATTAAGGAAATAACTGAGTTAAGTCAGTCAACTGTGTTCCAGTTTTCTCTGTACCGAGTGACCCGTTGCCCTCTCTGGTTTTTATTTGCTTTTGCACTGTGCTGCCTTATGTAACTGTTCCCTTCAGCTCATAAATTTCCAAGGTGAACAAAAGCTCAAGTGATTACATTCAGCTTGGCCACAAAGGTGATTTTTTTCCACTAACTTCTACTTACCGGGTTTTATATTTTTAATCACATAAAAGTATTAAGCCCATTGCAGTTAAGTTGATCGATTTGGCTTCTAAATGCCCACGTTTTCCCATTTTTGACTGGAACAATATTTCCAATAATGTTAGTAACTACAAAGATTAAAACGGATTAAGGCTGGAAAGGAAAAATGGTTTGGTGGTTGTTTTTCCTTCCCCTTCACAGGGCAGGCTGCCCTTATTTTGGTTCAGGTACCTAGAACTGCTTTTCATCCCCCCAAGCATCGCTTTGCTCATACCAATATCCTACAAAAGGCGGTCTGTCTTTTCAGAGAAGATCCTACATAAAAAGGACTGGAAGTCCATTATCTGAAGTTATTTTCAGTGATAGCTCTGAAGCAGCCTGACCTGGAGTCACACAGAGGCAAAAGCAAGCGCAGCCATAATCCTTCTTCCCTATAGCATGAGTTTACTCATGACGTTTTCTTGATCTGACCTTTCTTCAGTAGTGAAAGCTATTGCTGGAGATAACTGCAGCCTAGGGAAACCAAGAGACCCGTGCTTACAAAAATGCGCAAAACACCAACAGATCCTCAGCAGCATTTAGTCTGTAATCCTAGCAAGGTAATGAGATTTATAGATGCTAAATCCTAAGATTTTTTTTTATTACACTGTGAAAGCATGTTCAATTTTAATATTTGTCAACGTGCATGAATTCAGCTTGTCACTCGTTTATAGCATGCTCGATACAAATTGCAACCAAATTTGTGTAGAATATACATAATTAACAAGTCAGAAACAATTCTGATCTCCCAAAAGTTTACTTTGAGACCTACTTCACTCCTTCCCAGAACATTAAAAGAATAAAATCTTCACCATCATACAAACTAAAAGTTGATGAAATTTCAAGCTCCAGACCTTCAAAATCCTGATAGCATTTTACCTCCTACATATAGCACATGACAATTGTCTTCGTTCATTATGAATTCTTTCTGCACCTGAATTATCAGAATTATTACCTGAATTATTATAATTTCCTTGGAATTACCAAGGTCTGGGCACAGCCATTAGTAGAGAGCAGACATAATATACCTAAGGTGAGCTGACAGTTCTTAACTTTTTCAGTATCAGGTAAGTTCTTGCACTGGCAAAGCATCACTTCATCTAGGTAAGTCCTTTCATCAGAAAGTATTTGTCTCACTGGTGAGAGTTTCAAGTGACAATCAAAATACAGTCAGAACTAGCAAATATTAGATTTCCAATTTATCAAAAGTCTATTACTAATGTTTGCCCATTCTTTAAAGAAAGATGTTTGTTTTATATGAAGTTACATATCGCTGGTGATTTCAGACTTCAGAAAAATGATATGGAATGAGAGGCTGCTTTTGCCCTTAAATTTGAAAGAAATGATCCTAATTTCTTAACTTATACTGTGGCTCTTAGTATTTGCTATATAGTAGTATTTAGCTACCGTATACTATTAACTAAGTTTTATGACACCTCTGTGAGGTAGATGTTTTAAGAAAGGAAAGAGAAGAGATATACAATGTTTTGGGAAAAAAACCTCTAATCCATAACCCTGATGCGATTTCCTCAGGTCTTTCTGGGAAGAATCCTACAGTGGAATCCCAGTCTTCATGTTAAATTAGGGCAGAAAATACTCTTTGCTGATAAAACATGCTTAACATCCCACAAAACACCAATAAAAGTGCTATTCCATGGATTACAATTATCTTAAACACTGAAAAGAAATGCACGTGAAAATACCCACTCTGCAAATAAGTTCAAGCATAAAAGCCAAGAGCAAATACCTAGGCTAATCTATAATATTTGATCAGTCTCAGATATTAAACTGCAAAATAAATAACACTGCAAGAAAGTAAAACTTATTGGCAAATCAGCCCAGAATACTAGTGGGAATAACACAGTCCCAAGGGAAAGAGGCACATTTCATAAGGAAAATAACATGACAAAGGCCATAAAACAAATTTAAATATATCTTAATGCAAAGCCACAGTGCAAAACCAATGCATTTATTTTCTATTAATTACAAGGTCAGATATAAGTTTGTGACTGAAATCTGCAGGTAACCTGCACAGCAGCGCCTGTTCACCATATGGAGCAGCATTGACGCAGTGGGGCAGGAAGGGCACGAGAAGGGCGACTCTCCAGCTCACTCCACTGTCCCTCCCGGCAGATTCGTGTCCGGTTGAAATTTCATGCCAAAAGAGCTTTACAGCGATGCTCCGAGAGGGAGAACAAGATTAAAAAGGACATAAAGAAGGGGGCAGGGATCTATAGATGTTTTAAGAGAAAGCCAGCAAGGTATGGAGATACAGGAGGATAAAACCATTGTGCAAAAGAAAAGATGGGCTGTTCAAAAGGAAAGAATGAACTGGCAGTGATGAGCACTGAATATCATGAACAGATGAAGGCAAATGCAGGCTAAAGTGCAACTGCTTTAGGATTTTATTTTCAGTCATATTGTTAAAGAAAATGGGCTTTCAAAGCAGAGTACTTCATGGCTAGCATGTTCATCTGCCTTTAACCAGGATGTATAAAGACTACATCACCAGCATAAAGGAAACTTTAAATGTCACTGTAAAATCTTTACCCAAGAAAAAGAGTTCCAACTGCAAGTTACAGATCCTGAACCAAACTTTCCGAAGTTTGGAGCACCAGTATTTCTGAATGTTTCTCATTAGGAGTGTTTTTAAGAGCAATTAAGAGGAAAGGGTTCATTTTTTTCTAATATGAATAATTCCAAGGATAGTAAGAATTAATGCATGCAAGTTGTAATGCATTCTCAAACCCAGAAACATCTCTCTTCCATCAGAAAACATTCACGAAATTTGACGTAATTCATGTAAACTTGGCCTACTGGCATTTATGAACCAGTCACTTCAAATTCCCCATTTCTAGCTGTATTAGTTCTTACGCATACAGTCTTTCCATCATGAAAGAATTGACCGATTAAAACTCAGAGATGGCAAGCAGAAAGCAAGGTTACTTATTGAAGCAGAAGGAGCAGACACTCCACCAAACTGCCTGGCCTTCTGCTGGGCAGAGATCTAAATCCAGTCCAGAGACACAGAGAAGAATCAGAGTGACTTTAAATTCTGGAAAGGTACGTTTTCTACAGAGCATTCCTTTGCTTCTGTTGAAACATATGAAATATTAACATCAATTCATTACACACCAATGCATTTGTATACTCCCCTGTTATCAAGTGTCCAAATGAAAACAGTCTGTTCTGAATAATTTACTCCTGAATCATCAGCCAGCTTTCTTCTACAAATCCAGATCTTCACTTTTTTCCAAATCACATCTATGACTGACAACCTTTTAGAAAAGATGTTCTCTCTGTTAAGTTTCAGAAAGGCACCAGCATATGTGTATTTGACGTGCTACAAAACTTGAGATCTAGAACAGATATAAGTGTGCTAATGATAAAGTAAAAATACATATAAAGGCTATAAAACTTGATGGGTTTAAGTTTGTGGGCTGCATCCGGTGTGCAAGAACAACTTGTTCAACCTCCGGTAGCAGTCTCTGTGAACATCTTTCCAGGACGTGCCCGAACACAGGTGGGAAGAGGCTGAGGGCTGGATTAATTGTTCTGGCAACCCACTTGCTGCTGCTTCAGTCCCAGGGTTCCCCCAACTCCCGTGCCTCAGCCCATCTCATGAGCATGCTGTGAACTGCCTCAGCCAAAAGCTTTGCAGCAGAAAACCTATTTAAACCAAAGCTAAAGACTACATGAAACCGCAGCGCCTTAAAATAAATGACAATTTTGACTCAAGTGGTGACAATCCTAATTAGTCCATGATTACTTCTGTAGGCACTGGTCTAATACCCTTATTCGCACTGATAGTCAGACTTGCCAACAGCTCACTACTGGACTGTCCTCAGCAAAGGAGGCAAAAGTTATGTCTGATGGCAGTTCAAAAAATCCATTCACACAACCACTTCCCTTTGAAATATGAAGCTGCACTGCTAAAATAATTCATTCTGCTTTTGTTGTGGGGCTCTTTGGTAAGAGAAATTACAGTGTCTCAGAAATGTCTATTCATCCTTCATGTTCACATCCCCTTTCTCTCTCTGCACAGGGTGGAAGAAATATAAATGTACTTGCTGACTGATGTTACCGTAATAATCCATTACCAGAGAAAAAAAACAATTTCAAAACAAGAGTCACTAACTACCTAATTCCCTTATGAAATACAACAGCGATCCTGAGTTAAGGATTTTTTTTTTTTTCATTAAACATGGGTATTTTCCCCATTTGCTCACTAATGTACTCATTCTAATGTACTCACTGTAACTTTTTTTTTTTTTTAACTTTTTCCATTTGTTACTAATAGAACATAATTATTTCCAATCTCAAGATCCTGAACAGAAAACTCCACTTTTTTGAGGCTGGGCAAAAACCTAAAACCACACACCATTCTTGTTTTAGTCACTGTAGAGATACACGAGTGGAAGGCAGAGGGTCAGCACTTAGGAAGGCTAAGTTTTCGAAGACTGAGAGGAAACATGGACTAACAGAATAACTTCAACAATATCTCCTGTCTCAGTAGGATCCCAATCTACTTGTACTTTCATTCCAGCCTTGGAATAGCCACACAGTTTCAGCTAATCATGCATTCTGCATAGGTATACTCCAGGGGGGTGTGTGTGTATATATGTGTGTGTATGTCTGTGTGTATATAAATTTTTCTTTAGGTGTATCTAATCCAGGTACTCTTTGCTATAAGCTACTAAAATATTACAAAATCCAAAGAAACATACTAAATGTTAACTACTGACATCAAACCCCCAAAACTAGCTCATGGTATGATCTGCAGTAGCTACTGCTAAGAAATGAGGTTTTAAGATTCTCTACCACATTGCAGAGGAAAGATACCAAACTGAAACACATTTTCTGTCAGAAGAAGAAAAATTGAGGATGGGAAGCTGTGCCTTTAGTTGTACATTCATATGAATTATAAAAATTAAAAAGAAGTGCAGTGTTCAGTACTGACAGAACTATATATCTCTTTCAGGCAGATAAGACCAGATTGCATAATATGACTGGTAATAAAGATGTACTTGTAACATGAAAATAGGTGTTATGTAAAATAAAGAGGAGTCTTTCCCCTCATTTATCCTAAAATGTAAAGGATGCTTGATCATTTATAATTTGGGAACTTTATTCTTTTTCAGCTTCTACTTTGCAGATATTACCTAATTTTAGTATTTGATTAGAAAAGAAAAAAAAAAAAGACCAATTGACTTTGCAGTGCATAGAACCAAATATAATTTTAATATAACTGCTAGTATGGCTGATTTTATGTTTAATTTCTACATCCTCAGATTTTCCAAGCTTAACGTAAGAAGAGCTGTCAATACACATATGAAGATATAACACAAGTAAAAATTGCATTCACCACCCAGAACATACCCTTCTGTCCAAAGATGGATCACGAATTCAGGTACATCAAGGGCCCAGTGGTGAAAAATACACTGACTTGATTTGGATGCAGTGAATTCGGCAATAGGTAAAATCCCTCAGCACGTATGTAGCTAAAACAGATTTACATATTTTGCAAAAGAAAGCTTACCTGCCCATTTTTCCCCAGTTCCATTTCAACTATTGCAACAGGAGTGTTTATCTGATCCTTGTGTCTTGACTGTGACTTCAGATCCACTCGCCAGTTCATGTTTTTCAAGACATTATCCCAACGGCTTTGATTGATCAGGCTCTCACGGATCTTTATTCGGTGGTTCTTCCAAAATTTTGCAATGACTGCAGCTTGATCTGATGTGATGCCACCTTGTTTTTTAGTTTGGGCAGTGAGAAAAGCCTCCAGCTGATTCAAATCCATATCTGCTGAAGCAATTGACTGTAGGGAAATAAGAGAAGTAAAAGGGAAAAGCTTACTCAAAAATACTCTTTAACAGTCTACCAAAAGGTCACTCTTTAGGGTTTTACAAAGATCAGATTTTAAAGGGCTAGTGCAAACAAACCTGGGTTATGGAAATAACCTCACAACTTTCATTAAAAGGCAATTTGCAAGTGCCTACCACTTATCCCAGATTCCTGGCCTCAGACAGCTGGAGGGTAATGGCTCGTTAACAGTGATGAGTAAACCGGGAGCACCTTTGGGAATGCAGTACTGGTACAGGATAACAAGGAGGCTTCTCACTATCTGCCTGGCCCCTTCCCCCAGTATGCTCTAGGTAGACCCAGCTCATGACTGCTGGGAACACTGGGTCAGGCACGATACCGCTGTTCTGATTTTCTGTTAAACAGGAAAGCAGAGGCAAACACGGCATGCCCCTGGCCAAGGCTGAAACAAGCGCAAAGACATCCCAGCTCACTGCAACATCCACAGCTTCATCTGCCACCTCCACACCGCAGACAAGGAAGCAAAACTGCTAAGTGCTGCACCAGTAAACCGGCCATGGTGGCGTGCTGGCTGCAGCAGCGAGACTGCGAGTCTTCTGAGGGAGAGTCTGTATGCGTGGACCAATCCTTAAAAATGCAACTGCAGCTTCTCCCGAAGCATCAGTGGACTCTGTCAGGCTAAATACTGTGTTTGTGTTTTGCAAAGGAGTGTAAGGGGTCATTTACTCCTCCTCCCTGCGCAACAACAGAAATTATTCTTCCCAACCCCTTTTTTAAATAGATATCCAGTTTTCCCACCTATTTTTCCAAAGCTGATAATCCTACAGCCTTAAATTTGTATTGCTGAACTGGCAGTGGTTGCCAAATATGGTCACGAAGGGAGGGGAGGATGGGAGGTGGAAAGAGGAAACTGTAGCGAAGTTTCCTGGTGGTAGTTTCAAGCAGACACTTTTGCTTCATTCTCACCCAAAATGGATGCAGCTTATGCTAAATGAACATGCCACATCCAAGCACGTGCCAATATGGAGCACAGCAAGGTGGAGCACAGCCAGCGCTGCAGTCCTTGGGATTTGCCTTAACTTAATTTTCCTTGACATGGTATTCCTACTGCTGTACTCTACACGTTCAGGGAAATAACAATCTCACTCTCGTTAGCCAAGGGGGTAACACCGTGTGGCTTTTGGCTGGATACGCGCTGTGTGCTTCACATTGCTTGTCTGCAAAATTGGATATCGCTTATCTAAAAAACAAGGGGTTAGTGCTCTGTGAGCTTGCTGAGGACATGAGACCTGCTGCTTCATTGGCAATGAACTACAACTGTCAGCGGGGTGAGCCACCGGCCGGCTTTGCTGCCTTCCTCTAGACGGGACAGATGTCAAAGGGATCTTAGGCCCATCAGGAGCAGCCTGAAATAAAATGGCAGGTAAAAAAAAAAAAGCCACCATAAGAACTAACCCAAAACAAAGAGCTCACACATCACACAGGTGATGGAGAACAGCAGCAAGTTTGCTGCTTTGGAGGGAGTAAAGCCAACATCGTAAGGCTCTCAACTTTCAGCAGATATACCACCACATCCTCCTCACCTTGAGTTTTTTTCCAAGAGAAAAGCACACCAGAAGCAACCCCCCCCCCCCCCCAAGAAAACCCAACAAATAACTTGTGATCTACAATGGCTAGCTGCTTTGTATCATCCAGTGTATAAGATCTTTCTCCTGAAGCATTTGTATTTTTTTAATTTTTTTTTAAAGGGATGCAACTGCCTTCCCTCACTCTCGCAATGGATTAGCTGCCATCTGTTATGTGATGGAGAAAAGAAATGGCAATCCACACTAGAAGTAACTGCTTGGCTGCATCAGGGTTCCAGCTTATTGGGAGCATCTGGCAATTTATTATAAAATTTGAGATGCATAGTGCACTGCTCTGCCTTTTCTATAGGGCATTCACTGTATCTGTATATATTGCTTGCTTTTATCATGAAGATAATTAAGAGGTAATTATCCTGTAATAGCTAATTATGCTGTAAGTGAAAAAAGCACTTCTTTTCATTTTCAGAAGAAAAGCTATTTAGACTCACAGTCCCTTCCTACATCCACAACTTACACAAACAGGACTGTATTAACAGCAGTGTGGAATATTTTCTGGTTTAATATTTTTCATATCACTACATCTATGTGGGGATCTGTTTGCGTGTTGTGTGACACTAACTACCGCTTATGTGCACCTTTTGTGTTGGCTTATGTGAACAGGGGGAGGAATAGAGGTGAATCAACAACCTCAGACCCCAGCACTTTATGTAAGCATGTCAAGACCAAGATCAAGTTGAGATGCAGACTTTCTTCTCAGTTCAGCTGTGCAGAAAATTGCCTTCTGTTTTATTCCTGCACAGGAACCAAGAACATAAACTGTGTCCTCTGCAGTGAATGAAGCAAAGGTGTCATGGAGAAACATCTCATCTGCATTAAATATGAACCTAATGCAGATTCACTGGATCAAATAACCAGGTAACTCTTTTCTAAGCTTGACTTTATAACCTTCAAATATTTCACATTTGTAATTCTTTAAATTTTTTTTAAACCTCACCCCCTTCACAACAACTCTTTTTGCAAGATGCAGCAACATTCCTGGCAGTGCTTTGCTAAGCTGATAAAAAACACATGCACAAAGTTCCTTACTGTGCTTGACACATGATATAAACCTGACTTCGAAGTGTATCCAAAAGAGGAAGCTTATGACCAACCTTGCAGTTTTAAGCATGAGGAAGACAAAACAATATTACTAGGGCTTATATAGGACAGTTAAACTTGCCTGTTTGGCAAAGATCATCAACAGACTGATGATTAGTTAAGATCCGGCACGAGCTACATTTAAAAACTCTGCACATTCATGTACTATAAGCACCCTGATATAGTTTGCTACCAAAATACTATCACATGAAACAGAGGAAGGAAACTGTATCATAATTAGCAATCATTTATCTCTCTCACACAGACATGTGTGCACATGTACACACACTATGGGTCACTATACTGTACACAGCTAAGAAACCAGAAGATAACAACCAGACTGTATTTTGGTGGAATATTTATCAGATAATGAATGCTTTAAATAATATACCAATATAGTCCATCATTCAGACTAGAATCTCTCTCTGCTTGGAAATACAACTACTACTTAAAAACTCCTTTTAAAAAAAAAAATTAATTGGAAGTGAGTACAAACAATCAATGAGTTATACTTCAGTATAGCTGCACAAAGATATTAATGAAGACATATTTTCTTTGAAATTCCTCAACAAAACCCACCAGCTATAAAGGTTTCCAAATCACATAAGAAAAGCAACTCCATCTCATATTCTTTTTCATCTTAACTTGGAAACATTTAACTGTGAAAAGGAAACCTGATATAAGTTACAAAGAATGAGAGAACAATTAAGGTCTTTGCTGATCTTCCATCTCCTTTATTGTACTAACACTTACACAACTCATTCTTTAAACAAGCGTAGTCCTACTCCACCGCTCATATGAATGACCACAGTTAAATTTTGGACTTTTTTAAGCTTGAGGAAATGTTTTAATTTAACTTGGCAAAAAAATTGTATTTCCAGTCATATCTGCACAGCATTACAAACAGTTCTTTCCATTACTTTCAACAATGTTCATTTATTACATAGAATATCAAATTAAGTGAATACACATTATTGATATTTCTAAGGATTAAATTAAAGTTAAAACATGAGTGGTTCTTCTGTGCTTACAACTAAAGACAGATAAAATATATCTGATTATAGGTCTCTGCCCTCATGCTTTTAGGAGCATCCTAGGAGCTTCGGATGAGCATTTACCACCACCAGGACAATGACCTGCTGTTGTCCAGCTCCCACAGCAGTGATAAAGATGGTTTCACTACTGGAATAAGCAACACACATATTTTAGCATCACAACTGGAAACTTCTCAGGACTTAAAGGTGTTGAAACCTGTTTTATCCATCAGCTCCTACAGCTGAATCACTGTCAGTATTGGTTCAAGAGGGATACATCTTATTAATGCCAATTACTCAGTCCAGACAGACCTTAAAAAGTGCAGGATCTACTGCTGTACCTTGAGTCACTGTACTGTCAGTGACACACATCATTATATTATACAGACATTATATTCTGAGCTAAGTGTGCGTACATGGAGATTCTGCCTTAGTTGTTTCCCACCTTATCACTTCAGTCCTCAACAAGCATACTTTTGCAATATATTATCACAGCCCCCTTTCTATTTACAGACTGTCTCATCTGTACACAGTTCTTCAGCATGTCAAGAAGCACTCTGTTGAAAGTATGACATCAAAGAAAAAAACTGGACCTAAGTCCAGTTCTTATTGGTAATCACAAATTATTTACTATTTCAACATAAAAATCTTCAACTAACAAAAAGCAGAAAAGTTTTCTAAGAATGTATACAATTATAGCTGTTCTATGCCAGCAAGTAATTTAATTTACATTAATATGACTATTCACTCAAGTGACTAAGTAAAAAAACCCAACTATTTTCAAAACTAGGGTCTGTAAGAGAAAACCATTAGATATTAAAAATTTCCTCACATTATGTATTTTAAGATTTGTCAAAATATACTTCCCTGCCCCCAGGAAGCACAGCTTATAGACAGCATGTCATACTACAAGCACACAACTCCTATCCCCAGCAACTGGCTACACCTTTCTTTCCAGAGGCTGGGCAGATCCTTTTAAATAACAAGAAACAGTTTTGGTCATACTGACTTCTCCTTGTATTCAGCTTCAACACATACCCACTATGTCTTCAAATATAATTCAGACAATAAAAATATGACTTCAAATACTATTTCCTTAATGGAACGATATTTGATAATCTGGAGAGTTTTGTATTGGCTTAATTAGATCCATTAGACATGTGCCTTGGTACACAGAACAGGAAAACAGACTTAAATTCATTATCTCTTCTGAGAAATAAAGCCTGACAAGCATGCAATACTAGTGAGAAACAACAACTGGTAAAACCCACTAGGAAAAAAGACACTTCAGTTCCAGAAATAAAACATTACTTGTCAACCATTACAGAAGAGCTCCAAGAACTGGCCATGCCAGCATGTGTAAGCATTTTCTCCAGCTGACCCTCACAATTGCAGGCTACTGCCAGCCTGTAGCACAAAGAAATCACAAGCTCAGAAAAACAAACAATTCAGTGCCATGTACCATACTAATGAACTCACCTCTTCAGGTTTTTGGGAGGTGGGGGTGAGAGGCTATTCCTGTACCACAACCCTTGTAATTCGGATGCTCTTAGAAATATAACCTTGAAAACCCTGTCTCAGACCCCTGGGGCACATGCACAGAGAGGGGGGACCAGCCACAGACAGGAGGAACATGCCACAGGACCCCGCTCAGCCAAAACACTTTGATCACACAAAGTCCATTCTTGTTAACGTCAGAATACTATGCATTTCTTTCACTTATCATCCTTCAAAGAAAACCTTTACTGGATCTGGGGCAAACAGGGGGTGCCTGCTGCCTGCAACTTTGGTGTGTGTAATTTCTTTCTCCTTACCTAAAAAGAAAGGCAACCCTGGGAGAGATGAGGGGGAACAGAAGCAGCCCTCATCATCTTTGGGTGTAACGGCACATGCGGGTCCCAGTGACACTAAGCTGTTTGTCAAAGTTAGCTCAGCATGTTCTTCTGCAAATAGTAGCTTTGGACAGGAGGAATTTGAGAACATCTCTGCAAGCCTGTGGGTTTTGGGTCCTCCTTTGTAAGTATGTACTAACCAGACTCCTCCCAAGGGCTGCTGAGATATCCAGTCCTGTAATAAATGAGCTGTTCCCATAGATGTTCCCTGGATATTAGTCCAGTAGACTTTCCCACATTTCTGGAGACAGTGGAGGTTTTCAACTAGCTGGTAGGTTGTGCCTCACAAACAGTGCTTATTAGAGTTCAAGAGCTCTCCTGAGAATTGGAATTAAGATAAAATTAGATGCAACAGCCTGCTTGTCTGCACTTGAAAAAGGTGATCCATCTTTCAGAAAAAAACCCAAAGCTAAAGGCTTCTACACCCCCCACAAATCTGTAAGTCAGAAATCACAAGTGATCTTAACAATACATTTAGTATTTCTACATCAAAGTAAAAAGATTTTAACTAATCTTTAAGTCTTCATGTAATCTATGGGAGATCACATAAATTCTTTTATTCAAGTTCCATACTACATCCCAATATTATTTTAGTTTGCTTCTTACTGAGCTGTAATACACAGTTAAAAGTGAAATGAAACTGCTTGCTAATACAAAAGAGCTAACAGTGAATCATTAAGAGGATAATAATACATATATATTGTTTAAAACCTGTAATTCAGTTTTTTTCTAGTGTGTAATAGATCTTCCGCAACAACTATTTCTTATTCCAACCTGTAGAGCCTTTTGATTCATTGCTGAGGAAACACTAACCAGGTCAACGGACATTCAGTAGACTTGTAAGTATTTTTAAGTTTGAGTTATTCTGACTTTCATCAAGTTTTCTTCTTGGACAGAAGGACTCGCAACACACAACAACAACAACAAAAAAATTACTTAACTGCTACTGCAGATGGGAAAAATTTATGTGCATGATGAAGTTTCAGGCAAAAATTACATCCTTCCTGCACTTCTAATCTCATTAAGCTTGATTCCACCCAGACTTGTCAAATGCACACATGGGATAAAACTCTTCTTCATGGGTTGCTTCCATGCTTCTTGACTGACTCCTCCATTTTCTCCCCCAAGGTTCCCAGGTTCTCCCCCCAAACCCCTATCTTATTTTTTTTGCATACAAGCTCACCAAACCCAATGTTCTCTGCTAAAATTACTTTTTCATTTGAACACTAAGTTCAATAACAGGGGAGCAGATATGCAGCTATTTTTGGCCTAGCTTACAATTGAACGCAAAAGAGATCTCAGCGTTAGTTTTTAAAAGCATCTGAAGTGACCACAACATTTTTTCCTCCAGACTGCCTCTGACATTAGTCTGTGCGTCTGCTAGAAATGAGCAGTTTGAACTCATAATTCCATAAAACACCACTTCCTAAATTTATTTGTAGGAGGTGTCATTTTTCTGTGGTATGAAGACTCATTTGATGACAAAGGAGGATGAAAGGTTGATTAAAATAGGCAGCCACCAGATGAACCGCAACCTGAGCCATGTTCCTCCTGTGGTCAGATCGTACTTCCTGTAAACCTGCTGTGCTGAGCTCAAAAAAGTGGCTCTCCCACCCCAGCCTCATCCTAAAAAACACCTTTATGTGAAGGAAAGCTGAGAATCATCAGGATTACTCTGTCTGGACCTACTTAAAGACTCTGCCTAGGCTTTATACCACTTACAGAACAAGAATAAATAAATAAATAAATAAATAAAACCCCCAAACCAACAGGACAAACCCACTCACTAATAACATTAGTCATAGCTAGATCTCCAAAGAATGCCTGCATACTCAGACTACGAATAGAAACCAAAAGCTTGGATTTTAAAGCAATAAACATAAAAAAAGCACTACCATCCGCTTCCTGAATAATAGTTCCCAAACTACTTAAATTATTTAAAATAGAAAGTGGAAGAGATGTACAAGAAAAAAGGCAATGGAAAGCGCTCCTCAGAGCACAGATAGGCTTTGGACAGGCTAGAGGGAGATGAAACAGGGAACCAAAAAAATAAGGAAATGTTCTATTAATAGCAGATATACTTGCAACTACAAGGGTCAAATAGGAGGATTAAAAATATAAAAATATTAAAATTAAAAACACAAATATAAATTGTCCATCCTGGCCTGTACTGAACTGAATTACAGCAAAAAAATCCCAAGCTTTGCTATCAATTTTCTCCCCCCTTTAGTAAAATTCTTTGCTATGGTTTAGAAAGCACTTTGCCACTTGGGGTGGAGGCAAAGAAATGTCACATTTCCAGTAGTTCTTAAACATGCAGCCATGTTACAGACAAGTTTGACAGGTTCAACTTTTTTCAAAACAAATGTGCATACACATGTGCTCCCTGAACTATGGGAAGCAAGTTGTTTTCTTGGAGAATGTATAAATCTTTGCAGGTTACATTATTCAGTCTAAAATGGATTTTTCTTCAGTCCTCCTGAAGGAGCTGGATTCAGAAGTAAGAACTCTCAACAGATGGAAGCCATTTAATGCAGTATTGCTGAAGACAGAGAGAAAAATAAAAGGCAGAGAGAAAGGCAGATAGGACAGAATAAATACCAGATGGTAAATACAAAAAAATTCAAGGGAGGGAGTAAAAGCAGGAAAAGAGAGACAGACACACACAGTGACAGTCCCGGAATTGGTGACATGACCTGTCGTTCTCTTAAGAGACCACGTGGTCGGCCTTTTTTCCTGCTCCTCTGTTCTGTTACAATAAGAGACAACTGTGTTTATCAGGTTTCTACAATCATTCTGGGAAAATTACTTGCTGCCATGGACTATGCCTTCATGCTTAATCTTGTTTCACTTAGAAGAGTTAAAAATAGAAGTTGGAACAGCTCATATTTTGAAGACACATGGGAAAAAAAAAAAAAAAGTAGCCCTACCCGGAGTGCAGTAATGGTGCAGACATTAGCAGAGCTTGCTGTGGCACTCTGCAGGCAGCGACCCTGTCGGTGAATCAGGCAAAGCACAAACTTGCTTTATTATGAACAAAGCACCAAAAACAGAATTAGCATCGTGACTTAATTTTCACTTTTACTCAGTGTATCTTGATTGTTTGCATCTTAAAAGTTAACCATTAACTCAGCTAATCTCCCCCTTGGTTTACATTTGGACATCAGCTTCCTTTATAGCAAAGCATAGATGCTCCAGCACTGAACATGAAATATATGAGTCACACCCCTCAACTGTATGATGTCTTGCCATATACTCTGATTTGGAGCCAAATTCTGACTCCATGCTCTGCTTTCCTTCCTTTCATGGCCCTATTGTATATTTATTACCTGCACTATTCTGGGCAATAGCTGGAGTTACATTTTCCTACCTGGAAGGAGAAGGGTTTCTGCACTCCTAGACCAGGCTCGCACCACAGCGCATCACTGCCTTAGCCCATAACCCTGCAGACACATTTCACAGCAGCAAAGAGATCAGCAAGTAAAGGAGACAAGTTTACAGACTACACAGTTTGAAGGGAAGCAAGCAAGAGTGCTTTACCATCTGGTCATTCATCACCTATTTTGACAACTCATGTTACACATTGACAGGTTTGACAGGCGAGAGGTAAGCTTCCAGTCTCAGCATACCAGCCAGCAGGTCTTTCTTTTGGCATGGATAAAATGGTTTTCCCTCCTGTTGGCTCAGTAAAATATAAAACACATTCCCAAAAACAGTAGCAGCCATGGCAGTTGTTAACAGCTGAGCCTTTATGAGGAGAAAGGAGCAGCAGGTCAAACTCTTCACTGTAGGAATCACAACTGATCTAAACTAAAGGTCCCCGCTCCAAACCTGGTGCTGGAAAACAACACTTGATTGGGAGCAAAGCCCAAACCAGGGAGGTCAGAAGAAACCATCCCTCGCTTTCCCCTGAAGATTTAAGTACTATTTGCTGTACCAAAAATGCTCTTAGAACTAAATCTAATAAATGGTTTTTGGGAGAAAAAGGCTAAAGACTTACTGAAACAGCCAAAATACCAATCTGAAAGTACCCTCCAATAGAATCACATCAAATATTAATGACCCCTTTAATTACCCCAGAGGGGGTTCTCTATTTCTATCAGGTTAGGCTCCTGATCGTCATCTATCAGTAGAGCTGGCCAAGTAATCAGGTTTTCCAGCGAGCTTGTAGGAACAAGTCCACACTCCTGTGCCTCCAGAGACAACGTGCATTGCTCTTGAGAGCCGCACATGCACGACAGTGGTTTGCAGAGCTTGCAGACACACGCTACCAGTGAAAACGGTATTGTGCCGAAAAAAATCTGGCTTTAGTTTTCACCATTGCAGGCCTTAACAGCTAAAAACTTCAGCACTCAAATGCTCCAACACACTGCAGCCCAAGCCCTCAAAAACAATTGAATTAATTTTTCCCCATGGCTTTTCTTTGGCTTTTAGTCGAATTGGGGGCTACTCATATTCAATAAACTCCCTACCATTTGTCCACACACACTAGAAAATTTCTCTAGTGCTTTCTTTTCATTATGAGACTTTATAGATTTCCTGACATGTCATAAAATGAATCCTGTGAACAAAAGCACTCCCCCTGCCAAGCAAGGAACTGACACTCTTCTAACCTGGTTCACAACAAGCCAGAGCCAGATCCCTCTCTTTTGATCGTTCAGGAGACTTTATACAATGGACACAAAACAGAGGCACATACACGGGTACTCGCGTACAAGGAGACATATCCAGTAACCGATGGGCAAAGAGTCCTTCTGCAAAGTTGCATCAGCCGCTTGT
Source organism: Aquila chrysaetos chrysaetos (assembly GCF_900496995.4). NCBI lineage: Eukaryota > Metazoa > Chordata > Aves > Accipitriformes > Accipitridae > Aquila > Aquila chrysaetos. The sequence continues at coordinate 26,339,706 of NC_044011.1, read as the reverse complement.
GCCTTTGGGCTCCTTAGAGTCCTCAAGAGAGGACCATCTCAGAGGTCTCAGGAGGTCTGAAGCGCAGCATAACAACCTCTAGCCTCTGGAGGACCCATCGGTAAAGCACAGCTCAGGCGACCCGCACATCTCACCCGTTAACACTGGAAAGCAAACCATAGGGCCGTACTGCAAGACCCCAACCAACCTCAGAACCACAGCTCATCATCTTCACCCTAGGCAATGTATAAAAGCTAAGTGTGTCACTGAATGGTGTTAGAAGGGCACTTGTTTCTGACCTCTCTTCTTATCTCTGTATATGTGCATACATATCTTGTAAACATGTATGCATGAGTACCATATGAATATCTGACCATCTACTAAAATAATAGCACACTGCCTAAATGTGCCATTTCTTCCACAGAAAAAGGGAGTTACAAACATTTTGTTCACTTCAAAAAAGGTAAACACTGAGTTTAACAAAAAAAGCAAAAGAAATCACAACTAATTCAAATGTATAAAATATTTGTGCTGTATTTGACCACGGAAAACTAAAGGGTACTTATACAAACAGCTTGTTAGAACAGAATATAAACTACTCTTGAACCAGAAATGGCAAAAAGAGTATAAGAGAACAGCACATCTGATGCGCCAGTCTGGAGAGAGACAACAAAGCCATGTGTAAATGTCAGACAAGGAGTAAAAATGCCTGTTGCTTACTTGCCTTTTACACAGATACTACTTCAGTGTCTGCATATATCTTCAGAACATGTTTCATAATCCTGGCATCATGGTTTATAAAGACAGCAAAGAAAGAAAAAAACTACCCACCAAGCTGAGGTAAGAATCTTTTGGCAGAGATCCCAAAACATCTCAACCAGAAAAAAAATCTAACCTTATTTGGAAAAAACACAGAATTTCACTCAAACTATATTTGCATTGCCACTTTTTATTGTTAGGGGAGAGGGACAGATATGAAAAACATGCTTTCAGAAATACATTAACATATGCAAAATGAGATAATTACAAAAAAATATTAAAAAATAATGAGGAAAAACATTCAGGTCTAAAAATTGTTTGGACAAGCTGGCTATTATTTCACATTTGCTCTGCACAGTATATTTTATGTCTTCTTTCAGTGAGATTCCCTTGTAATCTATTTTTACCTCTGTAGAATCACACACACAGCAGCATTGTTAAGAGGTAAATATAGAAGATGCCAAAGAATTAGAGGGATAAAAAACGTATTCCAAGATCACTGTCACCTTTAGAAGTGAAACACAGAGTCCTCAAGGAGAGCAGATAAACAGAAACCAAACTCCACGGGGAGCTGCGAAGGAAGGAGTCACAGGCTTGCTATACAACTATAAAACTACCAACTTTATAACAGATTGAGTACTCTGAACTAGATCTTGGGCTATCAGCTATAAACAGGTGCTTGTGCACTGTAAGCAAACTGAAAGGTAAATCCCACTTGCTTTGTTCAAACAGTGCAATTTTAAATCACTGGGTGGCTAAAAGAAGTGTAGGATGGTTTGGTTTCCTTGTATGATTTGTAAGATTTAGTTTCCTTGTATATGACTACTATATACAATGGAACACAATTATGGAAAACCTACTGTGCCTAAGCTTCAGGTGTTCAGAATACATTAAAAATGCCCCAAAAGAAGAAACCATTTTGGTTTTCCCAATAATGAACTCCTAATCCTTCACAATGGAGGCCATCCATGTTCTAGTCAGTTCTGACTTACTCCATATATTAATAATTTTTTAATTTTTTAAGATATTGGGTAAAAACATGTCATTATCATATTTATAATTATATTTATAATGATAAACACAAAATTAAAAATTAAGATATTTTAGGCTCTGCCTTTAAAAAACATCACTCACTTCATCTTGTTCTAAAGCCAGTCATCCTCTAGGGACGAACTTGGAGGCCTCTCAGTAAGCTGCAGTGAATCCTTCCCACCCAGGGAGACTTAGAGGGAACCAGACCGGCCATTCAGACTGCGGCTCAAGTTGCCAGAGGTTTTTACCTGACGTCTGCCCCATGGGGCTCAATGACTAAAACATCAATGAACAAAAGACTTAATGTAACAATTGTAGCACCTGATATTTTGTGCCAGTAATGCTTTTTTTTTTAAAATTAAATTAAATAATAAAGTCTTGCAAAAATCAATGTCATCCAAATATGTTGAAGAGTTCAAGGCTCCATCGTACTCGGTCACCAGGCTGGAAGAAATCCAGAGAGGACAAGCTGCAAAATGGAATAATTCTAGCCACACAGCATTTTCACCACTCTAAGTTTTTGGTATTGTCAGCTTTTATTATTTTTTTTTTTTTTTTTTTTTTAGAAGTTGTTGGATATACTGCATCCAGTTGCTACAAAAACTAATGTACGTCATACCAAGACTGCAGCTGCTAAGCATTACTGGGAATGGAAAACTCCAGATATTCAGCTTGTAAAAAGGCTGACTTCTAAGTGTCATCCAAATGTGCTTTTCGTAGGTGAGCTGTGAACTTCAGTGGTGCAAGTGAATGCCACAGCTCTGCATCTTTGATAGGGTGTTGGTTATTTGATGCATTAACAGCTCCTTCCGTTGCTCTCTTCTTGTTCTGAACTTTCTCTGAAATGAGGATGTATACGTTAGCAGAGGAGATTATGCTCACCCCAATGTAAAGGATCCATTGACTAGTCTTTTTTCCTAGTAAGATTAATCTTTACTTGCAATGAAAAAAACGTGTATTAAGAAAGAAAGAAGTGTATTATCTGCTCAGCTGTGTGGCAGCCTCACATGAGACCAGCAAGGTTAGAAAAATAATTTTTACTCCATTGCCAACATCAGTACTCTCCTGGAGCGAGCGAGCAAGCACTAATCTTCCTTCACACCAGTTGTAAGACACAATTTTAAAAGTATCATATAATAAAGAACATAATTTCAGTGTACAGCCTTTCCTTTCCTTTTAATTCTTCTTTATGCATCAAATTGAAGAGACAACTTAAGTCCTCCCCTTTTCATAGGCCACATTTAAAGAGTAAAGACAACTCATACTAGTCCAGAAAATCACCAGTGCTGACATGATGGCAGTGAACTTCATTACCCTCTTCAGCATTTCCCCCCCACACTTTGGGGAATAGGGAATGGAGCATTAGTGACACTGAAATAAAGGCATGAAACTACACATGAAGCCTAAGGGAGTCTTTTTTCCCTTTTCAAATATACTCCATACAGCATGTGTTTGATGAATACTAATTAAGTATAGTAGAAGTGTTCAATTTGTAGTAAAGAACTTCAAAGGCAAGATCCGACTCCGTAGTCTTCAATCAGAGCAGACTCTTGTTAAGGTCAAGAGAGACACTGCAGGCATCACACTGGACTAATGAATTTCAGCATAATCAATATACTTGCCTTTCTATGCATGTGTGTGCATACACACACATGTAGACACAAAATACACTAATCACACACACACACACACACACATATATACACACATGTAACTTATCCTAACCATACATGTGTGGGGCTTTTTTCGAGAAATAAAGAGTGCATCCAAAACTGGCTGGTGTTATTAATGATGAAAATACTACTTACTGGCAGAACTTCTACAAATGCAACAAACTGAACCATACATTTGGACGCGAGAAGGGAAAGCAACAGCATACAAAGCATTCCAACCACCAGGGAATCCAACTTTCTCAGCAGCACGCTGTTCTGGAAGTCCATTAACAGACAATTAGCAGGTTTTCAGTAGGGCCTTTTAAAACTAAGAGGTAATGCAGAGTCATTATAAACATGAAGAGCTGGCACTGACCTGCCTGCTCTAGACAGAACAGATAGGGCAGCCCCCACCTCCACAACTGGGACAAAGCAACTAGATCTCTACTTGCACAGATATAATCAACACTGTAATTGAGGAAAAACAGAGACACACTTGCTTCTCATTTGGGCAATACAGAGTTTACCACACCTATTATACATCAGTGATGCCTGTCTGCCGACTTATTTTAATTTACTGCTTTTCTGTGGATAAGAACAAAAAAAAAATAATATGACACAAAAGATCAAGTAAACCATTAAACATAAGGTAAGCCATTTTCACTGAAGTGGCACAGTTATAGGATATCGGCACTTTACAATCTCAAATGAAATGAGTCCTGGATTGGCCTTGTTAGGTAATGACCTTTCACCTCCATCTCATGCTTGAGTTACAAAAAATACTACTAATTAAATGAACAACATTATAACAGTGGGAGTCCTCCTGTTTCTGCCTGCCTTCAGGATTTGCACTTGTACTTGCACAGTACTAGGAAGACTATGAGGTTTGTAATGCAGAGGTGCGGATTCCTTGCTCACACCCCATTGTTTAAATGACAGCCCAATTCATATAGATCTGCTCACAGTGCAGAATACCATCACGCAGCTACCAGCCATAACATCGCCTTCTACGCATCTCTTCAGTAATTACAACAGCAACGAAAACAGTATTGCAAATATGAAAGGCTTTAACAACATAAACGCCAAGTTTTGCAACTGGAGAAATCACAAAAAAAGGAGTATTAAAAAAATCCAGAATGATGCAGGTACATTGTTCTTTCTAGCTGACACACAGAAGCAATAAATTGCTGCTCTAGGCAGCAAAGCACTGATCTTACCGCTCCTGTCAATGTTCTTCAACTACGTAACATCCTGCAGCCAACCTTCCTCTCCAGTTCATTCTTTTGAAGAATTTTCCCCCTTTACTTTGTGTTATTCCCACAGCTGCCAGCCGCACCAGTCCTTATTTGAACTGACTGCATAAGCACATACCTAAAATCTAAAATAATTCACATTGGAAGAACTAATAAGAATGCTTTGGGGCACTATCCATGAACATTTTCATCACCACAACACAGCAGGTGCTAGTTCCAGTAAACTTCAATATTCTACCCTCCTAAGACAATGCTGAAATAGGGCAAAAAAAAAGAAGCAATAACTGTAGGTTCATAACTGAGAAAACGGGTGCTGCAACACCAGACACTGTAGAGGTGTCTGTGTTCAGATTAGCGAGCTATATAACAGTGGTGTTTTGCTGAATTAAAAAACAAAAAACTAGGATTGTTATTTAGTTGTTCCAGGCAAACATCGGGATAACAATTTTCTCATGTATGTCCAATTGTAACACTGTAGACATTCCCTCTCTCCCAAAATTCTGTGCAAAGTTATCGTTAGTGTATTTTTGCCTAGCCCAATAACAAATGCCATTATTCATAATTAGTACAGTCATTCACTGGAGTGAAAGGTATAGCACTACAAAGGACGCTTTATTTGGGTAGAAAGCACCTCATATGGACACAGTACTTGTTGATACTAATTTACATGCAACTTGTTTCCTTTTACCTGAATTGAGAAGAACAAGCCTGCTTAGTTGAGTTATCTTTTTAGTTAGTAAATGGTTAGTAAAAGATGCATGCACAATTGCAATTCTAAATGGCAGAAAGCAAGCAGTCTCTCTCCTGTTAACTCTTTCCCAAATGATTTTACCTGTCTTCAGACCGAGGCTGTTCTGCCTCTCAGCCCTGCAGAAGCTTGGACAACTGCAAAGCACTCAAGAGTTCACGACTCAGCCCGCGTACTTAAGGAATCACAAGGCATCCTTGTGGGGAGAGGGAAGAATGGCAACTCTCTTCCCTTATTAGAAAATGTAAGAAGTTGTTTATTTCATACCAGCGGCTGTCAGCAGAAATCCTGCTGAAGAAGATGCAAAGGCCTTTATCCTCCACAACTGAGTGAACCCTACCACCGTTTTCCTGCTCTGACTTTTCACCTAAGGGCAGGCCCCTTTTATGAAGATCAAATAGTCTTTTGCTTCTCAAGCAGGGGGAGTAATGCTTTGGGACGTCCTCTCTAGGTAACAGCAGCAACTTCATAGGCAAAGGACTGCAGTCCCTAGCAGGGGAGTGACAGTCTTTAGGGACAGCCCATGATAACGGCACTAAGCAGCCTCCACAGCACCCGCAGTTTGCTTGTGCAACTCCAGAGCATTTTACACACCAAGCACTTTTATCCACTAGTGGCACTGAGTTTTCCCCCACAAGCCTTTAGATCAGATTTTGATCAAAAGGTTTCTTATTCAACAGATTTCCTCCGAATGCACAAACAAAAGTAATAATTGGAAATCGCTGGGCATTTCACAATACAGAAATAGCTTCAAGACAGGACTTACATACACCATGTGTGCCAGTGGCACAGCAGAGCCAAATAACAACAGTGCCATCAGCCTCTTGGCTGAAAAACAGTGAAATTAAACATCACAGTCATCAGAAAAATCTGGTAGAAATATCAGCACGATTCCTAATGAAAACCACCGATGGAAAAGGGCTAGTGAATGTTATAAAGGGTACACATAGAGTTTGGGTGCATCTTATATGTTGGATATCAAGCTCTTGTTTCTCACGTATTACTAACATAGACTCTGATTAACATTTTACCAATGACATACCAGTATGTTTATTACTGATGGTGACACCCTTAGTATTTGTGAAAATAAATACTTATAAAGCAAGTATAATAAAATATTTAGGCTCCTCATGCCGAAATTTTTATTGTCATTTAGCCAAGGTACAGATCGTTCTGAAGCAGAAGAGCGAACCAGGACACTTCCAACACAGCAGCAAATGATCCCGTTCAATAAATCCAGTAGCCTACTGCCACCACAAGGAAAACAGTGGAATTACTTCCAGATGTAAAGTAACTATTACCAGTGGAACTAATACAGTAAACTACACTTATGTAAGGAGGAGACAAATTTAGTATTTTAATCAGGATGAAGAAGTATTTGAAAACAAAAAAAGCTGGGGGTGATAATTTGCAAAAGCTCATCTCCCCCAGTTTCTCAATGTTTTGCATCCTGATGGGATAGGAGGCTGTGAAATATGAAGGCAGAAGGTAAAAAACAACTGACAGAACACCGAAATGGTACAGTTCTCCAGGGCCAGCCTTCCTTGGGCTTTGTTCTACCTTCCAGGATATTCCACACAAGGAATGAGACTTTAAACAAAAGTAAATTTAATAAAGTAACGTGACTTCTCTACAAAATAAATTAGAAAGAGGTCAGATGATTCATGCACATTCAGTGGATCTATGGGCAGGAAAGGAAACAGCTCTAAGAAGTAATGACATCTTTCATAAATACAAAACCAGGACTACTCTATACACAACCAGAGGAAAATAAACATTTAAATACTTATTGCTGCAGTAAATATGATACTTTTGTGGCCCTTATTCATCTCCATACTTTTCACTGGTGCCATGCTTCGCACAGGTGGAATGGAGGAGGGTACAGGAAAGTCCTTTACCTTATTTGTACTCAGCTCTAATACAAGCAGGTGGTTGGTTTATGGTACAGACCTATGATTACTACTTAGAAGACATGAAGTACTACAGCAATTAAGTCACAAGGGCAATGAATCTCTCTGCTTCTAACCAACAAGAAGATGGGTGTCAGAGAAATAAAATCCTCAAGAGACAGAAACGAGGCATTCTTCATCCCATCCAATTCAGGTGCTTACATTCCATATAAAGTCAACAGAAGACATCTAATGTTTTCCATATTGGCCATACAAAGGACCTGGGCTTCTAAATGAGCTATTTGAAAATAAACAGTATGGCCACCTCCCAAAATAATGTATTTGGTGCAATTAGGTATTATCATCAATGGAGACATAAAAGTTACCTGTCTTCTTCTGAACTTCAGATGCAGATCACTGCACTCAAGGGAAATGGCTGCATAACAAGTACTCTGACTTTCTGTTGCTATTCTGCTGTTTTCTCCCCTTCCTCCAGCACCCAGAGGAGGAAGGAAAAAATAAAACCACAAAAAGATAACACAAACATTGCTGTTAACATTTTAATCATGCAGATTTTTCACAATTAATTAAATATCTAGACTGGAAGAAATCTGCTCAGAAATTCATGTGACAATTGACAACGAAGGGACAACACAGATCTTCAAGTGGAGCTGGCTCCTTCAGGTGCTGGGGAGACACCAGCATCCAAGATGCGTGTCCAAAGACTTAAGATGTTATAAGCACAGAGAAACACTTCTGAAGTTTTCTGTTATCAGTAAATACAATACAATGCAAAAAACCTCCCATATTTAAATTCAGTTACTAAAAGTGTTCCAGACAACTCCCTGAAGCATGCAATTATGTGTTTGGCAGTTCTCAGCTGCTTGAAGATTTAGTTAAGCAACCTGTAGGGTCAAGGCGACTTTCCCCTCCCCCTGCCACATAGTTCAAACAAAAAGAAACAGCTCACACCGTATCACTGGGTGATGGCTTCAGACAAGTCAGTTTATGCAAGAGGCAGAGATCTGTAGGCTAGCTGTGAGAACTGAAAAGGAGGTATCACAAATAATAGCTAGGACAATGGGTTTTCCCAGTAGGTAGATGGAGGAAGAGGAAAGTAAGTTTAAGCCTCCCTACTTCCAAAGCACAACCCTAATATCAACCTTTCCCCCCATATTGGGAAGTGTGAAAGAGAGAGGGCCCTCAGAATGACCAGAAAGCCGAGGGATTTTTTCAAATGCTCTAGAACCGAGATCCTGCAAGTATCCACAGGACTTAGGTGTTACTTCCTTTAAGTCACCCACTAGAAATAAGCACCCCAAAATCCATGCATACTCAACATGAAGTTGTGTCTGTACAAAGTAGTTTGTGTATTGCTTAGCTCAAAACTTCCACTTTAAAGTGTGCTGAACTGCATAAACTTTGGTTATTTACCAGCAATTTTGTCCATAAGGAGATTAGATGAGTGGTGGCCATGAAGACCATGAGACACACCTGATAACAGCAAGGTGCTAATTTACATTGGAAGGCATGACTTCAAAGACCACAGCTGTTACCAGCTTTAGTTCTTAAAGCAGCACACGGGGAATGTGATATCCTCTCCCCAAAATATTACCATTCTCCTAAGCTATATGCCTACATTACAACAATGGGTAAATATCCAATAATTAGTCATATGAAGTTACCATTTATCTGAAGTTACTGTACTGCAGTACTGCATTGAAATAACTAGAAAAATACTACTTGTGTTTCTTGTAAGGTAAGTCAAAAGCACCTCAGAAAATAGCACCAAGAAAAACAGGTGGGGGGGGGGGGAAGAAAAGGATATAACCATTGGTCTGAAAAATTACTATCAGAACAGGGGAGAATGGATATCACAGTAAAATTTGGCTTAGGCAGATTTAGAGAGGAAGCTAATTTTTAAAATAAACCTGAAAAGCAAATCAAGAATTGAACAGGAACCTACAGCAAAGAGTTGAAATATCAGCCAGAATACACAGGGAGGGGGAAGAATATAGGGAGTATTAGTTTCTTTTTCTAAAAGAATGTGATACCGCAAAAAGCCATCTTTTTTTTCAGTGATACTGTCAGGTAGAACTCAAAACTTCCTGCTTTCAGCCATGGATTCGGACTCTGATCCTCACCGGGCTTTGATTCCTGAGCTCTGGTAATGCGGGTCACCATCACCTCACAAAACAGAGCAGAGAACAGGCAGTGTGTCCAATTCTGAGAAACTCTAGTTCACTGCTCAGTATATCAACAGCCATTGATTTCAGCTTACTTCAATATGCCAACAAAACAGCTTGCTACTGAAGAAAGAGCACATCTTGCTTCCCGCTCCCCTTCACCCCTGGCTATGTAGTCCCAACCGTCTTCTCTAATCATCTCTGATGCTCATCAGATCTTTGTCATGAGACAATTTAAAGTCAGGAACTTTGCAGTAATTCTCTTTTTCTTCCTCCCTTTGAGTTATTCAGTAATCCTACAGAAAACTCTTAGTTCACAGAGCGCTGCAGAAAGCACTGTAGCTGTCAAAAGGTAAGAAGTGGCAGTGGATGGGGTGAAAGGGGCAAGACCCCCCATTTTGGCAATAACATACGTCCCAACTGGCGTACCGCATCTTGCAGAACACGTGGCAGATCTGACTGCTCTGCCCACCAAGGTGGTTGTCTTCAGGCATGAGCAACAATAAAGAAATATCTAATTGAAGCGGTATGTTTCACACATGCAGTTCCTTACCTGACCCACAAAGAGGGAGGCTGCTGCTAACAGCGCTGTGGGCACAGCATAATTATGAGAGACTAAGCTGTGTTCTCTGCTGAATCTGGTGACACTGCACTTAATGATTCGGTCATTTAAAGCAGCAGTTAACCGTTCATCTGCTGGGCTAACGTGCATGTTTGCACTAACATACTGACTCCTCATACAGAAGCAGCAATAGAGAGAAAAAAGGACATTTGACAGTAATTTTTCTTTTAAAAAGCACATGCACACTTACTTTTGACCGTGTAACAAATAAGAACACAGATAAAAGCAAGTGTTATCAATTAATATGTATAATATGATTGAAATAACCAGGGAACTGATGAAGTCCTGTGTACAGCCCCCATCAGTTAATATTTAAAATAGGGAAACAATAACTAATCATGATTTAGGGTTTAGAAATAAACTGTTAGACAATGGAGCTTTGTAGATAGATAGAATGCTTATGTCAGAGAAGGTAACGGATTGTGGTCTGGTCAATAAACCTTGAAGAACCACTTGGAACTGCCAAGGTTAGGGAAGAAGTAGGTAAAACGTAATTCCTACACGGGGAAATGGCAACCACCGACTCATTGACAACCTACTCAAATGATACCACCTACTCAAAAGAAGATAGAGTCTGCGCACTAATTTACACGAGAGGCAAAGAAGAAAGAACCATTAGTTCCTGGAAATAATAATGAATATATATTACTTAAATATACAAATGTGGGAATTGTTGAGACAAAGGTGTGCTGTCTGGAGACAGGCACCCACCCATTCACGCGCATCAATAAGATTAATTTGAAAATACCTCGACTCTGTGCGTTATTGGCTTGCACACCAGGTAAATGAACCCCATTGAGGGACAACACAACCAAAGCCAATTCCTTTTAAAATTTCTAACCTTTTTTTCATCTTACGGACTAACACAAGGTAATCCCGAGCATTGTTTAGAGAACAGTAATTTAAAAGATGCTGTTTTGAAAAACAGATCGATGATCTTCAGCAATACAAATAGCATGCAGTAAAAATAACGTGTGGTGATAGGGAAAGCACAGCAAGCAAACGTGTTGCAGCTTTACTTGTATGTAAAAAAACCCGACACTTTAGAAAGGGAAAAAGACAACATAAAAAGCTCACTGCTAAATACGGGGGTTTGGGCGTGAAGAATTATCCAGCTAAAGCTACGCTACTGCATTCAGGTAATTTTTCTCCGGACAGGAGCGCCCCAAAACACCGCCGACCAAGTTCATGAATCCTGCCCAGCAGCCGGGGACCTCACCAGCAGGCGGCAGCGGACACCCGCGCCCGTCGGGCCGGGACGCCGCCCGCGCTCCGCTCTCTCCCAGGAGAGCAAAAACCAGCCGTTCAGGAGGAAAAACACCTCCCCCTCTCTCACACGTAAAACGAACTCTGCTTGCTATTTAAAACAGCTTGCTCCCCGATTGGCGATGCTCTTCCCAAAACACAGCTGTATTTTGGACAGCAGCTCTCCCCGAGAGCTTCTCTAGGAGCGATACTTCCTTCCGCGAGCCTAAGAACCGAGGGTCGCCTTCTGCCCCTCCCAGCGCACCGGCCCGAGGGGCTCCTGCTGCTGAGGAGACGCGAAAGAAGCGCCCGACCGCCGGCCGGCTGCTCGCCGTGCGATGAGCGGGAAGGGACGCGGACAAAGCCTACGCCGGGCTGCCCTTCCCTCCCTCCCGGCCGTGGCAGGGCCGGGCTGCCCTCGGGACCTTGTCCCGGCGCCAGGCCTGTACCAGAAGCGCCCGGTACAGCCGCAGCCCCGCGCCGAAGGCGGCCGGCTTCACACACCCCCCACACCGCCCCCTCCCGCGGCAGCACCCGCGGCTCCCCCCGCCCCGGCTGATCCTGGTGCGGAGGGGGCGGCCAGACACCCAGAGGCGGGGAAGCCGATGAAATGGCTTCCCCCAGGGCAGACCCCCCTCCTCCCGCCAGACCGGGGCCCCTTCCCCCTCCGCAGCCGTTACCTGGAGGAGGCCGCCCATTTTGGCGCGCAGAGCGCGGAACTCCTCCGGCGCCGCCTCGGGGTAGAGCTGCCCGCGCAGCAGCTCCTCCGTGATGTCCGCGTTGCCGTAGTAGGCGACCTGGGCGATGCCGCCGAGGAGCGCGCTCAGGGGCTTGGAGCCCTCGGGCGGCGGCGGCTGCGGCGGCTGCTCGGGCGCCGCCATCACGGAGAGGGCGGGGCCGCCGGCGGCCCCTCCCCGCTCGCGGCTACGGGTACGGCGGCCGCGCGGAGACAGCCCGCGCCGCGCCCGCCCCCACCGTCTGCGCCCACGCGTGTACGACCGAGTTTTCTCACGGGGGTGAGACGGACCGCGCTCTTAGCAAGCTAATCGCTACTATCACCCACCCAACACGTAAGCGGAAGAAGCCGTGGCTCTACCATCCAGGCGAATTTTACGTTACACAGACATCCAAGGGGGTACCCCCCACCACGAGCGTGCATTTAACTTCTTCCCCCCGCCCCGGGGCCACGGCCAGGCATAACGACAGGCATCCCCGCTGAGCAGCACTCCTCCCGCCCCTGCAATGTTTCAAAGGTATCTGCGATTAAAAAAGGAAAAAAAAAAGGGGGGGGGGGACCCAAACATGCAGAAAACTCCCCACCAACCAAACCCGAACAGCAATGACCTCACTAGGTACAATAAATTTCTGCTTTCTAAACTGTTTCTTCAAGAAAAAGTACTCCATTTCACTAAACACTCCAATATTTCAAGGAAACTTCCCCAGGCTTTGCTCTCCGTCCCTTTGCTGCAAGATGCAGGGCAGACCACAAAACACGGGAACAGTTAAGAAAAAGGTACTAATAAAAATCAAGTCTTTTCTCTGTCCACCATTCCACACAAGTTTAAATAAAAAAAAAATTAAAATGCTTCATATATACAAGCATGCGCAGTCACAAAAGAGACCATGTGCTCTCACAAGAGATGTCTACAAAAAATCTTCTGCTAATAACACAACAGTATCATTTACCACCTAATTTTAATTATTTAAGCCCTTCATAGTTGCACTCTTTTTTATGACATACAAGAAATACCACGTTGCTCGATAAAATATAAAACCTAAGTTTATGATCAACATGATCTGTTCTGCCTAGTTCTTTATTCTGCATCTTTTTGCAAGTGGAGACAGGCAAAGAACACGTGCAAACTGCCCTTGCCTGAGGGGGATCACAGCGCACACCTCTTGAAGCTAGAGGTACAGAAGAATTGACAGTACATGCATCTGAAGGTTTCTTCCACTCTCTCCATCCATTTGGACATTTAAAATGTCCTTTTTCTCCCACGGTATTTAGATTAAACGGCATCTTTAGAAGCTTTAAAGAACCTGGACATACAAGAGTTCCCTTCAATCACTAGAAATGAATATACAGTATAAGAAATGTAACTCCATTTGGGTACAAACTCTTCACTGCACAGCTGACCCTTCCAAGATTCAAAACTCTTCTCTGAGGAATACAGTTCACCACTGCTCCCATTTAAAAAGAAAAGGGAGCAGAGTAGTAACTCTTCATGGCTCATCTGTATCACCACAGATTATGAAGTAAAAATTCCATCACTCCAGTTTAAATTTCTGAAGGTACTGTTCCTCGATGACATACTTTCTTCTGCTGCAAGCTGATTAAGTCCTAATGAGCAATGCTGGTCTACTTACTTAGGTTGAAGTACAAAGACAAACTTGTTCTTATAATTGCTTTTTCTTCTCAGATCTCAGCCTACTCACTGCCTTGCACAAAGATGACAAAAAAAGCCAGTGAAGAGTGCATATTTTGACTTCAAAAACAGTATAAAATTATTCAGAATGCACGTGGCAGCAACCAGTAACCTGTGTCTTTAAGAATATTATTTATTTGTTTTTGTAAACAACCTTATTTTTAAACAAATTAAAAATACACTGAAAAGTCTCTCTCTATATATATACACAGTACATGTTCAAACTTCACTTCATTGCGATGCCATGGTTTAAGCAGAAAAACAAGATTTCTTGACCCAAAACTCAGTTGCAATACAACCATCTTCGGCAGTAAAGCACACCACACTGCTGAGACACGGTCCTTCCAGGAATACTTCATTTGTTATTTATCACCTGAACCGTTTTTCGGCCGTAGTGGTAATAGCTGTACGCAGATGTCACCGTTGTGAAAGCTGTGATGCACCTTTGGGGAAAATAGTTCCTGTAAGTCATTTGAGTCTAAGTACAATAATAAAAAGTGTTATTCGTAAGAGTCTTCCCTATTTTTCACAACACAGTCAAGGACTATGTCCTACAGAAATGCAGTTTACAGTTTATATGCTGAAATTCAGCGCCAAGTGGAGGATTAGATAAACAAAGGAACTGCCATCCAGCACTAAGTAGCATGTTTCAGCGTAATTGCATACTAGGCCAAATTTTTACCATATTAGCACTTGTTTTAGAGAAGGGAAGACAAAAGATCTGTTTCAGTATTTGTACCCTGTATCATTTTTACCAGCTTGAGAACTGACTGATGGGAGAAAGTATCCCTTGGTAGTATGACTGGGGAGGACTCAAAAGACTTGAACTTATCATTTTACCAAGTTCCAAAGCTAAAGCCCAAGTTTCAGCTTTGGCCCCTTTTGTTCCCTTCCCAGACGCTGGGTAATAACCATATATATATTTCTAAATTAGCAGTGTTCCTCTGTGTCAAAGGCTGACACCATTCAGATGTGAGTCACCACTAGAGCTCTGCCCCTCCCTGGACACACTGCCAGACTCATCCAGGTCATTTTTGAGAGTGTTTAGAGAGGACCCTGGTAAGTTACACCCAACATTTCTCACAACAGGGTAACTCTCTCAGAGTCCCAGATAAGCAGCAAGGTAAGCATCTCTAACAGATGTAATTCTAGATTTGGCTTTCCAACAGGATGAAAAACCATATTGACTGTTAAGATCAAGGTTCCTGGTTCCTTAAAAGCTTTGGGTTTTTTTTCTTTTTGTTTGGTTGGGTTTTTTTCCTAACAGACAAATAACAGTTGTTTTTCCACTGCTTTAAACTAAGTTACTAAGTAACTCTGCTATCTGCTGTTCAGCCTCTGTTCTGAACTCTTACCTAACTGCTCAGGAGAAATAACTGCACTTGTAACACCTGCTACATTTCAGATTGGGATACAGTTCAGATCTCCAATGACACCAGTGAAAGGAACAGCCATTATTTAAGGCAGTATGCTCCTCTATGCCTGTTTTCATTCAATTCCTCCCCTTCCTTCCTATAGTCTAGCAGGAATCACCGATTTCTTCAGGTGCTTTTCAAAGAGGCTTCGGAAACCTGGATTTCAAGATAGCAGGTACAATATAAAGCAAATATAAGAAAACACTTCCCGTCTATTTTTAGACCCTGGTGTCAAGGTTGCTTTTTCAAGGACACTTACGGCATGAACAAATAAAGAATCCATGCAGCCTTTCTTCCCATGCCCTTCTTTTTTATTAATCTGAATTTACACTTTGCCTGTGTACACTGTGTCTATTCTGAAGACTTGTTTCTTAGCTATTATTCCTGGATCTTAACTAGTTTCATTTGACTACTTTTTGCTTCTATAGTAAATTAAGCGCCAATGAATATATAGCGCCTGCATCAGTTAAGAATAAATGTGTAAAAATTCAGGCAGATGGGTCTATTACATCATCTGGGCACAGGTTTTTTGTTCCACACAATTAGATTAATCTCAATTACCAGTTTCTTTAGGAGTACATTAAATTATCTGAAAAAAAAGTGAAGAGGTAAGTTACCATAATGTCTGCAGATATATGCTGTCCACATAATTGAAAACAGGAGCTGCTAAAGAAGCTGCCACCAAAATTAGCTGAACTGCTGTATTCATCTGATAAAAGCAAAACAGGAAATGTGACCAAAATGAAGACATGTACTATGCAAGGAATACCAGTATACACTTTTATTACTGGTTTAAGTCTTAGTCTGTATACACAAAATTTATTTAGAAACCTCTTTTAATGAAGCATCTTACACACTCGAAATTAGCATGTGCTCTGTCAGTATAGTTGAAAATCTTTCAGGATTTAAGTTGCCTCCAAATTAGCTGGCACTATTTTGAAACTGCACTCAGCAGTAGTAGTAAACAGCCCCCTCCCTCCAGACTACAACACACCACCCCAAGTACTGAGGGGTTATCTTTTGTAACGAGTTACTACTCTTACCTTGCTAATGAATGTTGGTTTTAATTGGGCAGTAGCATAACAGGGGTTAAAATACCTACTGAGTGTTCTCTGTGAGGGGGAGAAAAGAGGAAAAAAAAAAGGCAATTCAGTATATTCAATTTGATATACCTTTTCACGTGATACAGAAAAGTCAATTGTAGCACTAAAGAATCATACTGCTACCGCTCTTATATGATTTATTACACATCATACACAGGAAAAAAAGTTATCAGTACTCTGACTCAATTTTATGAAACCTATTTTATGAAATACTGTTCTGCTTACATATCTATCTGGCAAAAGAACAAGCACAGCATTACATCTTAGGCTATCCACCCAAGTTTTGAGCAATCCTCAAGTCTCAAGATGAAAATCTCCTGGTTACAACTTTGTTAAAGGCTTATTCATTTTTTTAATGCTTGTAAAAATACAGAAGATTTAATAAAAATAAAATGATTACACGTTCATACAATGTTGTTTAATGCTATACACTTACCGGTGGAGAAAGAGTTTTGTATCGCACATAAAAAACAGCAGCAATGAGCGCTACATCCCTCAGAATAATCATAGAAGTAAGTGAAACTGAAAAACCAAGCCAACAGGATCTAGTGAAAAATCACGCCCATCATTAAAAACCAAACCAAATGAACACAAAATATGAAGCAAGAAGAAATAACCACTCTCAAATTCTTCTGAACAAGGTTTTATGCGTGACTGAAGATTTTTAACACAACTTCTGAAAGGGTTTAATCTGAAGTCTTAAAACAATCCAGTCTATGAGAAAATCTTTCATATAGCTACTAACTATTATTGCTTTAAAGAAGCTACATTTGAAAATGGCAGTATATGACAGTTGTTTTTGTATATGGCAGCATATGCTTTCTGTGAAGTCTATTGGGGGGGCTGTTTTTTTAAGTGTTTAATAGCAGCACATAGCAAAGTGCAACTGACAAAGCAAGAGTTCCAAGAGATACACAAGTTTTCCTTCCAGAAACACAGAAATATTACTATACAGAAAATTAGCTGCTTTACCTTATATAGTACGTGGAATTGACATTTTCTCACCTGGGATAAGATTTGCACAAGTTAGGCTCACATAGAGCACACTGATGAGAATTTTATCAGCCAGAGGATCAAGAGCACTTCCCAAAGCTGATTTCTGATTAGCCCAGTTTCGTGCAATAAATCCATCCAGCTAGGAAAAACAAAGTTCAATGTTTCTCTGTTAGAAAACTTAGAATAAAAATAGTCTATATATGCTACTGTTACAGAGATATTTCATGAATGACATCATATAATACAGCTAGTTTAACTAAGATGAAATATGATACCTGTTAGCTGATATTTGTATCATGTTTTTTTCACACTGCATTCCAGGTTCTGGAAGCCTCTGAACATACTCAATTCTCATTATTTAGAGGGGGGGAAAAAAAAAAAAAAGAGAGAGAAAAGAGGTATCTGATGTTCTAAAATTCACGCTGCTATTGTCATGATGGGTGCAGCGGGTACACCTGCACATGTCAACAGATCACTAGATGCATAAGCACTGACTGGACAATGCCCACCCAGGGCCGGTCAGGGAACCCCGACATCCCCCACTGCTCCACCAGCACCAAGTCCCCTTCGGGCACCTGCGAGCTCCCTTCACAATGTCGCAAAGGATGTGTTTAGTGTTACTAGAAAACAACGACTATCAAAACGGATCTGTTTTATTCATTTCCATTCTATATTGGGAGTCTAAATTTCAATGCACGTCAATGGGATCACCGTAACCCACGCTATCCCCAAAGTATTTCCAAACTGACGTAGACATACCAAATCCGTTACGCCGGCCAAAACAAAGACACCTAGCGCAACACGGAAGTTTTCTTCAACGATCAAATACCCTAAAACTGGCGCCAAACCCATTCTTGCCATCGAGAGTATATTTGGGATCGTCCAGGGGTTTTCATACTGTAAAGCAAGAAGGCAAAAACTTCAGGCCGGGAAGGCAAACCCGACCTTGGCGCCCAGCAGAACTAAGCGAGGCAAACAGGCGCTTGAAGTTGGACCGGCCAGAAAGCCTCGCAAGTTCCTGGGAGCAACCTGCCCTTTGCGCAGGACACAGGGACGCGGCCTCGAACTACTACTAAACATTAACTCAGCCCTCAAAAGGAGGTTACGCCGCCCGCCACCGAGGGACCCCAAAAGCCCTCGTTCGGCTGCAAAGTCGGGCGCGACATCCGTGGCCCGCAGGCAGCGGGACCTTCGCGCCCCCTCCCCCGGGGTAACAAGCGCCCCCCCGAGCCCGTCAGCGACCCCCGACCCCGACGGTCACGTACCAGCTCAGCGTAGCGCCCCGCCACACGCCGCTCCCGGGGGGGCTCCGGCGGCCCGGCCCCGCCGCTCCCCGCCCGCCGCTGCCCGCTCCCGCCGCTGAGGAGGCGCCAGGCGGCGGCGGGCGCGCGCAGCAGCCGCTGGGGCTCGCGCAGCAGCCACTGGTGCTGCCGCAGGGCGGGCGCCGCGCGCGGCCTCGCCAGAGTCCCCGCGGCCGCCGCCAGGCAGAAGACGCCGCTGTTGCCATGGCGGCGGCCGCCCGCCCCGCCGCCGCGCCCCTCCGCCGTCGCCACCGCCCCGGGTCGGCCGGCCAGAGGCCTTGCGCCGCCGCCCGGCCGCCTCCGCCCCGCGCCGCGAAGAAGCCCCCAGAAACCCCTGCCCAGCCAAGCGGCGGCCAGCATGGTGTGGGGTGGCGCCTGCCCGCGGCCCCTACGCGCGCTGCGGCCCTGCCCGCGGGAGCGAGCGGCCTCCCGCCGCCGCCGCCGGCGCCATCCGCCGCCCCGACAGACCGGCGGGGGGGGGGGCGCGGGGACACGGTATGAGCCGCGGGCTGTGCGTGTGCGGCGAGGGGTGGGGGGGACGCGCGACTTTTTGCGGCGCTTTACGGCAGCCCCCTCGCCGCCGGGCCGCGCGCTTTACGGCAGGCTGCCACCCCCGGCGGCCGAATTAAAAAGTAAATCCCAGCTGTGAGCAGAAATAAGGGGAAACCCGCTTTTCTGCTGTTTTCCGGCCTACCTACCTGCCGGCCGAGGGTCTCCCCCGGGGGCCCCCGGGCGCGGACGGCGGCGCCTATGGCGGCATGGCAGGGCGGCTCCGTGGGGCCGCGCGTTTTTGCTCCAGCTGTTCTCTTGCAAGCCCTTAACGGAGGAAGGTGAAGGTTTGCTTTAGCGTAAGAGACTCCTGAGAGGACTTAAGAAGTCTCTTGTTCTGCGTACTTGTTCTTCGCCCTCCCTCCCTCGCCCACGTTTACTTTAGCTCAAGGAGAAAGAATTTACTTTTCTGGGTGCAATCTCTTGTTTGCGTCTGAGGCTTGTTCCTGCCCACCTTCCCTAACGCCCAGGGACGCTGGTATGTTTCAGGTTTCTGGCATCAGTTTACCATCCAGCTAAGATTTGAGGCCCAGGTGTTCAATCAGCTTTAATTACACACAACAGTCAATAACTAGCAAAACAAAGGGAGGCTCTTCAAACAAAAACAAAACCAAACAAAAAACCCAAACCAACCAACCGAAAGACAAACAAACAAAAACCCCAAACGAAAGCAAAAAAACCCACCCAAGAGAAACAAAAAACCCCAACCTGTCGAATGTAGGGTATTTAACTCTACCTCTTCCGCAGCTGTTTGAAAGAATCAAGAAAGAGTAGCTAAAATGTGTATGACTTAATTTATTAATTCCTCCACTGACTCAATTAGATATTTTTTTTAATAATTATTTTTTAAACGTGGGGAGGGCAAGGGCAGGACTAGAAGAACATGACCTGGATGCTGGGGCAGGGTGCACCATTAGCAAGGGCACAGGTGACACAAAAGAGTGGCAGATACACCGGGGCTGGGGCGGGAGGGGGTCCTGCTGCCATCCAGAGGGACCTCAACAGGCAGAGTATTAGTTTGACAGGAACCTGGTAAAGTTCAGCACCCACACCTGGACATGGTGACACTAAGCAGGGAGGGCAGAAATTCCAGTTCTGTCCTCTACCTGTTATGCCCTGGTTGTATTGTGCAAGTCAGAAGAAATCTTCTCAAAGTAGAAAACAAAAAACCCCCACCCAACCAAACCAAAACCACCCCAAACTCTGCAGTAAGCTGCTAGCAAAGGTTAAGAAATCAACATCTAACACCTGCTTCCCATTAGCTGTGATAGAATAGGTTGCCTCCTCATGTAGGATTAACTCCCAGTTTGCAGGAAGGTGCATCTCCTCTGCTGCCCAAATGCTCTCACAGACAGATGACAACTACCGTATGCACATGTAGACAGAGAGTTCATCCATTAAAAAAAAAAAAGCCGTTAACCACAGTTACCCTCATGAGCAAACACAACCTGGAAAGAGCAGGCTGCTTGCCACTTGAGTTCATATGTAGTGCTACAGCTGCTTAGTTTTCTCTTAAGCATCCCATCCTTCAAATTAGATATTGAAGTAGATTCACACTAAGGTAGCATTGAGCAGTTTAACATGTTCTTTCAAATCTATAAAGCTTGTGTTTTCATACAAAATTGCTGTGGAAGCATGCTGCAAATCAGATCAAATCAGATCCTTATGTCACTTAAGCAGAAACGATGAAGCTTATTTTCTTGTCTTACAATTTATGTATCATATTTTACCTTAGAAAAAAAGGAGGGAAAACAGAAGTATCAGCAATGCATGCCTGAATTATTTTTTTTTTCCAAATACTTAGACTGAAAGCTTCTCATCTGCCATTTTATTGCACTAGACCGTGATTCCGATTTTGTAAAAATCAGGAAATATCCAGCACTTTACTCTCTTGCAGAACACACATTCTTCTGCGGCAGGAACAGAGTTACCCAGAAACAGATGTAACATGTTCGTGTTAACATATCTGGTAACAGCCATTAACACCCACACCAGTGTTCACTGGTACTGTATAATGCTCTTGAACAAATCACAGATTTCTCATATATAAAGTTTAATGAAAGACATAAATAAAATCCAGTTCCTGTTTTACAAATTAAATATTGTAATAAAGATATTTTCTTAAATCAGACTTGTGTTTCAAATAAAATCTCAGATACAAAGACCAATACAGAGCTGCAAAGCAGAAAATCAAGTCAGTTTCAATAAGGTATCACTTCTTAACAGCTATAAAACTGTGTTGTATCAACATGAAGGTTTCTGACTTTTTGGAAACATTTCTATACTTTAAATTCCTCTAATGAACTACAGTGCTAAAAATACAACTCACATCATCTCTCACAAAAGATTTCTGGTTTTAAATTTGTGGGTCCAACATCTCTTTTGGAAGTAGAATCTGTTGTGGCACTGTGATAATGTCAATATAAAACACACTATGCACTCCTCAAGGAGGATAAAGTACATGCTAGTCTTACAGAGTCTCATTTGGGCTAGCAGACCTACAGAATGAGTCAAGCAGCAATACCACATGTCAGTTTGTCCGCTGGCAGCTTAAAGCAAGCCTGCGGGCAACTGCTAGTTTCTGAAAGGGAGTCCCACACCTCAGTAAGCATCTGTGCCAGCAGAGCATCGACTACTGTGCTAGGCTGCAGTTCAGCGTGCTTTATTGCTGCAGGTCCATCAGTTCATTCTGGATGTAACGATTATGTCTCAAGAAAGTTTATCACAATGGCTCTCTTCACATTGTCTGAAGCTGGTAAACTCTTGAACCTTTTTTCAAAAGATAACCCTGATCATTTAGGGATCCAATAAAGCTTTCAAAATCAGATACCTGGGAAAAGACAGACAAAAATAAATATCAAATTGGAAGAATTACATTTTATCTGATGTAAAGCAACGTAAACAGTTTGAAAGAACTTAGTGAAATAAAGTGAGCTAAGAATAGGTTAGTTTCCTTAGCAAATGGCTGACCTACTAGGTGGTGGCATACAGTCAGTTGCATGCTTTTGTGCTTTACTTACACACTTTATAGCACGCAGAAAATATACAGAGTTCTGAAACACAAGTATCTACCAAAGAAAAGTTTGATTTCTACAACTCTCACTGATTTCCAAGTATTTGTTACAGGTATAGAACTTTGAATGGGCAAGAAATATTCTATACATAAAGGGAAAATTAGAATTAATTGAGTTAGCTATATAGGTAGCTAATCGCTGGATGAATGAATGATCATGTGAGAAGAGAGCTGACAATAACACGTTATGTCAGACAGGATTATGTATTGTCAACGTTTGAACAAGTTTGGAGACTGAAGTTATCTTGCCCCAGCAGGCCAAAGTAGGTTAACCAGGCAATAAGAACAACAACATTATTGCCCATAAAGAGAAATTCATTATCACTACTTTTCACTCATTAAACCTCAAATCCAGTTTTAAGTTTTAAATTGGCATTTAAAGCTTTTTACTGTGAAGCAAAAAGTAGTATTAGCTACCAATATTTTTGTTTGGCTGAAGTCCCCCAAAAGTACAGAATGCAAATCAGTTACAGGATAAAACTGATTTGTGGCTGTCTCTCCTACACAACGTTCCTATCAAGTTACAACATTAGGATGCTTGAAGCAGGAATGAAAACTCAAAAGGCGTATTTGGGCCAGAGAAGGCCAAGCAGAAACGTCACTGCACTGCTGAAATAGATCATGGACAGTCACAGTCACAACAGTCTAAATTTGGGAACAAAAATAGGTGTGTCCCTTGGGGAGCCAGAGGAAGTAAAGTATACTGAAACCAAAATTGCCTTTCACAAAACAAAGCAGAATCTTGTTAAGGACCAGCTTCAGAAGCAGAACCAGCCCTTACTAGTGCAAAGAGTTCTTACTGTCAAACAGCTAGTAAGATTAATAAAGCTGACAAACAAAGGCAATTCGGGAAGATTGTTCAGCCTAAAAGCAGCAAACGCTGCTTATTTCTGTTCATTGCAGAGAGGCATGACAGATGTGCCTTTTCCACTTTCCATTTTGCAATAAGTAATTTTGACTGGTCTTGCAGTTTGTTCTTGAAGAAATGCTTGATTTCCAAACTTACTCGTATTTGTAGCTCCGTCGCAATCTGTTGAAGCTGTTGCAAGTCAAAGAGATTGTTGTAAGTTCTCTCCGCAATACTGTTAAGGGCAGAAACAAATCTTTTTGCTTGTGATCGATTGCTCATCCCAGATCCATGCTGTGAACGTTCAAAGTCCAGTTTTCCAAACTCATCAGAGTATGTTCCCAGCATGCTA
This sequence comes from Aquila chrysaetos chrysaetos, assembly GCF_900496995.4. Classification (NCBI taxonomy): domain Eukaryota; kingdom Metazoa; phylum Chordata; class Aves; order Accipitriformes; family Accipitridae; genus Aquila; species Aquila chrysaetos. The sequence goes on along the minus strand of NC_044011.1, from coordinate 26,316,279 downwards.
AAAATACATATTAAAAAAAAAAAAAAAAAAAATCAACAGGAGATAAAAGTACAAGAGCACCTGAATTTTCTTCCTGACACATAACTGCTTGAGAAAGCTCCCAGAAGCCACATAGGAAACCATCCCCTAGTAAGAAAGACACTATCTGGGGAACTTAGACTAAGCATCTGTCCAAATCACTTTTAAACTTAAATCATTCAACTGCAACAACAGAAAGTAATCACACAAGAGAAAAAAAAAAAAAAACCTTTAGCAGCACCTCATGCCTTAAGTTACATGCATGGGTATACATAACTGCTACAATGATACAACTCAAAGGCCTAAGCAACTGTATTCAGCTTAGGGCTGCTGTCAGTTTTTAAAGAAGAGCTAACAAATCTGAATATTGGTATCATAGGCCTAAACTTTATCAAGTCATTTCTTCACTGTATTTGTATATCTGTGTTTGAAAAAAAAGTTTTGAATTAATAGCACTGTGATGCTGTATTTATTTTTAAAACAGCATGTATTACCTATATTTCATTATTTCTATTACATCCTCAGCATCTTCCTTGGTAGATTTCTCCCTTAATTCCAGCCTTGACCGTGCCTTAAAACAAAACAAAAAAACCCACAAAAGTATATTTAAGATATATTATAGCTGACGTAGAGCAGTTGTAGCATTTTTTTCACAACACACACAAATTTTAGGAGCAGAGATGTAACCTGAACCTACAGGATTTAGAGGAAGATTCCTCTCTTTTTTTGATAGTGTTTTGTCATGGTTTAACCCCAGCCAGCAACTAAGCACCACACAGCTGCTCACTCACTTCCCCCCACCCAGTGGGATGGGGGAGGGAATCAGGAAGAAAAAGTAAAACTCATGGGCTGAGATGAGAACAGTTTAATAGAACAGAAAGGAAGAATCTAATAATGATAATAATAGCAATAATAAAATGACAATAAAAATAAAAGGATTGGATATAAATGACATCACATGGTATAGAATATCCCTTTGGCCAGTTTGGGTCAGCTGTCCTGGCTGCATCCCCTCCCAGCTTCTTATGCCCCTTCAGCCTTCTTGCTGGCTGGGCATGAGAAGCTGAAAAATCCTTGACTTAGTCTAAACGCTACTTAGCAACAACTGAAAACATCAGTGCATTATCAACATTCTTATACTGAACTGAAAACATAACACTATACCAGCTACTAGAAAGAAAATTAACTATCCCAGCCAAAACCAGGACACATTTCAATATCATCTCCTGCATACTCACATTATTAGGCTGCATCTTGGAGTTTATTTGCTTTTTAACAGTGTATTCTTGGGAAGTAGCAGATCACAAATACTGTTATCAAGGCATAGTGTTAAGGAAAAGAGCAGCAGTTCAAAGTTCAAGATGGGCAGCAGCTTGTTCCCACCTGCACCTACTTTTTCCTCCTTTGGGGAGAATGTGATCGATTCTCTTTCCACCCCCTCAAGGGTGTTTTAATTTATAAGAGGCTTTAAGCAGCAGTAGCTCTTAAGCATTTGCAAGTCTCTTGCAGTCTCTCTTTTTTTTTTTTTAAACACAACAAAGCAGCATAGAAGCAAATAAGCTGTCAAAAATTACAGGGTATCAGTAGTAGTTTAGGAATAATCTCTTTGCTTTCAATCCCTTAAGTATTACAGCTTGCATTTACCTCCGTAAGTCGAATCAATGACTCTAGCTGCCTTGTGGTGATTGGTGTGCTGTCTACTCCTTGGTTCTGTTTCCGGAGCTCAAGGTAGAATTCCTGGAGGACCTGAGCAGCTTCTGGAGATAATTTTGGATGAACATACTGCCGAGCATATCCAACGTACTTCCTCAGCAGCTGATGTGGAATAGCATCAAAGTTTTCTCCTGGTAAGATCTAACCCAATTACAAAGAGCTTAGATTTCAGTCTGACAGAACCCTATACAATACAAATTTTAACATAAAACCTTATCTTCTATGCTTTATCTGGTGAAATCTTCACTGTAAGGGCTTTAGTGCTTCATATATGAACCATGTACTTAAAAAGTCCATACACTATGGTTAGATATGTAATTAAAGACATTTCAGAAAAGGCAGCCAAAGCTTCTCATTTGCAATGAGAAGTGTCAAATATGATTTAACTAGATCAAGAATTCTTTCTCAAAAAGAGAAAATCCAATTTCCCAATTGTTGTAAGATATAGCTCCACAGAAAATTACACTATCACAGCTGATATCCCATTTCCAAAAGTGCATGGGTTTAGCTCCAGTAGGGGATTTCTCCCAAGACCTGGCATTTGACAATATCAGCCCTCAAACTGATCACTTCAGTTTAATAAGAAATATGCTTCCCCTCCTATAATCCCCAAATCTGTCATGAGTTGCAGATGCCCAGGGATTTGTTTACACACTGCTTTATTTGGATTCAGTACTTCACAGCACATTGTGTTATATCAAATTAGTATATCCAGTCTAGTTCTGTAGCTATTTATTGAAATCTAACACAGCAAATTTGCTTTACAGCATCTCATGCAAAGTGTCTTCTCACTACTGCAACCAAAAAAAAAAAAAAAAAAAACCCCCAAAAAACCCCAAACCAGCTCAACTAATAGATTCTTTTCTGTGTGGAGATGAAGGTGGCTTGAGACACATCTTTAGCAGGTCCAGGAGGATGGGTAATGTTAGGTACAACAGACAATTGGAGAAACTGGTGGCTGGAGCCTTAAATGCTTCCTCTTTACTTCAGAGCCAACTACCATGAGAAGAATGGGAGTGGTTGATGAAGGACATCCAGCAGGTCAGGGTTGCCAGGTCCCAAATGCAAGGAACACCACAGGAAGGGGCATAGCAACAGTCACAGCACAAGTCCTACCTTTAGTCTTTCAAGCAGCGGTCGATCTGAAACAACTTCGAGAACAGAGCGATCCTGTGTGTTGGTACGAGTCACAACAGCGCTGCTGCATGCTGCCTGCTTTCCCGCTCGGATTGCCATCACATGCTCAGACAGCAAGTGATCGTGGTCTTCATTTGGGGTGTCCAGCAAAATGAAAACTAGATCAAATCTTGACAGTAAAGCACTCCCCATTCTAGAGTAAAGACAAGAAAATCACACAGTACTCAAAGAAGTGGAAAAATTACAGCAACTCTGCTCCACTTCAAAGACACTTAAAAAATCTTGTCCCATTCATTCAGAATAAAGTAGAACAGCATTTTCTCTCTCGAAAGCCATGAAAAATTATTACAGTAAGTTTGTGTTCAGGCTCCAGGAAACTAGAAAGCAATTATATACAAGCTACAAGACTGCCAGAAGCATCTGCTGCAGAATGTGAACTATGAAAGCAGCATTTCAGAAAGTGCTCACTTTAAGTTCTCAGACACTGTTTTGGCTTTGTTATAATGTCCTCCAACTGGGTTTGCTGCAGCAACAATAGTCGTCCGAGCTGGCAAACTGCAAACAATGCCAGCCTTAGCAAGGCTGATGCTTTGCTGTTCCATGGCTTCCAACAAAGCCTGATGCTGGTTTCCCATCTTATCAAATTCATCTATTCCACAAATTCCTGGAAGCAATTAAAACAGGACAAAGACTTATTAGAAAACACATTAACTGATGGACAAGTGTATGCTACAATCCAGTGCTACATCAGAAGTCCAACCTAGAGTCCTAGGGATGGCAGGAGACATCAGGCCAAGTCTCCATTTCAGCAAGGTTTGTTTTCATTTCATGGTGCCGCAGCCGAACCATTATGAAGTTGGCCTGGCTTCCAGAAACAGTGTCTTGATTACACATTAAGATGACAAAACAAGCTTTTTAAAAATAGAAATAGACAGCAAATCTCATAAGCCAGCTATTTTTCAAAAACAGTAAGAGTCCAGCAGCTGCCATTAAGTCAGAGATTTCTCAACAAGGAAATCCTAGTTCTTTGACACATTAAGTACGGCTGGTATGTGAATCACAGAACTCCAGTTTCATACACATCCTAAGCCCTAGGAAAGCAGGCACCACCCCCAGAGAAGTCACTGGAGAAGCTCAGAATTTCCCAAGATGTGGAAAGCCAATATCATACTTTAAATTTAATTTTTAGTCCACAGTTATGCAAGCACTGTAGTTAATCTTAGACTCAGCAGCGCACACAGCCCCACCACTCAAAATCTGTAGCATTACATGTATTACCTTGATCTCCAAGCACTAAAGCACCAGCTTCCAAGGCAAAATCTCCAGAAGCACAATCTCTAGACAGTGTAACAGTCAGGCCAGAGCTGGTGGAAGTATTGCCACAAACATACACACCACGAGGAGCAACATTACACACTGCCTAGAAGAGAAATAAACACTTTTTCCCTCCCCAAGGTGAAGAATTTCATAAGCCTTATTCTAGAGAAACAATTCAAAGTAAACTCAAATTTGTTTCTTTCTATTTAATGTGGCTCAACAGTAAAGTTACAACTCTTTGCAGCCCAAGGAGACATAATTCTGCGTAACAGTAGGAATAACTTTGGTCACAATACTTGCGGCACAGCCATGTCTATTGTGTTATCAAAACTACTAGGACCTCGGGCACAGCACTTAGATTTCAAAGTATGTTGAAATGCTTGGGAACACGCTATCCGTCACAGAATTGCATATATATGTATTTTCTGTATCTTCAGACTCCAGGTCTATTTAGACTCATATCTTGTCCTAGTGCCCAACACATGCTACTTCAGAGGAAGCATGCATAGCTCTCCCCACAACTAGGAGATAAAGGAGAGTCCTAGTCTTCTCCATGCCTCTAATATCCAGAAAGCAGCCTATAATTGGAAATAAGAACTAGAAAAGCAAAGCATGGTAAGCTTGAACACAGACATGTTGCAGTTAAATTTGCCTAGAGTAGTTATAACTGGATTTTCCCAGTAAATCTCTATAGTTACTGGTGCCTCTTTTAAATAAAAGTTAATAGCCAAAGCATATTTGCTCAGTACCAGATATGTGACAGGCACTGAATATTGAATTAAAAAAAAAACCAAACAAACCCCAAAACAACCAAAAAAACCCCCTCACTCTGACACAGCTTTGGTTTTCTCCCTGGAATTTTTTTTCTGTGACAGTGATGACTGAGAGGAGCCTTGCCTCAGGGTCTTATCTGAGGAACAGATTACTAGCTTTTCTTGAATGGCATTCCATTTAGTAACAATGTGAAAAAAAGAAATCATCTACTGTATGCTAGAGAGTCCCCATTCAATGAAAAAATAATTTTAAAATTTCTTTGCCAATATGCTTGCATGCAAATCCGTCACTTAAGTTATTGCAAGTCATATCCTAATATAACATGTCCACATTAGAAAGACTCAGAATTTTTAAATAAGGTATGTTTAAATGAGGTATGCAAAGCTGCACGTCTAGGTGACCTCTGTCCCTCTTTCACTTCACAGTAACCATGGGAAAAGACGTGTAACTTTAAAACCATTCAGTTTAAGATGAAAAAATTCTATTACTAACTGATTTTGTCAGTCATGCAGAAATGTCCACCAAGATTAAAACCCAAACGCAGCATCAGGTCCCTTTCCCAAAAAGCCAAGATCTGTGCTAGCAACATAGAAATAGGGCAAGAGAATGAAAGTAAACCTCACAGAAGGTGAGTGACATGGTATCTAACATTGCATTAGTTCCGAGAGTGTAGTTATTTTATTTGACAACAAATGAGCTAAACGAAGACAAGGAGTGAAACTCCTCACCAAGGAAAAAGGTTGGTGAAAAGAAAAAACCTATATCCGGGCAGGGCAGCAAGCCTATACTTGAAAGCCCACACACTTGATCAAGTATGCCTGCTTTGATAAGTGTTTTAACAGGCCTGATCCCTTCTGCAAGGCTTCCTGGAAGGAGAGGACAGCAGGGGACCCCTTTAGGTACTATCCTACATTTGAGGCATCCTACATGAATAGATGGCTCCAGTCAGGCTCAAGCAACCCTTTGGTCTTAGCACAGCTACTCTACCATGCTTACAAGAAGTCAAGATAACAAGGAATTAGAGAAAAATGCAAACAGACAATAGAAGTAAATCAATCCATACTTGCAACATTTGACTTTTTCCTAATCCTGGATCTCCAACGACCAGAACATGTGGATCTCCTCGCACTGGGATTCTGTTCTTGTCATCTACAAACTTCTGACATCCTCCAAATAACGCCAGGGCCAAACCTGCCTTTACAATCTGTAGTGGTACATACCAAAACTAATAAGTATTTGATCATGGTAATCAATACTAACAGCGCCCTAGAATTGGCTGTAACAACCCTTTCCTTCTGGATGGCTGAACTTAAGGGTATAAGGCTGCTACCTTGACACTGAAAGCAACTGTGAGTCACAGTCACCTGTAAATACAGTCCTTTTCCCTTCCCCCCACCCCAGGTAAGCTTTATAAATCCTTTACGAGTTTACTGTGGCATAAACATGTCAAACTAAAATTGCAAGCAGAGCTGTTAAATTACTTACCTCATGGCCATAGATTGCAGGACAAAGAGAGCTGAAAAACAAAGAACACTAATGTAAGGGGAATATAGATCTTGTATTATTAGTAAATAAACACTTGTTCTGTCTCTTGTTACAGAACACCTCTATAAATATAAAAAACTTTTGGTTAGCTGTTGCTGAATTTCCAACAGAATCAGTTTAAATCATCAGCAGCAAATTTCTTGACATTTTCAGATAACCAGATATGCTTGAAATAAGAAAAACCTTTCATCTGAGTTCACACAAACACAGAGGAGAATCAGCTTCCCAGTGGTTTCTGCACCCATTCTTATCTTAATCAAGTAACTACCTGTAACCCTCCTTTTCAAGGTCCTACTTTCATGTTCTTTAACTCCACTGGGAGGGCCTGAGGGACACTCCAGCTAGAAGAGTACTTCTCAGTCTGAACTGAGGGTCTTCCACACCCCCTGCTCAGTTCTTGCACCTCTTTCCTCTGCTGCAGAAAAGCAGAGTGGAGAACAAAACAGTACTCATGAGTTGAATTTACTCAGCGAGGAGCAAAATTAACTGCTTTTTTTTTTTTAACCATAGCTTTCTGTCTCCGGGTTGAACTAAAACACTCCTCACATCCCCATATCCTTAAATCCCTCCCAAAGTCCTAACATCCCCACTGCAATACTTCCACTTCCTCCCAAGCCCCTTGCCCACTAAAGTTTGTTAAGTCTCTGTGGTATCTATTGCACAAGCCTTAGACATTTCATAACTTTAAGATTAGCTGTCACGTTTGTCCGAAGGTGGTCATGCTGATTCAGAAGTCTAATCCTAGACCTAGTCTAGGTCTGACACAACTTACTTCACAATGAGCCTGAACAGATTTTCCTCAGCTTGAATTTCTTGAACAGCATAGAGGTCTTTAAGTGAAAACTCCATGAACGACCTTTGAAAAGTCTCATCATCAAAATTCTTTTGTTTTTGTCCTTTACTGTTGCTGATGGAATTTGCCTCAATGTACAACAAGAACATACACTTGTCATTCTTATTTTTGGAAGCTCCTGTTGGAAAAATTGAGAAAGGATGAAGGAATATTTTTTTTTCTATTCTTAAGTACTGATATTATTTACCAATGGCATAGGGTCATTCAGAAATATTAAGTACAGTCATGTGCAAAATGTTCATATTTACGTAATTGAACATCTGCATTTTCAAAAATTGATGCAAAGTAAGTAAGTTACTGGTTACATTTGTTCTTCAAGTTCCCTCCATTTAGGTACACAATAAAATGTTTCGCTGGATTAGGAAGGTATATGTATATAGAGAGAATTTTCTCCCAGAATAAATGAAGTTTTCCAGGAATTTTAAATATTATTACATTATTGTAGTCAAATAAAAGTTGAATATAAAATGTTTCCACTCAATATTTAGAGGAAAAAATCCATAGTGCAGACGAATTAAACACATAGCTTAATAATTAATACTTTTCTATATCCCCCAATGATTACTGAGCAGAGAATGTGGTCTCACAGTAAATCAGTACTGCAGTTCTCTGCAATATATTCTATTGCAGCTATGCACAACATATTTCTTCACTTTGGAAAAAAAAGGAAAAAAAAAAAAAGAAGAAAAAAGTTGTAAAATTTCTCCAGGGACGACTAAGCTAAGAAAGATTATACTCCTTCGCAACAGCATGACAGTTTTCCTATCGTTTGAAGGAGACATTAAAGGGAAAATTAAGCAAATAATGAGTCTCAGCAAGACTTCAGGAAATAAGGATGTCCCCCCTACATCAGTGGTCCACAGAAGGCTTTCCTATCAGCTGACATACTAAAACATCCAGTGTCAGACTGGCACTTCAGATTCAGGACCATAGTTGAGTCTAGACCAGCGGGTTGTAAAACCCCCTCCCTTTCAGTGGACACTAGAGCCAGTGCTCCTCTTGTACAGCACTGCTTCTGGCTTTTACAAAATAACTCCTCATTATAAAATTTTGGGAACTTCTGAAGAAACATACACTTCATGTGTTTACAACTTTGAGAGTTCAAATTAAGGGGGATGGCTGTTGTTCTTATGTAATCACTAGAAAAATCCCCACCCTAGGAAAGAAGTGTTCTCAGATGATGTATTTTACCTTCCTCAGTGCTTGACACCTTTACTATTCCTGTAATTGTGACCATATCTCCCGGGACACAGCTGTCCACAAGATCTTGCACCAGTTCACATTCAATTGTGCGAGGGATTCGGCCTGCTTCTCGCTGATCATCTGACATGAGCTCCTGCACCCTGCAAAACACAAGGTGAGCGTATACTCCATGCATACCACTTCCAATTCAATTATGGCATACAAGATCTGCAGCTGTGTGCTTCCAACCAATCCTTTCTAAATTGAAAAGGAGACAGCAGAAATGCCCTGATAAAGCCTAGAAACAGCAGTGCTGAATTTGGCAAAACAGACTTTTTCAATTCAGACTTTAATAAACAGGTATACATTATGCATAAGACCTGAAAAGAAAATAACTATGAACTGCAGAAATAATAAAGTTGAAATTCAGACTTTCTAGCACTGATGAGCATGTTCATGTAGAAATAAGTACAGTACATGAAATAAGATGGACCTCATACATAAAAATTAAGAGGTCAGACATTATAGCCCTGATGAATGCTTAATTGACATTTTAACCCTAGCAAAGCCCGAGAAATTCCTTGGATCATAAGAACAGTAGCTCACGCTTTGTATAGTCGTAAAAGGCTAGCAACTAACAAGTTCTTTACAAGGTTCCAATTTTGGCTCTGTGCTTAGAGCTCCAATAGTTTTCCTTGAAGCTCAGTCAAGCTTTTCTTAGGAAGCTGTGATAAACAGCACCCTCTAGAGCTGCTGACAAGAATGTCAGCACTGTGTTTTTAATGATTTTTTTTACATTACTTTTATCACAGAATGTTAATAAAGAAAACATATTTAGATGTCATTTGGCACATTAAGACTTTTGATACAGAGCTTGTGAACTTATAGAATCTGAATGTAAGAAGTGGGAAAAAGTAAGCAGAGTCCTTTTTTTTCCAAGCTGACACCCTTATTGCAGTAAGCTAATGGGATGGACAAGAAACAACACATGACTGTCTTCTGAACATATATTATGGGGCAATAGTAAGATGGTCATAGCTCTAATAGCACATAGTAAGATGGAAGTGATGAAAACCAGATCCACCATCCACCTTCCTACACTTTAACGTTGTTAATTTTTGTAGAAACTGCAACTTGTTCTCCCATAGCAAAGGTCTCACAAATTTTAGGCATACCTGCTTGCTGATTAGACATAGAAAGTAGATGAATGGGCAGGCGCAGCACTACTTCGTTCTACTAGTGTACCTTAAGGGCTAGGGGGCACAGCATCACTTCGAACTAAGATTTTTAACCCTCAAATTTACTTTCAGTTCATTCAAGTCAACTGTCACAGCTGACCAACATAATTTAATAGGGCTTTTCAATCTGACTTACAGGTCATTAAAGGGAATCATTAAATAATAGATGCAGTTAGAAATTATCAAGAAAAGCTGCAAAGAGCACAAACTGAACATTTCTCAAAGAACTCAGTCATGGTAGGAGGAATTTCCAAGAAGCTATTATATTAGGTAGGTTTAATACACAAAGTATACTAGTGCTCGGATGAAACAACCGCTTTGTATATACAAGTCTTGAAGAGTGCTTGCTGCAAAAGCATATTATTAAAATTACACAATGTAACATGGAACAAGACATCCCGTCACTTTTTTACTACCCTGATGCATTATATTTTTGTGCAGAAGGGAAGACATGCTTACTTAACAGACTGCCAGTCCACTGTAGTGGTTAAAGGAGAGCTTCTGTCAGCGGTGAAGGATCGGCCACGGCACTCTGGAACAAGGCACTGTAACAATAGTAATTCTAATTCATTCTCAACCTTTTTTAAAATTGTAATTTGAAGTTGCCTTATTTGATTTAGAACAAAGAAAGCAAAGCAATGCAATTCATTAACACCATTTCAGGAAAAAAAGCTAGTTAAATTAGGGCTCCAAATTAGCACATACATAATTAAGGAAGAGCTATTGAGCACAGACACCGGAACCCTGACTCATAGTTGTTAAAGCAAATACAGCTGAATTGTATGATCCCCTTCGTGAACTGGTTTGAGTTGCTGGCTTTTGGGGGAGGGGAGGTGGTGGGAGGGTTTTTTTGTGGGCATTTTGTTTGTTAGTTTGTTGAGTTTTTTGTTTGTTTTTAAATATTTGCAGATGTTGCTTTCACTTGAGCACATCAGGTAATATAAAATAACTGGGTACTGTCCTATGTCTAATGACTTTAATCCAGATAAAAACCAGTGAAATTAAAATAGAAAGTTCTAAAGAAAACCCACAAAAAATTCCCCAATCTAAGCATAGAAAACCACCACAGTGAGGTGGAGGAGGCTTTTTAAATGTAACTGGTGAAACGGAATTTAAATTATTTATTTTTCCCTAGATTTGAGGGAGTTTCTACATACTGCTTTTGTTTCAGCAGGATACAATTTTTTCAAATAACAAGGGTATGCAGTAATACAAAGTTGCATGGCAAGTTTAATTTTTTTCTAATGTGTCAGTTGTTTAACCCAGCTTTAAAATTTCTTCTGTTTTTTGGGGGATTTTGGGAGGTTTTTTTGTTTTTAATACCAATGGTACTGCTTTTCATCAAATCACTACAGATAAGGGAAAAGTATGAAGTTAAATGGTTTTAACTTACCTTAGTTGGAAGAGTATACTTTCCATCAAGTAGAGGAACACCCTGAACATCTCCACATGAGCCACATACAAAAGCTAGCTTAGTGCACAGTGGCTTAATGTTACTGACACGCACAACAGTACCACGCAAGGCAATGTATTTCCCATAGCAGTTGGCCCGAACGTTTTTCAGCTGAGTTAGCGGATCATAGTTGTACACCCTACACAAAAGTTAAGCATTAACATTTTGAAAGCTTACCATACTTAAATGCAGGAAAAAAAACCAAAACCACAAAACAGAACCCAAACAAAAAAAAAAAATCCCATGCCCAATTATTAACAGTAATCCAGAGCAATGATCAGAAATATTTTGTCTGTGGACCCATGGCACGGTCTTCGATTCCTGTTCTAGAAAGCAGCGTAACATTTAATATTACCCAAGTGTATATAACCTCAACAGCTGTACAGTTTGTTTATATAGTGACACCTCCCTCCTGTAAATAACTGAGACTAGTGATACAACAGAAATTACTTTATAGTCATCTATAACCATTTCTTTGAATTATTTCAGATTAAGACCAGGGTTTACACTTGCAACATAAAAGGATCAAAGATTTATTATGTCTGTGCTCCAAAAGGAAGGGTGAGTTTTCGTGTTTCAAGGACACAAGAACCTGTCATCAGGTACAACACACTGCACCTTGTTAAGGACAACAAAGAATACCTAGCCAAATAATTCAGAATCACAAACTTTAAACAGAATTGTTTAATCATGCAAGGGACCTCAGGGGTCTAGTCCAACCCCCCTGCTCAGCAGGGTCAGCTAGAGCAGGTTGTGCAGGTACATGTTCAGTTGGGTTTTGATTATGTTTGTGGATGGAGACTACACAACCTCTCTCACAGTAAAATAGTGTTTTCTTTTGTTCACAAGGAATTTTAAGTGTTTAAATTTGTACCCACTGTCCCTTGTCCTGTCACTGGGCACCAATGAGAAGAGTCTGGGTCCTGAAATTCAGGGCTTTCCTTGCTCCCTCCACTTAGGGCCCTGAACACCACCATCTCATCGTTCAACCCTGCCTATGCTGCAGAACCATTTTAGGAGCATGATATTTTTTGACTTATTGAATACTTTCCTCTACAGCATAATGGTCCATTAACTGTCCCTTAGAATCTGAGAGCTTGTATATACCTTTTTCAGCCACAGTTTTTTTCTAAACACATTTTACTGTGTAATTAAAAGTGTGCAGTTTTATAACAATGCAAAACTTAAAAATATATTATAGTGCGACAAACCCCCAAACTAAATCCACCTGTCGTGCCAAAACATGCTGCTTTCCCATACCAAGCCATCACCAGTACAGAATTTAAAAAAAAAAAAAAAAAAAAAAGGAATTTAAACTCAAACAGGGCTTATACTCCCAGTCCCCCTCAGGGTCCTGAAGTCTGAGACACCATTACTTCTGATAAAGAAAAAAAAATAAAATTGTGCTAAAGACTTGTTTCATTAAGAACTCAAGGGAAATCACATTTTAAAAATTATAACAGTAATTATGATTCTTGTAAGTACATGCTTATTCAGAATTAGTGTAACCTCAGCTTCTTATTTTCTAATTTAAGTTTGATTAATTAGAAACAATATTCTTCAGATTGTCTACCAGTAATCATTTACTAGGCTTAAGCTAATATGAAATAACACATCATCATACACCACTGTCAAAACATCCAAACAAGGAATAATAAATATTACCAGCTGTAGTTTATGTCCACGCCCTCCAAATCAGCCTCCTTACAAAGACGAGCCTTTTGCTAACAAAACGCTAGATCATAAGCACTTCCTAACTTCTCCAGTAAACAGCAGAAATTTAAATAGTTCTGGTTTTAATCAATACATGTTTCACAAAATAGTTGTTCTACTTATAAGTTACTTCACTACTCACAAGCTTTTCTAGTTACTAGCTGTTTGTTCAACTTTTAAGCAGGTTTTGTTTCACTTTTTTCTTCACAAGGACAGTTTAGCCTTTGTCATGGTGAAGGAAAAAGCAAAAACGTAGACTGTTCTTCTGGAAATAGCTTCACAGAGTCAAGTCTCTCAATAAAATAAATACTGCCTTCAGCATGCCTTCAGCACCATGGATGGACACCGACAACCATTAGACAAGAAGCAAATAGATTTTCCTGGAAAAAAAACAACCAAATACTCAACACCCATTACCTCGCATGAATGAGAGGCACATTTATTATAGGTTCTCCATCAAGAGGTAATCCTTCCTGCACCTGCAGCTGTGCAGCATGCCTTTCAAGGTCCTTTGTTAGCACCTAGACAGAAGAACAGAAAGGCAGACACAAATGGAATGTGCCATGCAACATGGATTCAATTTGCTATTAAGTTCGATTACCAACCCTTACAATCAGATCCCCCTACTGAAGTCTAAAGATCTCTGTTGTCCAGTGACTGCCCACTAAACAGTGTTTCTCTGCTTCTGAGCAGTATTAAGCTTCATTTTAAATGGAATTTAAAATCAACATATTTGTTGTGTTTGTTTTTTTAATTTTAAAAAAGTATATAATAATCTTTAATCCTGTGGTCAATGTGTGGAGTTTTGTTTGACTAAAGCACACACATCTGAGAACTTGTCTGTCAACAAGCAGTGACATACTACTTTAAGAGACATTGAACAGAGCCAGGAATTCTTGAATCTGCTCACCATTCACCCACCAGCTGTTGTTCTGCTGCACGAGGTGGGACACATGGCACAAATAACTCACAGTATATTACAAAAACCAGGAATTAGAACTCCCAGTAGGGAGTAACATAAGTTAGAACTACATTTAGTTTTAGTCAATGGCTTTGGCAATGAATAAGCAAAATACACCAAGACCAAAGCATTTTTAAAACATGAAATACAGAAATGGTAGAGAAATGGAAGAGTTTGAGTTTTAAATAGACAGTAATTTCCTGTAAGAGAGAAAAACATAGAGGTTTGGGGTTTATGACATAATTGCCTCTAAGTCCCACTGATTCTTTTTCGTTGGAAGGGTTATGCTTCTATGTATTAGAATGTCATATTTACCTGATGAATCGCCAGACCCATACATTGCAGTATTTTCTGAGGCATATCCCTTAATTCAGTAGATATATTTGGTATTGATTTAGTCAATTCTCTGTCTTGTATTAGTTCCTTATAATCCACAAGGATACTTCCTTTTCTTTCTATTTCATCCTGTGAAACATTTTAAATTATAAAATATACTTCAAATTATAAACAAAAAACATCCAAATCATGTCATAAACATTTCATATCTATACTGAGATTATTTTTGATGGAGAAAATACAATAAAATTACAAATTTTGTGTATCAACAATAGGTTGTCAGGGCGGGATATGTTTTGTTTTTACCTTGTCATAAAGCTCAATGTGTTGCATGAAAAACTTTTCAAAGGCTTGAGTCTTCTGGACAAAAGGAGACTTGTCAGCATAAGCTAATTAGAAACATGCCATTTTAGTAACTGACAGGAATAATTATGTGCATTTCACAAAATACATAAACAGGCAATTTCTCTTCTATTATTTTTCTGCTTTCCAAAACTGAGGAAGATGATAGATCACTACGTTATCACAGTAACGTTCTATTATAAGACCTGTTACAAACCAGAACTTTTTCTAAGATGACATAGGACAAGCACCTAGGATCAAGAAAAGTACAGTAGAGGTATGTATATTCCAGTCTTCAATAGATGCAAGTTTTATGTGGCTAACCGAACAGGTTTAAGAATGACCATATTTTATACTATTCAAGATTCCTTTCCAAGTTTTGAAGTCCACAGAGATTACAGTATGCCACAAGATTGAAATCTCTATTGTATTCATGTTTTTATATAACAAATATGAATTTCAGTTGCTTTCTGTTGAACTTATCCCCTCTACTTATAACCAATTCTAGAAAAAATGGAATAAAGCATGTGTTACATATAATTTTGGTCTAAAAATACCTTCAGAGAAATAAAGTTTCCAGCCCTTATAGGGAATAAACTGGTCCAATGTTGATTGAACTAGTTGAGATCTTACTGAAAAAAAAAAGATTAAAATAGGAATGAAAACAATGTAGATACTAAAACTTTGCAAGTGTTATTGTCAGTGATTCATTTGACCACCGAGAGGCAAACTGCTGTAATTGCCTAGTGCAAAAGTGGGTCAAAATAAAAGCATCGTGGCTTCAGAAAACAGGTAGAAGGACAGGAGCCGGCTCACCAGGTTCGGGCATCTTTCTCCACTCTCCCTTCTGTCTTCTGCCTCGCCATCCACCTCGCCATCCTCCTCGCCACCCCTGAAAGCCTCTTCCCCGGGCGCATCCCCTGCCTCTGAGGTCCCTACTCATCTCGCTCCGCAGGCGTCAGTTTGGGGACACGACGGCAAACTGAGCTAAAGAAACTGAAATTTTACCAGAAGACATTTAATTTAAACGAGGGTTATTTGCCGGGGGGGCAGAGGCGGGCTTCGCCTGCTGGGCTGGGAGCGAAGGCCCTGAGGAAAATCCGGCGTCCCTCTCCCTACCACAAGAAAGCAAAGAGGAGCTCCGTTAAGCGGCCCCAGCGATGAGGGGACGAAACAACGACACCGACCTCCCGCAGCAAGAGCCACCACTCGCGAGGGTGTTCGTACCCCCTCTCGGAGTTCTATTTTGGCGCCGATACGCTCCTTCCGGCGCCGCAACCAATCACGGGGGAGCATATGGCGTTGCCATGGAGCAGGGGGAGCGGCTCGCCCTTCCTCATTGGCCGGCTCTTGCCCTTCCGAGGGGGTCTCACTCCGCCCACTCGCCCTTCGCTTTGGCGAGTAGTGCTTCATTGCGCAGGCGCTGCCGCCCCTCCCCGCGCCTGCTCTGCCATTGGCGGGCGAGCGGCGCGTGCGCACTGGCCACGCCCGCGACGGGAAGCGCACGAGCGGCGGCGGCGATGGAGGACGGTAGGAGTCCGGGCCCGCGCATTTGTGAGGGTGATTGCGCCGTCCTGAAGCGGGACGACGTCTTCAAAGCGGTACCCGTGCTGAGGAGGAGGTGAGGGGCCGGTCCGGGGCTTTCGATCTCGCTTGTCATCTCTCCGTCAGCCGAGGTTTCCGCCTTCCCTTCTCCCCACCCTCTCGTGAGGAGACTCCAACGGTCGTCGCGCGGCCCCGCCTGAGGGAAGGAGGGTGCCGATGTGACCCACAGCTTTAGTGCGGTGCCAGTCAGAAATAACGGCCTCGCTAGGCCGATGTGACAGGCAGCGTGAAAGATTTTAATGCCGTCTCAGTTCCTGTGACCAAAAAAACCCCGGAAGATCTCCTGGCTGCGTTTCTTGTAAGAATTTGAAAGATATTTAAGATGTTTTTTTCTTGTCGTTGTCAAACTGGTGCCGATTGAAGAGGAGAAAAGGTGCAGCAGCCTGAAAAGCATATCTTCGTCATACTCATCTCGCTGTGGCATGTAATTTCTGCGAGATGCGGCATTGCCTTGTTAATAGGGATTGGCTTCAGTGTTCTCATCGGTGTTAGACTGTAGGAAGATGCTAGCTGTGGGTTCTGAATAATTACTGCTTTGGAGAGGATGCTACGAAAGGTCTCCTATTTCTTTTTCCTAGGCCAACTGGCATAGCAAGAAGTGCCTGCACCCCAGCAGGAAATACTATAATCAGTGGACACAGCCTGGGCTCTTCCCCTTGCAGCAGACAATTTTATAGACCAATGTGTAGAAGTCAGTATTGGGTAATGTGGCCAGACATCTGATTCAGTAGCATGGAGATTTAAAGGTACTATGCTTGAATGAGACTGGTTTAAAAATGGCATAGCTCAGACCTAGGAATTTGGGAGTACTGGTTATTGACAGGCTTAATGTTCACCAGTAGAATCTGGCACCAAAATCAGGTAGTTACTCTGTTAGCCTGCAGAGCACTGCCAAGATCTGTGCATTAGGTCCCTCTTCAGTTTTTGTTTAAAACCCCTATCACAAAAGAAAGAAAAACAGTCAAAGAGTAAATATTGCCACGGGAAATTAAATAACTTTTATGTTAATTTTTCCTTTTCTATAATCTGATGAGGGTGAGGACACTCCAAGAATATGTGACAATAGCTGTGGTTGGATATTCTATTTAGAATGGTCATCAGAATGAAATTTGAGCACATGCACATAACTTCTTATCCATTTAAATTATTTTCAGTCATTTCAAGTCTTTTATAGTCATTTATTATTTTAAAATCTGGGTTGGCAGGGATTAATAGACTTTACAGGAGCAACTATAATGTCCTTAATTTTTTATTAAGAGGATTTGGTAATGTCTCTGACAAAACTTTATTCTTATGCTTTATTTAAATTCTGGATTGTATTTGGGGGTATAAATAATATCATATGTAAAATGTATGCATGAATTGCGTACTTCAGTCAGTAGAAAACTGGAAATAACAAAGAACTCAACCTTTTTGCTTAGCTTCAGAATTAGTGATGAGTATAATCAGCATAATAAGAGCTCATATTACTACCTTTTGATTCAGATGTGAGTGTGGCATATACACTGGTACCTGTTTCATTTTACAAGATCGGTATTTCTCTGGTTATCAAGGAAACCTTTGTAGGTCAGTCTGAAAGTTAAAGGCTTTGTGGATCCTGTTTTGTCTGAAGAAGGAAGAATGCAAACCTCCCTTACTGCAACCAAAATGAAAGGGATAATAAAATCCTTCCCCCCCTTTTTTTTTTATTAAACATTTCTAAGATTACAAGATATTCTGCTGTCTGTTTTCTTCATAGTCTTTTGGCAAATGTTATTTCAAAGGAGCTCTGCAAAATACAGGTTCATGCTCATCTTTTTGCACTAATCTGCATGACCCGGTCCAGATTTAAGATACTTTAGATTATTTTCATTCCTTGCCTTGTTCTGACTTTCTCTGTCAACAATGGTACTATACAATTCAAGTGCTATATCCTTGTTTTATCTGTGATTTTAGAATTCTTTTGAACTAAAAAAAAATATTTTTCTTACTGTACACTTGATTTAAGTTCTTTGTTCTTTTTCTAACCAGTTTAATGTGGTTTTGTGTTTAACAGTAGTTAGCATTTCACTTTTTATGCTTGTCCTGGTTTTCTTCAAGGATATAGGTAAAAATGGCATATATGAAGCTATAGTTTAGTTTGTGGGTTTCAGACATAGTATAAATAATGCTTTTAATATCATTAACTTTTTTATTATTTCAGAAAAATTATTTTTGAGAAGCAATGGTTCTATCTGGATAATGCCATCGGACATATTTATGGAACTACATTTGAAGTAACCAGTGGTGGAAACCTCCAGCCAAAGCAAGAGGTGGAAGAGACTACCACAGGTATTACAGAGGATTGACCGGTATTTGGAAAAACGAGTTCCAATTAATTTGTTTCTTTGATAATACCAAAGATGATGGAAAAGCTTTCTATTAATCATTTGTTAACTTAACGTTACTTATATTCTTTCTGTCATAAAAGTGCATGGTTTTGTCTTGATCTGCTGTTTCACTAGCCCTGTAACAAATAAGCTTTTTAATATGGGAGAAAATTTGAATCTTAGTTTGGGTGAAAATACATATATTAAGGTATATTTTACATATTACGTTTTATTGATTGCTTAGGCAATAATTTGCAAGGCCATGAAGCATGTGGGTTTAATCCTGAGAATTCTGCTTTCTGTGAAACTAAAATCATGTTTCTCCAACTTAAAGATATTTAGAGCTAGATTTTACAAATCTATATCCTTTTCCTTTAGAAACAAAAGAAGCAGGTACAGATAATCGTAACATAGTTGACGATGGAAAGTCTCAAAAACTGACTCATGATGACATAAAGGCTTTGAAGGACAAGGGTATTAAAGGACAGGTAAAAATAAGGTTTTGGTGTCATTTCTGTGCTACCTTGATGGTTATACTTTAGTTTATGAAATAGGCTATTCTTTTTATGGGTGCATAGATTTTGGTGCTTTTTCTTTGTTCTTCTGCTCAAGTCATGTTTTTCCTAAAGATCTGTTTTTACAAAAATGCAAAGGCTATCTTCAGAGAAAACTTCATGTAAGGTTGGCAACTTTGTCAATAGAGAGTAAAATTTTTATGGCATCAGAAGTCCTAACAGACAAAAAGGAATACTATTCTGTTAAGGAAATACAGCTTGCATAATCACCTTTTAGCTTTGTTTGTCTATAAGATTCAAAATACTGTTTCTGTGTTACAGACATATTAAAATCGTGCAATAATTAAACTATCAAAGGTGTAGGAAAGGATTATGGATAAACACCGAAACATTAACAAATAACACTACGTAACAAATGTACTATCACTGGGCCTCTAGGCGGTACCTACCAAACACATGTGATGCCTGTGTTTTATCTGCACCTCAAAAGCTAGGAATATTCTTGAGAGATCAGTTCTGTTCTGTTAGAAAAGGGATTGGTTTTTACCCTCCACTTTGTCAAAAAGAAGTGAGGCCATCTTAAATGTTAATAAACCATTGCAGCCAGTTCTGTTCTGCACATGTTACCAGGCAAAATTCTCTCTCATCTTTGGTTTACCATTTCTAATAAAAATAAGAAATTGCTCATGCTTACATCAAGTTCATCTCTTTGCATCTTGCTGTTCTGCTTTTGCCTGCTTAATAATGGATGGGTCCAAGGAGTTTAGAATGCTTCTGTTTCCATGGTTGTACTGCTCGTTGTGTTATCTCTTTGAGAAGAATGTACTAATCGGTCTGATAGCTTTGACGGTTTCTATTCGTTCTCATTAGCCGTGGCAGGATCACTCTGGCTTTTCTGTGTGTCCTCAGCATGTCTGTGCCATATATCTACCATACTTTTTATTTTAGGTTATTGAAATAGCCTACTTTTGTTAACTCTGGTTTCTGAACTGTAGCTGGATATTCATTTTAGACTGTGTTATATTAGCAGCAATAAATATTAGTCTTCCATAAATGTCTGGTAAAATCTGAACTTGTGTTTGTGAATGGCATGTCTTTGTGACGCAGGCTCAGTTTAGAGATGATTGTTATTTGAAATAAACCAACCTTGGTGTTAATGGGGTTTGATTTCCCATCACTTTCCAAATCTTCCCAGGTCCTGAGGGATAGGTGTTAGGATGAAGACATGAAGTGGCATGTATTCCCAGGGCATTGCATAGTTCTGCAGCTTCCTTTTGGCTTTTGCTTACCCTAGAGAAACATTCCCCAGTTTTCCCACTGTAAATTTTACTGGAACAAAAAACCCCAACAAAACAACCCAGACACGGCCTTTAACTTTTTCCAAGAATAAGGCAAAAAAAGAAAGATATGCTGTTTCACACCATTAATAACACATTTTAAGTGTTTGAAGGACTTTAAGAAATAATGGCTTGAAAAGCAGCAATAGCAAGTGAGAAGTACTTGCACTGCTGTATTTTGGAGCAGATTCTTAAAGTGCAATGGGAGAGGCAGTGTCCACATTGAAAATACTCCTTTTGTCATTCCTCACCACCACCCTCTCCAGAATCCTGTGTGGCTGGATTATACTATTGCTCTTCCTACACGTTTTATAGAAACTTACAATTTTAGCAATTAAACTACTTTGATCACAACAACCAAAATAGCACTCTGCAGCATTTGTTCTTGTATTGCAGGCATGGAGACAAACCCTGAGCAATGGAAATTTTTTTTTTGTTGGAGGTCTTAGTGATCCCTCCAGCTGGAACCCAAAAGTATGAGGAAGAGTTGGATTGTCAAAGGGAGGAGATTAGAACAAGGAGACCAGGAAACAAAAACTGGAATTCTAGGAAAACCTGGGAGCTGGAGAAGGAAGAAGTCGGCAGGAGTATTGTAGGAAATTGTAAATGCTAAGGAGTTTGACATCGTGCAAGGAGTTGGTACAGGAGCCTAGCACAATTTGGGAGACAGACAGAATTAAGTGGGTAAGGGAGATGTCTGATAAGTATCCAGAGTATAGGGGAAGAACTAGCACAAGATGGAAAAAAGATACCTGCAGAGAGAGAGATGCTAAAGTCAGACAAGAGACCCAAAGAGGAAGGCAGGAGCTGGATTAAAGTAAATATTACATATGACATCAGGTTCCTTGTTTTGTTTTGTTTTTGTAAGATATTTTTGCCTGTATAGCTTCACACAGGACTTGGGGTACTGTCATGTAATCCAGTTACTACGGGGAATGTTACACTGACAGAATATATGTCAGTTGTGCCATAGTAACTGACAATAAACATAACTCTGCCTCATTGTAAATACAGAATAATTGAAAGTAGCTAATCACTTAGAGGAAGCAGGGTAGTGTCATTCACATTCAGCATAGGATAAGAATATTTAGCTACTAAGGCTTCACAGTAAGGGCTGAAATAACAACTTGCTGATGCTGAAAGGAATAATCCTGCTTTTTCTTCATTTCTGGCCATACAGGTCTGCCCTCTCTCATGGGTTAGTTCTGGCACCTACTAGACTCCTTCCCCACAAAATACCCCATTTCCAGGATAACCATTTTCAGTTTATCATTTTTATGCTGGCATTATGTAGTTAAAAAGGACACCTAGAGACAGAAGTATATGATTAAATTCCTGCACATAGTCAGGGTAGTGCCTCGCTTGTCATGTTGATTAATAGAAATTTACTTTGCCATTAATGTCAATAGAAGTTAATGGTATACATGCCTTTACTGGAAGAAAATATTTTCAGTGTTTTTTAAAAAAATACTATATATGAAATGAATGAGAAATAAGTACCAGCTATAATAAAAATAAACTGTCTCTTCCAAGGAAATAGTTCAACAGTTAATAGAGAACAGTACAACATTCAGAGACAAAACAGAATTTGCTCAAGATAAATACATAAAGAAGAAGAAAAAAAAGTAAGTGAATTTTAAAATGTGGAAAATACTTAGTAGTTCTCTAATTTGTTGAGCTTGAAATAAGACTATTACTATGTGTTTCTTACAGATATGAGGCAGTTATTACAATTGTGAAACCATCCACTCGCATTCTTTCAACAATGTATTATGCAAGGGAACCTGGAAAAATTAAGTAAGTTTTCGTTTTGTTTCTTTTTTCAAATTGTAACAGAAAGATATTTTAATATTTTTCAAAATACCTGTATTATACCAGAGTATATATGTTGCAGATGGAGTGACACACTTCGCTTGTAAGGGAGAAGTAGCAATATGTTTATTGATATAAAATAGCGATTTAACAAGGTTTGATGTTAAACCACTGATGGCTTTACTAAGATTCTATAGCAAGGTACACTTGATTATTTACTGCATAGAGGACAGGGTCAGGCAAAACTGTCAGGGAGACCCTCCTGTCGAGTCACAAGGTTCAGAGCGGACCCCCTTGCGTTCTAAACTCCTCAGAGAGGAGTCTAGGTGCGGCTGGATCCACTCCTAGTCCCAGACTTGGTCAACAGTTTATATCTAAAGGATTATATACGTGCAATCAATCCTTTACATCACTTAGCTAAGATTTCAAAGTTTAGCATGCTTTTAATCACTTATCAAGAATCCGTTGCGGCAAGGACTCCCTCAGCCTCGAGGAGTAACCTTGAGAGGTGTCCCTACTCAGGGGGAGATCCTGGCATTCAGTCTGCTGCCATGTAGGAGAGCTCAGTGGGCCCTGGGCTGCCTGCTGTTTATGGAGTAAGATAATTTACATACTGACTACAGATGTTAGTTTCTTCCAGATTTGGCTTGAGTCGGACATTGACCAGCACAGTGGTTAGGTGGGTGCATTGCTCGAATTAGCCCTTGGCTATCGTGTTGTTATCTGTCCCCCCCGAATCCACATGACCGGACGCATCCGTTACGACCCCCACTGGTGATTATCACTCGAGCAGGGTTATGGGATATACAGGTCAGGTTTGGGGGGGACAGGGAGCACACCGTCACAATACAATACTCACATTTCTTCTTTTTTTCCTGTTAATGGAAAGATTGCAAATTCATGAAAAATAATATGATATAGAAAACGAATCAATATGCTATTGCAGCAAAGAGGAAAACTGTTTTGCATGCAGCATCAACTTTTACCAAATTTCCCTACCACCACCATCTTGCTAATTACCTATGTAGGCAGAGGCTCTTTGCATTTTCAGAGGTATCTCTTACCCGGTTTTGGTCAGTGGCATATCCTCTCTTTTCTGGCTCAGTAATCAAAATAACAAGCCACCTACCAGAAGCAGGGGTTTTTGTCTTTAATGTGTTAGGGATTCAAAATCTTCTTCAATCAGAAGTCTCGAGAGTTTAAAAACATGGAGTTAACATTCAGGGGTGGGAGTGGGGGGGCAATGACAGCAGAGATCTAGCTGCAGTTGATTTTCTCTTACCTAAATTAAATGATACATTGTTACAGACATTGTTTAAGATGGACTGATTTGTTATTTTTAAAGTAGCAATAGTAGATCTAAGAAGCTGAGCTTGAAAACCTGAAATTTATGTTATTTAAGGCTTCTCAAACCTTTTTCCTTCTCCTTCCTCCATCTCCTTCACTTGGCTTTATTTATCTATTAAGATCAGTTGTGATTTCCTTGGCCATCACCAGTCTCTTCAGTGCATGTGCTATCGTCAGTAGTTAGGTTTTGATCCTGGATTGCAGGTGGTGTGTGCTACTGCCAAACAGATGAAAATCACAAAGAATACATTACTGGATTAGGAAATGCATTCAAATACAATTTGTTCTTTACCAAACTGACATGTCAGAGAAAACAAAAAAAAAGAAAAGTTTAAAAATATTTTGTCTGACTGACATGGCATGTGATGTCCACTTAAGTATGTACACCCTACTTCATATCCTACTTTTGCTATTCCCTGCTAATTTCTTGTTGGCTCTGGTTCTAGTCCTTCTTTATTACCAGATGGTTAATTGTAAGTTTCTGCTCTGCATGGTGACTCTGAAGACCACTATGTTGTTCCTGAAAACCTACCTGTAATCCAACTTTTTTTGACAGGCTCCTGAGCTGATACGTAGTATTTCTAACTCTAAGAAAACTAACTCGATATTTCTTAAAACCCTTTGTCTTCTAGCCACTTGCGATATGACACCCTAGCTCAGATGTTGACTTTAGGAAACATCCGTGCTGGCAACAAGATGATTGTAATGGAAACATGTGCAGGCCTTGTGCTGGGTGCGGTGATGGAGCGAATGGGAGGTAAGTAACACGGTAGCTTTGGTAATGTACAGACTGAGGCCTTACTTGAAACTTAAGAAATACGCATCAAAAGGCAGTACTCAAAATACTTTCCTCAGTTTTTAAAATCTACTTTTACTGTCTCCAGTATTCAAAGAGATACTTGTTTTTCCATTGGAGAAAGTTGTATTTTGCATATTTCAGTTGGATTTATTTTTCACTATTTAAAAAAAAAAAGATTAAAGTTGATATCACTGTACATTTAGTTTCTGTCTCAGCATAATGACATTGTGTTCAGAAAAGGCTGTAAGCAGCTTGTATGCAGATTCTTCCCAGGCTTCTGGGAAGTCCGGGAAAGTGAATGGCAGAAAACAGGAATAGTAACACTGGAATTCAGACAGCCCGCAGCACTGAAAATGTTGTTATTCCTCTTGTTCACTGCGCCAGGGATTTAATGTCTGCAAAACGTGTAGTTTAAAAGTAGTATGTGACATTTTCTTGAACATATTCTAGGAGAAGTTTGACCTGTTTTTTTATTTCTCAAACTCAGTTAATTAGTTTAATCATAAATCATTCAAAGACACTAGACAGAGGTGACAATTATATTCCAGAAGCCCAGAAAGGTAGGAAATGTGATGTAATGTTGTGCACCCAGATGTGTTGTCTGTTGACTGAGAAGCACACAGGCAGCTGTACTATAAATTGGTTTTGTTTCAGCAACTTTTGGCCATAGGGATACTTTCTGAAGCAAATTAAGTAAGATGCAATTTCAATATAACTATTGAAAAGTTCTTTTTAGTATGTTTAAACATCTGACATCTCTTCCTTTAGAGTCTGTGTTGAAGAAATTTTTTACCTATTAATGCTGTTTAAATTAGCTTTTTTTTTTTTTTTTTTAATCAAACCCACTCCGTGGTTATAAGTAACAAATACTGTAGAAAATTTGTCTTTTAAATCTTAATTAAATTAGCTTTTCTAACAATTTGCCACTGCCTAGATGTTCTGTGCTAATCCTAAATACATGTTTAATACATGCATAATCTTTGAGTTACCTTGTCCTTTTGAGTTGCAGTAACTGTTGTCCTTCCAATAAAGATTTTCTACCTTGAGGCATACTTTAGCAGCCTGTTAAATTTGATGAAGGTTAGATTAAGAGCAGGCAATTTACTTACGTATTCTTAAATGAATGCTTCATTTAAGCATTTTTGCTTAAATATTCTATTTAAGAAATTCTAGCTTTCCAGTGTGTTTTTGATTCTTTTGCTCTCATAGGCTATGGATCCATTATTCAGATGTATCCAGGAGGAGGACCTGTTAGAGCTGCTACCAGTTGTTTTGGATTTCCAAAACTTTTTTTTGATAATCTTCATGAATTTCCTCTCAGCAAAGTGGATAGTCTCCTCTCTGGGACATTTTCTACAGAGACTCTGCCTTCAGAACCTGAAGATAATGCGCTACTGGAGGAAGAAAGCAATGGATTGACTGATGAGAAGCAGACTTCCCTACAGGAAGCAGAAGAGGAATCTGCTGCTGAAGCAGCTATGGAGATCAGCCAAACAGAAGAACAAGAAACAATGGACATTAATGCTGAAGATGTAGAATTTAAAGAGAACAAAGAAAAAGAAAATAAAGAAAATGTAAGAATATTTGTTGTGGCTATTCAAATTTTACAACATCTATATACTTAAAACTCTGCCGTCTGAATCAGACATGCTGAAATACAGCTTATTCAGGTGTTAAAATGGAACTCTGGAAGTTGTCTTTTGTCTTTCATTAAGCCACCTAAGATGCAAAAAATGAAAATTCAGTCCATGCAATAGTGATCTAATATATAATTACCAGTTAAAGTGCAAACTATTTGTTTTGTTGTTCAAAGGTTCGGGAAAAGCAAAGAAAACAATGGGAGAGAAGGAAAAAGCTAATAGAAACTGCTGCTTTGTTGAGAGAGAAGAATGCTGATGGGTGAGTGAGTTTGTAATCAGAAAGGTCTTCTGCTTGAAAACACATCTACGGAAAATAATTTTCTTTGAAACAAATAAAAGCTTTGTTTGAAAAATACCATATTTTTTTTCTTAATATTTACAAGCAAGCAGTCAACCCAGGTGTGTGGGGGGTCTTGTTTGGTTCTGGTTGAGCTTTTTTCTGTTATTTAAATGGTTTGAAATGTCATGATGTAAAAGTCATAGTTTCCTGACTAGCTGTGAGTAAAAAAAAAAAAAAAAAAAAAATCTATTCTATCCAAAGAGAAACAGAATCCAGGC
This sequence comes from Aquila chrysaetos chrysaetos, assembly GCF_900496995.4. NCBI lineage: Eukaryota > Metazoa > Chordata > Aves > Accipitriformes > Accipitridae > Aquila > Aquila chrysaetos. The sequence goes on along the minus strand of NC_044011.1, from coordinate 26,289,736 downwards.
AGAATTTAAATGACTGACGATAAAAATCAAAAGATTCTAACTGGCAAAGCAGAACCTCAGGTTTTAAGTTTATTAAATTGAAACTAAGTTTGTTGTTTTGGGGCTTTGGTTGGTTGGTTGGTTTTTAGAAACTCATTTCTTTTTTACACAGGAAAAACACATAACTTAATTTTACCTGCTTTAGCCAGGATTGATTGTTCTCAAGGAACAATTTCACATTAAGATTTAATATCAGAAGTTTAAAACAAATACGATAAACATATTCCTAGAAATTCAGCCCCACAATAGTGCAAGAGCATTTGGTGGTTGTGACTTTTTCATGATGTTCTTAGCAAATGCTGGAGTGATTTGAGTTAATCAACTAACATTGATTTAATTCATTTAATAACATTCATATTAATTTTTTCCTCCTAAGAATATTGGCTCACTGGGAATAAAGCCATTCTGCTCAGATAAATTTTAATACACATTTATTGGTTATGTTTAAATGCTTGTGTAATTTTTGGTTTTATTATTATGAAATGTTTTAACTCATGCTCATTCATATTTTAGTATATCTCATCTAGCATATTCAAGTCACAGAATTAGCATTTTCTGTAAAGATGCAGAGGCAGGTCATTCAGTGTTCTCTGAAGCAATAAAATGTTAAAGGAGGTTTGTAAAAGTACTGCACATCTGTTTGGCAGCAGCAGCACCACTGGTGATGCCTGTGGATGACCATTAAGCTGCCTCAACAGTGGTAGTGTTTTGTGCTGGTTTTACTGCTGTCCCCTGCACCCATCATTATAATTGATGTCTGTGCATAGTCTGGCAAAGCCAAAATTAATGTTTGACTTCACTTGATTCTTCCTGTAATGTAAAATAGTATACTCGGTTGTTGATTGAGTTCAAGGAAGCCTATTTAATATTTGTCTCTTGTTCATTTGTTGTCAATCACTTGCATATTTCTTTTGTCCTTTGTAATGCATGAAAGCTGTAACAAATTATATGCTTGAAGGGATGAGCGATTTCTTGCTCTAGGAAGCCTTCAGCATGATAGGGGGGAAGAGAAGTTTATGGTTGCCTGAAGGCACTGTCCCAGATGGCTCAATCAAGATCACCTTTGTTTAGTCATCTGCCTTTTATAGCCCGCCATTTGTTTAGATCAAGAACCACAGGGTACATACACTGCTAAGCCAGGAAAAATTGGCATGGAATAAAGAAATGCTTCGAGCTAATGACTTGGCACGTGAGTAGAAGTAGGCAGGGAAGTTAGGATTTTATTTTGTTTTGTTTTGCAAGAGAGAAACAGCAGAAGGATAGGTAAAAGCTGGTTAACATTGGAGGTGGGGAGAAAGATTAGGACTTAACTGTCAGAGTAAAAAACTGGTTGTTAGGTAAAGTTGGGCATCAACTTTAGGAGAATTACTTCTTGAGGTCCTGAATTGTACAACGTTTATGTCTTCTGTGCTGTTATGTGGTAAAACATTGCTTGTACTAGATCTATTTGTTAATTCCATTCATGAGAGTTGAAGCCTGTCATAGGTCTTTGAGGGGGAGAAAAGGAAGACAATTCATTAGGGATTTGGTATTCTTCTAAGGAAGACTTTTTTGAAGATAGACTATTAAGTTTTTCTGATACAGTGAAAGCAGAAACTGGTTTATAGACACTCCACGTGTTCAGAATTAGACCACAACCCCTCTCTCTACCCTTCCCTGCCCTTCCCCTACCTCCTCCTTCTCCCCTCTCACCCATTACATTAATTTCATGACTGGCCAGACTACCTGCTGACAGCAGTATGTGCTGCCATATGAGAGAACAGAATTTGATTTTTCAGAGTCTCTCTCATCCCTCACTTACCTTCCTATTGTCTGGCAGAGCTCCTGGCAGTGTCAGCGCAGCACTCCAAGCCTTCCAAGGCACAGTCTGGAGTCTTTTTTCTTTACAGTCCACTTGGTTAATTACTGGAACACAATTTTTTTGAGGTTTGGAATTAGGGTTAAATCTGTAGCCTGCAAGGCCATGGCCAGCAGAAAACTGAAACAGAAGCAACTGTAAAATTGTCTCGCCTCTTTATATCCATTGTGTTTAGGAAATTGAACCTCAGTTTTTACCTCCCTTTTGTTAGGCAAGTTTGATGGTATCTCCAGTGATGTACATTCTGCTGGAGAACAAATGTTAATCAATTGATGGGTCTTTTCATATAGTAACCGTATACTAGAGAATTAGTTTAATTAGCCCATTCTTTCTGCACAAGTACAATTTATTAACTCACTGAATCTTAACCATTTCTTGCAGTATAGTTTAGGAGTGGGGGGGGGGGGGGGTTTGGTAAAAACTCTAGATACCTGTGGAGAATCTTAAGCATCTGTAAATACGAGTTATAATCTGATATTAAAATGAGGATGAAGAAGAAAATACGATGCCTTTAAGTTGGCAAGGACATAATTTCTTTTTAAAAGGTTTTCAGTCATGCCCGTTAAGGGATTATTTTCTTTTTAAGTAATAACTTTTTTATATAAAACTGTATTTAATGAAGATTACCCAGTCTAAAGAATCACAACTGAGGTTACATTCTAAGCAACAATTAGCAGTCACAAAATTTAAATTGTATTTGGACAATGGTCTTAGGGTAGAGAAAGCAGCATGCAAATTCTTGGGTTGTAAGAATTATTGTAGAGCTCAACACAGCTTCTGCAATGCGTTTAATATACTGCACTGTAGGGAGCAAGTGTTTTATCCTCTTAATTATGCAAGTAGGAAATCATGATTTGTTTTTATATTTGGGGAGTTGTTAGAGCCATGAAAACATGCTGATTAGCAACATTTAAGCTATAATTGATCGCTGTGCTAAGTAGGAGAAAATGTCACTTGAATAGGTTTTAGAAGCAGAAAACTAATGCGCGTGAAATTTCTTCTGCAGCTTAATTGTGGCCAGCAAGTTTCATCCCACTCCTTTGTTACTTTCTTTATTGGAATTTGTTGCTCCTTCAAGGCCTTTTGTTGTCTACTGCCAGTATAAAGAGGTAAATCAAGTACGTTACTTTAGCTGTTACCGTTCAAGTTTGAGACTCTTCTGCTGTATAACCTACTGTTTGGTTTTTTTTAAGCCATTATTAGAATGTTACACAAAGCTGAGGGAAAGAGGCGGTGTTATTAACCTAAAGCTGTCTGAAACCTGGCTACGAAACTACCAGGTAAGGATTCCAGTAAGTGGCTGTCAAAACTGCAATACTGGGGAGCAAAACACTCTCCGAAAATACGGTTTTTGGACTGACCAAAACAATGTATAAGCTCATGCATGTGTTTTACCTGAGAGCAGTGGGAAAATATTCTGAAGAGATTTAATGCTTCCTTGCAACAATTTCAAATGGAAATACTTTATTTTCTTCTTACAGAGCATTTCATTTAAACATTTTGCTGAAATACTTGTAGCACACTGACAGATGTAATAGTTGTGCTGCTTTAGTGGCTAGCCTAAAGCAAGGGACAATCTAATGTCATATAAGAGAGGTGTAGCAAAATACTGCACGTGTTTATTAATTTCCAGTTGGTTTGATGGCTGAAAAAAAAAATTTGTAACGTTAAGAATGGTGGTGACTTACAAAAGTCAGTGTCTTCAAATAACACGTTTCCTGGAACTAAAGTAACAAGAAGCTTCCAGTCTGGGAACTGAACAATGAACACAAGGTGAGAGGGGAGAATGTCTCCACAGTGGAAAATGTCAGTTGGACTACCTTTGTTGGAACAAGGTGTTTGCAAATGTGGAGTACCCTCTCAACTATGGAGCAGAAGCATGTCTGATCTCTAAGCAGCTTACCACCTCTGAAGAGGTTCTTGCATTTTACTGATTTTCTCCTTGCCCATAGCTTCTGGAGTCCATAAGAAATTACTGTCTAGGGGATGACTTAATTCAAGGGTGGCCACAATTGCTGACTATTGATCAGGCAACCAAATTGGGAATGATCAGGAGATTCATAGATGAAGATGTTCACCCAAGTCAGGCTTGGCAACAGTTACTGTGCCTGGGTGCAGTTAGGAACAATACACATAAATCAGCTTAGACCTGGGACAGCAGTCAAAGCAAGGAGGAAGCATAAGCAAAGAGAAAGCATTTACAGAAACGAGTAATGTAGCTCAAAGTGATGGTCCGTTGCTGTGTCTTACCTTAAGGGGGTAGCTATATAAAGATTATACTGACAGAACTGGAAATTACTGCATTACTTAATGCTGTTGTGTTAAGACCAGCTGTGGTTTCTTGCAAAGTGCACCAGTTCTGAACACATTAATGAGACTTCAATGTATCACAGACCTTGACTTTATAACTTTGCTGGAAATGCCACAAAGAAGTAATCAGTAAGGCAGCAGCCTGTATTCTTACATGTTTCTGTAACTGGTTTCTGGTATGCAGATACTTTGCCCTTTGAAGATAAATACACTTTCCAAACGGCTGTTTGTTGTGGTGGCTGGAAAAAAAAAATTACATCTTACACTGTAAGCTTAAATTACACAATTTGATGTGCACATATAGAGTGAGTTTTTACAGATGCTTGTTGGTTGGTTTTTTTTGTTTGTTTGGGTTTGTTGTTTTTTTTTAAAGGTCTTACCAGATCGAAGCCATCCAAAACTGACAATGAGCGGAGGTGGAGGGTACCTTCTGTCTGGTACCACTGTTGTCTTGGATAAGGGCAAATCGGATTCTAGTAGTTTAGAAGCACTGAAGATGGAAGAGCCATCATCTAAAAGATGCAAAGTTCAAGACCTTCATTGTTAATATTTGAAGTATTGATTTGTTTTTTAGATCTCAGGAGTCTTACTGTTAGTAAAATAACAAATATACTTTCTGTGCTCTTGACGGTACAGAAATTGTACCTGTCATACATCTGTCAGCAAAAAGCATCAGAACTGTGTGGTAGGGAGGATTGTCTTGCTCTTTATCAGTTTACACGATCAGAATGAGAAGCAGGTGTCCCTTGGAAGCAAATGTCACACTGAAAACACAGTAACTTCAAAAAGAAGAGAAGATCAAGAGAAGATAGAACATCAGTGAAGGCATTCTGTTTTGTTTGTTGCCAAAAGTGGATATGATGAAGTAGTTTTTTAAAAGGTTGAGTCCGAATCAACACATCTAACTTAGCTCCCCATTTTCCCACAACAGCATCAGGGTAAAACATTCTGCGTAGTGATCTGCTCCCCCTTTGGACACAGAACCTGGCTGCGTTCAGTAGTTTAAGGAACTAGAACGAACAGCAAAAGTCATACACTTTTCTTTCCAAAGGAACAATAAAAAGAGATTAAGACCAGAACTTTACAGCATGACCTCATGTTTTCCTGAAATAAATACAGAAGAGAAAGTGCATGTTCATAAATTAAAATACCAAATATTTAAACAGAATGTCTTCATTAGTATTGCCTGTCATTTTCCTGGGAGTTGTTGTATGTTTTTATTTTAAGATATGACTATTTTGAAAACTGCTATATGTATATATATTTATTCTACTGTTTTATCTTTAATGATGTGTAGCTTTTTTATTAATTTTTTTAACTTTGCATTTGCCATTTCAATTAAACTGCAGGATGTTTTTCCTAATGAGATTTATTTTCTTTTTCTTACTTTTCTCCTCTTTTTGGAAATAAAAGGGTCTAGCAGAGGCTTTAGGAGGAGAATACCCTCGCTGGCTGCACCCCACTGAACCCCCAGTGGGGAGCTTTAGGCCCGTATGGGAGCTGGTAGAGCCAGCAGGACTTGGCTTCCATTCCTGAACTTACTCGTCAGGGGGAAGCTGGAGCTTTGGGATCAAGTAATCAGACTTCATAAAGTTGTAAAATTCTGTACATTGATAAAAGTAATGCTCTTCTAGGACACCATTAGCTCAAAACAACATAAAACAGGGGCTGTAATTTGTGTAAAGAAGCAGTTAAAGATTTCTCTTACGTGAACAGGTACAGTGTATCTTCAGGTGTTTGTCTGCCTCTGTTCTGTTTTTTGTAAACTTCCCATTTTTATTTTTTTTGTCTATTTTTATGGAAAGCTTTTCTTCTCTTACTTACATGAAGAACACATAAATGGAGAGATTGTAGGTTTCACCGTCTCCTCTGTATTCCACCAACCATACGGATCTGAAAAGCATGCTTTGCACCTCTCACCTTTCTGTACAGCGTAAGTGTTGCAGATCACATGTAGGGAATAGAAAGGTGATGTGTGGTTTTTACTAAGTTTTTTTTTAAATTCTGGATTTCTCAACTTCTTTCAAGAACTAATGGGGAAAAGTGTGTGTGTGTGTGTGAAGATAAGTCTTGCTTTACTACATATCTCCACACATGCATACTAAAGGTAAACTGGGACTTTGACAGCAGCTAACACCCAGTATGTGATGAAATTCTGAGACAACCTAGCTTAGAGCAATGGATGAGAGCCTGGAAGCTACGGAAAGGCAAGAAAGTGATGAAGTCAGTGTAAGCCAGGAGATTAATACCGAAAAATTATCTTTGCCTCAGTTTTCTTACCTGTCAAGCAGGCATAGGCACTGCTCTGCCACTTCCATTGAGCTGGTAGGTACACGGCTGTCATATTTATAGCACTACAAAGGTATAAAAACTTACGCAGTAAAAGTTAGGTTAAGCAACCAACATATGTTTTAAATCTGACTTCTTATCATATATAATGTGCTAAAAATAATAACATGAGAAAAAAAAATCTCTTCTATTTGTATAATAAAAAGATCAGTTTTGAGAAATAAACAATATTGGAACACCTGAAAGATTACTTCAGATCAAAGCCAAACTGGCTTCATTTCACCAGCACTCTCAGTACTGAATCCTGTCCCCCAGTTTTTAAATGTGCCATAATGCTTGTACCAATGAAGGATAGTAAGAAACCAAGAAATAATTAATGTAAAATATTTAAAAGTATTGACATTTCAAGCTGATGGAACATATTCTGTATGTGCATCTTGATGTAACATTGTTCCTATTTTAATTGAAACACATGAATAAATGTAACTAAAGAGAGAAGCATTGTAGAAATCCAAGTTATGATTGTTTGAAACTCTAGGGAGCCTTTATATTTTTACAAGTAACAAATTAGGGAAAATACAGAACAAATGAGAAGAAAGAGAGTGCATCCTGCAAGATCTTAACATAAGTAGAAAATAAATGACATAATGAAAAGCATCTCTAAGAGAAAGGACAAGGTGGTGGAGCAAAAGGAAGGCAATACTTGCATACCTGTATTTAGTCTCCATAAAGCATAGCTCAGGAACCTGACCATCACTAGCGCCTCAAGGCAGGCTGTCCAGGGACTTTGATCTTCAGAACTATAGAACATAACAAATTGGTATAACCTAATTTTGGTCAATGACGTGTAGATAAGGAACAGGGAAGGGTAGTGGCAGAAGCCACCCTTGTGAAAGAGCAGAGACCTGGCTTTGGGTTGGCAGCCTGAAAAGCCCATACAGGCATATTTGCTGTATGAAGGGCTATCGCTGGGATGGCACGTTACCTTACAGCGCAAGTGCTCATCAAACCTGTCTGTCTCAGCTGTGGTTACAGTCACCTTAGCTGAACAGTGGCTGCCTTCAAATGATTGTTGAAAAAAAATTTGTTGGCACTTTTTCAAAAACTTGCCTACAGCTTCAAATGGGCACCTGCTGTCAGAAAAGAGCAGTTGTTACTTTGCAGTCTGGAAATGAGTGCATTGTCTATGTCTGGCCACATTTGTGTCTCCTGAAGTACTCCAAGCTTGAAATCTGCCCAGTGAGGGTGATGAAGGAGATCCAAGTGCTATTTACACCTCAGAGGAACTTCAGCCTTCCTCCAGCAGTTGGCAGCACCCAATCTCACCAGCCAACTGAAACGCTCAAGCCTCTGCTTCTGTAATGCGCTGCGGGTCTTTGGCAGGTCTGGGCCTGGTCAGGCAAAGGTATCGCCGTGCTTAGAAGTCACTTGGTACCTGGTTTTATTCCTCTTTAGTCACAAAGCAGAACATAAAACTGCCTTCACTATGCAAATTTGCTGAAAACAGCAATATTTCTAGTAGTTACCAAGCTTTCCATTCCTGTGTTTTACTAAAACTACATATCAAATTTACCATTATCCAGGGGTGCATGAGCCAGAAGCGGGACAACGCTTTTTCAGAAGCCAAAACCACCATTTCTGCTTCCTTTGATTTCCTGGAACAAGGTTATGCATCTTAATACACCAATACTTGTTTTAAATTGTACCACCTAACTTCGATGCCAAAAGCACGCAATTTGCCTTTAAATAATGCAAATTAGTGTAAATTGTATTGGAGGGCTGTTTTAAAAAAAAGCTTGAACAGACAATGCAAACGTGTAGATAAAAATAGAACAGTCAAGGGCAAGGAGCAGTCAAAATAGCTACTGGGCTCTCGGTGCTTGTGTCATCAGCCCCGCAGAACAACACAAGCAGAACAAAGATGACAAATAAAAGGGCTGTCACAACGCTCTTGAAAGCTATTGAATGATACTTGATTTTAAAGTCTTTCAAGGGACATGTTTCTAAGCAAAACATTGCTGATTCATGAATGCGTATTTGCATAACCTTAGCTTTTAAAAAAAATTACTAAAGTTGCATACTTGAACAATTTAGGTTTTCTGTGCTACAATTAAAGCTATTTGCTTTTAGCTATTTATGTACTCACAGACATGCTTTCTCTCATACCAGCTGGGGGGGAAAAAGTACCATGCTGCAATACTTATTGTAGGGTATTCTAGATTTTAAAAGGGAGAGTCTCGGAATTTGAAGACAGCAAAGTATTTCTGCAGCTGGGATGCTTTCTAACTTTCCTTACTGTTGCTGGAAGTCTGGTGAAACCATGGTCCTACTGAAGTCAAAATTCTGTCAACTTCTTTGAGCCAAGATTCAATCTTCATGTACCTTAACCAAACAAGATGAAACGTTTGAGTGGTCTTACCAAAATCCCTAGGCATAGACATGCTCACACAGTTCAAGGATCAGTAGCACACTGAATATTTTCAGTTCATATTGCCTTACAGTTAATTGGAGAGTATGTTTGTCTTTTAATGAGCAGGTGGATTAAATGGGTTAAGCTGAGATGATAGATACTGCACATTTACTAATAATGTGACTCAGCTGAATTCTCTGTATAGCACTTCTCTCCTGTGTGTGGTGTTATACAAGTAACTGAAGATACTGTCACAGCAGAAAGTCTTTTAAAAACACATTTGGGTAAGTTTAATTAAATTGAACCCCAGATATTTAGAGTAATTGAAACTGATTATGGGATCATTTCTTTTACTGCTTCATAGTGTCATAAGATTACCAAATGGCTCCTTCCACACACCACTTGCTCATGTAAGGCATCGTACCATTTAGTACACAGAGCCCATCCTGCCCCCACCTCGCTGGCTGCCCAGAAACTCGCCTTGCGCAAGATCAGCCCTGCTCCAATGCAGCACACGGGCTCTGCAACACTTCTCACCAGGACCTGCTTGCCTGCAGTAGGCAGAAAGAACATGTTAGCCAAGCATGTTTGGTAGGTGGTTAAATTAATGCGACTACTTAGTCTGAGTAAGTGGCAAAACCAATCCACTACATAACGCATTGATTCTGAAGCACCACGTGCTTTCCAAATTAACAAGCATCCATTTGGTGTTGCAACCTCTTTGCTTCTTTAATGACTAATTTCCGGAACTAAATAATTCGCAGGCCATTTACGAGTTACCGGAGCACATTAATTGGCATTCCTTCTTACCTCTTGTGCTCTTGCTAACTGGCACATAAAAGGCACAGATAGGCTCCTTGTAATTTTAAAAAAATATTGGTGAACCACAAGCCAACATTTTGTACACAATCTATCCATCTGATACAGCTTACTTTGAAATAACCCAATCAGTCAAATAAGCAAGGAGAAAGTTTGGCCCAAGATCAATGTTTTTTATTATTTCAAACTCAGACAAATATATTTCCGAACAGCACTAACACAATTATTTTCACAAGCATATTAAAAATACCTGCCTTGCATGAAAGGTTATAATACTAAAATTCATGCTATTCAGATCTCAATAGCATAATAGCAAATTAAAGACATTTTCAGCTGTATAAATCACTACACTATAGTGGACAGTAAATAGTATTTCCTGGTTTTAGGGCAAACAACAATCCAGTGGCAGTGAATTTACCACAAAATATAGGTATTTTGAGTACAGCTACACCTAGCTTTGAAATGCCAAAGCAGATCATCTTCAGCCTCTCCTGTTGTCATTAAACTTCTCAGCTATTTTCTGCAGCTCCAAATCCATAGTGGCCAGGTTTTCCAGTTCTTTTTCCTGTGAAAACATAGAGCATTTTCCACATCAAATAATGTTGGCAAATGTTGTGTTCCATGAAAATGAGAGACAAAGACCATTTCTGAGGCAGACATCTCCTGCTACTTACTGGCCCCTGGGCAGATTGATGGGGTAAGGGGTGTTAACAGCAGTGCAACACACACTTCAGAGATTTGTGCGCTTTCCTGCTTTTAACCGAATTAGGGCTGGGGAAAGTATCAAAATACTCATTCTGAGAGCTCGCCCTAATTACAGCTTGATCTTTCTAGCTTTAAAGCTCCATTATCCAGTAGTGACCTCCTGCTATCTCACAGCTGCTGCCCCCTCCAGCATGCAGTCACTTCTGCCCAAGTGAAGGTCCCTTAGGAGGCCATAACCTTATGATCACAGTGGTTCAGGCTTATGACACACAGCAAGCACAGGGTGCAACAAGAGGAACACCTCCACAGTACCAGATGCTAGGGGAAAAAAAAAAAAAAAGAAGTTATGCGGCTAATTCTTGTCTATTATGATGACTTGCTAACACAGTTTAACCTCTATATAAATTAGTATTAAACCTCCACTGCTCCCAGCCCAGCTCTGTGCCATAGATATACCGTGACATACATGAAGAGCATCTAGCTGATGGGTGTAGACTCATTTCTCATGGACACCGATGCAGAACAGGAAGTCCAACAAGAAAAGGATTCACATACATGGGAACTACATGCACAAATCGGGCTTACAAGTGCAAGCCAGGTTCCGCTCTGCATTACAGCCAGGAAGCCAACGGACAGCTGAATTTCACTCTGAATGTTCAACTTACTTTTCAGCTATACCTTTTAAACAACCTGACAGACCAAGTGGTGCTTCCAATTACCTCTCTGCTCCTGCTGCAACAGGCATCCTTGTTATATTAGTATGTAAGACCCTAGAGGGAGAGGTAGGGCCCAAAGAGGAAGAAAACCTCCTTTCTCTTCCTGTCCTGCATTAGACAGAAGCTAATGATGATGCACATTGTCTTTACGAACTATGCCCTGGGTTAGTTCCACTGAATTCATTCAAAGAAAGCAGATTTTTAAATCACTGAAGATCTGGCTCTCGATGTGACTTAATCTTGTTTGTGTTTTTCCATGCACAGTTTACCAGCTGCCTTGGGAATGGATTTAGAAATGCACATGTAAAGTCAGCTTCCCCTAGCTTTGCAGAGAAACACCTGTACACATACCTCCTCTTCTGTCAGAGGCCTCTGGCTCAGACTTCTTCTGTCATTCCCGATTACGTGACGTTTTTTCATGTCTTCTCCAGAATTGTACAATTCTGGGAATTCAGCTGATTTCTTCCTGTAATTCAGAAGTTGTGCAAGTTGATCCATCTTGTTGTATTGCCTTTTCATATCGTATCTGTTCATTTTGCCAAGACTCCTCTTGTCAATGCGTCCATGGTTCAGAGCACTTAGGATTTGCTTTTTCTCCCACCAGTCATAGTCATTATATTCAGGGAAAAGACTCTTCTCATTCAGAGTGGGCCTGCTTTCCTCTTTGCCCTCCAGAAGCTGCTCTCCTGTGTTGTCCCTTTTCTGAAAGTGCCGGCTTTTCCACCACAGCAGTGGGTAGAAAGGGCTGTAGGATACCACGGTCCTCTTCTCATTCTCTGCAGGGAGATGGCTTGTGTACTCTTCCCTCTCTGCGTATCTTCCCTCCTCCATATTCTCCTCTTCGTTTTCCATCTGATTACTGCTGTGATGCTTCTTTTCTACTTCCTCCTCCTCCTCACTGCTGCCAGGGTAGCGCTGTTGCTCTACACTGTCCTCAGTGCTGTAGTGTCTTCTGGCTTGCCCTTTGCGCTCTTGAGTGTATGCTTTCTGTGACCCTTCATCTTCATTGTCCCACAAGCGGTATCTCCCTCCAGCATGATGCTGCTCCTCCTTGCTGCCGCCACTGAGATACCTATCCAGCTCTTCCTCACTTTCATCTCCAAGATACATCCTTCCCTCAGAATGCTGCCTCCTCACCTCATGTGATCCATCACGGTGTCTCCTCTCCTCGTGCCATTTCTCATTACTTTCTTCACTGTGGCGATGCCTCTTGTTTTCTTCTTCACTGCTCTCTTCACTCTGCTGCCACCTTTCTCTGTACTCACTTTCCTGGCCTGCATGCCTCTTCTCCTCCACCTCTTCAGACCCATGCCTCCCACGATAACCACTCTTCTCCTCACGCTGCTGCTCAGACTCTTCATGATGTTTCTGATGGTGGTTCCTCTTGTCCCAGAGATAGGCCTCCTCTGTGTTTGACTCCTCAGCTAGTTCCTCTTTCTCACCACCATGGCCCCTCTTCTTTTCAGAGAAGTCACCCATTCTATGCTTCCCATGATAACGTTTGGGTTTGTAGGGTTGCTTTTCCTCCTCTGTTTCTTCACTCTCATCCAATTCTTCATGTTCTTGCTGATGGGAGAAATCACGTTCCTTAGACTCATGGTGGTATTTTTCACTTCTTTCTTCCTCTGCCTCTCCCTCTTCACCTTCATGGATTCTTTTTGGGCTCTGCATTCCCTCCTCTGAGTGCCAGTGGCCCATGGGGTGCTGATCATTCCCATCAGGGAACTCCTCTGTGCTTGTGCCTCCAGAGTGGGACTTCTTGTTGAGAACAGCATGCTCTACCTCTTCGTCATGATGCTTGCTCTCTTTGCTTTCTTCTTCACTGTGGTAACTCTTCTCCTCCTCTCTTCCAGTTTCCTGATAGTGTTTCTTTTCTTCTGTATGAAGTCTCTCTTCTCGAATTGGTGTGTGGAGTCCATCCTCCTCTTCCTTGCTTTTACCTTCCTTGTGACCAAGCTTCTCCTCATCACTTCCTTTCATGTACTTTTTAGATTCCTCTTCTGCCTGACTTGGTTCTTTCTCCACACTCCCAGTGTGATGTTTTTCAATCTCTGCTAGGTCTTTCAAATGCCTCACTTCAAGTTGTTTTTCGCTTCTCTGTCTGTCATTTCTATCACCTACAATAACAAAAGCAGCATAATGAAGTAATCCAACTCTCCACTGAAGCATTACTTCAGTTTAAATAGATAACTGGCTTCCCAAAGTAGCAAGAAGGTTTGGACAGAATTAATTTTTTAATTCTGCTTTTAAAATTAGTAATTTTCTAATATTTTGTATGTTTGCCTGGAAAAGCATTAACTAATTTTCATTTAATTAGGCATTTTAAAAGTTCCACTGAAATTTCCAGAATAATTTTTCCTCTTTGGCTTTTTTCTTAGTTTGTTATCACATTTTTAGTTTTGAATTAAATTAACTCTCATTTCCATTAAAAAATCAATGGGATCTGGATTTGTGTTCAGTACTTTGAATTTCAGACCTTATCCATCCCATACACTTATTCACAAAAAAGACAACCATCTATTTCAAGCTACTCCAAAATATCTAGGCCTTTTAGCAAATTTTAAAAGTTCTAAGTTGACTGAAAAAAAAAAGGAAATCTGTTACTTTGCAATAGTTATGTTTAATCAAATCATGCTCCTTCCACTATTTCCTAAATGCTAAGTGAAAGTCTGACTCTGACCACAATGGTAACAGTATATTTCCACTTGTGTCTGAGTAACATCAGAAATAGATCACAAACTAAAAGTTTTCAGACAATAGCTGCACAGATTTAAAAATAGCTCATTATTTCTGAAAAGCTTCTCATTATCCAATATTCTTGGAGGCGATCTGTCAAAAATATGGTCCTTACCCTCTTTCCAGTAAGTGTCTTTTCATTTTCCAAAACATGGCAAATATACAGGTTTTTTCTGAAATTAACAATGTCATAAACAAAGCCTGATGGCATTCAGCATCTCCTAGAAATTTGGGGCCAAGTTAGATACAAATATATGTATTCCCAAAGGCCCAAATCCACCCTTTTCTGATCACTGTATTAGGGCCATGCATTATTCCCTCTATAAACAAGCAGGAGACAGATGGGTTTCATTATTGCTTCCTGCTGGCAAGTAAGTTCAAGAGCCTTTTTATTCTTCTGTAATCAAATAAATTTAACTGGGCAGAAAAGAAAGATGTGTGTTCTGCAGTTTGGCACAGCGTCAAACTTAACCACACTTCACTTACAGACAGTAATTGAACATGCAAACAGGCTTACACCTCGACATCGAGGCAGCTAAGCACCATGCTGTAGGAATGAGCTCATCTGAAATGACCACTCCCACACGGAGCTTTCAGCACACGTCGCCAGACCTCTGGAATCAGTACCACAAACTTAATCCTTTCTGGGCTTAGCAGACGACTCCCCTCTCCTGAGCTGGGCACGGATTCAGTTGCCACCAGGTGCAGGAACCTCGTTGATTTAAGTGGCAGTTATTTGAGGCCAGTTCTTATGCTCTGGGATGCATTCAACATGTGGTCCAAACACGGTTACATCTGTTGACCTCTCAGGCTACCTAAAGAGCTTCTCTAGTCCTCTCAGACTCTCCAGGTGGCTTAAGTAGAGAGCCACACGTGTAAGCCAAGAATCCCTGACAATTACCAGGTCAGGCTGTTTGCTCTTTGAGCAAGTCAGACTAAACAGAAGGAAATTAGAATCTGACACTGAAATTTGGAGGCAACAGTTTCACACGGGCTGAAGTAACAGTTCACCAGCTCCAACACAAGCGAGAATCCATCTACCAAATTCCTTTCACAAGTACAGATAATGTTGTACTTACTCTTCTTCAGGATTTCTTTGCATTCAGGATTAATTGGTGGTGCATTTGGCTTAGACAGAGCATTGGACAGAACTTCCACTATGCACTGTGTTACCTGGAAGAAAGAAAATAGGAGAAAAAATTCTCATGGCAAAAATGGAAATCCTACTTCTGACCCAGTTAGTGAGGAAAGCTAGTTTAGGATGAGAATTCAGGCTAATATTTGAGTTTTGAGTAATCCCCAGCTCTACCACAACTTCCTGTGCATTTGGGCAACCAGCGCTTTGCTCCTCACTCCCATACCATTAAGAGGATAGTCATTAGCTCTTTTTATCTCCCCTTTTGTTTCAATAGGGAACAGGCTCCTTTTGTACATTTTTAAATATTAAAATACCCTATTCAGTACAAAAGAGTCTCAAACAACGTGTGGTAACAGCACCTTACAAAAAAAATAACCAACAAAACACACGTTCAAAAGATGAGGATCATCCTATAGGATCTGTCCAAATGAGGATGCTGCAAAGGTGTTACCAGAAGTCTTGCTTGGATTGACAATAAACCAAAACCACCTTTATATCCCCTGTAAGTGACACGCTCCACAGTTTTTCATGTGTGTGTGCTGTAAGCCCTGCCTCTTTTAGTGCTTAACATTCAACTGGATAGTCTTCTGGAAGCAGAGAAAATGTAATCATTTAGGAAAGTCACACAACCTCCTCCAATCCTAAGCGCTACCAAAGTAGCTCTTCTGTACAAATTCATGCAAAATTATTTTCAAGTGTTGAAGTTGTTGGTTGTGAGGCGAGCGCTCAGATCGTCAGGGGTACGAGAGTCTCAGGCTCGCAATTTGGGCGGCTGGATGGGAGGAGACAATAAAACATTTATATAGCCATTTGTCTTTTAACTGGTTCTAGTTATTACCAGGTGTTTACTAATCTAAATGATCACACTAACAACCAGTGGAGAGGGTCTGATGTCAGGTTACAGGTACTGAAAGCAGCTAATGGCATTTATTTAATCAAACAGGTTAAGAATCTCTTTCCAAAGCAGGAGATAGGAGGACTGCATTAGAAAGTCTGTTACATAGTTGGTAAGTGTAGGTATTTCATCTTTCTTCAAAGTTGCCATCTCACTTTTTACAGTCCAATAACGTGTACTATCAAATATTATTTCAGATAATTTTTTGGGCGGCTGTACAACGTAGAGTTTCAAAAGTACCACACTGACACAGTAAGCCAGCTTCCATTTTCATCAAATGCAATGAAGTGCATGCAGGTATCTTCTGACAGCTAAAGGGACTCTCAGTTCCACATCACCCATGATCTCTTAAGAGTTTACCCTTGGGAAAAAAAAACATTACCCTGAGAGTTTAAAGACAAAACATGGAGAGATGATATTTTCTGAAATCTGCTTTGACATACAGCTACTCACCATTTCTTCAATATGGTCTTTTTCTACTGGAACTGCACTGACACCTAGAAGAAAAACAAATTATTACACACTCATTAATCCTAGCAACAAGCATCACTGACAGGAGTCTTCACTCAAATTGGTCTGATGAGATGGCTTGAGTTTTGGGTTGGCAGGTCAGTAAACCAGACACATTTTGCATTACAGCTTTTTTTTTATTCAGGATGGAAAAGCAATGTAAAGTTGCAGCCTGGCATGAGAGAAGAGGCAGGTTGACATTTCTAGCACAAAAAGAATATACACCAAAAAATAGAAAGCAATGCTTAAATTCCAAGACCGGAGCTTTACTGCAAGTCAGATCTTCATGTAGTTGTACCCGTTTGGTGGTAAAAAAAACAGGAAACAAGCAAGGCCTGTTTGCACCCCAAGAACCTTTTGGCTTCTCCAAGGGGCTCTGGCTGCCCCACCACCACCTCCCCAATAGGAGACCATTCTTCAAGGCTTTAAAGCAACTATTGTCCAAATCCTACCGGAGAAATCCTGTCTCGCTTGGGTAGGAGGCAGCTCCTTGAGGGAAGGACAGAGCCAGAAGGGACAAGAAAATTTCAATTCACCAAGTGGTCCGTTATCGCCCCAAGAAATAAGCAACAAAAACAAAATCCCAGCGGAAAACACTACTCTGGAAGGAAGCGGAACAACCCGTCTCTCTCTCTCTCTGTCCTGAGGACACGTGGGGTAATTAACACCTCCTTGCACCACTTCTACTATACCTGGTCCAAGGTATTTGCTTTTGGAAAGAAGCAGTTGCAAATAAAACCTCCATGCTGCTTTATTTGGCCATCACTGCTGCCATATGTCTCCAGCTGGTTAACGAGCTTGGCTGCTGTGCATTATTAATAAACCATGTCAATTCTCATCCACCTTGAGATTTGCAGAAGTGAAGTTAAGCAAGTCTGCCAGCCACTCACGAGTACGTAGAAGCAAGGTTTATTGTATCCTGGCTTCACAGACTTACCGCATCATATATAATCACAGTACACAAATGCACAGCTTGGGGTGCAGTTCTGAAGTTCTTACACAAGTCAGGATAGTCTTAAATACATCTATCACCCTCTCTGCAATACTGCTTGGTTGGGACAGTGAGAGATCTTCTGTAACAGATGAACACAAAGCAGATTATGGAGACAAAGGGGGTCAGTTTACCTTACAGCGTAAGAAAAACTAACACTGCCCCAAGGAAGTTTCCTGCAGAGCAGACAGGAGCATGTAGCCTTGTACTACTGAAAGCAGCAAAACTTTTCTGTGTCTGCAGAGGAAGCAGACATCCTCTTGAGCACTGACTCTGTGGGTAATAACTGAACACAATACAATAATAACTCTCTTGATATTTCTACTGTCCCCTATTTTTGCTCCCCCAAACACATATGTAGGAATGTGCTTCTCCAGCCGCCGTCTCTTCTCTGCACATACAACTGCAATCAGAGAAGAGAACCCACACGAGGACAGCACAGAAGGGATTCCCCTAAAATAGCACTACATCCCTACTCCATCATTTCCCCAGAATGCCAGGTGGTGTGTGTGGGAGATGATGCTTTACCGAGCCAACCCTCTCCCCCATCTTTTGCATTCAGTGCTGACTGAGCCAGGCTTTAGGTTACTTTATTTACTAACCTAGTACGTGAATAACTACCACACTGCACAATGCTGACCCTGGTGCAGCCTAACCTGCCTGCATCCTCCATCTGAGCACAGAAGACAAGGATGTGCATACACATGGGGGCAGGAGACTGGCAGCAAAGTCCCTTCTACTAAAAAAAAAAAAAAAAAAAGTGTTATCCACTAAAAGGACATTCTTCCAGTCCCACAGGGGTTGGAGATGCTGCTCTTACGGCACAAGCTGCTCCCAGTCACTACTTATATGTAAGCAGAGGGGACAACCCACTTCACTGCCTCTTCTTGACAAGGCTCCTCTGGTCCTCCAGCCCATGAGAAATCACGACACACACAAGGGCAAAAGTCGGATTCTGTCCTTTTAGTGATGCTGCCACAGCACATCTCCTGGGAGTTACACCCAGTTGATGTGACAAAGCACAGAACAAACTTTGGAACGTCTTTTGCTATTAGAGATGCCAACTTTGGGCTGCCTCTCGAGCGCCATGTCAGTGGTGCAGGAATATAAAGTCAGGTTGTACTCACTGCCTTTGCCTTGTCATTCCCAAGCTCCCATCTCTCCAAGAAGATTTACAGACAGATTAATGACCATTAAGCAAGCGCTCGGTTAGTGATGAAAGCTGACACACACAGACAAAGAAGCAGCATTAGGCTATCATAACAATGTCAGAAGCAGCAAATGGTATTGGACATATGTCATATTAACCAGCCTGGAGGAACAAAATGAGTATCCAATCCATTCCAGAGTCTGAAATAATCTATTGAGGCAGCTGCTCCGTCAGAGCTGAGATAGGAAGCTCGTGGGGATCCAGCATGCCCCACTTTACACCGGTGCCGGCAGCACTAGCCCGTGCCAGCTGGCAAGAGCTCCCTTGGGGCCACCTGCCAGCTGGAGATGGCTGGCCAACACCTCTGCCTTCCTCTCCACATGTGCTCAGGAGGGGTCAGGCCGTCACCCCAGCACCACCAACACAGGCAGCAGGGCACCCACCCACTGGGCTTGTGGGGACACAGCAGACGGTAAAACTGCAGGGTTTCACTGCAGAAACAAAGTCAGAGCACACACCGAGATGGAAACCCTTCCCCTGCAGAAAAACCAGACCACAGACCCACAAAAGAAAACAAAGCCCTGGGTCTGCTTTCCCCTCCTGAACCAAATCTGCCCAGGTAGTTACAATCGGATTATTTGATTTTGCAGAAGTGCTGAAAGCTGATGAAGGTCATGAAAAAGGATGAGAAACGCAGGACAAATTCACATGACGTTTGCTTGCATCTCCATGATTGGGACAGAACTTTTGGTGGGTCCCTGATGAAATCCCCACATGGCTTTGCTTTATTAATGCCAATGTCTCAGTGCAGTGCCATTGCTCATCAAAATGACAGCAAAAACCCTTCCCAGGAAAGATCACGGAAACTTTGGTATATTGATTTGCAGAAGGAGCACTAGAAGGTTCTTGAAGTTAATGTTTCACTGATACCCAGCCCCAAACTTCTTAGTTCATTGATTCTGCCTGACATTTGAAAGCAAGAGAGCCAAAAAGGACATTAAGAGGTACCTGACCTGTTTGAGGGCATAAACAGGAAAAAGTATTTGGTAAGAAATCCCCACGAGGTCTGTGGAATAAGTCCGGTGAGCTTCTCTGGGTTGGGGTCTCTCCCGCCATCTTCCACCCTCCCCTTTGATTACAATAAAGGCATTTGAAGGTAGTCAACTTCATTACAGAGTTTCTGTACAAGTCCCAGAAGCGCTTCCCTGTGGAGACCTCTAATAGAACTAAAGCCCAATTACTCAACTCAGAGTGACACCGATTCTTTCAAGAAATGGTGTAGTATGCATAAAAAGATATAAAGCCAAGCAATCACCTCATTCTCTTGTATTTAATCTTCATTTTGCGGTGTGGTTTTAATATTTAATGCCGCACGCCAGAAAATTTTCTGTTAGTTAAAGCTGCAGACCTGCTACTTCACGATCATCTCCCACTATCAAGAACTAGCTGGCAAAAATCTAGCAGCACGGCCCGAATAAAATTACACCGAGAAGGCTTCGTGGAAGGAAACTCTACGGGGGGAGAGAAATAAATCGAAAGCAGCCGACCGGCCCTCGCACAGCGTGAGGGCACAGGCCGGCTGCCGTCCGCCCGGCAGCGTCGAGCAGGGGGCTGCCGGCAGCCGGGGCACGGCTCCGGGCAGCCCGGCGGGAGCCCCGCTGTGGCGCTGGCGCCTTCCTCAAGCCCCGGCCCTACCTCGCCCTCCCTCGCGCCGGGCCGGCCGGGCGACCCCGGGGTGACGCGGCCGGGCCGGGCATGACGTCACACACCCACCGATGGCGTCACCCCTCCGGCAGCGCTCTTCAGAGGCAAACCCCTCCACCCCCGCCCCCCCACACCACCCCGCGCCCGGTGCGGCTTTTCACTCGCCTCTCCCTCACGGCGAGGGCGGGCTTCGCCGGACCCGCCGCTGAGGGAGCTCAACGGCGGCCCTCCCCTCGGGGGGGGGCGCGCCCCCGCTCACCTGCCAGGGCGGCGGCCCCCAGGAGGCCGAGCAGCGCCAGCGGCCCCATGCTCTGCTCCGCTCGGCTCGACTCAGCTCGGCTCCGCTCTGCTCGGCGGCTCGCCGCTATTTAAAGGGGGAAGCGGGGGCGGAGGAGACGGGCGGGGGACGCCGCCGGGAGCCTGCGTCACTGCGAGCCCCCGGGGGCGGCGCCGCCCGCCACCGCCCCGTCCCGTCCTCTCCCCTCCCCTCCCCTGCCCCACAGCGGCGCCGCCCCCAGCCGCGGGACCCCCTCGCCCCCGCAGGCCGCCCTCCCGCCCGGCCCCCGCGGCTCGCCAGCACGGGGGAAGTTTCTCCTCGGCTGGGAAAGCCGAGCTCGTTTTCCCCTCCTTTGCAACTACCACATCTCCCCCTCCTGCCCGCCGCCCGATATTCCCAACACCCCCTTGCATCCCCCCGCCCCGCCACACCCTCAGAAAAGGAGAAAAGCGGGGTTTCCCTGCCCCTTTCTCCAGCTCAGAGGATGCGGTATCATCCCGAGGTCTTTCCCACCGTCAGAGGATGCTGAACCTCTACCTACAGGGCGGAGGTGCGGTAATCCATCCCTCTGGAACAGCTTCCACAAGAAATCACCGCTGCGTTTCCACACCCATTTCCGATCAAAGCCTCTTCAGGTGTTACGGCAGCCTTTTTTTCCTGCAAGGTTTCTGTCCCTTCCACTCAAATCATTGCCCCCCTGCCCCGCACACAGCAAACCCAGAACCAGAGAACGACTGGAAGGTCATCCCCGTACTTATGTCATCTGGTGAATGAATGACACGCGGTGTTCCTCAAGAGTTTTACCAGGGAAATCACTGCTCTCAGCATCCATCTCCACAGGCAAACCTCTTATTTATTGTGATGATGCTCTGGGGAGCCAGAGCAAACCTACAAAGATCAAGTTTTACATAATTTTCTTAAACAGACCCCACTGTCCCAATTAGTCCTTGATGGACTGGAAAGCACAAATGACAAGCTATGATGAGCTCTCCACAGAGCAAGTCTGAACCCTCCCCCCAGTTGCCTTCAGAGCCAGGCAAAGACGTTGTAAGACTAGGACTTGTTTTGCTTTTCCTTTCATTAACTGTTAGAGGGCCCTCTCCAAATTCTGTGTATTTTTCAGTTGTTCTTTTTTGTTCTCAGTGCTAAGCAGATGGCCCTCTAATTGCCAGTGTTCATGGAGGACAATGGATCTATACATCAAAATGGTAGTTAACTCTATTATCGTTCTGTATTAACAATGCCAGGCTGCTATAATCATATAGCCTTTAAACATATAAAACAAGACACAAGGACACAACACTCCAGTAAAACTCACATGCAGCTTCATTTGTATGTAAAGGAAGCCAGGAACTTCAGCTCGATTTGAAGCTTGTTTCAGAAGACAGCCTTTATTAACTCCAGGAGGCAAAGCCAGGTACCTTGTTCACCTTCCATTCAGATTACAGTTTCTGCAAAATAACAGAACCCAGTTACCTGGCCACCATGAAATGCAAATCAACACTGCAACATCTTCTCTGCTTCCTCAACCTCCCGCTCCTCCATGCCTTTCCCGTACTGCCTATACAAGGCCCATTTCCACAGGCAGATGCCTCTTTGGGAACCACCAGCCTTGACTGTGGGAAGTCGAGAGCCTGATTCAAAAGCCTATGAAGAATTTCACTGGCTCCAAGACCCCCACCATGTCCTCCCCTGTCCGTGTGAGCATTCAGCCTGGCCTCAACCTCCTCAGCTGCTCATGAGAAAGAATTTTAGGTGAAACAGTTGCCTTTTAAGTGTTCTCTGCTTCCCCAGGCATATAAATAGCACTCTCCGGTTACCCTTGTGTAACTGCTCTACTCCAGCATGTGCCTGGCTATACTTACCTTGGATATGACAGTCAAAAGGGGCAAGTGATACAAAGATGCTGAATAAAAATAGCCAGCTATTTTAGTATCTACGAGGTATTTGTATTAAGTACCTGTATCGCACAAGTCCTATTGATAGTAGGTACAACCACCACTACAGAAGCCTTCTTGCTGCAGAACAGACAGCTGAGATTAAGCAGTCACACACCCCTGCCTCTCGGGGCTCCTAATCCATCCCTTGCACCGCAGCAGCAGTCACTGGGACTTCACAGCTGTTTTCCCTGTGCTGCGTGGCTTATTTATATTTGACTTGTAGGATCTCTCTGAAACGCTCCGTCACCTCAGCATTGTGTGGGCTGATCCAGAAGAATCAAGAAATCCTGTATTTGTCATTGATAAAAGAAGATGTTAAAGTGCTGCTGGGGCATGTTTTGCCATCAGTTACATCAGGGTCTACATGGGAGCACAGGTTATTGCTTTCAGATTTGATCAGAATCAAGGTTACAAAGATTTGCAAGTTTTGCAGGAGGTCACCGAAGAGGTCCGTGACAGCAGCAGGGACAGAATTGGATGGAGTGTATCTAATTCCATCTTCAACACCCAAGAGTAGGATTTCAAAACATGATCCCACAGACTTTTCTGCCAGCACTGGAAAACCAGGGAGAATCCAAGCACCTTGCCCACAGTTAATTAAGTCAGCCTGTATTTTCAAAACAATGTTGCTTCAGATGGACTTTTACAGACAGGCATCAGCTGGCACGAGCTTCCCTCAGATTAGGAAAGAGATGTGACGGCATTAAGTCAGGATTACAGCAGGCGGTAGCGTATTTCACTCAATCAGTTGTGAGTGGCACACCCCAACCTCCGTTCTCAGATGTGTCAGAACTTCGATTGCAGTGACATACATGCCTCAATGTTGTGACAATCTATCACTCTGTGAATAAACAGTACTTATCCTGCTGGATTCTCTCAAATACAAACTCTTAAAAAAATACACGTTTGGCTCATGCTAGAAGCTAGAGCTTCAAAGGATGACAAGCGAGTTTCTGTGGCTGAGCTCCTTCTAAATTGAGAGGAGAGTGCTCGGGGAATATGAGGATTGTTCTCCTCTAATTAGATGTGCTAGTGGGATTATCTTCATTCTTGGATGCCAATTAGTTTTCATGGAATGAAAATCCTGTAGCCCATTTCATGAACAAACTCATCTCTTCCATTCAGAAGGTGCTAAGGGGATGGATCTGGAGAAAAACACCAATCAAATCTGAAAAGCCAGCACCTCAAGGGACACCATCTATCCAGCTTCACTAATGGCAGCAAAAGTCCTTTCAGAGGTCTTATGCATATGCAATGCTGGTTGCAACATAACGGACAATGGAGTTGCACAGACACTTAGGCTTTGCTGCCGCTATACATTACCGTATATATATTTACCCATAGCTCACTAACACCAACTGTTACAGTGGCTTAGAGCTGGTGCAACATGCAGTTGAACCATGCCCCAGGAATTCAATTATCATCTCAGTAGCTCTACAGTGAGGCAGGACCAGGTGCCTGGCTCATCTCTTTGTTCGTATGGTGACGGCTCTGAAGAGGACTCAAAATCCATCAGACACATCCACTGGAGAGGGAACAGACCAGGTACTCAGCTGGATCTCACCTGCACTGTGTCTAGACAAGGGGCCTGGCAAAGCAGAAGGGACAACACTTCAGGAGTGCATAAGCCCATATACACCCCAAAATCTTTGCACGCCTCCAGCCAAAGCCTCTGTAAGAGGCAGCAGCCAGGACTACACTCAGACCTCCCCCTTCTTATTGAGCAAAGACTATTTATCCTGTACCAGGCACCTGCAGTGATGCTGATGAATGGAGCTTGCTTGTCAAGCTACAGGAGGATCTGACAAATGACAGGGACAGAGGTATCAGGAACAGTGTCTGCTCCAGCTGAATCCATGGGAGATGAAATGATACTGCTATTCGATAAGCCAAAATGCTTCTAAGCACACCTTGCAGCAGCCTGTGCTTGGGCAGATTGGGCTGGTACAGTCTGTTACTCGTAATGGGTAGTCACATCTGCACATTTTGATGTAGCCTGTCAACCGAAACCCAGTAGTGATAAAAAATGCACCCTCATAGCAGAACTGAGTCCATGCAATGTAAATCACCTGAATGCACCGAGATATAAAACCACGTCATTCTGTATTTACACAATAACCAGCTTCCAATTTAAATCTAAAATGCACATCTTTTGCATCCACTGAAATATTTTTGAGTCATTTTTCCCCTGAAAGTTAAACACGCCTGTCACTGCCCGTGGCCTTAGCACATGGTATCAAGGAACTGCCCAGCAAACTAAGCTCCAGTTGAGAGACAGAGAAGCTGTGAAGAGACCCTGTGTGGTATAGATGTGTAATTTCTGTAGTGTGGGCAACCATCTTTTGTCCTTTCTATATTTATATAGTACCTCACACAGTGGATTTCGTTCATGACACATGCTCTTAGGCAGTACAGAAACAATTGCTAGAAACCAACTGCTAGAATTTAGTCTCAAAGACTTTCTTCAAAGAAAATCTAAAGAATCTACAGGATATTTCTGCTTCAGAACCAAGAGAGCCTTAAAAGTTCTGGTCTACTCTTCTTGAATTGTCTGTCTTAAGTCGCCTTTAAAAAAAAGATTTTGCTCACTTGTAACCCTCTTCTCTTCCATGCAGCATCCTTCTAGCTCCAGCTCTTCAGTGATGTATCTATGCCACAGAAATAAGGTCAAATGTTATATGGCAAAACTGAAAAGAGGTTTAAAATATACCTATAAGACATGTCATAATTGTTAAGGGATATTAAAAATATATGCACAGATTCTGCTATGGTCTTCTGGAAAAAAGCACTATGCCAGCTGATACAATTCTTTAGGGCCTCTGGATACACTCATGGGCTACAGAAGCTGTAAAGGTATCACCAGAGTGAAAAAACAAACAAACAAACAAACAAACAAAAAAACCCAAAACACAGGTAAGTGAGAAAGGGAAGACCGAGTCTAAACACAACTATTTCCCCAACATCCCAGGTTTTCCACATGAACAGCTTCATATATGCCCCTCCCCCCCCCCCCCCCCCCCCACCATCTCTCCTCCCCGGTCATTCCTCTCTTGGTGTTTGTCAGCTCAGATGGGAGAAAACTAGATTATGCTGCAACACAAAAATAAATATATAAATAAGAAGCAGACTTTGGGGCCTATGGAACAAAGGACAAATTTTCCATATTGCACTGTCAGCATGATTTCCACTAAAAAGCAGTGCCACTTCCTAGGTCCTTCCCTGACAGCAATTCGCTGACCTTGCTCGCTCCAGGCAGTAAATGCAACTTAGCTCTTGCAATTACACTGGTATGGTATCCATGTGAAAGATGACATTGATGTGAAACAACATGTGTGTTTCCTGCCCTCCTACAAGAGAAAGTCGGAATTTGCCTAATACTGTTGCACCTCTGGGATTTTCAGTCACAAGTCTTTTCATTTTATCTGTGCTGCCACTTCTCACCTTGCTATAAATTCCTCTTTTGCTGCCAGAAAACGATGTGCTGGAGTCCCAGTCAAAACCTGCCACTCCATATGAACCAATCACCAACCTAAAACGCAGCTTTGGATCCACGGGAGCTCAAAAAGCCCCTACATGATTACTCATGGCTTTATGAGTTTGGCTATGACTAAATTCTCCCCTAGCTTCAGCTATAATGAAACTGCCTTGCCGACAACAGGAGCAACCTCCACAGTCCCAGACACCTCCTCCTCTGCAAGGGGGGCAGTAACAGCACCCCAAAACCCTCCTCATGAGACACAAGTCCTGGACAATGAACATCCCCCAAAAGCTGCCAGCATGTCTCCCTGGCCCAGCTTTCGGATGCTTGGCATTGCTGCAGGACCAGAGCTCCGAGGCAGCCTATGCCCAGAGAGCAGCCTGAGAGCTATGGGGCATCTCACCCTCCAGCCTGTGCACAGTGGAGCTACACACTTAGGCTCCCCCTGACCCCCCCTCCAAAAAAAAAAACCCACAAAACAACCCCTGCCCAACCCCCCCAACATTTTTTTAAAGTATGCAATTAACCAAGCTGGTAACCTCACTGGTGAAGAAGTCTGGGGCTTCTGCAGTAGACTGTAAAACAGGATAGAAATTTCTTCCAGCAAGCAAAATGCTGACTTAAGCCCTCATATTCTGAGTGCTGCTTGTCATTAAGCAAAAATGACTTTTACAGTTGCCTTTGCACTGCAAATAATTTCATTTAGGCAATGAAACAGCCCCATTCAGTGTTTCTGCCTGCATTTTGTCAACTGTGTATGTTCCATTTAATATTTACAGACTGGGGCACTAGTCTGGCTTACTTAGTAATTAATTTCTTTAAATATTTATAGCACTTTGACTCCCAGCAAGGGTTCTGTTTGGTAAGAACAATATTGTTCTGTGGTTGATAGTGTCATGGAAACTTCAGAGGCAAATTTCATTTTTGTAAGATAAAAATATAGAGATTTCTGCAACAGACCATAGTGATTTCAAAGGAAACTTTTTATTGCTGAACGACATATATACTGAAAAATAAATCCCATTATGTCCTTGCACATAATTCCAGATTGAAAACACAGTGGTGAGCGATCTATTTCATGACACCAGTACTCACACAGGAAAAGGAATCACCAAAGAAATTTTCAATCATCTCTTTTCAGTCACCACTGGCACTAAAACCAGAAACCCAGCTGCAAAAAGACCCTATGAAACAGAGAGCAAAACCTGCAAAATGCAAGAGGAGTTTTTGCTGAGATGTCTTCCCATTAGAAAATCCTTTTTTTCTTTTGCATACACTGATTTTAAGACTTTTAGGCTCCCTGTGTGAAAGGCTGTGGGCTTATAAAAAAGGCTTCAGAGGCTGAAGTTTAAAGGCAGCCTTGGGAACTGAAAATACCTGGCAGATACTCCGTCAGTGTAAATTTGTCTAGTTCTATCGACTTCAGAGACTACATTTATATGATACCAGCTGAGAGCCAGCACCAGAGAGCACATCTCTGGCCTGTCATTTTAGGCTTTGCTGTAGACGCATGAGTTTTCAGGCATTCCCTCCTGGGTAAGATGATAACTACCTATATTTGTGATGCAGGGACAATTTTCCAGAGGCAAATGATAGTTATAATTCCTCTGCAAAATGCCATGTGGACAAGGTGGGGCCTGTCAGGGATGTTGCCTTCCTCACACACAACCTCCCTGTTCACTGGACACCACCATCTTTCTGCTCCTCAGTTTTTTCCAGTCTCATCTCCCCCATTACGACTCCAGGAACCTCAGATAACTCACCCCGACAGTGAGGCAGAGGAAGCAGAGGAACCGCATTTTGGTGCTGACTTTATGTTTTGCAAAACACCCTCCCTGCCACTGCAGCACGCCAGCTAGGAAAGCAGTCTGCCCTGGCTCTGGAAAAGCAGCCACCATAATACCTAAAGTCAATAGGAATGAGCAGCTGGGAGTGAGAACAATCAGTGGGAAAAAGCCCAACAGATAGTGGCTCTGCAAGCCAAGTGGCAGTAACTCCTCCTTGCAGGAGTGCCCAAAGTTTGGCTCCCCAAAAGCAAAGGCTTTCAAATGCAACCTAAACTTTCCCTCCATCCCTGCAATAACCAAGAAAACACCCACTCAAGGCCAATCAGAATCTTTTCCGAGTAGAAGAGCTATTCTGCAAGAGGCAGAATTAATGACACTTGAATTAAATGATTTTGAATGTGTCCCCTTTCACCCCAGGGATCCCAGCTTGCTCCTGCATCCTGGCCTGGCCATCCACCTGCTCCAGTGCCCTGTGCTCCCCTCCCTCCCTCTTGTCTCAACCATTTTGGTTAGGCATGGTGCAGTCTGGAGCTGTGCAAGTGCTGACCAGCTGACAGGACAAGTGCTGAGTGACCGGCTGGCAGGATGGACATGAGCTGACATAATTCTCTTTCCCTCGGGGAGGCACTAATTTGGGTCTCTCTTCTCTATCCATCTGCCAGTAACATTAATGCAGGTCCTTCTTTTCAAACACACATGGTCACAAACCTTCTGGCTTTGCCACCTCTGTACAAACAAGCCAGGCAGCACCGGCATACCAAAGCTCCAAGCACAGATGCTACACATGGATCCCATGGCCCCATACCAGGGCCACTGCTCTGTCCCTTCTCCAAAGATCCCTCCCTGGTCAGAGAGGAGCACAGTCAACTCCTGGTCAACTCCACACTGCCTGGCGCTCATTCACCATCCCGTCCATCTAGCTGGTCTCAACGAGAAGTTCATGACTTCGTGGCCGCCAGAAAGCGCATATTGGGTTCCTGTTGCGCTCCCTGGAAAAGCACCAATTTCCAAGGAGTAGCACCTACTGCAAGCAGCAGAGGTTCACTGCAGCTGGCACCTGGCAGCCTACAGCAAGACCAGGCAGAGACCAATGGGTATCTTTGCTGACATTCTAAATCCCATCACACATCTGCCTCTGCAGCTTTCCAGCCCCAAACCCTTGCAATGTGCTGCAGGCCCCCTGCCAGGGATGCAGAGCCAGCACACAGCCTGCCAGAGAATATAGAAAAAAGCTCTTTCAAGATTAAATGTCCTCACAAGGTGGAAACCAGAAGATGCCAAGAGCTGTGACCTGTTATCCAGGGGTACTAATGTGGGAAACTTGCCACCACTTACTTCTCCAGACCTTGCAAAGGTGGCCTTGACCATCTGGGAGCCAGGCTCCCATGGGAAGGGGGTGATGCCAGCTCTCCCTGGGGTCCTCAGCACCTTTGATGCCACACTACCTTGCTCTGAGGCCTGTCTCTTGAAAAAGCACGTGTGGGGCATTCTCTTTGGCACAATCTCTCTCGATTTCCAACAAGCAGCCATGCCTGCTCCCTTTGCCTTGGCCCTGTATCTCAGCCTTAAGCGATGCCCCAGGGTTTCCTCAGCCTTTCTTCTGGCAGCTGGTGCTGGCCATACTCAGACAGGAGGCCCTTGGGGGTGACTCAGTCCAGTCACTCCACGTGATGTTTGAAAGGCTGAGCAGAAAGCATTTTATACACTCTGGGAGGACACACTGCCCAGAGCAGCGATGCTCCCTCAGGGACCCCCTAGACCCAGGGAGGATGAGGGGGCAAGGATGCGAAAACAAGCTGACCTCACAGAGTACATGCTGAGTCACTTCTTTAACAAGGGGGCCTGGACCACAGACACAAAACCATATTATTTCAACCTCTAACTTCAGCCTTTTTAGGGGAGTTCCTGTTAGACAAAGATGTGGGTGTAAATGCCCTGTCCTCTCACTTCTTCGAAGCTCTCAGATACCCAGAACAAGCTGCTGGCAACTCAGAACCACCCAATTTGTGAAGGTCACACTGAAAATGTGTTGCAGGGCGTAGCACTGATCTCCCCTATACCCACCTCAGTATCTTTAATCACAGAATCATCCTGTTTACCTGGCTGGAGGTGCTGATTTTAGCACCCCTTTAGCAGCATTCCTGGCCCATGTACTGTGTCTCACCCAGAAGTACCATCATTACAGATAACGCTGGATAGTGTTACCTGCCCTGAGGTTGACTGACATTTCCCATTACAAGAACCTACCTTCCAGCGCAAGTGAAACTTTGTTCAGCTTGAACTGAGGTGAGATTTTCCATGCCAGATGTTCTTTCATTACAAGACCTTCCCTCATAATTCACAGCACCTGCAAATAAATAGGCCATTGCAAAGGCAATTTAAATAATGGTTTGACCTTTCAGCCATGAGTTTTCTGGCTTTGGTTAGCTCCAGCTCCTGTCTTAATCACATCTTATTATTTCATGCTCTGCTGTGTGCCAGCTTTTACTTTTAAGGAAAGAATGCTGGCATATGTTGTTGGCTAATAGATCTGTGGGGAAAAATAGTCATTAGGGAAAGCCTACAGAACAGGGTATTTTTAAAATGAACTTTTGTGTTGTGTGAAAACATATGCCCCACACAAAATCACCTACACTCAATAATGAAATAGACACATTTATATAGGATGTATACTGCCTGTTGTACACACTGATTTTAGCAACCATATGTCCCGATATACCCACACATACCAAAACACCTCAGACTCCTGTCAAAGATCCTCCACTGGTGTAAATGGCCCTGCTCCATTCACAGGCTGGGAGCTACTTCATTGATGCCTACTGAGGATCTGCTCCGGCACCTGCCTGTTGCAGGAGCTCAGCTCTCTCCCTGGCTGCCTTTCAGCTCCAGGATCGGGCAGGTCGTTGGCATGAATCAGTGCCTCCCACTAGCAGCTGCGTGGGAGGGAAAATAAAAATTCTGTCAGAGTAGGCATCAGCAAGGCCATCAATAGCAAACATCTTGGAGGAGCTCCGAGCCAAGGAAAGTGGGGAATGACTTAATAGCAGGAGGATTCGTCAAGGATGACAAGATAGTTTGGATCAGGCATTTATGTAAGGTTCATTCTGGGAATAGAGAGGCAGCGCTCACTGCCTGCCAGACGTAGTCCGAAGATGAGCCCCAAGGCAATCCAGGCTGCTGGTGCGCATGGGCAGGGGACTTTGTGCCTGCAGCAGCGTGAGTCACCCCTCTGAGACACTGAGGGATGCTGGTCCAGCTCAGCTGGAAAATATCCAAGCCAAAGTGCACACATCTCTAATGGACCTCAGGTGGGCTTTGGATCTGGGCTGTGCAGCAGGGAAACCCCTCAGCTACTGGATGTCAAGTTCCCTCACCATGTCCTGTGTTCCTCTTACTTGGCAATGACAAATCAATTTTGGCCTTGCTTGTCATACCCTATGGGGCTGATGTTATTCCCCATCTTTTACTTCACTTACACATTTCACTTGAAGATCTTGTGGGATCTTGTATACACAACACTCCAAAGGATGTTGTGGGTTTTAGGTGTTGTTCTAACCCAGGCTTGGAGTACTGCTCCTCCGCTGTGAGCCAGGACACTTTCTTGAACAAGCAGAAAGAAAAAAACCCTCAGATTTGTTCTGCAGGGAAGGCACCAAATGCCTTTGCAAAAGCAGCCTCCACGTATTACCAGAGTGCACACGGGTACAAACAGAGGTGACAGCGGGCTCATGGGAAGCCCAAAGCTCAGGCACAGCTTCTTGGGAATAGCCCTGGAATGGTGCAGGGCATGCAGCTCTAGGGGCTCATACTGGGAGATGGAGGGGAGGTGGGTGGAGGGAACACGGGCTGCAAGGGAGGGACACCTTTGCTGCTTCAGGCAGGGTCATTGCAACAAGGGAGAAAACAAATATGATTTTCATGTGTACAACCTTCATAACAGGAATCAGGAGTCCCTGCTCTCCCTTCTGTGCAAATTGCCAGAGCCGCAGCAGCATGAGTTAGGGAAAGTTCAGAAAATTCCCTCCTACAGCTGTTGAAGCAGGCAGGAAGCGGAAGGCAGGAGCGTGCCGAGAGCCCCGTGATCACCCTGCCGGGCAGCTCTGCCCTGGGATGATGCAGCCGGCCCTGCTGAGAGGCAAGTCATGCTTGGGCCAGAGCAAGGGAAAACCAGCAACTTGGAGGGATGTTTCCTGCTGTGCAAAGGTGCCATTTACAAGCCATCCTGCCCAGAGCATGCACACAGCATGGGCAACAACTGGCAGGAGAGTTTCAAGAGACTGTAACTTTGGGTGCATTTTTTTGCCCAGTGGCTAAATGTTCAGTGGTTACAGCTAAGTTTGCTTTTGAAAGCTGAACCAAAGCAGCCCAGCTGTCTACTGAGCTCACGGTGGTGGAGCATGTTTGGGTACAAAGTGGTCCAGCACCGCCAGGTTCCTCGCCTCCAGGGCAACAGGTTCTTTCCTGCCTTAAATAATGCAGTGGAGAAAAAATAAAATGATGGGGTGGGTCACAGAAGCAAACAAAGCAAATGGAGAGAAACCAACAGCAACATGCCTCTGAGAAGATGATCTGCGCTTTGCCGAGTGCTGAAACCATGGAAGCAGTGCAAGCCAGGCAGAGGAAAGCACTTCATCCCCTCAAAAGGAAATGAAGTTTCTCGGAGGTTATTGCACAGGCTTGGGAGAAATGTACAGAAGGTGGGACATTTCCATGAGGTCCTCATACCACTCTTAGTACTTAAACATCCAGAAAAAACTGTTCTTTACCTGGAAGGAGCAATCTTCTGTCCACCCATGGATGGCCATACTTCAACACCACTATTTCAGTCCTTCTGAGGGCAGCTAAGCAGAGTTAGATCAAAACTAATGAGCCTCTGACTGTGTTTCTGTGGGTTCTTCCAGCCATAGAAGGCAAAAAAAACCCACCCAAAAGGCAACAGGGCTGAAACATCTTGAAATACTTGAAATTCAGGGAATAGCAACATGACAGGAGAAGGCAGATATTTCGCATAGTAACAGATACCCAGCTAGTGTAAACTCAGCAGTGTATCACGGGTCATGGCAGCAGCAAAGTTGGGACATGAACACTGGGACCAGACATGTCTAAGGGCAGGAACATTTGCATGGGAGTGTTAATCCTTTTCTATATGACGGGATAGGGCAGAGAGAGACTTAGGTCACTTCAAAAGCATTGGGCCTTTGGAGTAAGAGCATGGGTTGATTCATGTCTTTGACTTCAGAAGAGGTGAAAAATAACCACAGTGCAAGGCCTTTCTATATGTAACTGCTACAACTATCTGAACTTAGATATCCTAGATATAGATTCCCTCCAATCCCAGAATGGAATTTCAAGCTTCATGAACTTTCATTTGTTTTCCAGGAAGGCGCCCCAAGCACATAACTTCTGGTTTTATTCACAAAGGCCACAAGTTTCCTCTCCTTCATTTTGCAACAAGTGTGGGGGCCCTGTGAAGGCAGTGAACCCAGAAGTGCTTTGCAGTAGCATTTCCAACCATGCAAAGAGAATCACTTTGGCCAACTATTTCCAGACCACATCCCAGGATGCCAGATTATCACCTACCTAAACAAGTGGTGAACTGAGCATTATCCCCTATTCATTTTCCTTGTAGGTAATTTACCCTTCTACCTACCGTGCAAATCAGTGTGGACACAGGAATCAGACTCATACTCCAAAGAAACCAAACACAGTTAAGAAAAAAACCCCTCTCCTCTACACAAGACCTGCATCGAATTTATCACCTGCTCCAGAGATATTTATTCCAAGGGGCTCTGTCTTTGCCCTTCCTTCTGTCTCAGCGTCAGACACACATCTGTTTTTGGCAGGCTTATTGGCATGAGCTGAATATCGTACCTGGAAGTGAGCAGTACACAGAACTACTACAGGCACTCCTGACCATGAGGGGTGCAAACTTTTCAAAAGACTGTGTGTTTCAGTAGCACAGAGCTTACCATGTCCTCTGCGAGATGCCAGCCAAGGTTTGTAGATGTGAGTCATAATCCAAATTTTTCAGCTGCACCCAGTCTGTTCTGCCTACGTTACTCTTTAAAACTGAACAGTTTCATGCTCTCCTCTGCCAGTATGTATCTCTCTGCCAGTATCTGCTCTTTCAGCAGCCACCTATTCTCTGTTTTGTCATTGCTTGCATCTCATTTCCTAAAGGGTTGAAGAGCAATGAGTCCTCTTACTCCTTTCCTTGCTGCATCAGAAATTTCTAATATGAAAACTGGGATGTTAAAGGTGGTGGCTGCACAGTCCCAAAAGCCCAGAGGAGCTGACGCAGAAGCATGACCTCTCAGAGGCACCTCGCTTCCCCTCTGGCCCCTGGTGTGGAGAGAAGCAGCACAACCCCCCCACAGCAGGACCCCAGATTAACTGCCTGTGTGGACATGCACCTTCCAAACTAAGATTGCCTCATTTTGCCATCATTTAAAACCCTTAACAACAAATGAACAGCTATTCCCTTGAATGTTTTCTAAATCTCATTCAAAAAGCAGATAAAAAGACGGCAGCTCAGGTTTTTTCAAGCCCCAGGAAGAGCACCCTGAGTGGACCCTTTCTCCTCACAGCACCAAAGAGGGGCTCCAGGCAGATACCTCACATTTGTTATGAGTGGGGAAGGCCACATTTGGCTCTGGGGCTGATGTAGGGTCAAACTAGAGTCCATTAGGACTTCTTTTCTCTTCCATCAAAACCCAGAAGGTATCTCTCAAACATCAGTAGCAGCAGGCCTCTCGTAAAGGACAGGAACCCCATATTTTGCTCCGAGCTTTCCTTGTGGAAATTGTATGGGTTTTACTTTTTTTTCTTCTTTTTTTAAAAATCTGAACAGGAGACCAGGGGGTTTCAGAGCTAATCCAAAGCACAGACCAATTCATCACCAAACCCAATACTGAAGGGATTTAGATGCAGTCCTCTGATTTCTCCAGCTCTCTCTTTCTGGGAGGTTATTTCCTTTAAAACAGCAGTTAAAATGTTTTGCACAGCAACTCATATTTAACCATGTGGAAAAGCATAAATGCTGGCAAAAAATTGTAAGGCAACAACATCTGATTCACGCTGAAGACCCTCCTTCTCCCCTGTACCTCCTTAGCAATAGCTACCTACATCAGTCAGTATTAATGCCCTTGTAGCCATGACAGATCTGTGGTGGTTAAGCAATGCAAGCTGGCAGGGAGAGGCTAGTACTGTTACTGTAATTATTGATAGCACACTCAAGAGCACGTTTGTTTTTTCCAGCTGTATCTATTGCTGAAGCAGTTGGTATTACCTTTCTCTATAATTTTTGCCTGCAGGATACTTTTCTCTGGATTCTGACAGACCAGCACCTGCGGATATATCTACTACTACAGAAATTATGCTGGATCATCATCTCAACTCCTTTTTTTCCCCTAGCACCATTAACTTGAGTAGCTGGGGGAACAGCTGAGGGTCTACTCCAGTATTTTGTGTGCTCTCCAGCACAAGTACAACATGCCTGTGATAAAAGCAAGGAAGCAACATATCAAGCAGAGCCACCAAGAAGCCAGATGTAACAGTTTCATGACAACTCAAGGACAGCAACCTAAACCCAGACAGTCCCAGTATAAATCTATTTGCAAAGAAAGACTGCACTAAATCCAAAGATCTTGGCCATAATTTGCAGCCAGCTGGGTCTCTTCCTGCTCTGGTTAAAGTCAGCAGCCAAATTTCCATTGCTTTTGCTGGAAACACCTGCAGAGCACAGCAGCTATGCCAACCTGCCAGGGGCAGCAAGGCAGGAATAGCAGACCCATGTGAAACTGCAGCAGGGAATCTGACATACACAGAACACAAACACCTGTGCTGGGATCTGGGCAGCATGGAAAGGTAACAGATGTGAGGTCTCAGCAGCTGAGCTGGCAGAGTAAGAGCTATCTCCAAACTGAAATGCTGAAGATCAAATGGTAAAACTTGTGCAAGAGGGGTAGCCATACTGGAGTAACCACATTAGCTGGGAACCTTGGCACTGACCTTTGAGATCCCAACCATCCTTTCTTTTTTGCCCATATGCTGTCACCTTCTGTACATCCCTTCCTCTTGCTCTCTGTGCTTCCTTGAACACATCCACACTGAAGAATGAACGGCCTCCGCAGTTAGCGAGCAACATCACCACGGCAAACCACTCCTTCAGTGGACAAACCAGTGGTTGGAAAACATGCACAAAGGCACATGTCTTCCTGGCAGAGGGAGTAAAGCAGCAAAGAAGCCACTGAGCCAGGAGACAGGACACCTCCAAGAGAGAGACCTTAAGTGGTTGTGTGGGGGTTCATTGCTGTGTTGGCTGGCTGACATCAGGCTCTTTGGGCTCAACAAGACCTGTTTCATTTTAAAGGGAAAACTTCTCCAGGGATCTCATTAGCACCATCATGAAAGACAGAAAGGAACTGGAGGCTGGTGGAGGGGTGATGGTAGGAAGGGAAACAGGATAGAAGCACTGTCAAGCTGCATTTAAACTGGCAGGGGAAGGAGCCTGGGAGCACTCTGCCCTGTTGGGACAGCCTCACTGCCCCAGGGAAGGGCTGCCTCCTTCCCCTGTCCACAGGGTGAGTGGCTGGGGGTGGGGAGGGCAACATCCAGGAGAGCAGCTGCCCAAGAGCTCAACCTGAGGCATCTACTCACCCACCTACGCTCCTGGGGCAGTTTTGCCCCTGCCAAATCCCTCCTCCTCCTCCTCCCTGTGCTCTCACTCTTCCTGGGGTCTGTCCTCCTCTCTCCCAGCACTGGCTGGACACTGTTGTTTGTGGGGAGCAGCTGCTCTGGCCAAGTTCGTGCCTCTACAACTGGCAGCAGAAGACAAGGCACCCGTGGCTGTGTTTGCAGTGGTGAGAAGCATGTTGGCGTTGTTACACAGCTGTCCCACTCTGCAATGCTGAGGACTGGTTTGACACAGGATCCTGGCAGCCCTACACATTTTAAGCTGATTGCTCCTTGAAAGCTGCCTCCACCTTTCTGAAGACTCCATTGCAAGAAGGGGGTGAAGTAGTCTTTGAAAGAGCAGTTTAGTGGATCCAGAACACGGGTAGATTGCCCTGTATTAGGCTGAGAAAAGTCACAGAAGCAACACACAAAAAAAGCAAAAGACCCACAAAAATAGGAGGAAAAAAAGAATCCAACTTTGTTAATTCGAAGCAACAGATCTTAGTTATAACTGCAAATCAGCTTAAGAAATTCAAAGACATAAGTTAGGCCTCCTGTGCTATTGCTCACCAGAGGTAATATTTGTTATTACAATTTCTTCTATGTAGCATCATAAAATGCCAAACAGGACTACGCTGCTTTCGAGTACAGCCTGTTCAAAGCAATTGGTGAGTCTTGCTTGGAATACCTGGCAAAGGAGAGCGATGCATTCGTCTCCCTGTGTCTTGAAGAAATTGAGGAGAGATGTTTATCAAGGAAATGAGTAATACAAATGGTTTGGCTTTCAGCAGACTTGGAAATACATACAGCAGGTTCCAGCACAAGTTTGTAAAAAATTAATTAGCAGCGAGTGGGAAAAGAAGTGATGAGTGTTATTCTCTGTGCTGCAGTCTTGTTTAACTTAATAAAAGTGATTGAACTGTAAGATCCCAGTGAGACACCTCCTAAAATTAAGTGTTTCTCCAGAAATGGAGCTGTTCTTTTCACAGTAGGAATGATCAGGTGTTCTAAACTCTATCATGTTTCAGCTCCTAACACCAGATAACTGACAAGACTGTTGGACTCCCCTAAACATTTAGCTTGTTTTGTTATCATTAAAAATCAATGGAATTTTGGAGACTAATTTATCCAGCTGAGCTCTGCTCTGCTTCTGTAAGAACCTAAAATATGAAAATCTGCCATAAAATAATTAGGTTTATTCTAAATTTTAGTGAAAATGTAACAATAAAAGTTTGGAGAAGACAAAGCTCAGAATTTTTCCAGAAGGTTTCTTTGACTTGCAAGCCCCCTAAACAAGCTGTGAAACAAAGCAAAGCAGTGGGCCTCGCAATCCTGGTAAGGAATACCACGTAACTATCTTCTCCCACCCAAGTGTCTCTTTTAGAGCCTGATACATCACTCAAGAACAGAACATTTATAAGAATAACTGCAGTCAGTAAAGCATAGCTTTAATGACTGACAACCTGTCCAGAGAGGGATTGGAAGCTCTGCTTGCTCCTGGTTGACCACTTCAAAGGGCTCCCACCTGCTGAGCAGAGGGGCCTGAACTGCAGCCTTGCACGACAGCAGCACACTTCTCACCAAGGCTTCGACAGAGGGAGCCGAGTCCCGCATCCCTTGTGCAGCTATTTTGTTTGGGATTCACTCCCAGCTTCCACAAGCACAAAGCAAAGGAGAATTAGGCCTGCCAAATTCATAGCGATACATCAGCCCAAGTGCACTGTAAATTCTCCAGGTGGCAGTGACCAAAACCAACTGCTGGGAATTAGTCCTTCAAGCCACCTCTTAATGTCATACAGCAAGTGACAGTCACCACAACCCAAGCTGGGCAACCAATGCATTGGGCCAGTTCCCGCTGCAGCCAGTGGTGATCTTGCCAACTAAAATCAGAGCAAGAAAGTTCTGGGTATAAACAGCAGCAGAACTTGTTAGAAGAAGTGAACCTTTGCTGTAACCAACCAATGGCATGGTTCAAACATCTCACACAACATTTTCCCTCATCCATCAAGACACCAGGAATGTAATCTCAAAGTCTTGTGCAGAGCCAAGTACACAGTGTACTCAAGCAATGAGCATTGGCTTCCTCTTTGTGAAAGTTCTGGGCTCAGACCTCATGGTAGCAGAAATCAGTGGGGGCTGATGGGCAGGGAGAGAGTTGGAGACAGCAGCATTGCGCCTACAGGATCAACCAAGCAACCCACAGTCTTGGGCATGCTGAGATGTGAGCTCTGCTTTTCTTAGGTATTCTGCATCTTACAGCAGGCAGCTACCAGGGCAGCTGGCACCAACTTTGCAGCTTCCCTATGAACACCTCTGCAGAGCCCTCACTCATGAATCTATTTCAGGTTGCTCTTAAACCAGCTCATATAGATAGGAAAAAATCCCCAGTCTACTCAGCTGGTGCATTTGAAGTGTTAGAAACATCACTAGGGCGATAAAGCTTTTCTTTCTCTTTTTTTATCCCTCCTGTTAAAAAAAAAAAACCTGCTCAGAAGCTGTATTCCCTCTCTCATGCACACACACTTTTCTGTAGAAAAAGTTCACGCACATTGCAACCATGATCTGTGGGATCATATGTCTGTAGGTAAACACACACAGCTATCAGGCACTCCTGTGGAGGCAAAGGCATTACAGTATCAGTCAGGTACAGAACAAATCTTAAGTTTCCTCCCTAGGTCTGGGGTGTACCGTGCCAAGCTCATTCAATCAGTCTGTTATAGTTAACAGCACTTGGACATCCATGCCCACACAGGGGCTGAATTTGGGCTGGGCCACTGTTCAGCAGGGGTAGGGATGTAGGTCAATTTAAAAGTCTGGTGTGCAGAAATCACTACGTTTGATGTCCCAGCAACAGACACTGTATCACCCATTGTGCATCTCAATTAGTCAGCACATCCCAAGCAGTTACACGGTGACCACAGATGCTCCTTATGCGGTGCTGCCCTGCAGAGGCCAAGGTGGCAAGGTCTGCTCCAGATGAACCCCTCCATGGAATATGTGGTGTTGAAGGTAGTGATAAGAGAACAGTGTCTTTCCAAGAAAGTCACCTCTTTTCAGAGTGAAAGCCAAGCTCCCATGACAGAAACAAACCAGCATCTTGCTCACTTCTCATGTGGCACGTTAAGGCTATGTTCTGTCCGTGTTTGTTTCAAGAGGAATTGCAGGACATCATCCGAGAGTCCAGGTGTTCTTTTTCTGTCTTCCAACACAACTTCTCCCTCAGCTGGCTTTGAAAAACAAGCAGTACTGGGGTGGTTTGGAAAGATCTTACACCCATCTCTATTCAAGACCACCTGGGCCATTTGCAGACAACGCGACACGTATTTTGTTCCATCCCGGTTTGCCAGCTCTGAAATCTTCTGCGACAGACATTTTGATGCAGCCTTGTAGGTGGGATCCATTCTGTCTGGCCGTTTTTTGCAATACATTTTGTAGAAGCCATCAAGACATTTCCTGACACTGGTATCTTCCGCACTATCATGTTCATACACCCATGAGAGAGCAGCATCATTAGGTTCAGTGGTCTCACACAGCCCCACTTTTGGATAACATCTCACGTTTGCTTTCCCGGAGCTTCCAACAGAAAAGCTCGGAGGAGCTGCAGATGGTAGATTGTTCTCTCCTGCAAGCACAAGATCAATGAAACTCATTAGTCACCAGGTCATCCCTGTGGCAAAATCTTTTTTTGGCCCCCCCCCTCACTGCAGTCTGGCAAGCAGGCTCTGTGCAGGAGTGAGCTAAGTACTGCTTTAAACTTGCCTGGACTGCCAGAGGGGCTTGATGCATAGATTGATACAAGATGGGCTGTATTTGGGGATCTCATAGTTGTCCCAGCCTCACCCTATTGCAGTGCAGTGATTGAACCTACTTGGTAGTACGAACCTCCCACCTCCTCTCGGTCATATTTCCAAAGAGGTGAAAATTGGGATCTGCTGCTGCTGGAGACAACGGCTGACCCACAGGAAAGTCTAGTTTGCAGCTGAAGCAGTTCTGCGTGTTTCCTTTTTCTCCCTTTGTCCATGTGTCTAATTCTTCCCTTTTCATAGTTCTCAATTTTACTCCTACAGCACAATGTGCAGTCTTGTACTCCAGCTTTCAGGGAGATCTAGAGCCTCCAAACTGAAACTGTTACAGTAACTGCATGGAGTTTGTGCTTCCCCATGAAGTCCCATCTTTGCAGCCCAGCTGCACTAAACACTCTTCCCTCATCCTGCAGGAATTTTTATAGGTAACATTTATGTAAAGGCTGAGGACTCATTCTTGCCTAGCTCTTCTCTTCCTTCCTTGCTGACCCACATCTCTGGACAAGTCAGGGCTGTGGTTCTCTTCTGCTCCAATGCAATCAACAGGGATGCTTTGTACTTGCACATAATTAATACAGCATCAGCACAGAGACATTTGGCAATGACATGACCAGGATGATCAGCAAGCCATACAGAGCTTCTAGTAGGAATAGCCTCCATAAAGAGACCTTGAATTGGGCTCTGGTACCCAGGGAGTGCCTCTAACTGCAATCTCATCTCCGAGCCCGCTGCGCCAGCCTGTTTGCCAAGCACCTGAGTCACCGACAAGAAAATTTTCCAGGACTCAGCCAGAGGTTGCACAGCCGTCACCTGCAAGTTACATAAGCAGGATGCAGGGAGTCAGAAAATAGTTTGGTCTTTTCTAATTCTGTGAAATATGAAGCAGAGTGCAATCCTTCATTTCGGTAAGAGACCACGTTCAAAGGAAATTCCAGTGCGGTGGCAGAAGGCTGTTCTTTCCCTCCTAGTACACAAAGAGCTAACCTTCCCTTCCTGAGTGATCAGAGATTCATTAAAATGAAATTAAGATGTCTGTGCAGCCATACTGTACATTGCCTTTTTCTTCCTTCCCCTATTTCCTATCTTTGATCTTTCTTTTCAATTTCACTTCATCTCTGATTCTGCAATTTTAAATAGAACTTTTCCTCCTCTTGCAATGTGTCATTTCCAATGCAGTACAAAGAAAAGCTCAGTGGCCTTCTTTTAACATCAATATATGCCATCAGAGTAGCAAATCAGAGCTAATCAAAGAGAACAGGTCCATTTTGCCTCAATAATCTCTCAGCCTTGGTGCCTATGTTATAAGTTAGAACTGAAGCCTCATGCATCTCTGATAATTCAATCAAGTGGCACTTGCGCTCAGACTCCTGTGGCAATTGCAAACCCCTGTGCCGGGCTGTCATCTTGCTACTTCTTACGCACAGCTCACAGACATATTTTGTAAAAGAGCAGCAGCTGCCTCCAGCTACAAATCTCAACCCTACATGATCTGTGAAGAGCAAAATCCTGTTGGTTTCATGGTGTCAGGGGAGACCTTTGCAATGATATTCTGCCTTTCTCCCATGATCTTACATTGGATATTACGAAAAATTTCTTCTCTGAAAGGGTTATCAAACATTGGAACAGGCTGCCCAGGGAAGTGGTTGAGTCACCATCCCTGGAAGTATTTAAAAGATGTGTAGATGTGGCACTTAGGGACATGGTTTAGTGGTGGAGTTGGCAGTGTTAGTTTTATGGTTGGACTCAATGATCTTAAAGGTCTTTTCCAACTTAAACTCTTCTATTCTATTCTATTCTAT
Source organism: Aquila chrysaetos chrysaetos (assembly GCF_900496995.4). Taxonomy (NCBI): domain Eukaryota; kingdom Metazoa; phylum Chordata; class Aves; order Accipitriformes; family Accipitridae; genus Aquila; species Aquila chrysaetos. The sequence goes on along the minus strand of NC_044011.1, from coordinate 26,247,706 downwards.
TCTATTCTATTCTATTCTATTCTACTCTAGTATGACCTATAAAGCAGCCATCCTCTGTTGAAGGACAATCCACCGAAGAAGTGACCGGTTAAGTATTTCAGGGGTATATTCTGGGGTTTGATTAGTCAGAAAGTACTCAATTATATTATTGGAAGAAGAGTTTTCTTTCAGTTACTGATTCAAATTTATGTATCTCTATTTTTCAACAGTAGGCCCTATCCTCTTAGTGGATTACTTTTCAGCAAAGCTTTCTTAAGGCAAGACATGAAAAGTTAGAGGCAGAATTCCCAGAACCAATCTATATCCCACAAAGCTGCACCTTTCCTCAGCTTTCCTGACAATTTCCCAATACCTTCTCAAACTATACGCCAAGACTGATCTTTGCAAATACACTCAACCCTTTTCCTCCCTAAAAGACATCAGTCAAGGTAGAGGTCCTTCCTCGACACCCTCTAAAGAGTTGATACTGCTGCTGTAATTCACAGATCTCCTGAATGATTTACAAACCACAGGGCAGAAGCCCAGTAGCTGGATGCCTGCAGAGTCCAGAAATAGCTGCTCAGCTGGGGCACACGTACAGCACACAAACACACCACATAGGCCAGCAAACATGCTGCTAAAGGCAAAGGAAGCATTAAACTAATAATTCCCTTTCCCTCTCCATGCACCTGCACCCCTCAAGAAAGCCGGGATTCCCTGATAACACAGCAGGATTGCTTCAAAGCTAGACCTCTCTGGCCAGCTCTTAGCAGCAGGAAAAACGTAGTTCTGTAAACTCTTTATCCTTCCATGGCAAACTTAACACACAGCTGTTGGCCCAACACCTACAAAAGTCAATGTAAAGATGAGCAGGGCTGAAAACTCGCACTCTGTTTGCCTGCAATGGAGTTTCACCACCAGAGAATCTGGCTCAAATTATTTTTAGCTGTTTTCACTCATTTATACTACCAAGCATGTGTTAAAGGGGAAAAAAATCCAACAAAAAAAGCCCCCCAAAACTGAAACAGGTAATTACTCATGTCTTGATTTCATTCTCACATGATGGATAATCATAAGTAAGAATGTATATTATTTCATCTGCGCCTCCACTCTGTGCTAATTGAAGTTCAGCATTTGCAACTTATTAGTGTTAAGACCTGGGGGCTGATAAAAGGATATTCTTTGTGTTTATAAATCTGCTGATGAAAATTTAAAGTCTCCATCTGGTACAAGCACATAACCCTACCGCCCGAAGCACACAACCAAATCCTGCCTTGGACTTGGGCCACTTTCAGTGATGCAACAACTCTGCAATATTATTTGCACCTCTACAAAAGCAGCTCAGTTAGTGATTTGAGTGTCCATATAACTGTGTTCAAGCACATACAGTCAGAGTGTAAAATAAAACATCTTTCAAACAGCAGAGCTCCTACACTGCTGGCTTTCTGGGGAAAGAAATCCCCCCCAATTCAGGTGGGCAGCAATCCCTGCAGCTGCTGGTGCTTCACTTGAGCTGGTGTTGCTGTGATACCTCTCTCTGTCCCTTGCAGGGGTTTAGCTGGATGCCAGCAGCTGCTAATTCTCTAGTTACATCTGTAGCTGGATTTGTCCAAGCTTCCTGCCCTCTCCCACACAGTCTGACTGCCTCCCAGGAACTCTGTGTGTAGGATGTGTGGTTCCCCTCCCGCTCAGCACACAAAGGCCCATCCTATTATGAGAGTCTGTGAGATTTATCCTGTAGATCTGCGTATGGGAGACCTAAACCACAGTGTTTTGTCATCAGCAGTTCTGTGAAAAGGGCAATTACATCACTTGTTTTAGGGCAGGAATCATTTGCCCTCGGGCTTAGGAATGACTCATCCCTGGCACAGATGGAGTCCAAACCCACCAAATGAATGTCAATCCCATATCCATCCCAGAGCTGCTCTGGTGCTCTCAGGTGTTAGACACTACTGGAGCAGTCATGTTCAACAAGGGCAGCAAGCCCCATCTCTAAATGGTTCAAGCCCTTGACCCCTTTCAGCTATTTGACTGACCACACACTGTGGATACCTTGGAGCAAGGGCTGAATTTCTCTGGGTGCCTCTATTGTGCTACCCTAAACAAGGACCAAGAACACTATGATACTGAGAAAAGCAAATAATTTTTTTGAACAGAACTAAATTAATCTGGAGACATACAAATTACCCTTATGTTCACACTAGTGATTGAAGTTCAACCAGATGTTGGTTAGATGATGCTAGAGCACATCCCTATGTTGTAAAGCCAATGATAGGACTGTTATCCAGAGTATCTCAGAGTGACAGAGATTATTTAGGTACTCAACTCTGAGATGGTGTACTGAGAAAACGTGTGTCTCCTTCCTGCTACAGCCATCCTGCCGGCTGTGAAGGCCCGAAGAGACCATTAGGATTAGCTTGTCTGAAGAAATGTCCCTGAACAAAGATTACGAGAGAACTGAGCAACACAACAGTGGAAAGGAAAAACAAAGGAAAGGAGAGAGCTAGATAAGAGAGAAACTCTTTCCTTGCGCGAGACAACTATCCTAAAAGTCGCCAATACTTTACCTACTCTCCCTGGGAGTAGATGGGGCTGAGCATAACTGAATACAGCTTTTTTTCAGAGGATCTGAAGAGCAGGAGATATGTTCTAGCTGGGGAGACAAACTCCAGCTATGGACTCCCATGTCAGACCTTAGAATACTGCCTCGCCCGTGGCACCACCATGATTTTACGTCAAGTTCAAGATCTGCAAGAGACCACAGATCCTGCCTCTTGGCACCACAATTAATTGGTGCTCCCAAACTTTTCCTCAGAGAGAAAGACAGAAGACTCTCCTCTGTCAGTCACAAAATCAGCCACTTCTTGCCCTGGACACCGCACCTGTCTTGGACGCTGCCACCTGTACCTCAGTGTGCTCTTTCTACCCACATGAGTCTTCTCCCCACTGTGACTTGCTACAGTTATAGTCAACACATTCTTGACATCCACGGGCAATGATGACTCATACAAGAAGGACAAAAGTTACCAGTTGGTTTGGTTGATGGCACTCATTAAAAAAGGGCCATTCAGAAGTTCTCACAGATTGTATTATTTCTCTTTTCCCATCAACCTGCTAGGATGTACCTGGGATGAAAGCAATCATCCACAAATAAGAAAGGGTCCTTAATTTTGTGGTTGCTATTAAGTGATACAACAAGTGAACATAGATGCCATCCCTGAGGGTTGCTACAGCCGTCTCACCACTCCTACAAAATCCCTTCTTGCCTCTCCATCAGACATGTCCATATGGCGTGGGAAGGCTCTAGCAGAAGCGATACTACTTGGGCTTGAGCAGAGCTCCCAGGTGACAGCAAATCTGTGCCAAAACACATTATTTTGGGGATGCATCTATCTGCACAGGAAGCAAGAACCGGTCCCATGTCACAGCAGAACTCCCTACATGCCCATGCACCTTGCAATTACATGTGTTGAGCACTTGAGACAGCTAATGCAGAGAAAACCATCCTTTTTTTCTTTCCACCTGGCTGATTTCCAGTAGGAGTGAGTATATCATCATGGTAATGCAATTCCACTCTGCTCTGGGAAGAAAGAAGAAATTTAAGGAAAATTTAGCAGGAGCTCATTATACGCCAATCTCACACAGCACCTCAGCCTGCCAGTAATCGTATACCAGAGTGCTCAGGCATTGCAAAGTCAGACGTTTTGGGCCCAAATCCTATTGCCCTTACTTGCATTAATAAAATTTCCATTGATTACAACGGTTAAAAAACCCAAAAAGAACTGCTGATTATATCCCTTTACATGAACTAGAATATATTTGCATTGTATGACTTCCATTACTAACATTTAAATTGGAATAGCACCAAAAAAACAAGTATCAAAAATCAAGTATCATTCTGCTAGGTGCTGTACAAACACCTATTATCACTTTGAGTAAATGACAGATCTTAAAGCCTTTCTTGTACAGTATTGAAGAATTATGGTAGAGTTTACAATTTCTCTACACACATCTCTGCCTAGCAGAAAACAGCTGTTTTCTTCTTGCATCATTGTTTGGAAAACCTTACAGCATTTAAAGAAAAGGCAAAATGAAATTTTCAATAACATTATCATTCAAAAAAACTGTTGTAAGCAGAGAAAATTTGTTCCTTGTGGGTATTTAAACTGTGAACTGAAAGTGAAAATAAGAACATAATAAGCCTTGCTACCTTGCTGTTTCCCTCATGACACACAAACCAGCCTTCTCATGCCATAATATGCAGTAGACTATAGCTCACAAAACAGCATCTGTGAGACTCTGCTTTACACATGACATAACTAGCTATATTCTTCATCCACCAGCCCACGGGAGAGGCACATGTTGCTGTGTCTGACTGCTGAGGAGCTAGCCGGGAGCTGTGCAAAAACTGGCTGCTCTGTCAGGAGACCTGGAGGAGGTGAGTGTGGGAGGGTGGGCAAAAGGCAGCAAGAAGGCAAGGAAGAGGCTGGAGGAATTTGGGGTATGGAGCAGAAAAGGAAGGCAATGATGGAGGAATAGCACAGGGTATAGTCCAGTACTGAGTCAGGCTCCCTGCTTTTTTCTTCTACCTGCTGCATGTTTGTGGTGTGAAATGTTGGGGGGGCTTTAATTTGCGTGCAATAAGTTGTAAGCAGTTATTCCAGGGAAGCATAAACCCTTCCCTTTCTGTCTAACTCCCTTAGGAATTTAAAATTCAAGAAAAATAAAAAGCCTGGCAAATGGTAAAGTGCTTTTGAAATGCAATAAGGAGGCACAGCACATCCCCCTAGACACTATTCCAAATGTCACACTTGGAATTAAGCTCTGCCCTGCTCTGAGAGCTCACAGCTGATGCCTGCTGTGCCATACTTTTAAGGCAGCTGGAAAACTCAGCTAAATGAAATCTTTCAGAGATTGCACTAGTTAAACACGCTGGATTTAATAAACCACAGAGCAAGTCAGCTACAATATGAACTCTTACAAATTAACACTCTTTATTTGCTGAAAGCCAAGAGATAGGCACCACTGCCATCTCACAAACCTGTTCCTAAGCAACCAGGCCCCACGGTCCAGGGCAATAGGTATGGGCAGAAACAGTGACAGCATCATAAATACCATCTCTTACGGCTGTGCCCCAAGAGCCTGCTGCTGATATATCCTCAGCCAAGCCTCAGAGCAATGCGCATTGGATGTAACTGTCTGTGAACAGCTGCTGTAAGCGCAACAGCATACAGGAACATCTCTCATTGCAAAGATCCCAGGTATCTCTGAAGAGATGGGCAGCAACTTAACTGGGGTGCTTGAGATTTTATTTTTACAAGGCAAGTTCCTGCCTTGGAGCTCATCACCATTCTAAAAATAGAAAAGGCAAAGTTAAGAACTCTTCAAATAGGTATACTTAGAGTTTTTTAATTTACATGATTCTGTAGACAGAAAAACCCCTAAAGCATCCTATTTGTCTCAAATTGTGATTTTAAAAAAGCACCTTAAGATCTAAGGTTAAAGACTTTACTATCAAGAGTAACCTTCTTCTGTGTCGTGGTTTAAGCCCAGCCAGCAACTAAGCACCACGCAGCCACTGTCTCACTTCCCACCCCCCCGGTGGGATGGGGAAGAGAATCAGAAGAAAAAGACAAAACCTCGTGGGTTGAGATAAGGACAGTTTAATAGGAGAACACAAGGAGAAAAGAAACAATAATAACAATACTACTAATAAAAGAATATGTAAAGTGATTTTTCCTGCCTAAAAATTATAAATGCAATTGCTCACCACTCAGAACCCAACGCTCAGCCCATTCCTGAGCCGTGATCCCCCCTCCCCGTCCATCTCCTCCAGTTATATACTGAGCATGATGTGAGTACGGTATCGAATATCCCCTTGGCTAGTTTGGGTCAGTCATCCTGGCCGTGCCCCCTCCCAGCCCCTTGTGAAAAATAACCCCATCCCAGCTGAACCCAGGACACTCTGGAATATAAATAATAAAAAAACCTGTTTATGTAGCTGAAAACATTAACTATCAATTGAAGTTACTATCCAGCTGATGAGGGCATCAAGAGGCTTTACTAAACTGCAGCTATCTGCTGCTTTCCTATTACATATACAGTCTTGGGAACTGACAGCCAGACTCACCTTGTCTTTGTAACACTAAAGGCACCAATTTCCAAAAAGAAAATCTGACCAGGCTTCTTAAGCTAATTGCTTAGTTTCCAATTAGGTATTAGGAGAGCGCAGGGAAGTGCCTGCAAGAATAGTACCATGCATGTTCACGCGCACAGACACAGCAGTGCTGTGCTAGGCCAGCCTCTCCTAGCCACAGCAAAATGGGCTTTCAGTCTTGACAGACAGGATCCAACACGAGCATCCCCAAACCAAGCGTCTGCCTTCTCTGCAGGTGAAAGTAAGAACCATCCTTTCATGTCAAGTCCCTTACTCACCAGAACCACAGCCTCACTCTGCCCACAAGGAGGATTCACACCATTTGAGTAAAGTTTGACTTCCTTCCTCCTGTAAGCAGGCAGAAGCCTTTTATTAAAAAGATCGATTTTTCCTTCTTTTAATCAGTAACTTGCAGTGTTGCTTTTTTATACATGAAAGGCTCTAATTTAGCTCCAGATCATATTTGTCTTTAAGTTCCTCCTATTTCAGAATAAAAGCAAAATTCTGGTGCTTGAAACTGGTGAGAAACAATTCTGACTGCCTGATTTTCACTGCTTAAGATTTGTAAAGAATTTTATGAATAAAAACTGGGGTTTGTGTTTATGGTGCTTGAAGGAGCTTTCTCACTTTATTCACAATGCACAGCTAAAGCAAATGGTAGTTGTTTCCCTTCATATTTTTTTCCTGCCTAAAAATTATAAATTCCAGTCTTGTCTGTTCTCTTTTTTCCAGCTGACCCTATAGAGTCAGGTCTTCATGAACTGTTAGCTTTCTGACATAAGAATTTCCCAAAGAACCCTAATTAACTGAGAGGGAAGGAACTTTTATTCAGCCCCTGGGTTCAGTTCCTAGCTAGTTAACTCCAGAATTTGGAAAAGGATTTGCTATGCCCACCTCTTCAGCTAAGAGCAGAGAAAGTCCCTGGGGAACCTGAGTCATCCAAGGAGACCTCTCAAAGAGATAAAGAGGGACTGATGAAAGACAACATTCTTCATAGTTCTAAGGTAAAAGACAAGCAGGGGAAAATCCTTCCCGTTTCTGGCAAGACACACAAAGGCAAGATACTGTAGTTTTAGATATTCTGCAGATGTTGTCATGCAGAACTGATGAAGCTGTGAGCTGAAATTAAAAAAGGACTTGAACATCTATCTGGATGACAATTAGTAATCATAGACAAGTCTAGCCAAAAAAAGTCTGGAAGAGTTATTAAATCCCATTCTTCAGGGCTTTAACAAATCCTCTGCTAGAGGCAAGAATGTGGCCCAACAGGCAGCACATTGTATGCTGCAGACACCCTATTTGGAGGATGGGGATGAAATAAAGAGAGGGAAACTGCCTCTTATTCTGAAATATTCAGTAATGACCATTGCCAATGACAGGAAACAACTCTAGATTACAAGTACTACTGAGTAAGACAATACTACTGTATTTGCAAGTATTAAAAAGAAAACAAAAACCCAAAGCAATATCCTTTCTTGATATATTAAATACTTTGTCTTTCACTCAGTCACACATTTTCAGTACTCAAGAGGACTGACAATCCTCAGCTGATGCCTTTGGCAAGAATAGGAATAAGCAGACAGCTCTCACTGGAGATCAATAGCTCAAGTTTCAACATCAGTTTAAAAAATTCTACCTTCTACATCTCCTTGCAGAGTGACACGCATGACAGTTTGCCTAGAAAAACAAGAATATGATGCTATTCATACAGCTAAAATAGAAGAGGAAGAGCCTGTCATGACAGTATTTCTTTAATGAAAAGAACAGGCTAGAAGACCAAAATATTATATAAAATCTAGCAAAAGATTTGCTTTATTTACAGACTGCGTGAACTTGGAAAAGGGGGGGGATTGTTCAGTGTACACTGCCTTCCCTTGCCATTGTAACACTTGAAGGTCCAATTCATTACAAGGTTAGCATCCTCAAACATATACACAGTTTACGTTGCAGAGATTCACATGCATTTCAGCTCTGCTTCCAACCAGCTATGTACAGCTGTAGACAAAAGTGACATGAGAATCATAGGCAGAAAGGCAGTTTCTAGACCAAGAAAATACTGCAAAGCAAGATATTTTTTAAGCATCCTTCTTGAATTGTAGGTAAAATAACACTACTTGTAAATATTTTTCAGAGCAAGAGAGTTATGACCTATAATACTACCATTAGCCATCTTCACAGGAGGCCCTGCACTTGGAGGCCTGAATCCTGATATGGAATTGGTGCCTGGGTACCACAGGGCATCTACAGTAAAACAGCTGCTGTGGGGAAGAGAAAATGCTCTAAAAACTGTAGAGGTTGAAAACTGAGTCAAATAAGGCAGATGAAGGTGAAGGCTGAATTAAATACAATTTCCTTCCAATTCTTTACCCCCTCCAACCCACACACCTGTATGTCTCACCCAAATGCATCTGTGTGAGTTTTTTTAACTTTCTACCAACTTATTATTTAGGTTCAAGATCCCAAATCAGTGGATTAATTTTCAAAGTGCTGAATACACAGATACTCTCACCAAATTTAAAAGAAGTCACAGAAATTTTAGGTCTTTTGAAGACAACGCCATCTAAGCTTTAACTTTACTAATTCTTCAGCAGCAGATCACAACAAGTTGTACAACAGAAAAACAAGAGAGGTATCTTTTGGTTCTCAGATTTTATGGTCTTGATCTTTCATTTTTGTCTAAGGCCAAAAGCATGAGTGTGGGAATACCACAAGAAATGCTTACAGATAGACTGATTCTCTCTAGATGTGATAGAAATAGCTGAATGTGTGCAGTCTGTCCCTCTTCACATCAAAGCTCTTTACCTCCAGTCAGGATTGATCTTTCACTAAGAACAACAGAGGAACACTTGCAGAGGTGGTTTTCTGAATTTACTTGCAATAAGATGATTTTAAAACCACACTGCTTGTCTGTGTCATGCTCCTGAAAATATGCTGCATGTCAGACAAGCACAGAAAGGCTTGCACTTCTTTTAGAAGCAGGAGTAGAAAAAAAACCACAAAGAAATAATCTTTAAAAGCACAGGCAAATGGCAGGTACAAAGGTAAAGAAATCTACTGATATTCTGGTGAAGATTTGAAGGTAGAGTGAGGCATTTTCCCAGTCTCCCTGCAGGCCTGACGTGGCTGCATGCATTGAACAGGCTGTGCAAAGAGGTAGCCAGCTCAGAGTGCCTTGGCACAGAAAGAGCAGACCTACGGCTCTGTCCTCTCTCCAGCCCCACCGTGTGGGATGTGGAATCACACAGCTTGGGGCTGGTTTTTTCTGCATTGCCAGAGGAAGCTTGTGCATCAAACATTGATCAAAAATGAAAAACCAGACTCAAAAATAAGAATGGAAGCAAGATACCAATCTCCACCTATCAGCTTTCCACAGGCTAATAAATGAAACATCCTCATATTGAAGAAATCAGAGTCAGATATATTAGTCATCAAGGAAATCTTCAAGAGACAGAAAACGGAATTTGAACAGAATACAATGAAAAGCAAGCAAGGTATACAAGTTTAATAACTTGGAGGTATTTGTTCATCACTAGTCTGTGACATTTTGGCTTGCCACTTTAGAATTACACTGAATAAACATTTGAGCCATCTAGTTTTGCTGCAGTTATTACTTCAAATCAAGTAATGAGTAGAAAGATTATTGGACTAGAGCAATAGACACTTTTATAGACCATTCACAAATGCTGGAGGCTTGAGAACCACAAGGGCTTTTTCTTAATTATCTACATGCTGTTTTGGGAATCACTGAAAATCTCTTCCATCACAACCAGCTTGATAGAAAATTAGGTTTTGAACAGAAGCATTTTGCCATTTAATCAGTCAGCTTTCTGCAGGAATTGCTGTGTTGCTAATAAACCAAGCACCTGAAAACTGAAATTGGAAATGGTTATCGCATACGAATTGCATTGGGAGTGAATCCTCAGGCCCTTAATGGGCTGTACTCACCTGCCAATCTTTTCTCAGGTGGTGTCATGGTTGTGAGACTCTATAAGCCTCTGAATGGACTAAAAAAACCTGAAGGGCAGAGCAGAAGGGAGAAAGCAGAAAGTCCTTAAAAAGGAATATGACTTTAAAAGCTAAAAGGGAGAAAAATCACTGAGCAAGCAACTAGAGCAGTCTCTACTCCTATCTCTTCACTTTGCCCTCTCAGCCAGTCACGAGAAAGGCTTGGCAATACAGGCATTTCCCTGCTATAATTCAGCTTTGCCCTTGAAGGCCAAACAGTAAAAGGTTTCAGTCACTCCAGATTTGTTTGCATCCCTTTAGCTGGCTGCATAACCTATTAGTCCTCCTTTTTAAGAAAATTTCTTAGCCATGAGCAGATCTGGGTACAATCAAACCTCTCAGTTCTGCCCCAAACCAAACTGTTCGCCTGAATTACTAGTGGACACAACTCTGGGTAAACCACGAAGGTCAGTGAGAGCCCAAATCCTGTTTCAAAAGCAAACAAAATAAAACTCCATGTTGCCCATCCCATACTATTACCCTACAGCAATTCTGCACCCAGATGGCTCTGCTGAGAGGCTGCACAGACTTTATCAGGCAAGAGCCTGGTGCTGTGTGTGAACCACTTGCTTGGACAGTTTTTCAGTAACACCTTCAACTACTGACGAACTGTGGTTAGTGATAGTTACTGCAACCATGTAATGTTTGTTCACCACACATTTATGACACAGATGTTTTTAAGCCACACAAGAGTGTTGTGGTTTAAACCCAGCCAGCAACTAAGCACCACACAACTGCTCGCTCACTCCCCGCCAGTGGGATGGGGAAGAGAATCGGAAGGGTAAAAGTGAGAGAACTCGTGGGCTGAGATAACAACAGTTTAATAGGTAAAGCAAAAGCCACACACGCAAGCAAAGCAAACAAGGAATTAATTCATCACTTCCCATCCGCAGGCAGGTGTTTGGCCATCTCCAGGAAAGCACAGCTCCATCACATGTAACGGTTACTTGGAAAGACAAACGCCATGACTCCAAATGCCCCCCCTTCCTCCTTCTTCTTCCCCCAGCTTTATATGCTGAGCATGACATCATGTGGTCTGGAATATCCTTTTGGTCAGTTGGAGTCAGCTGTCCCAGCTGTGTCCCCTCACAACTTCTCGTGCAACCCGAGCCTGCTCGCTGGCAGGGTGATGCAAGAGGCAGAAAAGGCCTTGACTCTGTGTAAGCACTGCTCAGCAACAATGAAAACATCCCTGTATTATCAACACTGTTTTCAGCACAAATCCAAAACACAGCCCCATATCAGCTACTCTGAAGAAAATTAACTCTACTCCAGCCAAAACCAGCACAAAGAGATATTAAGATCTTGCATTACCACACATAGCTTGAAAACATCTTGTGATGTTCACAAATACTTGTGAACAAAAAAATTAATTCATTCCTGCAAAACAAGGCAAATAAAAGGACAGATAAGCCATAGCAGGTTAGAGCAATTCAATTGTTTCTTTATTAAAGGAAACATTTTTCACCCACCTTAGGCCATGAGATTGCCTAACTGAAAATACCTACTTCATTCAAATATAATCATACAAGCAACAAGGTAGGGAAAAAGATAAAACCTTTTAAAAACGTAGGAGAGTTAGGGCTTACTGCAGGCATCTATGAACACTGTAATGTATGTTTTTCATAATCTACCTGATATTTGCATGCATAAGTATTTGCGTCATTTCCAAATAGTAAAGAACAACACCCCAACTACTTTTCAAGGTGATGTCAGAGCATTTGTATGACTTTCAACAGAGTAGTGAGATGAATTATGATCATGTTTGTTTAGAATTTGTTCTCTGAATACAGACTAGACTACAGAAACAGACACCCAGACACTGGGAAACACCAGTAAGTTCAGAATTTGTAGCTTATTGATCAGAGTCTCAAAATTGCCTGGCTCTTTTCACATGTAAAGCAACCAATGTTATTGGGGCATTTGGCAACTCCCATTGCTCTTTTGTCATCTGAATGAGAACACAGGTCTCCACATGCAACTGCTCCTCTCTCCAAAACAGTAACAGAGGGGAAAAAAAGACAAAAACAAAAATTATGAAAATAAACATGAGTAAAGCTGAACAAATGGACAGTCAACAGATAAAAGAGAGTGGTTTTGAGTCCATACAACCAGGTATGCTAAATGCATGAAAACCAACACAGGTGCTAAATGCATGAAAATTATGTTCCTAAAAACCACATACAAACTAAAACCAACCCAGCTCTCTGGGCATGCAATCAGCTTTCTGCACCAGGAAACCCCAATCAGATGGCTTTAGAGTTATCCTTGGACTAGTGATGGGGATTCTTTTAAGAAAAAAAAAATTTCTTCAATATGGTGGCCTTGCTCAAAGTTGGGTTTTTTTTCACTCTGATCTCAACCAGTGAAGATACCTCACCATCTTGCTTCTGGATGTATATTTTAAAGAGCCGGGGGAAGGACAACATGCTTGTGAATACTGCTTTACTTGTTGAGAAAGGCTTGCTGGTCCATGTGAAAAAATAATCTGAAAAGAGAACATGTTTTGGAATGAGTCTACACTGAAATGGAAGGCAGAGGCGTACATAAATTAAATCCCATCAGGGTGGTATTTAGTTACTTTTAGTACACTGGGAGCCAGTTAACCAGACAAGGTGAAAAACCCATTACAAAGTGGAATGTCTCACTGAAACATGGGGCAAAATGGTTACAGAAGCCTGAAAAGTTGGTCTAATTAACAAAATAGCTTCAAATCCATGGAGCTCATAATTCCTAGGTAAGCAGCACCAATCCAGGACCTGAAATCATTCAGGGAGTGTCTAGGAGCAGGTAAGTTTTCCAGACCCACAGCCTGAACTGCTGGACCATGTCTCAGTGATGGAGAAAGGAGGGTTAACACCACCTAAAAATTTGGCATGATAGGCCTGTGCAAATTTTGCTGGACCATTTCAGATTTTGCTACTTGTAGTCAAATTATAATGTGGCTAAAATTAATACAGAAAATTGAAGATAATTTTGATCAAACCGTGAAACTCACTCATTCCAGCAATGGAAACATCTGCCAACTTCAGCTATCAAATCTCATTTTCAGACAAATGTTCGAACAATGGAAGTTCACACATATTTTGGAGTAACACTTCCTCTTCTTTTAAAATGTCAATGAATTAATGACGGGTCACCACTGATTAGCACTCCTGGCACACAGTAATACAAACATAATTAATAATATTAATCATATTAATATAGCCATTCACCTATTCAAAGGAAAAGGCAAATATTTAATGCAATGAATGTCTTAATATTGGACATTTTTATCCAATGATGAAATTGGATATGTATGATATGTGTATATAAAAGAGATCCTTAACAGTGAAGGTAGATTCCATTTTTCACATAAAAAGGTAAGTTTACCACTATTCAATTTCCTATATCTAGGCTGGAGATATTCCTGACAGCTGCGTTCTAGTACAAGCTCAAGTCTCTTGGCTGTTGTTTGAGATTGGTTGGTGGGGTGGGATTTGATAGTCCAGATAATTTAGCTGATCATACATTTGGGTAATTTTCTTTTAATTTTTTTAACTCCAAAAATTTATGATCAGCTTAAGAATTTTGTTTTAAAGGGCTTAAAGAAAACATAACTCAAACAGATTGGATTCTGTGATTGTAGTAAATACATCTGTTTTATTTATAAATAAAGCAGGGAATTCTGAAACAAAGATTTCGGTGAACATTTTCAGCTCAAGTTTTAGGATTGGTCTTCAAAAGCTACTTAATAGGGTTTTTGTAGATCAAATGTGGACAACATGAGGACATAAATAATTAATTTGTATTCCACTACCTTGACAACCTGCTTCCTTAATCTCTTTCATTTTCTCATAAGCCATCCCCAAAGCCTCAGTACCCTCATAAGGGAGGACACTTCTGCTGACTGTATAGACACTTGTGCCTCTTAAAGAAGGTGTAGCTACAGATATAAGAGCATACCAGAAAATGCTCATATCCAAGAACGACTTGAACATTATTAACTTACAAATAAGGTGGGTAGGTACGTTTCCTATTAATTAAATTGTCAGGAACAGCTGTCGGAAAATGAAATTGACATTCAGGGGATCCTCAGCTCTGAAGTTTTAAAACCTTTACCATCATAGCACTAGAGTCCTTCATTTCCTCCATTCTACAAACAAATCCACTTTCCACTTTCACATTCTTCCACTTCCTCTTGGTCACATTCACTGCTGAAGGTTAATCGTGACTCATAAGACAACAGGAGATATATCTGATGCTTCCCTTAGCTGTTTAATGCATTAAGGGCACAAAAAAGGCTGGTGCCTTCGAGTGAGCAATCGAATCAAGATAAAATAAAGGTCACTGAGAATAAAAAGAAAACAAGTATCTGTCTGTCTGCACAGAGGCTCAGTTGTGCCCTTAGTGCTCCTCACTGTACCAAGGCCAGTCTGCTGCAGTACAGACTTGAAATAATTCAGAGATTAAGGTATTCAAACACAGGTGGAGACAAAAGGTGCATTTTAGTGACAGCAGCACTTGTGGTCTAATGCCAACATATAAGCACAAGCAAAGCACAAAGAGCAAACAAAGTGAAGCCATCCAAAGGCATGCAAGGTTAATCATGGGGTGTGATCCTGTTCTTTTTCAACACAACTGCACCTTCACTGCCATGTACTATGGAGTTTAAAGGATCTTTGGGTCTTTTTCTTTTTTTTTTTTTTTTTTTAACCTCCAGTGAAACAATGAAGGCTTATTCATACTCCTGCAAAGCCATGAGGAAAAGGAACAGGAAAAGTTATTTAAATCTGCTCCTGATCAACACAACATTAACACTACAGAGAGAACAGAGTCAATCTGAAGACAGCAAAGGAGTGGTTTGTCCTGGAGGAGCACGGATTGTGCAAAGCAGGAAGAAAGACGTAAGATATTTGCTACCTAGCAGAGGCTTGGCAGAAACGATGGCATCAGCCCATGCTGCCTCCTTTCAAAGCCTCACTCTTTGTGGCAGTGTTCACACTGTGTGGTCAACTGCATGATGAGTATTCCCATGGTTAAAACAGTGCATGCACGTGAGGTGCGATGCTCAGCTGGTCCAGGCTCCAGGGGAGCCTTCTGAGCAGAAAATAGGTTCACCACAGCACCATCTATGCGCTCCCTGGCAGCTGCAATCCCGGGGAGGAAGCAGGCTCTGCTGCTCTGGACCACGAGGGAAGTGGCGTGCTCTGTCCAGGTCTGCCACTGTCCACCCCGCAAAGTAATTTCAGCATGGAGGGGTGGGATTTATCCCCCCTGGGAAACCACAGCATGATACTGAGCCATACTGATGGACACGGCAAATCACACTGAGGAAAATCTCTATTGGAAATCCCACCGTGGAAGTCTCCTAGGAATTTCAGATGCGCTTCTAGAAATTAGGTGCCATCGTCAGTAGCTGCTTTCTAATGTCCACTGCCCGTCTCCGTGGAGTCCCCTCTACCTGCATGCACTTACACACTGCACAAGTGTCTCACCACGTTTGAGAGATCAGACTCCCAATACAGATTTTCATAGATTACAACCAAAGTAGTAGCAGTGTTTATTTTCTCAACTACATTATAGAATTTTTCCTCATGTTGCAGAGAATGAAGGTAAAGAAAATTTGAAATAAATACAAATAATGGCAGTTCTTATGTTTGTACAAAAAGCCCTAAGCTTTTAAAATGCAATTTGCATGAAAGGAGACAAAAGGACTTTGAACTCTTTAGCAAAAAACAGCCCAAGGAAAAAAGGTGATTGAAAAGAAATTACATCCTGGCTACAGGTAAATTATATTACAGACAGCTAGCTGTCCAACAGGAACACTTTGGACTGTGATACACATCAAAATAAATCTAATTACCCTTAAAAATCAGAGAATCTGTAAGTTTACCTAAAAAATAGGAGATGAGCTTTTAACTGTTTTCACTGCAGACACAAACAAAAGACACTGATTAACTTACTGGGCTCAAGAGAGGTAATTATTTTGCAGCAGCTGCATCTGTAAGAGCAATTCTGTGACAGCTCCAGATTTAATCTGCCTTTGTTTTATGAAGACCATCTGCACAAATTATTTTTTCCTTTAGATTTTAGGTTTTGAGATGAACTCTGCGCAGACAGAATGCAAAACTCAATTACAGGCTAGTATCAGGACCTCCTAATGCTAGAGACACATGCTACAGACTAAGTCTGATGAAAGCTCCCTAGCTGAAAACAGAGTTTAATTTCCTTTAAAAAAAAAATAAACACACTCCCCAGTTCTGTAAAAATATTAAAAAGATGACGGAAAACAGATGAACAGATTACTGAGCACACACATATGAAGGGAAGAATATTTTAAAAGCTTTTTGCCTGCATACAAGCTAAGGCATATTTTAATAAAATATTCTCTTACAGCTAATGTGCTGTTTTATTCTGCAGTATTACCCAAAGAGCAGAGCATCTAGGTAACGATATTGTTATACTCTAAATTTGCAGACTTGAAAAAGTGTTTAGCAAGAGGTGCCAACATCTTCATATCAACTTTCCCAATGGTCTTTCCCAGCTCACTGCAGACTGTAGCACTGATATCCTACTCTCTGCATGCTCAGGGGCAGCAGGGGAGAAGAAAAGTGCAGTATCATCAAACAGTAAGTGTGGATCAGTGCAGACATTCCTGGCACTACCCCAGCCCATCCTAACCGTGGTCTCGAGTCTTTCCCCAGCAGCCACTAGATTCACAGTGCTCCTACACTGGCCACCTTGGCAGCAGGACTGGGCTGGGGGCTGCTTCTGATAAGAGCAAAGCAGACTGCACCGAAGAGCTGGCAGTCAAAGAGGTCGCAAGACACAGAGGCCAGCATAAAGTAAGGCCACAGATTAAGTCATCAGACAGGTCTGCAGACTCGAGCCTCCAAAACACAGCCCCAAGCTCCCTTCCTGTATCACCAGCCTCACAAGCTATTTAACTGATATGTATGGCTGCAACCCAACATGCCAGCTCACTGCCACACTTGTGTCATCTGGTAGAGCCCTTACTCCCTTCGGATTTGCTGCCTCTGACCTCGACTGTGTTAAGATTTTTCTGTTCTCAGTGTACTCTGTGCTGCATTTCACATGGGGCAACACCATGCCCCAGCTCACCAGCATCAGTTTTACAATGGACTGTTAGACTGGCTCAGGGTTATTTGGCAGGCTTTGACACTGGGCACACCCACAAGGAACTCAAAGCCCCTGAGGTACAGGGAGCACTCTAGCTCCAAACCAAGGGACTGGCTGTAGGGTCAGCAAAAGAGTTGACTATGACGAAAAAAGCATTAGCAAGCAGAATTACAACCGGAGTCTCCAGAAAAGCAGAAGAATCCTTCTTTGGACAGCCTTCCCCCAGATACTTTTAGCCAAAACCTATTTGCTCTCACCATTATTTTAAAGGTAAGGTCCAAGGTTCAAGGCAGGGCAAGGCACATCAGTTTCAGCAGTTTTGACAAACAAAAGCATTAGCTGTGTGTGACCAACCTTCCCAAAGTCAATAATGGCTGCTTCAGAGAAACCTAGTCATATCCCAGACAAGGCTCGAACTCTTCTCCAAGCACCTATACCCATGCCCCTCCAGCAGCACTCGTCTGCCATGCATTTAGTGCCTGGAGCTCCACACAGATAGGAAAAATGCAGTAGGTTTTATTTGTTCAAATTAATCCAATGAATGAACTATACCATCCATGTCGAGTCTTCTCTAATGGGCACTGGGCAGTATGATTTCAAGAGACATCCACAGAGTAAGACACTGTACAAAATGAAGCAATCAGTACTCGCTTCTATGCTCTCCTTTGGATGCACATGCTCTGCAGGGTGTCACATGCTGTATGTCATCCAGCCCCAAGAGTGCTCTTTGTATCAAGGTATAGCTAAGGTACAACAGATGGTTTATTGCGTCTCCTTTGTCTTAGTTTTTTGCCTTCAAGCAGGACTTAACGTGCACCAAAGCACATTTGGGACAACGATATTTTTCAAAGACCGCCCTGAGCTTTAGGGAATATTCACATCAACATTAATGAAACTAGAGATGTTCCCACAAACGCTCCCAGAGCAAAAACAAAGATAGTGTGGGGAAAAATGTTACAGGAAAGGACAAAGCAAGAGTTAAATCAGCATAGTCACATAGGTGATGTTCTAACAGATGGACAACTGAGAACATTAACCTCTTCTCCAGGTTACTAACAGCAGCAAGAAGAGGCAGGAACAACTATATTAAAATTGTAGTGAGTTATCACCAACCAGACGTAGTTCTAGATAACATTTAAGTTCCATAAGTAGTTTAGCTCTTGCCTAATTAGTTATGTTCTGCGATAACAGGCAGTAATGGTAAAAACCTATCTGGCAGGCCCAAGCAGCACCCAGATCCATGGCCATGGTCCAACTGTGAGAAGAGGAAACAGAGACCAAAGGGTGCTACTTGGCACACCATCTCCTTTCCCATTTTGGTTCCTCTCACTGTCGCAGCCTTACTATCAAACCAACTTGCCACAGGTAAGGGCAATACGCCCTTCCAGGTGTATTATTCCACAATAACTGGATTCCAAGTAAAGCTTTCTAGGCAGATAAGCATATGGAGTACTGAGTTGATAGTTCATATATTTGTATTCCCAATAACTTTATAATCCCTACAGTGTTTATTCTCACAGCGCTACTCTCTCCTGGTGCAGGCAGGAAAGGTGCAGAGAGGGAAAGTCTAGCAGGTACTGTATGTGGCAGTAAGCTGTCCAAGCAGAGCAGTGGGGTGGTGCCTGCAGCATTCACCCAAAGCTCAAGTCCTTATCTGGTCTCTGCACACCTGAAGAAGATAGGCTCTGCTTCTGCTTCATTGCTTGCTCCCTTCTTTCATCACAGGTAGAAATGCAGTATTGGAGTCAAGGCACAGAGATATTCATATACGTATCCAAACTCTCCACTTAAGTTTCAAGCAACAGGCCATTTCTGTTGCTCATTCACTAGTCACTAAAGCAAGAGCAATTAGGGATACCATGGTGTCCAGAAGGGAAGTAAAATCCACAGGAGCACACTGGTTCCTTGGAGGGGAGCAGAAACAACTGTTTTCAAATTGGCAGTAAATGGTGTTTTGCAAAAGGAAAACCCCAGAGACATTATCAGATGTAACAGCTTCCAAAACAGCAGTGAAGACTGCTTACTTTCTCATGCAATAATCAAGGGAGGGAACCAGATACCTGCAGCAAGCCAGTAAATTGCTGGCTGAGAAAAGCTATGGAAGTCTGTTTGAGAGGTGAGGAGAAAGGGAGGGCCCAGCTATTGCCTGGCAGGGCTTCAAAAAGCTTGGAAGATTGAGAGTAAATCCCTTCACTGAGGCTGCTGAACCAAACCAACTTCCCATCTTCTCTCAAATTTGGCCACCCCACTGTTTTGGGATCACTCTGGTCTTACTAATATCTACTCCAAGACCGCATAGGAATCAAGATGAGCAGGATCTTGAGGCACACAGAATTATAATAATTCTAAGGAGGTCAAATTTGCCCCTAGCTGCGGCAGTACAGCTCTGTAATAATGCATTCATTTCCATGGCTTAGCTGCAAAGAGAATTTGGCTAAGTTTGATCACTACACATTCATTTAGTACCAGTTTGGAAAGGCAAATTCTGGTTTTAGTGCACAGCTGAGAAAAGGTGAACTGGCAGGAAAGACTCCTGCCAGATCATTTCAGAAGGATTTCCTTCCGAAATGGTCGTACTCTTAAGAAGTGGTTAGACTGGTTTGCTGTTCGTTTTCTTCTTAACAGGAAGATCAAGAGCGGGAAAACCATTGCTATGATCCCAGAAAGCACAGACTGCAACACTTCAACACAAACTTAGTTAGACATCGGCATCTGCAACAGCACAGTGGTTTTGTTCTGTGCTACAGGGAGGAAGATTTTGGCAAACCAAGGATGTAACAAAGCAGGTTACTAGTCTGAAGTATTAAAACCAGCCACATGCACTTTTTAAAGGTGGATTATTGCCTGAAATATACCACTAGGTTTTATATCACCTCATTCTATGACCAGCTCTTCAGCATGCTGTAGAGATAGCAGTCGACTAATCCGTAATTGAAGAGAAAGATTCATCTACAAATGTTTCATTGTCAGGTATTCTTAATATGAGAGAAGTCATGAAGAATTTAAGTGACTGAGTATTTTGTGCACGTGTGTGGGAATAGCACAGGCAAAACCAGCATTTTGTTTTCTGTGAAGAATGATATTTGCCGATAACGCATGTTCGCCCTCTTTTGCCACATGGTTTAACTCATCCTGGTGGGTATGCATTTCACAGTTGCTAATTATGGAGCATGATGCTTACATTCTGAATATCAGATCCAACTTTCAACCTCATTTTTGCTTTCACCCTCTGCAAAAGAATGATTCCTCTTCTTTCTCTTAAGAGAAAAAAATCCAGAGCTAGATCCTCATCAGGAAAAAATCACTGTCTTCATTAACTATCAGCGGACTGTTGAAAGCTAGTAACAATACATGACTTCTTAACAACGCAAAAATATTTCCCTTTATATTCCAAGATTGCTGCGCTGAAGAATACTAATATTTCCTCACATTCAGTCTAACACAGGAACAAAACGCACTGGTGCAAACTCAGTGATTCAGCCACTGGAGCTAACTTCACTTCTGGAATGCTGCCACAGGCTCTGCAGATGATTCACATGCACACACATGCTATTAGACAAGTGCCTCACATAAAGAATAATTAGCAGCAATAACAAACATCCTACCACAAAGCACTGGTGCAGCATGAAATGGATTTTCTCAAGTTATTTTATTCTGCATTTTCTGTTGCCTTCATTATATTTTAATTAAAACTGCATCAGGATTAAAATTAACCTAGGAATAACCTCATTAGACATCCAGAGAAGCAGCAATGTAGAGCAATGTTAAATTCAGCTGAGATTGCAGTGGTAGCTCTGTAAATCAGGGTCTGCTTCAATTCAGCACTTCAACAGGAAGTTCACCCCTTCAAGAAATTGCTACTGAATTATAAGATATCACGAAACAGATCCCACTTATGCCATACCATGACCAGGAGTAAAGATGATATATTTCTCTGCAATCTTTATAGACCATAACTGCTTAATTCATTAAATTCAGAGTAAGTTTGTATTATGAACAGTACAGAAGGACTTGGGGCTAGGCAAAGGGTCAGCATGTTAAGGGTGAATATTCCTTAGGTCTGTACAAGTTACCATATTTTTGATGTATGCTATCTGTTGGTTATCCATTAACAAAGGAAAATACCACTGTAAAATTTACTCATGTGCAAACATAACCTAAGCTGTGGACCAAAAAAAAGTTTGTTTCCTCCTCCAACTCTGCATTGCCTGCTTCTCTATTCCAACAACCCCCTCCTGCTTCTGCTTTTAGGCAGGTTATCCAAGGATTTTCAAGTAACAGTACTTAAGAGGCACAGACTATTGCAGACAAGAGTTGTACACATCAAAGCACTGGTATCAGCTTTGCCATCTGCAGTATGGGAATATCTCTTACTCTTGTCTAAAGGGGAAAGGAAGGAGGTGCCAGGCAGAATCCGATCAGAAGTATATCTAGTCTAGTATGTCCCCTCCACTTGTGGTCTGTTCTAGGTGGCAACAGGGAAATGTGGTAATGGGGATATGTACGTGTGATATGACACTTGAAATTATGCAGCAATTAGTACAAGCCTTGAAACACCACCCTATGTATCCAGTATCTCAGCAACATTTGTGTCAGCAAGAACTATTGACTTAGCTTGTTCTTATTACCCAAATCAGTGTATAATCCCCTTTCTTAATACTGCTAAGCTCTTAGCCTCAATAATTTCCTGTAGCATTGAGTTTTATGATCTAATTACCTGCTGTGTAAGGAAGTGCTTGATTTTGATTCTACTACCTTTCCTTTTCCTTGTCTTCCAACACATGCAGAACCAACATTCAGATTCCTCTCTAGATCATTATTATTTTCTGGATTTAACTTTCTTTAAAAAAAAATTACAAGTTTTGTATAATTCTTTGAGATGGAAGCACACATATAAAACAGACCACTATGGAAGTACCAAAGCCCCCATTCATCCAGAAGATGTTATAGTGTAGTTGTCTGCTTTCCCATGCTTACTCTTTTCTGGTTCTTTCTGTCTCATCTGTTCAGATTTAAAAAAAAACATTTTCATTTTCCTGTCAGGCATCACAAGCCTGGAACTTCCTTTAGTACTAACATGCATCATATTATTACTTAGAGGTGTATAAAATAGTCTCTGGGCATTTATGGCAGGTAGGAATGCAAAGGGCTTACTTTCTTAAACCCAAACAACTTTTGGAGTAAGATCAACTCTACAACATAGGCAGCACTATCTTTATAAAATACAGTCAACTTGCAAAACTCAAGCTGCCACTTGCTTCCACCTCTACCTGGGAACGAACATAAACAGGGCACAGCTAGAAATCCCTCAACATGCTGAAAAGAACAGCAAGCAGCACATAGCACAAAATATTGTCATTTGCTTGCCAGTGCTTATTACTGCAATGAATAACCAGCTGCCTGCTACCCTTCACATATACCCTTAGCATGGAGGCTTGCTGTAAACACAGAAGCACTGCTCAGCCTGACAGCATTCCATCTGTCTGTGGAGGAGATTTTATAGGAATATATATGTGCATGCGTAAGCCAGCCAAGGGGCTCAGCTACTATCAAATCTACAGCATACAACACCAAGAAGGAAGGGGGGTGAGGGGTTGTTAAACTCATGCAATGAAGGAAGAAATCAGACGCAGGAGGGCTCCAGGATAAAACTTCATGTACTATAACCCACACTGATGCTGAATCACTGGCCTGTGTTGTTCTGTTTAAAAAAATACTGTGGATGATGAAAGTGTGCTATATTTTATACTTGCAGTCTGCTACTAAAGGGTTATGAGTCACTATTTTTTGTGCTTTTATGCTGCAGGCTCATCAGCTGCACACCAATGAGCTCAGTGAAGTAAAACAAAGAAACATGCAAAAAAATTGAGGCCTGAATTAAGACACACAGAGAACTAGTTTAAACCAGTGCCAGATACCCCACTTAACGTCATTTATTTTTGTGATAGGTGCCTCAGCTGGGAGGCTTTAGGAATATTCCACCTGCACCCAATGCATGTGGTGTGGTACAAGCCAGATGTTACAGAGGGGAAACAAGGAGACATTGAGAACAGCATGTGAATGCAAAGGCAGGGACTAAATAACTACACAGAAAACCAGGAAAAAACTCCACAATGATCCCCACAATCCTGGGATTAATCCAGGCCACATCACTGCAGAAAGCAGGGACCTCCAGTCAGAAGATGGTAATGGCTGGCATAGGCAGTAGCACTATGTCCTACCTCGTCATACAGCTATGGTGCATCCCCTGCAACACTCCAGGCACTGGATCCACCATAAGATCTACTCACGCACAGAAAACGGAAGGCATCCCTGCCCACAGCCTCCTGCTCAGCTCTTACTCCAAATTTGCCATGGCAGAATTGGGTAGGAACAATTTGTGTCCTCTCATAGCAGTAAGTCTGGCCTCTACGCTAAGCAGAGCCCTGAGAGCACAGCAAGGAATACAGCTTCTCATTTCAACAGCACTGGCATCCCTTTTTTCTCCTCTTCCCTGCCACCAGCCACAGAGGATTCCCCAAGATGTGTTTCTCTGTTGCCAATTCACAGCAGCACCTAAAGAAGCTTCAAAATCAGGGAATAAATTCAGAAGCAGTAAGAGACCATGGCAATCGGGGCAGATGTATCTTGTTTTCTCTTGCTGCACTTCAACAACTGTCAGTGCAGAGCCTTTTGGGTCCAATAAACTCTAGATCATTTTTCTAGCACATAGTCACACTATATGTCTGAGAAAAGGTTTGAATGATAGAGACGTGTAGTGAAAGCCTCCTGGTGAAAAGGAGAAAGTCAGGCTGTGCATAAATGATCACTGGTGTAACAGATGCCCAAAAGCAGTTCAGAGAATTTAGGTCTCTGAAGGTCCTCCAAGGTGTTTTGTGTAACAGGACAGGTGAATCTGACAAGTTTCAAGGCAAAACCCCTTCATTTAGAATCAGATCAGGAGAAAAAAGAAGGGTAAAAATCTTGCTAATAGAGTAATGAAGAAACATCCTTCATTACTGTACAAGTTCACTGCTTAGGCCATGGAGGTACTTCACACAGGCTCATATACCTTATCTCAGTGACATTCAGACACACTCAGGAGATACCAGTAATTCAGCACGCAGTGCTCTGGCATATGTTACTTACATAAGCTATCCCTGTTAAGCTCGTAATAAAAGAACATTCTCTGATTATTTATTTATGCAGCTCCAGGGGACTGTTTGCTATCTCAGCAGTAACTATGATGAATTACATAAAAGCATCGTCACAGTGGAAGGAACACTCGTGTACAAACATGCTCAACATTTGGCATGATGCAAACCACTGTCTTTCCCTGGACTGCAACAGAGGGCAAAGCTTCTCAGTGCAAGCAGCCAGGCTAGGTGCAGGGCAGGTGAAACATGCATCCACCAGAGGCACACACTTGAGAAAATCAAGCAGAAATTAAAGCCACTGCCAGAAAACCAGCGTATTTAAAAGAACAAACATGGAAACGAGAGGTTTTAAAGAGACTTGAAGAGTGACATTTCTTATCTATGCGTTGTATCACCACAATATCAAATTGCCCTCTAAACTATAAACACTGCTCACAGCTGGACTGGAGGTGATACGCTCCAGAGCATCTGATTAGATGTGTGTATCTCAGGGTCTACTGGAAGCTCTGTAGCATTGTCACCCGGGTTCTCTGCCTTAGGTATAGCTGCATTTCAGACAGATGCAGCTATACCGCTTTCCCAAAAGCCCAAGCTAACCTGGGTGACCCATACAGTGCCATGCTAGGAAAGAAATATCCTCATGGGCTGGCACAGGATGGCCTTATTATGGCCTTCCAAGCCAATTTGCCCTTTGTCATTGTTCTGTCCTAGACAGACATCTTTCATGATTTAAACTGGGATTTTAAGCCATTTTCACAGATCTTTACCACCCACACATAAGTGATGCAGCTGACAAGCTGAGACACCAAGGCACACTCTGCAGACAGCAGGGAAGGGTAATGCTGGTTTTACATAACAAAGTCATCACAGTCATTTCCTGTTTTGCCATTGCTGGCAGCTCAACACATATATATATATGTCTTGGGTCATTTTTGCAGTATCTGCACTACAAGAAGACCATAATGCCAAGCTGCAAAGAGCAGCCTTACACAAGAAAGGAACGAACGTCTTGGGAGCCCCACACAAAAGAATCTAACACTGATGAAAAGATGCAATGAACAAGTGTCCAGGTAACAGGAACACTTAGAAGTCAAGCTTCTATACAGCCTTCCCCAGTTATTTCAATTACTTAAGGATTCATGGCATGCATTTTCATTTTTCTTCACGAAAAAGTAAAGTATTCTGTGGAGATGTTTCAGCTGTACAGCAATTCTTGCACTCCAAAGTGACTGGAAACATTCATGCAGCATGTTTCACAGCTGCTATTACTGTATTATTGTAGCACTTCATTATGAGAACGCATACCCTGACTTACAGGCCTCATGATTGCTTTGTAGTTTCTCCTCTCCAGCTGTTAAGGAAAATTGGAGTTTCACTGAAACTGCTTCCTACAAAAGATGCTTCTCTTCCTTAAAAGTAGAACTAAAAATGGGACAAGTGTAACCTGGACACCCTACAGCAGGGTCTGCAGGAGCTACAGTCCAATCCCTTTGTGTTCCCATTCTCCTCTGTGGTCTTTGCCCTTGGCGTAACTCTCATGTATGTGAATCTTCTAATGCAAACTTCCTGCATGATTTTAAAGCTAAAAATACACCCTAGATGTTTTGGTCTTTTTTTAAAAAAGAAACCAGATCTTTTTCTCCACAGTAGTAGAGAAAGCGAACTTCTTTCTTTGCCTCTCAATGTTTCAAACATAGACCACTCACTGCTCAGACACACATTGAAATCTGGTTCGTATTATCCTTGTTTAGACATACACCAGCACGAGAAACCCAACCCAACTTTTACAGCAACACAGCATTGCAAGAGGGATGGAGCACTTGCTGGATTTCACATCAGAAAGAAGAGATGAAGGGAACCAGACATTCAGTCTGCTGTGGGGAGGGGACAGCTCCCAATCCAGCACAAGAGTAGATTTGGAAGGATGCATTCATCTCCAGGACCGGCTCTCAGGTGTCACAGCCTCTGTACATCAGATAATGGGGAAAACCTATCAAAGCTTTGGTGTTGTAAAGAGGGGTCACTTTATGAAATCCTCTCCTATGGGCCTCTGAAGAGAGATTCTCAAAGTTGGGAAACAACAGAGCAAAGAACGAAAGTCTGTCTCCCTGCAGCATGGCCCTCCTCCAGACTCTGCAAAGAAGCCTGGGAGAAAAAAAGATGATTGTGTCCTTCTGCTGCACACAAGTGGCACCCAAATTCACTGCTACATCAGGAAAGAAGAGGACATTCTCCCAGCCCTCTGCACTTTGCTTGGTGAAATACTGTTTGGATACCTGGATCCAAGTAACATGAACACACTAATCAACAGTCACTTCTCAATGTTAAGAAGTACAACTATAAAGGGTTATCTAGGAATTCAGCACATAAAAATGTGACTGGTCTGAAAAAGAGGAAACGTACTGCAGTTAAAATGGTAACCCAAGGTGACGGGTAAAGACGGAATGTTGCCCAGCTCCCACATACATGTAAAATATTCTCTCCATCGCTGCCATTGCTATCTGTCTTCCCGTGCCCTTTCAGCCCCACAATTACATCACTGATCGTTCCTAGAGCTCCCCAGCTTCAGAATAATGACAAAATTAATCAAAAGCTATTAGCTAGAGAATAAGCAACTCATTTTGCACAGGCTTCCTGGCCTCTCCCTCACCCTCACAGACACTTTAATTTCCTCTTTTCCACTCCTGAATCCTGCACTTTCATTCAACCCATATCCTTTCTATTGGCACTTCAGCACCCTTGCACAGAGCCACAATATTGCTGAGGGGAACAGAGTCGGGCAATGAAGTAGATAAGGATCTCCGTAAGAGCTGCCTGTGCTTTCGATTCTAATAATGTAAAGGAAGTGGCTCCTGCTGCTTGCACAAAGCCAGCACCTGAGTGAGAAGCAGGTGGTAAAAACAGTCCCTGGGCAAGATCGAGCTGATGAGTCAAAACAAGGCATTTATCTCTTCTATAAAAATACTACAGCTTTGCACTAAAATGACTGTCACAGGAAAATAAGAATGTCTAATCCCTGTCTCCCTGCCTGTGACAAGCCAGAGGCTCATGGCAGGCCAGACTCCACTGCTCTGGAGCATTCAGTAAATCCCTTGCAGCCACACTCAGAAGCATGGAAAAGCACCAACACCAGGGTGTGAAACTGGTATGACGGGCATTAGTGCATTTTGGAGTCATGCTCTTGAAAGACTAGACAAGGAATGATATTTACTTGCTGCAATATCGTCCTAGGCAATGGCTTCCATGCTGGCTACCCAGAGACATAACAGATGCCACACAGACCTGTTAACACAGCCTTTCCCTGAAGATTCTGGAGCCCAACTAAAGACAATTTATAGACAAATTTGTTTCAGATGGGAGCTCAGTGTAGTGAAGGCAGCCATCCCGAGTGGACCTTTGTTTTACAGGTGACTATTAACTTCAGCAAACACTCTGCTCCCTCCAGCAGCACCAGTTGACTGCCAAAATCTGCCATCCAGTTGCTCCAGGACAGATCCACCTCCACTGATGACTCCGAAGGGTAAGGAACAGAGCTAATGTTTTTGAAAAAGCTGAGTAGGGCTACAAAAGAAAGCTTCAAGCACAGAAGAAACTTTGCACTACATACATGATAAAAACCTATTTATGGAATGGAGAAGCCCAGGGAAGCACCCGTTAAGGAGAAGCCCAAAGCAAGGATCAGCTTTTCAGCCATGTCTGCACTGTATTTTGCAGCTTTACAGAGCCAGTAGCATCTGACTGCCCAAAGACACCCCCATCCCAACCTGATATCAGTCTGTATCTTGGTCAGTAAGAATTCTTGAGGTCTTCTTGTACTATCTCAGAAATTCTAATTTGTCCCTATAATATTTAATGGCATTGTGGTGGTTACAAACGATGGCTGAAAGGCACAGGGTTTATAGAGTCTAAAGCTGTCTATCATTCCTCTATAAAACACGTACTTGAATGGTTTCTGTTCCCAATCTACAATTTTCCATCTCGAAGGAGTCCAAAGCTGCACTTCAGAGGATGGAAAATGATTCATAAAGAATTGAACAAAGTCTTGTTCTCTGTCATTTATTTACAGAATTTAATTCCTTCTTATTTAAACAGCTAATGCTCACTAAGATAAAACAGCACTGGCATAAGTATGTACAAAACTGCCTCACAGCCACCTTAGGACCAATTGCCATAATGACATTACTGCAGTCTGAATTAGATCAGGTCACAGCAATGGACAAACACTGACAGCTATGATGAGAGAAATAAAAGCCCAGGTTGGAATGACATTTTAGATAAAGATAAGGATGAAGTGGCCCACAGGGACTCTTACACCACAGCTGCAGGGCAAAGTGAGATTAAAAGACCACAGTCCCACTGGTGGGCAGACACAGGTCTACATACCTATTACAGATCCCACTGTCTGGCACTGATGTGCGCCAATAGCATGGCTGTTATTACCAGCAAATGAACTAGGACTCTCTCACACCAGACAACTGGTAAAAGATTAATGAGATCTAAAATGGATATATATTGTTTCTATATGGCATGTGTGCACTTTTTAGAGCTTTATGATATTCTATAGCTAACAGCCAGACTGCTGTCATCAGTGTAAAGTAAAGCATTCAGAGTTGGTCATGTCCAGTAGATGGAGCTTTAAGAAAAGCTACAAATGCATCTGTTATAGTAATAAAATTAGCTATATGGCATCTTGAAAGCAGGAATGAGCTTTTGCGCAGCCTCCTTTTTGAAATGAACACCAACAATGGTTTGTTATGACATTTTATATAGATGTGCAGATTCCCCTCCTCACTCAACATTGAGTAAATCCCTGCACTGGCTACTGAAGTAGGATCCCATTTATTTTCCTGAACCTGACTCATAGGCCTGTCTGACCTTTTTAAATCACTAAAGCACTGTCTTCACATTTTAGTTTTGCCATTTCAAGACTAAGCCAAACTCTTGAGCCTTATAACCAGGAAAGACCAGAAAACCACCTTGGAAAATACAAGGACTACAAGCACAGCAAACATCCAAGGCAGATGCAGAGCAAACATTTTACTGAAAACTGTGCCAGCAGGGTTTTGGAAGTAAAGCCAATAAAAACCATGAAGTTTCCTGAAATAAAAGTCCAGCAATAACAGTTGATTTAGGGAACATGTTGAAGACTCAGCACACAGCACAGGGTGGGAGGATAGCATTTAGAACTTCTAGTCTTTCATTACAGGCTGACAGAGTAAATATTTCCATGCTGCTTCGAGGACCATCTACTGAAAGGTCTGTATACTTTTAGGGATAAAAAGGACCACATTACCCAGAATCCACAGCAAGTAGGTGGCTGTATGCAGTCAATGGCAACACGTGGGGAAAAAAAACACCACCACAATTTAGCATAGAATAGTGTAAAAGGAACTAGGCCTTAAGCCTCATTGTTTTAAGACTATTTGCCTTATTGTTTTAAGACTATTCATATTAGACATATAACTAATGATTAGATATTGGTTTAGATATGATTAATAGAATGCAGGTGCATATGAAACAATATCTAAGAGCTGCAGAATTG
The DNA here is from genome assembly GCF_900496995.4 of Aquila chrysaetos chrysaetos. Classification (NCBI taxonomy): domain Eukaryota; kingdom Metazoa; phylum Chordata; class Aves; order Accipitriformes; family Accipitridae; genus Aquila; species Aquila chrysaetos. Next base: position 26,217,765 of record NC_044011.1, on the reverse strand, counting down.
TTCTATGAGACTCCCTTTTCATGGCTGGCTTAGAAACCAGTCAAGCTGAATCAACAGAGAAAAGATCATACATCTTAGACCTAAGACATGGGAGTAAGTGATTAACTTTAGAACAAGATAAATTAATAAAATAACCTGAGTAGTTTCTTTAGAAATTCATAGGTACTTTTGAAGTGTAAGAAGATAAGTGATGATGATGACCGGAGACTTTCTGCCTGTGACCACCAATCCCAGAAGAACCAAGACATGAGAATGGAAAATGGATGAGATAAGATGATGGATGATAACGATATGAGAACAGAGAATCGACTGGAAAATTACAGAGACTTTGGCTGGGAAATTACAGAGACTTTGGATTGGGACAATGGGTGGCAAAAGGGTATATAAGATTTGGAAACTTTTGGAGGGTTGCCATTCACTGCGGTGGTGGCCCAACTCTGAGTTGTTAATAAAGCAAACCTAGAGAAACCCACGTTCGTAAATTCTTTAACAAATAGGAAACAAGGCAGTGAAAATACAGAAGCAAGGAATATCATATGGGAAAGAAAGAAGACAACAAAGCATGTGAACAGACTGCAGTGAACAAAAAGACAATTAAAAAAGCAAAAGACAACTTTGACCTACCTGCAGGGATCCTAGACTTATATTACTAGGTAGTAAGAGACCTTTCAAGAGAGCATCTTTTCAGGACCATTGTACTAGACAAGGTATAGTTCAGTGCCCAGCAAGGAAAGACTTCCCTTCCCCCAGTACAGGTACCAAATTGGGGAGAAAAAGAGAGAAAAGGAAAAAATCTAGCAAAACAATGCACAAAGAACTAAAAGCAAGGACAGACTGCTCTGAGCCATGTCACAGACATTGCACTGGGCATGGTTCTTGTCCTCACATCTCTTGCAGATCATTGACAAGCTAGAAGGCACACACAGAAGGATAGTCTAAAGCTGCCTAAAGTCTTGGAATGGCTTTTCTTTGAGATAAAAATAAAATATACCAGGTTTCTTTAGCCTGGAATAATACAACAGGGAGAATGTGTAAGATGTCTGTAAGACCACAAATGGCTTTGAGAAAGAAACAGCAGTGATCATACACTGTTCCTTAGCCTGCAGAAACTCAGGAGATTCAGGGGATCAAAGGAAGCAAAAGATGCAAAACAAAGCCAGTGGTTCTCCAGTCCCACTCCCACATCGAGAGAGAGAGAGGTCCAAAATCAGTTAGACAAATTCCTGGAAGGATCATTCATCAGGAGCTAGTGACACAGTGGTATGCCATCTATGGCTCCTAAACCAGAAGTCCTGGTAGCTAAAGGCTTGCAGGGATGGGATCACTTCTGCTTGTACTGCTCATAAATATCACTGTTACCTGCTGCTGATGTCAAGTTACCACTCAAGCAATCTTAACTCTGACCCACTTAGGGCATTCTCATACTACCCTGTCCTGCATTTTTCTTCTTTGGAGATGATTCCTGTTGTATTGTGTGTCAGTTTGAACTGACAAAACCACTTAAATCCAAAGTTCATTTGTGTGAGGCCTTGTCAATCAGACTATGTCACCTCATGTCTCCTGGCAAGGTGGCTCAGTATTTGCAAACGAGGACCTGAAGCATTTAAGAGAAACCTCCACAAAGTGAATGGTGTCTGAAAAAATAAAATAATCTGACACATTTTTGCACACAGGAAAACAAAACCTCACTAAAAATCTTTCAGCAATGTAAGGGATGCAGCAGCATACATTCAGTTAGTAAGCCTTACTACGTATAAGCACATTTGGCAACTCAATATCCAGGCTCTAGATTATATAGTACACATACACACATATAGCAACTCTGCATCATCTTCACAACGTATGGACTTTGCATTTAAAATGAAAAATAACCTAAAGAATTATGAGCTACCTCAGAAACACATCTTGTTCTCAATGGTGAACAGGTCGAACGTGTTCTCTGATTCAGGGCTTAATGGTTCAACTGGGAGTATTTACTGTTCCTTACTCTGAACCTTGTTTTACCTTCTCTGACCAAACAAGGACTAAATAAACTTCCTTCAAAAGTTTAAAACAACAGGTTCTTTGTACCTGGGTCAGACAGGTACAAGGTGCTGCTGGGCTTTGTTATCCCAGAAGGAAGCTGGAGATTTCACTGTCCTCGGTATAGCAGATAGCTATGCAGCACAGTGTGGTCACTGCCCCATGGAGCTCATCAACCATGCGAGTGAGACGCACAGAGCCCACAGGTACAAGAAAGAGACCACAGCTGTCAAGAGCTGTCATGGTTTAACCCCAGCCAGCAACTAAGCACCAAACAGCTGCTCACTCACTTCCCCTCCACCCACAGTGGGATGGGGGAGAGAATCAGGAAAAAAGAGTAAAACGCATGGGTTGAGATAAGAACAGTTCAACAGAACAGAAAGGAGGAAACTAGTACTGGTAATAATAACAATAATAAAATGGCAATAATAATAAAAGGATTGGAATATACAAAACAAGTGATGCACAATGCAATTGCTCACCACTCACTGACCGATGCCCAGTTAGTTCCTGAGCAGTGATCCCCCCAGGCCAGCTCCCCCCCAGTTTATATACTGGGCATGATGTCACATGGTATGGAATAGCCCTTGGGCCAGTTTAGGTCAGCTGCCCTGGCTGTGTCCCCTCCCAACTTCTTGTGCCCCTCCAGCCTTCTTGCTGGCTGGGCATGAGAAGCTGAAAAATCCTCGACCTAGTATACACACTACTTAGCAACAACTGGAAACATCAGTGTGTTACCAACATTCTTCTCATACTGAATCCCAAGACATAACACTATACCAGCTACTAGAAAGAAAATTAACTCTATTCCAGCTCAAACCAGGGCAAGAGCCATGCCCAAGATCAGAGAGCAGACCAGCAGCAGTCAATGCAACTGATTTGACAGGAAAAGGACTGTAAGAAGGTGGGATAAAAGCAGAATTTGGCTTTGAACAAACATATTCAGTCTTGAATGTGTGGCATATTTGTTTGCCTCCATTCATTAACTGGTACAGAAATCCTAGGTATATCATCACCCTTTAAATACATGGCAACATCTTTGCAGAATGGTGATTTCAGGAAGAGAAAAAGACCATCTCTGCAAGTCTGGCTCAGATCACAGATCTAATCTGTTCTTTGCTATTAGATTTCACCTGAACTACTTCCTGGGTAAGAAACTGGCAAATCTTAAAGTGCATGCATCTTCAGCCACAAGATTTCCCCCCTTCCCCATCAGGACTTAGCATTAAATATTAGAAAGCAGGTATGTTTTGCTAGCTTGAAGAACAGTATCTATGCAATGCACAGAAAGTTTTCAGTCCTGCAGGGAGCTGAGCAGCCAACTCTGTGGACAGTCAGTGGAAGCATAGTCACTCAGCACTTTCCAGGGCTGTGCTCTACAGACCCAAACCAGTATTAGCTGGCATCAGCAAGGAGCTCTGGATCAGTCCCCACCTTCGAAAGTTACTGTCCAGTACCAGAAACAAAAACTTCATCTCTGTCATGCTTATTAGAGCTGGAGAAGCTCTAAATCCAGCACCAGAACACATGCATACATATATCATTAAAAACAACCCACAAACCAATACCCCCATCACCTTCCACAGATACTTAGCCTGTTGCACTTATTAACAAAAGATGACTCATTAAGCAATGGCAATTTGTTACAGGTAAGGCCCACTCCTAAAGCTACTATGCGGATGAGCCACTAGCTCCTAGCTCTACAGTAATCATGTAGTAGTTCTCAGTACAAGGCTACAGCATCCAGTTACAAATTTGATAGACAACTGCTTAGGACTGGCTTTAGGGAGGAAACAAAACCCCTGCCAATATTTAGAACCACTTAGAAACATTTAGAAACTTAGAACATTTAGAACAATTTAGAAACCACTTCACTGTTTAAAGTTTGAGGGGCGCATCCCGAATTGGAAATCAACCCATTCTGTTTTTGCCTCTACACAGAGGGGCTAGCAAGGGTTTAATTAGCCTATACGCTCAATTAAAAACAATGAATGAAAGGAAACAATGGTCATGGTCCCCCAAAGTCACCCTCAAATATACAAATTCCAAGTTCTGTACTGTGCCAGCACTTTTTAAGGATTTCGAGATAACATGCAGAACACATATAACGCTCCTTTCCATGTTGAAAGGCTTGGTAATTAGATACAGCTGAAACTCTGTGCTTAATGAGAGCGAGCCTACCAAATCCTCTTTTTCTAGGGAAAAAATACGAGCTGTGTAGCAGAAGAAAACTCACTCTGAACAGAAGATGCAACTCCAAACAGGTCAATAAAAACCAGACTACAGCACACAGTTGCGCTGCATGATTGTTCCCCAGCACCTCTGAGAGATAAACTCCCAAGCTCTCCTTTACACACAGAATGGAGAATCCAATCAGACAACTTCAGTGCATAAGAGCAACTCCTTGTCTTTGTTACTGAAGCATTTCCTCTGGACTTGTTTTCTAATTTTTAACGGTTTAGTATAAAATGTTCATTTTCATAGAACACAGAGGTACTCTGAAGCATTAAACTCTAAAAGGCAAGTCACGGGTCTGAGTTTTTTCCCTTACTCATGTAAGTATAGTGCTCTAATTCTCCTTAAAATAGTATTAGTTTTCTTCCTCAGATTGTGAAGAATAAAACACTGTCTTTTTCTCTTCCAGGAGTTATTTTTGGCTGGATGCTTTATGTAACACATTCCTGAAAAATTAATTTACAGAAGATGTAAGACCTTCAGTGACTCAGTGGTGCCGAGTGCTTTATTTTTTGTGTTGTGTTGTCTCCCTCTACTCCTTTTACATAAGGTAGCATGAATTCCACTTTGCAGCTTCATTCAATATTAAACACAACTGGGCCACAAACAGACTCTTGGAAAGTTAACGCTGCCAGACTCACCACAGCCATGTAGTTACCTGACCCAAGGGCCAGCCCACAACTTCAGTGGAGCTGCATAAATTCAAGCCCACTGAGTGTCTGCCCCACTGGATCACAACATCTATACAAAATTATTAGGATTTGAAACATTTCACCTTTTTTCTCCTATTGAGAAGACTAGAGTATTAAGAAAAATCTAGTATTTTGATCATATTTGAGAGTGTACTTGGTTAAAAATCATCGATAAAAAAAGTATATATTCACTGAAAAATAGGTGCTTCTTTGCTTTTGATAAGCTAAACAAATCACCTGCCTTGAAAAATAAGTGGATGTTTATACCAGTATCAGGGTTAAAAAAGTTGCTAAAACAAGAACTTTTGGAAAGGCTAAAAAAATTACAGTTGCATCCAAAAAACGTATAATATAACCAAGCTTTAAAGAATCTTCATTTCCATAACAAAATCAGATCCCATCATGGCTGTAATTGTAACAGACAGAAGCAGGAAGGCTATTCCCAGACAAAAACAAATACTTCACAAACAGGCAACATTAGCCACCTTATGCCAAGACCCGTGCAGTAAACAATGAGCAGCCAACACTCCTCAGAAGTATTCCCACATCAGCCTTGGGGACCGTTTAGCATCTTTTCTCAACAGCAGTAAACTGACACAGGACTGAGCTCAGTACAGTGACATACATTCCCACCACCAGCTGGGAAAAAAAAAAAAAAAAAAATCACCAGCCCTCTAAGTTCTGAGCATGCAAGGCTGGTGGCATCAGAAACGGGTAACATTGCTCACTAGAGGGCAGCAGGAAACAAACCAATAAAAATGCACTAATTCCCAAAAAAGGGGCCATGACCTTCATCAAGGCCAAGGCAGTTATGCACAGGTCATCTGCCTTAAAAAAACCCAATTAATTCTGACGGTGTTTGGGATCACAGTTCAAACTGAAGTGGGTTTGCAAGTGGGAGAGCGTGTTAACTTCCTGCAGTCAAAGGAGACTCTTTGTAACAGCACAAAGCACCTTTGCACAGCACCCTCCACCTCCTCATCAAGCCAAAAAGTAAAATATTCTTAGGGTGATCTGTATCTTTTTGGTAAAGGGAGACTCTCAGAAGTTTCTGTACCTAACCATGGCAGCCTGGAGTGCAGGTACAAGTCCTTTTTAGCTCAGCTTTGGCTCAGCCTGACAGTGATTTAAAATATCACATGTGTTTTGGATTTACAAAGTTACATAGACCTCTTAAATGAAACTACACATAAAGGTCTTTAGCCTTCAGGTTGTCTTCAGCATGGCCAGACAAAAAGCCATTTTGGAAATTTCGCAACTTTTGGTAGCAGTGGTAGCTCAGACAGACAAGCTATAATTTTGATACCAAGTAATGAATTAATACACTGAGTTCTGGACTGAACTGCATCTCCAAGCACCCACCAAGTGCCAGCCCTGAAAGGCTGCTGCTGACAAGTACAGCCTGCTCCTTTCTTTTTCAGCTTCTATGTCAGCACCTGTGCACAACTCCCATACAGAAAAAGCACAAACCATGCCAGACGTCTTCAGTAAACACGACACACTCCTGAAAAAGATTATGCAACTCCTGACAGGCAAGTGGACACAGTGAACAGGAGAAAGCATTTAAGGACAAGTTAGAACACATGCACCAACATTAGTATGACTCCTCAATTGCTATTAAAAGACATAGCAACCCACAGCAAAACTAGGCGTGTAACTTTACTGGGTATATGTAGCAATTTTTTCAGAGGAATCCAAATTGCCTATAGAACTGAAGGCTGTGTTAACAGGTTGGAAATCTCTATTTTGTTTAACTCACATACTTGGTTGACTGAAAACCCAGAAAGCAACCAGAACAGTCCAAAAATCATGATGGCTTTTATTTTTAAACTGGGATAATCTTGTGATCAGGTGTCCTCTTGATTCCAGCGGCAATTTCAGCAGCAGTGCTGTGGCCCAGACTCACTGATTTACCTGGTGCCAGTGAGTCTCCAGGGAAATGGTTCTGCTCCATTTCCCCCAATCTCTCATGACTTGTTCCAAACATACTGTTTTTGAATGAAGCCTACAAAACCCACGACTGATCAAAAAGAACCTACAGCCTGGCTCCCCACAAGGGAAAAGTGATTAATACTAACACTACTTTTTCCAGAAACCACCATTCTGGAAAGACTGTAACCCCATCTGAAAAACAGGACACGTTGCAGACTGCTGTATCTTGCCATACACCTGTGTTGCTGCCAGAAAGAGCAGCTGTCCCTGTCTCATCCACACAAATATTCACATGGCTGCCCAGCAAGCTGGGCCAATTCCCTGAGGTGACTCCTCATGTGGCCACCTGATCAGCAGTGCTAAGGATGGAGCAGGACTAAGAAGCATGGTCAGGGGTAGCCTGCGTTAGAGAGGTCAGGGCAGTCCATGGAAAATAAACAAAGGCAAGCCTAGGCTCAAACCTGAAGCAAACTGCAGGAACAGAAGTAGTGCTTTTGGAGAGGCAACTAAAGGTTGAACACCTCTACCCTCCCAAACTGGCTTTTATTATTTATTTTTTTAAATAAGCTAGCCAGCTTTTAGATACACACAGGCCTCTCCAATCACACAGTGAACTCTGTCTTCCCTCACCACCCCATCTCTCCAGCATCATCCTTCCTCTCCTACTGTCATCTTTCCTCTACTTTCTCTATTCCTGTGACACTACATTTTCCGTGCACCTTCCTCTTCCGCTGGGTGACCCTGTCTACCCATCCATTCTCCTCAGGACACAGCTTTTAAACTACTTTTCATTCCAATGAAAAAGCGATTAAGGGAGAAGCTAGGGGACAAAGAGACACCCATTCCCCCCAAGATCGATAGCCCCAGGGAACAGCCACGTAAGCAGATAGGGCTGACCTCTGCCCATGCTTCAAACAGGCAGTCTTCCAAGCAGGGTGCCACAGCTGAGCTTTCAAACGCTGCCCCCAAGCTTGGTTGAATCACTCCAGGGCTATGCTGGCAAACTCATCTCTGTCAGACCACGGAGCAAAGGCAAAGCCCAGGACCCTGCCTGCACCAATCTGTAGAGCACATCTATAGTCTATTCTCTAACCCTTTTCTAGGCTGCAATTTTTCCAGGCAAAGACTGTGTTTCCACTGTCCCTGGTATGCTCCGGTTCAGTGCCGTACAAGAAAAAGGAACATTGCCAGTGACTTACTTCACTGGAAACAACCTTTATTAGCTGCCTTTCAAACATTAATCCAAATAATTAAGGCTTCCACACACACACCCCCAAGTGCTGCCAAGTAAGAACTTTTGCTGGCAACTTTTCTTAATACAGAGGAAGTAGTAAGGTGTTGCTGCAGCATTGTGCAACTGAATGATGCAGATTAAAAACACTACAAAATTAATTATTTTTATTGTTTTCCAGTATGGGGTAAAAAAAAAAAAAAGCAGCATACTGAAAGGTCCACTGATCCAATTTAATTTTCTCAGTCTATCACCATGTAAACACTTGAATTCACTATAACATAAAAGTATGCGTGTTTGTTGCAAGAGCAGAACCCTCACTCCCACACAAATTGTAAAACCACTCATTTATACATAACTTAGACATTTAGTAGTATTCCCACAGGACTACTGTTTTCTTGCCTAGGGATGCCTGCTTTCAGAAGGCCCTGTTTTCATGGCTAATGGGTACTATCTTCTGCTATTACAAGTGATAGAGCCTCTTTAGGCTAATAAGACCTATTACTAGTGACTCAGACACTAGGAATACCTCCATATACATTTCCGACTCCTGAGGCTCAGACAGCATGGTATTTTAGTTAGTCTCAGTCCAGTTCATGTGACAGATGTCAGAAAACACAGCCTGTCCTGTCAGTCTGCTTCTTTCCTAAGGAAGCTGTCACATTCCCAGAGACCTAACAGCCTTTTGGAAATGCTTTTGAATCACTAAGGAAGATCCTCACCCCTAACAAAAATCTTTCAAGTTTGATGAGAAGACTCATCACCATCCTGCCCAAGCCCAAGGATGCAATCTTCTGCTCATACTGTTGGGTGCAAGCTATAGCCACCCCTGCTCTCCTAATTTATTTTGTGTCACAGCAGCAGTTTACAATGTCTCATGAGAAAACAAACAAGCCAAGGAGCTTCCTTTCCCAAGACATGTTTGACAGAACTTGCTTGTCCAAGAACATCTGACACAGGCAGACTGTTTTTAAAACCATCCTCCTGCCCCTTCTGCCACGCTGACCAAACTCAATGGCTTAGAAAGCTGAAGTTGCATCAAAAAAGAGAGTTTAAGTGAGTATGTGTATTGGCTTGATGCTGTTATAAGGACAAAGGAACCGAGATGTTCAGAGCATACTTGGTTATTTCACTCCTAGGAGCACAGGGTAAGGAACCATTTTACAGCATGCATCCCACAGTTACTGCCAAGTGGTTTCAGTTGCGATGAAGGAGAAGGTTCATAGGCCTCATCTGCCCTCCTTAGCACACCTGGAATCTTTGCTGACACCAGGGGGTGTTGGAGACAGCAAGGAGGCAGGACCTGGCCTCTCAGCATACCTTGGTACTGAGCTTCAGCTACAGACTCCACACATGCACCCTGAACGACTTGCCCAATGCTGTCATTTGGGTTTACAGCTGCCTATCTTCATTTCCACATATGTCACTGCCGCTACGTCTCAGACCAGTCTTAGGACTGCTGAGTAGTCATGCAGTTTTTCTGTGCATCCCATTCATCAGAGCAATCAAGTCCAGTTGCCCTGAGCCACACTAAATGATGTTTGAGCAACTAAGCTGCCCTAGACACACTGCAGGAACCGCCTCACAGCTCCCAGAATTTCTTCATACCTGCAACATAGGGCTTGTGAAATCTGCATAGACAAATGCCTTCCAGCCCATCTCACTGTTGAGGAACATCCCCGTCCTCCTCTCACACAACAGCGGAAAAGGCTTGCTCAGGACATTCCTCATAGTGGTCATCACCACTCTTATGCACAAAAAATAAAGCAAAATCTCAAACCAGATACACTACTCCTCTAATGCAATGCGGATCATGGAATGTGATGTGTCGTCGTTTAAAGTAGAGGTTACAGTAGAAGATTTGCATCATTAATAACGTAAGACACGTGAATTCCTGGTCTGCATAGGAAACACAAAGCAAGGATTGGTATCTACTGTTTGCAGATTTCATAGGAGTTCTGGATGTCCCACAATTAGAGGTGAAGACAACTGCACAGGGAAGTAGTCAACATCAACAGAGCTAGACTAGTTGGTAGATCCCGCTGCTTACCTGTTTAGCATGCAAAATAGTGGAATTCCCACTGAAAAAAATCACCCGTCAAATTCCAACCTAACTTCTTGGAACTAGGCCAAAGTAAACCACCCAGTGCCAGAGGAAGAAGAGGTGCCAAACTCTACTTTTATACTACTTAAGACTCCAAAGCAACCAGAAACGTCATCAGTGATGTTTCACCTGCTCAGGTGCCTTGACAAACCGTCTCCACATATTATTTGCTGATCAGATTTTATTTTCCCTCCACAATATGAAATATAATTACTACAACCTTCAGCCCAGCCAGTATGAATATATGGCAAGAAGTGTCACTGGGCCAGTGCATTTCACTTTCACATTTCCTGCCATATATTTATACTGACTGGGCTGAGGAGTGCAGGAATCAGAATATCTATTGATATAGATCTATTGATCAGCTATCACTTGATCTTCTCAGATACACCACTACTCCTAAGAATCTGGAGTCGTGGCTGACCTAAAATGCTACTTCTGCAGGAATCAGTCTTCCTTCAAGAGAGGAAACTGCTGTCTCCCAAGAGCTGAACTGAAGCAGTTCTCATCACACTTATTAGCACAAGCAAACATCCACTGTCATAATTTTAAAGTAACGGGCTACAGAGGCCACATCCTGAGCTCATGACTGGAAGATACATGATGAGCACATGAAGAACATAAGGAGAAGTTTAAAAACATTTCTTACTGACTATGGTAATTTGAGACAGTATTTCCTACTGATGTCTGGAGGACTGCTCTGTGGGTTAGTTCAAGTAACTCTCTTCCTCTGAGAACTAACTAAACATGAAGAAACAGTGCTGTCAAAACATTAGCACCTGATAGTATCCTCTGAACTCCTCTCCTGTGTCTCATCAACTCACAGTTCACATTTTATCTGTCAAGCTGGAACAGACTGTAGTTCTGGTAGTTCTGTGTTTTAAGACAAGGCAGATATGCACCAGCATCAGACTGCAGTTACTCAGTCAAATGACACACTGCCTAAATAGATAATGCACTGGCTAAAGAAAGAGCATGTGGAGAGGCAGAAGCTGTTACCTGTGGATGGAGAGGGAAAAGTATCCACAGAATGAAAAAGCTCCTCGCTGTTTTCAGAGCTGTGTGGAGGCAGAAAGTGCTCTGCTAGGTCACAAACAGACGGTAGGTCCAATATGCTGCTCTCCTCTGAGTGATGACTTGGTGATGTCTCTTTTCCTTCCATAGTCCCACTGCAGAGACACAAATGCGACTGAGCTGGGTTTTTAGAGCATGAAAATCTCAGCAGGAGTCAACACCAATGATCGGGCATTTTAGCACTGCTTTATGAGCTGAGAGAAGCTGTTCTACCATATTCCTACTTCACTTAAGAAAATAAGAGCAAATTTAAAGATGCAAAGGAAGAACAACAGCAAAACCCATAGACAACAGCCCTCAGCCCTAACTAGGATAACCAGGAGGCCACAACAAATCTGGCTTTTCTAGAGGCTTCCCAGAAGTACAGATTCAGGCCCTAAAACCAGAAAGCTCTGGAGACTATTCCCTTCAGGGTATCTTATGTGTGCAATTTAAAAGGAAACATGTTCTAGAGGGTCCCTTTCCACTGATGCTTCTAGAAGTCACAAGTTAAACTCATCCCTCCTAGCTCAGTTCATGAAGTTCATCATGCTCACTAGCAGAAAGAAAGAGCATCTTAAAACTTGGTAGTCTCAATCTCACAGGGATGGCAAGGATTTCCTGGTGTGGAGACACTAGGGCAGCTGTGTTGTATACCCTGTGAACAGCACTTTGGAAAGCTGTGGTTGAAGCATCCCCACATCCCAACACCCTTCTCTTGAGCTTTCTCAACCAGTCCACCACTACAGAGGGCAGGAACACATAGCTGGGTGGAGAGCAGGACAGGGCGGGTACCACCCAGCTCTGCATCAAGGGCCACACTGGACGGGCAACTCTTTTGGAGAGGATGAAACTAAAGTGTTCCAGTCCAGCAGCTCCAAGCACAGCCACACAAGTGTCTGGGGCAGGAGAGGAGTGAAAGGCAAAAACTTGGTGGGGCACGAGGTCACAGAATGACAGAGAGTGCAAGCACGAATCCTTGGGCTGAGGCATGATTAGCACTGACTCGTTAAGAGAGGCTCTCAAGGAAAGACATCTGCAAGGAAAGATGCAGAAGAGCCCCAAACACCCTCAGTTTTCACCCGATACCTCAGCCACTAGCCTTTGGCCACCCTGTATAACTCCCTGTAAGGCAGCTGAGACTCTCCACGAACAGTAAAGGCTCTGAGCAGAGCACTGCTGTACTCCAGCTCATGCCTCTAGCAATACCAAATAGAAGAGGAATTGACCCAGTATCCTGGTTTGAGCTGGAATAGTTAATTTTTTTTCTAGTAGCTGGTATAGTGTTATGTCTTGGGATTCAGTATGAGAAGAATGTTGATAACACACTGATGTTTCCAGTTGTTGCTAAGTAGTGTGTATACTAGGTCAAGGATTTTTCAGCTTCTCATGCCCAGCCAGCAAGAAGGCTGGAGGGGCACAAGAAGTTGGGAGGGGACACAGCCAGGGCAGCTGACCTAAACTGGCCCAAGGGCTATTCCATACCATGTGACATCATGCCCAGTATATAAACTGGGGGGGAGCTGGCCTGGGGGGATCACTGCTCAGGAACTAACTGGGCATCGGTCAGTGAGTGGTGAGCAATTGCATTGTGCATCACTTGTTTTGTATATTCCAATCCTTTTATTATTATTGCCATTTTATTATTGTTATTATTATCATTTTTTTTTTCCTTTCTGTTCTGTTGAACTGTTCTTATCTCAACCCACAAGTTTTACCTTTTTCCTTCCGATTCTCTCCCCCATCCCACTGTGGGTGGGGGGAGTGAGTGAGCAGCTGTTTGGTGCTTAGTTGTTGGCTGGGGTTAAACCACGACACTCAGTCCTTACTGCAAGGACGTATGCCAGAAGGACTTTCAGGCAGGAGCTTCACTTAAACACCCACTGGGCACTGATGATGAGATTGAGTGTGGTAAATGTGAGCTGACATCGTGGTTTTTCACCTTACTCAAGTAACTGATTAAGCTTTTCATGGAAAAAACATGGACAGAACAAGACTGCTTCTTGTGAAATGTGAATTTAGTTCCCAGCTCTTCCAGAGACTCCAGGGGATTTTGTGCAAGTTTGTTCCTTCATCTGTTTTGTCTACTTATATGCAATAAAAAAAAGCAGATTGTGGCTACCTGTGCTGCCCCCTCAACCAGCTGTATCCTTCTGCTATTTTGGTAAAGAGTTATCACTCTCTACAGTGAGCGACAGAAGAACCAGGTCCAGTGGTCAGGCAATGGCTTGGGACCCTGCAGGCTCACATTTATTTCCTCTTCTATAAAACTAAGAAGGCAACACACTCTTACCTCAGGGGTACTGTCAGTGAGGAATGTTACAGCCACAGGGGCCAAAGAAATCCCTAGAAGGGATTAGTACTGAAAAATGAAGTAAATACGCCCATGCAGATTTTTTAAAAAACACACACCATTCCTTAGGTGCTTCTATGTTGAGTAAACTTGTAGCTAAGATTCACCTCTGACCTTTGCAGAATGCTGACTAACTCGCTAATGAACAAAGTGGAGATGTTGGCTGTGATACAGGAGGAGACCAGCTGCCTTGCCTTGGAGGGACAGGCAAGGTCAGAGCATTCACAGAAAGTTTCCAGGAAAAATACGAGTGGAATACTGAAAACAAAACAAAGTATACAACCCTCTGCTGCCCAACAGTCACTTCAGAGAGAAGTTTCTCCTCCATTGCTCTTCATGTCCCGAAACACAGATGATCTCTGTGTAAGGAACACAGAGAAGGAGAAGCTTTCCTCAAATACTGTCTTCATGATTTGTGCTGCTTTTTAAGTATATGAATATTTTAAAAGAACAAAACTGCCTATTTCAGTCCTTGGTTTGGGAAAAAAAAAACAAACCAACCCACACCAAAAACCCAACCAATGCTATCCCTCCAAGGGCAAGTGGGAGATTATAACAAGAGGAGCTGCTGCTGTGGTAAGGCTGTCATTAATACGGGCTGCTGTGATCCTGGCTGCCTCTGCCTGCTGCCTGTGCCGGCCTCCTTCCTCGTACTGCCACAACAGGGCTAACAACATATGCAGCCAGGTGAGGATCAGGTTCAGATAAAACAAATCACCTTTTTTAAAAAACAAACAAACAAAAAAACCGTTTCCCTTGGATCAGCTCCCTCTAGTCCTAACTCAAGTATACAGCAGTCCTACTCCCAAAACTGATGGTGAGACTCGTTTCTGAGGATAAGCAAGACCTCAGCTCAGCCCTGTGCCTTCAGGCACATGAAAGAGACACAATATTATGCCTGTGCCATACCTGGGAACAGCACTGATGCGGAAGCAGTCCGCTTGGACAGAGTCTGGGAGCAAACAGTCTGTTACTGCTTCAGGATCCCCTCCTCCTTCCTTTGTGGTTTGTCAATCCCAGCTTCCTGGAATGAAACAAACAGGTCAGTTACATGCTTTGCATCAGCTGATCGGGCTGACAGACAGTGTGACCTTTCAAAGCACATATGCCAGCTGATGTCAACAGTCAGTCATCACATAATACCACTGCTTATTGGGTCTGGCACAGAGAAAAGTTTTTTCTAGAAATCAGTAACAGCACATCTAGTAATGCCCTTGAATCTTTTGACAGCAATGGAGACCTCCTGGAAAGGGGTTGGTACACTCTAGATATAAAGCCAAGATTTTCTTTACAAGAAGCTGCCAGATTGGCTGCTTATTCAAAACCCGTAAAGCAGAGAAGTGAATTACAGCTGCCATCCTTTCCTCCCTCTTGCGGAGGAGCAGGTATTTCTCCAACAGGTTTATCTAGCGGTGCTTTGACGCCAACACTGATAGCCTGTGCTGCGTCAAACCTCAACCAGGAAATGTGTTTTAAGACAGCTACATAACTCAGTGTGTGGAGCAAGCCACAGGCCCACGAAACCCAAATCCTGTTTCCCACCCTCTACTACCACCTCATTATTTTCCATGAGCAACCAGGACAAACATACTTGCAGGGAAAAACTGCATTTTCCTCCAGGCCACCCTTGAACTGCTGGCGCTGCGCTGCAACCAGGAATTTCGCAAATGCATGCTGCCCTGCTCAACTGGTTCTGGAAGGTGCAGGGGAGGGGGTTCTTCTCCTCTCAGCCTTGTTTCTTGCCCCCTTTCCTGCAGGCAGAGACGTGTTATTTCAATAACGGCTCCCTTGGCACCGAAGGGAAACAAGAGCAACATAGAGCAGTCCCCCCCAAAAGCCAGAGCCTTGCCATGGCTGCTGCCTCTGCCCCCCCGCCGCTTTCTGAGGAGAAAAGCAGGCTGCAGCACCCCACGGAGAGCAAAACATTAGGGGAAAGCCAAAAGTATGCCCGGGCTGCCCCGGGCCGGGCCGTACCCCCAAGCCCCCCCTCAGGCCCTCCTCCCCGCTGCTGAACTGGAGATGACGGGCCCGGGCAGGGCCCTCCCGCTCCGACGCCGCCGGCCGCCATGTCGACAACGGGCGAGGTGAAGCGGGGAGAGCCATCTTGGCTGCGGGCAGGCGCGGCCGGACGGGCCGCGGGCACGGCGCTGCGGAGTGGGGTTGGGGGGACGGCGAAGCCCACGCTGACACGGACCCGGGCGGCAACGGCAGACGAGGCCCATCGGAGCCGGCGAGAGCGTCTGCGCGGGCGGCGGGTCCGCCCCTGGGGGCGGCTGGACCGGGCCCCCCCGCGGGGCTGCGGGCGGGCTTTGTGCGGGGAGAAATATGGCGGGGGGAGGGGAATATCAAAGCTCTTTTCGGTCAGGTTTTCCTCAAGGCACATTTAACTTGGTTTTAATTCTGTGAATTCAGAGGGGAGAGGTTTTGTTGCCCCCACCCCTCACCTGGGCGAGGCGAGGCAGCAGTGGGGCGGCCTGCGGCACCACCCTGTGCCTGCACACGGGTTTTGTCTTGGCCCCCTCAGGACTTGGTCGTTTTCCACCGCCACTGTATGAGCCCCGACCCAAGGCACAGCCCTGAAAAGACATCCTGAGACACTGCCACCGGCGGAGGTCAGGGAGCACCCCCTTTTATTGTCTGGGAAGGCAGGCAGGGAGGAATGCTGCTGGCCTGCCTGCCGGGGAGAAGTGCTGCCAGGGGAGAGCTGGCTATACTTCTTGGCACACGTGCCACCAGGGAGACTGGGAAGGAGCTGGTATTTTTTTCCAAGAGCCTTTGGACTGCGAAGTTACTGGTGGTAAACTGATGTGTTTAGAAGGAAGTCGTTAAAAGGGAGAAAATAAATTCAAAGTCTTGTGGCTGCCAAGAGGGCTTTGTTTTTCTCCCAGGTGAGCTGGCTCAAGCAGGGGAAGGTTCCCACAGGGAGAGCCTTTGAGTCTGCTTTTCAGGCACAGCAGCTGTGACTCTGCCTTGCACTTACAGCCTCCCTCGAGCCAGGCCTAGGCTTTTGGGATCACCACACAAGTAGAGATGCAAACCTAGCCACCTCCTGGGCTGTAACTAAACTGAGACACTGCTCTAGTGCCAGGCTACCACTTGCCATTCACTGTCTGTCCCCAAGAACTACCCATCCCTCGGGGCTGGAGCTGAGCTGGGGAATGCAAAACATCAGTGGACCTGCTTTATTTAGCTATGGAAGCACATGCAATATTACAGCATCCAGAAATCGGACATCTCTGTGATTTTACCCCACTGGATCATCCCAAGTCTCTGCCATTAGAAAAACTCTGGCAGTGGGGAACACCGCTGGTAGGTACTGGTGGCTCCTGGAAAAGCAAGGAGCTCCAGCAATCAGAACTGACAAGGAAGCCATAGTGCTTATTAACAAACATCTCCAGCTTACCAGTTTCCATTTGTCATGTTAGGTGGGCAACCAATCTTTGAACTTACTTTCATTTCCCTCCTCTCCCTGACCAGAAGGGAGAGGTCCTGTGCCTTCCTGACAGAGCAGTGCACTCCCCTGGTCCTCCTGCCGTTGTAATCTACACTCTTTACCTTTATTCCTTATGGACTGCATTATCAGCAAAAAGATTACATTTGCGTACAGTATTTAGGGCAAGTCTGTAAGTGCGTACTATGCTCCTTTTTTTTATCAGTGTGTTAATGTTAGCACATAATAAAACTACACCAGCAGCCATGTCTGAAGTTGGTTAAAGCGGAAGGTACACGAAAACCAGGAAACACAGAATTAAACCCCACATTTGACATTTACCAAAGGTCAAACTACTGAGAGTTACACATGGAGAAAAGGAAATACATTTTCTGACTACTGCAGCTCTGTTGCAATGCGAGTTTTCGGAGTGTTGACAGTCTCAGGGCCAGAGTCTTAAGCTGTATGGTTTCATGTCATTGAAGCTAATATGTATCTGCCGACTTACCATTTTAAAAACTTAATGCATAACATGAAGAAAACAAGTCTGTCGTCATAAACAGCAGAACTAGCAAGTTTATGTCTTTTCAGTCCTTTCCCACTGTCACACCACAAGGGAGCTACTCTGTCTACTCACTTCCTTCTTTCACAATAGCTAGAAGTGAATTTAGTACAATGAAAACAGAGTAACAGCTGAATAGCTTCTATTCAGCAGGAAGTGCCCAGGGCAGAAGGGATGATAAGGAGACACAAACAAGGTTGATTTTCTCACTGTTGAATTATACAAAGATTGTTCTGTTGTTTAATAGAAATGATTAAACCAAACTTTGTAGTTTGCATACTTAAGTGTTTTGAGTTCACTTCCTCACAATGAACTAGCCCCTTCTTCTCAAAACTGAAAGCAAGAAAGAATATCAGTATATTTAAATGTATTATTTGCATGCGTTTTACTTCCCAGTTCTAGAGACTGTTACTAAAACGGATGGAGAATCAGGCTGTACTGGATTCCCATTCTGAAGTTTCCCCAAGCTCTGCAGACAGTGCTTTACTGGCCTCTGCTCTGCAAAAGCCTCTTGCAGTTACCCAGGAATGAGTGTTTTTAGGCTTCAGGCAAGCCAATATGAGAAACAGCTCTTCGAACCCATGAAATGAGAAACTGCAACTTGGCAACTCATTTCCACTCCTTCCAGACTAGTGAGGTTTGCTGGTGGTACTCCAAATAGCAAAAGGCAGAGGAAGGCTGGAAGAAAAGCTCTTTTCCACCACCCCACCACCCCATAAAAGGTAAGACACCTGGCATTCTCAAGTAACTTTTTGCATGATCATCATCCCTTCACCTATAGCTGTGTCCTTTGTGTGCACACCATAATACAGGATGGAAAGTGCAGCTCAGCTGCAGAGACAAAAGATATAAAAGCTTCATTATGACAGCAGACACACAAGGAGCATCTCCAAGCTCCCTGGTCTAGGTGTATTATCCATCCTGATTCCTACCAAGGCCAGACCTGGGTTAGCATACTTGGGGGAATATACTTGCTTACCTGGAAAAAGAACCCAAATCGTACCTGTGCAACTGCCCCCCCAAAAGGGTTTGGTTGCCCTAAAACTCATTGATTTATATGTTAGCTGTTCGGATAAAGGGTATTACTAGTCCCCCCACATTTGCCGCAGTTAAGTTTCCAGGACCACATAAAAACACATTGTGTGTTTCATGTTTTGCCACATCAAAGGCAGTCATTCAAACCAGCAAACCTCCTTCTAAAGGGTCAGTTCCACTTAAACTGAAGTAACCCTCCTTGTCATTACTATCTCCAACCAGTGATACCTGCAGGGCTAATGCCTTGCAGAGTTTGGACTGAACTATCACAGAGCACTTACTGCTGATTCAGGTTCCTGGTTAACACTAAGGTCAATGTATAAGCTATCTTACTTGTCCTTCTCATGCATAGTCAAGTAGGCATCTGCCAAGTTACCCCAACCCCATAAAATGTACTCTGGTAACTGTAGTTCTCTTCCAGATAGGTTAAGGTTACGAACAGCAAGCAGTTGTCTACATTACAAAAAGCGGGTCAGCCAGGCATCTGAAAAATTCTTGGCCTTCTCTTCCCTGGCTGTAAGACAAGTAATGCTTTTTGCTTCCTCCTTCAGTAACTAGGAGTTTAAGCCTTTTGCTGGCTGCAGTCAACACCCTAAAATACATGAGGTTTCAAAGACCAAATGTTATTTCTGCTGTACCACATAGCAGTAAATTGACTTCTGTTTTTTTTCCCCTCCTGTGAATCTGTTGCAGTGGGTCTGCCAGCAGTATCTGACTTTTTAAGGTGCCACTTCTAAACTCAACGTGAAATCATGGTAGGCAGTTCATGTATTAATATGTCTTGGAATTTTGTGATTTCAGGAGAAACTCGCTCTCTCTTCAAAAAGTAGTTTTCTGTGGCAAAGGATTGAAAATGTGAATGTTGGGGATATTCCAGTACAAGCAGGAGCCAAATTTTTTTTTCTTACAATGCTGTACCAAATCCTGACTCTCTCCTTTGAGAGCCTTTGCTGGAATGGGCACAGAAGCATGGCTCCTACCTCTCTGATTGATACCACCTCTCTTCTTTTTTGGGCTACCCCCTTTGCATCTGCTGCTGCTTGAATCCACTTTGAAGGAAAGTTTTTTAGGATGCTAACACTATTATTCTTGTTCTGCTTAAGCTTTTAGCACAGTAGATGCAGATGTAGGGCTCTGTGGGGCCTCATGTCCTCCCTACAAAGAGCCCTTCTGCATCACCGTTCACTAACCATAAAACAAAAACATTATGTGATCAAGGATAGACATGAAGCACACTAACTTAGCTCTCATCTTGCACCTAAGCACAACTTGGGTCTGTCTTAACTAGCATTGTATTTCCTTCTTCCAGACTTCCCCTCTTGCAATGTATTTCTATTTAAGTCTCCACATCCATGTGCTTCACTTGCATTCCTGCTACCCACTGATTTTGTACATCCTAATTGCTCTGCCTGTGCCTGTGACACAGCTGCTGCCCAATGGCAATCCTGCACTTTGCAGCCATGATGAAGGAAGCACATAGAAATAGCAGAGATATTTGGAGTAACAGGACAGGTCTTATTGAGGCTCATCTCCCAGTCTCTCTTTGGGGCAAAATAACCCTTTAAGCATTGGTTTATCCTCTGCTGTTTATCCCCTTTCATTCTTATTTCTACCCTATGAACCGTCTCTTCAGCTTCTTAGTCACCGTACACACCAGCCAGCAACTGGACTCCTTTAATTCTGGCAGGGAGTGTGTGTCTGAGTTTCCAGTTCTTGTACTCCTGGGATCTGGATGGAAATTGTTACAGCTGGACCTACGTATGTCTATACACACATAAATATCCACCAAGGATTCGTCATGTTCTCATACTGCTGGGCCTTTAGGGAATTTCCAAAAGATGCTTCCAGCCTTGCTTGAAGTAAATAGTCCCAGGAGAACAGGAAATAAAGTCTGGCTTCTCGTCTGGATTTTCCAGCGCCTGATATAGTACCGAGGTCCAGCAAAAGTATCAACTGTAGTATTCATGCATTTCTCTCCACTAGAATTCCTCCAGTGCTAAAAGGGGGCTCCAGTCCTGCAAGTGGGGTTATGATGAATGAAGTGAAACTGAAGGCCAGAGAGCATGGAGTGCTGGAAGAAAATCACCTTCTGCTCACATACATTATCTGCTCCCCCAGCAGTTCTCTCCACTGTATTGCTTCATAGAGCTTCTAACTAGTTTTTGCAGTTGTCAGCATATCATTTGACCTTAACTGAGTTCTCATTCATAAGGCATAGGATTGACAGTGGCTTTGGTATTAATTTTACACATCAATTCTAGGAGAGCATTTTTATAACTTAAAATGGAGGCTCCATTCTGATCGCATTCAGTGTATCTTGATTTGAGACGACAGTCTTACTACCTGCCCCGTACATTATGGTGGGGTGGGTTGGGGCTTTGGGGGGGGGGGGGGAGGGTTGGAGTAGTTACACTTTTTCCCATAATTTCTTTTTATGAGGTTATGGCTGCTAAAATCTGGCCCTCTGCTAACGTCTGTTTAAGAAATATCCACTTCTAGTGCCTGCACACTGGCTGAGTCATAGCTAAAGGACTAAAGCCCACCAAAAGCCAGGTGTGTATCAGTGCCCCTACGTGAAATGCGCACTGTTGAGCTCTAACTCTCTCCAGAGATGTGCTGCTGATGGGAAAAAAAAAAAAAAAAAAAAAAAAAAAGCAGCTAGAAAATGCTCAGAGAGCTGTTGGCTTCCAGCTCTTCTCCAGTACTGCACCTGGGCGGGGCAGGGCTCTTTCCTAAGCTGTGAAATGCTCACAAAGTCCTGCTGGTTTCCCTGGGAGGCCTAGCAGTTATGCCAGGAGGAAAGGAAAGGCTTCTCTTTGCTGCTACCTTTTTGCTTTGGGCTATTCAGCAGTAAGAGAGTGGTTTGGGGCCTTCCTCTTCTAAGCTGTCAGTAGAGTAGAAGCGCAATGAAAATTGTCCCCCAGCCTGGAGATCAAGAGGGAAGCAAAGCTAAACCTGGCAGAGTGCTACATTAATGCATAAACTGATATTCCCCTCAGTCTGTGGCAGCCTTCAGCTTGCTTGTGAGTGTTCACATGAGCTACCCTGTTCCAGTGTCACCAACACCGAGAACATGCTATCATGCAATAAATCCACACGACCACCTCAGAAGGAACACCAAGCTATCACACTTACCTCCAGCTTCAACCCTCACAGCTCCAAAAGCCCCCACTACTACTGTAAGATTTAAGCCAACAATGTTTTTTGTTTAAAGAGATTGGAGTCTTGTTGCTGGCTTTAGGCTAGTATTTCTGATGTCCTTCTAGTTGCATTTATTCGTGGCCTCCGATTAGTATAGAGAGCCCATCCTGTCATACCTTTTGGAGCAGGAAGAGCCGTGCAGCTTCCAGGGCTGGCGCATACCCACTGCTGTTCAGCCTGCTTTTCCACTCCCAGTGCTGACACAGCTTGGGGGAAGGAACATGAAAGCTTTGGACTTGGGCTGATGCAGGAGAGCCCCACAAAGACCTCTGCCCTGCTGGAGCACGATTTCATATACCGTGTTCCTGAGTCAGCTGGAGATGTCCTTGAATTCCTTGGGTAAAAGCATCCGACTAAGACTGCCTTAGGCCGTGCATATGAACAGCTACAGAAGAGACCCTGCCCTCTGGCCTAAGGCTTATATATTGCCTAAAAGTAAAGATACATTACAGATAGAGCGCTGTTCTTTGTCCTTCGTCTCCAGACGTAAGCTCCTTAACTACTTCTCAGGAGAGATCCCTCCCTAATCTGTTATTTTTAGATTAGCTATTTTTAAGAGATTGCTTGATGCCTACTTACGTGGAGGTTTTTGATGCTCACATTTCTCAGTACTGAACCCTCTGTTTTATTTGCAGTTACATTGCACCAGTTTATATTCTACTGACTGGATCACTGACAGAATTTGGCCTAAGCAGGCATGGGAAGAGACCTCTAATTAAAAAAATCAAATTAATGAAAAAAAAAAAGAAAAATCAAAGCTGTAGTGGCTCAGTCACTGGCTTACATTATGCTGGGAACAGAGCTGATTTCCCAGGTGGAGACCTCTTTTCCAAGGGTGATGTGATCTGCAAGTCCTGGCCTCTCAGCACTTTTTGAACCAGGGTGCAGTAGATAGAATTTGGCACATACCTCAGGGCTACGTTACACTGACAGACAGGCAGATATTCCTCTTGTACTTTCAACTGTGACTTCAAACTTTCAACTTTTCCTCCTGAAAAGCAGGGGAGGGGGGAGCAGGGAGAACCCTTTGTTCCCCCACAAAGAATCCAAGTTTGCTGATGGAGTCTACCAACTGCAGTTGGACCAGCATCACTAGCTCCCAGTGCTAGCCACCTCCTCAACATCACACAAGCCACTCACGCTGACTTTCTGTCCTGTCCCCACTGCCAGTTTCCAATCACCCCCAACTCAGATGGATGGCCTTACAAGGCCCTGCAAGGGGCTCCCTGGCTCTGCACAGCCTTGCCTCTGCACGGGCACCTCTTCTGCACCCTGGCCAAGCTCATGCAGCAAAGGCTTGGATGAAGGGTGGCTAACTGCAGTGCTCTGCTCCTCAGCCTGGGGTATTTCTGCACCCCTTCTTTATACAAAAAAGGAAGCAGAAGTGTGCCCAGACATGGATACCATTGTGGTTTTAGTAAGGGATCACCTGATTGGGAATGAAGGAGTTTGTCACCCTTCATTCACCGCAGGAGGGCATCTCAAGTGCTCTGTAACATAGGCTTTCATGTTGTTTTGCTGAGGCTTTCCATTAGCTGTCACCAAGTCCCTGATCCCAAGACAGCAACAGGCCCAATGTTTATTAATGTGTTACCACTTTTTTTTTTTTCCAGTCTTGGAGGAAAAAATGTCAGAGCCATGAGGACAGCCTTAAACTTGAGACGCCTGAGCTGGCTGTGGCTCTCTGCTTTGACCAGGTCTTCAAAACCAAGGGAGGGCAGCTCCAGGACCTGGCAAGCCACAGCTCCTCTCCAATAATAAACAGAGGGTCTGGGGTGTTTGTGTTTAGAGGCATCAGAAACAGCTGGGAAGTAGGATATGTCTGTCTGCTATTCAGCTACCTGAGCAAAGCAAACCCCTGTGTATTCATGAAATACTGTCTTGGCTTGTTGTTACAAGCCCACAAAACCCTATCAGGCTGTTACTACCAATTTTTCCTCCAAATGGAGACAACCATGATGGATCCCAAGCATGATTCACAGAATTTTCAGATTCACAGAAATCTCCCTTCTAGGTGGGGAAGACAGCAACCTTCTGGCTTTTCTGCACCACAGTTCTGCCTGGACGTTACACAGAGACCAAACCATGCTGCCAGTCCCGTGGCTTTGCACTGCAAGGCTTTCGAACCCGAACCCAGAAGATCGAAGTCAAATGTTTCCAAGTCTCATGATGACTGGGCTGACAAGAAAAACTGAATTTTTGGAATGCAGACATTTTGGAGGAAAGTTTGCAGCTTTTCAAGTGGCTATTAGAGTAGATGAATTTCTATGTATAATTCATATATATATATTCAACCTGACAAAGGTAAGCTTAGGAGCTTTTTGCTAATCATCTCAAGGAAAAACAGCATACAGTAGGGCTTCTGATGCATGATCACAGCATCAGTGATGAATCTCTGTAAGAAAAACACTATTCCCCAACTACACGAAAGAGAAAACCAAAAAGGCTTGGTTATACCCCAGAAGCTCCAGCTAGTCCTGTTCTTCTGACCCAAATTACTCAGGGCTCAGCATCAGAGGGCAGGTGCTGCTCATTGCAATTTTTGCTGCAACTGTGAAAGATTCAAGCCAAGAGTTCATTCCAAATAGCAGCACCGGTATGGGCAAGCAAGCCAAGAGATCTGTAATGTATTTTTGAAGACCAACAAGGAACTAACCAGTAACTTAAGAGACCGAAGTAACTGCACTTAGGCCTCCAAAACACTGTTGAAGCTTGTATTTAAATTGAGCATACGGTTTTCATACTTCTAATGCAAAAAGCAAGGGCTGGAATGGTTTCTATACAGTATCCATTTTTACTTTTGTACGTGGTTTCTTCTTACTAGAGCTAACGTACCTTTCTTTCTTCATTTATCCTATGGTGGGAAGTACTTGTTTGCTTCTCCAGCTGGAGTTTTGATACACACACAGCAACTCAAGTCACTTGAAGCTGGGAGAAGTCAACCAGTTCCTACTTTGGCCACATAAAAGTCTGTGACTTTCTTTCCAGTGTCACAATGTTGTTCAGAAAGCAAGCCAGCCCCCTCAGCCTAGTGCATTAAGTGGTTGTACCTACTATGGCAAAACTGTCACAGCCAAACCATGCACGTCTGTACCTTAGAAGGGCCAAGCAGGTATTTTAACCTCCATTTGACCTTTTAAATCAGAAATTAGAGCAGTGGTATGTTTAACATTTTAGTGGGATCTGTCACAGAGTCTGAAAAACAGCTGCTCTCTGGAACAGCCATTCCACCTACCAGTACTGTATGGCCGTAAATCAGTCACTTTAGGTAGCCAGGACTGTTCACTTGGTAGGTACCACACGGGGACATGCAGCTAGGCACCAGAACTGGGTCTCCACAGAGCTATAATTTCCATGACTCACATTATTTAATAGCAACTCACCATCAGGGGAACCTGGAGTTACTAAATAACAGCAACTTCCCATAGACTGGAAAGAAATCTTGTCATTTTAGAGCACAGCATGTTTCATTTTACAGAATTTAAAACAGCTACGTGATTCTTGCAAGACCATTGCTCTGGCAATACATGCATCCTCCCTTCCTCCATCTTCCCCCTCCCTTCCAGTCCCCATCCACCCATTTTTGAGGAAGAGGATAGCATTGGCAAAGCAGGCTTTGTTTCCTTTACAATATCCTCATTATTCTTTTAGAAAATCCCTTCATTTCTTGGATAAATTAAGAAAATAATTAGATACTTAGGGTAACAAAAGTGCAAAACCATAGGAACCTGAGAAAGTCGGGGGGGTGGTGCGGGGAGAGAAATTTGATATAATGAAAGTACTGATGCAGATTTTTGGGTTTACATGAAAGGAATTCCACCTTCCACTTCCCTCATAAACATCATGTCTCATGATGCTTCCCTCCCACTCTTAAACTCTGCATTGGCATTTGCTTTGCAGTTCCCTGGCACTAATACAAGTTTCCATAGCAAAGGATGTTAAATGAGACTGTAATCACAAAGTCGAGGAACTACTGAGGACTGAAAGGCAACTAAACAGACATGAACCAGCACAAAAATGCAAAATATCCTTGGAATATCCCTGCTGGGAACTCCCTGTTAACATTGAGAGATGGTGGGAAAAATATTCCCTTCAGAAATCCTGCCCTAAGTAGAGCATCCAGAAGTCTGTGAACCACAGTTAAAAATGCCAGACTAGATCTGAAGTCCAAACTGTGACTGGATCAGAAGAGATGCTCTGTATCTACATAAATATCAAATCCATCTAAAATCTTGTAACAACTTACCATAATGGGATAAAACTTAAAAATCTATGAGACTTTCCCTGCAGAGCTTTAAGTGGAGCACTGAAACTATTGGACATCAGAGCTTGAGCTGGCATCGGCTGGCATGATTCATGGGCTTCAGTATAAAGAAGGCTTCAGAAACGAATGAAAGCTCTATTTACAACTCTTAATGACCCTTAAAAGGGCTTCTCTGTAAGAGACCCCCACCTATATTAGTAGGAGCACATCACTCAAAGCAAACTTTAACCCTAATGGCAGCAGAAAGAAGATATTCCTTCCACAGGAAGGTAACACAGTGATGTCTCCTTGAGTGCCCAAGTAGTTTTCAATCAAAACTGGCAAGGGGGAGAAAAAAAAAATTTACTTTTAAAATTTTTTAAACAAGTAGCAGGTCTAATGCTTCTTAGTGGGTGGGATCTCCCATCGCTGAGAGCTACTGTGAAGTTTATAAGGGTGTATATACATCCCCTCCATGTGTGTTGCAATACCAGGGCTGGTGCTAGTCTCTGTGCCATTCATGCTTAGCACAGAAAGGAAATCTGAGTCATAAGGAGTTAAGGTCTAAAGAGACCATGGGGATGGTCCCAGTGGGAAAGCCATCCCAGTTTTAAACAGGGGTAGTGGTAACAAGAGATGCTGGCAGAAGGCTGTACCCCCACATTTGTCTCCAGCAGCTCCAGCATCAGGTCCAAGCCCAGGATTACATGAAATTGCTGCATTCATGGCTGCATCTCAGCCCCCTCCATCATGGTCCCTGGGCTGTTGGGTGCCATTTCACAGCTGGCTGACACCAAAACCAGCAGCCTCACCTTGTTCCTTGCACTCACTGCAGTGTTCCCGAAGCCCCTTGGTTGAGCCAATTCAGTGTGCAGGACCACCAGCCCAACTTTTCTCCCCCCACAGCAGGAAATTTTTGTGCCAGCTAAACCATCTCACTGTGGAGCACTAGAGGTGGCACACAGGGTTAGAGGGGCTGTACAACCAGCTTTGGAGGAAGAAGCTGTTTGGCACTGGGGAACCATTTGATAACCTTCAGCATCTTGCAGGACCTCACCCTTCAATGCAGCAATGATGCCTCTAAACACTCGCCAGCCAAGTGCTCTTGCTGGGCCATTGCTGGTGAGCAACCCCCCAGGGGCTAAGGCCCTGCAGTCCTGCTTACACCCTGTAGTCCTGCTTGCACCCTGCATTTACCATGGCTCAGGATATCCATGCTACATGACCTGCAGGAAAGTGGATCATAAAGACTGCTGAAGGCAACAAAAACCCCCCAAACTAAACACCTTGGGTTCAACTGCAACAGCCAAATCTTTAAGAGATGGGCTGCTGAACCATCAGATGTAGGGCAAACCCTAGGGCAGGGAACAGAGCACAGCCAAATCTGCCTCTTCTGCCCTAAAATGGCCAGGACTGCATGCTGAAGCAGCACAGACAGGTTCAAACCAGGGCTATCTGTCCCTGGTGACAAGCAGTGATGCATGCTCCAGAAGATACACAGCTACATCAGGCCAAGAAGTGAGCAAAGGATGGACTTCCACAGTCCAAAAGCTGGTGCCAGCAAACCGCTTGCACTGAAGGCTGTGAATTGATCGCAATAGCTGCCCAAATTTGCCCTTCTTACCTGGGGTATGATCAGAGGGACAAAAATTCACCATGCAGAGATTGCTCCGTGTTCCTGTCATTTATAGCTACCTCTCAGCAGGAAAAACATTACCTCATTCAGGACAAGCATGGATACTAATCCATTAATTTGAGACTTCTAAGTGCTAATGGTACATTTAGGTGCCCCTGATCGAATGGAGTACAGACAATTTTTACATTAGCACTAATAACAGTTACCAATCCAGTTCCCTTGTGTAACTACAAGATGCAGGATTCATCCAAATTTTCCCCTTGAAAATACATTTTTGTGTTTTGTAAGCCTTTAAAATTACAGATAAGGTTCCATCTTCCCAAAACCAAGGACTAGCATATAACTGCCTCCCAGTAACACGTTGCTTCCTTAGTGCTCCAATTCCTTCCTCAAAGGCCTAGCACTCTTTAAATTAAGCTACAACATGCGCCCCCCACTTCCCCCCCCAAAGTAAAATGACATACTGTTTACATGGTCTCTCGCCCATTAAGCTTTTAGGTTGTACATGCTGTCTTATTTCAAATATGATTCAAGACAGTAATTTTACTTGCCTGCCAAGAAACTACTGACCACTGATTCATTATACTGAATGACAAAGAGACTAGCAATCCATAATGATATAACAGCTATTTTTTAAAACACATTTAAATACAATTTTTAGACAAAATTAAGCCCAGAATAGGCTCTAGATAACGTGCCACATACCTCCAGGGCTGGTATTCCATTTCTGGAGGTAATACAACTTCTGAATTATCGCAGTCATTAGCCTTGACCAGCTACAGAAGTTAGTATGTTACATGTCAGCATAAACTTTAAGCAGGTACACATGCATAGGTACTGGACAGACTTGGATAAGATATGGACAGGGAGGATAAGGATTGTATGATTCCTTTTAATCAAGACTTGGACTTTCACATTGATTTTTTACTAGCACAGAAAGTCAGGTTCACTAGACATGATGCTCTTCAGCTCCTTCTGCCCCCTGACTCCCATGACAGCATCAGAAGTGGGCAAATATCTTGTCTGTCTGCTCATAGCTCTAGTGCATCCCATGCTGCACTGCCCCGTGTCTAGAGAAAGGCCAGAGGGGTTGCTTGCTGGTGGAACAGCATGCAAGCTGCCTGGGAGCCAGCTAGTATCTGCTGCCATTTGGGTTCTTCCTCCCACTACATGGGCTCATCAGACTTGGCAGTCACAAACCCACAGGCTCCACCCTAGGTCTTCCCGCAGCACATGCCAACAGGCGAGATTGTCATCCTATGGGTATTTGGTTGGAAGGGACCTCTGGAAGTCTCTATTCCAACCTCCTGCTTAGAAGAGAATGATGGCCAGTGCTAAAGCAGGTCAGCTGCAGCTTTGTCTAGCAGATATTTGAACCCCCTCCAAGGATGGAGGTTCCCCCAACCCCTCTGGTGATCTGTCCCAGGGCTGCACACCTTCCCCATATGGATTTTTTTCCCAGCATCCAACCTGAACCTCCCAAGCCACAATTTGTGATCTTTGCTTCCTGTTACACCCTCTGCCACCACCAAGAAGAGTTTGGCTCTGTCATCTTTTCAACTGCCCTTCAAGAGGTTGGAGGCTACTATTACATTGTCCTTGAGCCTCCTGGTCATGCCAGGACTTTGTTGCTGGCACCAATGATGGGACATTCTTCACAAAGGAGGTCACCAACAACATCCTGCTGGATGCTTGTAAGCACTTGGCACCTTTCAGCTGGAGTTGCCAGTATTTGCAAACAAGCCACGTAGCATCCACGCAAGCGGGTGTCTGTAGACAGAGCCAAGCAATCATGTGCCTTGAGTCAGGGTGCCAAGGGCAAGATCCTCTGCCAGGAATCTCTTAGCAGCTGCCTATTCAGTTCCCCTGCATCTCTTATGGAGTGGAGGGGTGGGAGTATTTCTTTGATCTAAGAGGTTCATCAAGCATCACCATGTAAACAAAAAATACAGAAGCTGTAATAAAGACAAGAAGCATTACTGAAAGATGTCTCTTTCCAGGACCAGGTTAGCTCAGCCATATTCACAGAAATCTTGTGCAAGAACATGCCAAAGGAGACCGCTGTGCAGCCAAGCCCAAACAAGCATCATGGGGCAAAGGTCCAGTGTTCGGGAAGTACTTGTGGAAGAAGTGGAAAGAGCATTGCTCCCTATATGGGCGTGGACACCACCACTCAATACTCCCCAGTTTTAGTGACAGAGCTCATGGGGTGCCCTTCTCAAGACGGGAGGAGGAGTATGCAAAGTGTGCAGGCAGGAACCAGGAGGAGAGATGGGATGTGCAAGGTAGGACATCAGCAGCCCTATGGAGAAGAGGTCTCAGCAGCATGCTCACCTACCTGGCAGGTGAGAGGTGTCTTGTTCTGAAGGTGGTTGCCACCGCAAAATCGTCCTCAAAAATTGAATGTGCCCAACAAGACCATGTCTTGGTTTCCTTAGTGCAGACACAGCACCTCCTCTGAGGGCAGCCAACAGCTATCAGAACAACTAGTATTGCCTTTTAGACATGGCTGGGGCACGTTGACCTACGTGATTTCTAATTCTGCTTAGTGTGCACAGCCTCAAGTAGAAGGGATCAGCAGGGCCCTACAAAAGGCCAGGCCCTCTTCTCCTGTGCCTCCAGAGGCCAGGAAGAAGGAACTGATGGAAATGAAACATGCCCCAAGAGATGCAAGACAGGGGTCTTGCAGCACAGCAGAGCACAGGCTAGAAGCCCCTCATGCCAAGGCTACCACAGGCATACAGCACAGCTTTGGTCTTCAGCCACCCCTGGTGCAGAAGGGTGAAGGGGACCAGAAGCAGGCATCAATTCAGGAAGCATCTCAATTCAGGGAAGAAATGGAGGAAAACTAGATAAAATGGTAGAATATTCAATACCGCAAGGGGAAAGGGAACAGCAACAATATTTAAAATAAGAATAAAATAGATAACTAAAGGTGGGCAGCCTACCCTCCCTACCACCCTGGACTCGGCACCTAAGTCCTTCAGGCTCTTCTATGAAAGCCATTGGTCCCTTATTCAGGACAAAATCCCAGCAGCAAGAAGCTAAAGCCTCCCCCAAGCCCAAAGCTATTTACAAACACTGATCAACTCCTTAAGAGAGCTGAATGTGGCTCCCGCTGCTCTTGTAGGAACCTGCCTCCCCTACCTAAATCAGGTGCTAAAAGCAGGGCCACAATTCATTAACCCTTTCCAGCCGTGCTGTTCTTTGAACGCCAACTGGACAACATGCCTTATTTACATGTTCCTGGAGAAAAAGGAGAAAAGAGATATTTGGCGTATCCTCAACACAAAGGGGTTTTAATAGGGTTCTGAAAGGTCTAAACATATTCCTCACCTAGGACTGGGCTGCATTTTAGGGTGAAGTCAGAACCCAAGGCTGTGTAATTCCTGCCTCTCAGGAAGGAGTCACCTCAGGCTTCCAACAAAACATTAGGCTGTGATTTGCAAAGAAGTAATTTTATATGGTTTTTTGTGAAGTGACCTAGAAAAGGCTGTGAGGCTCCACTAGTAGAGTGTTTAAGCCACCGCTTATCTATGCAGTGACCTAAACAAGGATGTGATGCTTAGCTGCCAGATAGCATTTGCTTCAGTGATTTGCAGTGATTCAAGCAGAGCTGCTTGCCTGGTGAATCAACATTTCACAAAATTTGGGTACAGGATCTGACTCCCAACCACCTTGATGAAGCTGTTTATGAAAACGAAAAGATTCTTACAAGACTGTAGTTAACCTGATATGCTAATTTTAAAATTAGGTCTTTCTGTACCCTTCCAACTGCAATAATCCCAACTGCACTTTGCCAGCTGAGAGGAAGATGATGTAATGCTGAGGAATGGGCAAAGGATGGGATGGTTTGACTCTGCACTACTGTGGCCTTGGTAAAGTAATTTCATGTCCTTGTGCCTCAGACTCCTGCCTGTGAAATAGGAGTGAACTAACACCTCCTTTCTCCCACAGTGTGGTTTTTCTGCCTGTTCAGATGGCTAACTTTTCAAGACAGGGGCAGTGCCAAGCAAATGAAGAATAATAAGGCAATAATCAATGATGTCCTGCATTCATTGGCATCAGTTTGCAAAAGTGATTGCAGGTGGTTATAAATAGCTGTGGGCCCAAGACAAGAACCACAGAGGGCCCTGGTTTTCAGAGGTGAGGAGAAATCTTCTTTTATATGAAGAATTTACAGATGATCAGTAAGATAAATCATCTTTTATTTCCAAAACAAACAAAAAGATT
The DNA here is from genome assembly GCF_900496995.4 of Aquila chrysaetos chrysaetos. Lineage (NCBI taxonomy): Eukaryota > Metazoa > Chordata > Aves > Accipitriformes > Accipitridae > Aquila > Aquila chrysaetos. Next base: position 26,185,803 of record NC_044011.1, on the reverse strand, counting down.
AAATAAAATCCTCAAGTGTCTTATTTTCAGTAATGGGAAAATAAATCAAAGCAGAAGTTATTATTCTGAGACACATATGATTAAAACAGATCTGGGAAGAACAAAAGGAAGAAACCAAGAGATAGTTATAGTCTCATTAAAGACATAATGAGTTATCATCAGGATGCTTCTGTAAACCCAGCACATTTTCCACGAGGTGCAAAATACTGTCCCCCAGGAGTACAGCTCTTACAAGTAACACTGAGCAAAGGTATTGAGCTCTGCTCCCATGTGCTGGACACTGGCTTGGTCCCACTACTTGGTTCAGCCAGACTGGTGCTACTCAGATGTGCCTCCTGGCTAAGCAGTGCCCTGAGCTGAGCTCAGCCATAAACCAGGTGCTTGGTTTGAGCAAGAAGGGCTTTTCCCTCTTCTAACTCAGGTGTGTTCATGAAGAAGGAACTATGTTTGCCTTGGAAATTACTTCCTTATTTCTTGTGTGTTCACTAATTTCTTCTAGGTTGCTAATTTAAGTTCTGTGGATCACATGGGAGGACTCATTATATGACCGGTAATATGGATGCTAAAAAATCTGTAACTGGTTGATTTCAACTTCCCCCCCAATTTCCACTTAAGCAACACTTTAAACTAGGTCAGAGTATTAATTAACTTTTCTATGAAATCTCTCCTCAGCCCATCCCGCCTCCCATTGGCTAGTTAATTAAAATCAGCACCAATATTAGGCTGCTACTTTGCAGCAACAAAAAAAAAATTGCTAATAATTATCCTTTGGGGGAATAAATTAATTATAGGTTACTATGTCTTAATGCTCAGCTGCTCTCCTGTAGCTAGAAGCCAGAATCCTCTCTGTCCTGCTTGGGTTTCCTGAAGGTAACTGGGTCACAGGAACACATGCCTTGGCTTCACCCTTTGCTGTACTTCAGCTTGACAAATCTTTGTTGAAGATAATCTCCTTAAAACAGAGGCTAGTTTTTTCCAGCTTTCTTGTTGGAAACTGGCTCCCTGAGCACTTACAAGGACATAGCTGACCTTGGAAAAGTTTGACTTCATGCTTGCAATGAGCTGGGCTTTGCATTCATGGAGCAGTAGGGGAGATTCATCTATCATTCCTTGAAATGCCAACAGTGTAGGCTCCTGGATCCAAGTAGGCTGAGCAGATTTTCAGTCATTGGAGGGCAACAAGCATGTCTGACTTGCTGCTTATTACATCCTAAGGGAAACACCTAAACAATTCAGAATAACCCTGTTTGAGAAATCTTTTCTCCTCCCTTGATGAGGAGGGGAGGATAAAGGAGATGCTTGGCTGTAGATGGATTTTATGTGCAGTGGAATAAGCCCTACCCTTAAGAGCCCCCCTTTCTTCCTGGGTAAAATGATGTTTGTGCCCTGTGTTGTCCCTGGGAGAAGCATGGCAAGATCATTGCCTGCCTGAGGGTCCTTTTGCCTGTGAGGTGTAAAATATCTACATGGCTTCAGGAAACTGTAGCTGATATTATTGGTCAAGGAAACAGTCATGGCTTCCCTGAATACACAAAAAGACAATATTTATAATTAGTGGCTTGAACTGCACTGACCTGGGTCTGGCACCTCCAATTCTTTTCCTAAAGTTGGCCAGCCAAGCTGCCACTCCTCCCTTGCTCTGCAAGGATGAGAAGAAAATCAGCTGGCAGCTATTTCCTAGGGACAGAGAGACCATGCTTTTTGAAGTCACCCATCGTGACAAGAAAATCTATTTATAAATATAGCTGCCTTTGTTTTGTATGGTGGGAACACAAAAAAAGCTGTGGCTGAGATTATGTCTGTGGGCTTAAATTTGGCATCTGAACCCTTTCCACAGCTTTGAAAAAATCTAAGAAAATACAAGATCTTACCACAATTTTAGATGTTAACTGCCTGCAGCTGAACTCCAAAGATGTGTAGACAGACAACAAGAGCAAACAAAGGGTTTGAGGTTTGTTGTTTTTGTCTTGATTTTTCCCCCTCTGTGTAAATTCTAGCCTCTTCAGCCTCTATCTTCATCTATTTCCTTGCCCATTGTGTGTATCTGACTTCCAGCCCACGTAACTACCTATGCAAATAACCAAATGAGCTGATTGTCTGCTGGGAAAAGGTATCTGCTATAGCTATGGTTTTTTTCACTTTGGGAATTGTGCAGGCCACTCTGGGAACTGTATCAGAAAGCAGTTACTTCCAGCAACACAGTCCCGTGGCAAGGCTTGTATAAGGCAGCACAAATTTTTGATGCTGGTTCTGGTCCATGTTGGAAGCAGAGGGAGTTTTGCCAGTGAGCTCAATGGGAACAGGACTGAGGTTTTGATGAAAAACAAGAATTGTTTAATTCACCATGAGATTTTGAGCATTCCTCAAAGTGGTCTTTCCCAAGTTTGCAGTCTTTCACCAGCAGTCCAGCTTGGGGCAAGAGAAGCATATGATGTTTTTTTTAAAACCTATCCCTAACTCATTTTTGTTATCTGGCAGACAACATTTCAGATGTTTTCTTGATCAGCTTCCAGAAACCAAGGCGTGGTTTCTCATGAGGATTGCTGGCCACCCACTGCAGGCTCTCTGCAGGTGTGCCCCAGACACCTATCCCTCACAAGCGTTATCACACCAAGTTAACACCCACCAGACCTTGCCAGTGTTGACTCAGAAACTTCTATGCAGCAATACTTAGGCAAGAATCTGCTTCCTGTTTTGGGATAGGTCTGTGCCACTCAACTGGCAAAAAAGTGATGATGCTGACTAGTTCTTTAAAAGTGTGCCAATAAAATGTCACTTATTTCCTGACTGGTGAATTTAAAAGGTGAGAAAGCTATTTCATGCTTTGGATGTATGAGGAAGAACCAAAGAGTTCAAACAAGATAACTGCCAAGGTAGTAAACTTAAAAACACCATGGCAAGCAGATAGGCTGAACTGGGGATTCAAAGGACAGATGGAGGTTCTCCCCTAGCTGGCTATCAGCACAGTTTCCCTGCAGCTGAAGGAAGTTGCCCATATTGCACCAGAAAATTCCTGGCATTTGAAGGTGTGCATTTTGTGCTGACAATACACTTGAGTCCTAGAAGCAAGCACCATTTTCTCAGTTTTTCATGTATACCTGTTAGTGGCAGTATCCAGAGGAATACGTCTTTATGCAGCAACTCTGGGAGTGACCACCACAAATCTGCAATCAAATTCTACATTTTTGTCCTTGCTAAGCCTTTCCCACAGGTAAATGAATTCTGAATGCTATTCTTCTTCTTCTTTCTTCCTCATTCTTTCTCATCCTCTCTACAGAAAATTGCTGGCAGTTTTTATGACACGTTCTATAAATACAATCTTCTTAAGCAGAGAGGAGATTGTATTTATAAATTGTATTCTAAAAGAGCAGTCCCTTAGGAAGATCCGTGGCATTGCTGCAGAGGAAAGATCCATTTGGAGTGAAAGTGCTCTGTATTAGGAGTTAAACCCACCTGGGCCATTAGGTAGTGGTATGTCTTCACAGAGGCTGGCTGTAAGTCTCTGCAGAGACGCCCATCTGCCTGCCTGTCACATCACTGGGGACATCACTGCCTACAACTCATATCCTGGTTGCTTTTCTTAAGCCCACAGAGCACTGTGGCCAGGACGCTGCTCTCAAGTGCTGGCCCAGCACAGCTGGAGCCACGGAGCCCAAGTGCTGGATTCAAGTTCTGAGAGTTCTAGCAGGGTTTTAATGAGATTTACTGAGCTTTCTGGGGTCTAAAAGCTGCCTAAGTTGCCATGTCAGCTTTCCTTTTACCTTTCAACGTTTGTGTACCTTTCTTTGAGAAGCAGGTTGTTTTGTTTGTCTACATCCTTGCTCTGGAGGAGCAGAGGCATCCAAGGGGTGCAAGGGGCCTGACTGTGGTGTGAAAAGAGTAAAAATACAATGAAAAGAGTGAAACTACTATTAAAGTCCATAAAAGTACGCTCCTCTATGGTGCCATCACAGCAAAAAATATGCATGTTTAATATTGAGAGGAAGAGCCATGATGTGCACTTCTGCTCATCCTTAAAGTGGTATTGAGTATATGTGCTGTGATGCAGCTCTGGGATTTAAAATTCTCTCATCTTCGTCCTGGATGAAAAGCAGAACACATTCCCCTGATGAATCAGGCATTTCATTTGCATTTCTTTGTCTATCAAGCAAAAGTATAACATGGAGTCTGAGACAAGTGATTTCTTTTTCCAGAGATTTTTACCATATTCTCTTTACATTACAAACTCAGATTGACCATTGTTCACCACTTCGACAAGTAAGTAAGAAAATGCATATGCATTTTGGATTGAGAGACTGGTCTTATGATTTTTTTTAACTTGTCCAGGAAAACAAGCTTCTTTTATTTGATGAATATTCTGTGTACTCTCTGGTCTTCTCTTACCAGCCAGCCTTCATACCCTGTGCTTCCTTTACTATCCTTATCCAAGATACTGTTGTTGTTATGTTTGTTAGACAACTTAGAAGTGCAAAATATGATGTGGCATTTTGTCTGGGAAAATAATAAAGCCATGTCTATTCATTGCAATATGAATATGATTAAAGACAAATATACCGTCTCCCAAACTCTTCACCTGTTTCCCAACTTCAAGATTTTATCTGCCTTTATGCAAGACTTGATCACACCACAAGAAAAAGACAACACAAAGATTAGACACTTTAGAAGGAAAAAACAGTTATAAAACACTGATTATCCTAGGACTTGTTCTCTTAACACAATAGTTGCAAGGCAATGGCTAATGTAAACAATGATAATTACCTCCTCTTGCCTTTGAATACAGGCAACTGCAGTAAAAGTGATACTTTACTGTTCTAGAGCAGTTAATATTTATCCGTTTGCACACTGAGATATGAAGCACCCAAACATTAGAAAATAGAGTTAACATCTAAAAAGGAATGTATTGTTTCATTTTCTAAAATGCCATATGTAGCCCATCCTTGTGGTGTCTGAGCCACATTCTGAAATTAATTCCTCTATCTTTGCCAGAAGATATTAATCCTGAATTAATTCCTCTGTCCCCCCAGTACCAAGTCACTGCATAAAAGGTGGGAGCTGTTGGAGCAGAGCTCTACCCCATGTCTCCCACATGTTCTCACTTCCTGAACACATTCTCTGCTGGCATTGTGGGCACAGATGGAAAAAACACTGCTTCTCTAACTTAATGAACCAGCTGGGAGTTTTCTTCTGCACAGGGAAACCTGCACCAGCTGGCTCTGAGATCACACAATCACAGAGGGGTTGAGGTGGGAAAGGATCTCTGGAGGTCATCCGGGCCATTCCCTCTGCTCAAGCAGGGCCACCTAGAGCTGGCTGTTGCGTACTGTGTCCAGCCATTGCCCAGGACAGATGGAGAATGGCTGCTTTAACCTGTATAAACATCGGAGAGAGCCCAAGGTGCCAAATAATCTGGCCCATTTCAGCCTGATTACCTTAATTTCCTCTCCCTTCCTTTCCGTGTCTTCCATGGTCAAGCTGCTCTCCTCTTGGTTGGGGTTGGCTCCCAGTGAGGTGTGTAGCACAGTACAGACACAGCAGATACCCTGTGGGGAGGATGAGAAAGAAATGGGCAGCATGATGTGGAGGTGACAGAGCCGAAGGCTTTGCCCACAGTATGTGCAACTTATCAATGTGAGGTACGCAGGGCTCAAGGGAAGGCTTTGTATTTTGCTCTTGGAGCAGGACATGCTCAGTTCCTGCCGAGTGAGCCTGACGCAGTTAGGAGGCTTTGTCTGAAGCCAGTGCTGGGAAGGCACTGTAACCCTTGGCATTCAACCGTTTTGCAAACCCTGGCATCAAAGGTATATATTCACCTGACAGTTCTGCACTTTATCCTGGTGTTACACATGCGACACCAGACCTCTGCAGTATTGATCAAACTATTTGAAACTGCTGATGGAAAAGCTGTGACTTCACCCCTTAAATTGCTTCCTGGGAAAAGGTTCAGAAGATGCTTTATAGGGCCAGGCTTTCTGCCAGGTGAGTTATTCACCGATGGCAGGAAACCCCCGCAGAAGAGGGCTGCAGGACTCGCCCCAGCAGTCCTCCACAGAAAACGTAGGAAAGCACACAAATGGCTCCATATTTTGATGTCCCATGTGTCGTTGCTCTTCCCCTTTCCAATACAGTGTCAGCTCTGCTTGAGGTATTAAGGAGGGGGGTGCCTGCGGATAAAGAACACCCTTGTGTGAATAAACAGGGGCCATGGGGTGATAAGTGTGACCCCCCTAGAAATTGCTACTGCTTAGGAATGAAGGTCCTGGAGGAACATGCTAAATTTTAAGTGCATAAGCACTTACATTGGCCTTGTAGGTTCTGCTCACCTGGGACGAGGACAGGGTCCTTTCCCCATGACAGCTGTGGGTACTGTCTCCATGATGTTCCCAACCCTTGTCCTCCAGAAAAGAGACATGCAATGTGGAAGTCACTACCAGGTCTCAGAGGATGAGACCACAGTATTAAAGCCTAAACTAAAGCATACTGAAGTCAACACCTGCTCATTGATGGATACAGATGCTGGATCAGGCCTTTAGCAAATAACTAGTTACTTCTTGAGTTGGGAACAGCTGAGTGGAGTAGTTGCAGCAGACTTGTACACATGCTTTTCAGTTAATAATTTATTCACATGAATAATCCTCCGTTGTGCAAAGAGTCCTATTGAACACAAGGATTACAATACAACTAAGGGCTGGAGGATGAAGCCCTGAGATAAGATGCAGAGTAAACAAAGTATGATATTACAGCTATTAATTAATGTTTAGAAATAGGCAGATAATGAAGTCAGGATGGCCATGAGTCACAAAGCTTCACTGCTTCCTGAGCTTATGAGCAAAACTGTTCTCAGTGCAAAGCCATGGTTCTATTTTTAAATATAGCTACTGTCTGAAAAGTTATGGCTGAGGTTGCAACCTATGTGTGTCTGGGCAAACAAAGGTGACAATGTCACCCAGGGCATAAAGTTTTGGCAGGAGCTCAGTGTTATTCTGTGCAAGTCACTCTCCCTGCTATCCTCTCAGCTAGTGCCAATTTTGCTTTTTATTTTTTAACATGCTTAGTTTCTTTTTCCCAATTCCCTAAGAAAATCAAGGTTTACATGGCTAGGCTGTGTGTTTATGTTTTCCTGCTTTCCAGTACATTCTGGAATCCAATCCATCCATTGGTTTTGGACTATACTGACAAAGTGGCAAGGGCCTTTGGGATCTCTGTTGGGAGCCTCACAAAAGACGTTTTATTCGAGGAGTTAGTGACCATGAACAGACCATGTCTGCCCTACCAGGCATTGTGTGCAGGTGCTTGACCAGCTTGTACATTAGCATGAGCAGCCACTGCAAGGGAATCTGCTGGAGTCCTCAATGCCAGCCTGTGCTGTGCACTGGTGGGTGTTATCACAGAGGTAATAGTCCAGGCTGTCAGGAGAAGATATGCCTGGTTTTGTTTGTTATGCAAACTAAAAGGCACCATGGCATGGGAGGGAGGCAGAGCATTTCCACGGATGGGATCTGCACAGTGGGCCACGGGAAAATCCATCTGGGGTCTGTCCCATGCCATTTGCAAGCCAGATTCCCAGCACCTGAAGGGATGTAAAATTTACTCACTATCTGTATTCCTATTTTTTATTCTATTGTATTAAAATAGCTATTTTATTATGCCACTTGTTGTTGGGATTTTCTTACTGAGATCTGGAAAAAGCCTTGCGCTGTCTTGTCCTCTTACCCTCCCCGTGGCGCTGAACAGGATCTTAATATCCTAGGACATGAGGTGCACAGTCAGGACAGGAGAGACAGAGCTCATATGTCACTGCTGAGGGAAAGCCTGCAGCGTGAAATTAGTATTTAAAACATGCAAGTGGGAAAGATGCTGACAGTCAGACTCTTCTAGCTCCATAGTCTGTAACATTTAATTTTGAAACACTTTTTTAAAAATAGTGATTCAACTCAGTTAATAAAAATAGAAACATCTCTGAGCAGTGCAGTCATTTTGTGAAACTGCGTGAGTTGGAAAAATAAAATATCTTTGTTTTGTTTCTGTAATAGTTTGCAAAATGCTTTCCTTACTGAAACAAAAAGGATTTTCTGAATATGTATTTTTGCAGAAACATCTGCTGTGTGTGAAGTTATTTGACAAAACAAACCATAACTCTTTATTTAGATTAGAAAATATTAAAGGTCTGGAGCATGTTGCAAAACAAATTAAACAGAAATAAACAGGAAATAAGTGACTAAGTAGCCACAACATATTAAGGTCAGTTCGCCTTGCTTTGGATTTAAACAGTATCCTTTCCCATTGTGTATTTTTTCCAGGAATTTTTCGCTCTCTTTTTTTTTGGTGACTGCTGCTTTTCCTGTCGTGCTTTAATTGAATCATTCCCTTCTGTCCTTTAGCAAGTTTGAAAAAATAAACTTTTATCTCTGCTCTGCAGCTGGAGGAGATAATCCCTATGCACAAATCACAAATTATGCTTCAGAGTATGTCAAACCCTGGTTCATTTACTGTCTTTTCTATTACTTTGATTTAATTCAGCCTGACCTTTGGCTTGGATCCTTTGCAGAAGATCCATGGGATAAAGGAATTAGAAAGCTAACATAACAGTTTGTTGAGGCAAGGCAGTCCCCCTGTCTCAGAATCAGCATATTCTGTTCAAAACCCTCCAAGTAATTCCATCCCTGGGTGGAAAGAATGGGATTTTGCAGGTGCCTTTTAACACCCATTCCCTGAAAGACTCCTCATTTCAGTCAGCATCTAAGAACCTTCGCAGATTTTGACTGCATACACACAGTTCTGCGACCTGGCCCAAAAAGAGAGACCCACTGAAAGACTTGTTTCTGTTGTTTGATTCTCAGCATTCATTCATCTAAGAGACCTTACTGCAGTCTTTCAATACTTAAAAGAGGGCTTATAAGAAACATGAAGGAAGACTTTTTACCAGGGCCTGTAGTGACAGGACAAGGCATAATAGTTTTAAACTGAAAGAGGGTAGACTGAGATTGGACATAAAGAAGAAATTATTTATGATGTAGGTGGTGAGGCACTGGAACGTGTTGCGCAGGGAAGTTGCTGATGTCCCATCACTGGAAGTGTTCAAGGCTGGGTTGGATGGGGCTTTGAGCAACCTGATCTAGTGGAAGAAGTCCCTGCCCATGGCAGGACTAGATTGTCTTCAAAGGACCTTTCCAACCCAAACCATTCTGTGATTCTAATTCCACTGAACAAAGGTGAATGTTTAGTCTCCAAAAAGTATTTTGAGTGTCATATGATCCCTTAATACAGTCCACGTTCTGAGCCCCCAGGATACTAGAACTCTGGTTTGTTTTAATAATGTTAAAAACTGGTTCAATTTTTAAGGGGTATAACTATTTATGAACCAATACTTTGAAGGGAAACAGCAGAAATAATTATAGCTGCATTTTGTTCTGGAAGAGAGCAGGGAAACGCTACAGGCTTGCCATTAACACTAAAAGAGATCATTTCTGTGCTCTCACTTTACTCCTCATGCTAACACATTTATTAGTACTTTAAAAATATGGAGGTTTTGTAATACAATGCCTAACTGGCCATAATTCAACACTAGCAGATTTTAAAGGCAAATACTTTTCTGCTGTGGAAGTAGGTGGGTTCTATTTATGCAGCACCATGCCTCTCTGCAACACAGTCTCAGCTCAAGACAATCGTTAACAAAAGTGGTAGGAGCCTCAGACTACCTCCTTGCCAATCAGTGGGATTTTTTGCAGCCCAGAGAAATGCAAGGTGCAACAAAAAGCTACTTTCTGCCCCAAGGGTCTTCTAGAGTAACTCCTGCAACTTAAGTCTTCAACTGACTGATTGTTGCACCTCAAAACACTGCCCCATTTCCTGCCAGTAGCACCCAGTGGGAATGTGCTTGCTGTGTTTTGTGGAGTGCTGGCCTGTGTTCAGGATGACCAAACTCAGCCTGGGACTCCAACACAGCTCTTCCTCGCTGGGACCCTTCCCCATGGATTATCTTAATCATTATTTCTCCTGAGCTCTCTGCAGAGTTGTGTCCCAAGAGGAAGAGTTGCAAGACAGCACAGAGGCTTATTCCTTCAGCAGCTGTTTTCCAGCGACACACAGTTTCCCTAGATCATGAACAGCCGCTGAACTTCATGGCTGCAATCTCGCCAGCAGAGCTGCCAGCAGTGACAAAACAGAGCCTTGCACGTTTTAGTTTTATCAGTCCTCTGTCTGTCTGCAGCCTGTCTGCAGCTTTATCTGTGCAGCCCTTGCACACAGGCTTGGCATCAGGCCAGTACTCTGGCACACCTTGACCTCTTTTGGTCTCACGGCTGAGAGCAGCTGGGGAGATTTTCAGTGCTTTTCTGTGATTCACAGAAAAGGGCGTTCAAAGGGCATTCACACCAAACAACACTACCTCACACCAGTTACAGCCTAGATTTTGCAGCTTTTATTTTGCTACCGTTAGTCCTGGCACTCTTTTTCTGGTGAGAAAACCAGCCAATACTCCAACAGATTTTGTACTGTTTCAAAAATTAATGTATCCTTTACACGTCTGGGGTGAACCTGATAAACCAGTTTCTGCTGCTGTTACACAAATGCTATGCATTGTTCAGCTGTACAGTGTGTCATTTTTATCACTGATCTTGCATTTTCATAGTTGTTGCACTTAATTTTTAAAGCTTTGACTAAAATGTGAATGGCAAACTTGTGAACTGCTTCATGTGGAGACAGCCACGGAGGAGAACTGTCAGACTCAGCTGGAGCAACAACCTACTTGCAAGTAAATCTGGATTTGTAAAACAAGGGATGTTGTCATGTTTAAAGTTACATAGAACTGTATGTATCTTCAGAAGTTTGGAGATGAGAGTTCTTACTTCCTCCCAGCAAGGAGAATGAAGAGTCAGAATTGCTCCAAAAGCTTTCTTGGTTTGTATCTTGTTAGTCTTAAAAAAAAAAAAAAAAAAAAAAAAAAAATCTGATTTTTGGACATTTTCAATGCTGTGCGCAGAATAGGCACATTCTGCTTCCAAGAGCTATTGGCTGAGCATGGCAGAGACAGCCAAGAATACAGAGTAGGTGTGAAGTAACTGACATGTTCTCCTGTTTTCCTACAGAAGTCCTCTTTGAGGTCACTCACTGACAGCTATCTCTGTTTTAAACCTCAAGTGATAAATCTGTCTCTGAGTGTTTTTTTCTACAGCTCCATTGTCACAGCAAGCAGTTCCCTGGCAGCTGAAGAGGATTTAACTTCTAGCTGCTGATGTCCCCACTTGTGCCAAGACAGCTCTAACATTCATCAAACCTGGCTTTGAATTGTTTCAGCCCACTGACCCAACACAGAACTAACCTAATTAAAACCAAAACAAAAACCAAAACAAACTCCCAGCACTTTCTGACAGAGAGCTAGTATAGCTCAGTGAAAGGTTAGACAAGGGCCAGAGAGAGTACGAAGGGCAGGTGGGAGTGCAAGAGCAGGTGTAGCAGAGCCAAAATGCTGCAGCCAGATGTTAGAGTGGCTTAGGCCAGGGACCCCCTTAGCTTCTCCTCAGGCTGAGCTTTGCTCACAAGGAAGAAATTGTGTCCCTGGGTATGGCTGCATTCCCACGAACAAAAGTGCAGTAAACCTTGGGTTACCACATGAGAATTTATACCAATTTAATAAGTATAAAAAGGAAGAAATATCAGTCACAGACCAGAGTCTGTACTTTTAAAGAATTTCATGTCAATAACTGAAACTTAAACACGTTTCTCTGTTGTTATTAGTATGTGCAGCAGATGAAGGAGAAACAAAAGCGATAGAGGATAGGAAAAGCTAACTTTTTCCCCTATTGGATTTGAGGTCTCCCATTTACTTTTTCCATGTAAGTAGAATATTCAGTACAGGCACACTTCAAGAAATGTTGAGTCTGGAAATAGAGAGCTTCAATGGACAATAAGAAGTGGCATATTTCTGGCCCTGTTGGGCCCTTTGGTGTTCACATGGGCAGTGGGAGCACCACTGTCCTTCCCCCCTGGGAAACACTGGGCACCACCATACCACAACCCCACATCATCACTAGCCCTGACCTGCAGAGTCCAAAGGAAGCACTTGCATCACTACTATTATTATCTGGCAGAGCATAAAGTTCAGCCTCACATTTCATTTAAAGCACAAAAATGACCTTTGAAATGGGATTTTGAACTGCACCAGTGTGAAACCTTCCTGCTGTCGTAGGAAACCCCATCTCTTCTTATCTCAGGGCAGGTGTTCCTCCCTTGCTGAAATGAGAAACAAAAAAGAAAGACAGAAAAAAAAAAAATCAACATTATCTGTGTCATATTCCACAACCACCGTTGTTCTTTATTTGCTGACCGCCCTTGTCTCTGACACAGTAAAATGGGTGCTGCTGGCAAAAGGAGCACCGGAGGTCTTGAGTACAATTTCAGAGGCAAGGAGATGGGAGATTGTAACACAAGAAGATTTTGTGGAAGAACAGAAGGGAATGGCTTGTAACTGGCATGCAGACAGAGCTAGGAGTTCACAGAATACCACATATACATTTATATATAAAAAAATAAAACAAAAAAGTTATGTATGTAACCTACTATATAACTTGTTATATATACATACATAAAATTTTTTATATAACTAAAACAAGTTATCTAGTAAGATGAAAAAGTTTCATATTTGTAATTGACTTTGGCCAGTTTAAATGTTGTGCTTTGATGGTGTGGTACTTTAGTTCTTTATTTAGGTGTTTCACAATAAAACTTATCTTATACATGTTTCATTTCATAAACCAGCTTAGATGAAGAAGCAAATCATGCTCACTACCCTCAAGACTAGATTATAATATGTCTCATTTCTGATTCAAATCTCATTTCTGCAATATTGTATTAAGACCTGGGGTTTTTTTTGGAAAATTTTCTGTTGTTACATTGTCTACCACTGGTGCCGGATTATACACTAAAATTAACAGTGTTTGAAAATGACTGAATTTCTATAGAAGAAAGTGAAATATCTGTAACTGTTCTTTTTCATGTTAAAAATTTGGTAATTGTTAACAGTAGCCACGTAAGGGTTTCATTTTATATTTGTTATTTTATATTTAGTGATGCTCTCACCCACCTTTCTGATATGTTGTTGCATTTGCTACCAGCACACCTAGTCCTTGTATTAGGCAATAACCTCCCCTACTCAAAGAGAAATCTGAGCTATTGCAAATCTAGAGTAGCATTTCCCCCCTCCCTCCATACCTTTTGCTTACCTTCTAGGCTTCCCCATTGTAGGTGTTTCAAGTTTTGAACACAGCCTTATCTTCTTGCTTAATTCTTATGACCCACTTCTCTAATGTGTATCTATGCTCCCTGACTAACTGCTAACTTGTCCACAGAGAAGAATATATTATACTATATTACAGTATACATTACAGAGAAAATGCCATTGCACAACATGCCTTTTTCTAATAATCCTTTCTCATCATTCTCCATGAGACTGAGAGGCTTTTGCCATGCTAATAGCAGTTCTACTGTCTTGCAATTTTTATTCTTGCTTGATACTTCCAGTCTCTTAGCATCGCTTTTCTTTAGTGCCTGTAAATTGTCCAGATTTCACATTAGGTAATGATACAGCAATACTCTCAGCGCCAGAAAAAAGGTCAGAAGTGCATTTTCGAGAATAAGTGATTCTACAAAAAGATAAAAAATAGCTAATGACATACTGCATGCCTAATGCTGTGCATTCATTTGCATAATTTTACCAGCTATTTTTATTCACAATAACTCATCAGAGCCAGAACAACTGCAGAAAAATCAAGTGGAGTAAAATAAGGAGCACAATTCATCTAAATACATGCAGCTTTCATCAGCTGTGGGCGCTGGTGTCAGTATAACCAGTTCACTGGAACTGATAATGCAGATTTTGAAGGAGGAAGAAGCACATCTGTAGTTTGGTGTTCACAATCTTTAGAACTACTTATAGTATGAATGAAGCTTGATTTATAGGTTGAATCTGTAATTCTGGCAGCTAAAGAAAATATTACATTGGCTACAGAAATGGACATAAAACCTCGAAGGCATTTCCTAGTGCCTTTTTAGTATAGGTTTGCTAGTGTATTCTATAAACGAGCCTCAACTACGTATTTCCTGCACTTGGGCAAGTATTCTTGTCATTATTTATAAAACCCAGGCTGCATAAGTCCCATTGGGCTTCATGTCTCAACTAGTACAGCCTCAAGGCTACTTTGATATACTGCCTATGGTGCACACCACCTTCAACCCCACTTCATACCTTATGTCATGGCTGGGAGTAAGGCAGCTTCCACAGTGTTTGAGGTTGCATGCACACGGCATCTTTTAGCTCTTTCACTCCTGCTCAGAGACTTCATCACTACATTGCCAGAACAAAGACAAAGCAGTTTGCCAGACAGTACTGGCTAAGTACTAGTAATTCTTATTAAACTGCTGTAGTGGAAATGGGAAAACATGCTTTCCAACATGTGCACACATAGTTTAAATAGAGTTTGTGTTTGCACACTTGAAATAGATCTTGTAGCCTTGTCTTTCCAGATCTTTTTGGGACTTTTGCAAAGAGCAACTTGATTCAACTGAGGTTATATGATATAAAACCCCATTTACTTTGGTTTTTTTTTTGTTGCTGTGTAAACAAGAAAAGCAGACCACCAATCTTACCTTTTTGGACAGATATTTAAGAAGAGTTCTATAAACTCATCTACGTGCTCTAATTACTGTACACTTTAGTATTATATTTCAGGAGTAGCTGAGACTTGCCTGCTGTGTCATGGCAAAGTATCACCTTATCTGATCCAACCATATTGAAGCAACTCCTTGAGGAGGAAAAAGAAAAAAAAAAAAACCAACAACCCCACAAAAAACCCACAAACCCAAAACACTAGCAAGCTTAATTAAATGTAGGCTTTTTCTCAGGTTAAGCCAAGACATAACAATATTTCCCATCTCACCCTTTCCCTACTTGCTCTACACTGAGCACAAGCTTAATCATCGTTCTTAATTTGCTGGTTTTGTTTTATTCAGCAAGACCAAGAAGTCATGCAGTGGGATTATTTACAGGAATAAAGTTATTAAAACTTGTATTTCAGTGAAAGGCTTAAGAACAGACTTGCCTCAACCCAAAGAGCAATCCTACTGATGCAATCGTGGTAACATTAATTGTTTAGAGAAAAGAATCATACAGCTTTGTATAATCAAATCTTCCCTTTGAAAAGCCTCAATAATTACAGAATGAAGAACATCATCCCTGATTTTGACAAACTTGAGTTACCTTTAAAAAGAAAATTAGTCCTTGAAAGTTGCCATTACAAATTATGCTGTTTAGAATCAGCTGTTTCTCTTAAAGCAGCATAGAAATTCCTATTAACATTCTTTCCAAATGAATAAATATATACTATTTTAAGATACCTAAAGAATTAAAAAATGGTTTATTTGATAGAATGTCAGCTTTTAGGTGAAATCAACCACACCCATTTACAAGGAAAAAGAGACTCCTCTAGCATTTCAGTTTAGCTGATTATATTAGCTTCTCTTATCTTTGTGAAGAAGTAGATGTACATCTTTAATAAAATGAACATGTGAGTATTTCTTGAATCCATTTAGGGCCTAAATTGCAATTTTTAGCTATAATGAATTATTGTACAAAATGCAATTATAGTTTTGTCTAGATACAGGCATTTTTTGAAATAAGCACTAGGACTGAAAGAGACCAAGTATTATACTTCTAGTTCTTAACAAAAATTTCATGGCACAATTTTATAACAACTGGCACCATATCAAAGACCCTTTTTTTTTTTTTTATTTTAACACACCAAAAAGCACGTTTGAAAGTGTTCAATTCTATCCCACCTTTACAATAAATTACTTGAACTAATAAATCTTAAAAACAGGCAAGAGAAAACAAGTAGGCAATTACTTTTCTAAATAGTATTTTCTCTGAAGTTTCTTCTCCCTCTAATTTCAGTTCACCCTTGATTACACCTGTAGAAGTGATAGCTCCTAATATTTACTTAATTACTAAGGATTTGTAACTGGAGCAGTTCACATTCGTGTTTAACAAGATCCTTACTTTCCAACAAGCACTTTTCACCAACCCTCTCTCCTCCTTACCCAGAAGAATTCCTCTTATCCTTTTGGATTTAAAATAAACTGCTTTTGGCTATCATTTCCTTGTAGTCCATACCTCCCCCTACCTTTTTTCCTTTCCTACCTTCGCGGTACTCTGATCTTGCAATACTCACATGAAGACCTCAGCAATTCAGAAGTATTACGTATTTTCCTGGTACAGAACATCTGATATTAACATTAATTCCCTACAACATCCAGGGCTGCGTCACAAATTACTTCCTAACATGGCTGGATTTGCAGGGGATGAATGAATGGAAAATAGCCCTCTATTTAAATGACAGATGGATGGACAGCATAGAGCAGCATACTTGTAACAGCACTAACTCCCAATGCAAGACAGGATAATCGTTTTCCCTGCATACTCGAACTGCAGCTTCTTTGTCGGCTGATACAAGTTGCATAAAGCAGAAGCAAGTTAGTTACCAAACTATTTATGCAAGCTTGTTATTAGAGTGAAAGGACTGGTCATACTACCACAATTCCATAGCTCTGCTACAAAACAGAGCACAAGTTCCCTCAAAAACACAAAGGAAAATAGTTTCCCTTTATTTGCTAATACTTTGTTGGGTGAATTCCAGCATGATACCCTTTTTGTCATAAAACCAGGTCTCAAGAGGGCCACAAGGTCATAGTCCCAAACACAACACTACCTTTTAGCGCAGCAAAGCTCCCTGGGGTCTTCACCCAATAGTCTCAGCTACCCTGAAACAGAGAAGTGTCACACTTGAACTTTGCCTGCAGCTTCAAAACTCCAGCATGGGCATTCCCACGTCAGTTTGCCTTGGTGCTATTGCGGTGAAGACATGTTTTTAGCTGTACCATGAATGACAGCCCTTTTGCTCAGGCAACCAGACCTGCACAGAGACAGAGGCAGAGCCTGCACGACAGCAGGGAGGCTCCCTGGGTGCCCCGACCCAGGTGTGCGGGCTGCAGAAGGCACCAGCTCCTGCCACCCCACATGTCAGTGGGTGACGGAGGCCGCAGCCTGCCAGCAGGGCTGGAACACTTGCACAGACAGGACCTCAGAAAAATGCACATGGAGATAGATGGCCACCATCTAATCCACAGAGACCAAAGCCTTTCAAGAAAAGCATGCTGCCTGCCCACTCATACCACAAAAAAAGCCATCGTGCCCCTGACGCCGTGAGTTCACAGCCGGACTAAACCATTGCAACCCAATGGTACCTCAAGGAAATAAGGCTACCTGTCCCCAGAGCAGCCCTCACGCTCCCAGGCTGGATACCGTGGACCCAGCCTGAGGCAAAGTGACCTCAGGGGATAGAAAGATGGTAGCGGAAGCCTGCCTCACCTCAGCAAGACCCCGACCCAGCTCTCACCCCTCAGCTCGCCCCTGCCCCACACAGCCGCCCATTCCCCACCGCCTCACCTCCCCCAGGGCAAGGCCCCCTCAGCTCAGCTCGGCTCGGCTCGGCTCGGCCTCGGCCCCGCCCCCTCACTCCCTAGCTCCGCCCCTCCGCAGACCCGGGGCTTTCGAGGAAAGGGCATGGCCTCCCCCCGCCCTTCCTGCTCGCGTCTCATTGGCCGCAGTAGGAAGGCGGGGCCGAAGCCACGGGGAGTAACGCGTCGGCAAGGGGAGGTCACGTGGGTCAGCCCCCTCCTCAGTTCGGCCGGGGGCAGCTGGAACCGTTTGGAGGCCGCGCGGCCCGCCCCCCCGCGCTGTCGGGCGGCCCCGGCCGCCGGAGGAGGGGCAGGGAGCCCGGGCGGCGCCGGCCGCAGCCCCGTACAAAGGGGTTGGAAAGCCGGGTGCAGCGCTCGGCCAGGTCAGTCCGCGCCGCCGGCCGGGGGGGGGTGCGGTGGGGCTGTGCGGCGGACGGGGACGGTTGATGCGTGCCCCTGAGGAGACCTGGGGCCTGAGGGGGGGGTCGGTTCGCGCCCCGGGGAAGGCGCTACCGGGGCGTCGGTGCTCGGCACTTGGTGGGTTGCGATGCAGGAGACTGCTGGTGCCTGGCCCTGAGGAGAGATGGCGAGGGGGGAGCTTCCCTACCCCCCCCCGCCGCGGGCAGGCGGCCGCAACCCGGCCGCCCCCTCCCGCCGCCCCGGCTCCCCTCACGCGCTGCCCCCTTCCCTCGCCCCGCCCCCTTCCCTCGCCCCGCCCCCTCATGCGCTGAGCCCTCAGACCCCGCCCCCTCCCGCAGAGCTTGGGCTTTCGAGGAAAGGGCATGGCCTCCCCCCGCCCTTCCTGCTGGCGTCTCATTGGCCGCAGTAGGAAGGCGGGGCCGAAGCCACGGGGAGTAACGCGTCGGCAAGGGGGGTCACGTGGGGTCACCTCCGCCGCCCTGCCCCTCCCCTGTTCGGCCGGGGGCAGCTGGAACCGGTTGGCGGCCGCGCCGCCCCCTCCCCTCCCCTCCCCTCCCCCGCTTCCCCGCGCTGTCGGGCGGCCCTGGGGAGCGGCCGCAGGCCTCGGCCGCCGGAGGAGGGGCAGGGAGCCCGGGCGGCGCCGCCCGCAGCCCCGCACAAAGGGGTTGGGAGCCGGGAGCGGCGCTCGGCCAGGTCAGTCCGCGCCGTCGGTCGCGTGTCGCGGCGGGGCAGGGCAGCGGCCGGGGACGGTCGGTGCGCGCCTGGGGGTGCCTGGGGCCTGAGGGCGGGGGGGGGGTGTCGGGTCGGTTCGCGCCCCGGTGTGGGGAGGGCGCTGGGGCAGCGGTGCCGCGCTCCCCGCGGGAGCTACCGGGGGGCGTCGGTTGGCGCGGTGCGACCTGAGGGGAGGGATGGCGCTCGGCCCTGAGGGGACCCGGGGGAAGAGCGCGGGGTGCGGGGAGCGGGACGGCGGGCGCGGCTTTCCCGGAGGGGGATGGCTGCATGGCTGCGTGCCCCGCGGCGGGGAGGCGGGCAGAGAGCGGCTGCGTGCCGCCGGCCGTGACCGGGGTGCCGCGCGGAGCGGGGGGGGGGGGGGGCGGCATCGTGTCGGGAGGGCAGCAGGCGCTGCCGCGACTGCCGGCCGGGGACACGCCGGGCTCGGCGGGTCAGTTTATTTACGTCCCCGCCGAAAGCCCTCGCCCGGGGCGGTCCCGTGGCTGCCGCATTATGTAAAGGGCCGGGAGGCTGGGACGGGGCGGGCCTGCGACGGGACGGGACACGGCGCGCCGCCTCCCGGCCAGGAGCCGGCCGCTGCGCCGCGCCGTGCGGGGCTGGCGGTGCGGCAGCCGCCCGCAGCGGCGGGCAGCGCTCGGTAAGTCCCCGGCCGGCGGGCTGCGGCGCCGGTGGGCTCTGCGGCGGGGTGCTCTACTCTGCTCTCGGTCTCTGCTTTGGACTAAAGGAACGCGCTGACAATGCTAACGGCATGTGTTTTCGTGTTCTTGATCTGCCGGGGACTAATAAGACAAGTCTCGATTAACTTTGTTAATCTTTGTTACCTGCTTCCTAACCACGCTGTTGCAGGAGGTGCAGATTCATTTTCTTGTACTTTCTTTTTCCGTTTCAATCGACAGCTTGTCTTGCAGGGTGTTAGTGTTTTAGTTTATTAAAGCATGCACTGTTAGATGGAGATTGGCCTTCAGAGTGTTTTAGATGTTAGTGGTAGAGTGAAATAGTTGATAAGTGGAATTATTTTTTATCGTAAAAGGTATTTTTCCTTATAGATTTTTATATGTATTTCTATTCCAGCACTGTTGCCTGTAAAATAACTATAGAAAATATTAAAAAAATCAGGGGAGTGCTGTTTGTCTTGCATAGAAGCTACTAGTCTAAACTGCTGCATAATTCATCTCTTAGTAAAGCAGGCTGCTCCTCAATAAAATGGATACAGGCTTTGAAAACCCTTTAAAAAGTTTGTTGTTGTATTGAGTACTGAGAGCTGTGGGGAGTGTTATACATGTTATTTGTCCATGTCATTTTTAAGTGAGGAATGTTCGTATGGTCACAAAAGCTAAATTACTACCTGGTTAAGATCTTGTCAGCCACACGCTAATAACGAACAACACTTCAGCAAAGAGAAATAAGACTGAGGATGTTCTGGTTTACTTACAAATATGCCTCAGCTGTTTCCTGTCTTTTTCAAGAACTTTGTCTGCAAAACTGCTGTGACATAGCTAAGACAGAGGAGTCTGCTGCATGGACAGGTATTTAAGAAATGCTGAAAAACATTAAGTTCTTGTTATTTAAAACAAAGCAGATGTATTATAGGTGAACATAGTATGTCAGATAGGGATCATCTTGTGTTTGATTACCAGGGCTGGCTTGGCCTTGCAAATGGGTACTTAAATTGATACTGAAAATAGCATCTTAAATATATTTTTCTCTGTTGCTATGTACTAATGTGATGCTGTTTCAGAAATAGCACACGGGCTTTGCTTCTTTCTAAATGTCAGCATAACCCTATTGGTAAATTCCTGCCTTTGAATCAGAACAGCATGTCCAAATCTTGTATGCAAGTTTGTTTTCTGTCCAGTGTTAATACTGCAATGCAGTATGAGAAAGCTGTCCTTTCTCACGCAGTCAAGGTGCGGGGGGAGAGGAGGGGGCAGGAAGAACCTTCTGGTTGTTTCGGTGACAATGAAGGAGTTGGTGCTGTAATGTTGTTTCTAAAAATTCTCCAGTTTTTAAAAATTCAACTCCAGTTGTTAGAGTGAATGTCCTGACAAGCATATCCTCTGACCTTGTTCTAAAATCCAGGTGTTGTCAACTGTTGTTGCTTAATTTTATTACATACCTAATTTGTTACTTTAGATGTACTTTATAAATAATTCTTATACCTTGTTAGGACCAATCACAAGCAACAAAATCTGTTCTTCGTACTACTAGTTTAATCAGCTTTGAATAGGTATTAATATTTAAATATTAAAGGTATAGTCTGAAGTAGCTCAAGTTGATATTTTTATGCTCAAGAGCCTAATGCTCTGAGGAAGAACGACAAAACTGTGTCTTAAAACATTAGTTTTGTGTGGTTAGGCTCATATCTCTTCTTTGTTCAGCATAACATCAGATCTGACGTATGGTGGATTTTCTGTTGCTGCATATGGTACAGCCTTCAAGAAAGTAAAATATAAGTACAGTACCTTCTCCTGCAGTGCATGGTAGTGTTCAAACACAGGCTTCCCGAGGGAGGTTGCAGGGGGCTGTGGTGCCCAGCATTGGCCCTGCTCCTGCCAGCACGCACTCTCAGCTGTCAATGACTTGGCTGGGACTGTGGCACCTTTCTCCTGCTTCAGGCTGGAGCTGGACCTGACCTTGGTGTTGATAGGTCTCATGAGTCTGTACTTTTAAGGTGGAGGATGTCTGCTTAAATCAGAAAAATAAAAGCAAAAATACTGCAGCCTTCTAGTCCTTGCCCTTTTGAACTTTATATGCAAAAAAATAAAAAAGGAGTGATAATTTGAAATAATTGAGCATATGTTTACTTTTTGCCATACCAGTAGTCTGCACTGTGGTCTGTGATGAAATGTGTGCTAATGGTATGGAAGATCCTGTTTGTGCACAGATGATCTTTATTTTTCTGCAGATAACTAAGCAAATTCAGTAATATAGTGGTTAAAAATATTCTCACGTTAGGAACCAGATGTTTGAAAGTACTAAAATGCATTCCAGGAATATCATGGCACCTAGGTACCTAGCTGTCTCATTTTAATTGTCTGTCTAATTACCTTTGAAAAATCCCATTAAGTACCTATAAAAAAATTCAAATACCTGGATATCTTAAAAAAAAATAAATTCACCCATTAAAAATATACTTTTGTAAGCTCTATTTTACCCTCATTGAAAAATCTGTACTGTGTATTATCCAGTCATCCTCAAACACAATGTTATGCAAGAGAGTTTTGGGTTGATAGCTTTACATCCGAAATTTCTACTAGTAATTTTTTAGATAGGGTTTTGGGGCTTTTTGGGGGGAGAGGAGGGAAGAAATGTAACACAGTATATTTTGGTGTAAGTCTGCTGCTTTTTTTGGCTTTCTCATCAGCATGTTGCCAAATACTGATTATCCTCAATGGAGTAAGTCCATGCAAAGGGTCAAGGTCTCATATGACCTGGGTCATATAGCTTCTAGGAGCTCAAATGAAGTTGTTTTGAGTTCACACTCTGTTAGATCCATCCTAGAGAGGATAATATTTGCAAAAAACTCTGGATTCCCTTCATGCACTGGAAGAGCAATGTTTTGCTTCTCCTTTAATCTTGAAGTAATTTTTGCTATGAGTTCTGATTACTTTCAATAGAAATCTTCCCTGCGGGCGCCCCCAATTTAGAAAGCTAGTGTAGAATTTCCTGAGGCTTGGTCTGTTTGTTTCCCCTGTCTTCCCCAATTAGGTGTCAATGCGTATTTTTCCTTCCACTGCTAAGTATAACCAACTATTCTGCAGCCCTTACAGCCAACTCACAGTTGATAAAGGCAGCTTTTCATTCAGATCTATCTTAATATAGTTGCCTAAAGTGTTCCCTGCCTAATTTTGAAAGCCTTCTGTCCATACAACAAAAAGAAAGCTCAAGGCCTTTAGGCTTGTAAGTCTCTACAGTAGAAAAAAATGATCACATCTTACTTCAAGCCTGTCTCAGACATTGCCATTAGAGCGTTAGAAGTCAGAGCTTCACAAACCTATTTGAGTTGCTATTAAAAATCTTACTTGTATCGAGAGAGAGCATGTCATCTGGCTTTATGAATGCTATGAATTTTTATGAGTCTAAAATTTGTTCAGTGTTTGCAAGCTAGGCTATTATGTTTCAAGATTGTTCCAGATTACTTGCCTAAAATACTGAGAATAAGATATGGGACAGCAAACAGCCAGTACCTCTTAAAATATATCGGGAAGGTTAAGGAAACTTGGCGGGGGTGGGGGGAATAATGTACTAAAGCTGAAGGGTCATGAAGGGGTTTTATATACCACCAGACCTGTAAGCTAAAAGGTTCAAATGAACTCCAAGCTTGGAATTATTAAATTAAGTCCATGTTCTGGTATATTTTGACTACAACCAAAAATTATCCTGGTCTTCCCCATCCATGATGACCTTTGCTACCTCCTTTTAGAGGAAAGCTATAATACTTTGTGATACATTAATAGTTGATTGTGTTATGCTACAAGGAGAGTCTGAAATGTCATCTTTTCACTTCTTCCAAGTGCCTTTAGGGGTCCATGGCTGTTTGCCTGCATCTTCTAGAAGTGCCCTTCTAGAATCAGGAGGGGAGAGCTTGGGTTCCCTATTATTTAGGGAAGTACGTTAACTCCTGTTGCTCTTGTACTCCTTCTGGTGCCCATGAGGAGGAGAAAATAGTGGAAGGGAAGCTTTACAGGCAATAGTAGAACAAAGAGTACGCTTTTTCTCTTCCATTCAGCCTGCAGAATGCTGTGCTTTAAATCTTTGTTGCTTTTTGGGGGGGGGGGGGGGGGGGTGTATGAAGGCAAGTAAGTGGACTTCTGAAATTGCAAGATTCCCGGTTGCTTTTCTCATCTGAGACCATGATGAGAGCTTTGTCTTGTGGCAGGAGAACCAAGATTGCACATGACCCTACCTAGTAGGCTGTTGATGTTGCCCCTGCTCTGGAAGCCTCGCAGACAGCCTATTTTATACAGTGAGGTTGGATGATGGGCAGGGTTACCTGAGTCAAGCTTTTGAATGCAGCATGTCAGTACAGCCCCAGGACTCAGAGTGCTGCTCTGCAGTCACCATCTCCTCAGGAAACCTCCAGAGATTGTGAAAGGTGAGGGTTTGCTTTGTGAAAGGAGGATAGTGAGAGAGACTTGAACTGTGACATGCTGGGGGAAAGAACATGTTTCTGTTGTAAAAGCAAGAGTCTCTAGGTAGAGAAACACTTTTTTTTTTTTTTTTTGTGAATTGCTGATACCATTGTGTGACTGTCTACTGTGGTGAGACCTCTTTCCCATGAGGAAATGACTGAGATTCAAGTGTTCATTGTTTGCTTGCATGTAGTTGCAGTCCATAAGCTGACCAAAGGGAGGAAGTGGGACATAGGATGAGGGGCAATTGTTTGCACCCTAGGCTAGCATTTGGACACATGTAGTTGTGGCAGATGTGAATTCAGCTTTAATACTTTTGAACCCAAATGTTTAAAAATGGTCATTGCAAAAGGACTTCTAGTTCATAAATCTGCTGGGTTGACTGTTAATATTTGCTGATTAGGAAGTGTTTAACATTTTTAGTGTAATTGTTCTAACTTGTTTCAGTTCCCCTAAGCAGACAGTTATGACCCCTCTGAGCTCAGCATTCTTTACGTTCTCCCAAACAGTCCATCTTTACAGGTGTGGAGAGCAGGGAGGACTTTGTTATTCTTTGTCAGCTTCTTCGGTGAGGCAGTGCTGAAAATCTGAAGGAACATAGGGTTTAAAAGGTAGCGTGACACCTGCTGGTCAGAGGGTTTTATTGTCTAGGGCTTTTTGCCATTTCTCTCTGGGAATTAAATTACTCCTCGGGAACCATCAGTAACTAGACAGCTAAAGTTATGCCTAAATAAAGCATTTTAGTATCATGTCTTGAAAGTACAGAATGCTTTATAAGTGCATGATAATATACAACACAGGCTTTATTCATTAACAAAAAGCAGATCTTTTTTTTCCTTGATCTGTGTTTACATACAGTGTTCTGCTAGAAAAGATGTTTCTTCAAAATGAGGGTTAATACTTTGACTCTAAACGTGAATGTAAGTGCAATACTTGTAGCTGCAGTTGTGCTAGAAAAATCATCCCTGTATTTGGTGATGTAAACTAGAGTTTTCTTCTCATATACATCCCATGGGCAGGTTGAGTAGGTCTTTGAGATAAAGTGCTTTTTGAGCAGAATTTTGACAACTTTACAAAGTCAGTTTATCAAAATATCTTTACAATTAACTACTGTTATATAGAAAAGTAATATTCTTTTGCTAGGTGGTTTAGAAAAGCCCACAAACGTCTTGCAAGTAGATACACAGAATTTTTACAAGATTGGCTAAAAGCTTTATAGACTTAACAGGATTTCAGATTTTTCTCTAGGAATGGATGGGTAGTTAAGTAATTTGGAGTAAGACAGACATGCTGGTTTTTGTCAAGTTTCATTTTAAGTCATGGTGCATTGGCTTTGGAAGCTTTTTTTTTTTTTTACAAGGCAAAAGCCTGTTCTTGCTTTCGGGAGCTGGGTTCAGGCTTCAGCTGTCACTTACCTGCTTTGTAGTCTTTGGCAAGGCATTTTTGCCTACTTCCATCTCCCCTTTGGCTCCTCTGCCTTTTCAGTTAAAGGATGTCCAAGCAAGGACAGTCGTTGAACACAGCCAAGGCCCTGAGCTGTTTAGTGTCATGATAAATGCACACTAGTAGTTTATATTCTCTGCTTTAAATGGAGATTTTTGTGTCATACTGGACTGGTTTCACAAGTCCAATTTTAGTTTCAGCACTGAAACGTGCTGCACTTCTGTGTCTAAAAATAAATGCTAGAATGTGTTACTGTTAACATACAGACCACCTAATATCACACATATGACAAAGTTCATAAAGGGTGTGTGCTTCATGGAATTCCTGTTTATAAAGTGTGCTTGTTTCTAGCTTCACTAGTTTGGGATTTTATCATTTGCAGAAATATTGCTTGTAAAAGTTTACATGCAGAATTGAAATATATGACCAGAAACATCTATATTGATATCATCTTCTTGCTCTCATTTTACCACTGAAAAGTCCTCTCCCTTGACATGGAGAGAGGGAAATAGGGGTGGAGAAAAAGGAATGTAAAGGCAGCAATAGTTAGAAAAGGAATAGATTGAGAGGAGGAGAAGAAGATCCAGAAGAAAAATTGTAGGTGTTTAAACTTCAGACCTTAACTAACTTTCTGATTGCTTGAGAGGAATAAGGATTGATTATGAGCTTTTTTTTTTTTCTTCCTATTTGGTATCTGATTTTCTTTAGCTTTTCTTGCTTTCAAGGCATCTGTTAAACTGCCCTGTGCCTTTGAAGGTAAGGGCTTGTAGTAGAGCTAATGAAAGGTAGATTTTTCTCTAGTGCTGCTAATTCTTCTTGTCTTCTTATTAAAGCTGTTACTAAACGATTGCTGACCAACATTGTACTGAAATAAAGTGCTTTTGTCCTGTTAAAAAATAGCAACAAAAACATTCTACTTGCTTGGTTTAAAAAAAAAAAACAAAACAAAAAAACCCAAAAACAAACCCCCAAAACCTACAGTAATACAAAGAAATGGATTAGTTGAGAGCATTGCAAAGTTAGTTCTGCATAGAATTAGTATATTATTTTGCAGCCCATGTCCAAAGGATTATACTTGGGTGATAACGGTTAGTCTAGCAACATCCAGACTTGGACTTTAATATGACTACTACTTTCATAAATAACATAAAAGGATATGTTATATCAATAGTGTTTCTGCTGAAATTGGGACAGTGGGAGTCTACCAGCTTTTTTCCATCAAGTTACTGTGTATTGGAGGAGGGTAGAAAATTGAAGCAGGGTCAATCTTCCAGCTACAGTCCTGGCTACAGAGGCTGTAGGCAGTCCCTTCCTGCTGTGGTGTTTTGAAGACTGCTTGGTGCTTCTAGTTGTTGGTGCTCCATGTGAAAGGGTGGAAGTATTGGTAGGGGAGCACAGTCCAAGGTGATGAACAACTCACTGCCTGTGACAGCAGAGAGCTGTCATCTGTCATGGGTTCTTCCCCTTTTTCCTTCAAGGTGTAAGTGCTTGTCTATGAAACCTTTCTTGTGTTTTGAAGAGGATGCTGAAGAACAGTATAGATGAGACAGGAGTTACTGCTTGCCAAGGGTCATAATCTTAAATGTCTTATAACTTCCAGTGGCCTCTTTGGGAGCAAAATTAGTCAAAACAGAGGTTTTTGAAAAATCTCAGCTTAAGACTGATGAATGCTGCATGATATTGATACTTGCAAATGGTATTTGATTTACTAGTCTTTTTCTTGTGCCAGTGTTGCAACAGTGTCTTCTGCAGCTGGATGCTATTTTCTGGGGCTGCTGCTGGTTTTAGAGAACTTTCTATTTTTACTGCTCACTCAAACAGTAACATCACTAGTGGCTTACTTCCCTATAAGCGGTGGGATCTGTGTTTCCTCTTACTTAGGACAGCAACAGATGTAATGTATTGTTCCTGAAATGTAGTATCTTTTTCCTCCCACTGTAGGAGATTTCAACTATCCTAAGACAAAAGTTCTGCAGGTATGACCTCTTCTCAAGTCACTTTTGAAGTAAGAGGACCATCAGTACCAGGTACCCAAATCATGCTTTCTCCTTTTTGTATGGTTTAACTAGAAGAAAACTGAATAGAAGAATGTTCAAAGGCTGTCTTGTCTTTTTTCTTCAGAGGTCAAAGAACATGTGAGTTCAAATACCAAAATGATAAGTCATTGTAAAATACATGAATTAAGAAATTTCACATAGGAATTTGAAAGTGAGATTTGGGAATTAATTTTTACCTTTTTCTTCGAACAACAATTTCATAGTGTGCTAGAGATTTTGATGCTAACTGAAGTGGTTATGATTGTTTTAAAATAGTGTTCTGTCTCTAGTAACTTTTTATTCCATGGAAACGAGTATTTACATTCTGAACCATGATAGTCAGGCATGCATTGACGTGTTTGTTCTGGTTTTTTATTCTGTCTGCATTCCTGTTGAAGGCTGTCCATAACAAGATGTGACCTCTTCTAGGAGTTGACTAGGACAGAAAGAATATGCAGCTTAATTTGATATTCTATCTGTGCAAAAATGTGTAAAATATATTCCATAATCTAAATGAGGAACACAAGGTGTCAGATCATGTAGAACACCAAGACTTAGTGTTGATAAATTGTGCTTATTATTTTGACCTTCATCTTTAGGAACTTTGAAGGAAGGTCACCAAAAAAAGTAATTGGTGGTTGCCTAACAGAAGCAGATGAATGTGGGAACACTTACAGATTGGCAAAATTCCTGTTACAGGCAAATACCAGATGGCATAAGTGTCTGTTGTAGTTGGGGAAAAAAAAATGATATAAACATTTTACAAGTTTTGAAATCTGCCCCATGTTAGACCTCTCCTGTGTTTCTCCCATTTGATTGGGAAATGGGGAACTGAACATTGACACACAAGGTGGACATGAAGCCTTTAGTAAGAAGTAGTGTTTTTATAGCATTCTGGAGAAAACTTCTAAGGTCAATTCATTCTTTAACTTTAAATCAAATGAAGCTATAAAGCACTGGTGTAGCTATACAATGGAATATGGCAAGCCATGCTCTTTTTGCCCCATTTACAGTGTTTCTTCCACTGTTGTGATGGCACTGTCACTAGCAGAGTTGACTTTGGATGTGTAACTTTTTCTTGTGCTGATAATATCTGGAACAAAAATTAGGATTAGGGAGACCTAGATCCTGTCTCGCTGGCTGGTTACAAAGTATTACCTGGAAATACTTGCCATATCTATAGCATCAAGAGGTGACACAGAAGGTTGCTTCTGCTTATGACAATATTGATACTGTTGGTTTTGACTGGGGAGAAGAGCTCTTAGATGCAGCAGTGGCAAGATGCAGTCTTGTTAAAGAAGAGAAGTAGGTTTTCAGAGCTATCAGCAGTTCTACAAACAGCAAAATTTCCAGTTTATTTAGAAACATCATGTACTGATTTTGTCAGATCACCATGGTGAGTAGTTAGTTGGTGGCACAAGAATCCTTGCCTTTAGTGCTAACGTGCTCTCTGTGTCCTCATCACTCCCTTCCTGTTGATGTCAAAGCCAGTGATTCCAGGCTAACTGGCAGGATAAAAGGACATCACCGGCATAGGAATGAGCTTTGACTCACTTTCTGTAGCCAAACCACTTCTGGAATCAGCATTGGTGATGAAGCCCAACACATTGATGTAGACTTTTACATATTTGTGACAGGGAGTGCTGCTTTTTGCCTCATCCTAGTGGAAGGAAGAGGGTCACTGAGTACTGGCTGTGACTCCGTTAGGTCTTCATCAGGACACAGTCCCATACCAAGAGACTGCTAGGTGGCCAAAGATTAGCTATTATGAAATAAAAAAATGGAGCTTCTAGCTCCCAACTGTACACAAAGATTCTTCTCCAACAGAGTTGGCCCAAGCAGAGAGGTTGCAACATCAGTGAGGCTGTTGCAAGCTTTGAGACTGGGCAGAACGCCTGGAGTAGCTTCCTCTGCTGTAGCTGAAGGAGCTCTGCCAGTAGCAGCATCAGATTTCCCCAGCAAGGGGAGAGGGAGAAGTTGAAGACCCCTGAGCTTGAAACACAAAACCAAACCAAACCCCACTGAGTTTAGAACTGCCTTTGAAAAGGCAGTTCCAGTTTATCATGCATTTCACTTGTGCCTTTCCTGGGATAATTTAAGCAGCATTTTACAAATCCTGATTCAGCCTTGCAATGTAATTGTTGAAGTGAGTTTAGGGGTGACTGCACATCTTGTTCAAATGTTGCCTTTTGTGTGTTGTACATTGCTGAGTTATAAGTATTCACTGAATGTTCACAGGTTTGTTTAAAAAAGAAGGCCAGAAAACTATTTTAGCTAGCTGCTACTAAGAGGAATATAATTTAGATGGCACTTCAGAGATTGGCTGGTGTGTACACTAAGATGTACTAAATGCTGCTATTTTAGAGTGTTATTAAAAGAATTTTAGCTTCTCTTTAGTATATCCAGTCAGAAATTCTAACTGTGTGGCATTCAGGTGGTCTTCCCTCCCCCTTTTACCTCCTCCCTGCAAAAACAAACCATAATGTGCCTCAGTACAGAGTGGGAAAGGTAAAGTGCCTGACCGAGGCAATTGTGTGCAATGAATTGCATAGTAAGTATACAGCTGATGTTTGTCTGCGTTTGTGTGCTTACAGTGAGCATCCAAGAAGCTTGATTTTTTTTTAAATGAATTGAACCAAAAGATTTTATTAAAAAAAAAAAAAGGGACTGTAGTTCAAGATGTTCTTTAAAATTATTTCAGTAAGCTGTTTTTAGGAACAAATTATCCTATTTAATTCCTGGCTTTTGTAGATTTTTTTGCAACCCCTGGGTCTGCAGGGGTTTCTTTCATAAACAATCCTGGTGGTATCTCATATTAGATTAACCTGTATAATGGGAAAAAATGGACACAATTTTAGAGGCATAAGGACTTCCTCAAAATGGTTATTTCAGACTTTAAAGTTCCAGCTATGATATTTGGCTTAGTAAAAGGTAGTGTATCTTTGTTGTATATAGCTTGCCTACTTTGTATCTTGAGATAATTGTGGCTCCAACTCTATTGCTACTGCTTTCCCAGTTGGAGAACAGGAAATCACCATCATAGATGCTTGTATCTTGCTTTTGTTAAGACTGATACTTTTTCTCTCAGACTTTTTAGCTGTCAATTTGATCTTTGCTTTTCCTGTTGATGAGGCATGCAGGATAGTTCTGGATACCCTCTCCCCTTTTTCTTAAATGCTTCCACCCCCTCCACCAATTAAGGGACTAATTTGACTTTAGCTAGATTTCCTCGTCTGCTTTGGTTTAAGGGTGACTTTGTTTGAAAATTTACATTTAGGCATTTTATGTTAGAGGTTGAAGTAAATCTCAGTATTTTTTTAATTACATTTTATTTATAAGTTGCTCAAACACTATGGTAGTTCTTACATTTTGCATAGCAAGCTTAAAAGGTTAAGCAAATGGTGCCTAAATATACTTTAAAACTTCACATTTTCTCCTTCTGCAACAGATTTTTTTTCTTGTGTCTAGAAATATTGTTGAAACCCTGCAAAAGCAAAATACTAGTTTGTCCTTTCCAGTTGTATTTATCATTGTTGTTGTTCTTGCAGTCATATACATACAGGTTTTGTATTAAAAACAAGGGTAAGTTGCAATGTTAACTTTAACTCCTGGATGTCCCAGAATCAAGCATTCTTGTACTATTGTAATCTTTTGGATTCATTCTTTATGTATGTATGCATTAGGGTAGACAGTGTGACAATTTCATGGTGGTTTTGTGTAATGTTATGTTTTTATATCCAATAAAAAACTGAAAGCATAGCAGCAAAATTCATTTTATTTCTCTCAGGAATAAAATTAATTGGATGTGTTGTCTTGGGAATAATGCTAGCAACTTCCTATTTGTGCTTTCTAGATTGTTAGTATGAATTTTAGAGAATTATGTTTTTAGACATGTATGTTACTCAGTACTGTGTGTGTATAGGTACATATATTAAAAAAATGGACAGTATATAGGAAAAAACTGGTTCGTCTTGACAGTAAGCATTTTACAGTGAAAATCTGCCTGCTGTGTTTCCAGAGATTTTTGAACAGTATTACTGCAGAACAATTTGGAAGTCAACCCTTTTAAGGGCTGGGCTTGTCAGTAGTCCCTCTCTCAATGAGATTCTTACAATGGTGAAGAAAATGCTGTTGTAGTTTTGGGTGGGGGGAGAATTCCTTTCTGAACTGAAAAGAGGGAGTTTAGATGGGTGATTCTGGTGTATATGTTTAAAATATTTGAAGGTTTGACCATGTAGGCTGTACTTATTAATTTCATGTAGGCTTGAGTAGTGATGATTGTGGGGTTTTTCTGTTTGTTTGCTTGGGTTTTTTTTTAGGAGAGGTTTTTGCAATATGTGGGAGCTGCAGTGCTTTGGGAAATTGGAATCCACAAGTTGCAGTGGTCCTCCAAACTGATGATCGGTAAGTTGGGTTTTTGTTTTTTTTTTAATTTGTTCCCTTTGAAGTAGCTGGAGTTCTGGAGCAACAAATTTATTCTGGCTTTGACTTTGTAAACTATTGAGCTACATGTACTGTTAGTAAAACTCTCCAGAATTTCTTGTGTTGCCCTTGCACATTTTGAATGCTTAGGAATGTGTCTAAGAAAATGTTTAACTTGGGTATGCTTTCCTAGTTACAGATGATGCTTCTACCATTGTCACTGACATATTTCAGTAGTTTAGTTGTAGACATTTTGAATAGGAAACAGCTATGGACAATTCTCAGTCCAATAACTATACAGCAAGTTATAGGAGATGTTTATAGTGTTTACTTTCTTTTTAACCAATACAAGTTATTACTGTGGCTATGAGGAGATGGGGAGAAGATTATTTAAAATGGGAATTGTGTTAAAACTCTTAAGGGGTTTGTGTGTATATAAACATGAGTGTACATGAAGAAGGCTTCAATTAAGCAGAGGAATTCACTGTTTTCTTAAAATGGTGTCCTGCCTATTGCTGTTTGTATGATGCAGGGCTCACAGGATGTATTTATAATTCTGTCAGCGACTTGCTGAGTGATCTTGGATGAGTCCCTGAATTATTTCATTATGTTTTCCCCATCTGTTAAATGAGGAAGAGAATTCATGCTCCTTTAGAACACTTCAGATCTGTACATTAGAAAGTGCAATTTCAGTTCCAAGTATTTATTGTGCTTTGTGTGTGTTTGGCTAAGTTACCTTGTAAAAACCTTTCTTGCAGCAATACGCTGAACTTTATTTTAGAACTTCACTTAAGACAGACATATGTCGGAGGTGGCTGTTAGGCTGTATTTTGGAACTGTTTTGTTTTTTTTTCCCACAGTCAATTATGGAAGGCTACTGTAGAGCTTCCTAGAGGAGTTCCTGTTTGGTATCGGTATTTTAAAGGGTACTTCCTTGAACCTAAGGTATGTACAACCTTTTCTATTTTAAGTTGGCTCATCCCTAGCAAAAAATTCCCTTATTTGAAGTAAAAAGGATTTTCTGAGTTAAACTTGAGTTTTTAGGAAGAAATCTTAAATTGTAACATATGAAACATTAAAACACATGTGGAAATACAAGTTCACTTCTGGAAATACATGACCATATGCTGTTAACTGTAATTATTTTTGTTAAATTGTCTTTTCTTTCACCACTGTTAGTGTTTTAAAAATTCCAGTGATAGTGAAATGCCTGACATTATTATAAAGCTTAAATGATATGGTAAAGTTCTCATTGGTTATAGTGGGGCTACAACTTCTACAGTTATAATTGAATATGGACTTCAGCAGGGCAAGGATTTCTAGCATGGAAGCAAGTGATAGCAGGAGAAAAATGGTTAGTGTGAGCAGGCATATTTAAATTTGCCTAATCTACTACAGTTTTTAAAATTACTGCAGATTTTTTGGTGAAGCATGAGAAGTATTAACTAGCTTTTGTGCTGCATAATTAACATATGTTAATCTCTTGGAGTGAAAAGGTGAAACAAGGAATGGGGCATCCCAGTGTTTTCTCTAGGTTTGCATATAGGTATTTGCATGAGTTGGGGCGAAAACAACCCAAGAGACAGAGACAGATGTGTTTTTACAGGTTTGATGTCAAAGTTGCATGTGAGTTGAATGTATGTGGCAGTATACTGGTCTGTAAAAATTGTGCTAGGGTAAGGGGGAAGTTCTTCAGACCAGGGATGGGACTGCATCCAGAAAAAAGTTGGACTAAGTTGGGAAAATAAGGAGCTACTCTTTAACTGTTTTTCTTAATAACAAGTAATAACTGTAAGAAATAACCCATTTAAAGCTATCTTTGCTGTCTTTTTTACTCTGTTAATATCCTGTAGCTATTCACCCTGGGCTTTAGTTCTTCATTGAAATTGGGATTATGAAGGATGTAGCTAAATGTGCAAAGGAGTTATAGAATCATCTGGTCTATATCTTTTAAATATTTTAAATTACTGTCAAGAGCATGTAAATTGTTGTCAGCTGGACTAGCCTTTCTTTCACTGAAAAAATATTTGACAGAGGTATCATCTCAGTGAAGGATACTAATTTTAAATGAAACAGTTCTGTTTTTTCATTACAGCATGTGAAATAGTCTAATCTGAAACTGGTGTTTAAATTGTTATTCTGAGGCAAAAGAAGGGAAGGCCAATAATAGATTTCTTTTTCTGAGGTCAAACTGAGGCCAAAAGTAGATCAGTTCTTACAGCTAGCAGCATTGATGGGACTCTTACATTTTTTTTGCAAATGCCCATAAGTTTAAAATGTAAGCAATAGCACACTAGAAAAAGCACACTTAGAACAGATTGGCAGAAAACGTGCTCATAGACAACACAATTTCTGTTTTAACATTTGAAAAAGTTTACGATATGTATTGGTGAGTGTGTTTCTTTAAGTAGGTGCTCTGTATCGTGCACGCTTTATGTACCGTGTGATGCAGAGTCTGCCAAGGTAAGTATAAATTTTATGGAATACCAGCATAAAGAGCTACTGTATATAAAAAGGAGAAAAAAAGAAAACCACCCTACAAAACAAAGTATGTGAATTGCCCCGGTATATGGTTATCCACTTAGCGGTGTCTAGCCTGTACCTGTTAAGTTCACAGGACTTTATTTCTTATAACATAAAGTCTTTTGAAGAAAAGAATTCCAGCTACAATGTTTTCTTCCTCTTTTTTGTAATTTTTTTTGAAGAACAATGAAAAAGCAGGATCCCTTCCTTCTAACAGGAGTATAATACACAGTATAGTGCAAATGAAACAATGTATGGAGGACTTTAGCATTAACAACTCTGATAAGGAAAAGATACTTTTAAGTTAAACTATTCTGAATATTTTTATTTCAGTGAGTTTTTCATTAGGGATTGCATGTGATTAATCTCCTAAATTTGTTAGGCTTGTGATATGTGATCCCTCAGACACTGTTAACTTTTTATATCAGCACAATTTTGTGTGTCATGGGCTGTAGTAGGATAACTTAAATACATGTGTAGTCTTAAATATATGTTAAAGTCTGAATATATGAATTTGACACCACATAATTGAGTAAATCATGGTGAAGACAGATCCAGCTGAAATTACTGTTCCTTTCCTTTCTATATCAACTGCATCTTTGAAGATGCTTGAGATGGACATGGTGGCAAAGCTGGGGCTGATACATGTTTACACAGAGAAATGATAGTTCTCATTATCCAAAATATTACTACAGACTAGATGCAAAAATAGATATAATAATTCACATTTTGGAAAAAAACAAATAGGAAAGTATTTTTCTTGCCTCCCTTTAAAAAAAAAAGTCATCATTTGATCTCTGTTAAATTATTTTGCTTGAAGGATTGTACAATGTCATGGGAAGTTTGGTTTGTTTGCACTGAA
The DNA here is from genome assembly GCF_900496995.4 of Aquila chrysaetos chrysaetos. Taxonomy (NCBI): domain Eukaryota; kingdom Metazoa; phylum Chordata; class Aves; order Accipitriformes; family Accipitridae; genus Aquila; species Aquila chrysaetos. The sequence continues at coordinate 26,150,728 of NC_044011.1, read as the reverse complement.
GCATTTTGGTGTTGATTGTGGTTACGTAAATAGAGTGTATTTTTTTTAATAATAGATTGAAATGTATCCCTACAAAAATTCTATACAAATAAATGAATGTATATACAAAGAACATTTTGCTATAAAATTGGTGCAAGTCTTGGCTCCTGCATATCAAGAACTTTTACTATGTTGTGAACGTTTTAATGATAACAGAAGAGTCATCTTAAGCATTTTAAAAGAAAAGTAAATACATACACTTGATGAAATAAGACAGTAATTTAAACTATTTTGCTTGAGGTTTGTTCTTTTCTTAAATATAGTTTGGTACCAGTTATCTCACTGTAAGGGTCTTCCCATATTTTATTCTACACATATCTTCTGTTTGTTGGGGTAGACAACACACCAAAACCCCCTTGTCTGAATTTAAGTCTTCTGTATGTTGTATGTTTTAGGAGAATGTTTTTTATATGTATTGTTTGTGTGATGCATATTTGAAAACCTTACTAAGGTAAATACATGCCTTATTCTGTTAAGCTATGTTCTATATTTGTTTTTCCAACAGCAAATAAGCATGCAAGTTTAGGGTTATTCCTTTCAAGGAAAGTGTGAAATAACTAAGCTATCTGTGCATGTAGCAGGACTTTTAAAACTGGATTGGTGAATGTTTTTCACACTTCTGAGAATATTACTTAATTATAGAGGTTTCAAGTGAGACTTAAATTTACTTTTCTAAAATGTAAACTAATCAAATCTATTTAGTGCCTGGAATATAGTAATAAAGGTGAAACTTAGGTCTAGGGTCACTAATTTCTTTAATATTGGAATGCCTCAGAAAAGCTTTTGCTAGACTAATAACCCATGGTTAACCTGATAAAAAACAAAGGAACACCTCTGCTGTGACTGTGCTGATAGCAGATTTTGTATTAAACTGTTACTGGAAATACTAGAGCTGTAAAATCTCTTTTTAGCCCAGGGCTTCCCGGCAGGTGACTTATATGTGCTGTTGCCTTGCAAAGTTAGTTATGATGGCTGAATGGCTTTGGTTGATTGTTTGGTTTTGTGCTTAACTATTGTCTCTTACATGGTACAGAAATCTAGAGAGATTTTTGTCAGAAATCCAGCATCAGCAGTTAAGTCTTAATTCATTTAGTTGTTCATGTTCTTGAAGTAGATTAATATTCTTGGAACATAGTTTTAAGAATTAAAGTGCAGTTGGATAAATGTAGTTATGTGTGGTGGTTTTACAATTTTTTTTTTTTTTTTTTTTTTCCCTAATGCCTACACTGTTATGTTGCCTTGGATCAGGAAGTTTGGAACTGGCCTCCTAGATTGTCATTTAAACATCCACGGAAGTGCTTTCATTTTTTTTAATTGTACTGAGCACCCAAGCACTTTACGCAGATTGTGCATCAGACTGCTTTGAACCCCTGGAACATTATGCTACATAGGCAATTTACCCTTAATCTTAAAATTGTCTGATGACTACTGGGGGACCCCCAGCTTCTGACAATGTAAGAGAACTTGATTTTTAAAGAAAATTCTTGAATGTCCTTTAAGAGCTTTAAAATTGCCTCAGATGTTCAGCTAATTACAAATCAAGCAACATAATTTTTATGTGTTTGCTTTAAAAAAAAAAATAATTCTCTGTGTTAGTAGGGAGGAATCCATGCCATACAGTGCCACTTACTATAATCTCAGTGTACTGCCCACTGGGATGCTTGATGTGACATTTGGATAGGTGCCCTTTTAAGACTGTCCTAACAGAGGCTGACTTTTAGGTAACGTTACCATACTATGAATATTGATGACACATCATTTACTTCCGCTGCAGGCTGATCTGAACTGGGCTGTTGTTCAAATGTGGTCAGTATATGCCACTGAAATTACATCAGTATTTTAACCTCCTAGTTACAATGGCTTCTGTTACATGTAATTAAAACATTATTTAAATGCCTATAAATGCAAAGACTGTCTGAGCAGGCATTGTGAGAGGGCTTTCAGTCATGTATGTGCCTGTTCTCTAATCCATTGCCCTTTTTCTTCTGGTAGGTTTGCTTGCCTCTTCTTAGTATGGAAAGTGTTGAGGATTCCTGGGATTAAATGCATAATCAGACCACTGTATTCCTTTCAGGGGATGAAATTTTGCTGAGTGTATCCAGCGTGTTGTGCTTACTGTTGGGATGTTACTCAAATTCTCATTCATAATTTTAGAACCTAAAATTAAAATGTACAATTACAGTAGTGTAAGAAATAAACTGGTATTGGTATTTTGGGGGTTTCTACAAGGAAAAACCTTCGCTTACCTTTTGAAGAAAACAGCTTAATCCATGTTAGGACAGACTTGCATTCCCCAGGTTTGCAAGTTACAAGTTCTGTGTATGTTCATGGGAGTTGCTGTTGTCGATCTTGCAGGCCTGCATGGTGTTAGGAAATGATAGCCTCCCTACTTGCAAACACACGTTTCAGTTTCGGAAACTGAGATTGTGACATGCAAGTGTGGATCTGCTGTGAAAGAAGGGGGAAGAAACTTCTCATTATTTACTTTTCCAGAAGTCCATAAGAGTGATCATTGTGGCAGCAGTGAGAAGATGAGAATTAAAACTGCCCTATAACAGGAATAAACTGAAAACAATAGTATCATCTTATTTTATTTGTATTTACATGCATTCTATCTTTAAAGCATAACTTTAAGCATATGTATTTTATTCTGACATGACCCCTAAGTATAGATGCCTCTGAATTCATTAGAAAAACTGAATTGCTCTTAGCTAAGACTCACAGAGCAAACCTGTCTTGCTGAGCACTTTTTAAATATTTGGTGTTTGCTGTTAACTCATCCAAAAGCATAGTAGATTAAATGTGTTTGATATATGTCAGGAAATCCCATCTGCTGCTAAAGAATTTATTCAGTGAGCTGTAAGATAACAAAGCATTATGGTACTGTGTAATTATACTGCTGAATTGTCTGGAAGTCCCTGTTGATCATCTATTTAAATAAGAACCTGAAGTACTGGGACAAGTTGGTGTTGAAGCTTATATGACTCTGGCAATAGTAGCAAGTCTTTTTGGAAATACGAATTACTCAGGCCCCAAACCACCAAAATGGTGAACTGCAGCTATTTGACAGTGGCTGTTATGACTGATAGCAACAACCACACAATGTTAAGGGAAACTTCTCTAGGGTGGCTGAGCTGGGAATCAGGCGTGTTCTTTCTGTTGTTAGCCAGTGGTTACCTAAAAGCTTTAATTAGAAAGCTATTTCAAACTGAAATCATTGTGAAAGAAGAGACTGAGTTATTGTTCTGATTATCTGTCTGAGTATTGGCTATGTTTGTCAACAAATGTAGTCTTTTGAGGGATAGTAATTTTTTTTTTTTTTGTGAAAGAATCTAATTTATCTTGCTTCAAATGAAATAGACTGCAGGGGCTTTGCTGCTGGCTGATTGGATTGTATCAGTGTCTTTTTGCTTCTGAGGAAAGCAAAAATTGAGGCAGCAAAATTCCAAGTATTTATGTTTTCATTAGATGGTAAATAATTTCCTCTTCTGTACCACAACTAAAATAACTGGGTTTTATAGACTTTGAATTAGTCAAGCAAATTTTGAGGGAGAACCCACCCCTGCAACTGTTAACTGCATGAGTAGATGTTGAGTGCTGTTTGGAATTAGAGATGTGGGATATGTTTTTTCATAAATTGTTGCTGTAGTATCTTAAGAAAAAAGCAAGCACACTTAATGAGTTCAGAGACACTTCGGGTTTTTGTATTAGAAGGGAACTAAAGTAGTCCAGCGGAGTAACTGTAAGCAGTAAAGATTTAGTAACTCCATGTAACATCTCCACCCTGTCAGACTTTGTCACAAGTTTTGTCATATGTATACCTGACGCATCAGATAGCGTCATCAGCAGTTGCAGGGGTAAGAAACAAGCCTGATCTGTTTTCTTTCTTTTTGATTCTCTCTCTCTGTCCTCCTCTCTTTCTTCTTCTTTTTCTTTCTTAAATCTGGAAGTTTAATTCACAACCATCCCAAACAGCTACATGGGTAGAAGATCAGATATAACAAAAGAAATTATTGCAGACATTTAACTTTTAAATTACAGACTATCGATGGTCCCTGCGAAGTCATAGTTCACACGTGGGAGACTCATCTACAACCACGATCAATTACCCCTTTAGGTATGGGCATCAACTGCATCTGTTTGAGGCATATGCATAAGATTGCTAATATGCTGCACATTGGTTTAGAGGGATTGATAACTATAGTTTTAAGATACTTAAGTTTATTAATGTGTTGGAGGTATGAACTTTTTCTTTGCACAACATGGGCCTTACTCTCAAATATATATATATATATAAGTGGCTTAAAAATGGAGTGGATGTGAAATTCTTTGCTGCCATCCTTAATATTATGTGGGTTTTTTTTATTAATTTGGAATTGTAATAATTTTCTGTAAGTTTAATTCTTTGAGACTAAGGATCCATATTTTTTCAGAGAAAATGTGGGGAGGGGGGAGGGTGTGAAGTCACTACTGTTTTGATTTAACTACTATTTCATTAGTAAAATTTTAAAGCAAAAATTCTTAGGCTTCTTTAAGTAAATGGATTAATGTAAATAGAAACATGAATGGGCTTACTTACCTGGCAATTTAGCAGAAATTTATTTTGCTGGAAGAAAAGGTGGCATGCAGACTTGCATACAAGTTCCTAATGCTGTTCTGAACAGGGAAGAAGTTTGTTTTTTAAGAGTGACTGAAATAACCTTTGAATGTAGCTTGTAATTTAGATCTCTTATGCTGCTATGGGATGGCATGTTTTATGCACTGTCTTTTCTAGGATATGAAAAATGTTATTTCTTCCACACTTAGGAGTTCACATCTATTAAATACCTTCTGATTCACTGAAAAAAGGTCTTTTAGAAAGAAGCTGGTATTAAAGAAACTGTTTGTTAATCATGAATAGTACCATGATCATGTCCTGTCCTGTCCTGTCCCCCCCACCTTTTTTTTTTTTTTTTTTTTTAATTTCAGTTGAATTAGTTGTGTTTCTATTCTTGTAACAAGATTATGTTTCTGTATTTGTCAGTAACTGATTAGGGAAGCAGTCTACCCTCTGCTAGGGTCTAGACTTTATCTCTAAATTTGGATAACTTCATTCCAAATAGTTAGGATTTTTTTTTTCCCCAAGTAGTACTCTATGCATCATAAGCAGTCTTTAAGAAAATGCAGCAAAACCAGGATGTTAGCACTTGGTCATTATGATCCTAAATTGTTGCCTGTGGTTATTAAAAATTGAGGGCAGGCCCATAATTCTTCTTAGAAAAAAAATGGGATTAATGGCTGTAGAGACAAAATTTTGTTAAGATTTTTGTTTTGAGAAATGTATAGTTTTAGACAAGTGCAATTCTGTTAATGCTGGTGAATTTACTTAGTGCCTTAAGATTTCAGTTATTAAAACTGTGGAGAGGGTAAGGATAAAATTAAGTGTGAAATGAGTGTTCTGAATATTTCGTCCTAGGTTGGTTTCTGTCACATGGGCAGAATAAGCATTTTAATTGTGCCTAACTTGATTTAGAAGCTTTAACTATAAATGTGCAGGAGGACAGCTTTCTTGTGTGTTTACAAGAAACTTTAATGTCTTTAACACTAACAAGAAAAGCATCTTAGATTCTACTAGGATGTAGATATTATCAGCAAGTTACTGCAGCAAACTAGGAAATTATGCAACCTTCTTGCTTTTCTCAGTTCAGATTACTTTAGGTAAAACATCTTATGGCATTTTGTGTGTTGATTGTTTTTTCTTGCAGAAACTAAGAAAAAGCATAAATTGGGAAAAAGCTTTATAGAAGGTTGCAATAAACGTGCTTATTCTTTGTCTGTTTCAGTTTTCCTACTTTTTTATTAGATGTACTTTTTAGAAGTGAAGTGGAAAAGTAGAATTAATTTAACTTGGCAATGATTCTTTATAATGTGAATACTAATTAATTTCTTTCATTCTTTTCCCCTCCTTTTAATTCTAGAAAATGAAATTACTATTGATGATGGATACTTTGGAATCCGTAGTAAGTGAGATATATTGACCTTTACTCTTCACCACATATTTAATTTTAACAAGGTTAAGTGCTGTAGTTGAAAAATATTTGAAATACTAAGTTTTGACAGGAATTGCCTGTAAGTGATTGTTTCTCTGCTTATACGGTTATTTTTGTATCCAGCATTTGTGAATTCACACTCAGGCTGTAATCCTTTCTAATGTTAAAAAAAGACTGCTAGGAACAGTTGAAATATTGTCAGTGTGCTGGTATTAAAGGTTGATGTGAACTTTGGATCGTGAGCATGTATTTTTGGAAATACAGAATAGACTTAGCTTTCTCTTAAAACCTAGCCTTAGAAAAAACTCTTTGTGCCTAGAAAAATATTATCACTTACACTAACTGTACACAGTCTGCCTCTTCAGTTAGACACATAACTGCGAAAACCTCTCATAAGCTCAAACCTCATGTTGTTGTGCATGCATATGTCTCACTTTGGGCAGTTCTAACCCACCTCTCACTTAATGCTCAATCCTGTGCTGCCTAAGGTAACTCTTTGTCATGTCTCATACATCTTGTCTTAAAGCTTTTCCATTTTTCTTCATATCCTCATCAAATGATAGGTTTTGCTAGGAACTCTTCAAAACTGTGGGGTCTGCTTCAGTGCCTGGTCTGGTGGCTTGTGCTTTCTTGCCATCCTGCTTGTAGGCTTTCCTTGTCCTGATGGTGAGGTTGAGGATTCTCCTCCATGCTTTGTTTCCCCATCATATCTGTTACTGTGTCTCCTGCAGACTTATACTGCTTTACTGGCATTGATTATGATGAGCTAATTTTACACCTGTATCTTAATAGAAACAGGGAGTCTCAAGCTGTGTATGAGTCTTCAGGGTTCTATCAGTGTTATTCCATGTATTGAGAGATCCCAGGGCAAGGGAATGTTATGTCTACCTTTGGAGACTTAACTTAGCCCTTGATACTGTAAATAAAATTAACACTGGAATACTTAGTGCTCTCCAGTTTATGTGTGAAGCTGGCAAGGATTATTGTTCCTATGTAATTCCCTTAGAAGCCAGCAAACAACTGCAGTATCTGTTTTCTGTTCTGGGTGGTTCAGAAAAGACAGGTGAAAGGATGTGCTCAACAATTGCTGTGGAAATACTATTGAATAAGGCTGGTCATAAGGAGGATTGTCTGCAAGATGGTGTCAGAGGAACTGTATTTATATTTTTATACATTAAACCATCTAGAGCTCCCTAAAACAAGTTATCAAAGTGTCTTCTACTTCTTGTTTAATTTTTGATAGATGGTATTGAAACTGTGGATGCTGGGTGGCTGACATGTCAAACAGAAATAAGATTACGTCTGCATTATTCTGAGAAACCACCTGTAGTGATATCTAAGAAGAAATTTAAAACATCAAGGTTTAGGTAAGAACCTGCTCATCTCAGTTTGCAATTTCTCTCATGTTAATTGTCAGTACTAGTGATTTTTTTTTTACTTAATGTAGCCTTTAAATTAATTTTGGGTTGCTAATAGGGGTGTACTGTCAGGTCAATTTCCAAGTATTTAAGCACTCTGTAAAAGTATGGTGAGAATATCAAATCAGTGGTGTGTTTGTTACCTCATTTTATTATTAATGTAGTGTCAGAAGAGTTTCTTCTGTTTTAGTGAAGGAAGACAGTCAAACAAAACTATTCTAGTTTCACTGCTGACAATTTTCAGCTCTTGCATTTCTGATAGTTATTAAGCTATTAAATATGTGCTATCACATCTGCTTTATACAAGTTAAGCAGTAGGTAACAGGTGTCTTTCACAAATACTATTTCATATTTGCCTTGGTGTTTCCTGCTTCTTGGGTGGAACTGTAATGTTCTTAAGTAGTTCTCCACTGTTACTTTCAGAGTTTTCTTCTTTGTTCTTTTTTCTTAACCTGTTGAAAAGACCAGAATGGAAGTGGAAGTTGGGGGAAAGGGAAGGCTTCCAGGTTTTTTGTTGCTTACTACTTTTTCTCCTTAGCAAAGTAAACAGCCCTCTCCATTTAGTATATGGTTAATTCCCCGCTGGCATTACAGATTTCCAGTCAATGTCAATAGTGGAGATAATAGCATTCTCTAATCACTTCTGTTGCTATTTAGATCAGTTTGATGTTTTTATCTGCAGAGGTGTCTCAAAAAACAGGCATTATTATAACTATACAGTTGACTGACAGAAGTGTGTGTCTTAGTCCTGATGTTTTGAGGACTGCACTATTGCCCCTAGTGTTTGATCGCCTTCCCCTCTTGAATTTCTGGGATCTGGAGTTTGCTCTCTTCTCTTCTCTCCCCCTGCCCCTTTCCTTCCTGCCTGCATTTTTTTTGGAGCTCTGTGGCTGCCAGACTTTATCCCAGCATATATCGTTTTACTGTGTGGTATAGGCTTGTTTTCTGCATCTTTCACAGTCTTTTCTGGGGGTGGGTGGGGGGAAGAGTTGACATGTATAAAAACCTCTCCTCCTTAACTAGAACCTGACATGTCTGAATGCATGATGGTTGTTACTACTAACAATCCTCAGCAAAAGTGGTTTTTCACAACAGCAATTTTTAGATAGTACGTTAGCCATGTATTACTCTTACCAATGGGAAAGAGGGGAGCAGGAGTGCTCAAATCCTTTGACAGACTAATGGTGTTTCTCCCAGTCCTAATCTTGCATACAACCCATCTTCTTGTTTGGAAAGGATTGTGGTTCCCTGTTTCCTTTAATGGAAAACATTTAAAACAAACAAACAATTTTATATTTAATTGCTAGAAGTCAGATTTTGAGCTTGTAACATATGAGCAACTTCCAGCACGCTGCTATCAAAGTCATTTGCAGATCATTCAGATCATGGGAGTTACTTCTGTACTGTGGGCCTTATTTTGACGGTCTGACACTTGATTTATTTTTTTTTTAACCCCCCCTGCCCCTCCATTCCAAAGCCTCTGTTGAGGGGAAAGTTTATTTCATACAACATTCTTCAGTAAGAATTAATACTTATGTCCTGTTCGCCAGAGCTTTGCTATTTTTCCTTGTGTGTTAGCAGGTAAAGAGAAGCCTGATCCTTGTCTAAATTAGATGGCTGAAATCCAAAATTGATAAGCTGGGTGCATTCACTAGATACCGTTTTCCACTTCTGCCTAAAAAGTTGGATCTGCCCAGGTTGTTTTTGTGACTGTCACTTGGTATGGCAGTGTCATTTTTCAAGTTTGTGAAGCATCTGTGTTGTGACTTTTTTTTTTATGAGGGTATTAGGAATGTGGACTTAGTGTAAAGGATTTCTATGATTGTAATTGTTTCTTTGAGATGTGACTTCAGTTTTACTAGTGAATTGGCATCTAGCTAAATGACAACTCTTTATCCCCTCTGCTGCTTAGATGATTCAGAAAGGGATTACTCACGTATGCTTCTATCACTGGCATAATTCATTCTGTGTGGAAGGTTTGCTCTGTATAATAATGAATTCTGAGTCTTATAGAGAGGCTTATTCTTCTCAGTCCAGGGTTTTTCAGAAATTGCATTCAGTTTACTTTTAAATGATCATTTAGGATTTCTCAAGGTACTTACTAATTACTTCAGGCTATCTTGTTTATATCTAATAGAATACATTTATCTGCCTTATCGGTGTTCCAAGAGACTTAAAGTTGTGTGTGTGCACTTATCAGTAGCCACCAATGTTCAGGTATTGATCCTGATGATTACTGCTACTTTCAGTGCTTTTTATTATTCTTTCAGCATTATAACAGCATATGTTAATCTGTGGAGAAAGGCTGTCTATTTGGCAGCCCAAATCGTTAGTTTGGTGGAGTGCTGCTTCTCAGATGACTAGTACAATTTTCACGTTTACCCAAGTTCCAGTCTTAGAAGTGACTTGAGCACTTAAATCTGACTAAAATAAGATTTAGACAACAGCTGCAAACTCTTGAGTCTTGTGAGGGCCTGCTGTGTACAGTGCTGTCCTGTAGATGGTGGTGTTGAGAAGAATTCTTGTGTTGTATGAGCTTCTGCTCAAGCTTCTTTCGGATTCCTCAGTGTTTCCAAAGACACTCCTGTGACTTAACCATTTGTTTTGTATTTCTGGTTGTAGAGTAAAATTGACTCTAGAAGGGCTAGAGGAAGATGAAGATGACGAAGAGGGCCAAGAGAAAACATCCCCTACTGTCCCTCAGAAAATGGCAAACACTGTGGAGTTCTCCTTAATAAGTAACAACGAATATAAATGTCGACACTCTCAGCCAGACTGTGGTTATGCTTTGCAGCCAGACCGATGGATAGAATACACGATACAAACCATGGAGCCTGATAACTTGGAATTAATCTTTGATTTTTTTGAGGTATGTTTCTTTACCACTAAGAGGCAACCCCAGTCTGCCTTTGGGAGTTAAGAGTCGATTACCATGAAGATTTCACTGTTGGGATAGGGCTATTGCCTTATATTCTTGATCCTTCCAGACTTGCGTAAACAAGTTATGAGACTATTGGCTACTACCCTATTTTGCAGGAAGGTTTTGTGAGTCTTCTTGATATGGCACAGAAAGTTTTGCAGTTTTTGCTTATTTAGAAGTGAGTACAAATTAGACCCAAATCTTGCTGTGCAGTACTGCGTGTAGTTAGGTTGGCTTGATTTTTATCCTTTATCAGAGCGAAGTTTTGCTTATCTTTCTTGAGCATAAACAATGTGTATATGAACTAGTTACATTACAATTATTTGATCTTAATTTTTAAGTTATAAACAAAAGAGATTTCTCTGAACTAACCAGTGCAAATTAAAACTGGTTATTTGCAAATTCTGGCTACTACATCTGTTATTTTGCACTCTTTTTTTCCCCCTGAAATATCTTAATATTCCAAGTCCTTTTTAAAGGAAAACAACTTTTGTCTCTTCATACTGTTCATGCACAAGAAAGTTTTAAGCATTCTCTCTTCGATCTGAAAATGCCCTTAAGACCACTTATGCTTATAATTGTAAAGTGGCTACATAGTTCCTGAACTTGACTATGGTCAAGTGCACATTCTGCATGTTAGTTGCCCTCTTCCTTCCCTGCAAATTAATACAAAATTACTTTAACCATATATATTATTCCAGTTCATCTTTGTTCTAAACACGACTGAGGCTTTTTAGAAGACAGACTATTCCATGCATGCAATTTTGATCTGAAAAGCTTATCAAATCTAAGAGTTTTCAAAGACAAATGTACATGAGTTTTGTAGATTTCCATCAACAATTTCATATTCCTGATTGTAATTTGCAACACACTGTTAATATTAAACAATTTTTAGCCTGACATTAGTGTTTTCTGTAACACACAAGAAATTTCTGTTACATCAGTGCCTATAAATATCTTCCTGAGGAGCAAGGAAGAAGAGTTTGTTCAGAAATCTCATGTACAGATAACAGTAGGTGTTTTGGTTTTTTGTTTGTTTTGTTTTTAGGAAGATTTAGGTGAGAAAGTAGTGCAAGGTGATGTGCTCCCAGGTCATGTAGGTTCTGCCTGCCTCCTGTCATCCACAATTGCAGAACTTGGAAAGAGTGCTGGAATTCTTACACTTGCTATTATGAGCAGAAATCCAAGGAAGACAATTGGAAAAGTTAGAGGTACAGTTGATTCAAGCAGATGTAGATAACTTTACTCGAAGTCATCCATTATCTATTGACATGTGAAGCATTTGGTATTTTTCTTGTAGTGGACTACATAATAATTAAGCCGATCCAGGGATATACTTGTGATATGAAGGCTTCATATGCAAAATATTGGAAACCAAGAACAACTCTAGATGTTGGACACAGGGGAGCAGGAAATTCTACAACAACAGCTAAGTAAGTTCATTTGCATTTTAATCTTGGGGGGCATTATGTTTAGTTTCACTGACATCAATTGAGGAAACAGTTTAAATAAAAAGCTGTAACCCATAATCATTTAAGTCACTTCAATATCAAATGTGGGTGTTCTCTAAAACAAAGACTTCTGATTTTTATTTCTGTTGTTTCAATGGACTTTTATGCTATGCTACATTTAACAAAACCTTTTTCTTTGCTGTTATTTCAGACTTGCTAAAGTTCAAGAGAACACTATTGCCTCTCTGAGGAATGCTGCTAGTCACGTATGTACACACATTTGCATGCACATAGTACTTGTATAGTTAAAACTAGCTTGGCTTGTATGCTTAATTTCCATGATTCAATACAATGAATGGTAATTGCACTGATAAAAAATTACATCAAATCACCATGGAAATTCCCTGAGAGATAGGAAGGGAAGTAATAGCTAGATTAGACTCTCCTCAAGTTCCTCAAAAAAACCAACACTTCCATCTAATATGTTCTGGTGGTGTTCTAATACAGGGAAAAATTTAATCTCAACTCTGCAGACACATAGGCTTGCAATAATTTTGAACACATGAATAAAATACTGGCTCTGCTAGAGTCTGTCAGCATACTCTCAGGTGGCAAAGGTCTTGTTCAGGGACTGCAGAGTACCTAAAATTAGTGTCCAAAAATGAGACATGGGAGCTGAGCTGGTAGAATAAAACAATCCTTTGTTCCAGTGCTTGCTACAATGAAGACTTGGAATCCTAAGATTAGTCTTTCAATTTGGGAGATACTAGCTTCAGGTGCTTAAATTCTGTGACTGAGGTGGTCACTTTTATTTTTTCCAATAATCTGTGTTACTGAGTGATCCATGATAAGATTGATCTAGACAATCTAGTGAGGCACTGCAGCAGAGTAGCTGGAGTCAGAAGCGCATTCCGAGGTTCCTTGTTTAGCTCCTGTTTTCACAGTGAAGAGCTGTGGTTACAGTCACATAAAGATACTGCTATGATATCACCTGCTGCTTAACTTGTGATTAGGCCTAAGCCTTTTCAGGTACTTCTTCACTAATGTAGATTCTTACCAAACATCTTTTGAAGTTGTTAAAGGGATGGGAGCAGAATCTGGAGCATTATGTTTACTGGTTACTGATTCTGGAGTACTGTACTCCCCAAGAGTCATAGCTGAAAGCTTTCTCTTGTTTGGAAGTCAGAGTATGATTTGAACACAGTGTCTGGAACATGCGCTGGCTGCAGAGCGAAAGAAAAACTGCAGCTACAAAATTATCTTTTTGAACAGTAGTTCTTAATTTCTGGGTGGACGCTGCAGGTTTATAGACAGCTTTTAAAAAGCCCATGAGAAGTATGCATTGAGGCAGAAATTTACCATGAAGTTGTCAGCAGCATCACCAGAAAAGTACTTTCAACTATTTGCAGATTGAAAAGGCTGAAAGCTACCACTCTAAAAATATTTCTGCTGAGAAGAGGGCTGTAAAAAGCCTGTTTTGTTTTCTTTCTGTACTGATTGAAAAAGAGTATGCAAGTCAGGATGATAATTTGATGAATGGTATTCTTGGAGGCCTTTCAAAGGAAAGATTTACAGACAGTCAAAATAACTAAAATTGGTTCTGTGTGCTGCTTTATCTCTTTCTTTCTGGCCCTCCCTCTTTTCAAAAAGATGGTACTTAGCATTCTTGTTTGAACCTCCTTCCTTTTTAAGGTTCACAGAAAATAACATACAGTTGAAAAGGACGGGAATACTGGACGCAGCTATTTCTGCTCTTGCATATGTTATAACACGCTACTACTGTGTTACTCACTAGTGACTCCAGAAGCGCCTCGGTATATGGAGCATCTCCCTGAAGCTTTGACAATTTATAGCAATTGCTTGTCTCTTGGTGGGGAGGAGGGAGGGAGGGCACCACAAAGGCATCTATGTTTAAAAACATGATCTTAGCCTTTCTCTGAAATCAAGTTTACAATACTTAAATGTTACTCGAGGGTTTACAAGATTAAGCAAGCTATATATATCAGAGCTGCATTATGGTAGTTAAAAGACTTTCCCATATGATTTTTTTTTTCATTTCTAATCCATTTTTGAGTATGATTTAACTGGTAACAGCCAGTTGTGTTCAACTTCTGGTTGATGTCCAGGACCTGTGAACACTTTGTAACTCATCTGCAGTTCTGTAGTCCTTATGCATAAATAGTTAATGGATTTTTGTTTTGTTCTGTGTTTTTAAATTTTCTGTAGGGAGCAGCCTATGTGGAATTTGATGTACATCTTTCTAAAGATCATGTGCCTATCGTATACCATGATCTCACATGTTGCATGGCCATGAAAAAGGTAAAGATGATGATATCTATATTTTATCTTTAAATGTGACCATTCCAGAAACTAAAATGCCAAGCTCTCATAGAAATAATTTCGGGAAATCAAGGGATGGAATGGGAATAAATATGCAGCATTACCGTGTGTATAAAGTAGAGCAGGGAAGTTGAGTTTTTCCTTTTGATGTAGTAGCAACAGCATTTCAGATGCATGGTTTGAGACTTGTAGTTATTTTTTAGCTTTTTTTTATTTATGGTTTAGAGGAAAAAAGCAGACAACTCCACTATATTCAGTAGCACCTCTGGGACTCTCTTAGACTGTCAGAGTAAGAACTTCTGGTTGTCTCTTTTTTGAGGGAGAGTTAGTGTGAATCTCAGCATGACTTCTCACTCCTGCTGATACTTAAATGTATACTTCTCTCAAGTAGTTATGTACTCATAAAAACTGTAGATCAAACCAAAGTCTACCTTGTTTGATATCCTAGTAGTGGCCAGTAGATGAAAAGCGGAAGAAACAAGGCTCTCCTTCATTTAGGGAGTTTGATTAGCCAATGGCTTGGCTTCCATTGGTTTTTCTAACCCTTTCTTTAAACCTTTTTTACTTCAGCATTTTGCGCTGTCCTTTAACTGTAAGGTAAATAATATACTTCATGTCTCATTGGGACAGTAAGTGGGGCTGTGAAGAACTGCTTTTGGATTGCTTGGTGGAACAGAAGGAAAGGAGGCAGAGGTTCTAGGAGCAGGAAAATGGCTCTTGAAAGCAAGCATCCTATTCCTTTCCTTGCTTACCTCATGAAGTTGCAGTTGTTCCTTCTTTTTTAACCAAAACTTCTTTTCTGTTGTTTTCGTAAGCATCCAGAGAACTATAATATAAGAAGCAGTGAATAGTACCGTTACTCGTACATATAGATAAGCATTCCTTTAAAAGGTGCTCTGAACAGTCCATCACAATAGCTCTTAAATACCCAAGTTTTATGAAGCATAACAATTGAATGTTTTCATAGAGTAAAGTGACATTAGACTCCTTAATAACGAGAGAACCATAGGCATAAGGACTGGTGACTCAAAAAGCTACTGAGGTGCTTTTCCATCTGGTCTGTTGCATGTTCTCCACTGAGGCCAGGATACTTGCATTCAGCAGCAGTACAAAGAGGTTGGACTCTGTTCTGTTCTAGTTTTCTTCCTTTCTAGTTCTGGCAGTGAAAACAAAGATAACATGGCAGAGCAGATTGCAAGATAAGTTCTGTCTTTCTTCTTGGCACTAAGTCTGCATCATCAAACTCTTACACCCATTGCGATATTGCAATTCATAAGAAGTTTGGTTTTGAACAGTTGTGGAAATGGAACTGTGACTAAGGGAGACGCATATTCAGTGTGTATTGAATCGGTATTGTCTTGTTGAGTAAAATTTTCTTTATAGTGAAGAGAGGAAGTGAAAACTGGATTGACAGATTTTTTTTTTTTTCTACACCAGTTCTTTATTTTGGGGGAGGGGTATGCATGTCTCAGTTTTACCAGGACACTTGTCCTTTTTTTTTTGTTGTTTTTTTTTTTTTTTGGTTTTGTGTTGTGTGGTGTGTTTGTTTTGGGGTTTTTTTTGTTTTGTTTTGTTTGTTTTGGTTGTGTGTTTTTTTTTGTTTTGGTTGTGTGTTTTTTTTTGTTTTGGTTGTGGTTTTTTTTTTTTTGTTTTGGTTGTGTTTTTTTTTGTTTTGGTTGTGTTTTTTTTTGTTTTGTTTGTTTTTTTTTTGTGGGTTTTTTTGTTTTGGTTGTTTTTTTGTTTTGTGTTTTTTTTGTGGTTTTGTTTTGTTTTGTGTTTTTTTTGTGGTTTTGTTTTGTTGTTTTTGTGTTTTTTTTGTGGTTTTGTTTTGTTTTGGTGGTTTTTTTTTGTTTGTTTTGGTTTGGTTTTATTAGTTTCTGAGACATTGAATAGACAATAATAAAGTGAACTGCCTTGGAGTATTTTTTAATGCATTTCTTTACTTGCAAACTTTTTTCCTGAATACATTAACTGATCAAGTTTTTACCAAATAAATGTGATAACCTTTTCTGAAGAAAGAACATTGAAGCCTCTGACTTGCATGAAAGATGAAATCCTGTTTTTTCAAATTGACACCTGTTTTATGCTTCTGAGTGCCTGTGTTGTCTCCTGAAAACTGATCATCTTACTTATATAAGATATCACTTGTATCTTTATTGATAAAAGAGAAAAAATTAGTTGCTTTTAATGTTACCATATTAAAAACATGTAGGCTTTTTTTCAGTTTTCAGTGATGCTTAACTATGTATTATTTCTCTTCAAAGAAACTGGATACGGAGCCTTTGGAACTGTTCGAGATTGCAGTCAAAGAACTTACGTTTGATCAGCTGCAGTTATTGAAGGTATTGTTACTTTGGCTAGTATGATACGTGTAGAATTTCCAATGGTGTATGAAGCTTAAATTTTTTTGGAGTAACTATAGATAGTTTGGGAGAGCACAAGTTTTAAAAATTGTACAAGTGGAACAAGTAGCTAATTCCAAGAGTAGTATTTTTGCACCATCATTATAACTTGAATAAATTTCATTACTTATATCTTCTAGAAAGATGGTCTGATAACTTGTGTAGGTCCATATCATTATGCTAACGATAATTTCTAAAAAATAAGACAGGCTGAAAGTGGTGGTAGGGTTCATTGAGATGCAATGCTTTGGAGTCTTTGTTGAAGAAAGATATCTGTTACAAAGTCTAGCTAATTTTCAAATGTTTCCCTGTTAACAAGGGAGATCCAGATTATGTTGAACTACTCTCTGGAGGTGCATGTGGAGGTGTAGAAGGGTCCATAATTCGATGGTATGGATTGGACAAACTGGCTAGAACTAATTAATTGTTTTTATTTAATTGGGTGTCACTGTATCTTCCGAACAGTAGTGCCCTGCCTACATAAAAGGGGGGTTCAGGGGATGAGACTGGGCCACTGAAGACCCAGCTGAGATATCTGTCCTCAGTCAAGGAAGCACCTGGCTGGTTCAAGAACTATATGTTTCTTTTTACTTAAAATTACTTGGTCTCCTCCTTTTTGTGGAGAGAGAATTTGAATGGAGCAAGAGAGTTGGTCCTATGCCTGGCCCGATTCTATTGCAGTATGCAACTACATTATAAAACCGCTGTCGGCCCTCTGTCTGCACTTCACTGGAAACATGGAGTCTAACATCTGACAGAGGAGAGTTTAATGTTCAGACTTCTTGACATCTTAATGTTAAATTATATTATGTGTGTTTCTACCCTTGAACATGTTTTCTGAATTTTCAGTAAGAATATTTCCAGCTTGTTTTTGAGCTTTCCTTGGAATCTTTGTTTTAAAGTTTGAAAGAAAATTGTGATGTGTACTGGGATTTCCTTTATTCTTTTACAAATTACTAAAACTGTAACCCTTACATTAAAAACAATTTATAAGGAAAATTAGTTACATTTTACATGTAGTAATATCTCTACGGGTGGAGTATTTGTTAATTTTACTCTTCTTAATGCTCTTTAGCTGGCTCATGTGACTGCCCTGAAAGTAAAAGATCACAATGGTATGTACTAGTTTGCAAGAGTCTTGAGATTTATTTATTACCATGTAATGATATATAGTCTGTGGTTGCAGTCACTTGTTCTAATCACATTTGGCTTCTTCCTGAACACTTCTAAATGCTTATGGAGTTACTTTAATTTTGTGCATGCTGTAGAGTTCTTTGCTGGGAAGTAAATACTTGGATGGGAGTTACTCCCTTGGGAAGAGGGGACGGGAGGGTAGAGGGTGAATGCATAGATAAATATGTATTTGTGAATATTCCTAATATTTGCTACTAATGTTTCCATCTTACACTTCTCTAACTACCTTTTTTGGCAGCTCTTCAGAATTGCTAACAAGAACTTTAGTAACTGCTGTAGGGTGTCTTATTGGTGCTGTAAATTTTTGGCCTTAATTCATACCCTTTATAGGGACAGCAAAATGGCAAAGTATCTCACGCATCCTACCTGTCTGGGAAAAGATAAAATAAATAATAAGCCTTGACAGACAAGGCTGCTTTTACTGGATGTGATTCAGTGACTGAAATGGTGAGGGATGGGAAAAGCTGTTTCTGATAAATATTCTGGCAAGGCTTTTAATGGAGGTCAAAAAATTTTCCCACTGGCAAAACAGAAATTGCCAACACTGTCATTGGAGTATGTCAGTGTTAGAGGGAAGGCTTAGATAGTCAAAAGATAGACCTGATTCCAATTCTTTACTCTTAAAGGCCTTAAGATTTTGAGCCACTCTTTTCTCGCAGGGATTAGCAGTGCTGCTATTTGTTTTGATTCAATATTTTGTATTACTTTTCAGCATCTTTTAAAGAAGAAGAAAACTCTGCTTTTGAGACTCAGCCATTTCCTTCTCTGCAGAGAGTAAGCAGTGAATATAGAGCAATAGAAATAATGATTGTGAAACATGAAAACATGCATTTTTCTTTCAGCTTTGCACACGTAGCAAGGGATATGTATTTTTGGCTTTAGGCTGCTGATATCAATGCTGGAACTGATAACATAGGCTTTATTGTTGTCCACTGAAGCTTTTTCAGTATTTGAAAGTAATAGTTTGTATATCTTTCAAGCTGCTTAATTCATGAACCCAAGTTGTATAGCGCAGGATACACTCAGTTTTACAGCTGGTTAACATCTGGGCATTGTATTTTAATGCATTGACAATTGATTGCTAATTTGGGGAGGGGGGAGGACGGGACACACCAAACCCCCCAAAAAACCTGGCCTTTGGCAGTTCATCACATACTCTGGGCCATCTAGCAGAGCCGGACACAGAGAAATGTTAAGTGAATTTCTAGTATGTTTCCATTTATGACTCTTTGCCAACTCTCCAGGAGGTTTTTTTTTTAATGCAAAAAGTATCTTAAGTAACACATAGTCCCAAGTATGACATCCATGAGGTTGCCATTATGATGATCAGATCAAAATTATGTTAAATTCTTGTAAAGAATTAATTGTAAGGTGACTTCAAATCAAAAACACTTCTTTAGGAGTACAAAGGGGGCATTTCTCACACATGTTAAGGACTTGCTTTTGTACCTTGTCAAAATTTTGTCCTTAAGATTTTATCCATTTTTATGTATTTCCTAACTTGAAACTGAAGTAGAAGAAGGTGTATCTGTACCTTGTGGTAAGTGTTAAAGACTTAGGGTTTTTATTCTACTGTTGGACCCCATTGGTGTTAAATTCCAATGTATTCTCCCAGTAATTACCCTCATAGTGCTCAGTTGTCCTCCTTTGCTGTGGGGTCTCTTCATAATGAAATTTTTTCAGGTCCTGGAGTCTGTTTCTGAAGATGTTGGGTTCAACATAGAAATAAAATGGATCTGCCAACAAAGGGTAAGTAAATGTACTTGTTATTTGCTTTGATACTTTGCCATTCTCATGGCTAAAGCTTGTAATTTGACATGGCAATTTATGAGCTACAAAGGCATAATTTGGTTTTTTTTTTCTGACTTTTGTTTTACTATAACCCGCTATCTTTAAAACTGGGAGTATAATAGCACTGCTCTAGCAAATGAGCAAACTTACTCTTAAAATAATAGGAAGTATTTATAGGATTGAGTTCATAATGCAGCTCAGACTGCTTTTAGTAGAAGATGCTTTTTAAAGTCAATGGATCACAACAGGTGAGGCATGCTATACATGGGAAAAGTGACAAGAAATTCAAACTCTCCTGGCCTGGTGCAGGAGCAGCTACAGCATGGGCAGTAATATAAGCAACTGTTTTCTTCTAGTCAGCAGTACTGCGGGCTCAGCTGGATTGCTTAGCACTCGGTCTAGAAGGAAACTGTTGTCAAGGTTAGGTCTGGAAGCCTGGAGTGGGCGAAAGAAACTACATAGAGTGGCAGGTGGAAGTCCATATGCATGGAGACATGTTAGTACTCTGAGACAGGTCAGCTACAGAAAGACTGGTACCTGCTATTCTCAAAGACAAAGGATATCTCATTTATTTCTACTAATTTTATTGTTGCCTTTTTATATTTAGAAATAGCAATACAAAATATCTGTAATAGTTTTTAGTTATCTTTCATGAAATTCCTTTGTGTTTTCAAAATTAGAAAAGGCTTCCTAGAAACTCTTTCCTTGGATGGGAAGACAGTGAATTTTTCAGTGAATCTTATTGCTGTCAGCCTGTGAGGTGCAGCTGAATTCTGACAGTCTTGTAGAGCTGTAACTAGCATTCAGTAGACTGAAGGAGTGACTTCTGTACTCAGACTGGGAAACTGAATTCTCATTTTGCTCAGGTTGAATGAGAGACTGTTGCTGGTTAAAATAATTTTAGTAAGCATTAACTTAAATGGCTGAAACTTGTCCTTTCTTTTTCTAGGATGGACAGTGGGATGGCAACTTGTCAACTTACTTTGATATGAACCTCTTTCTAGATATCATTCTAAAAACTGTTTTGATGAATGCTGGAAGAAGAAGAATTGTATTTTCTTCTTTTAATGCTGATATTTGTACAATGTAAGTTAAGAGATAAATAATGTATTTTCTTTTTGTTTGTTTGTTTTGTTTCATTTGGTAAA
Organism: Aquila chrysaetos chrysaetos; assembly: GCF_900496995.4. Classification (NCBI taxonomy): domain Eukaryota; kingdom Metazoa; phylum Chordata; class Aves; order Accipitriformes; family Accipitridae; genus Aquila; species Aquila chrysaetos. Next base: position 26,129,996 of record NC_044011.1, on the reverse strand, counting down.
ATTTACTTTGGACATAAGAATACCCAACAGGAAAGAAATAAAACATGTTTTAATTAGACCTAAACTTTCAGTGCCAAAATAGTTGGGAATTGAAATGAGACCACTTTGCCATCTGAGCTATGCCAAAAATAAAATAGGAGAACAAAGTCAAAGTAGAGATTTTGTGAAGAGTGCATAACACGTTTAATCCCAAAACTTTGCTTCCATCTGTTGTCATTTCATATCACTGTACTGGTATCTGACTTGAAAAATACGTTAGTAAGGTTAGGTGTTGTATATCAACCACATTTAGAAATTCTTACAATGAATCTTCATTTTACTTTAACATGCACTTAAGAAGAAAACTACAGAATTGAACAGTCTTCAAGGGTTTTATATAAACATTTTGAGGATGTGGATCTGAGTTCAACTTGGAAGTCTAGCTTCCCTTAAACTGTATGTTAATCTCCAATAGTGGCAAAAGGAACAGTTGGAGCAGTTTGTCACATAGCTTGATACTAAACTGTAGTACCATCTTGTTGCACCAGCTAGGAACTAGAACGTGCAGTAAAGAGTGTAATTCTCCTCAAACAGTAAGACTGAATTCCCCTGCTTTTTAACACATTTGCTCCTTGCAAACTTTTTGTTCTAACAGGGTTCGGCATAAGCAAAACAAGTATCCTGTATTATTTCTCACCCAAGGAGAATCTAAACTCTATCCAGAACTTATGGATCTTAGATCTCGTACAACTCCAATTGCCATTACTTTTGCACAGTTTGAAAACTTGCTGGTAAGCTGACAAGTTCTGGTATTAGTCTGCAGTAAAATGAAACTAAATTATTACTACTTGTTGCAAATCTATTGGTTTTGACACTAATGCTTAAAATTACAACTAACCTTATAAAAGAAATAAACTAACATTTGGTGACTGCCAAAATAATGTCCTTTGTTTCCAATGTCTGTTTAATTCAGTGTTTAAAAAACAGTGCTCTCAGTAAACTCTTTAGTTGTATTAAATTATTTTTTATTATAGATGAAGTTGTAAGGAGCTGCAAATGTCAAAAGATTAAAAAAAACCCCTGATGTGACTGTTTCAGAAACATGGGTTTTAACTGAAGCCTTTTGTGTTTCAGGGAATTAATGTGCACTCTGAAGATCTGCTGAGGAATCCATCGTTTATTAAAAGGGCCAAATCTAAAGGCCTAGTTATTTTTTCATGGGGTGATGATGCAAATGACCCAGATAACAGGAAGAGGTTGAGAGAATATGGTGTTCATGGGCTAATATATGACAGGTACTTCAATTGTGGTTTTAAAATAATAATAATGATAAAGCTAAGAAACTATTGTATCCCGATTCTTCTCAAATTTCACATTGCTTTTTGGTTGACTGGGTGCAGAATATCTTCCTTTTGTACTGTAAGTACTGGAAGCTCATAAACCTAGTTCAAGAACAAGACTAACATTAATTCTTCCTCTTTCAGGTATATATATGAAACAAAATAACTTTTGTTTCTCTGCAGGTTAACATAAATGTAATTTGATTCTTTAAAGAAGTAGTGCATGGCATACACATTTAACATGATATTAACATTCTTGATGGCAATTTTTAAACTTTGTACATGACACAATGAGGACAATGTTATTTAATTGTTTGGCCGAAATCTTTCTACAGCTTTCTACGTTTAGTTATGCAAATAGTTAACACAACTTAAATGAATTATTTTAAGTTAATTTTTTGCCAACCTTCTGTTTGTTTCAAAGCTGTGAATTCACCATTTTTCCTATTAAAATTAGCTTGGAGTGACTCCCAGGGTAAACTGCCAAATTAATCACTTCAGAAAGTAGTTAATATATCTGCACAATTCAGGTGGACATCAGAATACCATGGTCAATCTTTGAACAAAAGTGTTATTTTAGTTCCTTACAAAACCCAAAAGTTTTAGCTCTTTTATCATAAAAGATGTGAAATTCATTATTACAAGATGATGATTAATTTGGGGAGCTGTATTAAATTAGAATTTCTGATAGATTACAAAGAATATGTAATTGGAAAAGCATTGAGTGTAACTGAACTGTCAAATTATAGAAGACTTTCAAGCCTCTTGCTTTAGCAAGAGCATTGCTTTGCATATTGTTTTACCAAAAAAAAAAGGGGGTGGGGGGGTGCGGGAATCAAGCAATTGTGAAGGGCTCTGTTTTATAAAGTGAAAACTGAGAGTCAAGTAAACATATATAGAGGCAAGAAATCAAATATGTTTGCTTTTAGAGCTCTAGGCTCCCAGTGTAAAAAAAGTAGTTAACTCCCTTGAATCTATTCTTGACTACCTAGAGGCCTTCCAGAGTGGTGGGTCCAGTGCTTCTCTGCTTTGCCGGAGGTCTCCCTTCTTGTACTGCTTAGAATGTCTTCTCCTTTTCATTGGTAGTGAAAAGGAGTAACAAGATTTTTACATTGGGGATCAGCTTCAGACTGAAGTAATTGAAACATAAGTCCTTTTTCCTGCTACAGCAGCACTACATGTTGTACCTCTCCTACAACTCAATCTTGAGTCCCCTTTGGTAGATGAAAAATATCTCTGGACTAGTATGCGGAGGAAGTGGACTCTTTATTGTACAGTCATAGGGCTGTTATGAAATTTGATCCTATGGTATGCATAACCTGAAGTGATAAGTTATTGGTCTATAGACAGGTAGGGTGTTTTAATCAAATAGTACTGCATAAAGCGTTCTTATGAAATGTCTGTTCATCTGATGTCTACTATAATCCAGTCTTCTATAGTTCTTAACGACTCCTGATGTAATAGATATGCACTACTATGGTAAAATAGTAAAGCAGGTGACAGCCTTATTTCTGACTTGTTGCTTTTCAGATGCTTAATTCCTCAACACTACTTAAGTAATGTTGCATTTATCTCAAGGCTGCAAGTCTGCTACATGTCATCTTATGTTCTCTTTTGTACTGTTTAGTGTGTTTTAAGTTGCAGTATGATAGCAGAACACCTTTTACCTCACCTTTTGCTGACTAACCAATTGACTGGAATTGCTTATAGGCTGAATTCCCTTGTGGATTTAACTGAACAAAAAATTCTTAACCTTCCTGCACTATTTAGACCATCTAAATTCTTAATAGTATTCATCTCTCCTGTGTATCTCTTCCACCTTGTTGACATCTTTACACTTTATTGAGAGGAACCCCAAAATTAATATTAATTCCAAAGCCGTTTAAAAAAACAGTAGTTCAGTAGTGCATTTTTTCTTTCTTTTTCAAGTTACAAACTGCAATTGAGTAGCAAACAACTATCTCATTTCAGTAGAATTGTTGCAGGCTTGTTAACTCTAGTTTCTAAATGTTATTGACTCTTTTTTTCTGTAGGCCAAAACAAATACTGGAATGTTCCTTTACAATTCTTAATTATTTTTTCAAAATTTACTAATTGTCTGGATAGAATTAAATTTAATCTTAATGTAGGTTCCTTAGAAGGAACATGGCACTTTATGAAAATTGCATCAGATATCTCAAGCTGGACACTTTGAAATGCAGGTGGTACCTGCAAGTCCTGGATGGCATGTCTAAATGTAAAACCTGGCAGCAAGTGTTTACATTCACAGCTGGAACTGCTGGGTAAAGAGGCAGCCTTTCAAATCATTTGAGAGTATGAAGTTAATATCAAGAGTTTAAATTGTCAAAAGCTTAAATAGGTATGGTGTAAGCATCCATATTCTGTGCTGTTTGAAGTTTAGAAATAGATAAATTCAAAACTACTGTGAAGCAGAACTTGAGAGAGATGTACATGCCTGTTTCAAGGTCTAGAAATAAGTAGGCATTGCAGGAATCTGTTTATTAGTGTAAAGCCCATTTATGTTTTGGTTGCATCTTCAAATTCCAGAATACTTCCAGGGCTGAATCAAGATGTGCTTTTTCCATGGCTTCTGCAGAATTTTTGTTCTCTGGACTTAAGACCAAGTCTAGTTATTTATCAAAAATTGCTGTGCCTGGTGTTTTGTGTTGCTGTTTACTAGACCTTTACTTAAACCATCTTAATAGGTGTTATTTGTCTGAATAAGCTAGGAGGTGAGAATACAGGAGTTTTAATGAATTTTAGGTTGCTTGGATATGGTCCTGAGTTACTGTTATTGCATGTGGTAATTATTTCAAAGATTATGAACTGTCTGGGTAGAGATGATTTCTGTAAGTTATTTTTTTTCGAACTTTAATCATCCATGTAGAATTGAGCAAAACATTGTAGCCACTTGCGAAGATGGCAGAAAAACTGTGTCCTGAATACCAAAAGTTGCTGATACCAAGTGTCGGGCAAAAAAAAACGCAGGTAGGGGGTCTGACTTTGTTTTGCATGGAGAAAAACTGCAAGACTGAATCTGGGAAGCTTACAAATGCCAACACTATTAAAAGAACGATCTCACTGGGGCAAGGGGAAGATTTCTCCTTCTCCCCCCCCCGCCCCAGTCCTTTCTCCACTTGGGCTGCAGATTATTAGACATACCCAAAGTCATTAAAGTAAATGGATGGTCTAGTGCAGGGACAATATTCTGCTTTTTTCCTGTGTTCAACTAGCATTCATCTCAGTATCTAAAATATCCAAACTACTTGTGTTAAAAGGGCAACCTACAGAAAAGGTACCACCTCTGCCTCCAGGCTTCTATTTGGGCCCTAATCCAGAAAAGTACTTTAAATGCATGACTGGGTATCCTCTGTTCACACAGAAAATTAAATCTCATGCTTAAAATGCTTTTAATTCGATGTTTATATTTTACTTATAGAAGAAACTTTAACCTGTTGTAGTGAAATTCTCTGGATTGGCAAAAATTATGAATTTTAAAGCAGGATTTGTGGGGTGATTTATCTGGTATTTTTCTCCTGGATAAGCTTTGTAAACAGTCCAGGAAATACTTCTCTGTTTGAATATACTTAACTCAGTAAGAACAATGCAGTCTTAGGTTTTTACACCAGCTGTATATTAAATACCAATGTGGAGAGGGGGTGGTTGCTAACTTACTCTTGCATTAATTTTTTAAGTCACTTTCCATGATCTGAGTTCTGTTTGTTGAATAATACACACAGCTGCATGAAAACATTAAATCAGTAATCCTCAAACATTTATGCTGAAAGCTTTTCCATGAGAATCTTCAGTGTGTTAGTCTCCTCTCTAAACACTACAGTTCCTTACAGCTGTGTGTTGCATTTGCAGACTCCAGACAAAAGCTCTGTGCTCTATTAGTATTACTAACTTTGAAAACTAACACAAATTCAGCTGGCAATAAAGGCAAAAGCATTCAAAACAATTCTCAAAACTAGAAGACTGTCTAAATCTGTGCCATTTTATTTGCCTGAAACTGAATGTTAGTTAAATAAGAGCATGGATATATGTAGGAAGTTAACTAGTATTAGCTGATTTATAATTTAATCTACTCAATGATTGAATTAAGACGTTATGCAATGGCAGTCTACGTGTTTCCTATTCTGCAAATTGCAAAGTAAACTCGTTTACCTTGAGATGTAAAGAAAAATTAAAAGTTTTAATCAAAAGCTTCAGAAAATCTTTTTAGCATGAAAACAGTATTTCAGTGCTGCTGAATCTTTGCTTTGGGATCAAGCAATAGCAAAGAAAAACAGCTGTGACTGACTTGCTGGATGTGTGTGTTTTCAGAGGTTGCAGAAACACTTGACAGGAGCTAAGCACATCAGTTCTATGCCTACTGCATAACCCTGGAATGTCCTGCAGAGCTTTTTGTAGAAAGTGCTAATGTTAAAAAGTAATATTCAAAGGACTTCCCAGTCTTCCACAGGGCTTGCTTATTAATAGGAAGTCAAATGGAGGAACTTTGGTGCATATTTATAAATAATTGTCCTGTTGAAGAATGAAGGATAGGGAGATGAGAGTTTATGCCTTATTTTGATGGTGATGTTGGAAATAATTCATAAGAGAAGTCCTGGAGCTATGCTGTGTTTTTGCCAACTGCTGGTGTACTTTCGTGGACCCAAATGAAAAGTGGGGACAAGAAATTTTGAGGTACAAGGGTAGCTGTGCTTCAAATTGTGTTCTCTGCTTTTGGTTTGGAAGAAATACTGTATACACATTGGAGCAGACTGGTTCCAGTGGACAGTCTGAAAGGAGCTTGGAGGATTGGACTCATCCAAAATCTCAACTGAAAAGAATTGAATATGAAGCAATTCAGAATTTATGCTTGCCATAGTAAAGAACTAATAAAATACCTGCCAGAAGCTGCTTAGAAACATGCTTAGCCATGTTCTGTGAACAAGGGTCTTAGAAACATGCCTTTGTTCTTCTAGTGTCTAACTGATGGGAGAGACTTAAGATTTTTGCAGTTCCTAAAGCGTGTTGCTATGTAGAAAACTATCTTCTAACTTCAGTGCTTTGTCTTGAATGCATAGAGAAAGTTATAATGTATAAGCTAACTTAACTGAAGAAAGCACAGGTCGTACCTGCATCCTGGAAGGATGGAAGGAAGGTTGGGCTTTTATTTTGTAGATAGCTTCTGTTAGGCAATTTGGGGTCATATCTTAGGGCTGTATTGGATTATAGATGCTGTGCAAGTAATTTAACTGCTGTGCCTTCTGTGCATATGCCATAAAACTGGACAGCATTTGTCCTTACTTCTAGGAGTTTCTTTACAGAAACTATCTTTGATCTTACTGTAGGGAACGTGATCCATATCTATATTTCCCACAGAACTGTTTCCTCATTTCAGTCCTGTTTACTATATCACTGTTTGAGCTGCATATTATTTTTGATGTCTTAGACTTGCGAACAGTTCAGAAGTTGTCTTGCTGGGGTAAAAAGGCACCTGGCACTGTATCACACAGCACTCTGTTGTTTTGGTTGTGACATTGTGTTCCTTTTGGACATGCCTTGAAACTATGGTATGAAAGAAAAAGGATGAATGCAATAAAACCAAACCACTTTCTTGAAGGAATCATAAATGCAGGTATGAATATTCATAAGAGACTAAGATAGAAGCCATGGTAATTTCTTCCAGAAGTTTTCATTTGAAGGAGATAAACCTGGAGAACTGTAACACCTGAAACTGTATATGTGCAGTAGCTACAAGTGAGGGGAACTGGGTGCCAGGATTTAAATTTTGGATATAAATAACATACTGATGTTAGAAATTAATGTTGGGAGATCACAATGTATCCTTGTCAAAATAAGTGTTGTACTAAAGCTAGCTTACAGGAACACGAATGCTTTTGCTTTATAATGAATTACACCAAAATAGTATTTGAGTTATGCTCAGTGCCTACACTGTCAAACTCAAAATGTGTTTTGGAATTGGACAATCCGGTACAATGTTGACAATTAAAATCCTCCAGCTTTGTTTAAATGTGTGGAAACAAAGTGAAAAAAGGATATACTAATTAAAGCAGTTTAGATAGTTAAATTTGCATTAGGTATGAATAAAGATCAGGTTTTCTCATTTTTACTCTTCACCTAATATTGTAATGGTAATTTAAAAAAAAAAAAAAGGTTCTGAATTGGGGGTGTGTGTGAACTACTTCTTGAAACAGTAAGTATGAACTCCATTCAGTATTATGTACGAGTAGTATATCACAGTCTGTTCAAATAACCTCAGGGCTCTGAAATTTCTTACACTTTTAAGTTTGAAGCCTGGAACTCTGCTCTTACTTCACTGTTTTGTGCCACCTGTAAAATCACATTTTGCAGGAGAGTAAGCGAGATAAATGCCAGTGGGTAGCTTTTTAGTATATCCAATGAAATATTAAGCATTGTGTAAAAGGAGTACCATTTTATATCGCAAGATGAGCGGCAAAACTTAGGGTACTAACCTGGAACATACTGTTTTTATAGACTTGCTGATACCTAATTTTACACTAGTAGGGAAAAAAAATCCTAGTTGCTTCATCTAGTCTGCATTTCTGTGAACTGCTGGGTTATACTGATTAGTGTGTTTTCTTTTCTTGTTTATTCAGGATATATGACTCGAATCCTGAACAACCAAATATATTCCAGGTGGAGCAGCTGGAACGTCTCAAGAAAGAATTACCAGAGTTGAAAAGCTGTGTGTGTCCCACAGTTAGCCACTTTAAATCCATATCTCCATGTAAATGTCATCATAGCTGCCTGGAAGAGAAAGCTGTAGATAACTTGAAGAGTGTTCAAATGCAAAAGGACTGATTCTAGGCAGAATGCTAGTTTTGTATCTATTCAACTTTGACCATTGGAACAGTGCTGTTCTATGCCTTCAGGTTTGTTTATTTGTTTGATTTTTAAGTCCCCAAATAGCAATAACTGTGTTCCTCCTTGACAGTACTTGTTAAAATTTCAAACAATGTTAAAATATTTAGCCAGCTATAGTTATTGTTCCAGTTTACATAGACAGTTTTAACTTTTTCCTATAATAGTCTCAAATCTTGAAAAAGAAAATTAACACTAAGTGTGTTTTTAAAAATAGAAAAAATATTAAGCAGTCAAAGGAGTGGAAGCTCAGAAATGAAATTGTAGGGAAATGACAGCGATCTGATACTGAATATGCTGGAAAATTGTCTTGACTTTGATTTTACTTCAATGCTAAATCTTGTCAGCCTGTATCTGACAACAGAAAAATGAGAGTGATTGTAAGATACATATAATTAGATCTGGCCTGGATAAATTGGTACCTCATATATATGTATTTGCACTGATAGATCCACCTGTACAAAGCTTTGTGCCATTTAAAAATATGTATATATTTTTAAGTAAATGGCAATGCATGTTAACTCATTTTCCCCTGCTTCACTGGACATTTAGGCTGCTGCCATTATTTTCCAATTTGCCAATTCATTGGTACAGTGTCTGTGTATAGCAGTCAAGGGTGAACCACAAGTAAGATTTTTTTCATTAATCTTACACAGGCCTGCTAAACTTTAGAAATGTTGCAAATAATTTAAACAGAATTACAGAAACATCTTCAGTGGTTGAGAATCTTTTTTGCACAGTAACCTTAAACAGAATATGTAACATGCACAAACTCTACGAAATGCATGCTTTAGTTATTAAGCATGAAATTTAGGTGTTTGCTGAGGTCCTTGCATCTTTACGGTGCTAGTTATGTATGAAGGGTGCAAGGACTAACTCAACTACTTAATCTTTGCCTAAAACCACAAGCCTGTTATTCACAAACATTTGAAGAAAAGGCTATACCATACATGGTTTGTCTTATTTACATAATACCAGAGACTAGCTTTTGTATTTTGCAAGAATTTTTTTTTTTTTCCTCAGAGCAAGAATCACAAATGTACTGAAATCAGATAATCGGTATTCTGTTGGCTGGTATCTATCCTCTGTAATTTATTACGAAGTCATAGTTTAGAGTTCTTAATAGATATGTATGCATGTCCTTTTTCCTCCTGAAGTTGCAGGTCATGCCAACACAACAGCTGTAACTTTCTACTGAAGTGTTAATGTACAATAAGAATGGAAAATATTTATTTTTTTCTCTTGTAAATTGACAATGAAAACAATAGCGTGTACTATATTCTTTATATACAGTCATTGCTACATAGAACTGATTGTACAAAGAGTAAAGCCATTGCAAGTAAGTGCTTGAGCCTGCACTGCTGAGCAATTTGAAACAAACAGCTTGTTTCAACTTGCCTTGTGCATTTTAGTATTTAAAGTTTGTTCGTCATGCACAAACAGCACAGTAATGATTAGGTATCTGGAAACTGTCTTTTATTTAAAAAAAAATAAAAATTAAACCAAAATTTGGAAGTGTGTGAGCTGTGTTTTTTGGGACGGAGGGGACACTGAACCTGATTCTTGACATCAGGAGCCTGTGGCTGTTACCTTTATACAGCAAGTCCAGATTCCTCACCCATGTGATTAATTCTTGATTTTTTTTTTTTCTTATTTGTATATCCCTGTGGGTTCTTTTGACAGGTCTCAAGGGTTTTGCCAGCAGATGTGCAACCCCTACCAGAGTTGCATGTCACTGCTCATGAATGCTGGGCAGTGCATCCACAGAGATGTTGAACATGACAGCTATTTTGTGTGAAGGTGGCTTAAAAGTTGTGCTGTCTGAAGCACCCTCTCAGACTAATCACAATGTGATGCTGAGAAGAGCTTAGGCACCCTTAAAAACTTGTTTCCTAACCTTCAGATGCTGAGAGAATAGCATTTGACTGTTTGTAGGGGGTGGGGCTGGAAATAAATACACCCACCCACTGTGGTGATGATTTTGCAAGATGCTTTTGAGCAGTGTTACAATTTTAATGTATTCTTGCTGACTCCCTTATTTACAAGTAAGTTGTCAGCAACTTGCTCCAAACCTGACTAGGCTTTAACAAGCTCTTCTGCTGTGTCACTTAGAGCTGAGCTCACAGCTTGGCCATGTGCAATAGCTGTTCTGCCACAGCTGACAGAGCAAGGCAGCAGGGGTGTAGGGAACCAAAGAGCAGGGTTGTGGGGAGGGAGAGGGTGGTCTGGCCAAAGAGTGTTTTAGGTAACCTTGTGAAATTGTTCCATCCCTATGCCCTCACATGAGCATGCAGCTACCCTGCACTGATGCCCAGCTGGGTGAAGGCACCTTGGAAATGCAGGATTTCTGCTGAGACCACTATGCAGCCTGACTGCCCTGGCAGCTGCTCTCCTGTTTACTAAGGTAAGCATCTTGCCTGGTGAAAGGCAGCTGTCAGGCTTCCACTCCTTTTTGGAGCGCTTCCTTTTGGACCTACCCAAAGACTGGACTATATGTGGCTCATGACATCTGTGTTATACTCTGTCTCTGTCCCCTGTAAATAAGTGGCAAGGGGGGATGACAACATTGCCCTGTACCACACAGTAATGCAGAAAATCACAGTTCCTGCGCAGGCTGCAGCAGAGAAGGTCGCCTGTGGGGGGAGCTGCTGGCTCCTAGCTCCCCTCCTGGCGCGTCGCCCTGGGCTGTGGGTGCTGAATCACTCACGGCGGGGCCGGGGGAGGTCTACACCTTTTCCTCCCAAATGGTGCAGATGCAGACACCGCTTCCGCACCGCAGCAATGCTCCTCTCCCTCCCCATCAGCCCAGCCAGCAGCGGCGCGGTCCTCTGCCGAAACAGGAGGAGCGAGAGCTGCACTGCAGTAATTCGTCTCGCCGCCTGCACTGATGGTTCCCTCAGGGCGCCACCTCCCGTCACGGTGATAAACGCAGTTAGGGGTGGAGCGGTCCCACGGGCGACCAGGAGCAGGCGCTTTGAGGCGCTTCTCTCTGGTACCAACGCAGCCGCCTGCCGGCCCGCTCCCAGGGCGGGCGAGCCGCCCCCGAGGCGGGGCCCCTGGCCCGCCCTGAGGGCGGCGGGGCGGGCCAAGATGGCGGCGGGGGGCGGGCGGTACTTCTGCACGGCGGGCCGCGGGCTGGAGCCCTTCCTCGCGCGGGAGGTGCGGGCGCGGCTCGGCGCCACGGAGGTGAGCTGAGGGGGGAGCCGGCGCCGGTGCCCCCCCCCGCCCCCGGGGCGGTCCGGTCCGGTCCGCGTCGCGGGGAACGCGGCCTCGTTCGCTTCGCGCCCCGGAGCCGGGCGGCCGCGGCGTGGGCTGTGCCCGCCACCTGCGTGGGGCCCCATGGGCCTGGTTTTGGTCTGGGTGTGGGTCGGAAGGGACCCCTAAGGACCGTCTGGTCCCGGCCCCGCCGTGGGCAGGGACGTCTGCCGCTCGGTCAGGCCGTGTCCCCTCGCCACCCCCGGCGAGCCGAGGTGTGCGCTGCCCTCCTCCCTGCGAGCGGGCGTGAGGGTCTGCTGGAAGCCCTCGCCCAAAACACCTTTCCGCTCCGGTTTGGTTTCTGTTTTTCCCCTGAGGTGGACCGCGTCTCAGGAAAGGTCTTCTTCAGCACAGAGGCAGAGCCGGGCGAGCTGAGGAAACTCAAGTCTGGAGAGCGACTCTTTTTGCTGCTTAAGAAACACACCCCGATTCCCGTTTCTAGAAATAAAGGTATGGCACTGACTCCTTCCCTTGGGTCATCCCCTCCGGTTTGTTCACAGGGGGTGTGTGCACAAACGTGAAGCCCTAGTTCAAGTCCTATTCATAAAGTTATTTTTTTTACTAGCAGCTGTGGTTCTAATTGACAATAATCAGTTCTGAAGAATCTTTCACCTAGGTGTGTTTCAAATGCTTTTTTTTTTTGCACTGAAAATGCCTGTAAAATTGTTTTAAAAAGATGCCTTACCTGCCTGTGTTCTGCTGGCACCATACATATATGTGTATGTGTACCTCCCCACCACGCTGAAAAATAACCCAACACCCCCCCCCCCCCCCCCCCCGACACTGAACTACAGTGTTGTATGCATTTTAACGATGGGTCTTTTTCTTTTAGTCAAAGCGGACCCAGACATATATCCTGGGTCACTTAACTGTTCAGTACACAGATTTCTTGTAAATCTCAGTTACTCAGGTCACATTCTCTGTCAGTGTTGGAGTAAGAATTTGAAGTAAGGTGGATTGATATCTGCGTGCTGGTGGGATTTAATTTGGGAGATCACAAATGGCCTTCAGCTTTGAGGATCAAATTTAACCATGATTCTAAAATTTAAAATGAGAACTATAAGTACCTTCTCCCCTGCCCCCACCTTGACCAGCTTCAAGGTTTCTAAGTGAACTGGCCTCTATATTCCTCGTGCCTCTCTTGTCATAGCTAGCTCAAGAAGACTACCCATGGGTGTAAGTTTAGGCGTGTGGCAGAGACTTTGCAAGATTGAAGGCAGGTTGATGGATAGCAAGGAGAAACTTCCTTCATAAAATTGTGGCTTTTATTCTGAGCTGAATCAAACTGATTCATGTTTGTGTCTGTCTTTCAATCCCGGAAAGTGTCCCACATCTCTTTATCCTGGACCAAGTGCTTTCTGGGGAGGATGGCATGGATAGCAGGCTGGTCCTCCGTCCCTGGGAATGACTCTCAAAGGTGGTCTGGTTTTCTAGAGCTGCTGAATTCTTCTGCAGAATTCAACCCTTGCACGATTTAATCTTGGTTCTGCAGAGCTTGTAATCAGAGGGGTGCCTGGATCTCTGCTGATGGGGTATGCGGGTGTTGAGAGCTCAGCTGTGCCTGTGATTGCTGCTGCTGCTGTGGTTCCTGGATTCACCCATGAATGAGATGTGAACACAGTCTCTGTTAACAGCTGTTGTTAATCCATAGGAAAATCAAACGCTGAGAATGAACTACCTAACCTGAAACTGCTTTTTCTTCCAGGGAAAGTGCTGCATGAGATTAAAAGCCTTGTCATTGAGGAGCCAAAGTATTGGCTAGATGTTATCTCTATTTGGAGAAACCTTCATGGGTGTGGGGGACAAAAAGATAATGTCTCTCAAGAAAACCCATCGCCTCTCAAGAGAAAATCAGAAGAGGCAAACATTGCAACTAAAAGGCAGAAAATGGAACAAGTGAGAGGGACTATGTCTGAGGAATGTCAGGCGGAAGGCGGAGAGAGGTGTGTGGTACCAGAGAGAAAGAGTGATCAGGACTGCTGGACTGAAAGCAAGACTTCCTTAGAAGACCCTTCCAAAAGCAGTGGGGAGGAACCTATTGCAAACGAGCAGCTTAGCTTCAGTTTCAGAGTTTCTTGTCGTTGTAGTGGAGCGATTGCCAAAATACTTACTTCACAGGTATGCTAATGTGTCTATGTTTTAAAAGAGTTTAGCAAAGGTGAAGGGAGATGGTAGTTAATTTGTCATTTCAATTATGTGTTGTATGTTTTGGAATAACAAACTGATCAAAACTTTTTCTGTATTTTCTCAAAAAAGCCCTTAACCTGCATTTACCTTAAACAAGTGGAAATACAAAGGCTGTTGTTAATTTCTGGGCACTATTACCCTGAATATTTTTCAAATCAATGCCTTTTATTGAGGATAAGTAAAGGGAATAGTTTGAGGTGGCTGGGCTTCTGGAGTCTGAGGAGTGATCTGATAGTAGTTTACAGCTACTTAAAGGGCCATTGCAAGGACAAGAGCCACACTCCTCTCAATTGTGGCAGACAGTGTAAGAGAAGGTGCAAAACCAGAACTTTGCAGCTTCGGTGGTCTCTGGTTGGGTGTTGGGGAGAACTTGTTCCCCAGGAGGGTGGTGCAGCCCTGGGAGGCATCCTGGGGGGTGGATCTTAGTCCTTGGGAGAGAGCACTGGGGTAGAGACATCCAGCGGCCCTTTCATCTGGCCCTCTTCCCATCTATAATATCTTTCTACTGTGGGGAAACTAAAAAAAATAAAACCTGTATAGCTGCAACTTATGCAGATTTCTCTTCCTTGAAGAGAACAGTTGTTTAACTAGATTTTTTTTTTCCTACTAAAGCTAGTACCTTGGGAAGATGGGATACATGAGCCTGCCCACAAGAATGTTTGCTTAAATTTGTGCTGTGTGTTTGAACTCTCATACTCTGAAGGTAGTCAGAGCTTTCTAGATGCCATAAAAGCATTAAAATTGTGAGTTGCAGTTATGGATTCACAGATTTTCTCTTAGGTGATCTAGTTTATAGCCATCAGAAGTATTTTGTGTGTGATATATAATTCTAAAATGATGACAACTTGTGTTGTAACTTGGGCGGGACTTGAGCTTCAGCCTTCCACACTCCAGCTAAGTGATAGTAGTTTTGTCCTATGATGTGTTTGCTCTGCCCCTCGCTTGCTCTGCCCTCTTGTACCTCTTCTGGTCTTTGTACAAATTGTTCTCCTAGGGATAGAGAGAGACTCTTTCTTTTCCCAGGTATTTCTAAGGATTGTGCAGTCAAGGCTGTGATCTGTAGTTTTCTTAATTCTGTTATTTTTACTGCCTGTGACTATTTTTCCCCCTTGCAGGAGATTGGAAGAGCTGTTGGCATAGCGCTCATGAAGCAGTGTGGGTGGCGGGCTGATCTGCGGGACGCTGATCTAGAGGTAGTGGTGCTTGTCTGCCAGATGGTCTGTTGCTTCTTCCAGATTTGCCCCCAGTTATCGTTTTGTTCAATGCTCCCTATGCACTCAAGGACCATGGCCTCTCCCTGTTTGTCCTTCTGCTGCTGAATTTAACTAGAAATCATCTGGTAGCGCTGAGCAAAGCTTTTTGGTAGCCACTGTGTATGTGCCTTGAAATAAATACCAGAATGGCCAGTACGGGCCTGTACGTTAGGCAAAGGATCCATACAGGCGATGTCTCAGGATCCGGCACACTTACAAACTGCTGGACTCTGTGTTAAAAGTGGAGATCACCTGAGCCATTGGGCAGCTAGCTTAGCCTCTGTAGGTGAAGAGACCAAGCAGCAAGGTCATGTTCTCAAGGAACTAGAGAGTGCTGTTTCTGGAAGAGCCTCCTCCTAGACCCTGTCCCTGACAAGCAGCTTGCTTAAGACACCATCTGTGGTGCAAGCTGCCTGGAGACCTTGGAAAGGAGTCATTGCTCTTGACAAGCTGTTTCTCCATTCCTGTGCTTGGCGTATGGAAGCTGCTCTCAGCACTGATGCTAGGAGGTCTGAGGCCTTCTCTAAATGCTCTGAGTTCATCTACTGGCTCTGGTTTTCCCAGGGCTATGCATTAAATATGGCTTTGTTGAGCCTCAAGTGGGGCTCTTGTTCTTGTCCACATTTTTGCTCTGAAACCATTCAAGTGCTGAGGACTGTGATACAGCAAAAGCATCATGTTTCTCTTTGGGCTTCCTGGGGAGGGACTGCAGTCATGCAAGACCTGTTGGGGAGCTTAGTCATCTTCTGGGATGCTTCTGTGGAACAGGAGGACAATTTCTTTGAGCTGCCTGTATTTCTGGAAGAATTACCCATATTTGCCTTCCATCTGAAATGCCCCTTAGTGGCACTTGTGGGTTTTTTGTGGTTTTGGGTTTTTTGAGGGTTTTTTGGTTTTTTTTAAAAGGAGGCGGCTATGTGAATAGCTGAGTGCTAGTATACAGTGAATAATCTTCTCCTGCTTAGAGTAAATGGTTTTGTAATTAAAAATATCCATTCAGTGTTACAAAAATCAGTTCCCTTAAAGATTCAAGTGCTTGCTGATGGATTCCTGGCTGACAAAATTCCCCTCCCAGCTTGCTTAAATGTTAAATCCCCTTTAAAGTGGCATTCAGATTATGTAGTGTGATTTCTTCAAATTAATCATAATTGTCTAAAGTGTGTATTTTTGTTCTTAAAAACTAGGATCAGAAGTTCATAGAAACATCTTCTCTGTCTGGTTTAAATGAGTTAAAGCTATTATTGTGTCAGGTTGAGAGTTTCTAACATATTTTTTTTCCTCTTTCAGATCTTTATACATCTTAATGACATTCATTCTGTGGTGGGGATTCCTCTTTTCAGGTAGGCATTCTCCTCACCAGATGTGTCTTAGTAGTATCAGAACAGGCATAATTTCTAAATAGTCTTGCTGTCCACTGTGAGTATTTATCTTCTGGTTTAATATTCACTGGACTGTCACGTTAGTCTTGTGGTTTGTCTGGAGCTTATCTGAGCATGTAGGCCAGACTTTGCAGTGAGTTATGGATAAAAGCAGACTATGGTTTCTATCTGTCTGTCTGTCTACAGATCTGTCCAGTTCATTTGTTCTTTCATATTACATGGGCTTTTCTGGGTGGTTGTACCATTATCTTAGATTGATTTTTTTGCTGCCTGCAGACTTCCGTTGGCAAACAGAGAGTATATTAAAACAGCAGGACTGCGGTCAACAATTGCATGGGCCATGGCATCTCTGGCTGAAATCAGTGTAAGTGAATGTTCATGGCAAAGATGTAGAGTCCCGAATGAAGGGGGGGTTGCTGCTCATTAGAGCTGGAGCTGGAAGCTTTGAAGAGGTGTGTTGATTTTAATGCTTCATCCTCTAATGCATTGGGCAGGGTTTGCCTTAGCTGTGATCAGAGTGTGCTGTCACCTGCTGTTCAACCAGATATCTGCTGTAATCCCAGGTTCTTCTCAGGAGAGGTGCTATTGCTTGTATGAATATGTATGTCTAAATGGCAAGATTTTTTCACTGTCCAGGTGTCAAATCTTGCTTGGGATTGTTCTCCCAAGGAAAAACAGAAGCAAGTGGGATCTTTTCCGTGGATTAATTTGGTACCAATATCCATCTGCAGTCCACTCACAGTTTTTTTTCCTACATGTCACCTCAAGGCTGGATGCATTGATGCATTGTCTTTAGTGAAACTATTAATACTTTTTACTATCTTGTCTTACAAGCAAGTTTGGCCTGGCAAACCAGTGATTATTGTTACCTACACTGGATTCAGTGGGAATATGTAGGTGATCCGTACATCCCCGAGGAAGCTTTGTCCTGGGAGGAGTCTGTCTTGCTTGCAATGCAATAACCCCTTTATTTTTGTAGGCAGGTGCCTTTGTGCTGGATCCTATGTGTGGGCTAGGAACGATACTGCTGGAAGCTGCCAAAGAGTGGCCTGTGAGTATCACACTGGCAACAGGCAGGATCTTTGCAAGATGGCTTGTAGTTGCATCAAGAAAAAATCTGTACCACAGTTATACCAAAGTCCATTACTGGAAAGCTGGAACCAAACTGGTCTTTCTAGGCAGTTGTTAAAAGTATTTTAGTACAAACCTTCCTCCACAGGAATGTGAAAGCAAGTCCTTGTGCAAGCAAGGCAGGTGCTGCAAGCCCTTTATTTATACTGCAGAATTTGTGCGAGGCAACCATGGACTTTTAAAACTGCCTCGGATTATCCTGGGATCAGACGTGTCAATGTGACGGTACAGTCAGTTGTCAGTATTAGAGGCAGCATGGCTGTTTGTAGCTAGCTGGGGTCTTGCTGTTAGGATATAGCCTCAGTATTTCTGTAAGTTACAAGTGTCTTGAGCAGACCAGAACATGAAAAGGAGTGAAGACAGCACAGACTTCCCCCATTCCTCTGTCCTCTGGGTCCATGTATAGCTCTGTGTAATGGTAGGAGATATCCCAGCAAGGGGTTTGTCTTCGAAGAGCTGTGCAACAAGGCAGTTCTGAGAAGGGTTTATAAAATAAATACACCTGGTTGTCAACAAAATTACTTTTCTCTTTTTCTCTGAACAGGAAGCCTGTTACTGGGGTGCTGATATAAGTGATTCACAGTTAGAGGGTGCAGATGTGAATATTAGGACTGCAGGCTTGATGGACAAGATTGAGTTACTTAAAGCTTCTGTGAAAGGTATGTCTGTAGGCTTTCCAAGGAGACGTGTTTGACATTTTTTTGTGGTTCTGGGATTATACAGGTAATGTAGGTTCTCTTGAGGTGATCTGTAGCGGAGCCAACTCTCAACAAATAGCTGAGTAGTGACTCTGTAGTGCTAGTGAATAGATAATTATCTGTTCTCCCCTCCCCACCCCTTGCCCCCAGGAACTTTGGCAAGAATAAACTCAGCAGAAGACAATGAAAATAATTGTCAGACATGGGCAGTAGTCTTAATGATGAATTTGTGAATACCACAAGGAGTACATACTATGTGAGAGTTCTTTGTGTCTTATGAGAACAGAGCAAGGACAAATCCAGATAAAACGTGGCTTGTAAATTAAATTTATCAGATGAGTAATGGTGGGGACTCATTAAGCTCAGCTGAATTGTTGATGTTTTGCAGTAGGAGTGTTTTAAGTGACGATGCCTTTCTCCTGGAAGAGGGAATCTGTTTGCTCTCAGTTCATGAGCTAGTCTGTGGAGAAGGTAATAATTTTATGGCCTTATTCTGGACCTCAAAGCCTGAGTCTAAATTAGTCCTTTATGAAATTCATGACAGATAAAAGCTGGCTGTTTTTCCCTGTGCATGGTGATGAAGTATGCATATTTTTTTACCCTGCGATATTTATTTCTTACCAGAATGATAAGAAATATTATTTGTCTTTTTATAAGAATATATATAGCTTTATTTCTTACTTAAAAGCTGTGATTGGGCTTGGCTTCTAGGATGACGGAAGGTGCTTTGATGTCAGGCTTTTCTAATACTGAACAAGTAATTGACGTCTTTGTCACTGGTCAGAAGCTGTTATTTCTGCATGTCTTGAGAAGGACTGTAGGTAACTTGTCCTTCCATTTGTGGATAAAATTGTTAAAAAATTGTTGTGCTGCAAGTGTTGATCTGAGGATGGTCCAAGAAACATCTCCAGCCAGTTCTGGAAAGGCTGGCATAGAATCACAGCAGGGTTTAGGTGAGAAGGGACTGCTGGAGGTCTTCAGTCCTGTCATCTGCTGGGAGTGCAGCTAACCCCAAAACTGGGTCAGGTTCTCAGGGCCTTGTCCAGTCGAGTTTTGAGCATCCTGAGCGATGGAGAACCCACAGTATTGTCCTTTCACGTGCTGGCTACGCTCTGGCCAGCACAGCCTGGTATGTGGCCAGCCTCCACCACAAGGGTGCAGTGCTGTATCACGGTCAAGAGAACCGACTATTCCCAGGATACAAAAACTCTGGGGAGATACTTCAAAGACACTAGCTCTGACAGAATCCAAGTGATTCTGGCTGTAACCAGATTCTTGGGGGGAGAAAAGGGGAATGGAGAGGAATTTAACATGGTTCCTTGCCATTCATATGTGTGCATCTGAACAGCTGCACGAAGTGAAGTGCTTGCAAGCTTACCTCTTCTTCTGCATTTTGCTTGTAAAGGTGTACTGTGTGTTGAGAAGCAGTAGTTGGTTTGGAACCATGCAGTCCCCTGTTTGGAAAGTCTTGCTATCGGGGCAAACATATCACCAGTAACAGGGAATCTGCAAGCTAAACCACATTCTCATGTATTTGTCTCTTCCCAGTCTGCATTGTGTTGGTAGCTTTGTAGTGCCATTTGTGAGGATAAGTACAGAAGGACCTATGAATCTGGATGCATGACCCACGAAAGAGCTGTTAGGCAGTTTTGTAAGGTGAATGAGGGCATAGCTCCTGTTTGTTTTTCATGTAGTCAGTTGTAAAGACCTGCCTTTATTCTGCAGCATTGCCGTTGCCTTCGGA
Organism: Aquila chrysaetos chrysaetos; assembly: GCF_900496995.4. Lineage (NCBI taxonomy): Eukaryota > Metazoa > Chordata > Aves > Accipitriformes > Accipitridae > Aquila > Aquila chrysaetos. The sequence continues at coordinate 26,110,136 of NC_044011.1, read as the reverse complement.
AAGCTTTGATGCTGTGATTTCAGATATTCCATTTGGGAAGAAGTTCAAGATCACAAAAGACATACAGCTCCTACCGGATATTCTCCAGGAAATGGAGAGGTACGTGTGGTCTTTGACATTCTTGGGGTTTGACGTAAATGTCCTGATGGTTTGCGATCATAAGTGTTCAGTCAGCTTCAGGTTTGCTTTATTCCAAACAGTCTCCAGCTCTGCAGTCTGGTCCTGTGCAGGCTGTGAAAGTCCGAGTCCTTTACTTGTCCCTTAAAGGCTGTTGTGGCTTGTCTTGCAAGCTGTGGAAGTGCTGATAGCAGCACAAGCTGACAAGGAATGAGCTTGTTGTGTGAGCCACACTCACAAATGTTCTTTACAAGGCAGAATGGAGAAAGAGGAGAGGATGCACTACACAAACTTAAAGCATGGCCAGGCAAATCAAGCAAAAATCCTTTCTCAGTTGAGGTCTGCTTGTGTAAAATCCTGGGCTTTTCTTCTGGGTTCACAACCAAACTTTTACCAGCCTGCGTGGGCAGAAAGGATCTCAGACCAGAAAATGGTGATATGTGTTTTCCTTTCTGTTGGCGTATACTGGCATATCCAGCTAGCCACCTGGTCTGCTTTTAGATGCCTCCTTTCATCTCTCACGCTGTCATTTTGTGGCAGAGTTGAGCCGAGCTAATAGCAGGGTGCTTCTAACGGGCAATTCAAACTATCTGCCCCTTTATTTATTTTCTTGGCTGAAAACAAGCCCTTTCTGTAGGATTGGTCTTCAGTGGGTGTTGATCTTGCTCACCTACTGCAGGAATGCGGTGGGAAGATGGTGAAGAAGGTGAGGTAGCTCCATAGAATGGCAGGGCAATCTTATGTCAGCTTGCACTGACCATCCCTCCCTTTGGCCATGCTTGTCTTCTGGTCTCATTTGCTCTGTTGGGCCATCCTAAGCAAAGTATTTCCTTGGAAAGGTGGAGGTGGGGAAGGGGACATTACCATGAGAGCCCCACCAGTAAGACTGTTCAATCCACTTGCTGTGAACAAAGCCAGGATAGTAATTTTTTTTCCCCTCTTTCAAAGTGTAATGTTTGCTCATGTACTAAGAAAAATGGATTACAAACAATGGTTAATTTTCCTAGGCTTCCTGAGTTTGAAAGCCATTAAGGATTACTGGAACATGGAAAGCACAGACCTTTTAAAGTTTCTGAAGGGAAAGGCCAGCTTCAGAATTGCCTTACCAGCCTGAAAAGCTCTTGCTGCACTGTGAAGCTGTTCCTTTGCAGACTGGTGGAGGCTCATGCGACCCAAAACCCAGGGTTTGAAGGTGATAGTGCCCTCAATCATTGGAGAATACTAAGAGCGAAAAAGCTGAGTCCATCTTCCCTGCTAACCCAATGGAAAGAACTCCTGAGGTCAGAAATGTTTGGGAGTCAGGACAGGGCCCAGTTCTCCCATTTAGGAAGAATTATGAAAATAGGGAATTTAAATTCCATTTGGAGACATAGCTTACTGAGTTGACCCATGACCCTTAATGCGCTTAGGTGCTTTATTGAATGCAACTGGCATCTGAAGTGTCAGCAGTGTTGAGTTCTGCACAGACAAATTGATGCCAGGCAGAATGAACACCTAACCTTTATTTTTCCTGCAATTGCCAGAGTACTTCGTGTTGGAGGCACTATTGTATTGTTGCTGAGCCAAGATCTCCATAAGTGCATGGATGGCATTACCAAGCATGCTGAAAATGACTCTCCTAATGCCATTTCTGATGGCGCAAGTGAAACCACCACTGCAAAAGCCCTGAATGTTGATGGGAATTCATCCTCCTTGGTGAACGGTATTGAAGAATCCTTTCTCAGCAGCAGACAGACACGTTTTGGGTCTCTGGTGCCAGATGGCGTCTATGAAGTTAGTCTTGGAAAGACAGATGCTTTCATATACAAATACAGGAAGATCTCTTCTGCTGGGAATCAGTAGCTTTCTTGCACTGCACCGAAATGAACTTGAATCCTGATATGCTTGAAAAGCAGCATGGCAGTGATCCAGTGGAACCCTGCTGATCCACACCCTGTGCCATTTGTTAGCTCGCCTCGCTTTTTTTGGATGTCCTAAGGCGTTGCTTTTCTCTCTTTGGTTTTTAGGAGAGGTGGAAGATGCCTACTAGTGTTTCAGATGTTTTTACTGTAAAATATTGTCATAAGACAGAGTCCTCAAATCCTTGTTTAGGGAAAGCCTCTCGGTATCAGGAGGAGTTTCTTTGGAAGAGAAAATCTTTATTTGCAGAACTGCAAAACCAAATGTGGTAATATTAAATGTAAATGGATTTTTGCCTTCAGCAGTATTTTTTAGGAAGCACATCTTGCCTGAAGAAGTCTCCAGCTCTTTTTGAGGGCTGGATGTATGCTTTACCTTGCAGTCTTGTATTTTATTTTAAAGCTCATTTCTGATGAGTTTGAAATGTTGCTATTGAGATCTCTTGGAGTGGAAAATAAAACTATTTTCTGTATTAATTCTTTGCAGTGTCTGCATGTGTCTAATGGGTATGCTTTTCCTCACTTGGTAAGGTTACTCCAAGGGCACAGTGTGAAAGATGGAAAAACCTGCCAAGTGGATGAACAATTAGAAGTGACTTCTGTCTCCAAAGAAGCATATGGAAAAATTCTGAAGAGATAGAGGTCTTAGCAGTTCTTTTAATCTATACAAAAGGTATTTGTGCAGGGGGAATAGTCTAATTCAAGGCTTTCCCATTGCTGCTGAGCTGACAGGGAAGTATTTTTATAGAGAATGACTGCAGATTGTTTTCAGATGCTATTTTGGACAAGCATTTGCAACTTGGCAAGCAGGGATGGACTCATGCACTGTGCTCCTCTGCCATGATTAGTATGGAGATAACAATTAGTAGTGTGTCTGGGTTTGTTTGGGCTTTTTTTTGCTTTTTTTCTTTTTCTTTTTTTGAAGTTGGTTGTGTGTAGCCTATTGTAATCATTACTTTATCTGTGTGCTTTCCATGGCAGAGTCTCTACTCTGGAGATCTTAGAATTTGAACTAAGAGCCCATGGTGCTGACTGAAGAGAGAGACTTGCCTATGGAGACTTGAAGGGAATGAGGATATGAGTCAGACTGAAACAGTCCTGCTGTTTAGCTGGTACCTGGAAACGTGCTAGTGCACTGCAAGTATGGATTTTTGGCTTAAACCAATATTTTTGTAACTATCTGCCCTCCCACCCAAGTTCAGCTTTCAAAGAGGCCTTGGAGAAGACGATAATGAATGCATCACAAGAAAGGTAATGGGTAACTTGTTCATGCCATTAGCTTTCTATCAAATATGCACAGTCAACAACGTGTCTCTTCTAACTAGCACCAGTGCAAGTTTGTTGTAGGAGATGAAGTGTTATCTGGATTGCTTAGTTCTTAATGTGTCCTGGGGACATAAACACTGGACATAACACTGTTTTCAGTAAGGGTCTGAAAGAGAGATGATGTTTGACTTTTAAAGTTTTTTTTTAGTGAAGCTACGTTGCCATGATAGATAGCTAAAATGTTAATATTAAAAAGTTCTCATTAGAAGTTTAAGTAAAGCACAGGACTTGAAATCTGTTCCCATGTCCAGAGATGTCTCCTCTGAAGACTGCTAAAGTTAATGGTGAAATAGTTACTACTTTGTAAGATGGCTGATGTATCTGTAACAAAACACAGACAATCTGCTAATAGTGGTTTTTTTTGGAGCTGAGTATTCTTGAGTGTTGCACATCACATTTTCATTGTTTTCTGTGTCTCAATAAACTTACTTGTCCAGTATTTCAGCTTCACTTAAAGTCTAGTTCAGAGACTGATAGCAAAATTGCAGTTACGTGTCAGGAAGATTCTTGCATTTCACCTTCTGTTTCCGTCCAGTTTTCTTATCCAAAATGACACCTGCTAGTAAGGGTGAAAACTAGTTGTTGATATATAAGTAATATTCTGTCTTTCGTGGTTTTGTATGTCACTGCTGTGGAGAATTTAATTGTGTTGGGTGGTCAGCAAAGTGTAAAAGAATAGTTATGTTTTTTTGGTTGTGAAAAAGAGAGACTGTCCTGTCCTGCTTAGTTCCAGAGTTAAATGAGGTGGTTGCTTAATTTTGTTTGCTCTGTATTTACTTCATCTCTCATTTAGAAAGACTTGTGTGTCTTGGTATGAAATTGCCATTCTAATCATCCCTGTTCCCAGGCCCTCTGTAATTTATGCCGTTCTTTTAGGGTTTGGATTACAAGTGCTGCCTGTGGTATTCTCACAGACACCATATTAATAATTTGTTTTCTTTGCGCCCATCCTAACACCTTTGGTTTTGGTGGTAACTGCACATAGATTTGAAGTAGATTCTGAGGCAATTGTAGGTCCATTTCTTTTGTTCATATGAGTAATTTATATCACAGCATATCTCAGAAAAAAAATAATCATTGCTTTAGTTTAATAAAGGTTGAGCTTTATTTGCCATCTGACAGGTCATTCATCTAGTGTGGGTGGACCCTTCCAAAGATTTTCAGCATCTTACAAAAAGAAAGGCCCTTCTTTTACTTTACTGAAATTCAGATAGTTGTGATAATTAGTAAGATTATCATTCTTGCAAAGGTATCTGTTATACCATGTCTGCCTTATTTCAGTTCTTTTCATTGTTTATGGCTTCATCCAGTTAACAAATGAAGACACAGAACTTGGTAGGGTGAGCTTTGCTTGAAGTGTCATTTTTAAAAAGAAAAAGCCTGAGTTTCTGCTCCCCACTCCTTTGGCATGGGAGTTGGTTTTGGTGAGGGAAGTCATGTATCTACTAGCTCAACTGCTTCACACTGAAACTCTCAGATTCTGTGGGTATCTCTAGGGAACAGCTGGTGACTGTTACTGCTTACTGCTCTGAACTGTGTTTTGGAGTCTCTGGTTTCTGATAGCACTCCTTTGTGTTGCCAGAAGAGAATGTGTCCAGAACAGATGAACCTGAGTCATCTCCCATTTTTCAGAGTCCTACGCACAAACCTCTTCTCTGCACGTGCGTGAAAAACGCATACAATGGTACTCAGCCGCAGACGCACGCCACAGAATGGTGCTCGGCCCCAGATGCACGACATAAAGCAGTGTTTGGGTCCAGATGGATGCCACAGAATGGCACTCAGCTCCAGACACATGCCATAAAGCAGCACTCGGCCCCAGACGCACACCATAGAACAGCGCTCAACTCCAAACGCATGCCAAAATGGCGATACATTTCTCTGGGGCAACATGCTGAAGCAATCCTCCGGGATGGTGTGGGATAGCACTCCTACAGGACGATGGGGTGAAGCATTCTAATAATGCCAGGTGTTGTAGGGTGCCAGAAAACACTGCAGCCATAAGGGACTCCCTAAAAACAAAAGCATTCCGAAAACACCCCAGGGTGCAGATATCCCAAAAAGCCGTGGGTTGGAGAGCTCCCAAGAACCCAAGCGATGAAGGACTCTGAAAACCCCCAGCCTGGAAGACTCCAAAATATCTGAACAGCGTAGTGCTGCGAACAAGCCCCAGTCTGTAGAGCTCTTAAAAAGCCTTGGAATAGAGATCTACAAAAAATCCTAGTATATGCAGGACCCCCCCAAAACCCCCAAGGTGCAGGACTCCCAAATAAACCAAATGGGGTTACATTCCTCTGGGACAGCAAGCTTAAGCACTCCTCTGGGATGGTGCAGTGACGCATTCCAATAATGCCATGTGTTGTAGCATTCCAGAAAACAGTGAAACCGTAAAAGGCTGTCAAAAGACAAAAAGGTGAAACACTCGAAAAAAGCCCTTATGTGCAGACCTCCTGAACACACGCCACAGAATGGCGCTCGGCCCCAGACGCATGCTATAGAAAGGTGCTCGGATCCTGACGCACGCCGTAGAATGGCGATTGGCCCCACATGCATGCCATAAAAGGGTGCTTGGCCCCAGATGGACAACCGTAGAATGGCGCTCTGCCCCAGACGCATGCCATAAAGCGGCGCTAGGCCCCAGACACGTCATAAAATTGCGCTCGGCCCGAGACAAATGACAAAGTGGCACTTGGCCCAGACACACGCCATGTAATGGTGCTTGGCCCCAGATGCACACAATAAAATGGCACTCAGCCATAGACGCAGGCCATAGAATGGTGCTCGGCTCTAGACGCATGCCAGAAATGGGTGCTCGGCCCCAGACTCGTGCATAAAGCTGCACTTGGCAGCAGACACATGCCATAGAACAATGGTTGGCCCCAGATGCACATCATAGAATGCCGTTGCGCCCTAGACACACGCCATAAAAGGGCTGTTGGCCCCAGATGAAGACCATAAAGTGGCGCTCGGACCGGGACGCACGCCATAAGAGGGCGCTCAGCCCCAGAAAAACACCATGGAATGGCACTTGGCCACAGAAGCACGCCATAAAGCAGCGCTCGGCCCCAGATGCACGCCATAGAACGGCATTCTGCCTCAGACGTATGCCATACAACGGTGCTCGACCGTAGAACGCCGCTTGGCCCCAGATGCATGCCGGCAAACAGCACTTGACCCCGAATGCATGCCAGAAAAGGGCGCTCAGTCCCAGGCTCACACCATAAAACGGCACTCGGCCCCAGACGCACGCCACAGAACGTCGCTCGGCTCCTGATGCACACCATAAATGGCACTAGGTGCCAGACGCACACCATAAAGAGGCGATCGGCCCCAGACACACGCCATAAAGTCGCACTTACCAGCAGATGCACGCCATAGAAGGGTGCTCAGCCTGGACGCACCACATAGAATGGCGCTTGGCCCTAGACACACACCATAAAAGCACTCTTGGCCCTGGACAGACACCATAGAACAGCGCTTGGCCGCAGACGCATGCCACAGAACGGCGCTTGGCTCCAGATGCACACCACAGAATGGTGCTAGGCCCCAGGCGCATGCCATGAAGTGGTGGTCGACCCCAACATATGCCATAGAACGGCGCTAGGTTCCAGACGCACACCATCAAAGGGCGCTCGGCCACAGATGCATGCCATAAAGTGGTGCACGACCCCAACTGCACGCCATAATGTGGTGCTCGGCCGCAGTCACGTGCCACAGAGTGGTGCTTGGCCCCAGATGCATGCTGTAGAATGGTGCTTGGCTCCAGACGCACGCTGTAAAAGGGCGCCCAACCCCAGACGCCTGCCATAAAGAGGTGCTTGGCCCCATACGCACGCCACAAAACGGTGCTCGGCTCTGGGTGCACACTATAAATGGCGTTCGGTCCCAGAGGCATGCCACAAAGGGGCACTTGATCCCAAACGCATGCCATAACAGGGCGCTCGGCCCCAGATGCACGCCATAGAATGGCGCTAGGCCCCAGACGCGTGCCATAGAATGGCACTCAGCCCCAGATGCACACCATAAAAGGGTGCTCAGTCCCAGATGCTCGCCATAAAGAGGCGATCGTCCCCAGACGCATGCCACGTAACAGCGCTGAGCCCCAGACACGCTCCATAGAATGACGCTCAGCCACAGACGTATACCATAGAACGGCACCTGGTTCCAGACGCACGCCGCAGAACAGCGCTCGGCTTCGGATGCATACCATAAATGGCGCTGTGCCACAGATGCATACCATAAAGGGGTGTTCAGCCCCAGACACACGCCATAAAGTCACACTTGGCAGCAGACACACTCCATAGAACAGCGCTCAGCTCGGACGCACACCCTAAAACGGCACTCAGCCCCAGATGCACACCATAAAAGGGCAATTTGCACCAGACGCACGCCATAAAATGGCACTTGGCCACAGACCCACACCATAAAAGGGTGATTGGCACCAGATGCACGCTATGGAAAGGAACTAGACTCCTGGGACACACCACAGAATGGTGCTTGGCTCCAGACGCACACCATAGAACAGCGTTAGGCCCCAGACGCATGCCATGAAGTGGTGGTTGACCCCAAATGCATGCCATAGAATGGCGCTAGGTTCCAGACACATGCCATAGAACGGCGCTCAGCTCCAGACACACCCCATAAAGCAGCACTCAACCCCAATTGCATGTCATAAAAGGCACTCGGCCCTGGACTCATGCCATAAGAGAGAGCTCAGCCCCAGACACAAGCCATAGAAGGGGGTGATCGGCCCCAGATGCACGGCATAAAGTGGCATTTGGTACCAGACAGACGCCATAGAACGGCGCTCAGCTCCAGACGCATGCCATGAAGTGGTGGTCGACCCCAACATACGCCATATAATGGTGCTAGGTTCCAGACGCATGCCATAAAAGGGGGCTCGGCCACAGATGCACGCCATAAAGCAGTGCTCGACCCCAATCGCACACCCGTGGAATGGTGCTTGGCTCCAGATGCATACCATAAAGGGGTGCTCAGCCCCAGAAACACACCATAGAACAGCGCCGGGTTGCAGACGCATGCCATAAAAGGGTGCACACACACCATAGAACATCGCTCAGCCCTAGGCGCACGCCATAAAAGGATGAGCGACTCCAGGCGCACACCACAAAACAGCGCTCAGCTCCAGACGCACACCACAGAACAGCGCTAGGCCCCAGACACATGCCATAAAGGGGCACTCAGACGTAGACTCACACCATATAATGGCGCTCGGCTCCAGATGCACACCATAAAGCCACACCAGGCCCCAGAGGCACGCCAGACAAGGGTGCTTCGCTCCAGACGCATGCCACAGAACGGCACTCAGCCCCAAACGCACGCCATTAAGAGGTGTTTGGCCGCAGACGCGCGCCATAAAGCCACACTCAGCAGCAGACGCACACCATATAATGATGCTCTGCCCCAGAGGCACGACGTAGAAGGGCACTCGGCCTCAGACGCACAGCATAAAAGGGTGCTCGGCCCCAGATCCACGCCATAGAATGGTGGCTGGCCGCAGTCGCATGCCACAAAGAGCCGCTCGACCCCAGACGCACACCGTAAAAGGGCGCTCGACCCCAGACGCACGCCGTAAAAGGTGGCTCTTGGCCCCCAACGCACACCATGAAGAGATGCTCGGCCCCACATGCACGCCATAGAACAGCGCTTGGCACCACGCCCATGCCGTAGAACGGTGCTCGACCCCAAACGCATGACATAAAAGGGCGCCTGGTTCCAGATGCATGGAATAGAATGGCACTTGGCCCCAGATGTGTGCCATAAAGTGCCACTCAGCCCCAGACGAACACAATAGAACGGTGCTCGTCCGCAGAAGCACGCCATAAAGCTGCGATCAGCACCAGATGGATGACATTAAGCAGTGCTTGGCCCCAGACACATGCCACAGAACGGTGCTCGGCCCCGGACGCACGCCATGAAGAGACGCTTGGCCCCAGATGCACGCCATAAAGCTGCAGTCATCCCCAGACGCACGACATAAAGCAGTGCTTGGTCCCGGATGCACGCCATAGAATGCGTGGAACCTGCACAGGAGCACAACCCACTTCTCTTGCCTTTAAAGAAACTGCAACTCACAGAAGGCCCTTTCTGGCCGAGATACAAGGTAGGCACCAAAACATTCCCCTCTGCCCCTTCAAATGACCACCTGGAGAGCTCCCGTTTAACCCAGCAGCCATTTCTCTGCTCCTCTGGTCACTCTCACCTTGCCCTCACTGTTTGCCCGCTACCCAAGAGATACACAAGCAGCACAAAGTCCACATCTGTGGCAATGCAGAAGACTCAGCCGAGCTCCCCAGGTTGAAGCTTGAAGACATTGAGACAGCATAGACTCAGCAGATGGACAAAAGGTTTTGGACTACATCCCTGCATCTATAGGTTGATTAGAACTCAACAGTATGTTTGCTGTCTACACTCGGAAGAGTCTGGCTGAAGCTTTTGCATCTGTGAACAGGGCATAAAGAAGAGACTATGTATTTTACGTAGAAACAAAGAAACCTCACCTTGCTTAGCTGAAGCTTTCTTAGCTTCGTTTCATTTACATTATCTGTATATTGTGCATAGATTGTGTATATTCTACACACAGAGCAAGTCCTGCATTGCCCGAGCGAGGCAATTTCTGTCCAGATATAAAATACGCGCAGCTAGGACACCATCTAGATCTCTTTAAGCGCTTAGAATATATACAGAGAACATGTAGCAAGTATAAACAGAACATATACAGACAGACATATAGAGGTACTTGTCAATATATGTCTTTTGAGACTATACATAGACATACCCACAAACACAGGCTATACAGACATTATATACTCTATCTCCAGGAAGAGAACCCTCAGCTGATCTCATATTGCTGAGGCTTTTTCCCCCTCTCTCTATTCAGAAGATACATCATCTACGCATAAAAAAGTATACAGACACAGGAAGCACAACCATGCTTTTTCTCTCTGTAGATGCGCTCTCTACACAGAACACATACACAGAACATACAGAATAGACATACAATTTGTCACTTGCATACGTACTACCCAAAACAGACAGACGCGTGAGGTGAAGCTACGCTTTATGTCTTTATGGTGAATATGAATGTTGCTGTCTTTAAGTTGAATAGATAGTGTCTCTACATGGGACACAGACATTCTGAGGCCAAGGGAGGAAAGGCATTTCTCTGTGTGTGGAGTGTATGCTGTCCTGACTTGGAACACAAGCACGTGAATACACATACTTTACATGCAGACATACACAGAGAGAGAGGCAAGGCATAGAGCTCATGTATTTCTGTTATATAGAATATGCACCACCTATATGTAGAGTAGATACAAAGAGATGAGGCAAGTCTTCTCCGCTTACAGAAGATGGCCTCTTTCCATACAAGACTATAGAAGACCCATACAGTCGTGCTTTTCTGTCTGTACACACAAGAGATCCTAGCTACCAAATACACACAGGGCTGAAGAGAGGATTTGGTTAATCCCTACAGAATATATTTGATAGTAGAGGAAGGCTTTTCAGTCTTTTCTTTAGAATACAGCCTATGCGTACGTGGAATATATGCAGGCAAGGTGACGAGAGGCTTTTCTGTCTGCACAGAGAATATATGGGCTAAATATAACACACGTACATAGAAAAGCAGTGCCTCACCTACCTCCACATCTAATATCTACCATCTGCATACACAACACCAACAAGGGGAGAGTTTTCTGTCACTACACAGACTACATACTCTCTTCCTCAAGACTATGCATGGACAGGCAAAGCCAGGCTTGCTTTCTTGGTATGCAGCGTATATCAGGATATACTCTGTCTATCAGAAAAGAGATAGTGAGGCTTTTCTCTCTAGATACAAACCATATTTCATCTGTAGATAGACTCCATGCACGCAAAGCATGTCTCTTCCATCTAGTCATAGACTAGATACTGCCAAGGCAGGGCTTTTTAGTCTGCTTATACAGTGTACACTGGCTATATAGAGAATAGAAAACAAGAGAAGGGTGAGGTGGGGCAATACCTTTCTGTCACCATCCAGACTATAAAACTGCTGTACAGAGAATACACATGAAGAGCACCGCACACCACTTTCCTGTTGGGACGCAGAATGTATTCTGGTTACAGAGCAGAGATGGGCCAGGTGAGGCGGGGCTTTTCCACCCACCTGCATGTGAAATCTGGGGAGACTGGGGGTTGAAGCGGGATGTCTTTCTGTGCATCAGGCACACTCTGCCTATAGAAGCACACAAAGAAGGGAGGTGAGGCTTTTCTCTTTGCAGAGCAAAGACGTGGTGCACACAGTTAGTAAGTACAGGACTCTTCTGCCTGTATGTGGAATATAGGCTGCCTATAGACCAGAGAAATGTCTCTGTACTTAGAACATATACTGCTCATCTGTACAACAGACCCAGAGAGGCAGGGGAATGTTGACACGGAAGTCACGGACACTGCACACAATCAATGTGATCAAGCAGATGCCACTTTATTGCCCAAATAGCTTGGTTTAAGTATACATTCTAGTTCCTGCTCACGCGCAAGCCATCTGTTGATTGGTTAGCATGTGCTGTCCACACGCCTAAAGCAATAGATTGATCGGATAAGGTCTTTTGATCACATGAATGGTTCCCTCTGCCTGTGTCCTGTCTTGTATCCTGCTTTCAGTCGCGTATACCCGACCTTGTTCTACTTTTTGTGCTTGCTTCATCAAACTTGTAGCAACAGTTGACCTTCGGTACATCCTTGAGGCCTGCTGCCTGCAGAGGCCTCTGGCTCACAGATGAATCAGTTCCATTGTGTCTGGATTGTTCACTATGTGTCCATTGCTTTCCAGATATCCCACAGGGTAAGGTGGGATGCTCCTGCCTGCAACGCCCTCTTTGTAGAGCACAGGCAGAAGTGTGAGGCAAGGCAAGGCTGCCAGTTATCAGAGCCCCCCTCTTGCAGCTAGGTAGAAGCACCCTTCTGCCAACCTGACCTGAAGTTTCAAGTGGCTTGCAGCTCACTGGGTCCACAATGCTCCAGGGAGGCTGGTGAGGCTCGTCAAGCCCTCATCCCCAGAACATCAAGCACCACCCACAGGGAAGAGCCTAGGGCTGTGGCAGGATTCTCCTCAGGAAGGCTCAAATAGGAGCAAACACATCCTGCTGCTTAGCACCATCAGGCTAGTCACACAGTCAGGGCTTTGGCTCCTATGACTACAGGACCCTTCCTTGAGGAACACAAGGAACAAGGACTGCTGGCCCAGGGACAGGGCTTCCTTGACTAAGCTGGCAAGAGAGTCTGCTAGCAGGCTGGCTAATCCAGTGAGGAAGGCCTGCAACCACATATACCAGGCACAGGCTTTTCAGCCTCTGCAGGCAGGGCGTGGGGGACAGTGAGGAGGCATCCAGGGGACAGCACACTTGGAAAAAATCATCTCACACCCCATGTGTGAAAACAGAATGACTGGGCACCTGTCTCTACCCTCCGCTGGACTCCTTGTCCACAGACAAGGAAAAACTGATCAATGATGCAAAGGTCAAGGGCATGCTTCGCTGCAGCCACCATTCGGTTGTAGAATTTAAAAACTTGAGGGAAGTGAGCAAACCAGCAGAATCACAACACTGGACTTCAGCAGAGCAGACTGCCACTTCCTGAAGAACTTCTAGGCAAGAGCCAACAAGAGGCTGGCCTGGAGGGCAAAGGGGCCCAGGGCAACTTGTTGAACTTCAACCACAACAGCCCCCTCCATCCCCAGACACCAGAAGGGTCCATGCCAACAGAGTCAGTCACAAGTAGCAGGCAGCCAGCACTGACAGACAGGAAACTCCTGACCCAGCTCAAATGCAAAAAAGGAAGAACACACAAGGCGCAGGCAGAGATAGGATACCCAGGAAGAACACAGAGACATTGCACAAGCATGCGGGGATAGATTTTGGAAAGCCACAGCTTAGCTGGAGGCAAACTAGGAAGAGATGAAGGACAACAGGAAGGGCTTCTGAAAGGCTACTGGAAGCAGAAGGAAGGCTAAGGGAAATGCAAGCCACAGTTCAACAGGAAGGGAACCTACTGGCAAAGGACAGGGGAAAAGCTGGAGAAGGTGCTACATGGGGTGGGAGTGTGTGTGTGTGTGTGGGTGTTTTGGGGAGGGTATTTGCCTCACTTCTCACTCTTACTTCTCTCCCACACTGGAGGAAACAAAGCCAGACCCTTCTTGAGGGGCACGCTGGACAGAGAAGAGGCAACAGCAAGTTGTAGATTCTGTCTCAAGACAAAGTTGCTCACCATGAGGGAGCCCAAGCACTGGAACAAGTTGCCCAGAGATGATGCTGAAATCTCCATCCTTGGAGATAGCCCAAAATGTTACTGGACACAGCCAGAAGCAACATGATCTGACTGGACCTGCTCTGAGCAGGAAATCAGACCAGATGGCATGGGGAGGACCCACCCGACCTACCCCACTCTACCAATCCCCAGAGATTTCTCATTTCACTCCAGTATTCTCCCAATTCATCACTGGCCACAGCTCATGTTAAAAGCTCTACAGAAGTGTTTACAGAGCACAACACTTGCTCCTAGGACATCAGGGGAGCTGCTGGACAGAGCAACCCTTACCTTCCATCACTTCTGCAGAGCTGAAGCATGGCAAGCCTAGGGCACACTAAAGCCATTTCAGGCAGGTAACTGAAGGAAATGAATGCAGACTTTAAAGGCTAGGTCTTTGCACCTGAAGCCATCTGAGACTTATAAAATATCAGTACTTTTAGAGAAATATCATTCATAAAACCACGCCCATTTAAATATAACTGCAGGCAGGACTATGCTTCAAGCACAGAGAGCCACATACAGCAAAGGGAAAGCATGTTTACCCAGGACAGCTATCCTGGGACAACTCAGGTGTGATATTGTCCTGTGAGGGTTCACAACAATTGCAAACCTTGCTGCTGGCATCCCCACAAGGAACAAATGGTCCTTGCTTGCTTTTCCCAAAAGCAAGATGCTACCACAAACACAAGATACAACACTGTATGTACCAAGCAGAAAGTGGAATCCCTCCACCCTACCAAGTGAATTTACCTTGGGAAGGCACAGAGGAAGGAACCAAAAAGATTGCTCTTCAGGAATGCAATAAGCCTTCGACAGAATAGGCTGATCTAAGAAAAGAGATGAACTTTTATGAAATGTGTCAAGTGGAGGGTATTTTGGCCTTGGCTGTTTCCTGCTTTCTAGCAAGAAGCAATACATTTCAAAGCAAAGGCTATTCTAGAATAATCCGAGGTGCTACTGCTAAATGTCCTCATTTCGTGTGGCTAGGTGCAAACAGACCTGTCAGGCAGACAGACAGCAGGTGTCAGGTACCAGTACTTGGAGGATACACATATAGTAAAAGCTAGGGGAAGCGAGAACAGGCTACACTTGGCTTTCAGTCAGGTCAAAGAATCCCACACCATCACTGAGTGTGAACACAAGCTACCACTAAGCTAGCTTGTGAAATCTGAACTCAGTGTCAGCTAAGCGAGGTGTTTGTTTCTACCAATCTTTGCTTCCGTTCACCTTTTCACCTTCACAATACTCTTTCTTTGCAACTCGAGTTTCTCACCTGGAGCTGGAAAGTCACCTAAGAACTGGTCCCAGCTGTATATAGTGGAGAAGCCTACCCGGTCATCAGTCAGCTCTAGTCTCCTCATCTTCGTTCCAAGCTTGTCAGAAGATGCTGCAAGAGACAAGCCGCATTACTACAGTCTGTTCCAGAACAAAAATAAAGCAGTAAGATTAATTTCTGGGCTGCCAAACACCAGAATCCAGCAAATTCTGCAAACAGGTACTTAAGAGGGAAAGCAATGAGCAAGCCAGTGCACTTCAGACCACACCCTACAAGACTTTCACACATACGAGAGCGGGTGGGCCTCTCTGAAAGCGAGTCACCTCCTCCCTCTGTGAGCAGCAGGGATGGAAGAGCAACAGGCACCCACACCAGAAGCAAAGACACATTTGTGACACTGCTCTGAGAAGATGACTCCACACCACCTTTTCACTCAAGCACCACAAAGCTGGCCAATGCCAGAATTAAGCCTGCTCAGGCAGCTCCTGCTCAGGCAGCTCCTGCTCGGCTCGGGGGTGATTCACACACCCTTCTCCTCATGTCCAGCACAGCAAGACCAGAGCTCACTGAGCACAAAGCCCTTGGCTGGTTTCTGGCCCCCAAAACCCCAGGTGTAGCTCAGTGCATGGGCCAGGCTTCATTTATTCCACACAAATAATTCTGTCTAAAGAACAGGGTTTCGAGTATGTTTACGTTTATGAACCTTCCTACAGGCCCCTTGTTTCAATGCTAAAACAACTCTGCTACTTTCCAAATGCCAAGGGGGCGGGTGCTGTAATGACTTCTGTTGAGGCAGAAACAGGCAGCACCGGAGGTCCCCAGCCTCCGACTTCAGTGCTCAGCCTCTGAACTGCTGGGACCTCAGGCTTCAACCCCTCAGTGTCGCGCCCACATTCCACAGTCCTGGAGCACACTTGGTGCCTGTTGCAGCGCCGCCGGCTCCTCACGGCAGGGCTGGGCGCAGGCTCCAGGCCCCTAGGCAGGCTGCCCGCCGCCTGCTCCCCGGAGGAAAGCGGCATTCTTTCTCCCCTCGCCGGTACCTCAGGACGAGGCGTCCGCTCCTCCGGCCGCCTCTCCCTCAGGGCAGCTCCACGCGCAGCGCCCCGCGCCGGCGGCCGTTGCCTTCAACGCCCCGCCCCGCCTCGCGCCGGCCACTGCCGCCCGAAGCTTCCCGAAGCCGCGCGCGCACCCGCCGACGGGGAGAGTGGGGGGAGAGGAGAGGGGAGGGGAGGGAGCCGCGGCCAGAGGCAGGAGCAGCCGGGCAGGGCTTCCCGCCAGGCAGCGCCCGGCGGAAGCAGGGAGAGGGGAGAGAAAGCGGTGCCCAAGGCAGAGCCCGCCCCAGGGACCGGCCCTGCGGGCAAAACCGGGCAGGGCAGGGCAGTGCAGGCAAGCCCAGCGCAGCCCCGACGGCCCCTCGCCCCGGCCCACCTGAAGCCAAGCCTGGGGCAAGGCCCAGCCCCGTGCTACAGACGTGCTCCGGCCCCTCCTGGGGCGGCTCTGCCCTGAGACGGCCGGCTCCAGCCGGGCCCTGGGCACGGCCCCCAGGCCGGCTCTCCTGGGCCGGCCCGGGCCCTGCCTCGCCGCTGCGAGGGCAGCTTCCCCCGAGGGGGCTCCGCCTCAGCAGCCCCAGCTGCCCGCAGGCAGAGGCGCTCTGGTGACCACCCTAGCCTCTCTCTCCTCCAGCAGAGCGCCGCCCCATTGGCCGGCGGTCACGATGCCTCTGGGCGTGGCCAATGGCGAGCGCCCTGGCACCGTTGCTCGGCGACGGGGCCGGGGGCCCCAGCTGGGCCCTGGGCCTCCTGCGCGTCCCGGCCCTTCGGCAGCCCCGGGCCAGGCTGCGCCGGCCGGCACTGCGCGGACCGACACGGCCCCGACACGGGGGGAGCGGCAGGGCGCAGGGCTGCAGGGCGGGCTGCGGCCACGCGCAGCTCGGGGCAGGAGCGGTGGGGCCCAGTCAACGCCAGCTTCGGTTCCCCCTCGGCTCTGTCCCCCGAGAGGAGCCTGTTCGCTGCAACAAGACGGGCACACGAGGCAGTCAGAAACCATGGCGTGGGTGTTGTAGAGGGCACCACGTCCGCAAAGTCCTCCTCACCGTTGACTGGCAGCCACACGGGACAGCGGCGCCTTCACCCCACTGCAGGGAGAGAGGCGATTCAGCCAAGCCCTGTAACAGTCTTCCATGTCAGTATCAACAACATCCATGTTGACTCCCTGCAGCAAAAACATCAAGGAATAAACTTGGAATAAACTTGGTAAAACTCCATGCTTGAGAGTACAGAAATCTCTTCTTTCCTTGCTGTCCAGACACAACTTTGGTTCAGCACAGGCAAAACACCTGCTGTGGGAACCACTAGGACAGTGTCTTGTGGATGCCTTATTTAACAGACATATTAATAACCAGTTACAGTGTTAGAGGAAAAAATACATATCCAGAAGCCATCTGTCAATCTCTAAAAAACCCCACATATATAAACCATGATCTTTGTTGAGCACTTTGAGGTCTGCCCATTACAAGCACAATACAAAAATTCAGCATTTCACCATTTCAGCAACTGACCTGAGTCTTTGAGCACTGACATGGGGAAAATACTACTGAAAACTCCCACTGACCTGCAGGGTTTGCTTCAGCTTCTTCAGTTCTTCCAGAAACAGTTCTGGAAAGTGCCTACATTCCGGTATTTTCCAGTTTTTGACCTTTCACACCACAGACAAGACCTTTGGCAGTGCCGAGTGTAGATGAGCCCTGAGTAAAACTTGGGAGCAAACCCCGGCTGGCCGAGGGGTTGCCTCAAAGAGCACAGCCTTTCCTCAGGGCTGAATTTAACAGGGTGTCTTTATGGCAGTTTGGCCTGTAGTTACTATAGCCACGGGTTGGTAGGGAAGTGTGGTCAGAAGGGCTTCTGCCAAACTGGGAAAGGATGTACAACAAAGTGGAAATCATGCGTATTCTCTTCTTTTGAGGGCGCAACCATAACTTGTGCTCAATCTTGCTAAAATAGAGGCTATGGTACCTGGAAGAGTTCGGTGGGGCTCATTAAAACTTCCAGCCTCCTGAGAGAGAGACACGGGTCTGGCTCTGTGGCAGAGGGGTTTAGGACATCAGCATCCCAGTGGGAAGACACAAAATGCACCATCCACCTCTCTCCCCTCCTCCCGACTGCTGGAGATGCCTTGGGCGACACCAGTGAGGCTGGTGTTAAAGAATTTTCAGTCATGGGTTTCTCTAGGTTTGCTTTATTAACAAGTCAGAGTTGGGCCACCACTGCAGTGAATGGCCAAAGGTAACTCAAAAACTCCTTCTATACATATACGATTTTACAAAACAGTATGCAATTGATGATTTGTCAAAAGAACTTCTAGGTGTTCTTCCAGAAACTCCCAGTTCTCTATTCTCCAGTGGTTTCATAAGTCCAATACATTTTCCTTTCTCAACTGATTCTTATTGTCTTGTCCCGGTTCTTCCGACTTTAGTGGTTGTAGGTAGAAGGTCTCCGGTCACCACAGTCACTTATCTTCTTACACATCAAAGATCACCTCTGAATTTCTGAGAATCACTCAGGTTGTTCTATTCATCTTACTCTAAAGTTAATCACTTACTCTTATCCATTCTTATGTCTTAGGTCTAAGATGTATGATCCTTTTTCTATTGATTCAGCTTGACTGGGTTTTAAGCCAGCCATGGTGAGGGCTACACAAGGGACAAATAAGCAACTTATGCATATTGTTTTATAAGCACCTGCATTCTATTAATCACATCTAAAACAATCTCTAATCATTAGTGTTATATCTGATATGAATAGTCTTAGAAACAATGAGGCTTAAGGCCTAGTTCCCTTTACAGCTGGGCACTCAACTGTGAGGTCATCTGATGTATGAATGACTGTCTCTGATGTCAGCCACTTGTTTCTTGCCTGACCACCACAAAGGTAGAGGGGCCCCAGTTTCATAACTGTGGCCCTCACTAAACACAGGTGAGAACAGGCACAACAAAAGCTGCAGGAATCATGAAAACAAATGCTCATGCTGAACACAATCAGGCTGGTTTCTGAAAAGGAAAGTGTGTCTGTGGTCCAAGAATGTTCACCAGCCCCACCAGCCCCATGCGGTTCAACCATGTCCCCAGAGCAACATGGTTTGTCACAGCAGGATGGTGAAGAGTTGATAATAAGAGGGAGAAGGAGCAAAGAAAAATTAAATCAAATTGAAAATTCATTAATTTCATTTAAGAATTAAATCACGTTATTTTAAGTAGTGAGTTAAATTTCCATTCCCACCCACAAAAATACTTGTAAAAAGAAATTATCCAATAGTTCACATGTATTCAGGCAACCACAACAAAATGACAACAAAGAGGGGACTATGCAAAAGGAGCAACAAATCAGTTCCCTTCTCTGACAGCGTAACACCTTGTCAAGGGCAGGTACCTGGATGTGGACTCCAGAAAGCCTCCACACCCTCTCACCTGATGTTCCCATGAGCAGGCTACTGGAGGTTAGTCTCGATCCAATTACCAATGGTTGATGGAAAACCACTCCCAGATGCATGCCTGGGCTGGGGTCTCCTGTTATTTCTCCACTGATACAGTGGCCATCTCTGAGGATCACCATTCAAGAAAGATACATGACAGTTAGAGGCATCCAGAGAATACAACTAAGAAGGATCAGGCTTTTGGAAAACATGGTCTCTGAAGAAGGATTAATCATAGGGTGAATGGAGTTGTTGTTTAAGGTCAGGAAGAGAAGGCAAAAGAGAGCTGTGTAAGGACCTTTAAATATCTAAAAGGATGCTGCAAAGAAAAAGCGAATTGACGTCTCCCCGTGCACCATGTTGAGGACAAGGAGGAATGGGCTGGAAATGAAGCAAAGGAAATGCAGTTGAGATGTTGTGGAAGGATAATTCAGAGGCACTTTGAAAGAGATCTATGGTATCCTGAGTGAAAAGAAGGAGAAGAAGGAATTACAGTTTGCACCTCATAATGCAAGGAACAGAGAGCTTAAAGGAAATTATCAGTTGGCAGATAGAAAAGAAACAAAGTTGAGCTGTGGAACAGACTGCAGATGTTGTAGGTGCCAAGGGCAGGTAGACGTTATGTGCATTTAAAAGGCTGGATTGAATCTGCCTGATGTCAATTACAGAATCACTTAAGTCATGAGTTTCTGAGCTCTTTACTTTCCTCAGTAACTAAACCTGGCCTGTCTACTTGGCAGATGTGAAAATCGCTCTGAAAATTGGCCAGAAATGGTCTTGTGACACAAGAGGTTCTTTTTTGGAAGGCTTGTGGACAGCGCCCTGAGGCTGGGCTTGTCCTGAACTGACCCCTGTTGCTCTCCTGGGGGACCCTATGTGGTCCCCAACATTTTCATACAAATTCAGAAGCACAAGCAACTTGAAAATAAATCCCCAGAGGTGCCTTAACCATTTTGTATTAGATTTTCAGAAGAACCCTTCCCAAATGGGAGAGGGTGCCATTTGGAGCAAATACACCAGTGTGTGCTATGAATCCTTTCTAATGGAAGCTGGCAGAAGACATAAAGGAGGTGGTACTGAACTCAGTATTGCATGCGGGAGTGAGCACACAGTGTCAGTGCAACTCCTACTGAATAATGACAAAGACAAGAAAACTAAGAAAAAATCCTCAGATTATCATAGCCTCTACTGAATGGGGGTTGTGCGGAGCCTGTTCCCCTTGTCTGCAAGACACTTCTTCAAGGCATAGGTGTGATGCCTTGGGAGGAGAACAGGAGAAAGGCAGTGTACCAAATACTCTTACATTTCATCTGGGGCAGCAGTTCTCACAGCAGGCGCCTTGGACAGAGACCAACAGGTAACAGACTCTTCCTCCCTTCACACCTCATTGGCACGGTGTCACCTTTTGTACCATCTTCCCAAGGGAAGGGGAATCTTGAAGGAAGAGTGAGTCTGTAGTGATAGTCTGGAAGAGGCATAAACCTATTAATGAAGTGACTGTAATCTCTAGAAACAGATACGCTGGTGTACGTGTAAGAGTCATGCTGACAGTTCACATACAAGGATATGCAATGCATTTCACACACAGTGGATTTCACTTCTCTCAGGCTTCCCTGAGTTTCTCATTGAAGAAAGTGCTTGGCTTTCTTTACTAAAACAAACCAAAGACCTTGTTCAAGAACAGGTTAACATTTTCTCCATTACTTCTTCAGGATTGCGGCCTTTTAGTTTCCACTGTTAGTAAGCACATTTACAAGCTACGGGTGAGGCTGAGGGCTACAACAGAGCTTTATTCTTAGCCTTTTAAATGCCTTATTTGAAGGGATTTCAGAAAAGTACTTAGTCTCAGGAGTGTGAACTACTACAGCTCTGTCTCCTCCATACAACTCCACAAGCTTTTGCCAGCCAACATCTGTCCAGGAGTCCTTGTCCTTAGGAGTTCAGTCCTGATGGAGAGACCATTTTGGCTCTGTCTTGGAGAAAGATGCAGTGAATCCATAAATTCATTGGTGTTCACAGGGAGGCCAGAAGGGAGAGGACAAAGGTTTATATTGATCTGAAGTGGTAAATAAAGAGCTATATTATTTCTGTGCTCACAGAATAGGGCAATAACTTCACAGTCCATAGCTGTGAAGACCAGAGTGAGAGATATAGGTATGGTATCACTTGGCTTTTGCTGTGAACCCTGAGAGAGAGAGAGAGAGAGAGAGAGAGAGAGAGAGAGTGCAGCTCTTCTAGAAGAGGGCAAAGCAGTTAAAAGAGGTGTGTTACGGTAAGTTGGATGAAACACGTGGGCAAAGCAGCCTGCCCTTTTTTGGGACTACCAGGAATGAAGTGAAACCTGCTGGAGGGAGGAAAGAGCAGAAGCCCTCAGCCAAGGCGTGGGGGGTTCTCTGGGAACAGAAATGCAAGGGGCTAATTTCAGGGAACTGTGGGTAGCTGTCTGGTAAATTAGCAACAGAAAAAAGAAAAGATCAAAGCTGAAATACCAAGAAGACTGAATACCTTACCCCAGGGGGTACTGACAGCACAGGTCACAGACCTATGTGAAGGGTAGAGAAGAAAGAAAAGGAAAAATTAAGAGATGAAGGATCATAAACCCTACAGACTTTTTTCTTATGCTCATAGTTTTAAGGTGAAAGTCTGTTTGCCAGCCATTCACAAGCTAGCTGTTGTCCACCTACAATCAGACCCTTTTCAAACCTGTACCAGCTACACAAACTCTGGGCTCACAAATGCCATACAGAAATCTAGCAGATGTCCAAAAAAACCACGGCCTCAGCTGTGCAGATGAACTGTCTCTCTACTTGCTTACACAGATGAAGGAAAAGTATTCAAAAGATTTTACATAAAGTACATATTCATGATATGTTTTCTTGTTGGTTATCTGCAAATGGTTCAGTTCACTCTATTCACCATTCAGACACAATTTGTGAAACAAAGTTGTCATTCATTCTCAGCCTAGAGTTAGTTCCCTTGCAATTCATTGTGAAGATGATGGTCAAATATTCAAGCTGTAGCAGTGTATTTTCATAGGACAGGTGGAGTATTTGACAGCACAATCATTCTTCAAAAGTTGTAGGCTGTAGCTTTAAGTAACCAGATGAAGAGAAACCAAAATTCGTTTTGTATGTACCACTAGAAAGCAGCAAAGATGTTGGTACAGACACTGTTCCCAAGGAGACGTTTAGATTCCTAAAATCCTCACACTCATTCCCAGAACTAAATCCCTCAGTTTCCTAAGCTTAAATGGCAATAATCCTATATTTGTTTGTGGTGGGTTGACCCTGGCTGGACACCAGGTGCCCACCAAAGCCGCTCTATCACTCCCAACCTCAGCTGGACAGGGGAGAGAAAATTTACTGAAAGGTTTGCGTGTCGAGATAAGGACAGGGAGAGATCACTCACCAATTAGTATCATGGGCAAAATGGACTCAACTTGGGGAATTAGTTTAATTTATTACCAATCAAATCAGAGTAGGGTAATGAGAAATAAAACCAAATCTTAAAAACACCTTCCCCCCAGCTCTGCCTTCTTCCTGGGCTCAAATCCACTCCCTATTTTCTCTACGTCCTCCCCCAAGGCAGCACAGGGGGATGGGGAACGGGGGCTGCGGTCAGTTCATCACACATTGTCTCTGCTGCTCCTTCCTCCTCAAGGGAAGGACTCCTCACACTCTTGCCCTGCTCCAGTGTGGGGTCCCTCCCACAGGAGACAGCCCTCCATGAACTTCTCCAACGCAAGTCCTTCCCATGGGCTGCAGTTCTTCACGAACTGCTCCAGCGTGGGTCCCTTCCACAGGGTGCAGTCCTTCAGGCACAGACTGCTCCAGGGTGGGTCCCCCGTGGGGTCACAAGTCCTGCCAGAAAACCTGCTCCAGCGTGGGCTCCTCTCTCCACGGGTCCACAGGTCCTGCCAGGATCCTGCTCCAGTGTGGGCTTCCCACATGGTCACAGCCTCCTTTGGGCATCCCCCTGCTCTGGCGTGGGGTCCTCCACAGGCTGCAGGTGGATATCTGCTCCACCATGGACCTCCATGGGCTGCAGGGGGACAGCCTGCCTCACCATGGTCTTCCCCACGGGCTGCCGGGGAATCTCTGCTCCGGTGCCTGGAGCACCGCCTGCCCCTCCTTCTTCAGTGACCTGGGGGTCTGCAGGGTTGTTTCTCTCACATGTTCTCACTCCTCTCTCCCGCTGCTGTTGCATAGGGGTTTTTTTCCCCTCTTCTTACCTATGTTATCCCAGAGGCACCACCACTGTTGCTGATGGGCTCGGCCTTGGCCAGCGGCGGGTCCATCTTGGAGCTGGCTGCATTGGCTCTATTGGACATAGGGGAAGCTTCTAGCAGCTTCTCAGAGAAGCCACCCCTGTAGCCCCTGCTACCAAAACCTTGCCACACAAACCCAATACATTGTTATACTTCCTTGTTTACTCACACACATTTCAGGAGTAAACATCTATGGGAAATCACATGTGTCATGCACTTGTACCTCTTCTGCTAAGAAGATGAAGGTAACTTTTGAAGAGACTTGGCAGAATTCAAATAGACTTTTTTCTGGTTTGACTGATTTTTGACTGGTTTTGTTAAAAAGCTGGTCTGTAAGGGGAAAGTCAACTGTTATGGACCAATTAAGATGTATGAATTTCATCCAATAAACAACGCCTCATAAAATATTTTCACCTTGAGAGCTTCTTTTGCCTCGATGGGTTCAAAGGCCTGACACCTCTCTCCAGAGATGGCCATTTCTACGCTACTCTCTATAATCTATGGAAAGATATTGAACTTCCTGCTGAAAAAGTACAAAAAAACAGGGAGACAAAAACCAGTTAGCAATACAGACTGTGATTGTATGGTCACATATAGGTGACTATTTCTGAGGAGAACATGATAGATGGACTCTATACTCTCTATTACTTAAGTAGGAATTCTTCCACTCCTGACATCCACAGTCTGTGCCCACATAATGCTCCTACGGAAGGAGACTATGTCTTCACCAAGGGCAGGCTTGCACAGCTCCGTTGGTTTCAGTGGCCTTGCAAAGAAGTTAAACTTGGAAAAAAGAACAGAGGAACAGAAGAGTTCAAAAAGAAAGTCATTAAAAGTGTACCAACAGAAAAGTACTTGCCATTAAAAGCAACCCAACACTGTTTCAATGTTGCCTACTACTGGACTATAGTGATTTAGTGCAGACTACAACAATCCAATCCAATAGAAGATGGGGTTCTGCACAGTAGCATTATGAAAGGAGGTAGGTTTACTAGTCTCAGTCTAAAGTAACAGCCCGTACCATTTAAATTGCCACATTCATAGTAACATCGCTAACTGATTTCTTGTTAACATTTGGCTGTGCCTCATTTGCCCTGCTTCTCTCTCCTGGCCTTCATTACAACCATTTAACCTTTTCTTTCTTGTAACCAACTGCAGTGGTTTTTGGTTTAGCTCCAGGTGGCTTGGTGGGGAGGAAGAAACACTCTTTGCATCCGTTTTCCCTGTTACTTCTCCACCCACCCACCCACACCATTTTTCTTTTATCACAGGATGGTCCTTCATTAAGCAGCTTCCTCCAGCTGAGAAGTAATGCAGTGACACCCTGGAACACAACAGCTCCTGTCCAGAAAGGATTTATAAATGCTACAGGCAAGTCAGCTGGCTCCACAGATGGAGTGGCTTTTACTGGCATGGCTCAGATTATTTCCCAGTATTCAGTCAAAGCCTTTCTGTACTGCACTTTAAGTTTTGTCTCATTATGTCTGGAGACACCAATTTTTTAAAAAAAAATTTGAATGCTCAGTGTCATGGTTTAACCCCAGCCGGCAACTAAGCACCACACAGCTGCTCACTCACTCCCCCCCAGTTGGATGGGTAAGAGAATCTGAAGCATAAGTGAGAAAACCCATGAGTTGAGATAAAGACAGTTTAACAGGTAAAGCAAAAGCTGCACACGCAAGCAAAGCAAAACAAGGAATTCATTCACCGCTTCCCATCGGCAGGCAGGTGTTCAGCCATCTCCAGGAAAGCAGGGCTCCATCACCTGTTAATGGTTACTTGGGAAGACAAACACCATAATTCCAAACATCCTCCTGTTTCCTTCTTCTTCCCACAGCTTTATATGTTGAGTATGATGTCATATGGTATGAAATATCCCTTTGGTCAATTGGGGTCAGCCTAGTCACTGGTGGGGTGGTGTGAGAAGCAGAAAAGGCCTTTACTCTATGTAAGCACTGTTCAGCAATAACAAAAACATCTCTGCATTATCAACACTGTTTCCAGCACAAATCCAAAACATAGCCCCTTACTAGCCACTGTGAAGAAAATTAACTCTATCCCAGCCAAAACCAGCTCACCCAACTCTGTTTTATGTTTCTCATATGCTGAAAATGCGTATGTCTTTTCTTCTTCAACATAGACAGTAAATGAAAAGGATCTGCAAGAACAGGGTATAAATAGAGTCAGAAATGACAGCTTAGAAGAGATGGATAAGTTGCATACAAGTGGAACTGCTGTACCTTTTTCTCCCCTGTATTCATTTCAGGGTGTGTTCAGTAAAATACATATTTTCTCAGATACTACAAATACTTGCTGCATTTTGTCTCTTTCTTGATTTTAGATAAGAATTAAGTGAACACTATGATTACTAGGTCTCAAATTAGTGAAATGCCATAAGACTTTCATCATTTGCGAAAGACAGGCGCAACTGTTTCTCCACATATAAAGCAACAGAAAAATGCAGACAGATATTTTGATGTCTTAACGACTAGGCAGTGGAAACACCTTCTGTAATTTCACTGTTAAATATCAGTTATGCATTAATGAATGTTTTTATTAACATGCTGTAATTAATAGTATTGATACATTGGGTAGGGCTTTTTTCTGATACAGGAACAGAAGGCTCAAGACATGTCAGATGATATCGTTATCTAGGAACAGAAGATATGCGGCTGTTATTTAGCACCATACCTCTTTTGTTTGCCAAGTCAAGAACTAAACATAGTCACCCAATTCCCCCATGTATCTTGGTGGACAAACCTCACAAAGCAAGACCACAGCAGCAATGGTGAGCCAGAGCCTGACAGCCAGGGGATGAAATGCAAGCCTTGCACAGGTGAGGCAAAGCCCAGCATGGATCTTCACTGCTCCATGTGTGTCCCCCTCAGTTCTTGGGGAATTTAGCATCTGAATTCTTCCTGAACCTCCCTCTGTTCCAGGCTGGGGTAGAAACAGTATGGGAGGCAGCAGATAACTAAAGAGATATTGTGTCTTGCCTCTGTCATGTAGGGGCAACGCTGAACAGACGCAGCGGGGGCTGTCAGAAGCAGAATCCTCCCTGGCTCTCCTTTGAGGAAGGGGAGCAGGAGCAGGGCGATGGAGTAGGCTGATCTAGGAATGGTGTGTGACAAACAGGGTGTAGGTGGTGCTGCTAACCCTGATATGTTATCTGGTGTCACTTGAGAGCACGCAATGGGTAAATTGTGCCAAGCAAAATAAACATAATCCAAGGGCATTACTACATTTCAACCTTAAGAAAATGAGCAGATCGACTAAATATGCTTACGTATGAAAGAACACGTAATTTTATCCACTAAGACCTCTAATACTTAATCAGTGGTTTATACAACTTGCCTTAGTCACATTCCTGAAAATTAGGAATTTATTGTGCATCCATCTAGTGGATAGAGTTTGTCTCCGAGTAATGGCTTCTAAAGTTCAGAAGACTTTACAAAAGTGTGAGACTGCTTTTCATCACTGCAACACCCCCCCAAAAAATGACCAAAAAGAAGAAAAGCGATTAGATTTAGCCAGACACCTCAGCTTTTGGAAGTATTTTGCAGCTCTTGGTGAAGAAACTTTTAAAACTACATCTTGTAATCACTATCAAAGCTTTGGCAAAGGATCAAACTAAATCTTCAAGCAAGTTTAAAGCATAACTCAAGCCCTTGTGCCCTCATCAATTACCCTTCCAATTAGTCTGAGTCAAGCCATTCAGATAATGGTGACCTGCACTAGTGATGAGCCCATCTATGACGGCAGAGTTATTTCCATGACTGTCTGGTGAGCATATTAGTGCATAGGCAGTGTCCCCAGACCAGTGAGTTCTGGAAACCGCATAGATCAATACCTCCCTGGGGCACGAGCAGCTGCTAGTCCACTTCCCAGACAGCAAAATTTGAGGTTCTCCCCTTCAGTATTTCTGCAAATGATGAAAAACTCATGAATATGTGGAGAGGGACTTGTCTGTCTCTATAACTATATCCATCCTGAGACTCAGATTCACTGGTTGATTAGTGTTTGAACAGTGACACAGAAATCTGAAATGTGTAAAAGACATCATATATACAAGGGTCATAAAGATCAGAGGAGCTATTTCTTATAGGAAAAGTAGGAGAAGTCAGAATGACTCCAAAGCTTTTTCTGAGCCACAGCCTTTTCCTGTACACTACCACATTACCTGGCAGCACAAGTTTCATCTGGATCAAAACTAAGCTGACTTAGTCCAAGTAAGGCACATGATGTTTAAGGCATTACCTTGACTGCAGGAAAAGAGCTGATAACTGATCCAGTATAAAAACCGCTGGGCAAAGTTATTTTTTTACCAGTTTTTGAAAGCACCTTTGCTGTTAAAGGTTTGTTTAAAATAATTCTGTAGCACATCGCCACAGTATTTTTGGTCTGGCACAAGGAGCCCTAAAATCAGATTTACCCTCTCATTGCATCCATCTGTCAACAATTGCTGACAGGGAGAGGAATGTAGATTTTTTTTTTACTTAACTGCTAAGATTTGGCTTACGTGCATATTTGCCGCCAGCGTATTAAAACCAAGTTCTATTGCAGTCGTCTGTTTTCGTTTGGCTTCCCCGCCCCGCCCCAGTTACGTGCGAGAGTAATAGAGAGATTTAAAGGTTATATAGCATCATCTAGTGGTCATATACAAATTTACAGGAGCCTGCAGTTTCACCACCCTTACTGATTCAGATACCTGGCGCCAGTGCTGACTCCAAAGGAAAATGTGAGGTAAATTCCTTATTTCCAGCTGTCAGCCTGTGGACTCTAAGGAAAAAAAAAAAAAAAAATAGAATGTTCGGTTAGAAGTTGTGTTATGCCTACGCTGTTAGCATTCACAGTTGTGGAACAAGAATATGAAATATCTTACTGCAAGTTTTCTTGCAGATGAGGTTAAGCCAAAGAATTTTGGTGTGCAATTTTAGTAAAAGCCCAGAATTCTGATGTACTCACTCAGATTTGACAAAATAAACTATAATACTTTACTTCTTAATTACTTGTTCAAAGGCTGCGAATCCAAACAGGAATCCAAATCTTCTGGCTCCAAGGCTGAGATTTTTAAATTAGATTAATTAGAAGAAAATGCAACAGAAATCTAGGAGGAAGTCACAGACTTCAGAAATCTGACTTGTATAAAGCTTGTCTGTTTACGTTCGCTATTCTGGAGGGGGTTTGTCTTCTGCCTCCTTCTTAAAAGCTTAAGACTTCAAGATTTTAAGATTGGTTGTGCTTAACTGTGTACTGTGTTAGTATGTGTAAATTAGCCTGTAGCAAGGTCTATGCTAAGGCAAAAAAAATTACCCTGGTCTTTCATTTAAGTCTAGGCTATAGTGTAAGGTTTTCTTATACCTGTGTCAACGACACTCCTAGTCATCTCTAACAGGTCTCATCACTCTCTGGGAAAGGCAGCCTTTATTCCTAGGGAGTAGAGCAGCTCCCTTCACCACCCAAACAGCAGAAAAAATTCAGCTCATAGCTCCCCAGCCTCTTCTGCTGGGTGGTTTCCCATGGTATGCCATCCACTATGAGTCAGCACTGTGTGGTGGCTCCCCATAAAGACCACAGAGCATGACCCAAGCGACGGTGCAGGCAGGGATATGATGAAGGCAGGTTGTATGGGGAACCAAGGTGGCAAGAGAACAGAGAGCTGGATGAGAGGCTGAGACATACTTTTTTTTCAACAAAGACTATCCTCATCTCCTGATGAGAATAAAATATGACAATTAAATATGACTTCAGCTGAGTAAGGTTTTGTGTCACATTCATTTGAGCAAATGGCTCTTCAGAGTAGTCCAGGAATATTTGGGAAGCTGGACATTTTTTCCAGTGAAATCAGTGAGTCCTCAGAGGTTCTTGTTTGATAGGAATTCCTGGGGACTAAAATTAATTCCTTTCAAACCCATTTAAAACAAAACATGTGTTTCTCTTCATTCCTTTGATAATCCAAGGCCTAATTTTTTGGTGACATGGGGCAATGGACTAGAAAGCCCTGTCCCACAACAGTTGCCCAGTCATGCACCACAGGGTTTTATTTATGGGCCCAAGCTTGGTGGCCTTTGTGGCACTTAGTCATGTTTATGTTTGCTGTGTAATATCAGCAGATAGCTGTCAGCTACAGGAAATATATTTCACACGAATCTTTATGCATTGGACACTTGTATTACGGAATTCATATTGGTGTGTAGCAAATCGTGTCATGTTGTCATGGTTTAAGCCCAGCTGGCAACAAAGCACCACACGGCCACTCGCTCACTCCTCCCCCTCCAGTGGAACGAGGAGGAGAAAATATAATGAAAGGCTCATGGGTCGAGACAAGGACAGAGGCGAATCATTCACCAATTATGGTCACGGGCAAAAACCAGACTCAACTTGGGAAAAAAACAAAACCAATTTCATTTTCTACCAATGAAATCAAAACAAGGATAATGAGAAGTAAAACCCAAATCTTAAAACACCTCCCCCCGCCTCCTCCTTCCCAGGCACAGCTTCGCTCCCGGATTCTCTACCTATCCCCCCAGCAGCACAGTGAGATGGGGAATGGGGGTTGCGGTCAGTTCATCACACATTGTCTCTGCTGCTCCTTCCTCCTCAGGGGCAGGATTCCTCACACTCTTCCCCTGCTCCACTGTGGGGTCCTCCCACAGGACACAGTCCTCCATGAACTTCTCCAATGTGAGTCCTTCCCGTGGGCTGCAGTTCTTCACAAACTGCTCAAAATTCACAAACTGCTCACTTCACAAACTTCACGAACAGCGTGGGCTTTGCCATGGAGTCATGGCCATCTTGGGCGGCATCCACCTGCTCTGGCGTGGGGTCCTCCCCCTCCTTCCTCACTGACCTCGGTATCTGCACAGGGGTTTCTCTCACATTCCAATCTCCTCCCCCGCTGCAGGTTTCCCTTCTTAAATCTGTTATCCCAGAGACGCTACAGCAGGTCCAACTTGGAGATGGGGAGGCTTCTAGCAGCTTCTCACAGGAGCCACCCACCACTGCAGTCCCTACCCCACTACCAAAACCCCATCACACAAACCCAAAACATGTGAGAAATCTCAGAACCAGAGTCCTTGGGAGCGTCCAGGTGTTAGAGTTTGGGGTGCAATCTGAAAAGAAAAAAAGTGAAGTGAAACAAAAGCACGAAAAAATGGACAGTGGAAATACTTATCATATTTTCCAGAAAAATATTCTGTTTAAAAAAATGTGTTTTCTGTCATGTCTCAACTTGGTGATGTGACATCTCTCCATATACTATCATTAGGTCTTATTTCAAAATAATGCTAGCTTTGTTGTGCAAGTATCTGTCAATACCCAGTCATTTCTCTCTTTTAATATCTGTCCATGTGTATGTTTGCTCCTTACATACCTTTCCTAGGTCTATAGTACCGTGATTACATTTCAGAAATGGATGATTTGGCATTGGAAGTTTATGTTAAATAAACATGTTAATTTAATCAAATAGGTTTGGAACTTGTTTCTGGTGAGTTATTCACACTTCTCTAAACAAGACTGAAATCTGTTTTTCTTGAAAATCACTCTTATTTCTGCTGTCATTGTGAATGAAACAGCAGAACCAAATTACTGCGTTGTATACCAACACAGAATACCAATTAGAAACAACAAGAGTGTTATTCTTTCCCATGACAGAAGCAAAATTAGGCAATAAATGTAGGGATGATTTATACCTCCTGTCTTTTATTTTACTACATTTCTTTCCAGTTGTCCTGTACCAAAATTTATTTTTCTTGCTTACATAATAAAGACTAATTTATTTCTTTGAGAAACATTTTTGCTAACTCTCCTTTCCTTTCTTGCAAGGAAGCTTGTGCCTATCCCCTCCCCTTCCTTTTTATTTTTTCAGTCTAAGGAAAATGGCTGCACCTGGAAGAAAATGGGTCACAGTCCTCTGAAAATTTTCTCTGCAGTCTCTGAGTTTCAAGAGGTGAAAATATCTCCTGATTTAAATTTCTGAATTCATTGTTTACTCCTTCCAAATGGCAAAAAAGCTGTTTTGGTCCAAGTTTCTAATTGATGCTGTCATTTTACATACTTCACATCAGTTAATCTGGGCACTAGCATCTAGCTACAGATTTACTGCTTTGGATGTTTGTGCCTTTCTTTTAATAAATCTTTGCCATTATGCTGATTTTTTCTAATTAGTTATTGCCACTTATTCTCATTTTCATCTAATTAAAATGCTATGCTAAAAATATAAGTGAAGATTCAGTTAATTTGTCTTATAAATGGATGTTTAATTAATGAAACGTTTTTAAAAAGCCCACTCACAATGTGATCCTGGCACCTTTTTCTGCGGTTCACTCTTTCCCTAGTGATATACAAACAAACAGCCAAAAGATTTCCTTGATTTTATAAGCAGACTTAGGGCTGTATTTGAGTAACTATCTCTGAGACACAATAGACGGATTATATTAAAAAATTACTATAATCTTCCCACATTAGACAATTGTTTACAACCCTGATGCTCTCAGGAATATATCTATCTATTTTGGTTTCACCAAATTTTGAATACGTGTTTCAGTGAGTGGGGATTTTGCATGGTCTGCATCAAAGCAATGAGTTCCATCATGTTATGTACATAAGGCTGATGTCTTTTAGGATAAGTGTTGTCAATGAGGTGATGATAAAGGTCGTGTACCTCTAGGTGCTAAGTACTACAGATATCTAACTCCATGATCAGTTTAACCTTCACCTTCTGAGCTGAAGATAACAAAAAGACATGAATGTTATGGTACCATCTGAAGTAGCCTATAAGGTAAATACACCTCCATAATATTATTATGAAAATGAAAAATATAGGTTAATTCAAATTTTCCTGTTTCAGGTCTGATGGAGAGGGTTCTGTTTATTTGGGGTTTTATATAAATACCTAAACATTGGTCCTGCAAGCAGGCCTGCTCAGGCAATTTGAGTATTGCCTGCACTCCTCTGGAGCACTCTGATCTGAAAAAGTACATCTGTGACAGAACCAGGTACCCATTACACATTTTGTGTGTAGGCTTGCTCTTAAATCAATATTTTTATCTTGCTGTAATTCATCTTTTAATATTAGGAACTGGAACTCTGGAAACATTGGATTTACACTTGTCTTTGTAGCTATTTATCTGGTCATTCACGCAGCCAGCCTCATGGGAAAATGACTGCTTCATCTGCGAAAGAAAAACTGTATATGGTAAATATCCCACCACAGCTATGAATCTGGTATTTCCTAAAATAGGAGCAATTGGATTTGGTTTATTCATTATCAGTTTATTTAAATTTAACTTTATTTTTTGTGCTACTGTGTATGCCCAATTCAGTAGATTGCTTCTGTTAAAAAAAAAAAAAAAGACAATGTGAATATTTTATTATGACCACCCTTCATCAACAGGATTTATCAGCACAGTTTAAAGCCTGAATTGTCAGGATCTGCAGCACAGGTTACTCCTTCTGGTGAGGGAAGATCAGCAGATAACATGGGAAGGCTTTTGCAGAGGGGAGAACAGGATTAATAGCTAACATGAGAATGATGGTTTCCAAAGAAGGAGAAGCTTTAGGTCCAAGGATGTATGGAGGACCCAGGATATGAGGATGGAGCACCTCCTGCTAGGTCCACCACACACACAATGTAACTTCCCCTTGGATGCCTGATGCTCTCAGCACAACATGTGTTGCTGCATTAGTGGTAGAGCCCACTCATGTGGCCACGGCCTGTGGCTGATGACCTTTACTCACAACCTCATCTAAAAGAGGTGAAGTAGCAATTTAAAATCCCTTTTATAGCCCTGTCATGGGGTTTTGCTGGAGGACACTGGAGCCAGAGAAAGCCTCCCTGCCAAATACCAAAGGCCTGGGACAAAAAGAAATAGATAGTCTGTTCAAAGCAATAGACATAGCTGCAGACCATAGCGACAGAGATTGGTAAACAACCTAAATATATTCACTACTGCAAGTTTATTCAGTGAAATACATGAAGAATACCTTTAGCTACAATGTGGTCTTGTTTTCCCTGGAGCCGCTCGCAATGGAGCAGCACTCACAATCACTGGTGGAAGTGTCAGGGCATGAAAAAAGGGTGCCAGGTGACAGGGAGTCTCATCCAGACCAATATCCCATCTAAAAGAAAATTCATTCTTCTTCCCCTTAGGACATTTGCCCTAAAAGAAAGAGGGTGAACCCTTCCTTTCAGTGCTGTTTTACGTGACTGAAGGATAGTGACATCCCCAGCTTACCAGAAGGTTTTCTCATCTGCAAAGCTCTGCATCAGTTCTGAGTTCATTCCAGTGGGGGTGCTGATGCCTCTTCCTCACTGGCTTGCCAGTTCCTTCCTCGGTGTGTCCCATCAGGACTAAGAAACTTTATGTTTTGATAGTTTGGGGATTTAAGCATGGGCTGCCATTTCTTCTTATGGTCACCTTAACTAATCTAATTGGTGCTCATCAGCTTTTCTGTAGTTATCTTGAAGCAAATTCTGCAGCCCAGCTGAAAACTACAGTGTTGTCTCTTGAAACTTGACAACAATTACATATCAGACCTGAATTTATCATCTATCACTACCTACAATCCTTTCCAAGACCTGCTTCGGTTACAATGTCTGTAAGAGCACAGCCGTACTGAGTAACTGGTAGAGTTATTAAAAGACTGGTGAATAGAATAGTGATGCTGACATTACTTAATTTTCCATTTATTTAAAATGCTGACATCCCTGAAGGGATGCTATGACTCAAGACCAGACAACACCACCACTCAAGTCCAATTGACATCACATGAATCCTCCTCTCACCCTGCCCAGGGGAGCAAACCAACAGGACTGGATTCCAAGCTGGAAACGCCAGTGCAGAGATTTCTCAAAGGAAAGCTGTTGTCCTTAAAGTCTTACAAAAACTGCAGCAACTTATTTGCCCACACAGATAAGTGGGAAAATGGTGTAAGAGCTATAAAATGAATTATAATATTTTGCAGGAAAAATATTTTTATTATATTAATTTAAAAACTTATTCTTACTCTTTAAAGCTTAACTGGGTTGTTGAAGTCCCTTCATTACTATAATAAGGCAAAAGGCTCAAACTTCAAAAAGTGAAGGAATTCAGCAGTCTGTCTAGTAGGTGTATTCTTATTTTACATTATTTACCATTTAGTGCACAGCACAAACTTTTTTTTTAATCAAATAGCTCAAAAATGTATATAAGGCAAGCATTATGTCCTTAATTTATCTTAATTCTTTATTATAAGTCTTTTGAGAAAGTATGTTTTTGCATCAAGACTAGTAATGCATATTTGTATGCCTGCCCAGACTGGTGTTAATAGGGTCTGCCTTTCTAGATGGCAGAGCAGGAGGACAGTTTTTCATACACAATAAAATTCCGCACAGACATGGAACCAGTCAATTTACTACATGTAATCTGCCATGAGGATGTAAGTACATGGTATCTCTGTGAAAAATGAAGATGTTTATTCACATCTCTACCTTAGGCACCTAAAGTGAAATCACTCATGTAATATGAATGACTGGTATCTCTCACTAGGAGAATTCAAGCTCTCCTCCTTGACTATAGAAAGGCAGACAGAGTTAGAATCCCAAATTGGACACTTCTTTCAGTGATGGTAAAAATAACCCCCAGCGTTACTCACTCCTTAATGTTCCCAACTAAAATTTCTGCCGTAGTGTGATTATGACCTTTGTGCCTTTTATTTCATAGAATCACAGGTTTCCTCCCTGTATCTTGTGCCCTAGCTAATGCCTTTCAGCATCCCTTGCTTTTCAGGTAAGTCTTGCTGCCCACTGCCTCAATTAAAGCCTAAATATATGTATATATAAAAACAACACAATTCTTGGCTTTTAGCCTCCAGATTATTTCATAGAACGTCATCTTTGAAGAAAAAACAAGTATCTTTAAAAACATTTCTGAAATTATTATATAAAAGTAAGTAATAACAATATTGATTTTATTTAATCTAAAAGTATTTTTCTATGTCTAAACCTGTAATTTCAACTCCCTCTACAGTCAGTCAAAAGCAATAAATCTCTCAGTGGTGTGTTTTAAACAAGTTATGTTCTGGATATACCTGATTCTCTGCTTTGGCTATCAAGGGAATCTACATAGCTAGGTTAATGTTTAAATGTCCACAGTTAGGTTAGATAAATCCCACCCATGGAAACTTAATGAAAGAAAAACTTTATTATTTGAAACCTCTGTGAGGCAGCATGATTAGGAAAAGTGTTCTCAGATCTGTGCTAATCTCTGTTGAACACTGTTTTTCAAAAGCCTTTTGGTTTCTGTCTCAGTAGTGGAGCCAAAAATAAAAACTGACCATTGAAAAATTATGCTATTTACTAGAAAGTGTCTTTAATAAATAGAGAAGATGGATTTTTTTTTTTAATTGAACCGATAGATTTCTTTTAAATTTACTGTCAAAAGTTTGCAGCCAATTTTCACTTGCTCTCATCTAGGGTTTAAAGTACTTTAAGCACACAAAGCCCAACCAAAACTCACATAATTACTTCAAAGAAAATAGGCATTTGCAGTTTTTCTCATGCAAAAGAAAGACTACAGAGATAACAAATGATGTGTTTGTTTGCTGTGTGCTCTCTTGTAACCATTGCTTATCTGAGAAAAAGCAGCTGAAGATTATAAAGTCCTAGAAGTAGGTGAGGTGAAGGTAGCTGGACAGTTTCATTTCTGTTGGAGTGTAACTTAGATACTGATTTTATCAGTGGAGGGATGGCCTTCGTATTACTCCCTTTGGAGTCTACAAGACCATGGAAGTTTAGTAGGAGACTTAAGGTCTTCATAATGACCATTTCCACACAAGACAAACAACCACTAAAACCACAGCTAGCCAGGTGCTGCAACCATTCTGATTTAGCTACTTCCAATGCTCTTATGACCTGAAGGCTGCAGGCAATTCTCCCAAAGCCAAAAGACAAAGGTGCCAATGGCAGCACCTGCCATATGTCACTGCTGCTCCTCAGCCGGCACCTGGAGCCCTCCTCAGAGCACCTCAGCCCTAACCCTGCCTGTGCCTGTTTTGGGGTGAGCTCTATGACATTGCTGTCCCTTCTTTACCCAAAGGAACTAGGCAGGGGAAGGGAAGGTGAGAGCTGGTAAGAAACACAGAGACAAAAAGGTTGACAACACAACTGTACAATCAGTCCTGTAGCACCTCAGCCTTTTGGGAGGGTGGATATACGTTGTGGGCAGCACAGATTTCAACATTTTCTGGTCAGACTGATCCGTTTTAGACATCTGCTGCTGCTCCCAGATCCCATGGGGAGGACAGAGCATTACTCACAGCTCGCTGATCTGGCAAGTCCATGTCAGGGTCACTGGAAAGAGGGAAGGGAGCTGGAGACCTCTGCATCTGAGTCACCCTTTTTTGCCCAGCCCTCACCTTTCATGATAAAAGCCCTGCAGGCACAAACACCTGGGTCACAAACCTTCACAATGCAGCCCTGCTTTGGCATACATACTCTTCTTATAGTGACTGTTACCCTGAATCCAGTGACTGCCGCAGCACAGAGCGAAAAAGGTGCCACCAGAGAAGACGCCTATCCCCCTCTGTGGGACCTTGCACCTGAAAACCTGCTGGATTTCCTAGTAAAGGACAACAAAATTGTCATCAATGCTTGGAACTATCAAGAACGACTGGGAGTGTATAAGAACTTGCTAAACTCTTCAGCCAAATATTTTATCGCCTTTGGATCCCAAAATTTTGGCAATATTCTCTGGGGATTACCATTGCAACATGGGTGGCA
This sequence comes from Aquila chrysaetos chrysaetos, assembly GCF_900496995.4. NCBI lineage: Eukaryota > Metazoa > Chordata > Aves > Accipitriformes > Accipitridae > Aquila > Aquila chrysaetos. Next base: position 26,072,715 of record NC_044011.1, on the reverse strand, counting down.
ATTTCGTACAGGTATGAATTAAGTCCTTAAGCTGCTAGAACAGCGAAGTGTTTGCCAGACCCACTTTGGGTCATCCTTTCCAAGGTTTCTACCTCACAAGCCCAGTATAGCCTCAGATGGTGTAAATTTTGACATACTGAGCTAAGCTGCTAATTTGAAAAAGAAATCCTGAATGAAGGGAACACCCTTGCCTTGTTGAGCAACAGCTATTAAACGTCCTAACAGAAAAATGTATTGCTACACAGGACTGGTCAGAACCCAGAAGATCTATGGTTTAGATCGGCAATGTTTCAGTTAGCTGAAAATCTTTGTAAAGATATTCACAGTTGTTCCTGTTTATATTAGGTAGGTTTCAGGGCCTGCATTCTGCAGTGCTGTTCTTAAATTGCTAACTAATAGGCTTTTTTTGGTTGTTTATGTTATGATCTTCTATTGGTGGTTTGAGTTTCATTTCTAATACAGATAGTTGAAAGTCCACCTGTCCGTCTGAGAATTTGTTTCCATTTGCTCTTTTTGATCAGTTTAGGAGTAGCCTCATTATTTTCTAAATGTGTTTTACACAAAATTAAAGTTTGTTCTGTTTGTTGGGGGTTTTTTGTTTGGTTTTTATTTTGGTTTTTAAATTATGTCCAAATTCTAATGCCTCATCCCCCCAAAGCTGGTTGTTATCTGGGGCAGTCATTCTTGTTTGCTTGTTGGCTGTGCCAGGGAAGCAGATACAGAAACATGTGTGAAAGGTCCCTTGAGGCTAAGGCTGCAATATCTTATCGAGGGCTTTATCAGAGAACGTGTTCTCCCACACGCTGCTTCACATGCAGCAGGCAGTGAAGCTTTCCATTCAAAGCCAGAGTTGACTTGCCTTGTTCTAGCAACCAGGAGAGGTGGAAAGAAGAGAATAAGAGTCAATCATGTTTTCAGGAACTTTTTTAGTAACAAGGCATAAGCAAATGTATCTGTCTGCCTGTTGTTTTCTCTATTGGTTTTAGTCTGTAGTTTCATGAGGTGGTGGTTTGGCTGAAGCTGTATGTTTGGAAGAAGACAGAGGGGCTGCAGCTGGTGGTGAAGGAAGGCTGCCAGCATTTAGTTGCACCTAATGGAAAATAACTGCTAAGTCAAAATGAGGAAAAGGAGGTAGAGTAAGCAAAATCCAAGGAGGCAACTAGCTGGCAAGCAGACAGCAGTAAGAAGAATTTGGCTGGAGTTTAGGCAAGCTTTTTCCTCTTTCCCTTCTTTATGTATAGGAAAAGAAAGAGAAGTTGAAGAGGATGGCTGGTGCAACAGGAGAGTTGACCCAATGTGTGGCAGAGGCAAAGATGACTGGATGCAGAAGCTACACTTGAGTGGCGACATGCTGGAAAGGATCTAGTTATGTAGTGTGGCCTCATCCACAAAGTGAAGATGTGCCTGGTTGCAGTGGCAGTTCCCAAATAGAGATGAGGGACACAGTAGGTGAGAGGAAGGTTTGCACCTGGTTGCACAGAAAGGTAAAGACCTGCTGTCACCAGCCAAAGAGTCGTAGGACTAGTCCTTACGCAAGGAGATATATTTTTGAAATTACATGATTAGAAGGTTAAAAAAATAGTAGAAGGAGAAATACCACACGGCTGGAAAGCGTTTTACACTAAAAAATGTGAGAAGTTGAAGGATGACTGGATAAGGGGGAAAGAAAGACATAATTTTGGTGCATACAGCAGTGAGGTTAGCAACTGGCTAAACCTAATCCAGATGGGCAGCTGGGCTAGATTAGTGAGTAATGACTGAAGCATTTGTATATTGACATAATAAGCTTGGGCAAATGAAAGCAGGATTTGAGTTCATCGTGCCAGACAGCAGATCCTTGAAAATACTACAAAAACTGTTGAATTAACAATTCTGTCTGGTTATGAAAGTTATGTTGCTGAGAAAATATTTTTTTTTATATGGTCCTATATAAACCATAAAAAGCAAGTGAAGCTGCTACTTAATAAGAGCAGTACAAAGATTTGCAATAATATACTCAGGGACATAAAATGGAATCAGTACTTTGCCTAAATTTACAGTAGAGACAGTGATGTTGAGACAGCACAGCTGGTAGGAATGAGGCTGCGGAAACAGAAATTATCACTTGGGAGATGGAGTTAAACTCAGAGTCCTACCTACATAGACTGAGGAAACTGGATATTTTCTACCCGCACTTGGAAGAATTGACATATAGAAGTACAAATCCAGGAGCAATAACTTTAAGAAAGCTTCAGGTGGTATTGTATGTCTGAAGAGTAGGAAAGGTTATACCTATATTGAAGAAGAAGGAAAAATGGGATAAGGACACAATAATATTTATTTCTCCTACATCAGCAGTAGATGAGACATTAGAATAAGTATAGAGGAAAGAATATTTAAAGACATGCAGCTAAACAGAAAAAGGCATAAAGCACAGCTTATGTGAATCAAAGGTAGTTTGTGTCAGACTAACTCGATACCTTCTTTTATAAGTGATGTTTTACCGAAGTCCAGAAATGCATTTCCTCCCTTTGTAAAATCAAAGCATAGAATCAAAGTTTTTAATGACACTTTACAAAATAAGAATGAAACAAGGAATTGTAAATCTGGTAAAAGAACACCTGAAGGAGAATTGAGTGACTAGTGTTGCTAAGGTAAGTTTACAGCTAAATGGAGGATATGCTCAGAGTTCTTCAATTATCATTCTTGAGAACAATGTCATTTAGCTTTTTCATTAACAACCTTGCCACCAAAAATATACCAGAGAAATCTTGCTTATGAGATTGCACATACTTGCTAATGACATACATGCTAATGACATGGGAGGCACTGTCAATACAGAGAAAGACACAAATAGTTTGGTGTTATGTGTTTGTGTGGCGTGGGTTTTTTTGGTAGCAGGGGAGGGGCCACAGGGACAGCCCCTGTGAGAAGCTTCTAGAAGCTCCCCCGGCTCCAAGTCGGACCCGCCTCTGGCCCAGGCTGAGCCCATCAGTGATGGTGGCAACACCTGTGGGAGAGCAGATTTAAGAGGGGAAACCTGCAGTGAGTAGGGGATTGGAATGTGAGAGGAACCCCTCTGCAGATACCGAGGTCGGTGGGGGAGGAGGGGCGGCTGAGGAGGTGGATGTCCCTGCAGCCCGTGGTCAGACGGCAGGCTGTCCCCCCCCCAGCCCGTGGAGGTGAATGGTGGAGTGGAGGTCCCCCAAGATGGCCGTGACTCCATGCTCCACACTGGAGCAGTTGGTGACTGACGATCGGCCCGTGGAAAGGACCCATGCCAGGGAAGTTTGTGAGGAACCGCAGCCCGTGGAAAGGACTCATGTTGGAGAAGTTCGTGAAGGACTGCCTCCCATGGGAGGACCCCATGGTGGAGCAGGGGACGAGTGAGTTGTCCTCCCCCTGAGGAGGCAGGAGCGGCAGAGACAACGTGTGGTGACCTGACCTCAACCCCCATTCCCCGTCCCCCTGTGCTGCCGGGGGGAAAAGGTGGAGAGAACCGGGAGTGGAGCTGAGGCGGGAGGGGTGGGGGGAAGGTATTCTAAGGTTTGGGTTTACTTCCTAATATCCTTGTTTTGTTTTGACTTGTAGTAACTTAAGTTGATTTTGTTTCTTCCCCAAGTTGAGCCTGTCTTTTGCCCGTGACCATAAGTGGTGAGTGATCCCTCCCAGTCCTTGCCTCGACCCACGAGCCTGCCTTTAGATTTTCTCGTCCCACCATGGCCAGAGGGGGGAGTGAGCGGGCAGCTGCGTGGTGCTTTGTTACCGGTTGGCCTTAAACCATGACACTTGGATAGACCTGAAGACTGAAATAACAATCATGTACACAGGGAATAGGAGGGACCAGAGAGAATAAAACTGGAGTGTAGACCTGGAAGTAGAGTTAGTGCTTCCAGCTCCAAATAATTCATATATATGTTATAATTATCACTGATACTGCCTGGGACTTTTCATTTTCTGAAACCACCTAGGCTAACAATCTTTGGTAAATCTAATGTACAATTCTTTTGCAATATTTTGCTGTCTTTTTCTTCTTTTCCTTTATCCATTTATCCTTTATCCATTCATTCCCTTTGCACACCAGTGAACTACTGCTGCCTATTTCTGATGCCCTGTGTGAAAGTAGAATCTTGAAAAAAAAAAAAATCTTTCTGTAAATATTAAAAAATACCATGTTTCATTAAAAAATATCCTGTTGAACTGCATTCCTCAACACTGCAAATTCATGCCCTCAGTGCTCTGCTACTGAAAGATATAGGCTTGAGCAGCTAGCATGTCCCAAAGCACAAGCTCTGTCCAGTCAGCTAGAGAGGATAATTAGGATAATCTGTATGCACATGGTTCATGATCATCTCTTCTTCTCGAGTAAAAAGTATCAGAAAATTTGGTTAGGCTTTTAAAGAATGTAATGAGGTTTAGTTCTAATCTGACAGAAATGACAGTGTCGTTATTCAGCTGACTTACCAGACAGTAAGTGCTCTGCAGGGCAGAGTTTGGGAGCTTCTGGAACAGCTCAAGTCATTGGACCTGACCATGGTGATTTCATGTCATACTCTTAAAGCAGACTTCCTGACTCACTCACATGACTAAAAACCACATAATGTATACGTACATTATGCTTTCAGGAATTAGGCTGTTTCTCCATGTCACATGCTTAAAGTAAAATGTGCCTTACATGCTGTCACGAATAATTGTGAAATGTCTTGCATGTTTGCTACAGCACAGATGCTTGAAAACCCTGCTAATCAGGTACAACAATGTTTGCATGCTTAGCCTCACAGTAAGGCCATGTTTGTATGCATGATTAAACAGGAAGAGATTCTGTATCACACAATGCAATTAGGTGAGACAATTACTAGCACATTTAATTTGCACTATTCTGCTTGTTAAGCAGCTCTCCTACACTAGCAGCCCTGCATCCATTGAAAATGATGCATCAGCTATACATGTGTTTATGTCCATATGTGCGTGTATATTTAGAGCTCTATAAAAATATCACTGCAATGTCCTACTTTCAGACAGTTCCATAAATTTCAGAATGCATTTACAGTGAGGAACTGTAAAACACAATCAAATTACAATGCACTGCATGAAGTATTGACTGAGAAATTCAACTACTCTAGGAATAGTAGTTTATGAAGCAAAACAACAGTAATTCTGCTTCTCTGAGCAAAATGGTGCATGCTTTACTGCTATATAATTTTTTCATCTCAGAGGGATTTCTTGTGGGAAAAAAGATTGAGAAGTATTTGGTGTATTATTTCATTTGATTCAGGCAGATTAGCAGATCCTTCCAGTGTGACTTCCTGTGGCTATGAAGATGGAGACCTCCTGTGCATATCTGTAAGAAGCTGGTGGTCCTGTAAGTATGTGCTGTTACATTGTTCTTCTCCAAAACATGATTAGTGTCGTAGAAGGTAATTTAGAATCTTTCTTCCCCTTAGACTTCTATATTACAAAGCAATTTCAGTGCTACATAATTCTCCATTGAAAACTTGTAGCAAGACTCCTAAGTGTGAGTGACTAAATGAAAGTTAATTGACATTGATAACTTATTTGAGGAAGGAAAAAAATGCCAATTTTCAGGCTTAAAAATGTTTGCATTGCAAAAATGCATGTAAAAATGTGTGGGAAACACCAAGACGGGTATCTATATTTGTAGACATTCGTAGAAATCACAGTTTTCAATTATTCTAGAGCAGATTTGTTCAGCTTAGATGCTGGAACTTCAAATTAAAACTTGGTGTGAGAATGTCAGGCAGGAATCTCTGTGGTTCTTGCATCACCCTTGGTAATACAAATCTGACAGGACTTTTCTGCCTTCAGTTGCACCTCCACAGCTTCACTGTGGTCAGTAGGCTACACAGAAAGAAATAAAGGGAGACTTTGTGCCCATGATATCCAAATAACTTCATTATCTTTATTACACTGACATTTATCTGGCAGGCTTTCACGTATTCATCTAAAACTTAGTTAATACTTCGACCTGGTGTACATGAGCTATGAGGCAATTTCTGTTCACTTTAATATTGGCTTTGGAGTTCTAGTAGGTTGAAATTCTGTTGAAATTTTTTCATTATTCCAATGAGTAGCAACAAACTGAAGTCACAGAGAAAGTGTAAAGATCTGAATTTCTATTGTCAGTGCCCCTGATACTTTCAGTGTTTTCCTCAGTATCTCTAAAGACACACATCCAGATAATTCAGTCTTCCCCAAAATGGAAATATCCAAAATTCCTGGATGCTTTTGATAATTCAGGCCATTTGTATATTGCTGTGTTGAACTGGAGGGATCAAGTTAATGCATGGTTTCTCTTAGTCTGAGATACACCAGAATTTCATTTGTAAAAATGTCTGTCATAGGTGTAACAGGAGAGTGGCTCTATCCATTACACCTAAGCAAATGTGCATTGCAGGAAGCAACGTCATCTCGATGATAGTGGTATCAAATTTGGAACCACCTTTGCACTACGCAGCACAGAGAAAAAGCAAAGTGTCAAACTCTACTGAAGACCCAGGTGTGAGCTAACTCAGCCATATGTGCTGTTGGCATCACTCCTGGTAGATGTGGTAGAGCACCTTGTCCTCCCATGGGACATAAGAGTAGGTCTACTGCCAGGATCATGGGAGAAATAATAGTGTATGAGACAGGATACTATAACCAGGTTTTTACATAGAAAGGAAAAAGCGGTTATATCCACTGCTGGCTAAGAGCTTCGTAGAAGAGGAAAGAAAGGAATCTGGAATGCTACATGCAACTCAAGGGTATCCATTTATTGTTGCGCAGGGCAGCCCAATGAATAACACTTGTAGCATCAATACAAAAAGCACCAATACTACAGTGGTCGCTGTCTCAAGTGCAAGAACATATGTAGCCTATTTCCCTCTGGTATTTTTACAGCCTAAATGGAAACACACTCCTCAAACAACAATGCATACCTAGATTTCCACAGAGTTCATCTTACAAGGTAATTTCTTCTGAGCCCATAAAAAACATAAACAACCATTAAATTGTCTCATTTGATTAATCAAAAATATTTAATTAATTTGCCTACACAAATTGTATATCCCAACCAGTCCTAATAGAATGCCCCAAACAATGTTTTTGTTTCCATTTTTCAAAAGCTGAATGAACATATTATTTAAAAAAATAATTCCCTTGTTCTCTGATCTGAGTCAAAGTCAGTATTTTTGGAGACTCAAACTCTGACTCTTTTAGAGAGTTTATCTTCTATTTTTAAAGAAATGGAACAGACACATAGGGTGGGGCGAAGAAAGACAAGACCAACCTATAGATTACAATCATTACTTATGTCTAAAGGCAATGAAATGATGGCAATCTTCATTTTTTAAGGAGTTAAAGCCCTTGTAAGTCCTCCAGTTTAAGTATTCTTTCCCCTCCCAGGGAAGGGAAAGCTTCATATTCTTTTTCCTGTAGCACATTTTGCCCTCTATCACTTCTGTGCCTCGCTCTCTCAGCTTCCCTGCTGGCCTGTCCCAAGTCCCTCTTTTCACCAGACCTGCTAGCAGGTTTCAGCGAATGGCTCTGTCCCTTCCCTGCCACATGAGTGCTTTGGTCTAGAGACCCATTGAATGAAGCCTCTGGCTGTGAGCCAGCAATTAAATGTATATATCTTCAACTGAGCAAAGGCATAAGCATATGTGGCAGTGCATCCATAACAGCATAGAGTAAATTTCAAATATAAATTTAGAGTAAAACCAAAGCTCAGTGTGATACTCCAACTTCAGTTTCCCATCTCTGTGGATGGCTAGCACTAGGTGCTCTGTGGCAAGGTGTCACATGCAGTCCCAAGTAAAAAGGGTCATTGCATAGCCCTGTGCAAGCAGGGGACCTTCCTGGAATAGAAACCACCACCTGTACTTTCTCAGTGTTTGCTTTCCTGCTCTTTACTTACTTCTAACCACTGCATGTTTCCTTCATACTGATTTTGTTGCCTCCAGAAAATGTATAAAGTTAGCCTTAATTTACCCTATTGCAGCAGGAACATGCAAAAAGTCTTTCAGACTGCACAGAAATGTCTCTTACTGTTGTGAGAGTGCAAGTGGTTTTGGCTGGCCTTCAGGGCAGCCCTCTGGCACGAGTAGTCATATGAAGCCAGAAGTCAGCTTAAATCAGAAACTCACATTTAATACAGCCCAGGGTGTATGAGACTCTCCCTGCTTAAGAACTTCAGCCCTTTTTACCTAGAATAATATTCAGTATAGTCCTTTCCTGCATTATTTTTCTGCCCTCTGAGTCACCCAAGCAGGTACTAATATGTAATGTATGCAAGACCACTGAAAAGAATGTAAGTACTTTCTGATGTGAAATCCAGGTTTCAGTACTTCTCATGAAAATAGTGAACAAGAAGCAAGACCGAGCTCAGCAATGACTGCCAGTGGGACACTGTCTTCTTGTGACTTGAGACTTTTCCTTTGCTCTTCTGACAGGCCACACCTTTCCTCCTGAAAATGAGCAAAATCTTTTTTAAAAGCAAAATTATTATTTTCCAGTAAAATATCATTAGTATTTGCCTTTTCCTTTCTTATATGCCCATGATGCATAGAAGAGTTTTTTTTTTAATGAAAACAATATTCACGGAGTACCCCTTAGTCTTTCTGTACTTAGCTTGCAACTAATATTTGAGAGACTTTTGATGTCCTGTCTGTGACAACCTATAAAGATCTAACTTTTATCGGTTGTTTGTCCTTTCCTGCAAAGTATAGCTCACTGTCGGTTCATGCATGGCTATTAAAGGACAATATAGAAATGAATATTACAAATCATATCTAAAGCAATACAGATATCATCATTAGTGCATTTCAGTACATACGTCCCACTGCTGAACACGGTTGTATCAGTGGCAATTTCAAACGATAGCATTTGGATGGGAGAGTGTTCATTATTCTATGCATGAATTTTTATTTGCTTGTGGTTAATATGTCCTCCTTTTTCATTATTGTCACAGGTATGAATTACTACTTGGCTGTCATACCCTTTCTGGGGGCAGTGGAGGCTGGCCTCTTTGGGCAGCTGCAGTACGTGATAGAAATATTGCCACCAGAAGAGCGAAGAGCTGATTTCTGTTATAGCGTTGCTGACTGCCGATCTCGCATTCCCAAGCTCATGGATGACTGGAAGGCCTATTTTGAAGTAAATAATTTTACTTTTTTTTCCATATTTTATAGGAAATGATACCAGAATATCAGCTTTATTATTACTGTTATTTTTAAGATTCAGAGAGCTTGCTTTGCTTTCAATAACAGCTTGATATAAAAGTAACAAGCAGGAAAAATGAAAAGCGTAACATAAAGTGAGTCAGAGCTAAGAGGGCCAGGATTTTTACAGGTTATGGATTTTTTCCTTCCTTCAAGATAATTCTGTATTTTAGAGTCTATCCCAAGAGACTGTTTTGTTAACAGTTAAATCTGTATTATTCTTATACTGCTTATGTTAGCAATGCAAAATAAGCATGCGAGATAGAACATTACTCTTGAAAAATGGCCTTGCATTGGTTTTATAGGGTTTATTTATTCCTTCGAACATCTAAAAATCTGAAAATGCTAAAACTTCATTCAGAAGGACACTTATTTATGCAAGTAGATGTTGTCTTTCCTTCTCATTCAGCTCTTCCCTAATCTCAAAGATGACAATATTTCTCACTTCACAGTTCAATAACTATTTTTATAGATAGGCTTCTATATTCAACATTTTTGTTGGTAAGCAAATAATTGATAATGATCAGAAAATTTAAACCATAAGTCCCTCTGGGCAAGTGTGAGTGAAGGTAGAGGTTTTAGGAGCAAGACTGGGTTTGTTATCTTAAGACTGTTTTTCCTAAGCACTATGTTTCAGAAGTTATTATAAAAGATCTGCTTCTCAAATAGCCATAATGATAACCATTAAGGATAATTTCCCAAAAATCTTCTGAAAGTTGTGGTCGAAAGAGTATAAACAGGTTTTCAAGGAATCCAATATTTCAGCACGGAAGCTTCCATGGCACTCAGATACAAAAGTCCACTGAATTATTGTGGCAGAATACCTATTTAGGTACTTATGTGGATAAAACTGTTGCTCTGTTAAAGTCAAAGAATGGCAACTCCCGTTAACTTCAGTGGGGATATGTATTAACTTTATAAATCTATATTAATCATCTTTTTCTCCTTATAGTAGACATTATAGTTACTTATAAAGCAGCACATTCTAACTACCCAAAAGCAATTTCCCTTAGCTTGCAAACTTACTGTTCTGTGAGGTATGTACCTAAGTCTAAAAAATTCATTGGGTTTAAACCTCTCCCCTGTTTCTCTGTCTTTTTTCCTCCCTGTTGCTGCAGTATCTGTTATCTACAGGACACAAAGCCGTGAGCCCTGCAACCTTCTCTTCCTTCAAACTGGATGATGCCCTCCGTCTCATGTGGAAGGCACACATCGCCTCCATTGCTTATGCGCTGCCCAAGTTCCAGGACAGGTACGGGGACAAGAGACATGGCCAAGGGGGATCTTCCCATCTGCATGCCTCTTTGGAAGATAGTATCCCCAAAAAGTCCACATGATCTTTCTTACTTTAGGCCTCTACTCTTTAGGTTCCACTCTTCCTTCCGCTGTCTTGCAGCCTGGGATGACCAGCGAGAGATGGCTGCCCAGGCTGCGATGGGCGGGCAGGCTGTGGGCTTAAAAATAGATGCTGATTGCTCTCTGGGAGCACAGGCCTGAGTCAGGAGCTGTGCTTAATCTCAGCAGGGGCAGCGATGCCAGAAGAAATTATGTAAAAAGTGATGAAGGAGGTTGTAAGTCACTGTGGCCCTGACACCACTCAGGATTTTATACTGAACAAAGCACATTTGGGATAAATGATCAACTCCTGTGCTCTACAGGGGATTTCAATTATCTGTTACATTTTTATTTTGATCTCTTCCAGCTTAAAATATCTCTCTGATCCAGAAGCAAATTTTGGTGAAGACTGGGCTAATGCTGTGGATTTCATTGCAGCCACACACTTCTCTACAGATTTTCTGACCACAAACAACTTCCAGGCTTTTCTGCCCCAGAGAATGCTTGTTGAAGGGGATGTCCTCCCATCCATTAGTGACTTCAGTCCACAGCAAAATAGAGTCCTGCTTTCAATGAGAACTCTTCATAAAGCAAATCAATTAACAGGTATGAGCCCGACCTACAAATGTCTGTAGTTCTTAGATACTTAATATCTTGTTCCCTCTTTCTATACCTTTCTCCATATGAACGCAGTGAATTTTGATATAAAATAGTATAAACACTTCCTAGAGACTAACAGCAAAACAGTAAAGCTAAAAGTACAACCATAAGTAAACAACACACCAGAGAGCAAATGCAGTAGATGGGATGACACTGAAGATAAGCGTTGACGATTTCCCATCAGACAAATTCATCTTTTGTTGGAGCAGATGATCTTACTTTTTTCTCCAGTTTTCACAGGATCTTTAAAAACACAGACACAACTTTGTGTTTCACCAGTTAAATCTGAAACAATTAAGGCTGTAAATAAAGTTATTAGATCAGTTGAGGTCGTTACAAAAAACGGGCAAATGATGAATATCATCTGTCCCAGCAAAACCGTATCCTTAGACAATGCTGGCTTCTCCACGTTCACTAAAATAAGTTCTGCATCGCCATCGAGCGGTGAGACACAGAATTGCACGCGCCTGAGGTTTCAGTTCATTCGTAGGTATTGCTGGGTTGGATATTTTTGTTTGTCCTTTGTGAAGTAAAGTTCTTTTGAATCTTTAAATGAAAATACAGTATAAAAATACACTGAAAAACTAGTATCCAGAGCTATGGTAGTTGTTTTGTGATCCTCTTCTGCCCACACAGTTCAGTGAAAATTTTCTCAGTAGCTGTATTCGTAGCTGAAAAAGATGCGTAATGAAGCTACTCAGTGTTACAAAAGAGCATCCTCGCATCACAGAGTGCTTCCCTCATACCTTTCACGTAGCATGATTCCTCAAAATCTGAATAAGGATCTTAACAGCTCTATCCCGTCCCTGGCAGTCTATGCCAGAATTTCAGGAAACAGTTCAGGCTTTCTTGACCTACCTGCAGGAGGGGAGGGGGGCACGGGAGGGAAAAGCAGGACTAGCAGGGCAGCAAGGAGGGAGCAGAGCACCAGGGGAGCAGAGCAGATGAGAACAGCACTGGAAGGAGAGAGGAAAAGAGGCATGGATGCTGAAGATGGTAGAAGGAAGGAAAGAGAGGGATGACGAAGTTTCATGCAGGTGCAGCCATAATGAAGTCCATAGCTGAAATCCCTTGCTTTGCAGGCGGGAGATTTCCCTGACTATGCTTTGAAGGGATGTGCTTTGCATTCAGCTGGGGCTTAAATGCCAGCTAACTCAACCTGGTGAGTGATTTGCAGATCAGAAAAGGAGCTTTAAACCAAATTTGACTTGCGTCTGGATCCACAGCTTCAGTGGGGACCTGAAACACTAGATCTTATTGACACAAAACGCAGATGACAAAATGTGACATACTGTTTTTGTAGAGTTGGATTCTTAAAACTTTTAAACACATCCTGTGAGCTGCAGAGTCCTCTTCTGGTGCTGCAAACTTCAACAGCAGATAGAGGGTCTCGGTACCTCTTACGATGTGACCCTGTCCAACCCAGAGTGAGATTTGATTTCTTGATTCACAGTTTGATTACTCTTTATTTTCCTCTAGCTACCTCTGCCTGTCCAGCAAGGACCTGTATTGAGAGAGCGCTCTGCTACCTCTAAAGCTTCTTGCCTCATCAATGGTCAGAAGCTTTTCTTTTTATGCTCTGCCCCCCACTGATATCTGAAGGCAGATGAGCAGATGCCTTGTTATTTGAGACCTTCCCTGCTGTCCTAACCTTTCCTGTGGTCCTACTAGGCAAAAGCACTGTTTGCTGCCTTCTCCTCTTAACTCCTCATCTCCCCAGTACAATACCTTACGAAGTCAGTTCTTCACTGTTGCCATTTTTATGTAAAAAACATGTTTTGCAGGAGAATAATCTCCTCTTGGTTTTCTAGTAGACTTTTTTTTTACCCTCAGATTTCCTCTATGGACCCTTTATCCACTAAAAAGATTAGCACTTAGAGGAGTGGGGAGCAGGTAATGACTCTCCTGCAAACTAGTGCTATGCTGGACTGGTCAGGCATACTTCTTAGAGAGCCACTGCTTATTGCGTGGATGAAAGTATTAGGATCATTTTGTTCTTTAGGTTGAGGCCTTAGCTGGCAGAGAGTGCAAATTCTTAGTTGCTTTAGAGTAAAAACAAAGACATGCATGATTGTAACTACCAGGCTACTGCTTCATAAGCCATGAAGCTATGTGCAATTGCAGACCAAGACCTTAACATGCATCTTCAATCATTTTGACTTCCAACACTGGTGACAAGGGAACAAGCCCAGTTGTCTGTCAAAACAAAGGATCCTGAGCTGAATGAACAGCCTGTGTCTCCCTACACATTTGTAGGCAATTATTACCCCATCGGCATGCTCCAGCTTTGTGTACATTTCACTGTCCACAGGAGAGCGGTGGGTATTTGTTGCCAGACCTGCGCTTTGTCCCTTGTGTGCCGCGAGCTGCGTGTGCTCCATGTTGATTTGACAATGTCACGTTGTGTTTCTTTCCAAGGAGGATTACTGCTGAAGGTCTGGCAAAAGGCTATGTCCACCGAAGCAGGAAGAAAAATGGGCCGAAAACTGATTGAAGACTTGGCTTCGAGCCAGAATTTTGACCCAGTGGGAATATATAATGATTTGAAAGGAGCAGATTTGACAGCGCTCGCTTTCTTGAGAAAACGGAGTTCCAACATTGATTGATTTAATCTTTTAACAGATATGTGTGTGTCTTGGTAATTTCTTACAGCAGGGTTTCCTGAGTCTGCCATGTCTGCATCTCTCTCATATTGAATCAATATTTTTATACTTAATTTTCCTAATTAGCTCATATGTTTAACTCATTTCCTTATAAATAAAATGCCTCACAGAAAATCTTACTTTATTACTTTTTTGGACTTTATAAATAATATGTAATTATTGGAGACAAGATTAAATACAAGCAGATTATATTCTGTTTCAGACTGTTTTTTTTTCCCACCAGATATGTAACTACTTAGGTCCTTGATGGTCTATAGATAATCATCCAAAACTTTTCTTTGAAGTTCTGGTACAAAACCAATGCCTCGACTGCTTCCTGCCAAAGTCGTTATTTTGCAGACCGCCTGCAATCAAATTCGAAGCTTTCAGGCTTAGCAGATTAAATACTTGAGTACAGATGGATTCCCTTGGTATGCTGCTTTGTAACAAACACCTAAGTGCCTCGTGGTACTGTGGAGCCAGTCCTGAGAAGTCCTGAAGCAAATGAGCTTATTCTGTAGCAGCTGTTCCATGACCAACAGAGATTTCTGGCATTTGATTCCGTTCACTTACCTCAAGGAAACACTGATCTATCTATCGATTTATGTGATTACATAGTCTGTATAACCACAGGTTACTTTTCCGTTTCCCCGTGCCTAACCCTTCTTGTTGCAGCGTGCCATACGTTAGATTTGATTACCGAGGAAGAGATGCGTTTGCGCTGTTTGCACTCCCAGCGCCTAGCGCGCTCTGACCCAAGCGCTGATCCCAGTCGTCTGGGTGATAACACATACGGGGAATCACTTATAACAGCTTGCCGTGACAGGTTGTGGGGAAGCGGGGCAGGGGTCCTGCAGGCAGCCAGGGCTTGAAGTTTCTTAGGAGATCTGCTGACTTGGCTCCTCCGTCCTTATGAAGACTTCCCCTAGAGAGCAGGCGTGGCTGGAGCTCCCTTGCCGTGGTGGAGAGGGGAGGACGGCGGTACAGCCGCTGCCTGCTGCATCCCAGCAGGTTACAGCTTGCCGAAGCGGGTGTTTAAAAGAGACACGGCCCTTAGACTCCTACGGCAAAATAAGGGAAAGCAGCCTCGCTTCGCTACCGTTTTCTACCCGCCCCGCGTTTTCGGTTGCACCCGGCATCCCGGTGGGTAACTCCGTCCCATACCCCCGCTCGGAAGGAGAAAGGCGCGTGCCGCGGGCTCTCCCGCCGCCCACGGGAGACGTCTCCCACGCCACTCCGTCGCGCTCCCCCTCTGCCTCTCCTCGCGGCGGCCCTGCGGGCGGGCGGCAGCCAAAGGGCTTCGGCGGAGGGTGAGCGGGGTGGTTCGGGCTTCAGCTGGAGGAGGCTCCGGCTGAGTCGGCAGCAGCCCAGCAAGGGCCGTTCCGGCAGGGCCCCCGGCCGGCCCCTGCCCGGCCTTGCCCTGAAGAGCCCGCCCCGCCGGGCGGGGGGAGCGGCGGTGCTGCAGCCGGCGGGGCAGCGCTGCGTTACCCCCGGCAGCGCTTTCCGTAAGGAACGGCCGGGCGGCGTCCGCCCGCCGGGTGCCAGGGCCGCGGTGCCTCCCTGAGCTGCCGGTCCAGGTGCGGGCAGCGAGCGGGAGAAACGTCAGCTCCTCGGGAGTCTCCGCACCTCCCGAACTGTTGGCCGGGTACCCGAGTAGACGAAGGAGAAGGAAAGGGTTTGCGCCCTTCCGTGCCACTTTCCCAGGCTGACGGGTCCTTTCTCCCCAAACTTGCACGGTATTTGAACCGCAGATTAAGAAGTAATTATCAAAGACATTGAGCAGGTAAACACTCTTCTGTCCTTTAATGTCCCGGGACAAAGGTTTTAATTATTCATTGTCATTTTATGGATAAACTCTTAATGTACCATCATTACCTAACACTTTTCAAAGGAAATACATTAACGAGTTCTAAGAAAATGTGGGAGTTTTTCCCTCAATTACCTGGTTCATAGATCAGAGTAATTAGATTTCAACAGACTTTAGGTGTAATCTAAAAGTAATTACCACAGCTGCCAGCTGTTAAAATATTAATTGTGCTCCAGAAAAGTTTGGAAAAAAAATTTGACCTTTTCTGTGGTTAACTCAGATTTAACCTAGGCTGAACTTTGAGAAAACAAAAAAGAGCTATTAATGCAAATAGGGAAAACAAACTTACAAATTGCAAACTGCTGCGCTTGAGGGGATATTTGTACCACGTTTTTGAAAAGCAAGTATCTCCTTACTTGAATTTATGGTAACATTAGGAAACATTTCAGTATTTTGAAAAAGAACCATCTCGCTCAGTACAGCATCAGGCATTTAGGTATTTCAGACACTTTGTCGGAATCCAGCATGCCAACCACCCAGGCAAAGGCTTTGGAAACTGGCCAGCAATCGCACTTTGGTAGTTGATGCACGCATAGAAGTTTAGATGAAACACGGGATGGTGGATTCTTACAGGGAGAGCAGATCCAGGTATCTTGAAACAGAAAAGATGCATCCTAGTGAGAAAATATACAGGTATCAGAAACTAAGCAGAGAGAAGTGTATCAAGAGAAGGCAGCACAGGTATGGTAGGATGTCTCTAGAGAAGGATGGGAGAGCACTGGAGGGGCCTGCTTGCTAGTCAGAGCTAGCAAAAGCTGACAACTACCAAAGCAGGGGTTTGCCCAGCAAGGGGGCCTTACAAAGTGGAAGTGGTTTTGTTCCTCAGCGTTTGTGTGGGGTATTCAGCTCTGTTCTCATGCCTTTCACACATGTAATCTCTTTACTGAGGACTGCTTGGCATTAAGCAGAGCCACATTCTGTGTGACAGAGGTGCTGTTAGAAGAAAGCTGTGTGACAAAGGTGCTGTTAGAAGAAAGCATAAACACAACTGGCTGCAGCTCGGGAGAGCCAGGAAGTTAAACTTCTGTACATGCTTGCAAATAGCCAGCCTAAGGGGACTGAGACAAACAACATTTGGGAGGGAAAGAGAGAAGATTAGAAATGGATACATGCTAAAAAAAGAATTTGGGAGAATAAAAATCCACCAGGAAAGAGCCTGACCTTCCTCAGAGCTTGGGCAACAGTCCTGAACCCTGCTCCCCTCCCACACCGCTGCAGGGCTGATGGGGAACCACTGCACTGCCTTCCTCTTCTAAGTCTACTCACACCCAAGGTCATCCCAGCTCCTTTTAGGCAGGTCAGCTCCTTATTTCTGAGATGTGCATTTTTCAGCGTCTTAACTACAAGAGAGGAATTTCTGAGGAATGGTCAGAAGTGAGGTTCTCGTCCTTGTCTATGTCTTTGCAACTGGGAGCAGAGCCACTGCAAAATGGGCCTGTGCTTTACCAAACATTCTCCTAAACGGTCACATAATATAGACATGCATAATATAGATGTGCTTGGCAATGTGACGCCCGTCTACAAGAAGGGTCGGAGGCAGGATCCGGAGAACTACAGGCCTGTCAGCTTGACCTCGGTACCAGGGAAGATTATGGAACAGTTCGTCTTGAGAAAGCTCACATGGCACGTGCAGGACAAACAGGGGATCAGGCCCAGTCAGCATGGGTTTACGAAAGGCAAGTCCTGCTTGACCAACCTGATCTCCTTCTATGACCAGGTGACCCACCTAGTGGATGAGGGAAAGGCTGTGGATGTTATCTACCTTGACTTCAGCAAGGCCTTTGACCCTCTCTCTCTTGGCATACTCCTTGAGAAGCTGGTGTCTCATGGCTTAGACAAGTGTACTCTTCACTGGGTGAAAAACTGGCTGGATGGATGAGCCCAGAGGGTTGTGGTGAATGGGGTGAAATCCAGTTGGCGGCAGGTCACAAGTGGTGTTCCCCAGGGCTCGGTGTTGGGGCCGGCTCTGTTTAATATCTTTATCAGTGATCTTAGACGAGGGGATCAAGTGCACACTCAGCAAGTTTACAGATGACACCAAGTTGGGAGGCAGAGTTGATCTGCTTGAGGGTAGGAAGGCTCTACAGAGAGATCTGGACAGGCTGGATTGATGGGCCAAGGCCAATTGTATGAGGTTCAACAAGGCCAAGTGCCGGGTCCTGCACTTTGGTCACAACAACCCCGTGCAGCGCTACAGGCTTGGGGAAGAGTGGCTGGAAAGCTGCCCAGCAGAGAAAGACCTGGGTGTGCTGGTTGACAGCCGGCTGAATAAGAGCCAGCAGTGTGCCCAGGTGGCCAAGAAGGCCAACGGCATCCTGGCCTGCATCAGAAATAGTGTGGCCAGCAGGAGCAGGGAGGTGATTGTTCCCCTGTACTCAGGACTGGTGAGGCCGCACCTCGAGTACTGTGTTCAGTTTTGGGCCCCTCACCACAGGAAAGACGTGGAGGTGCTGGAGCGTGTCCAGAGAAGGGCAACCAAGTTGGGGAGGGGCCTGGAGCACAAGTCTTATGAGGAGCGGCTGAGGGAACTGGGGCTGTTTAGTCTGGAGAAGAGGAGGCTGAGGGGAGAACTTACCGCTCTCTACAACTGCCTGAAAGGAGGTTGTAGTGAGGTGGGTGCTGGTCTCTTCTGTCAGGTGGCTGGAGATAGGACGAGAGGAAATGGCCTCAAGTTGCGGCAAGGGAGGTTTAGGTTGGATATTAGGAAAAATTTCTTTACTGAAAGGGTTGTCAGGCATTGGAACGGGCTGCCCAGGGAAGTGGTTGAGTCACCATCCCTGGAGGTATTCAAAAAGTGCGTAGACAAGGCACTCCAGAACATGGTTTAGTGGGCACGGATGATGGTTGGACTCGATGATCTTGAAGGTCTTTTCCAACCTAAATGATTCTATGATTCTATGACATATGTAAGGGTGGATTTCTTCAGCAATCTCCCTTTTTGTTCCATAAGGGGAATGGCACCCTTCCCTTTCTCTAGGAAAAGTAGCTCTGTCTTCAGAGAGCTCTAAACAGGTATCAGCAGTCACTTTAGCTTTCTTAGATATGGAGATGTAGAGATTACAGGGTTAACATGCAAAGATGTTGTTAGCAAAAACGCAGAAAAACATATTTTTTTCAATCAGGAATTGGATTCTTGGCTTTCCCGTTCCCTATGATCCCTGATCTGTGCAGAATTACTTGGGCTGTCTTCCTTTCCAGCCTATGCTCTGTAATACAAAATAACGTACTTTTTGCTGGTGCGAAAAAGGACTCTCCTTTACACTTGCCAGGTATGCAGGGAGTGCAAAGATGTTCTTGCCCACAGCAGCCTTTAACCTGGCATCTAGGTTTTACTTGTTGATGCACAACAGTAAAAAGGACCCACATTTCCCAAAAACAAACCGCTCAGCTATGTTTTCAGGCCAGGGCATGTTGCCTGCTCTTCCTTGGCAGAGTGTTGTGAGCTGTGGACGTCCAGTTCCCACTACTGAAGTTGTTGAGATTCAAAATGATACACGCATTTTACAACATTTCCCTCACCCTAACCTTGGTGGCTCCAGGAGGAGCACATTGTCTTTTTCTAAGCATGTGTTGAGCCTTCATATACAGAGTGCAAAGAGCTGGCACCTGAAAAAGATCTGGAATTTACTTCAGTTTAATTTTTGAAGAAAAATCCTGGCTTGATACCACCTGTCCCACTGCCACTTCATTTTTGCAGTGATGCTGGACATCAGAGCACTTGGTGGGTTCTGTTCTATTTAAGTTTGAAGTGCTTACAGCCCATTTCCACCCAAGCATTTGGGCTCCTAAGACCCAATAGGATGTTTTTGATCTAATCTTCTCTACTATGGATGAGACAAAATGGGCAATGAGGTGTCTTAGGAACAACTTGTGAGGCATGACGTGTAGCGCTGCCCCAGGCAGGGGCTGGTAAGGATCTCTATGGGAGCCCAGAGCCTGCAGACCTGCCAGGCTCCATAGGCTGGAAACGGCTGCTGTGGCTGGGAAGCATAAACAGTCAATCAAAATACGGTTCAGAGGATGAAGAATGGAAGCAGAATCACATAAAATTTTGTTACAAAGCATTTATACTTACTTAAAATATTACTCAATTTATGTAATGTGTTTATGTAGAAAAAAAATGATAATTTTCTAAAGTTTTTTGACTGATTCATGCCTAACCAAACTCTCCAGGACAGAAAATGCAATGAAATAAAATCCTTAATGTGTCTCACTTCTTTCTGCAAACCATTTGTACCTGTGAGAAAGAGTTGCATGAACCATTTGTGCAGGAAAGGACTGCAGCAGGTACAGTGGGACAGACAACAGCAGTATAAACCAGCCTTGCCGAGTGGAGAAAAGCGTCATTTTAGAAAGGAAGGCTGTTTCTGCCTCTCCTTTCGTGCGATGTTGAGCCCAAAATACTAACAGATGTTATCACTGAACCTAAGGAGAACAGGCAGCTGTAATAAGGTGGAAAAAGGAGAAGACTCTTTTTGCTGACAACGTAGCTGCAGTACCTGGTGGGGCAACCCCTGAGCCCCGCTCAGACCCTTCCTCTGTGCCGTGAGGACCGGGGGATTACAGAGGAGTCAGTGTATTTCCAAGAAAGAAAGATCGTAACTCTTGAGTTTGCCCTAGGAAGAGCTAAAGAAGCGCTGCCGCTTTCTGAGGCTCGCCTGAGCTGCCAGCTGCCAGCGCTGCTGTGCCCACAGCCTCAGGGACAATGTCACAGAAAGCATGGCGGTAAGGTGCTTGTATGTACACACATTTCTTAAATCCTAGCAGGATTGAGCCCTCGAGACACCATGTAGCCATTTCCACATACTTCCAAATCTTAACACACATGAGGAATTTAGAGTTACATGAGAATACAAAGATGGCCAGACTGGGCTATCCATCCCGGTATCCGCTCGCTGGCGGTGGCCGACAGCAGTGGACTGGGGCAAGAGGAGCAGCAGCACCAAGGCAAAGGCAGGGTAATCCTTCCTCTTGCCCAGCCTGCCAACGGCTCACAGTCTGCACTTCCATCAGACCTACATGGTTTTTACTCCCACAGAAAGAGTTGTAAAAGGCTACCTTAGAAGAGGCAAAACCCCAAGAAAACAGACAGACGAAGCTCATCAAACAGACATATTATTGCAAAGCACAAGGACACTTGCAGCACAGAGACGCATTAAAAA
Organism: Aquila chrysaetos chrysaetos; assembly: GCF_900496995.4. Lineage (NCBI taxonomy): Eukaryota > Metazoa > Chordata > Aves > Accipitriformes > Accipitridae > Aquila > Aquila chrysaetos. The sequence continues at coordinate 26,051,852 of NC_044011.1, read as the reverse complement.
AAGGAGGGAGGAAAATTAAAAAAACCAGCAACAACCTGTCACTAATACAGGAAATAGAAGCAAGAAAACTCTTTGTCTTGAGAATATCAGTTTTAATATGGTGTCAAGGAGTTGAAAGTTAACATGGTACAGGTGCATCAAAGTAAAAAGAATGTTAGGAAGACACTTGGGCAGTCTTAGGAGAGGTAGGAATAGTATCATGCGCGTTAAGTGAAGAGATAGCAAGAATAAACAGTGGCTTCTTATTGGGAAGTGTGGTAGATAACCATTTGTTTGACGTGTTGTATTTAAAGAAAAGACCTTTTGGCATTTAAAGAAGAGTGCAGGGAGAAGATTCTTCTTATCTTCCAGGCACAAAGGCTGGATATACAAAAAATCTGCATGTTGATCATCCAAAAAGAAAATGCCATCTCACTAAGGGCTTCTGCACACACGGAGTGCTGTGGAAGCAGCTGCTCCTGAACAGGCCTTCAGTGAGAACACACTGGAAATATTTCTTAATATTGAAAGAGATAAGCCTTTAAGCTAATAAGTCTGTGCAAAAGCTTATGCCAATCTTTTGCAAAGCAAATATCTTATTATTTAAATACACTTTTATTCTGTTCAGGCATAGCGATTGTGCTCTGTGTTGAGCCGAAAATGGCTTTCCCTCTCCAGTGCAGTCTTCTTGAGCATTAATGTCTGGGAATGATAACCAGGTCCCTCAAGGACTGTGATGACATTATAGCTTTGTCAAACACGTATTAGCAAACAGTACGAAATCACTGTGGTCATCTGTATGGCATAAGGGAATCACAATACTTACTAAGTCTTAAACATCGAACACGAGCCTTTTACTAGGATATTTCTTCATGCCTCCTCCCTCCCCTCCACTTTCCCCGACAAGACTAGGTGTCCCTTCCTTGCAGCACAGCACCACGGCCTATCTTCTATGCCAAGATCTGAATGCAAATGCCACTGTCCCTCTGCGTCATGTAAACTGAAAAGCCAGGCTAGTTCTCATCTCTCTGATAGGATACGATGTTGGCTCATGTGCCTGAGGAAAAAGATACTGCAGACATCTCTGCTACTAATATATTTATATTTACAAGGTTCATAAAATCTGCCACTTTAAGTCAGATGAATAAAACTCATTGAACTCAATGATGTTGAATATACACGACAGGATCGTTGCACGTGACAAGGGTGGCAGAACCAGACTCCTTATGTGACGCGATGTATGCAAAGCAGGGAAATTGCTTCTTTTGAAGTATTCTAAAGGGAAGAAGTTGCAAAAAGGGCTGAGAAGTCTTGGTTTTCGTCACAAACTGCATCCCAAATACTTTTATAGAATATCTGAAAGAAGCTCAACTTTGTTGGAAAACTAACTGCATCCCACCCTGTTCACACCCATCCTAACCCCTAGAGCAACTAATGAGCCTCATGTTTTTTCTAGGCGCTCTCAGGCTCTCCTTGTATGTCAGATGCTTGAAGTCCTCAATCATCTTCATGGCCCTTTGTTGACCTCTCTCTGGTATGTCCACATCCTTCTTGTACTGAGGAGCCCAGAACTGGACACAGTAGCCCAGATCTGGCCTTGCCATTGCTCAGCAGAGGGGAAGAGTCACCTCCTTTGACCTGCTGGCACTCTCTGCCAATGCAGCCCAGGAGGCTGTTTGCTTTCCTCTCCTCCTTTCTAGCTGCAGAAGTCAGGCTTCTGGTACTTCAGTGAAGGCAAATTGTGGTAGTAACATACCATATCTTTCAGACATCCAGCAGAGGATAACATCACATTCAGTAGAAAAAGAAAAAGAAGTCAGTCATATACACTAGAAATTCCTTTTATTCAAATACTAGATTGCATTTGCTGGCATAACAAACTGGGCTGTTTTGATCTGCTACAAAGTGAAATATAGATTTTTGTGAAAAATGCTTAAAATGTGTTCCAAATACCCACAAGTGATGTGTCAGCCAGTTACAGTTTTGTACACACCTGCAAGCCTCCTTATTAACCAGTGATATGCAAAATGCTGTATGCTACATATGGATGGAATCAAAGCACTCTGAGCAATATTCTTAGTACCTAATTGTTACTGATTTTAATAAGGATGAATATTTATCTTGAATAAATTAATGTGAGACAATATTGAGAAATTCTAAATTAATTTGCATTAATGAAAATTAATCATTCAGTAGAATTTTAATAGGCAAGTCTGAAGATACTATACTGTGTGCTTGAAAAGACTTTCCTTAAACTATATTAAGGCATTTTTGTGAGCATTTGCTTTTCAACTCCTCAGCAGGACTAAAAATATGGCATGTCTAGACTTTCTAAACATGTTCCCTTTCTCCACCCTGCTGTCTGGGATTTCAGGATGTACCACTCTGATCAAGCTGCTGTTGAGTCTGGAAACTCTTGGCACATCAACTGTGTATTCACACATCAGTTCTCAATAGTTTTCCCTGAGAGTCAAAGTACTGCCAGAGGGATACGCACTTGCCCTACATCTAACACTTCTAGATACACAGCACTGCTTATGTATTCGCTGCCCCGTTCCTATTCTTATATGCCGCAAATGATGGCTATCATCAGACTCGCTCTGCCAGAACACAAGGACTATGTCCAGTGCCACCCAGAAATGTTAAGCACAGTCTCCGTGTGCGGCTTGTGTGACTGCACACAGAGATCCCACACAGGAATACGGCAGCTCTAATAGCAGCACCAATTACGTGCTCACTGCCAAGCCCACTGAGATGCTCATCTGTGTAAGGAGAGGCTCTCCCTGCCACTGCTTGGCACTCACAGCCTACGGACAGTGCAGGGCACAAAGTGAGGTCCCTCCTTCTGGGCCAGGAGGTCTTGTATCCTTTCAGATACCATGTAACCATTTGGCTATCATTTTTCATTTTCAGAAGTATAACTAAATGGAAATCCTTCAGAGCAAACACTTCTTCTGTTTAAAAAAGGAGAGGTGATGGTGCTGCTGTTCCTGTGCCCTCTCTCCAGTGGGGTAGTGTTGGCCATTGACGTATGATGCAGAGAGGCACCTGGGGCCGCCTCTTCCTCCAGACACTTGTGTGGGAATATGAGGTATCACAAGGTACAGGTGAAGCTCTTCAGTGCTGCTTTTCAAAGACCTCTTAGAGAGGGGAGCCTGTGCCTTTTTCTCAGTTGGGAGGGCTGGCACGAACTCTACTCTTTCAGCTCCAGCTTCTGTTCTTCCTTCCTGGCTGTGTTTTCAGCAAAGTGCTGAACATAATAGCAAAATATACTGCTCTAGTGTGATTCTATATATGTTCAGCTGTGCAAGGCAAGGCATTATGGAGACGGCAATGCTATCTAATTTAGGCACCCCTGGTCCTTCTGAACAGCACTTCCCTCTATGAGGAGTGGCATTGCTTTGCAGGCTGAGTAACTTGTGGTACAACAGTACTACTTATGCAATAAATCATTGCTCATTGTCTGAAAGAGTGGCAGAATCTGGCCATTTGCAATTTTGATCCTTAACCTGAAGCATATGTGACTGGCTAAAGAAATGGACGTTCACCTTAGACAACCCTGCATTCCCATCTCTACCCTTCCCTCCTCCAGAGGAAACAACCATACAGCTATTTCACTAAGGGATATTCCTTTTGTATATGCTCTACAGTGGTTCAGAAAATCAACTGGTCTTTCAGGTGCAATAAGAATGAAGGATTGGACTCGGCATCATTATCTGAATTAATGAATAAATATGTAAAGAAGAACTTTGTCCCTTCAAAGGGTCATGAGACATTAGCTGGTTTGACTTCTTATTTAGGACGAGTAAGCAGTTTAGTTTCTCAGGGGATTATTGTAGTTAAATTACAGCTTCATATGCTCTTCATGAGACAAGAAGGAGACTTTCATGAGCAGCTTTTTCTTACAATTGTGGTCGATCTTAATATGTGAAGGACACAGCTTCCTATTTGTTTCCAGTTAATTTCAGAATAATTTTGCTTCAGATATCTCTGAAAACAAACAAAACAAAATGACAATGTGAAACAGGAAACCTTTACATCGGATTTAAAAATTACACAGACAGTGCAGGTGAATGAGCTCTTGAGTCAAATTAATGTGTGCAAGTTAGGGCTCATCTGTGCCATAAAATGGTTTGTCAGTACAATTATACAGCAATCCCAAGTCTACAGCAAAAATAAAGCTAATATATGACTCCGACAAAGCTATGCCAGCAGCTTTGCCTAGGTGTGTGAAATATACCAGTAAATTTTTCTTTTACTAGTATAGCTTATGCAGTTTAGGGAAATGTTTGACCTATATGGGGCAAAAGAGCTCACTTTGTCAGTGAAAGCTGTGACTCCAGCAAAAAGTTTTCCCTGTGTTTTTCCAGTTGCTGGTCTGGCAGACATGGGAGAAGAGATACGCGCCTCTTAGAGACAGGTTTCCAAAGGGTGTGCCCTGGGGCTGGGGTAACAGAGAGGCAGGCCTGGAGGGAATTTAATTAGTAACTTAATTAATACTTAATGGCAATATACCAGCGTGCTAAGACTTCACCAGTGGGCCCTGTCCCCAGCTCTGCCACACTACAAAACCACGTTTTAATCTGCCCTCTAGGGGAATGGCAAGACGTGCGCATGTAGGATGAACATCTAGGTGATGATGGTCTGGTAGTCTTCCCTGCCCTTCGGGTCTCTCTACAACTGCTTTGAGTCAGGCTGCTTGGAGTCCTGCCTGTATCAAAGGTAAGAATTGAATTGCAGCTCTCAGAGCAGCACACTGTTTATTTGCTCCCTCTCAACTTGTCATTCCTTCTGTAATCACCATTGATTGCACTGTGGAAAAAAGGTTTAGTTTGCACATTAGGAAAAAGTGAAAACACCAGGCAGTAGAAAAATTACCTAACAATGAAAAATAGCAAGGTAGCTGTTGCCCCCAAATCTGCATTTGAAAGTGCTTAGCAGGGGGACTTTCAAAAGTGCTGAGAACATACAACTCCAGTCATGTATTTGGGTTCCTCACTCCAGTATTCCCAAGGGTACAATGTTTGCCTCAGCCTTTCAGCCAGACACAAGGGGATGTACGAAATAAACACCTAGCTTACAGGATGAGTGGTATGAAAGCTCCAGAGAAATGTCTCAGAAAAACAGTACAAAAGCATTAATGAAGATGCGCTGGGGTCAGAAAGCTTGTCTTTCATTTGTAGCACTGTCTCTAGCTTTCAGTTTTGCAGGAACCTACATCTCAGCAGATCCAAGGTAAAAAAAAGTTACACCTAAATCTATTTCATACAATTACTTTAAAAAAATCAGTACAAATTAAAATAAAGAAAACTACTTTGTCCAAACAAAACCACCTGACCTGTTGAGTTCATGGCAACAGGAAAACACAGCCCTGTAGTTTTTTTCAGTCCCTAATGCATTTCTCTCTCTTTTCTACTTATCCTTTTTTGGGTCCTATTCAATAAGCACCCAGGCTTATTCAGCTGAGACCGTTCCTTTTCCAGCACTTGTGTAAAGTTCAAGTCCAGAAAGCAATGTCCTGAAACAGCCTGACACCAGTACTCGTTTTCAGCTCTCCAGGTGGCTGGACAATGTTGTTTCTGTCCTTTTGCAGTCATGAAGTTACAAGCAGCTATCAGCAGTGGAGACAGAATCTGCCTTCCCTGGTTTTGCTGTTCTTTTTGTTGTTGCTGCTCTTGCATGCCTCCATCTCATTTTTGTTTGCAGGGACATGGGATGAGACATTACAGCAGCACCAGAGCTATTGCAGTTCATTGCAGTGAACCCCCTCTCTCCCCATTTTTCTTACAACCAAGAAAAACCACTATTGACATCTTTAATGTGTTCTAAAAGACTGTCAAACTGAGGGCTTTCCTCACTAAAAAAAAATCCCCCCGCGCCCCAAAACCAACTAGTGGCAGTAAAAGGAAAGAAACTTGTGTTGTTAAAAAGAAAGCCACAGATTTTAAGTGCTTTCAGGTTTTTTTCCTACTTTATCTTGAATCTTTAATGAAAGATTAAAATATGTTAATGGTGGTTGTTGCTATAGCAAGCTCAGGCGTCTGTAGTCAAGTCCCTTGTTTAATTGCTTATTGTTCTGGAGTGATGAGGTCATGTTAACATCATTGACCCTCTGGCGCATTTATTCTATCAAAATTAACATAGCAATGACCTGAGGTAAATCTCTGGTCTTTCTCCCTCCTGCTTAGGGTGAGGACTAGCTTTTACTAGTGTCATCCGGGCATGCTTTGGCCCTGATTGTGCAAAGATTTTTTTGGGGCAGTGGTGAAACACTGCAAATATTATTATTACCAATTTTCTGAAATTACACCTGGCTGTTGAGCTTTACTTCTATATTTCATTAAAACAAATTTTCCCCCCTAATGACTCTATTTAAAAGTAATTTGGATCAATAGATTTAATTTTGATAATCATATATACCAAATAATTAAAAGTGGATATTCATAAATAGCATAAATGTCCTGCGGAAGGGAGGGATCGTGGGTGTGAAACGGCGGAGTGACGAATTCTTGAAGTAGAAGTAAAATGATCAGACGTTAGGCATTTGGCACAGATGCAAGAGACAACATACTTTTTGTGCATTATTTGCCTGTAAGTAAGCCTAAAAGAGCTAATTTGGTTATTTTTAGTAGCCCGTTCAACCAGCTCTGTAGCATACATTCTCAAAAGCTGATTTTTTTAAGCTCCATCAATTATTATACCTGGTGAGATATTTTACAGGGCTTTTCACCACATTAAAGGTTAATTTCATATGCACACATCAAATCCGTATTTCTCAAAATGCTCACAAGTGCAAGTGTGGAAGTTTGATAGAAATTTTAAGTACTAAGATAAAAGCCATAATGGAGGATTTCTGATGGTCGGGGGAAGACATGGAGCTACATGCTCCTTGGCTAGCTAATGATTTAAGACGGTAGATACTTCTGTCATCCACCAAGGATGATAATTTGTGGCATTGCTTTATAATCCCAAGACAGACGGTGATGTCCCTCAAGGTGGCAAAGGTCCTTTTTTTCATGTTTTGCTAGAGCCCTCAAAGAAGACATCTCATAAAGTAAAACCTTGCCTCTATTGATAGGGAGTTTAAAGGGCAGGTGGATAAAGACTTAAAGGATCTGATGTCATGACAGTGAGTTGTATAATTAGAGGCTGATCCTCTAGGCTGGCATTGCTTTGTGAAACTGTGCTTTTCCCTTAATGCCTATAGTCAAAAGGACTATTTTAGTCAAAAGAGAGTTTCATTCTCACTTTCATGACATCTTTAAGTGATAGAGCAAGTCCACATCCTCAGCGGCATGTGGACTTAGGAAGTAATGCATTATGTGAAACACCTACTTTTTGTTTCATTTTTCAGTCTTTCCTGCACCTTTTGAGTTTCTGTGGCTGTGAGGACAGGAAGACGTGGCCTCACGGATACAACACGCTGCCCTGCATGTCGTGTTTCTGAGCATTTCAGAAAAAAATAACAGCTTATTTCAGATTCAGTGCCCTGCTTAACTCGAACTAAATAGAATAGAAATATTGCATGCCATTTAAAAATACATACAAAGTACATTTTGAAATAAAATACCTCTTTATAATAAAATCATTTTAAAATCTCTGAAACAACATTTCAAGTTTTGCTGGGTTTACAGGGGATTCTGTTAACAAAAGAAGCACTTCAGCAGAATCAAGTGAAATTCATAGAAGGTTCAGCTATCAGTGGGAAGAGCCGGGACTACACAGTTTCACACAGATCTAGAAAAAAAGTCTAATTTGTGTTTAGCTGGAAATGATGCTTGGAGCTTTTTAGAAGCAAAGGCCCTCTTCACTAGCACTTTAAGTCTCTGCAGAGTACCAGAGTAGAACCTTGAGGATTTAGTGAAAACACAGCTAATTCCTGAAAGCTTCTTAAGAGACAAACCTTAGTCAGGCACAACAAGGCATCCATTTCCAAAAAGAGGAAAAGGATTGCATTTAGAGTACTATAATTTGTTACAGCAAAGTGGCACAAATCAGAAAAATTACACAGACTTTCAGATACAAAGCCTTTCTCTGGGTTTCTGTGTGTTTATATAAGGATGACTGCTGGTCTAATGAAGGTTTTGTCTCTATCTGTAAACCTGGTCTTGCCTCTGCACTTCTATCACCAGAATGATGATATCACTTTGACAAAGGTGACATTGCTAAAAGTGACAGGGGGTCATAGGTTGCAGCTCAGAGGTGTCCTTCCTGCATTATTCACAGGACATTTGGGGTAATAGCGGCAGCTCCCAGGCGAAACCCTCCCTTGTTTTGGGAAGTGAAGGTTACTGGACAGTCTGAAAAAAAAAAAATCACTCTGCCCGCACTTGTTTGCATCCGTAAATGATCATAGGTCATACTTACCGTCTTCCTTCAGAGACCGCATGCTTATTTCTAACGATGGTGTCCTGACTTATTTTTCTTTTGTTTTCGATTATGTTTTCATCCACATAGTCATAGTTGTGCTCTTCTTCCTCTTCATTTTCTGCCTCACACTTTCCAAGTGCCTTATTTGTTAGACCTGAGCAATTAGCAAAATATAACTGTAAGGAAATTGAAGGCTCTGCCCCTGCCCCAAGAAAATGTACAATTCATACAGACAACCACAAAAGCAAAAAACAAAGCAAGCAATGTTCTCCTCACTTTTCTCATTTTCATATAGATCTTAAATGAATTGCTCAAGTTCCTGAACAATATCTGTGGCAGATCAAGAATGAAACCCAGCTGAGCATTTTATAAGAGAGTGTTCAGTCTTATGAATTCCTACTTCAGTTTTTGCATAATACTTGTACCTAAAACTGTGGGCAAACAGGATAATCTGTTGTCTGCTCCCTGCTAGCTGTCCACAAATAACTCTAAGTTTTATTAAAATGGTTAAAAAGGTTGACCACTGACAGTGTAAAAGCAGGCAGATAAAATTGTCTCCCTGTATCAAGAGAAGAGCAGTCCACTTCCCATGTGCAACACATACTACCTCTATTGCAGATGTGCTCCCATGCTCTTGTGTTTCGCTGCCTGAAGAGATGAGCCTCTGCAGCTAGGAAAATTCGGGATTTCCTAGAACCAAAGCCACCAGTTTCTTCTTATTCAGAGGGCAGCATAGCAACAGAGATTCAGGCTTGAAAGTGGCTTCAGCTTAAAATGAAAAGTTTTGAAGTACATTTCTTTACGACCACCTAGACCAGCCTGAGGCGATACCGAGGGCAAACCTTCCAAAAAGCAGTGGCCTTTTCCCACAAGGGCAGAGACCCCCATGGGCGGCCTCTTTGCAGCTCCGGCGCTGGGGCCGGCTGTGCTCTGAGTCTTGGCGCAGCAACCGCTTCCAATTACAGCTCACACCAGTGAGCTACAGGCCGCTGCCAGAAGGTCCCAGGGTCTCCTCCCCTGCCTGGGTGGTCCTGCTGCTTCCCTGGGCCTCGAGGTAGCTCCCCACGGTACGAGACCACCGGTCGCATGGAGCACGACCGGACCAGGATCAGCCACCGAGTGCCGCACATCCCCCCAACCCCGAGCCACCGCATCCCTTGCTCCAGGCGGTGGTGGGGAAGAGCCAGCCAGGGCTGAGGCAGCAGCAGCAGAAGTCCCCTGCCAGGAGCGGCTCGCCCTTTGGGTTTATCAGGAAGCTTCACCTTTAATGAATCTGAGAGGATACTGTGTTTCTAAAGCAAAAAGTTTCACCTGAAATGGCAAAACAGTGTGAAACACTGTATTTGGTAGAGCTGTTTGTGTTTGGTTAATTTGCTGTGACATAACCTGAAACAACCTGCAAATGCGCACAAGGCCTCACAGCCTGTCTGACCTCTCAGCAAGGCCGTGCTTGTCAAACAGGCCCTTCTTCATGGGGCTGAGCTTCTCAAACAAGAATCCTCTCAAGCTTACTCTTGCAACCACTGTGTGCCTCTTCACCAAGAAAATAGCCGTATATTCTCTCGGTGGTCTCCAAACACCATTTGTGTTCCTCCTGAGACTCTCCATGGCTGAGGTGTCTCTCCCTGAAAAACTGGGTAGGACTCACTTCTTTCTGAACTTGTGATCCTCTCCTTTATAGATTTTTTTTTAAGGCCAGAAATAACCATTAAGTTAATCAAGCAGCTGTCTGGCTGCACCAGCACAAAATTTATCATAGAGCAATTTACCTACAACTCCCCCTGCTACTTTTAGGAATGAGTAAATTACCAAAGTATTTCTAGATCTAGGCATCAAAAGGAAAAAAACCCCAAACCATAAACCTATGATGAGAAATTTAATGAAGATCTCACTCACACATGTGGCCACTATCTTGTTAATTAGCCTTTCCAGGTTTGTAGTTCATTAGCAAGTTGGCTGTGTTTGATATCAGTAAAAGTAAACTAATGAATAAAACAGGCACTGAAAGAATAAGCTAATCCCTGTGATTCAGCAAGGGAAATATTGTTTGTGCGCTTAGACTTGCTAATACGGATATAAAGTACAGATTCCTCACGGATGGCATAGTTAGACTTTCTTCTTTTCCAAACACATGCAAGCAAAATGATATGCTTCTAAGCAAGACAGCTCAAGGAGAAAAGAATTAATGTCATCGGGCCAGACTAAATCACAGCTGTCCCCAGTTCCAAACTTGTGTAGGATGCTTTCTGAAATGTATACATTTACACTTCAATAAAGCATTAAGCAATGAATGGGACAAGTTGAATGATCCCAAGTGGATTCTGAACAGTGAAATCAATACAATTTGCTTCGCTGTTTGAAAAAAAACCCCAACTATTAGTCTCAACACTAAATTGCCAAATCAGAGATGCCATCGCAGCCTGCTAAGAAAACAAGGCTTATGTCATTGTGCTGTCCATCCATCCGTCAATCTCTTCAGTGCTTTTAAAAGATTTTTGCCAATTTCAGTCAGATTTAAAAAGGGGGCTAGAAGTCTCAATGCGGTTACAAAACGAAGAGTTGAATTAGTTCCTCTATTGAAAGAAAAGCATGCACAACACAGCTGTTATACACTCCATTTGGCAGCAGACAGCAGGATAAATCAGCATGTGCATATTGGTTGGCCACTCAACACACACAGCTCCAGACCTGCTCTTCTTCATTTGATAGCAGTGCCATAAGGAGAGTTTTGGTTATTATCTAGGAAGGGGGAGAGGAGCAGTAGGGGACAACAGACCTGAATACTCATTAAACCAAATTTCATTAATTCTGCTCTTCCTGAAACAATTTGTATAATTACATTTGCCTTTATAGTGGAAGGGTAGTGCTGTGCAGACTAAGAATTTCCATTTATCTCACTTGTATGCTTGAGTGAGTACGATTTGGGTTTTTTTTCCCTTGACACATACTTGCTTTTTTTTCACAAATTTCAAGGTCACAAACATCTGTCATAACTCTCCATTCTGCCCTCCTTCAAAATGTAGGCAACAGAAGTAACCCAACCCATCAGGACCCTTGCTTGAATGAAACCAGTGCTAGAAACCCCAACTTACGTACATACAAGGCTGCACACCTAAACGCCCCTGGCTGTGACCATAACACAGTTTTATAGGTGTGGTAAATAGTTCAGGATTTATGCTGCATAAACTAACATTCAACCACATAATAACATTTAGTGTTTGTTTATTTATGCCTAACTTGGAAAAGATACTTGTGAATTATTGTGTGCAATAATATTGTGAACTAGACATGGTAGAATCAAATCCTGATTTCTGCACGTCACTTGAGTGAAAATGCACAGAACTGAAGGCATATGCATAAGCCGAAGTGTTTTTATGAACAGTAGCATTTTATTTGCTGTGGGCCAGGTTCTGATGCTCCTCAGTGCTAATGAGAACTAATTTCTTAGGGAGTGCTACTGAAAGCTATTCAGTGATAGCAGAATCAGAGCCCATAAAACTAATGGACTGTTCCTTGAGCTGGTATCCATCAACCATTCCTTCACGTGATGATGTAGCGTATCTTTAAAAACTGTTACGTACCACAATCACAACACTTCATATGCACTGTAGGGTTACAGTTCATGCATGGGTAATATTTATCGCCTTCTGGAATCTACTAACCCATTGTTTGGAAAAGTTTAATCTTAAATTTAATTTCTTAAAAAATCTTGGATTTCCTGAGACATCTGTTGACTTCTTTCACTGTCCTTTTATTTTTTAATTTTCTTCTTTGTCACTTCTTTTCTAGTCTGTGTTGCTGGTTTTACTGAATTCCTAAAGACACTAATTTCCACTGTTGCACTGCTGCCTCTTTTTGTAAAATAAATCCTCAGTGTATCCACAGCTCTTGCAGATAATAAACGCTTGCCATAAGTTTTAAACAATTGCATATTTCAGGCCTCATCATACCTTCCTGCTAGAGGGTAAGGAGAAGGGCTTAGGGCACTGCCGCACGCCTCCCCAGGCTCCCAGCTGCTCTTGTGCAGGGCTGGAGGAGTTAGGGAAGGGCCACAAAGCTGGACAGCACTGCCAGATAGTAGCAGAGGTGTCTCCTGCAAAGTCCCCTTTAGTTGCGCTGCATGGAACACTGCAATGCCTCCTCCTTGCAACCACTTCTACAAGGTGCTGCCTGGAACCAATGTGTATTACTGCAATTAAAATCAGTCATATCTAATAAACGAGGGAAATATGTAAGGATTCATAGTCTATGCTTTCTTTCCTAACTTTCAATGAGTTTGGTTAAGAAGAAAAGTGATTGAAAATGTTTAAATATGATTTACTAAAGTGTACTCGCCATGCTGTGAAATAATGTGATCTCCTTAGTTTATGTTCTTACCTTTTTTAAACTTATCTCAGCAGACATGTCAGCCAAGAATAAGTTTTGTGTTCACAGCCCAAAAACCAGGAAAAAGAGTCCAATTATTTTTTTAAAAGATAGTTACAGGACCATAGGAGCCAAAGGATCTAATAACAGTTTTGCCCAAATCAAGCACTGAGCTAAAGTGGAGAGAGTTGTCATACATACAGTAAAGGATGCCTAATTCATATTGCTTTTACTTGTGCACCTAGTTCAGAATGCTAATACGAAATCCCTGTGACATCACAGAACACCTTTTTTCAAAATAATTCAGAATTCCATCTTTTGCATTAAGTTTTTGGGGATATTATATTTAATTCACTTTAATAGTTGGTTTAGAGCACAGCCCCATAACCAAATGTATTGCCGTAACTGATGGGACAGCAAGCTACAGCACAGGGGCAGGAATTTCTTAAACCATGTTCATTGCCAAATTTAGTAGATGCTATATGTGCATCCTAAATTGCAATCAGAAGGCCCATTACTTTTTTCTTTCTCCAGCCCACTGGTCTCCTAAATCAAATTCCTAAAGTCAGAATATATAAAGATCTTCCCTAAAATGTCCTGACATCAATAAACAAAACCAACATAAACACTTTTTTATTGCAGATTGTAACAACTCCAGAAACCTAAGCCATGAGCAAGAATATTAGGTACTGTTTTAGAAACTCCACTTACAATAAATTTCAAGGTTAAGGAAAAACAGATAAGGCAGATTTCTGATGATTGCTATTATCCTGCAGATATTGCTACTATTTCTAATGAATTCAAACTCAGTCAAATATAAGAAAATAAGATAATATCTTTAGTGGTCAATTCAGGTTTAATTGTAGCAGAGGAAAAAGGTTCAATTTCTTAGAAACAAAGATAATAAATCTTATCTTTATTAACATGAACTCTGTAAGGAAAGACAATAGAGGCTTTAAAACTGAAAGAAAACCATCTTGCTTTTCTTTTTGGAACTATCTGGCCCTTGGTAAGAAATAGTAATTGTCTCTGTAACAGGTTTTTTTGAGAGCATAGATTCAATATCATTATTAGGAATTTGAAACAGGTTGGTGATTTGGAGAGTCGCTCAACATTCACCAGTAGAAGTTTAAAGATTAGTCAGTGAATGCTGCATTTCCTCCCACTCAAAAACCACAGAAGAGTGTCTGCATTATTAGTCTTCACATATTTTCTAATCCATTATCTGCTGAATTAGCAGAGCAGAGTATACTCTCTGGAACAGGCAAGCTTGCTGCACACAACAGTGGACTCGTGGGGATTCCTTGGCTGGCCAGGAAGACCTGCTATATCTTCTAATCCAATCTCCTGTATAATTCTGCAGCTATATTTGAATTAAGCTGAATAATTTTGAACTATACTAACACACATCTTTCAGAAAAACCTTCAGCTTTGATTTGGGTATGTTGGCGTACAATCCATCACTGCTCTTTGGTCTACATTAAATCTGCCTAGCTCAAACTCACACAATAGTCAAATTTACAGAAAGTTTGTGCAGGGTTATATTCCAAGGCAATTAAGCAAGAAACAATTTCCTAGCCTTGCAAAAGAAGAAACGTTATGGTACTATCTCTTGATTTTCTGTGTGTGTACTGAACAGAGGTACTAAGAGTTTGAAACCCTCAGTAACCAAGGCTATTTTTTATCTGATTTTCTGTGAGTAGTCTAAGCTAATACAGTATATAGGATGAACTTAAAGTTAACTAATTGCAACTTTCATGAGGAATGAGGCAGGAGACGTATCATCAATGAGCTTTTAAATCAGAAACATGCCTAAGAAGTGGGCTAGCTGGGAAGAGTTAGTGCTGTGAATCTTTGCAGGACCAGAGGCAAGCAAGCCTTCAGCAGCCCTAACACCATTTTTTCTCTGATACTCTTGGCCATACACATAGGGCTACCTGCAATGCACAGGTCTCTAGCCATAAACTCAGGGAAAAAATGCGCCTGACTGATACCTAAAGTTTAAGAGAAATGTGTCTACTGGAAGAAGGAAGAATTAAGTCAGTAATCTACCATTACGATTCATGCGTGGGTCTCAACCAGCAGAAAAGAAAACTCTGATTTCACAGAAGGGATAGCACAACAAAGGTTAGGATCTTAATGGAATGCAGGCCAAAGGAAATAGAGCAAGATCAGCTGACAGAAAATAATTTAAAACTTGAAAAAGTCCCTAGAAAAAGCTTTCTTCTCAATTAGATTGTTTCAGAATTAAAAACAAGTGAAGAATTGCCTAAGAAAAATAGACTTGAGCTAGAAAGTGAAAAATAGCAAATAAAAATCAAGTCCTCTTGGAGACTCTGAAAAAGGTTTATCAAGGACGTATAAATAAGGCTTAATGGGGTAGACAAAAGAGAAATGCTACTGGATCAGAATGAATAAAGAGAAGGCTCCAACCAGGATGAGACAGCAACATTGCCTTGTTTCACTGCAGTGCTGAAACATGTTCAGTAGAAGGTCCAAATCAAGAACAGTTGAAAAAAGTCCATGTCTGTTTTCTAGTGTCCAGAACTACAAATTACATGAGCTAACAAGCAGCATGAAGGAGAAGGCAGAAACTCTGCTGGTAGCATGGCTAACAGAAGCAGCCTAGGAACAGGTGAAAAGCCCGCTGAGAGGTTCTGGGTCAGGATTTAGTGCACAGACAAACATGGGCAATGTTGTTGTGGGTGTCTGGTACAGACACAGTGATTCATTAATGGCATGGATGATGGGACAGAGTGTCCCCTCAGTAAGTTTGCAGGTGACACAAAACTGGGAGGAGTAGCTGAGATGGTTGTGCTGCCATTCACCTGGACAAGCTGGAGGACTGGGCAGAGAGGAATCTCATGAAGTTCAGCGAATGAAAATGCAAGGTCCTGCACCTCGGGAAGTATAAGCCCATGCATCAGTACAAGCTGTGGCTGACTGCCTGGAAAGCAGCTTTGCAGAGAAAAACATGGGGGTCTTGGTAGACGAGCCGATCATGAGGCAGCAATGTGTCCTTGTGACAAAGATATCCAACAACCTCCTGGGCTGCATTAGGCAAGGAGGTGCCAGTGGAGATCTTCCCCCCTCTCCTGAGCACTGGTGAGAGCACGCTTGGACTGCTGGATCCAGATCTGGGCTTCCCAGTACAAGAGGGACATGGACATTCTGGACTGAGTCCAGCAAAGGGCCATGAAGGTGATCAAAGGAGCGGACCACCTGAAATAGAAGGGGAGGCTGACAGGACTGGGACTGTTCATCCTCATGAAGAGAAGGCTGAGGGAAGATCTTATCACTGGGTATAAATACCTGATGGGAAGATGCGAAGGAGATGGAGCCAGACTCTTCTCAGTGGTGCAGTGACAAAAGAAACACAAGTGGTAACAAATACTTTCACAGCAGGAAAATGTTTCCAATACAAAGAATGGAAAGAGTAGGTGACCTCCCAGTCCTGTTATTGAGCTGAAGCCTTAGCAACGATAGCTCCAAACTTCTTTTCTCAGCTAAGGGATCTCAGTTTAGAAACTACTGCACAGTTCCTGTAAGAGGCACAGGAAGTGACTGTACGACTCCACTTCTCACTGCATGAACTGAGCAGCTGCATTCAGAAAAATCTTTGAAAAAGCTTCACTGTAAAATGACAACGTGACTTTAACCTGTGTGGCTTTTCTTGTCTGTGATGAGTCTAAACCCATCAAATAAAGCACCTACACGAGCACTGACTCCTGTGCTTGCAAATAAGCCTGTCCTCAGCATAAACTTTAAGCCTGCTTTACTTCAGTAAGGATGCTTTGGTCATGTTTTCTTCAGGTATGCCCCCTCCTGCTTCCTTCCCATGCCTGCCTCACCCCACAGAGACTAATCCATGCAAGTGATCCCACTGATCCCTGTAGAACAGACAGCAGTTTTCAAAGTCAAGCCCTAGTGATTTGCAGGTAGTTCCCTTGGCACAAAAGAGTACAACACTAACCAATCTCGTTATTTTTTTTTCTGGGGTTTAAACAGAGGATACTGTCCTTGTAGCTGCCAATATGGAAGCTTCAGCATTTACCGCTGTAAAATCTAATCAAATCATTAAGCAGTGACAAATGGAGCCTGTGGGCAGATTTTTCAAAGCCACAAAGTAACAAATTTGGGATTGTCTTTCAAAGCAGCCAGATACGAAAATACCTTTCAAAATACAGTCCCCAAATAATCAACTTCCACAGCAATAAGGATTAGTGAATATTCAACAGCCCGCAGTAATTCTTCACTATAAAAGTTGTTTATGTTGCATTTGGAAGTTTCAGTATGCATAGTTTTAAATAGGCAGTCCTTTTTAGGAGTCTCACACACTGGATGACAAGACAATAAAGAGCAACTTTATGGGAAGTTCTTATACTAATATCAATTATCAGTTAACGAATTCTGTGAGGATAAGTATTTGTGCTTTAGTCTCCCAAATGTTCTAGCATTGCAATTAATGTGATGTGTTCATATTTCAGATATAACATGTGCCTGAGAGATAATTAAATCACTTGAAATTTTTTATATTAACTGCAAAGTCTTTTGGATTTGTCCTCTTATCATCTAGCTTCTCAACTTCAATATGTTTCCTTTCTGAAAAAGGGAAAACTTGAAAGGTAAGCAGAAACACTAACCAGCTATCAAAAATGCTTGGGAAATCCAAGCAAATGGTGACTTTAAAAACAATTATCGGTCAAGTAATTTGCTCAATATTATTTTCTTCTTCAAAATACAAAAATGTGAGTGAAGACATCTTCATATCTTTAATGCGAATTGCTTGCTAGTCTTTCAAACCTGTTGGAATCCATGTTTCTTTATAACAGATGATGACTAAGCATCATCCTAAAGCAAAAGGGAAGTGCATCTTTTCCACACGTCTGTTCTTAAAAGCTAGTGAATATTCATGCTACAGTGTCAAACAGAGTTTAATGCCATGCTGCTATTGAGAGCTTGGATGAATCTGCCTTACAGCATTTATGGAGGAAGAACAGAAATGTTCACTTTCCATCTCTTTTAACTAAGCCACAGATTCCAAGTGAAATCACACAAGATAATCCTGTATGGAAATTATTTATCAGGGCTGGGGTTAAGCTTTGTTATATTAATAACTCAAAACCATAAAGCTTAACTGACCTTTAATCACACTGGTTTCCACTAATGTAGCTTTCCCAGTCATGTCCTTCTTATTCTCACGATGCACCAAATCATTTTGACAACTAACTTGTAATTCCGAAACACTGGCAGCTTGATTTGAGAACAGTTTCTTGGTGGTGTCTACACAGAAATTCTGAAATTACATAGAAGAGCACATTGACCTTACATGTAAATTGTTACTCCAAACTGGATGCTTTCAGAGATATGACACTTAAAAGCAACGTTCTTTGTGTTACTTCCGTGAATTTCAACCACAAACCTTCTGTTTGTCAAAGTCATCAATCACATTTACCATAATGTTTGTCTTTGAGTCACAAAATAACATGACCAGAATGCACTTTAGGTGAAGAAATTACCTTTAAAATATATCTCTAGTCTTTCTTTTCTTTTTTTGGGGGTATATGGAGTCATGCAAACAGAAGGAGGGAGATTTATGTATTCCTTTTGGTTGATAAAGATTTCTGATTAACTTTTTTCTTGTATCAGTCTTTCATTTAATGAGTTACATTAATGTAATATTACATCACAAATTCATATAAAGTCTGACATTTCAATTACATTTATCCAATAGCATTTATAGCATAGAGAGTATAGTTAGATAATACGAACAGGCAATGATGGAGTAATTAGTTATAGTGTTATTACATTGCAGAAAGTAAATTATATGGCTGCAATACTTGCACTGCTTGAATTTCAGGTTTGATACATACATTTCTATAATTCTACTTGGGTTTTTGTTGTTTTTTTTTTAATTTTGAGGTATTTATGTCATAAATACTTTCAGTTGAATACATATTTTTCATCTGTGTAAATAAGAGTCAATTAAAAGTGTCAAACAGTATATCTTCAGTGAAGCTACACAGTAGCTGCAGTGGAGGTGCAGTACAATTGTAATCATTATGCCAGAAAGTATATATTTTAAAAAATAATCAGTATAGATTTTCCATTCAACATTAAAGGTAGATTTTTTCCTCAGCAATGACAAAGCCCATCCTATTCAGAGAGAGAAGGTTGTGTTGGTAAAACTAATGGTAGCTACATAGTAACACAGTAATAATGTCTGATTGTTTCAAAATCAACCCACAATTTGTGAAAGCACAACCCGAGCCCACATTTTATGACAATCTGCCCCTTTTTAAAAAAGGTATCAGCTAGCAACAAGTCAGTCACTGGTAATTGAAACAGAAAATTTGAGAGAGAGTATTAAGAAGAACAGATGAAGATGAAATCTGTAAAATGTATGGACGACTTTCCTCAGTGGCGGATCATGAGGCGACATAAGTGGAAGACCCTCATTTTTCTGTTAAAGGAATCTACGGTGGTTTTTCTAAAAATAAACACTGAACATTTTCTAAAATTAACACTGCAAGCTCGATCTGCAGAGGTTGACTGAGTTACAGTATTCAGTGCATGTTTGTGCAGTACAGGCTGTACAATGCTGTGTAGTGCTCTTCTTGATTGCAAAAGAGCCTCTGAGGTCAAGCAAAGCTTTAAGCAGTGATGTAATTCACAAAAACCTCAAGGATTTGTACAAAAAGAAATATTTTGAGATTGAGATTGACAAATATTTTGCAAAGAGGACAGAAATGTCAGAAGAAGTTCTTCACAGCAGAAAATTAACCCAATGGAAAAGGCACTGTTCAAACCAGGACGATGCTTGGCTAGTGTGTTGTGGAATAGCTTCAGTGAGGTTACAGGACCTTTGCCTTTCTTTTTCCAGCACAGCATGGCCTTTCTTTCATCTCCAGTTCTTTTCTTGATCATCTGCACTTAAACATGCCTGTATGCACCACCTGTTTGTTGCCAGTGTGGCCTAGTAATATGAATACACTTTACAGGTAATTAGTGAGAAATGTCCGCCTTCTGCTCAGGGAAGATACATGCTTAAATAACCATTTTTCAAAGTTGTCACTAAACTTGTGCTATCTTCAGTATCAGTCATACCAGTTATCATGAATGAGAAGTCTTGGGAAGGGCAGGGAACCATTATTATTTACAGGCAGATTCTTCCTGTATTCAAGTTGACATACTTAGCACACAGAAAGCTTTCACTTAAAAGTCAGCTTTCAGGTAACAAGGGAACCTTAATTTAAATAGTAGACATAAAAAAAATATTATTATTTTTTAAGTCATTAATTCTCTTATTTTCTAGTCAGCTCCTTATTTAATAAATTAATCTTAGCAACTAATATAATGAATGATTAAATTGAGATTATTTACTTTGCATTGCCTTAACTAACTAAAAACAAGCCTTGATATCAAAACAGAATCATCCCCTCGTTAAGAATAACATAGCTGGAATTTGTGCTAATCTTATCAGTCATCAACGAAACCACACACTGTGATACAATGGTTACCTTGGGCATCTTGCAAACAAATTAAAATATGCAGAACTCAAACATTTAAAAACAAACAGGATTACAGAAATTGAACTGTCACTTCACTGTATGCTGAAATCTGATATTGTTTTAACATTCTTATTAGCACTGTAGATAACAATTATACCAACAGAGATAAGATGTTTTTTAAACTATACAAGAGTGAAGGCTTTTAAATACTAGGAAGCCTTACTAGCGCAGGGTTTCCATCTATGTGGAGTCATTGTTCCACTAATTTAAAGAAGTCAGGATATCAGCCATGGTTTCCAGTACTGTTACTGCCAGAAGAAACACTAATTCAGTTTAAAACTCATGATCTGAACTAAAGTCATTTATTATAACAGATTACTCATGAGGAAACCCCCAACCTCAGCATTTGGAAAAATCCAACCAACAGCTACAGGTGCGTGAACTAAAAATTTTACCCCAATGGATAAGCATTGCCCAATACATCTCTAGGTTCACTCATTGTCCAGAAACAACTCAGAAGACAAAGCACAAAGCCATAAAGGTAAGTGCACTGGGTTTGCGTGGCAAGGTTTTGGCAGCAGGGGGGGTTTACAGGGGTGGCTTCTGTGAGAAGCTGCTAGAAGCTTCCCCTATGTCCAACAGAGCCAATACCAGCTGGCTCTAAGACGGACCCGCCACTGGCCAAGGCTGAGCCCATCAGCAACGGTGGTAGTGCCTCTGGGGTAACATAGGTAAGAAGAGGGAAAAAAACCCTGTGCAACAGCGGCCGGAGAGAGGAGTGAGAACATGTGAGAGAAACAACCCTGCAGACCCCCAGGTCAGTGAAGAAGGAGGGGGAGGAGGTGCTCCAGGCGCCTGAGCAGAGATTCCCCTGCAGCCCATGGGGAAGACCATGGTGAGGCAGGCTGTCCCCCTGCAGCCCACGGAGGTCCACGGTGGAGCAGATATGCACCTGCAGCCCGGGGAGGACCCCACGCCAGAGCAGGGGATGCCCAAAGGAGGCTGTGACACCGTGGGAACCCTGTGCTGGAGCAGGCTCCTGGCAGGACCTGCAGCCCCGTGGAGAGAGGAGCCCACGTTGGAGCAGGTTTTCTGGGAGGACTTGTGACCCCGCGGGGGACCCACCCTGGAGCAGTCTGTGCCTGAAGGACTGCACCCTGTGGAAGGGACCCACGCTGGAGCAGTTTGTGGAGGACTGCAGCCCGTGGGAAGGACTTGCGTTGGAGAAGTTCATGGAGGGCTGTCTCCTGTGGGAGGGACCCTATGCTGGAGCAGGGGACGAGTGAGTTGTCCTCCCCCTGAGGAGGAAGGAGCGGCAGAGACAAGGTATGGCGACCTGACCTCAACCCCCATCCCCTGTGCCGTCATGGGGAGAAGGTGGAGAGAACTGGGAGTGGAGTTGAGGCAGGAAGGAGGGAGGGGTGGGGGGAAGGTATTCTAAGGTTTGGGTTTACTTCCTAATATCCTTGTTTTGTTTTGATTTGTAGTAACTTAAATTGATTTTGTTTCTTCCCCAAGTTGAGCCTGTCTTTTGCCCATGACCATAAGTGGTGAGTGATCCCTCCTTGTCCTTATCTTGACCCACGAGCCTGCCTTTAGATTTTCTCCTCATCCCACCACGGCTGGAGGGGGGAGTGAGCGAGCGGCTGCGTAGTGCTTTGTTACTGGCTGGGCTTAAACCATGACAGTCCTTTTGTGGTGCCCAACATGGGGCACGAAGGGGGTTGAGATAACTACAGTTGTTTTTTGGAGAGCCAGGCAGGAGACAGAAGAATAATTCAAGATATAAGGATAGTAACTGGGAGAGGTAACAGGCAAAACACAGACTGAACAATGTTAGTGAAATACCCCTGGGAATTTCAGGTTTTGTAATTGTGGTGGAGGAATGATTGTGTCTATATTGTGCACTTCTGTTTAGTATTGTGATGGTGATTATGTTAATTTTGTTATGGGGAAGGTTTTTTTTGTTATGATGTGAGTGAAGTTTGTGATTTTAGTGATAATTCTTAAATATGTGATCCACAGAGGCGAGGGGTGGAATGTTATGTGTTTGTGTGGCGTGGGTTTTTTTGGTAGCAGGGGAGGGGCCACAGGGACGGCTCCTGTGAGAAGCTTCTAGAAGCTCCCCCAGCTCCAAGTCGGACCCGCCTCTGGCCCAGGCTGAGCCCATCAGTGATGGTGGCAACACCTGTGGGAGAGCAGATTTAAGAGGGGAAACCTGCAGTGAGTAGGGGATTGGAATGTGAGAGGAACCCCTCTGCAGATACCGAGGTCGGTGGGGGAGGAGGGGCGGCTGAGGAGGTGGATGTCCCTGCAGCCCGTGGTCAGATGGCAGGCTGTCCCCCCCCAGCCCGTGGAGGTGAACGGTGGAGCGGAGGCCCCCCAGGATGGCCGTGACTCCATGGGAAAGCCCACGCTGGAGCAGCGTGTGACTGAAGATCGGCCTGCGGAAAGGACCCATGCCAGGGAAGTTCGTGAAGAACTGAAGCCCGCGGAAAGGACCCATGCTGGAGCAGTTTGTGAAGAACTGAAGCCCACGGAAAGGACTCATGTTGGAGAAGTTCGTGGACTCATGTTGGGGAAGTTCGTGGAGAACTGTCTCCTGTGGGAGGGACCCCACGGTGGAGCAGGGGACAAGTGAGTTGTCCTCCCCCTGAGGAGGCAGGAGGGGCAGAGACAATGTGTGACTAACTGACTCCAACCCCCATCCCCTGTTCCCCTGTGCCACCTTGGGGGAGGAGGTAGAGAAAATCAGGAGTGGATTTGAGCCCAGAAAGAAGGGAGGGGTGGGGGGAAGGTGTTTTTAACATTTGGTTTTATTTCTCGTTACCCTATTCTTGATTGGTAGCAAATTAAACTAATTCCCCAAGTTGAGTCCATTTTGCCCGTGATGGTAATTGGTTGTGTGATCTTTCCCTGTCCTTATTGCAACCCATGAGCCCTTTGTTATATTTTCTCTCCCCTCTCCAGCTGAGGGGGGGGGAGTGATAGAATGGCTTTGGCAGGCACCTGGCATTCATCCAGGGTCAACCCACCACAGTAAGGTAGCCTAAGTTTGCACAGTTCCTCTCAGGAAATAGGAGGTGTTATATTAAAAAGGATACAAAAAAGTGTGAGAGTTAAGGCGAGAGATGCATCACTTTAGTAAGAACAAAAGTTTCAGCGTTCTGCAGGAGTTGTGAGTGCAGAGTTTATCAAAGATGCAGAAACTGAAAACTGCAGTAGCAAACTGAGTTTCAAACTGAACGGTTTCAATTAATTTCCTTTGATTACCTGAAGAGCTTAATGCACTGCATTTGTGTGCGTGTGTGCCTGAGCTCTCTTCCACAAGCAAGGTTTCCCTCTGCTTGTCCACTGTAGAAGCATTGAAATCTGACAGCAGTTCTTTTTCTTACCAATTGCACTGCACAAATCATAACGCTTTGCCTATCTACAGCCCCAGTTATACAAAACCTGTTCCCAAAATGCTGATTTCCCCTGCAATTTAAGTGTATGCTAGCATACCCTTCTCACAACTCCAAGGTTTGTTCACCTCTGACTTCAAAAATTCTGGCTATTAACAGCTGTATCCCTGTGAATATTTCTTTCATTACTGTGGCTAATTCCTTTTTAAACTCATTTACATTTCTGTTATCAATGTCATGTGGCAATGAGTTCCAGAGTTTACTTCCTATTGTGTAAAATTTCCTTGGGGTTGTTTTTTTTTTTACTGCCCTACCTCATAATTTCATGCTGCTGCTGTAATCCCTCTCTATTCATTTTCTCCCTGCATTCAGGTTTTTACTCTTTTTCCTGAGTCATCTTTTCTTCAGGCTGAGGAGTTTCTGGTCTATTTAATCTTTCGTCTTACAGGAGCCAAATTGTAATCCATGATGCACCAAGCTCCTGAAATTCCTGCTTCTTTGCAAGACAGAAACCAAAACTACTGAAGGCAGTCCATATACCACACATACTCCAGACAGCAGCTTTTGATCACAACTACTCAGTAAGCCAAGAAAATAGCACAGGATTTCTTAAAATTAAAAAACCCACAAAACTTTGCAGGCGCCCAGCAAAACCAGTGCAACCTCTGAGATAGAATAGCAGAAAGAGAAGCTCTTAAAGCAAGTAAGAAAAAAAAGGGTGTTAAATCTGTTTACAAAAAAAGAAAATAATACATATGTTCATAATACACATTATTTTTTCAATATTGTGTTTCCTCTTTTTTTTTTTTTAAAGGAAAGAAAGCCTCAACAGCATCTAGAATAGTCAGAGTAAAGAAGGAGAAACAACATTTGTTTAAAGTACAGAAAAAGGTGGGAGTAAATATGAAACCAACAGCTGTCATAGTCTCTGAAAATGCTGTGAGAGGTGTAGTGGCATAAACCAATCTGACAAAACTATGCTTTTCCAGAGAGCTGTTACATGATTACAAATGACTCTAGTGAAGAGGAGTACTCATTTGTCGGAGCAATCAGTGCTGGACATGGCACTACACCTTTGGAGTACATTTATTATGAGTCACCCATGCTAGTAGATACAGATCATAAACCTTTTACTGCAATCTTTAAAGACAGCTTGGAGTGGCACTCTTTGCTGCCTTCAGAAACTCAAGCCAAAGCTGTAGATATATATCTTTGCTTTGGCATATACTGCACAGGTATACTGTAAAATGCTTAATTGCTGCATGCACCTTTCCACCAGAAAAAAATCTGTATATGTAGAATGAAAGTGTGATGAATGATTTTGCAGTCCAAACACATTTCCAGACAAAAAAGACAATTTATCCCAAGCTACAAATGAAGATTCTGTAAGAGAGTCAAACAGCACTGTATTCATGGGGAAGGCCAAACCAGGCTGAACAAAGCTTTAGCTTTTAATATTTTGGAGAATATTTTAAGGAAATTATGAGAGATGGGTGGAGAGAGACCTATCAGTCTAAGTGAGACAGGTTTTTCATAGTTGCTGATTTATAGAGAAGACTTCATGAGTTTCAGAGCAACCTACAGAATGACAACCTACCTATATCATTTTGCTCCAACATTCATTATATCTGCATAACTTTCTGCAGGGACAGTTTGGAACTGCAGTGAGTCAGAGAAGAATCACAGTTTTTGATTCCCATATTGTATCAATACAGAACCAGGGTAAGTGCTATCACAGTCAGAGCCTTAGACCATCATGAAACGCAGATCTGAATTATTTTCTTGTTTGAAAGAGCATAAGCTGGAATAACTACATTCTGGAGTAACTACATTGGTCAGATTTACACCAATGTTACTCAAAATTTCACCCACTGTGTGACTAGAAGTACGAATGGGTACTTCTACCTAACAGATGGGAAACACAAATTCAACTAATGGGAATATACACATGGAAACTGCTGACACTTCTCAGGAAATTTGCATTGTTATGGCAGACAGTTAGGACTGATTTATTCCACTTGAAAGGAAACAATTACCTTTAGATTATTACTCATTTGTATCCCAAGGCAGCGTTCTTGCATGATCTATTTGCAAGCCAACTTATCTCGCACATCAAGGTAATTTTTGCAAGGGCACAGTGTACCCATAGTTAAGGATACTGATGAGGGTCTATGATTCTGTAGTAAAGAATTTTAAGAGGCTTCCCCATTGCACTGATTCCAGTACATGATATCAAGCCTTCATTTTCCACAGTCCATTGGAGTGTGGAAAAGGAGAAGAGCTAGTTAGAAGATGCTTCTGAAAGGCCATGGGCAATAAAGAGGATCCTCATTTAGCCTCATTAACATACGGGACAGGAGCACTTTGGAGAATTATTATTTGCCTGCAGAACTCATAAGGTACTATAAACTCCAGATGAACTATTTTTGCTAAAGAAAGGGTCAAGGTTATATCATTTCAAAGACAGAACAAAATTACATTAGTTTGTGAGTTCTTCTCTGCCTAAAAGGGACACAAAACATCTGATCAAATTACATTTTTTTGATCAGGGTTACAGCTCTTAACAGGTTTCTTCTCCCTCATTTCTGTACACGCCAACAATATCACAATTAATTTGACTTTCACTGTCAGTAGTCTAGGTTTTCCCAAGGATTAAAAAAGGCGGAGGCTATGTAATAATGTCATCATAGATTGTAGGCAGATGCCACTGTAGGTTCATTCTTAGGGTTCAAACAATGTATTTTAAAAGTGCTATTTTCCTAACAGTAGGGACAGAAGTAGTTAATCCTTGTTCAGAGCTTGAATAAGAATATTTGGATTTAAAAAACCACAACAGAGCAGAAAGTCATGATCTGGCTATATCCATTTCTGCAAAAATAAAAGCAAATAAGGTATGAAACCGAACGGTCTCGGGGAAATCGACGGCACCTGGACGGAGCATCCCGAGTTTTGCCCGACACGCGGGTTATCTGGCAGCTTGAACAAATGCGCCGCTGCCAAACTGCCTAGAAAAGAACGAAGGGCGGAGGAAACGCCGGTTCCGCAAGCACAGAGCAAGCTGCTGCGTTTTGGGGGGTCTCGGCGCGGGGGGGTTCGGCCGGCGGGGTGGGCGCTGCCGGTGGGCAGGGCCGCCCGGCACCGCTAGATGGCTGCATCCCCTGCCGCATCCCCGCAGCTCCCCCCGGCCTTCCCACCCGAAACCTGGTTGCAAGGGCTTACAGTTCAAGGGTAGAACAGTGGGTGAAAACTTAGCGGGCAGGCTCTCATCTGACAAAGATTTCCCCTTCTGGGTCGCCCCCCCCGCCGCCCCCCTTTTGAAACTACAAACACAACAAATATCGTAGTTGTGAAAGAAAATATTCTTCATCAGATTTGATGGTTTCTTGGGGCAATGGTATGTGGTGCAATGTTAAAATCTGACAGTTAAACAGGCTGAGGTGTAATAATTTGGGGGGGGGGGTAGCAAACAGGATCCACGCTTTTCAAGGAAATTTCATGAGGGCTTTGAGGAGGTAATTAAATAGTGCCACTCTTCACTGACAGTTCCCACACTTCAGATAAATTTTCTACAGCTGATTGAGACAAAATAAATTGCATTATGTTATCAATAAAAAACATGCAACGGTGTACTGCTATTATATTCTACTAAATTCTTTACTTGCTCCAGAAATGCAGAACCTTGAGCTTTTTGTTCTTAATCCAATGACTTTCATGTACTCATTCACTGCTCACAGTACTCATTTAATCGTTTATTGTTGAATGAGATCTTTTTCTTTCCCAAAATCTTTCCCAGAATAGTACAGAGTATGTCTCAAGAGACTTTAAAATGAAGCTTTGCTACGAAAGGGTCTTTTATGTCAATGGGTAACTAGAGCTGTCAGCCTCTTTTCCCAGACATTTTTCTCCTGCTCTGTGTGTGCACAAGCAGAAGAGAACAGAAAATGCTGTTGGGCACCCTTGAGTGGCCTGGGATGAAACAATGCTGTATTAGCCAGTGCAAAATCACCAGACCTACATCTTCAGCTATTAGTGTTACAAACCAAAAGGGTATTTTAAAATCTTTTTTAGCAATACTTCAAATGCAAAATACAGAACTGCGTAATACCCTCCCAGCTCCATCTCCTCTCCTCTCCCTGCTAAATACATGAAGGGGGGGGGGGGGGGCACTTGATCCCCAGACCCTCAGAGCACAGAACAGTTTTTTCATCTTTACTGTAATGTATATGATGTTAGCATTACATTTATTTTTATAGATATGTCTTTATTTTAAGGCCTTTTTTCCCTGAGTGCTTAGTTTTAAACAGCACTTTCTTTATTCAACACACTGCGCGGTGAAAGGTAAGTATTCTTTTCTGCAATTTACATGCTGGCAAATTGAAATGTGCTTTTTTCCACATAGCTTCAAAAAGTGGGTAGGAACCGGTGAGGTCTCCCCCAGCTGTCACCTTTCCATACACCCTGCCTCTTCACCACCCTGCCTTCGCTGCTGGCGGCACTGCCTGCCCACCCTGCCCAGCGACTGCAGCCACACTTGTGAGCACTCAGCTACAGAAATTAGGCCTAGGCTGTCTCAGATTGGGCAATGAAACGTAGTTAGTAGCCACCTGTGAAAATCCTGGTTTCCATGGCACTCATGGCTGAGAAGGCAACCGTGAAAGGAAGCGAGAAGAGGACTCTGTTGTTTGATGGAGAGTCCGATGCCTTAACTCCAAGGCAGGCTTTGCTCTTCTCCTGGGCTACTCACCTACTAAGCACTGAAGTTCTTGGGAGGGAAAAAAAGTGTACATCTGAAGATGTAAATTATTAAGATCTGCTTCTGTATTACAAATACATCTCACCTCGGCAAATGGAAGTGCTTGTTTGTTCAAAGACTATGAAATGTTGCATTTTTTGAAATCACCACTTAAGTAGAAGATGCGAATTCTTCTCATTTATCTTAATGGGACATTAACTGGAAATTTAATTACAAGGGAGAGCTAATTATCTGCAGGTTTGCCAAACTGCAGATGGAATCTACTCAACAGAATGAAATCTGAATGCTGAAGCCGATGTGAACATAAGTGCAGTTTAGTGTGGGGAAAATTTGAATTGAAACCCAGTTAAAAGAAGAACTAAATTTCCTCTAACTCCTGACACAGAACCTCAAACAAGGCACCCCTCGTTGCACCGTTCCCCCAGCTGTCTCTCCCTCAGTGTTCAGATCTTTGCTGCCCCTAAAAAATGAAGTAACAGCTACACTGGCTCAGGTCAAAATACCAAGGAAGATTAAGGACAGAGCAAGGCTATCTGCTACCTCCAAATACACTCTCAGCCTCTTACTATTTTCAGCTCAGGGAATTTCCTGAGTGTGATGTGGTTTGTCTGTTAGTAACCCTCAAATGGTCCCTGTTCCAAGTATTTGTCCAGTCTCCCCTTGAACTCCTGATTCACTTCCAGCCTTGTTCTGGCTCCCCTTGGTCTGAAGGTATCCTGCCCCATTTCCTCTAATTGTGCCCCTGCGGGGCCGGGGGGGGGGCAAGACAAGATTTTAAAAATAAATTGTTTTCAAGTTCTTACTGCTGTGCTGCCCTTCCTAGCATGAGTCTGCAAGTCCAGCTGCAGAGCTCACACTGTGCTTCCTCTTACTGCATGACAGAAAACGCTGTGCGTGGCAGAGAGCAGCCTTGGGAAAGCAGCAGGACACTGCGTTGCTAGGAATTAAATACTTCAGACTGGATTTGGATCTCAGAAACTGGGTGTAAATCTGGAGTCATTCCCTGCAGTTCAGAAGCATTATTCTGGATTTACTCAGTCATGGCTGAATTCAGCATCAGGCTTCTTGTTTTTCAAAATCATCTGGTTTCCAGGCCACAGTGGGGAATGTAACAGCAGGAACAAAAGGAGAAAAGGGTTATTTTATTAGTAAAATGCATTCCTATTCTAACAGGTATTTCTGCAATGTTTGGATCCCTTCAAGAATTTTGCCTTCTCACACACGTACACACATATAAATGTACACAGAGGTATGGCTGCATAAATATTTCAGCTTGCCCACTAGAAGCTAGTCTGTTTTCACAGAAATAAACTATTCTGCCCCATTTTTTCACTTCCCTCTTTTTTCTTTATTCTCTGAGATAATTTTGAAGCTCTGACACTGGATATACTCGCAGCTGCGTTAAACTGCACACCGGTGGTTAGCAAACCTGGCCAAGTCACAGTAGGTTTTGCTTCCTCATCAGAAAGGACGTTTGCATCCTGGAACTTCTGCAAATTGGGAAGTGCCTACCCCCCCGAAAAGATTCACTCCTAATTACAAGTACTTATCAAAACTATTAAAAGGGGACTGTTTCTGTCTGTTGGCATTTTAGATTTTGAATTTCCTCAGTTCAGTGTGGGGACCAAAAAGGAAGGGGAGGGAAGGTTTTCAAGGGCATTTGCTCCCTGGTATCAAAATGAAACTGTGTAATACATGGTTCTTCTGCCTCCCGCCCCCTCCCTGAACCTCTCTCCTTCCTGGGCACTGGAGCTGGCTGGAGCTACTGGAGGTCTGAGAGCTCTCACTGGGTTATCTCCATGGCAAATGGCAGGCCCTGGTCACCAGCCCACTTCAGAGCCAGGCTGGAGGTTCAAACCCAGAGCTGCCTCAAAACCAGGCTATGAGGATGAAAATTAAATGTTGTCCTCTGCTCATAACTGTTTTCCAGCACTTTTGTTACATCCACTCCATTTCTAGGTTCTCTCCAGAGAGTTGGGGTTGTAGGACAGACTTGGCACTCCAGCGGTTCTCAGAGCTATGCCTCTGTAGCATTTATAAAGCGTTTTAAGTCCATTCAAAAAGAGAAAGGTGAGAAGAGAGGATCTGTACAAATCCCAGCCTGTTATTTCTTGGCTCAGTGTTAAAAATTGGCTTACAGAAAAGCAACTAGAATGTCATCCTAGTAAGCAGCATGGAAAAGAGTGATGGTGGTACTTTGCTCATACACTAAGAAATTTTGAATAGCAGAAGAAGGTTTATATTCAGTCATTTTAGATTTTATTGTGGTAGTCAAGGCCTGTAACATACTTGTGCATATTAATGCATAATGGGTTAGTTCATAGGACACAGATGGGTCTGCCATATCACAGGCTTCTTCTAACACAGCACCACTGTGCTTTGCCTCCTATATCTTCTTCCCCATGGTTACATGGCAATTATGTGTTTTCTTCCCTTGCGGTGACTGTGATGGTATCCTTGACACTCATTTCTCTTGCTCCTAAAGGAACTACACTGGAGACAGTAGCTACTAATTTTCAATGTATTCTATTTATTTAGGATACTATTAAAAAGATTAGCATGAAAATGTACCCACTATCTGTATTGCAGAACTATGGCTTAAGTTATAGCTAAAGTAAAATACAGGTAAACTAAAATTCTCCCAGTATTGCCTCTTAAAATTATACTGGCTTTCACACTGAAACTGGAGCTAAATCAGATGAGAAAGGATTAAACACTACCTAAATCTAAAATTGTTTCACAACTACAAAACACATAAAACAATGGAAAAACTGTATATGGGAGAGAAGAAAGAGGAAGGCAGTTAAGAAACACAAGTTTTTTCTTTTACACAATTCTTCAAAGTTATTTCAACTGGGAAATAAATCACATTATTTTTGTGAATGTGAACGCTCTTGTGTAAACCAAACGCACATACTATTTCATGTTTGGAATTGAACATTTCAGAAAGAAAGCAGAAAACAGACCTCCAAACTGTTCACAACCTCCTCCTCCCTCCATCCCTTGCAAATGCTACATATTTGTATTTTATGATGGTAAACAGCATGCCTAACAAGGAAACAACATGGAGTCTTGTCAGATACGCCACACTCACTCCCCCAGCTCATGGTGAAAAGCGAAGGCTGTGTTCGCTGTGAGGGACTGCCAACACAGAATCTCAGAGCAAACAAGGTCTCTTCAGCAGGTCTGTGAGGACACAGGCCAGCAGCTCAGGTGGACTGGCTAAAGCGGCGTGGTGAGTTGTCATTTTTTAGCCTGTTACTCCGAGCCATTGTATTATTGTTCTTGAAGAGGAGCAGGGACCTATGGTTTAAGCTCTTAGGGGAGCTATCAGAACTGGGGTGTGGAAGCATCCAATCATGAATGTTGGGCAATGCCAGCTTGGGCCTTCATGGCTACTGATGAACTTCAGTTCAAACTCCCTCTGCAGGAATTCGGAGGGGATCAGTAACAGCACAATCCTTTGTGAGCAGGTAACAAACCCTATGAGGAGTTTTGAGCTGTAGCCAGTCTTCAGCCTGGTTCACTTGATTTTCCTAGACTGCCTGGCTCAACATAGCATGGCCAGTGGTGAGACATGAGAGGGTACGTACCACTGACTGGTCGGTTGAAACAGGTCAGCTCCTACAGACCACCAAGGCAGTTAAGACAAACTTGAAGGTATAAGCAATTTGTCTTCATTGCTCTGATCTTTTGGATGTATCATACAGGGCAGGCAAGTACTTCCAGTTGATACAAAAGGCTTGGGTGAATCACATGGTGAATATAAGGTTTGTATTTGATGACCTTGTTAATGTTCTCACACAGTCCTTAGGGAATATCATTCTCAGTCCCTGGGGCAATCTCTTGCTTATGTTCTCAGTGCATGACATTATCAGGATCCACCTTGTCTCCTGGTGAGCTCCCCTGGCACTGATGATGAAGCTGACAATACTGTGTTCAAATGAAACAGATTTTAGCAAACTGGTTGCCGCTGCCTGTTTTACATGCGCAGTCATGTTCCCAGTCACCTGTCTTGAGTAGACAGTTTCTTTGTAGTCCACCTACAAGTGACAATGTTCTTATCACAGTTATGGTAGATTGGATGTGAACAGTCCATTAAGTAAATATTGATGCTTTGCAAGTATAATTAAGAGAGTCATGCTTTTTACAGGAGCCAACATCTGTGTTTTTTTTGTCAGACACAGAAAGGTCTGTGATAAAATCTTTTAAGGTATTTAAGTATTTACGTAATTTTTAGACCTTTAAGCCAGATTTTATGCTCGGTCAGACAGCATGCTTGACAAATAGGTCTCTTTTGACTGCTTGTCTCTTTCTGATATGGGACAATTTCTTCACTATAGAATGATACTTCAGCTATAATAATGGTTGGCTTGCTTGCTTAAAAATAGGAGAATAGGGATTTCATTAATCTCACTGAAAGTGTTTTCTCACATCTGTTCATTGGCTGTAGTAGCTCAAAAGGAGAGCACGAAATTTCAGCCATGTTAGAGTATGCATTTCTCTTAAAAACTAATGATACCCGGATAAAACCTCAGTTGTTAGTTCCGCCATTCTGCAGATGACACTAATGATCACGCAGCTCTGAAAGTGTGCTTCTCCCCAGTTCACATTCATTTGTGTTCAGACTATGTCCAACTTAATGAAATATTGTCTGAACTTTGCATATAGTCTCAATATACTAAACCAGGCCTTTTAAACCACTTATTTAATATTTCCCTGGAAGACCCGATGTGCAGAAGACATTGTCAATGATAAGTATCTGCATTTCCTAACCAAAAAAATGAAATAAATAATTTCCATGCTACATTTACAAAGCCTAAGAAGACATCCACACTGCAGGGTTTTTAAGCACCGATGCAGCTGACCAATGTATTACACAGCTGTTGGCATGGCTAGTCCTGCTATGTCCCATGTCTAGGCACAGACACAGCTGTTAAATTCTGAGCTGTCAGTACAACCACATACGTCTTCAGAGGGCTTTGCCACAATGACCACAGAATATACACCAGATAGAAGATTCTTTGAGGAAATAAATAATTGCTTGGTTGACAAGGCTTCAAACTATTGACAAGAAGGTGTTTTTCAGCTAGCTCTGAGGACAAAGAGCTGTGTAACTCTCATAAGTTTGATCACATAGGACTGCTTTGGTTTCCTCAGTCCACTGAATTAGCTTGGGAATTTAGAAAAGGTTTTATTTCTGCAGCCTAAAATTTTATCTCATTCAGTCTTTGAACCAAGCTTAACTGTTCATTCGCTTTTCAGTTCAGCAGGCAACTTTTAAAATTATAATGCTGTCTTCTCCTCAGGCTTCATGCTCAACATTCAGATGGTCAGTTGTTGTTTTTTTTTTTTCTGGTGTGAATACTTTCTTCTCAGGAGATGGAAGTTGAGAAGACCCCAAGCAAGCTCACAGAAGTTTTTAAAAGAGATTATTATGACATCAAGCGTGTGCCAGTCTTGAGAGGTAGTATTTGTAGTCCTATTATCTGCAAAAGAAAGACAACTTTCTCACTCTTACTAACAGCAAGTAGTTCAAACATGGAGACTAGACCTCCCCTCAATGGTATGTGTCACACCTCAGATTATTAGTAGAGCTTTCGTGCTGCATATTGCAGAGGAGTTTGTAAGCAGCGTTGCAGGCTGGTCTCCCAGATCTACTAACTCAGCTCTCATGCTTCGGCTCCAGAAGCAAAAAAGAGACTGTATCTAATCAAACTGGCAGCATTGGCAGCAGCAGGACTTATTTTTTCTCAGCTGAAATGACTGCTGATCTCCAACCTCTCCTCATTTCCTTTGTCTGGTTTGCAAAATGGTGGCAGGCAGGAGAGGAGGAGGCTTCGCTCTTGGCTGAAGTGGCAGGAATTAGTCGTTGCTGCTTTGGGAAACTGCCCAGCGCAGCCAGCCAGAAACACAGGGCTTGGAGAAGAAAGGCTCACGACGGCCAGCTGTGAGAAGACATTCCTCTCTCCAGAGCTGTTCTCTTCTGTGTCTTTTACCAAAAACACAGATTGTGGAAGTACGGTGCTGTAGAGGGGCACAGCATCAAGCAGATGCAAAAATGTTCCAGGCCTGGAGAGACTGGGCTGTCTCCCAGCTGTGCCTTCGGCCAGCTACCATGAGCAGATGAGGAGCGGTGTAGATCGTGCAAACAGAGGCATATGGCAGAAGTGAAGTCATCTAAGCTGAAGCAAAATAGCAAACCTGAAATGACCCCAGCCAAGTCGCAGAAAGATGAGGTGGCTGGTGCTTGTTTCAAGCTGGTTGAAAAACAGCTTGCTGAGAGTTTAATGAAAGCGACACAAATTCTCAAAAACATTTGGCTGGTTTTGGCTAATGTTGTCTTCTTGACCCAGTGTGGCAGTACACCCCCCCCCCCCCGTCAGGAAACGACACTTCTCCAGGCAGGGAGGAGAGGAAAAAAACCCAAACCCTAGAGGCTGCAGGTTGAAAATTGAACTGACCAATCGAGACGTGCCAGGTACACTGAACTGACCTTTTGGCCAATAGAGATTAAAATGACCACAGATCAGATTGGACAAGGGTATAAACAGGGCCCCGCTGGAGGCCATTTTGGGAAAATCAGTCCTCCTCGGAGCAGCGGGTCTGCAGCTGGGGACTCCCCCTTGGGTCGGGACGCTGCCCGAGGTCACTCCTGCAGGTTGAGAGCCCTCATCTTTTAGGTGAGTGATAAGCGCATTTTGAGCCATCATTTTAAAACTTAAGAATTCTTAAGTTGGCTGTGTAGTACTAATTCCCCTTACATCATTGAGCCTGTGGTTTACAAATGTTACTGGAGTTCTAACTAACTTTTTACTGAAGAATAAATCTGAGCTTTAACACCTGTTGGATTTGATTGTGCATGCCTCTGTAACACCCAGTGAGAAAGAGATTAATGCAAGAAAAATATCTAATCAGCTGGAGTAAATTAGTTTATTAAGATCAATGTGCATCCTCCTGTGATTACAGCTATGCACATGCGTAAATGTTCACAGGAGCAGAGCCTTACAGACTTTGACCCTGCCAACATGTTCACACATACTTAAGTTTACTACGGTGAACAATCCCATGTGGCAAATGGAAAATCTCACCGTGGTATTGTACAGGCCTAACAGTTGGCAAGATCAGGACCTTGGACTCAATGTTTTTTACAACAAAGCGTATTTTTGGCACTAAGGAAATTATAGAATGTAGCCAAATAATCTATCAGATACACAATGTATCCTGTATGTTTTAAACCGAAAAGTACTCAGGGAAGGAACTATATTTTTCCACAGATGAGGTCTGTATTTAACATATTGTGGGTGCTACCAAAATTCAAATAATAAATAGAGAAAATAACTTGGCATCATTTCTTTATTCGCTTCTTTATGGCTTCATGAGAAGCCTAATAAGAATAAAAGAAGGAAGTACAGCTTGTTATCATTAATTCTGTGGTTTAATAGTCTTTTATTTACTTAGGTGTAGAAAACTTCAAAGCTAACAAACCCATCTATGTTTTCTGGTGCCTGGTGACATTGAAAAGCTTATATAAATAATGCAGATATCAGGTTAGCCTCACCCTCCAACACTTACTTCAGCTTGTTGGATAACTAATGAGATCAACAGCAGGCAACACTGCATGTGACAATGGCTCTCGGGAGAAAATTCTCTAATCTACCTGGAGCTGGACTAAAATATCTCATTAATTTCACATGGATCCTCAGAGAGCATCTGTGAAGTACCAACAGTTTGTGGATGACACAACCCCACTTGCCAGCAGAAGCCTTCCCCTCAGCACTACTCATTTCCTAAGACATACAGTCTCAAATTCTGCATTCTTGACTGAAATAATGGAAACAAAATGCTGTGAATTAAAAAGTTGCATCATAGGTGACCTGAGGATACCCCTGGCACCTCCTTCCAAGCCAGAATTTATCGGGTCAGCAACTTCTGACTCCTCTGAGCCAATTTGCCTACCTCTATAACCAGCATATTAGCAACAGGGGAACATGCCCCTCTGTGACAGTAACTGGCTCCCTTTTGAGGCCCCATTTTACATTGGCATAGCAAAAAGAGGCTTCAATGCAAGTGAGAGCTAGACCCAGGGAGGAGTAAGAAGCCACACTTGTAGTGTAGAGCTCTTTGAAGCCAGTGAGTTTTGCCATGCTCTGGTTTTAGCAAACCTTTGCAGGACGTGGTCTGTGTGGTTTTGCGACACAAACGTTTCATTTTAAGTTTGGGGGGGTTGGGTGAAAGAAGACATTTGGGAAGAAATTGGGTGAAAGATTTCTGCATATTTTTGAAAGCATCAGGAAATCTTCACTGAACTGCCTGGTTCCTAAGCCAAAGTAGGATTTCACTGGAATTTTCCAGTAAAATTTCTAAGAGCTTGAATTTTTCCTTTTTTTTTTTTTTTCCCCCAGAAAAAATGATTTGCAACATTCATATAGTGGGAGGAAGAAAGCAGAGGCTACAAAATACTCTGCTGATAAAAGCAGTATTACTGATAGAAATTTCTAGGTTTAAATAGTCCTCATCACATTTCTCTTACAAACTTAAGAATATTCTTTGTAGCAATTTCATAGTGTAGCTATCTAAAACTTCTATATTAAGCCCTGGATTCAAGCAGGTATTCATTTTTTGTGACTCTACACGTACAATTGGTACATTGCTCCTGGCAGACTGGCAAGATAGCACACAGGAATTATCTCATTTAACTGTAGATCAATGCCATGACTGCAACTATAAAATTGTAGGCAAATTGTACAGTAACTACAAGGTTATTATCAATCACTTTTAGCTCTGCAGTGGTGCGGGAAAGAGGACAGATACCATAATAGGCTCTCTGCTGAGTACATGTCATTAATATACTCTGTTTTCTTCCAGAGTCTTGCACATCTCTTGCTCCTGATGGCTACTTTTGTCTTGCTAGTGACAAAAGTAGGGAAATCAATCCAGGTTCAAGTAAATACATCAGGATCAGTGATGCTTTTCTTTTTATAGATGAAAAGGTTTATTTAGTTATTTATTATTTGTTAGAAACTTATCACATGGGCTTTTAATAAAATCAATCAGTATCTTTCTGCTTTCACTTGGTAATTATTAGGTCACAGCCCTAAGTGGAAGACAAAGCAAAACCAAAGGTCTGTAGTGGATTTCCAGTGTAGGCAGGTGTTACTTTACTGAACATGGTAGCATTATAGAGGCATAAAATCAAAAGGCTGGTCAAGCCCCAATACTGTTCCTCAACAACTGATCAGATTTTAACAGGTAATGCATAGAGGCAGGAATGGAGCCACACACTTTTTCACTGCTGCTCATTATCAATGGCTGCAAAGTCATTTAAAGATTTAAAGCAGTAGCACAGAAGAGTAGACTTCACCCTTTGTTAAAATAATCTTTTTTGCCCATCTCAAATATTTCCTTTTAAAATTACTCTTTCAAAAACATTTATTTCAGTCCTTACCAAAATCCTTCATTTCAGGTAGTCATCTGACTTCAGGACTCTCATGGCCATGGTGGAATTTCATGTTCTGGGCCAGGGAAACAGTTGTAACACACATTGTCACAAAAGGGTGTCTTGAGGATTTTACTCCAGAGGAGAACTGAGTATAGTAGTCACTTGCTCCAGGATTTCTTCTTACCTGCCTACATTTCATCTTTCCACCAAAAAGAGAGGAAGAGGGGGGGCTTCCAGGAGAGCAAGGTGGCAAATTTATTCCTGCTATCAGTACAAAAGTGGGCGTCATTCAAGAAGGAGCTGTCTGGTGATGATCTCCAACTACTGTGGAATAATTTTGCAAAAATAATACCCAATAGTATTTCACAAGGCTATTCTAACACAGAACTTCTCACTAGGCTTTGATGTAGATGTATAGGGACACATTACATCCTCGTGACAAGTGCATCCTTCCAAGGGCAGCATTAATTCAACCTGAACAACAAACTGTTGACTTAAAAGCTACTACAGTTGTTGTGAATGCAGCTTGTATGCTGGTGGTTTGACAAAATTTGTATCTGGAATCTCAGTCTATTTTTCTCCCCCAAAATTGCAGAGAAAAATTCCTGTCCAGAAATTTAGTTCAGGACAAAACAGGTCTGCTAGCCAAGAAACGTAGCCACTAACCTGCTGAGTGACTGCAGGCAAGTCATCATCTGCTGTCTGTTCCCTTTGCCATGTGTTCTCCATCTATTTAGAGCATAAGGATCTCTGCTGGGACTGCCACTCACTGCGTGTTTCTGCAGGCCTCAAAGACCCCAAGACTCTCCCTCCACATGGGACTGTGGGTGATACAATGACTGTAAATATCCGTGCAAGGGATCTTTACCGTCACAACATTTCCTAGCAGAATTTAATTTCATCCAAATATCCCACCCTTATTTTCTGGTGATTGGCCAAGGCAAGTCCCCAGGTGTGAGAAGCCCTCCAGCTGCCTAGAAACTGAAGCTACAGACAGCTGCAATAGTATTAAATACCTCCCCAGGATCCTTATAACTAACAGTAGTTTTTTGTTCTCATCTCTTTTCATATTACCCTTATACAGTCCTCTTGTATAGCCAATACTAACATGAAAAAAGTGGGAAAAAAAATAAAAATCAAGCTTGCCTTAATTCATTTGTCTTGACAAAATAGACACATGCACACACAAATATTTATATATTTATAAAATACACATATTTTGAATATGGAATGCTGGAAACCTTCTAAATGAAGCAGAGGTCTGACATCAGAAAGATTGCACTAAGTTATGGTTAAGGGTGCAAAGATGAGTTGATTTAAATATAGTCTGCCAATAAAGAAAACTGTTTTCTTTTCTGTACATACTATTGAAAGAATCCTGTCTCCAGCAACCAACTTGTCTATCATCAAAAAACAGTGTCCTTGCAGAATTGTGTTTATCTGAACCCCAATATATTAAAACCTCTGAGAAAACATGAAACTGATTCCTCAAGACGAAGAGTTGCTTTTTGTGAGGGTTCACCATATATTCTGGTCACCATGACAATAATTACCAACCGGCTCACGGTGTTATCTGAGACACTGCGGGGACCTGACTTACGTGAAATAGGAAGCAGAATGCAGTACACTGTATTCCACTGGGCTGCAATGCAGGTAAGCATTGATTAAAATCGAGATTAAATGACAGGCACAGAATCAAATACTAGTAAGCAATAGGGTCAGTTTGTAGTTTCCCCCACTGCCCATAATGTCTTTACAGGCCACATAAGCTTTCCATTTCAGTTACATCAACTATAACACCAGCCTTAACATTGATACAGGTTTTTTTCTGCAGATTTTGCTTTTCAGATGGCAAGCTCTTTCAGCAAGGATAATTTCTTTTTTGCTGGTTGCAAACAAGCCAGCCCTCTCTCATGTTTAGCAGCATTTACATATGCACACGGCTATCCTGCTGACTCCAAACTAATTTTGTCAGAAGGAAAGGCTAATGTGCAAGAATGGCAGCATCAGAGCTAGACCAGGCCTATGCAGAAGCATGCCTCAGGTACCACTAAGGAAACTACTCCAGCACTTAATGCTGAGGAGAAAACTGACCACCGAAAACAGAATACAGCCTTTACAAAATTACTAACATGAGACTTGAAAAGTAGAAGCACATCAGCTATCTTAATTACATGGTTCCTCTGAAATGAAGTGCCCCATTAATGGTTACATGTCCAGTGTGCAGGTGAGACTATTCACTATTCCGTCAAAAACCCTAGGGTGAAATTCTGTGCTGTGCAACAAAAAACTTACAGCTGAGAAAGAGGGAGCTTTGATGACTTAAAACAGTCTTCTTATCATCCAACTTTTAGCTGCCCCAGGAGCTATAGCTGACATTGAGTACTTTTATGCCCTACTACCTCGTTTTTTACCAAGGCCCTTCAGAACAGAAGGAACATTGCAATGAAGTACATGAGCTACCATCCAAGGATGTATTTATTTAAGTCAGATCTAGTGAAGAAGGCATGCTCAGCAGAGGAGAGACAGGAGATAGGAGAGAGAACAAAATTAGGGAAGTGAAGAGGAGCTGTTCAAATTAACTCATTGCATCTGTCTTAAGTCATACAAAAAGATACAATTTCACCCAAGAGCAAGCCTTCCAAATGGCAATTTATTTTCTAGAAATTATTTAATAACACACCGCTACTTGAGTGCCTGGTACTTTACATACAAATAAAAATGGCAAGTCCTTGCACTTCAGTGTTGTCATCTGAATTAGACTTTTGAGACCAAGTCCTCTGTGGGTATAAATTAGAATAGCTCTATTGATGCTGGAGGAATTATTTATGCACCAGAAGGGGAAACAGTATGGGGAAAAGACATTTTTTGACTGTAAATGATATGGGAAGAAGACATTTCTTGACTGTAAAACAGCAACCCTGTCCTGATTGTTTTTATTTAAGTTATTAATCCTCTGGGCCTCTCCAGTGACTCAATGATTTTACAACATTTGTAGATCTAGAGAATCCATATATAGATTCATAAAACGATAGGATCAGACCTTTCAGCTCTCAAGCAGAGGGAACAGAGGGACGAGCCATGCAAAAAAAGGGAATTCTATAACCAAGGCTTCTAGGCTGCTTAGGTAAAACTGAAATTCTGGCTTTAAAGGCCATAAATACCAGCAGGGAAAATGGTCATAAAAATTAGATATGCTTACATTTAAAGAAAAAAAATTCCTTAACTATTAATTATTCTCAGAGCCAGTGTATCCTCTGAACTTACAGGTCCCTTGGTGGAGATTGTACATCTTTCCGAAGAGAAGCAACAGCAGTAGAGTAGGCATTAGCATGCTCCTCATGCCACCGGTGTGTGCTGTTAGTATCAACACATGGACGTAATCTCCTGCCTGAATGCGTATCAGTCACAAAAGAGTGGTAAAATATTAATTTTTGCTGTAATGGAATTTAAAGCCTTGTCCAAAAAAAAATTAAAAGTGGTACAACTTACAGCCAGAAGGAATCATGTTTCTAAATGCTTAGAGAAGAGCATGTGAGATGCTATCCATCAAGATCACTGGACTCAATGACATGGCTGCATTGAACATTGCCTTGGAGCCAAAGCATTTGTACTTTATTGCAACCGGTTATGATCCCTTCAAACAGAGGGACTACAACAGGGCTATTCATCTTTCAATGATACATTGATGGTCCTTCAAAGGTGATATAATATTGCTTTTTTTTTACTTTTTCTTCTCAGGAGACATTAGATAATGGTACTTTTACCTGCTGACATGCCTCAAGACAGTTCACTTGTGAAATGCTCCTTGGGAATGTTTGGAAGCTAACAGCTATGCTCCTATTTTCTTACTGCTAATTCCTTCTATTTAAAAATACTGCTGATGCATTCTCTCTTCTCAAAAAATATATCCAAATGGGCCCACAAAAGGCAAATCAAAAAAGCAAGACATATGTGATGTTAAAAATACACATTTTAATTATTTAAAGAGAAAAAGATTTGCGGCAGTAGGAGACTAGGTAGTACTCTGAATAGAGGCATTAGCAAGTGCTTCGTCCTCTGGACTTCTACCGAATATGTTTTACTAGGAACATTTTACTCATCAGTCATGCTCTGCAAGTTGAATGACAGTGATGTTTTCCCAGACTGATCAATTTATTAAATGAAGATTTTATATCACCCCATTTATTGTAAAGTGTAAAACACAGGCTAAGTGGCTAAAAAACTTTTTTACAGATGAATATTGCAGTTATTATTAGACTAGGCAGAAGTGAATCAAATTCTAATGTGAAAAAATGTGCTTTTTCTGGGTTTGGTTTCTTTCTCCACAGAAGTGTTGTTTGAAACAGTAGAGATGGCATCTTTCCTTAACTGAACAAGCTTTTAAAGTTAATGCAATGATAGGTGCACAAAAATGCTCTTAGTGGTTGTATATCAGTAGATAATCCTCCCAGATTTGAAAAAAAGTCTTATCCAAGGTTATCTCAGTCTGTAAGCTATGACCGTTTCAGGTAAATTAATAGAAAACCCTAACTTACTAGGCTTTAGGGGAGGGTTCCCAATATGGTGTGGTGTTTTGTAAATCATAATTCTCTATAAATTAAATCTATTCACATACATCTTTCAGATGAAAGAGAAATGTTAGTGAAATAAAGATCAGAAAGTAACATGAAAGAGAAATAAATTCACTTTATTGCACCTATTAATGAAAATATGGACCCTGTGCGATTAGTAGCTGGGGACACATTTATTAAATACTGAAGAAAAAAAGAATTTCAGTACAAAATTGTTCTGTGGATGATTTCTTTTATCTGCTATTGAAAATTATCTAGGACAGAAGTTCAATACAGTGAGATTCTTGTGTAATAAGCATGAATGAAATGGATTGATAATCTTCAAAAAGAAAAGGAAAGCTCAAAAATTTTGTACTTCTATTGTGCTACATTTGGCAATATCCACTGAGGAAGAAGAGGGACAGGACCTATTCAGTTATGCAACCCTGTACATGTGGGGCAGAATTGTAACAAATTGTTAGAGTTTATTTACTGATGAGGAATGGAAAACCACAATGCATGGATACTCTTTTATAGCTGAAACGGAAGCTGAACAGACACATTGGCATGTGCAATGTTTCAGTATATAGGAATTAAAATTTATGACAGGAGTACAAACCATACACATTACCAATGTAAATGGATTTTTCAAATGTAAATTCATGTAATTAAAGTTTTCTTTGTCACAAGAAAGGTATTAAAAGCTTATTGGAATTGTTTTTTTAATTCAAGCTGGTACTTCACATCTTTAGCAGAAGTGAAGATGAAGGCTTCAGAAATCCCCATTATTCATCTTGTAAGAAAAGCATGGGCCATGCTATAGTGGTAGACTGTC
Source organism: Aquila chrysaetos chrysaetos (assembly GCF_900496995.4). Classification (NCBI taxonomy): domain Eukaryota; kingdom Metazoa; phylum Chordata; class Aves; order Accipitriformes; family Accipitridae; genus Aquila; species Aquila chrysaetos. The sequence continues at coordinate 26,008,640 of NC_044011.1, read as the reverse complement.
AAAATAAACAATTTTCATCTTTTCTGACTTATTATGTGTGCATGTTTGTAGAGGGCAAAGGACACTCTTCATGAATTTCAAGCCTTGAGCCAAAGATTCAACCGCTAAGCAAATACTATCTGTTTTAAATAAGAGTTTGGAAAACAAACAAACAAAAGCCACAGTTGTCACTTGTGAGTGGTCAGTGTTTCTGATCCCTTTGAAACATGCATTCATCTTCTCATCTATACCCCTAGTTCCTGTTATAAATGCTACAAAGTGGTGGATGAAAACAAGGATCTGTTAGACATCCTACAATCCAGCATGCCCTTCAACTACTGGCATTGCAAGAGCTGTGGGAACAGGATGACCAGCTTACATTTGAATTCTTACTTTATCTTTTTGTCCAGAAAGAATTGGCATGACATTATTTAGTTTTATTTAAGAAAAACAAATCTGACAAACACAAAATTTTTCCAGCCCTACTGAGTAATTCTGTTACATGCATACTTACGCATTTTCACCAAACACCTCACTTCAGTAGGAATGAGATGTGCACAACAGGAAAGCATGGATCCGTAAACCTTTGTTTTGAGGATCTACTTATAAATCAAATTATGTTTATGCCTGTTTCTGTGCAGCAGTGAACTTCATCCTTGATATGCATATGACCAAACTTCCAGACCCCATGAAACTCCTGAACAAGCCTGAGAGACTAAGACACATGCCACATTCCTGGGAGAGCCAAAAAGGCAAGACACTAGAGCAGCTTGTAGGCTGGGGTTGAAAAGAGTCCTCTGAGAATGTGATTTTTCCTCTACAGGTGGATGTGTTGTAGGTTCCTGGATGACACAGGGACACCTAAGCCTCAGCCTTCCCTGCCGAAGCCCTTCCTTCTGAACCAGGGTTTCACCTCATCCTTCAGACCTTGTGCCCGCACAACCCTGCAGTGTCCAAGTCAGCACAACCATGGCATCAGGGCTTCGCTTGAACTGCTGACAGGCTTCGTGCGTACCTGCAGGCACAATGACGCTTTCCCTACGTAAATGCACTAAACACTATCATGAAAAAGAGACGCCTGTGATTCAGTTTGGGTTAATTACTACACCATGGGTGGAGTTCAGCTCCAGATCAAGGCACAAAAATGTACATAACTACATGTACCCATCTACATGCTCCACATATCCTTGCTCTGACTACAGTCAGGAAACCTCATCAATACAGTTAAAAAGTGATTCATCTAACTACAAAGTGTCTACTTAGCTCTCTAGGTGCTGCTGACAGTACAGGCCATAATGGGAGCTTAGAGATGTAGCATGCACATGGCCACCTAAACAAAGATGTCTTTCTCTGGAGCTGGGCTGTCCCAGCCCATCGGTCATTGCAGCATGCTGGCCCAGCTCTGAAGAAACACATGTGCCATCTTCCTCTCCCCAAACAAATCTTCCAAATTTGCATGTCTTGGAGAAAGTTTCAATTGCATTAAAGCAAATGGAGCTGTATTTCCTTATACCAAGTACTGTGCGTGTCCCGGCAGATCCATCTATCTAAGCACAGGCAGCCTGAGACAGAACATAGGCATCAAAAGGTAGTCACAGCTGAGCAGCTAGACAAACAGTAAAGCAGTCGAAAGAGAGCTCGTAGTAAGGGTTTCAGAAAGGAAACCATTTGGCACTGCCTAATGAACAGCGTCAGCTAGAAAAACCAAACGCTCTGACAGGCATTTTCATATCAGAGCGGAGGTTTCTTTGTGGTTACATCTGAACGACACTACATGTTGAGAGAAACCCAAGCACGACATTTTGGTTAGGAGTGCATACAATGTATAAGCATGTAACAAATTTGTAAAGGATTTTTTAAATCAACAAATTAGTGTTGCAGACTGTCATGATATTACACCTGTGCCATACCTGCAACTGGGGTGAAATGTTGCATTTACATTTGAAAATTATAAATACAAATCATATTTGTACATTTGAAAATGTATTTACATTTCAAAAAGTTATGGAAAATGTGATGGCAGTGCTTGGCAATGTGTCTTTTGAAATTGTTAGCATAATGTTTTATGCCATTAGGTATCAAATCTCTTTTTGTAATTACATAAGAGATCACAACCAACAAATAAAGAAAATGTGTTTAGGTGCTCAGGAAAAACAAATTAGTTTCATCTACAGTCCATAGAGATTTTAGAGTCGTATGTTATTGTTGCTGTTGTTATTTTTGAAAGCTGTTGTTTTATTACTTCAAACATATAGCCACAAATTGAAAACACAGATTAAAATGTCTCCTACTTGACCTTTTCACAGATATCCCCTGAATATAAATATTAATTTTATGCATTCAACAGCTTCTAAGCAAGTTATATATTGTGAAAAGTATTGTTTGAAATGTTATTCCACCATACAAATTACATAGTTCCATGGCAAATTTTATGGGTTTTTTATGCTAATAGGCACTTTACAAACCATTGCATAACCTCCACAGATTTACACTATGTGAGTGGTTGTAGAGGCATATGATGACTTCTGGTCTATGACTGGATGCTCTCTGCACTTTATCAATAAAAGAAATCCTCTTTGATATTAACTCTTCACCCGAAACGAATCTTGATTTATTTATTTATTCATTCAGAGATGAGAAATCAGTCAGCTACTCATGCATAAAACTTTGAAAATGAATGCAGAGCAACAAAACCAAAACAAGCCCTTTCCACTTTCTCTTGGAATTTTATTCCTGTTCACATTTGCAGCACTTTCACTCTTAGCCTTTTCCTTATTTCTCTCAGGCACTGCAATTTCAGTGAAGACTAAGTTGTCTCTGCTTGGCACAAAGCAAAGTAAAAGATAGTGCTGAGCTGCAATGATTGAAGAGAAATAATAGAAGCAAGCATATTGTCTCAGTACGGCTACTAAATTCTGGTATGGGTTGCAGCCTATTCTCCCTTCTGTGCCTCATCTGGTTGAGGCACTGAGGGAGAAAAGATTGCTTACTCTCTTCTTCTCAGTGTGTATATCTGCCATAGGATCAAGCACACAAACAGTAAGCCTTTACACTCATGCAATGAATTCCATTAAATTAAACTTACACAAGCCTTACAAGATACAGTTCATGTGTACTCTGAAAAATACATATCTATTGCTGCACATGAAGCTCCAAGGACGGCATATTAATTCATGAAATATTAGATACTCCTAAATTTTGGCTAGGTTTTGGGTGAAACCTGAGAATTAAATAGAATAATTTTATTATTTCTTTTTCACTCCCAAAGCCTACTAGATGTTAACAGCATTATTGAATGTGACTACTTGCCTTCTAGCCCCGCTGGACTTGTAGGTCATGTCATGAATAAAAAGCTCTTGGGACATAACAAGAAAACGGTCACTGCCAGTACTACAAATACTCAAATGGCTCTGATATCCCAGCACATTGGTGACCTTAAACTGTGTGTTTTGAAGGAGGATGGGGAGTGCTTGAAGTTGACATAAATTTGCTTGCCCATCAGTTAATCAATCAGGCACATGCATGTCCAAAATCAGAGCTGTGAAAGGACTTGCCATACCCTTTACGCCAGCTGCAACAGCCTTCTGTTGGCCACTTTGCCTCTGTTTATTTTCTGCCAGAGCAGACTGGTGATTTTTTCCAACTTCTATTTTCCTCAAAACAAGTTGCATTGAAAATTTCATCTTCAGGTCCCCCTATGATTTCTTGTAGGGAGTGCTTACTATTCATAGATATAAAATGACATATAAATGACAGGTTTCTTTCCTAGTTTATAACCATTTTCTGATCTGTACATTGACCTGATGTTACCAGATTATTTGCTACTTGTCCTGCAAGGCAGTGAAAACAATTTGGGGTCTCCATGTTTGCTGGCATTATACTGGTCATTAGAAAGCTACTTTAAGTTCCCATTTATTGTAACTGTAGCCATATTGGTTTATCAGAGAACAAGAACACTTTCTGGGAATTATCATTTCAGCTGCCCTAGAAAAGTGGTTTCTGTACAAACTTTATTTTTTAAGTTGAGTCTAAGTTATACTTATCCTGTGGCTTCTCTACCCTTAATGAACTGTAGCCTGCATGGAAATACACCACCTCCCTGTGCTACACCCATGGAATGGGGGCCTCCGATATGCAATTTATAGATTTTGCCTACAGAGTCTCTTCTAAATGGCAATTATTTGAGATGCTTTTCCAAGTGCTTTCAGTCTCAGCCTGAATATTAGTCTGCCTTTATAACCTTCTCTGCTGTTTGTCCTGTCTCTGGCCTTGTTTATAAAGACAGTGAGCAGTAAGTTATGGTATGAATATACGGGTCCTTGCTACTAACTGTCTTTGTAAACACTCCTACAGCACACTGAATTGCCTTGGTTTGAGGCAACTTAATCCTCTCCCAATGCCATGTGAAATATTTAATACTTTCTGCATACTGAATGATGACAAAAGAGGCCATGCAGAAAACCAAATTAATTGTAAATTCACACCCTAGCACACTTCTTTATGTAGACAAGCCATCTATTTCAGTTAATTCTTTGCAACTAGGTTGTAGTGATGTTACATGTTTGTGTGGCGTGGGTTTTTTTGGTAGCAGGGAAGGGGCCGCAGGGACGGCTCCTGTGAGAAGCTTCTAGGAGCTCCTGCGGCTCCAAGTCGGACCCGCCTCTGGCCCAGGCTGAGCCCATCAGTGATGGTGGCAACACCTGTGGGAGAGCAGATTTAAGAGGGGAAACCTGCAGTGAGTAGGGGATTGGAATGTGAGAGGAACCCCTCTGCAGATACCGAGGTCGGTGGGGGAGGAGGGGCGCCTGAGGAGGTGGATGTCCCTGCAGCCCGTGGTCAGACGGCAGGCTGTCCCCCCCCCCAGCCCGTGGAGGTGAACGGTGGAGCGGAGGCCCCCCAAGATGGCCGTGACTCCATGGGAAAGCCCACGCTGGAGCAGTGTGTGACTGAAGATCAGCCCGCGGAAAGGACCCACAGCAGGGAAGTTTGGGAAGAACTGAAGCCCGCAGAAAGGACCCACGCCAGGGAAGTTTGTGAGGAACCGCAGCCCGTGGAAAGGACTCATGTTGGAGAAGTTCGTGAAGGACTGTCTCCCGTGGGAGGTACCCCATGCTGGAGCAGGGGACGAGTGAGTTGTCCTCCCCCTGAGGAGGAAGGAGCGGCAGAGACAACGTGTGGCGACCTGACCTCAACCCCCATTCCCCGTCCCCCTGTGCTGCTGGGGGGAGGAGGTGGAGAGAACTGGGAGTGGAGCTGAGGCAGGAAGGAGGGAGGGGTGAGGGGAAGGTATTCTAAGGTTTGGGTTTACTTCCTAATATCCTTGTTTTGTTTTGATTTGTAGTAACTTAAATTGATTTTGTTTCTGCCCCAAGTTGAGCCTGTCTTTTGCCCGTGACCACAAGTGGTGAGTGATCCCTCCCAGTCCTTATCTCGACCCATGAGTCTGCCTTTAGATTTTCTCCTTGTCCCACTGTGGCCAGGGCACAGGGTGGGAAGTAAGCAAGTGGCTGCGTGATGCTTTGTTACCGGTTGGGCTTAAACCACGACATGATGATATACCAGCATCCCTGAGAAGAAAAAGTTTCATTTACTCTTCTTGCTTTCACTTTCACTGTCATGACTCGAGAGCTGGTGTCTAGTCAGTGAGAGAATCTTATTATAGCAATGTCCAAATGTGACACACAGCAAGGATTAAAATGTTATCCAACTTGTACACGCATAAGCAGGCTCCCTGGAAACAGAATTCGGAATGGTATTTTCATTTTCAAATCTGTATTTTCCTCCACCTGAGCAGTCAATGGAGCATCTTCGTTTCTAAGTAAGATCCAATTATAATGAGAGCTTGGACTGACAGGAAACATTATTATAACTGAATGAGCTGTCAAATCCATGATTAATAAGGTTTTTCATTTAGGTTCAACAATAGCAGCATCAGACCACTGGCATATTATTATTCAATAACTCATAACAATCATAAGAAGGTTTACTTTCAACTTTGGAGCATAGAGGGAGATCTCTCACATGTAGATCTTCATATGGGGCAGAAGTGGTTTCAATATTTCATGAGAGGATTTTATCTCTGTGTTTTCTGAAGATGCAAAGTAATGAAAAGCCTTATGCAAAATCTAAGCCTGGTATTTAAGGACTTAGTTTCTGTTTTCCTCCTAGCTTCCATATTTGTGCATACACATTCTTATTGCTTGAACCATAAGAACAGAGAGGGAGTATCAGTAGTGTAGGAGGTTTGTAGCCTGGGTGTCCACATCATCAGATGTTGATAGTATGGAGTATAAGTAGGAGGCAAACCAAGACCTCTACGGTCCGTCTCTGTTCAGCGAGGTGCAAAGCAGCAGATAAATAGCAGATATTTCAGGTTAACCACCGTCTAAGTATGTATTTTAAAATAATTGTGTGTGGTTCAAGCAGAGCAGGTTTTTTCTACAGTACACTACTCTTCATTTTTATGTGAGGGACAATAAGGGCAGGATAGTTATGAATTAGGGTATTCACAAGGGGAAAAGAACATATTTAGAAAGAAAAATCCTCCCTCTCAAAAAAGCCTTTTTATAACAAAAATGCAATTCCCTCCACCCTACATAAATTCTGGTTTCCTATCCCATTTCACAGTTTGATAGAAGATAACTGGATATCCCATTTTTCTGTTTCACTAGTTCTCAATTTCACTTTCCTAGCCTATGTCCTTAATCCTCTCTTCCATCCAAATGGTGGTGCTGCTCCATCACTGCAAGTAGTATAAATGATTTGGCTGTAAAAAGCTGTGTGCTAGGGCTGACTTCAAAAAATGGCCTCTTAGTCCAGCATTCATTTATACATCATCAGTTACATCCCACTACTTTTCATCCAAATATGATCTATCAATATAAAAATATATATAACCCATACTGTAGCGGTCTCTTTTCCTCATTTTCTTCCCTTGCTGACACCTTGCATGCTTGCACAAACTAACCTTTACTGTACAACTTTTAGTTTAATGTTATCATCTGTCAAAGTGCCACAAACTGGGGATGGAGGCATCCTGAGAAACATTTGAGTTTCCATCCATAACCCTTCATGTCTTGAAACTGACTGCTACCTTCTGTAAGCCAACAGGTGAAGACTGGATTAAGACACTAGATATACCACAGCAGATGCAGAAGGCAAGCACAAAGGCCGATGCCTACTATAAGAATAAACTATGAAGTGGTTAACAAAAAACCAAGTTTACAAAGGTGTTAGTGAGTCTTAAAATTAACACCTTGCAATGCTAAATGGGACGAGTTCACACCTCTCTTCTTGTTTCTTCCTCTTTCAAATATCCACACTTCAGAATCCAGCTGTTGTAGACAAGTCACCTGCTTTTTGCACCTCTTCTGTAAACTACCATTCAGTTGAAAATTTTTAAGCAAGGTAAAAATGTACTAGTGTCCAGGAATTTAATTGTTGTTGTTATTTTTATGTTGTTACTGTTGTTCCTATTGTGGTAGCCAATGCAAAAAATGCTGCATACATGCAAAAATCATGCTCGTCTCTATAAATATCCTAGATGGGAAAATGAAGCATTGTGTCCCACTTCATAGACAGAAGAGACAGCTACATGAACAAGTTGCCACCAAGTAAATGAGCATGGATTTACAGCTCATTAACCACTCCATGGCAACTGTCTGTGTGGTTATTGCTCCAGAGTGAATGTGAGGTAGCTCTGACCCTTACTGAAAGTGAGGCAATGTATCTTGCATTTCCCTGAGATTTAAGCATCCATATAAAGTAACTAATGAGCTGTAAATCCACACTCTTTCTTTACACATGTCAGTTTCTTTGTGTATCTTGAGGCAATGATATTTATGCAATTTATCTGGTGTCACCGAAGCAACATGTGACAGAAGTGGGAATGTAAACCAGATCTACTGAGCTCCTGGAACCCCCACTCCTCGCATGGCCAGAATTTTCTTGAAGAGCTGCTGTTCAATTGCTTGGCACATCTCCCTTCAATGAGAGCAATTCACAGGCAAACTCAGCCACTCTTTTCCTCATTAATACTGCAAAGCATGCATATACCTCTGATGCAAAACAGATGGATCGGTAAAAGTAGCTTCCAGATACAGTTTCTTCATTTCACACATAAGATACTATTTACTTTTTCAAAGACTCTGAAATTTAAAGTTTAAAAGAAAGTGATGCTTTGGGAATAGCTTTCTCCTGTTTTATTCATCAGATTTCAACTCTAGCTAATCTAGGGTCCGAATTAGTGCGGTTTAAGCAGTCTTTAGCCACTGTGTTGTCCAGTGGGGTGGTGCATGGCATGGCACAAACTAGCAAAAAGAGGCTTCTTTTCCTTTTTTCTCCAGTGACTCCTATCAAGTGATACTCTACAAAGACTCCATTACACTAGTTCTGGTGGACCATTGATACAAGCCACTGCCTACAGTCATTGCAAGCCTGGGATTATTGTTCTGATTTTTCAATACCCTGTGCCTCCTCAAACTCCTTGTTACTTTCTATTAAAAAAAGAAAAGAGAAGAAGAAACCCATGGGAGGAAAATCTGAAAATCTGAACCACAGCACCACAACATACTATTGCCATTTAAACTATTTGCTGGTAAAATTATTTCATGTCCTGAGGTAGAACAAGAACATAATGCTGTTAAATACCTTGACAAAGTTCAGTGTAAATTATACCCCTCTATCCATAAAGAAGGGAAGTTAATTTTCTCAATACAGACATTAAATACATCGGTTTTCAGCTCTTAAAAGCTCCCTCATATAATAATTGATAAACCTCAATTTATCAACATTCTTTTTATGTCATGTGTATGGACTAACACATTCAAAAAGAAGAGGGGGAAAGCCCAGGACTTTGACTGTCTTCACGAATTTTAATGGATTTGATGAGTCTCTCCACAGCACTCTGTTTCCTGATAATCACTCAATTCCTCATTGCAGGGACTCTCTGGAAAATGTGAGTCGTGCCTACAGGTCCTTTGGGATTTGACCCTGCTGTCACACTGACAGCAACTTTCTCATTTCATTTCATGGGGCGATATATTTCAAAGCATAATCCCAACCTTCTGGGATGCTTCCAGTTCTGGGATGCCCAGCTCTGATAGTACTGCAAAAGCTTGAATTTCATGAAGGAAGGCGTAATGCAAATAGGAAATGTCAGTGCTTGCTTTTACATTGACTGCATACAACACTTTAGTGACTGTGATGAGCATCGTTCTTTCTTTTTTTTTCTTTTTTAACGGAGGCTACGTCAACACAAGTTGATTAAACCATGCCTGTAAACATCCCTAAGCTCAGTTTCAACCTGTGCCAACTAGCACTTTCCCAAACTGGTCCGGAGCATGATCTAGGAGTTAGAGCACCCCAAGGGCCACTCCCAGTATGCAGTTTGCAAGCAGCCCCACAAATTTGAAGACTGAAAGAGTTCCTAGCAGAGACATCAGCCACCTCATGCCAGTTGGCCTTCAGAGCCCAGAAAAGTCCCTGAAGGTGTTTAAGCAGGGATGGAGTCAGAGAGCCTGGCAGCTGCCTGGAGTTCCAGCAGCTGGCTCTGCGGGAGCTGCCCAGCAGGTCGCTGCCACTGCTGTAGGCGGACATTGCAGGAGTACAGGGACTGTGTCTCCTGCTGGAAATTCATTGTGGTGTAGATTATCTCGGGCCAGTTTAAACTGGAAAACTCTTTGGTGACGTCCGAACAGACCAAAATACAGGCCATGATAGGTAGCACTTCAATAACCAGCTATCCACAAACTTAATTTTCCAACATTCTTGCCGTGAGGAGAAGGGCAAATGATAGAGTGCAGCCTGGAAAAGAGGTTCACAGGAAGTCAGGCTGCTTGGAACCCCAGCTGAAAAAAAAAACATTTCAGATTCCCCTGCCCCAATTATATTTTTGGAGGGTTATTCTGCTGCAGTGTTTCCTAGAACTTTAGATTTATTTTTCTACTTTTTTCTCCTGCTTTATAATCATAAACAATTATGTGATTTGTTATGTTACATGTTTTGTTATGTTATGCACTTTCTGCAAGAGAGAAAAAAATGTGCCAGCCAATTCTCCCCTTACTGACATCAATGGCTTTTGGCTCAAATGCTCCATGCAGGATTTTCCTTCTTCTTATCAAGTGTTCCATATTTTCATGTGGTCCAATTTTTTATTTCTTCTGGGCATCCTTTTTATTTTGATATTTCTTTTCTCTTTGTTCTCCAAGTAATTCATTTTTAGCTCTAAATTAAGCAATTTGCTTTTAACCAGTTGACATTTTCATCAGTCAGCATATCCAAATGTTCATCTGTACCTTCCTTAATTTCATGTACTGTATCAGCATTTCCTGTAGCAGTAATGGCTTTCTGCAATGAGACTTACACCTCAGATTGCCCTGCTAGTTTTTCAGGCAATTATCTATTGCCTGTCCTTCTGGCAGGCACACTGCTATCTTCCCCACTGTATTTTCATTTTGAGAGTAACATCAATCCACAGTAAGTGCCTGCTACAGACTTGATGCTTCTCTGTGGAAATTTTAAGCTTTTAGTATTGTTTAAGAGAGAAAGAGGTCTTAATGCCAACTCTCCATACTGAGAATATCAGAAAAACTCCAGTCATTTATTAGCTGGGGCTTTAGCATTCCCTGCTCTTCTAACTCCTTCCTGTTGGTACATACAAAGTCCATAGGGTACCTGGCGGTCCTGGTCACCCATCATCCAGATAAGAGTGCTTCTCCAGCCAGCATTGCTTGGTTTCTTTTGCAGAAAAACCTGGGACATGAGGTAGGATGGCACACATGCAGGCTTCAGCTCAGCATGGTATCAGGATGCATATAGTATTCCCAGAAAATGGTCATGGGCCCCAGATATGGACATAGCTATAAAGATCTCTGCAACAGAGCAGCAACATAAAGTCCTGCAGCTCGGACTGTCCAATCTACAAGAGAATTAAATGGCTTGACACTTGTCAGCACCTACAGCCTGCTCCAGTTTTGCTCCTAAGAACCTAGCTGAAGACCAACGCTCTGCTGAGGTTTGGAAGAGGTGCTGCTGGGGAAAGAGACGAAAACCCATCTGTGACTTGGGATGTCCCTGCAGCTCCTACCCAATAATGCCTGTGGCCTTGGGTTCAACTCACTGCATGAGAGAAGAGCAAGTGGGTGAGATGTGTTGGGAAGAAGAAAAGACAAGCCTGTCTGAAATCAGTAGAGAGGACTGGGGAACCATGGTCCTATAAGTTGGGGGGGGCTCAAGGGCACATGACAAGTGCAGTGCTCGGGGGCCCAAGATGCCTGGGTCTGGGTGAAATCAGGCACATGTGGCACAAGGATGGGTGTTAGGAGGGAACAGACCCTGTGGCACAGTGTGGATGTAGTGCTTGGAGGAGTGAGAAGCTGCAGCGCAAGGACTTGGGGATTTGGGGCCTGACTCACTGGGTGGCGATGGGATTTTGAGAGACTTCAAGAACTTGGCCATAACAACAACATGGGGTGGTCATTAATATGTAGGGGGCTGTGCTTCCAGCCTTCCCATGCTATTTATTAGGGACTTACAAAGCTACAGGAAAGCAACAGGGAGCAACAGTACATGAGATGTGGGGATGGAGGGGGAGAGGGGGGGTGAAAGGTTAGACTCCAGGGAGAGGGAAGCCTCCTCTTCAGTGGGGACAGAGAAAAAAAGAGAGGAAGAACAGCTGCAGCCTCAGCAGCCACTATGCTGCACCAGTCAGAGAGAAACTCTCTTTCTTATATTTGCATATGCATATTTTTGCATCTCCTAATGAACCACACTTTCCTCCCTCATTTCCAGTGCCAAAAGATTATTAATTCCTGAAGTCTGTTCTTACCTATTCCTTCCTAGCTGTCCTGCATGCATTTTTTAATATGTATTTATTTAGGAAGGTTAGTTTCTTGCTACACAGCAGAAATATTTGTGTTAAATCTACTCTATAAAGGCTCTAAAAACGTGAAAAATGCTCTGGAAGCAGAAAAGAAATAGTTAGGAGGAAGGAAGGGAGGCACTGCAAGAAAACTCATTTGCTGCAGCTTATGTCTTATCAATTTAATTCCAGATAAGTCTTCATTTTGCTGTGAAGACAGATGCGATAAATATGTTAATGGCAGATTTTGATAGTTCAGTTTGTAGAACTGCAAAGCCCGATGGAAGTGATAATTTTTCTTTCATTTTAATTTTGAAATAAAAAGCAAGAAAGCAAGAAAGTTCCTGATATCGTAACACTGTAATGACTTTTTGAAGGATAATGGACCTTAGCACAGAATGACGATTAACTATCATGCCCTGATACTTACTATTTTATTAAATTCCAGTTTCCCTGGCTGGAATTCTCTCAGCTTTCTTGCCAGAGCCAAGCAGATTACTGCCTGTGACTGACTTTTCCAGTTTCACATTCGTAAAGATATTGAGCAGCAATCCTAACTTGAAGCTGGTGAGTATTTTACAGATACTACTGTTGCCCAGGCTAGATACATGCCTAAGCCAACCACTGAAAATAGCCTTGGATGTAGCTAACCTCTCTTACTGTTTATCAGGAGCCAAATACTGTCTTTCTAAATTTCCTTTAGCAGTGCACTTAGTGCCCTTGGGGTATTACGAGCATCAGGACTAAACTGTGGCCTTCCATGCCTTGATTACAGTTCCCCAAGTATTAACATGCACCTAGCAATATTTGGCATGGGCTCTTCTTTGATTGTTTCCATTTAAAACAAAGCCATTGAGGGACATATATTAACACCTTCTTAAATCTGTAGGATATTTACTGCCAGAACTGTGTTGGCAATTTCTTTCAATCTGTTAATCACATAGTACTGTGTCAGTCTCCCAGCTGAACAGGTAATTCTGATGATAGGCAAAAAGAAAGCTAGAAAACTTTTGCTGCTTGAATCCCCTTGAAGGGGAGGAAACTGTAGGTAGGAGGTAAAAAGCCTGAGGAAATCTTAGGAAACAATTTTTGAGCCTTTTCTGTTCAGGGTCCCACCCAAAACATTATTCTGGAATTACTAAGTGAAAACTTGGTTTGTTATATTCACCATGGTATTTCTAACTGTGAAAAGAACAAGCACATCTGGCTTGTTCTTTTTAAATTAATTTTAATTTCAAGAAGATGAGGTCCTGACTGGTTCCTCTCATGGGAACTTCTCTCCAGGAACAACTTGGCAAGAGAGTGACTTGCTCCATTCTCAAATCAGTAGCATTAACTGCAGGGTTTTATTAGGTCATTCTCATTTTCTAGCTAAGCTCACAAATCAGAAACTGAATGGCATAAACTATTTAATTCAACATGGCAGTTAGAGCTCCCTGAGGACATTATTCCAATGAATCCAGTGAGGAAAACGTGGATTTCTTGTGAATGACTACTTGTATCCCAAGTTTTACCGTTAGACAAAGGGTACAATTGTTGTTTGACTGTCCTCAGCTGGGGGTGCAAAGTCAGTAGGGTTTGTGGGTAGAGGTGATACTAGTTATTAGATAGATATCTGATATTGATATTAGAGAGATATATCTGAAATATAAGATTAATTTCATCATTCAATACATGCTATTTCATTTCATGTGTTTACTTTGCATGTATTTTCTTGGGATTTTTCTTTCTTTATTCAGTTAACAACTAATACAAAATTGCAAACATATGTGGCCTGGATGTTTCTTATCCAAACAAAATGATCAGGTGAGAGGGAAAGGGAAAGTCTACACTGCACTGTGGAGAAAAGATGAGAGATCCCCAGGCTCTGGAAGTGAAAGCTGTGTCAGCAGGAGCCAAGCCAACTTAATTAGCCCTGCGAAGAGACTGAGCAGAGTGCTTGGTTAATGCAGCTATATTTTGTTTGAGAATTCATCTGTTGTCCCTGGACTTTGCTGAACTGTGCAAACATCCATGTCTCTACAGCATTGCACCTTGCACGCAAGCAGAGCCAGTCCTTGCACTCATCTGAGGTTCCAGTCCATGCTTGCTGTTAATCTCATACAATTCAGTGACTAACATGACCAAAAGTACACAGTGAAACATACAGTCCTGCTCCTGGGCCTAGTGTTCCCTTACCAAGGTCAGAGAACAGCAGGCAGAGACAGCTGGAGCCCCTCTGCCCTCACAGCCTTGCTGTGAGCTAAGAGGCAATCAAAGCAAGCTGTAGCTAGAGGTGACCCACCCTTGCAGAGCATCCTCAGGTATTGGCATAAAACAGCCAGATCTTAGTCCTCTGTGGACTCATGCAGCAGCAGCATTTAATCCTGGAGCACCAAGCACAAGCAGAGCTTCCCAACTGGTGGGCAAGGAAGCCATTCACCACCCTCCAGCAAGCAGCCAGAGCTCCCTAAACATCAGGCAGGGAGCTGCCTGCAGGAGCAGCACGGCAATTCATGCAGCACTAAAGCTTATTCCAGGCTGCCACCTTGTCAGGCTTAAGTTCAGCTCATTAGGATGTTCGTCTGTTATTTATGCAAATAAGTCTATGCATAGCCACAAAATATGCAAAGAGGGCCATTTATCAGTTTGGCACAATTTCCAACTTTCTGAACCCTCAGGCATCCCTGATACATGTAGAAGAAAATGCAGTCTCCCCTATTGCTACGGCTGGCAGAGAGGCCAAGGCAGAGCCTATCTGCTACCATCCATGTCCTCTCAGAGGATTCATGGTGCTCGGGATAGAAAAGATAATGCATTCTGTGTGACTTTAAATCTATTACGTTACAGCTCAGGATGTTTAATCTTATGAATAAGGGATCTCTATTTGTTTCACCTTTCCAGGGAAGGAGATTTACGAATCAGCGTAACTCTAAGCATTCCGATTGCGGTTTATTATTTGTTGTCATGGTTTAAGCCCAGCTGGTAACAAAGCACCACCCACCCCCCAGCCACGGTGGGACAAGGAGAAAATACAAAGGCAGGCTCATGGGTCGAGACAAGGACTGGGAGGGATCACTCATGACTTGTGGTCACGGGCAAAAGACAGGCTCAACTTGGGGAAGAAACAAAATCAATTTAAGTTACTACAAATCAAAACAAAACAAGGATATTAGGAAGTAAACCCAAACCTTAGAATACCTTCCCCCCACCCCTCCCTCCTTCCTGGCTCAACTCCACTCCCAGTTCTCTCCACCTCCTCCCCCCAGCAGCACAGGGGGACGGGGAATGGAGGTTGGGGTCAGCTCGCCACACGTTCTCTGCCGCTCCTGCCTCCTCAGGGGGAGGACTCCTCACTTGTCCCCTGCTCCAGCATGGGGTCCTCCCACGGGAGACAGTCCTTCACAAACTTCTCCAACGTGAGTCCTTTCCACGGGCTGCGGTTCCTCACAAACTTCCCTGGCGTGGGTCCTTTCTGCGGGCTTCAGTTCTTCCCAAACTTCCCTGGCATGGGTCCTTTCCGTGGGCTGATCTTCAGTCACACACTGCTCCAGCGTGGGCTTTCCCATGGAGTCACGGCCATCCTGGGGGGCCTCCGCTCCACCGTTCACCTCCACGGGCTGGGGGGGGACAGCCTGCCATCTGACCACGGGCTGCAGGGACATCCACCTCCTCAGGCGCCCCTCCTCCCCCACCGACCTCGGTATCTGCAGAGGGGTTCCTCTCACATTCCAATCCCCTACTCACTGCAGGTTTCCCCTCTTAAATCTGCTCTCCCACAGGTGTTGCCACCATCACTGATGGGCTCAGCCTGGGCCAGAGGCGGGTCCGACTTGGAGCCGGGGGAGCTCCTAGAAGCTTCTCACAGGAGCCGTCCCTGCGGCCCCTCCCCCGCCACCAAAAAAACCTGCACCACACAAACACATAACATTTGTTTATAACAGGCATGTGACAAAAAAAAGGTCTTCTGGAACAGTCTGCTTAAATGTGCTTCTTGCCTGAACAGCTGCAGTCTAAGGTCGCTCTCACTCATGAATGTGCAGGAACCTCAGCTCATCCCTCTCCTGCCCTTTTCACTGTCTTCTCACTTCAGGAAAGTATTATCTTCTGCAGAAGTCTAGTTTAGACTCAGCATCTACCTGTTGCTCTCCACACTCAGCCATTAGTAACTGCAGGAGGTCTGAGTCCTCCTGACAAGGGTACAGGTCTACCAGAAACACACCTTAGGGAATTCTTCCCCAGTTCTCTACCCCAGGCCAGTACCAGCCTGACGACTTGTCTGTTAGCTCCAGGGAACAGTTTCTTGTGTATCTTCCCTAGCCTAACAGGATGGCTTATTTAAGCTGCTACAAGGTTTGCTGTACAAATTGGCGGAAAAGAAGTTTCTGTAGTACAAGTAAAGACAGAAGAAAATGATGCAGCTTTTTGCTGTATTACCCTTATCTGAGGAACCCACCTTACCCATGGACTTCTCCTATGGGCTGTTGTAACCATCTCCCAGGACCTATGTGGAGCTGTGGATATGCATGTGGTCTTGGAATTGGCACTGAGGGGAGGAACACTTCCAGCAGGTAAGGAGAGGTACCCACAAAGGCTCCCCTTCCAGGGTGGCTACAATTGGACCTTAATTTGATAGCAACACAAAAAATTACCTTTCCCTGAACACCCCAAAATACAATTCCATGAGTTACGTTGCATCTAAAGTGCAGCACAATCACAGTGCAGAGACCTGAAAGTATTTCCAGTGTTTTTCCTTCTTCCCCTGTATGGAATTTGTATTTGCACATGAAGGCAACTGCAACATAAGTAAAGCACCTCCTGGACAGTCTCTCTCATTAAAGTCCATCAAGGTGCCTGCCTTAGATTCTTTCAATATATGCAAGAAAATGGTGGTGGGTTGACCCCAGCTGGCAGCTAAGCACCCACCCAAGTGCTCGCTCACTCCTCCCTGAATCAGGATGATGTTCTCATCAGGAGAGAGAGTAGTAAGAGCAAAAGCAAGAAAACTCATGAGTTGAGATAAAGACAGTTTAATAAATGAAGGAAAGAGGGAAAAAACCCCAGTGATGCAAAGGCAGTCACTCACCACCTCCCACAAGCAGACTGACAGCCAGCCAGTCTCTGAGCTATGGCTACCTTCCCAGACCAACCACCCCCTCAGTTTTTATTGCTGAGCGTGGCATTATATGTTATGGAATATCCCTTTGGTCAGTTGGGGTCAGCTGTCCCAGCTGTTTCCCCTCCCAACCTCTTGCCCACCTCCAGCCTACTTGCTGGAGGGGGGGGGCAGCCTGGGAAAAAAAGGAGGCCTTGACACTGTGGGTGCACTGCTGTGCAATAGCCAAAACACTGTTGTGTTATCAACTCCCTTTTAGTCACAGATCCAAAACACAATGTCTTACAGGCTGCTGTGAAGAAAATTAACTCCATCTCAGCCAGACCCAACACAAAAATTAATGAACAGATGCATTGCCTTAGGTTAACCAGGAAGAAAATTGTCCTAGAAGGGGCACTACTTTCTTAACATCAAGTGCTATTCTAAAATGGCTGTCCTTTTTATTCCAAATCTATCTGCCACTTGGGTAAGTGCAAAAACATCCAGTCAAAAATATCTATACAACCTGACTTTCTGTGAATTTAATTCTGCCATTTCCAGCTGAGCAAAATTATCTTTATATCATGAAAACATATGCTTCCCCTTAATAAATATTTAAATACAGCCACTTCAAATCTTTTGTATTGGTGCAGTAAAGGATTATCCATGCAAAATTATACGGCCAAGCTTTCTGCTGTGAGTCAGCGTGGTTCCGTTGTTTTTCATGGATCAATTAACACACACTGGAGATTTTAGCCATTGCTGTCTATAATGGCTAATTTGCCTATTACAGGGAACTGAGAGCCATCTGTGTACGTGCCATAAGGATACACCAGAGAAATGGAGACTGTAAACCAACAGAACATGACCTATGATTGTAAGAGACTCTAAGACAAGGTGTGATACCTTACCTTTGGAGCCTGTAGTACATCAGACACATCTTGCTTAGGCACTGCAAAAACAGGTTTTGGTGCAAGTGTTGGCTTTTTGGGAGGCCTTGGTGGTGGATGAAGGGTTTGGTTTTCATATCTTCGCACCATATAGTATTGCTCTTCGCTGATCTCTTCCACTGTTGTCTTAGTCACAGGTGGTACAACTGTCTGGCCATCTTTGCTGAGCAAATGGACCGACATGTTTAGGCGATACACAGGAATCTCCCAGCTCTCCACTGGACTGCTGGCACTACTGATCAGCAAATAGGAGTCTGTGATTTCTTCTTCAAACTGCAGACCAGGCACAGCAGCCAAGACATCTTCCTCAATGGAAAGGTCCCTCACGGACACTTTGACATTAAAAGGCAAACGGAATTCTTTGCAAATCTCAGAAAGCTGGTACTGTTTCTTGTCATGAATCACTTCCACAAAGCCACCTTCCATATACATAGGGAGGAGCACTTTCTTATATGTATCACTTAGTATTTGTTCACAAGCTAAAACATCTATGAGTTTCTTTCTTCCCTCATACAGAACTTCACTAGTCTGGCATTGCTGAACTAGAAATTGATCTCCAACCGAAACAGAAAAAAGCTCTTTATGAGGGGAATCAAAGGCTTTAGTTGCTACAACATGAAGTTGTTCCTTTTCACTTCTTGCTATCTCTAAGTCATAGGCAGTTGGAAACTCCCGAGGTCGTCTCTTGAACTTTCCTTTGTAGCTCATAGGGATTAAAAAATGTCTTTTAGGGGAATCACTTCTGATCTCAGAGGCTAGGACTCGTGTTGCCTGGTACTTTTTGTAGATGATGATCTCTTTTCCTGTATACAATAAGTTATAAGGTTTTTGGCTTCCTGAAGGCCCTTCCATTATCTCAGCAACCATGGGAAATTCCTTGCTTGTTCTCTCAAATACATCTTCCAAAGAGAGTGGCTGAAGGAAAGAGCTAATATCATAACAGTCTGTTATATCCTTGACTTCGACATCTAGATCTGAGAGGATATGAACTATGTCCTTTCGAACTGAAAAGAAAATGAAATATATTGATTTTTGTTTTCAAACTGACATTGGAATAAAATATACATGTCCTGTTGGCCAGATGCTAAAAGTACCTCCTCTGAGGTGTGCACCTCCGTATGTTAACATGCACAATTAATAGCACCAGTCAAAGTCTAACTGTTTTAATTTGAGATATATGGCTATCAGATACGCAGGAGACCTCACAAAGGAAGAGAGAAACAAGAGGAGATGAGAATAAGGTGTGCAAGTGATCAAAAGTTTAAGAAAAAGGAAAGGGAATGCAGTTCACTATCTTTCTCACAGCACCTCCAAATTTAATCAGCTGTTTGTCTTATCAAACTCTTTTTCTTAAGTACAAGATGTATTTCTATGTTTTAACTCATAGTAACTTATGGTCTCTCCAAAGGCATGGGTGGGGGAACATTTTTAATAAATAAATAAATAGCATTTGAACCCATTAACACATTTCTCCCACAGCCTAGAGAAATAAGACGTTTTGATATTTATAAGAATAATGCAAACATCTATAATTATTAGAAAATAATATCACTTTAAAAAAAAGGAAAAACCTTTGTATAACAAAGTCTAAGCTTATTGTTAATGAATTAAATTTCTCTTATAATGTGGAATTCTTGCATCTTTTTCTTCGTCATCTGGTTTTACTCACTATCAGAATGGAGCCATTGCATTTAACAGTCTGACAGGGAACAACAACTCTTTTATCACAACTGAACTTGCAAAATTTTGGATGTAAAACTTCCAAGCACAAAGCTGACTATGCAATTAAGGCTTGTTTAAGAATTTGGCTCCAGATCAGTGACACCACAGATCACTGACCAGGGCAGTAAAATTTAACAAGCAAATATTTAATGACTCTCTTCAGTAAGACTTATTCTGCATAGACCTGCACACAAGGATAGTATATCCTGGATTCACACTTCCTTGTAGCAGGACATACCAATATTTTATACATAAAGGTTGGTGTCAGATGTATTTTATATGACAGAGTTTTATGACATTGATTCAGGATCTATTTATTCCAACTCTGCTTTTGTCACATTGACACCTTCAGGTGACAAACTTCCTAAGCACCACAAGGGAAAGTCAATGAAGGAGGAATGACTAGTGAAAATGGAAGTTTCCTATGAGTGTTTAGGGGAGTTCCACACACATAATTTGTTCATTATTAAGAATGAGAAGTATTGAGGATTCCTGCCCACAGCCTGTGAAAATGTAATCTGCTATCCCTCTTATCAGGAATCTTTTTTTATTGAATTGTGGATAGTATTTCTTATACTTTATCTTGTATCTATTTATAGTTCTTCTAAAAATGGTGAAAATCCATTTTTCATGGACCACAAGAAAGTAAGTAGTTCATCATGTACCATGAAGCCTACTTTTCAAGTTTGTATTAAATAGTTATTGAGGACATATTTAATGCTTCTTAGATGTTGAACATGCTATGAAACATAAATGGCCATGAAATAAAATCAACAAATACAACTCTCCCTGGAATACCTGATTGGAAGACAAGTGAATACCAAACATTTCTGAATATTCGGAAAGGTTTTTAGAAACATTAAATTCTTATTGATTGTGCACAGATATCTAAGTGGGTATAGGAATACACCTAAGTGAATCCAGCTTTAGGAGGTGGGCTAGATTCCTGAATCTAGCTAGAGTTGTAGAAAATGAAGTATTTTATCTTGTGAAGATACACTTTCCAAGCTCACACATTAAATTACATAACAAGCACAGCTGAATGTCTCATGATAAGCACGTAGCAACTATAGTGTATTGTGCTAACAGTCTCTGCCCACTTTTCTTTCTTTCTCTTTTATCCATTTACTTACATCATTCATCAGAGAAAGCTCAATTATGAAAAGATTTCTTGCTTAATATCCTCATGAATAACATATTTCTGCTAGGATTTCATTTCTATGGAGCTGACTGATTTGCTTCTAGTAAACGCCACAGGCAGCAAAACCTTCCCAGAAGCTAAGCTCCTATCCTGCAAACTTTAACAGGATAGGTGCATCAACAACTAGAATTGTAGCAAGTTTCCATCTACTGCCTGGGCTGTCCTCAAGCAAGGTCAAACATTTTAGCTTAAGCTGTTTTTTTGCTTAGGTAGGTATCTCAGTTCAGAGAGGGTACGCTATGCATGCACACATAGGTCATTACTGCAGCTCGGCTATTCAAGTCACCATAACTCAGGCGAATTTCACTGTGTGCTTATACCCTTGCACACCTTGTAATTTTATTCCTGTGACTAATTTCACTAACACGTTTGAAGTAAGGCACAGATAAAGACATAGGTAAGAACAAACCCCAGCAGTTTCAATGTTTTGGTGGAACAACTAGAACAGTGATAATGTGCCATGGACAAAATAATTTTTTTTTTTTAATAAAAACTTGTAACACAAATTACAGCTTTTAAGGATATTGGGTTTTCTAATATCTTCCTGTTTCCTCATAACCTAGAAGTTTCAGAAATTGTCTGTGAGTCTTTTCTGTTTACATTCTATTGATATTTGTTTCTGCAATAGAGTAAAATAATATGGTTTTACTTCCTGCAGCATCCTCATTCTGAAAAATAAATGGTAGTTGAGTGTGTTACAACATGTAGGTCTATACTCTTTTTTCTACCTCCTAGCTATAGCCATAAATGATCAAGTGGCTTCTTCACGGCCAAAGTCTGAAACACAAAGAAAGAGAATCTGAGAACCGAACAGAATTCCTAAGCTCCACTTTTTCATTATGCAATATATTTTCTTTGAAACAATGATTTAATTGTGGTGATCAAAAAAATGGCAACAGAAAGAAATGCAAGGTAACTATCTGAATTAGCAGCAGATAGAGGAATAAAAAAGGCAATATTATTTTTATCTTTCTTCATCTTGAAACTAGCATCAATGGCAAATATGGGTCAGGAATTCTTGACCACACTGAATCCTTTCTGCCTATTTTAAGCAAATTTTGTGTATTTAAGGGTACTTTGCTATACCAAGATGAACAGGACATTGGCTTTGATTCCTACTTACATTTCATTACTGCCTGCACTTCATAGACAGGCGTCAGAATCAAGCAGCCATCAAAATTCTCAGGGAGTGGATTAGAGGAGTCCCACGTATGTAAAGTATTGGAAAGTTTGACAATCCGGTTTCTGCACTTAGGGATTTTCCATTCTGCAATCTCTTTTAGGGTGTATATCTGGTCATCTTCACACTCGTAGAATTCTCCTTCTTGTGAAAAGGGCAATGTAAAGGAATGAGACTGGTTATTTCTGACCACACCACAGTTCACAGCCATCGTTCCATTGACCTCTTCCACTGAGTTGAAGGTGATCTGCTCACCGTGTTTGATGGTGATGTTTGCCAATTTTATATCCTCAGGGCTGTAGAAACACGGATGGCCAAATCTAGTTGGCCCAATAGAGACTTTTCTTGTAATTTCTTCAATGCTGACATATGGAGTTTTATCTGCCACAACCTTATACAGACCTAAGAACAGAAAACCTTTATTATAAAAAGGGAAATATATGAAGGAAGCCATGCCAAATTTTAGACTGTGAATGCAATAAAAATGGTGAGCAAAGCACATCAAACAATTCATAGCTGACAGTTTGCTAGAAATGTGACTCTATAAAGATAATATCAACTACATGATACAAATCATAGGTAGCTGGAATTAGCCCTTTCTACTCTGCAGGTAATTTCTGACATCCAACATTTTTACGTCCATGGTAAAAAGAGAAAAAAGTTATTTTCTTTGCTACAGAAAAAAGGAAAATTATCTTAAATTCTTATCTGTCTTCTCAGGAAACCAACCTTTAAGAAAAAAATGCAGACGTGGTATGAGGAAGAGCAACACTAACGTGATCAGTGAAATGCAGGATAAAGTTTCTGGCTAAACATTGTACTATGTATTCTTCCACACACAGACTGGGGATTCCTAGACCAAGTATGTTTAAGGACACATCACAAATGAAAAAGTAGTGCCTACAGATAAGAATGAGCAAAGGAAGTTGATTTTAGCATATCTGATAGCCCAGACCACCAGATGGAGTAATCCAAAGTTTGGGTGTTGCAGCACTGTGCCCATCACAAGGCAATTAAAGTGCTGAAGTACTGCAAGGCAGAAGCTGCATCCGAGCTTCCCTATCCCCTAGGGACATTATTATTTCATGTTAATCATGCCCCTTGGAGCTGTCTCATTAAGAGTCCACATTGCAAGAAAAATACATGCATTTCTATATTTGCATGACTGTTTTTATAGAGGAAGATGAAGTGGATGGTTTAGAGGACTAAACAGTAGGCTTTAGCTGAACTGTATGATTCAGCTGTCTCCTTCCCCAGACATGGCAGTGTGAATGCTGCCTCGTGGAATTACACTGCAGCTTCCTGGGACAGGCATCGACTAAAGCTCTCTTCCAAGTGAATATAACTGAACGTAGAGGTTATTGCTAGGCCGAGTTTGCAAGCCAGGAGACCCACACAAATTAACTGGTAGCTACAGCTACAGCAACAAAGCAGCCAAGCTCCCTGGGAGATGCTTTGCTCCTTCCTTCCCCCGAAGCCAACTAGCAGGAACCCTATGGCCTCTGCTGCTCCACACTTTTGCCTCCTCTGGACCACAAAAAGGGCATCGTATCTTTGTGGTAAAGGAATACTCCCACCTTGGCAGTTACGGAGCATGGGATGGGGACTCAAGGATTGCTGCTTGGCACTACTAAAGGCTCTTTCATGGCAGCTCCTCATCTCATGAGTGGTTTCTGCCATGTCTACAGGGTTTAAGTGTCCCATCCACCTGCCCCCAGTTGCCTAGTGTGGGAACTGGGTCCACACTGGCTATGACTCCCTTCTTGTGGGGACCAGAGTGTGAGAAAACGGTAGGATGCCCCAGCAGATACCTGGGTCTCAGCAAGGTGGGATGCTGCCAGAATGCAGTTCCTGTTGGATGTTGGGAAGATGCTCATGCCCTTCTTTAGACCTCCTCTGATAGTGGGATTGTTCAACAAATTAGATCGGAGGATTGCTTCAGTTAAAAATAACCTCCAAATTGCTTATTTTCTCCCACACCTTTTCCCTTACTGAGTTTCACCTACCAACCACAATCAACACAACTGAGTGGCCTGCATGGAGGCAGAGGCTCCTTAAGATTATATTCTTTAAAAAGCATATATCAAACCATTCCCTCCACCACAACAGCCATATTTATTTATTTTTTGCCACAGAATTGGTGTGATTCTTGTTTCACTGTAACAAAACCTGCTATTTTCACTTCGTAGCTTTAGCACCCTTCTTGTTAAAGGAGATGCTATTAAGATTCTGTCTGTTGAGTAGCTTTTAACTGAATTTATCGCCAGATTGGGCATGTTTGGTTCTAGGTATCCCACTAGGATCTGTGGCAACTAACAGCTCTGAGGGCTTGTCAGCAGCCTAAACAGTAATAGCTTTTTTGATCTACTGCAGAGATAGTCACTAGTTGTGCCTATGCAACTGCTTTCTGCAGTTCTGTGCCTTCACAGTTGTCTGTATGACAGTTAGCTTTTCCTGTGTGAAATTAGTATCCTTGTGCAAATACATCCTCTACATATATGTCCTCCCTGCAGGACTGCGGGAAAGCCTTCAGTCCTTTTTCTGGGCTGCAAGGAAGCCGCATCCATGAATGTAACTGCACAAATACGAAGCACAACTTCAACACACTTTTATTTCTTGCTGGTATTTTTACTGTTTCTCACAGCCGTTTTTAATGCAATTATTAATAAGCAAGTTAGCTACCTCATTCCTAATCACTACTGGAGCTGTCAGTGTAAATCAAGACAAACTGGTTCACCAGCATTTAGAAAATATCGCAGTGACAAGGCACCTATGACAAACTGAAATTGTGGAAAAGACAGCTTCCCCCAAACAGTGTTCCAGTGTCACGCTTTGCAAGCACAAGATGGGCATCATCTCCTGGCAGTGCTGGGAGAAAGCAAATAAGAATATTCTTCATTAAAAAGTGTCTTCAAAGTACATATGATGTATCCCAAAGGCAATAACTATGTTTACCCATCTGTGATACAGGAGCACGTGCATTGCCCCTAGAAAACCTCCAGAATTGCATTACAAAGCCTCCATAAACTATGTTAAAAAAACACTCCCAATTGAAAATATTTGGCTATGTACAGGTATGAGAAACATTCTTCTCCTCTATGAGTTTGACAGTAGACTCAGGCTCTACTAATTTTTGCTGGGACTACATAGCTATTTGGAAGCCAGCTATTTCAGCAACAAACTGATGAGCATCCTGGGTTGGAAAGCAGTTTTCATATGGAAGCATAATTACCAGATCTCACACAAAACTAGACAACTGATTATCCTGTTGGGCTCAAGCAGACTGACTTTGTCAGGGTTGGGAGCCGAAAAATCTTCACCTTCTGTTCTGCTAGTTTTCTTAATTTTGGTAACAGAATGCTTGCATAGACAACTAAAGAGCCATGTGGCCTTGCACCCTTAGCTTCTGTATTGATGAGACCCATGAAATAGAGGCACCTAATAGTGACCTGTTTATGCTTATGAGTATGTAAAGATCCATATGTTTCTCTCCATATAGAAAAGAGGTCATTATATAAAAAGTTATTTTGGTATGATGGATGAAAGCCACTGTGGTTCCTAAAAGTGCCATAATCTGCCATGGTATCTTCTCATAAATGCTCTCCTTGCTACAATATGTATTTAAAAAAAAAAAAACTCCAACACAAAACCCAAACACTGTTATGTGGAACCATTCAGAATCTTATTAAAATAATTATGAATCAAATTACAAACCCAAATGTTTTCCAAACCTGAGACAGCAAGGAAATCTCCGGAGTAGGAGACATATGGTAAGTTGAGATGCTGAAGTTTGGACATTTTGAGTTCAAACAAAAATATTTTTGGACTTTTTCATGAATCATAAAATGACTGACTCAAATTCACTTAGACTTGCCTAAGAGAGCTTGGTAGACTTCTGGGAGGAAAGACAGATGGAAATAGCAAACCTGGAAAAAAGTCCAGCTGGTTTACTGACAGCTGGCATTATTGCTCCTATAGACCTACTTTCTAAATGTAATCTGGTCTACAACCAAAGTGCACTGATGGCCAATAGTTTTGGGGAAAATTACAGGCAGAGACCCCAATAGTTTGGGGGAAAATTACAACTAGAGACAAGAATAACTACACATACATAATAACTACAGGAATGTATAACCATCATCACACTCCATGAACACTCTGCAGCTAATAGCATTTCACTAGGTGAAGTGCCTGCCTAGCCATAATACGATAATTAGTAAGCCCCAAATCTATTCAGCTCATCATTTTCAAGAAAAGTTTTAGGCACTGATGTACACACTGGTAGAGAGAGGGGGTTTGGGAATCTGAAAAAATTATTTTTACTGGTATGGGAGAGAAAACAGCCCAAGGATCACCCATTTAGTCCTGTAGGAAAGCATGTTTTGATAGAGCGATTTTTTTACCACCTATTTACAGAACAGCATATGCAGCTCTCTTTTACTGGTTATAGAGTGATAAAGTGTACTTCCCTGTAGCTTTATAGACTTCCCATTTTCAGTCTTAATTAGAGTCCTGAAGGAAAGGAGTATCCTTTTTATTCTCTCTTTTTCCTCTCTTCCCTGCTTCTGTGGAAGTTTTTTTTCTGAGAAAACCAGTAGTTAGGCTCACCTAGTAGAGCAGGAAGTAGCCTTCAAGGAAAAAACAAAAAAATAGCAGAAAGACCTTCTGTCCCAGACTAGCAGTTTCTGTTCCCCAAGGTAATGCAGAAGAGTGGTAAGAGCTCAGTTCCCAACTTCTCTGGAGCTGACTTGATTGCTATTCCTCTTTCCCTCACCTCCACCACTCACTGTGCTACCTCCTCTGCTCCAGCATCCTCCTCTCCCCATCCTGCCCCAAAGACCATCTCTCCTATCTCTCCATCATCTCCTGTCGAGATGAGCCTTCTAATGCCTAACCCCCGTCCTTCCACATGTGTTGCGTGGCCACAGACAAGTCTCCTGTCTTGTGGCTCGCAGAGGATGAGAGCTCAAAGGGACAGTTGTGCTCAGCTATGTATTTGTCAGTCCACGTAGGAATGAGCAGCAGCAACTGCCAGGGACCTCCGGAGAACAGGACAGCCCAGCAATATTTCTGCAGAAGAAGGAATATAACAGAACACTATGAAATCATTTGTGCGGGCATGCAGTTCGGGTGTTGTGCAAATTACCGGTCTTTGCTGATTTGTTAGTAGTGAAAACTGGAGTTCAAAATGCTGTTAGATGTAGCCATTGAAGTGTCTAGAGTAACAGCAGACTTCATTTTTTACCCAGTGTATGAGCATAGAAAGAATAGCCTGGCCCTCTGAGGCATGAAAAAGAACAAATTAGGATGAGGATAAAATGAAATAACACAGATAGTGAACTTGCGGTTGCAGCGGTTTCTCTAATGCAAAGGGCAGATTAGGCCTTTATCAAGGATCTGATTTGCCAGAGCAGAAAAAAGGAATTCTGTAGACAGCAAATACATTCAGAAAGACAAAGAGTAAGGTTCGTTTAAAGCCAATGAGCCCAGTTCTTCGCTCAGAGAGACGCTATCCCCAGAGTTAGAAGCGTTGCTTATTTATGCCAGCATGCACACGGTGAAAGGATACATGAGCCCGTCACATGCAAATGATAACTCACAACAGAGGAAATGGAAAATAACATCAAAGCAAAAGATTTCTTCGCATCAACACTGGCAAGAAAGCACTGTACATACAATGTAAACACAGTGCCAGACTCCTAGAGACCTGCAGAAATTTTTATTTAGGTAAGTCAATGGCAGTGTGAAAAAAATCATCTCCAGTTAGGTTCTGTGCTTTGTTCTGGAGATGGGGGCAAGCCAGCAATGCTCTAATACAATGTTTCATTCAGAGCTTAGCATGTGTACGTAATAAAGTGAAAACGAAAAAGGTCAAGAAAAAGCAGAGACTGGGACATCTTGACTTTGTAAAGCAGAATCATTCTTCAGCTAAGAACTAAATTAGAGAAATGGCAAATTTACATCTTACCCAAAAAACTCTTGAATGCATAAGAGTACATATACAGAGAGAAACAAGAGAGCGGTGCTCCCTGTTGGGCTAATAAGTGTCATTATGCCCCTCTTCAGTGCTGCTGTTCAGTAATACCCATCATGTGGAGGACAATAATGATAAATTTCAGCAAAATGAACTCTGAATTTATTTTTCCAGTGAAATAACCCAGTTTTCTAGAACGCTGGTTGGGAGACTTCATAAGTATGCATGCAAATTGTAGTGATTAGACCAAATTTGAAAACGTGCTCAATAGGGCAACAGCATCCAAATGCCAAGTTGTAAAATTGATCACTTGAATGCAAACAAACCCAGAATCACCAGGGTTCAAGCATTTGAAATCACAAGTCACTCCATTCTAAATATCAGGAGACTCAACATTAATAAATATAGGATTACTTTTATCACTCAGTTGAGTTGGATATTTTAGCATTCAAATGTTCAAACTTATCTGCCAATCAAGATTTAGAATATGACTTCTTATATGTATATATACTTTAGAGATAGAAGAAATTTTAATAATAGCAAAGAAGCTTGGATTTCAAGAAAAATACCAAGTATCTTGAGAGTTCACAGCGCAGCAGTACTTCAATATCTCTAGATAGCCACAGATAATTAAAATGTCTTTGATCACTACATTTGGGCCCTGCTAGTGCTTGAAAATGGCATTCCAAAAAAGTCTTTTAATAAGTAGTCGTACAAATTGTTCTGATTCACTGAGTAAGAAAAACATGAAAATAAATTGAGGATCTACTGGGGAAAGGAAACTTATATAAAAGACTATTTCAGAGAGAAATCTGTATTTTGGAGATGGAAAATGAAGGGATGGCAGAAGACATTTTCCTGTGGAATTCAGATGAAACATTACACTCCCATGTACTTTTACAATTTATTTGCTTCAAGAAGTGTGCTTTGTCTCCCTCTGCAGAAAAAGCACATACCAGTTTGGGCACTGGCATAATCTAAACCATTTATATGCATGTGCTCACGTTCTCACATGCTCAGCAACACGTTAGAAGAACATCAATGAGCTTACTAAGTCAAGCACTCAAACACTAGAAAACACTTATATTATGTTTCCCTGTGCAGCGTCAATTTAACCTCCCATGTGCTTCCAGTACAATACAGTGTTAATTAAATGTTTACATTCATTTTTTTCTCTACAGAACTGTAGTCTCATTCAGTGCATTAGCTAGACTGCTGGCCAAAGTGAGTCCTGGAAGTGATCTCAGGCTCTCAAGGGCTGCTGTGTCCTGTGTGTGCTCTGTCCCTGTGTTTCCTACCTGCAGGTGTCCAGTCACTTTCTCTCCCAGACATACACAGGCTCCCTCCCACATTCCACTGGTCTCCTTGTGCTGTTTTCCAGCCTGCTTGTCTATATCTCGTCTCCCCGAGGGGCTCCCATTACCTCTGCTGCCTGCAAGACTCCTAGAGTAGGAAATGCCCTGCATATATATGTCTGTGTGGGTGCAGACCTCCTCTGATGATGGTAACCACCTCCACTGCCATCTCCAGTCTCTGATCTTTGCACATCAAACCTTCATCCTTCTGCCCTGCTCCAAGGTCCAATCTTTTTCTATCAGTTTCCTAACCTAGCTTGCCTCCTCCACTTCCCACACACGGATACTCACAGTCCAGCACTTCTCCCTCTGCACTTCAGTCACTTCCCTATTTAACACAGCTGGGCCCTATAGTGCAGGAATTGAGATGAGAGCAGAATTGAAAAATGGATTAATATGACATGTGATGAAGTCTTGGCCAGCTCTCCCTAACAAGGCCACATGAACAGAGGAAGATACGTTTCAAATAACAAGTCAGTACCACACGCCAAATTTCAAGTCCATCTTGTGAAATATGAATATTTTGGGACTTCTCTATAGAACAGTTGAAGTGTTTTTTAAGCAGAAAACCACATCCATTTTCCTCTAATCCTGTTTCCAGGCATGGAGCAGCCACTTTGGCCACTGGAATTAAAATAAATCCTTAAAAACAAAACAAAACAAAACAAAACAAAACAAAGTATTCAAAATATTTTATATCCAAAATAATAAAACAAAAATATAGTAATAGCAAATAAATTATAGTCTGAGCACACAGCAAGGAAGATTTCAGCTCTGACAAAGTTTGTCGAAGTCATAAGTAACTGAAAAGAAGATTTTTGTAAAAATTCTTACACTGAGTGACCTCAAGTATAGGAAGCATTACTACCAAAGATTATAACATTAATAAAGTTTATCCAGGCTTGAAAAAGCACTGTAAGAGTTGAAATTTAAAAATGAATGGATTGTGTCTTGTGCCATCTGATAAAATTTTATCCTTGACAGCTGAGTTGTAACCTCAAAGAAATATCAATCAAGACAGCAAATCAATGAAGTGAACAAAGGTACTCAGGGTTAAAATTCCTCAAAAACATGTATTCATGAAATACTATACCAGGAAAATTTAGTGGTAATTCCACTTTGGCTGAAAACCGGCTGACTTCATTATTCTCACAGATACTTGCTATGAGCTTATTAATTTTGAAGCCAATAACTTTAATGACTTCTCCTGTTGACAGGCAGCATTCATTTCCAAACATTTCATAGATGGAGCCTGAAAAGAAATACAAAAGGAAAGAAAAACATTATTCAGCTTTTTCTCACTTTGTCAAGTGTTTTTACCTCTTTGAATGAAAGTGAAAATACTTAAAATAAGTTACATGAAATAATACTTATCCTGTGATAACTAACCTAATTTTCATTTTCTTCCTTAGTGTCACGAGAAAATCCATCTTGTGACTTCAGTGACCTCTAGATCAGCTCTATGTGTACACTGTTCTTACACGCACGTAAAGGAGAATAAGGTCTGAAGAACCTGCATTTCCAGTTATTAGACCAAAACAAAACAAGGTGGAGCATAGGATCGCCTGGGTCATCAGGAGCTGCCTCCTGAAGTCAGCAGGCAGCGGAACCTGGACAGGAAAGATGCCTCTGCAGAGCACGGGGCATAGCATATCCCATAGGAAACAACAGACTACAGCAGAAGACAAAAAACCATAAACCCTAGAAGGTGCCCAGGGAGAGGCCAGGAGACATCAAAGTGCAGCCAGCATTTGAGCTTTCTGTGGTAACAGAAAAACTGAAGAAAGTACAAGAAATTGGAAAACTGGCAAATTAACAGCGGTAATTTCTACCCCATGCTGAAACAAGCCTACTGATTCTGACCTGGCAGCAAAAAAATTCCTTTTTTGTCTGTTATGTTCAGAAGTTTGAGAGCACAAACAAGGCAATCCAACCAAGTGTTTCAGAGCTTCCACAGTAAAACCTGGAACTGCAGCTTGCCCTGCCAGAACTAACCCTCCCTTCTCCATTCCAGCTGTGATCAATAGCTGCTGTTTCAGAAGTGGGGACAGGGGGAGAAGAATAAAGCAAAACAAAACAAAACAAAAGCCAAGTTATGCAGAAGAAGGAAAATTCTTCCTGGTCGCCACAGGAGATTAGCAGAAGGTTTGGGGCATGGGATCAATCAGCTATATATAAAGGCAGTGCAGTAAACACATGGTGTTCCATTTGTAGATAGAATTGCATTGAACACAGAACATCAGAAATGTTGACTTTAATGCTAGCTTCCATTCTTCTCATGCTGTGCAGTTCCTTCCAAAAACTTACCAAGCTCTGTCCTGAAGCATTGTGGAAGTACCCTTTCTGGAATCCCATCTCAGAATTTCATCTCCCTCTTGGTGAGAAACCTTAGTCTCATTTCCACTCCCAATGCATTGGTGAGTGTATTCATTTGCTCTGCTACTAACATTGCTCTGCTACTTTACTCAAAATATTTTTTTTCTCATTTCCATTTCTCCCTTCCCCAAAGGGTTTGCAAGGTTAATTTTGCCCTTCTCTGGTCACATTTTTGACAAAAATCTAGAAGAAACAAGTTCTTTTTATCTCCTCTGAGAAGACAGCTTTTCCTTCCCACAATCCTTCTAATAGCCCTTTCTTGCATCTTGTTCGGTTTAAAGTCTTTTCTTTTTTTTTTTCCCTCTTAACCTAGGTAACCAGAATGGTCTCAGGCAATGAGAGATTACTTAAAACCTGACCTCTGGCTATATAGTAACAATCAAAAATTGAGATGGCCTGTACTGAAATATTGCCATTGCCTGCAGAACTCACTTCCTACAGAAAGTAACATTCTTTACTCCACAGATCTCCTTGCAATTGGTGGGGATAAAAAAACCCACAACTTTTTGTTTGTTTGTTTGTTTTTGCCAGGTGTCATATCAGAAATGCAACTGTCAGCCAAGTGATTTTCCTAATGCACACTCAAGATCATTCCAGTCATGACCATAGCCTGGGCTAATAAGCATCTCTTACTGAGTCTGGGATATATTTATCAACTCTGCTGCAGCACTTGCAGGTGACAAGCACTTGGTTACCCCCTTGGCCTCACTGGAAGTCACTGGGAGACCAACCTGAGCAAAAGTTGCTTTGGTTTTAGCCTAAACCCAAAGCCTCAGTAGAGCACCACAGAAAAATGGGTTCATGTCAGGACAGGAGGATGAAGGAGAGTAACACTGAGCAACTGGTTAAGTACTCTGTTGTGAAGACACGTCCAGGCAACCCTGTCTGTTGCTTGTGCAATGCTCTCACAATTGAGATGATAGACAGCAGGAAATCCCCAGCTGCTCCCCTGAGGAAGGCAGGTACGATGTACATTTTTAACCCTATGTAGAAGAAACTAGGTTAAAAAAAAAAAAATTAAAAAATCATGTGGTGGATGCTTTTGGTGGGTGGATATAACAACATTGCCTGGTTTCCCTTGCAGAGAATCCTACACAGGATCAAGGGAACTGTTGTACTTAGGCTCTAAACTCCCCCAGCAGGCTACTGCCTTTCTGTTGCATACCAGGATGATGATTAGCACAGAGGTATTCTGGATTATATGCCACACAAATATCAGCCACAGTCAGGTGAAAGAACGTGCTGTTTATGCATCCTTTCAACCTATCTGGTACTAAGCAGAAGACCAAGGGAGCTGCTGCCCTTTAACTAAAAAAGAACAGTCTGACTTTCTTATTGTAAAGATATGAAAAGTGCATAGTTGTTTGCTCTCCCTTTAGTCCCTGAGCAATTCAACATTGACTAACTCAGATGTCTCCACTGGATATTGCTACAGCTCCCGTCAGTAGGCTGGCTGCTGCTCTAATAAACACATGAGGAATTATCATAACTCTCATTGCTTTAGCTGAGCTCCATAGGATATTTTATGACAGTCAGAAAAGTCTGTGTGCAATACTTATTTCATATTAGAGTGAGAGGGAGAGAAAGATTGAGCTGCCACGAAGAGGGTAATATTCCTTTTGTGCTGAACCACCTCACCCCTCACATCAGACACAGTACAGATCACAAACAACCATGATATTATTAGATACAGGGAATCCCAGAGGACCTGGCGTGGTGAGCTCTGCATTATAGAAACATGGAAAGATGAGCAAAGAATTCCAATATTCTCACCTCTCAACAAATATTTGTGAAAACCTACTCAAAATGGGAGCTTGTGGCTTCTAGAGGCTTTTTTTCTTCAGTGCAGATTTAGATCCAGCTTCTCCAGAGTACCTCACTTGAAAATAGACCCCTAGAAACCATTTAACATATGAAAGTAACTACACTGACTAATTATGGGCTTTGGGCACATTTGCTTTCATCTCTGATAGACAGCCTTTGCAAGCGTGCCCCTTGACGCAGCCGGGACCTGCCGTGCACCCACGAGCAGGCAGTGCTGCTCCATACGAGCACAGGCACCCAGCCACGCAGGTTGGGTGGCCTTGCGGACTGTGGCTCCTCTCCAAATAAC
Source organism: Aquila chrysaetos chrysaetos (assembly GCF_900496995.4). Lineage (NCBI taxonomy): Eukaryota > Metazoa > Chordata > Aves > Accipitriformes > Accipitridae > Aquila > Aquila chrysaetos. Next base: position 25,974,856 of record NC_044011.1, on the reverse strand, counting down.
ATGGTAGCTGGAGGAGAGCAAACCAAGCAATTGCCCTGAGGGGAAGAATGGAGCAGTTAAGTGGCTGAATCTCTCAAAAAAATGATGTGTTTGAAGAAGGTCTAACTACTACTTCAGTCTATATCTGCAGCAGAGTGGTGCCACCAGGAAATAAAGAGGGGAGTCAGAGGAGGGCCCTGTTTCTGACCATGGCTGGTTCTGAAGGACTTACTACTTTTATCAGGTTTTCTTTTCCTCAGGCACAATAGCTTAACTGCAAATTATACTACATAGAGTTTGAGAAGTCCTGCCCTCCATCACAAAATAAAAAGTACAAATGGCGCTTGCAAAAAAGTGACAACACTGATCAGTTAGTGACGGGTCCAAGGCTGAAGATCCAATCTGGTAATATCCATGAGAAGAGACTAGCTCTGCCAAACACTCAAAAATAGACGATTGGATGACAGAAAAATTAGCCTTTGACAAAGCAATCAAAATTTGCAAAACATGACAAATGCAGATAAGAACCTACACAGGTAAACAGTGGCTGGCCTGGCACTGTAAAGATGGCAGAGAATCTAAAACACTGCAAGAAAAGGGTAAAATACACAAAAAAAGAAAATCTGCACTCATAAAAGAGAGAAAGTACCTGAGGCAGACAAGCATATGGAGTTCAAGCTGGAGTCTACAAAAAGCATTACATGGAGCTGCAGGCTCTGTTTGAAACATCAAGGGCCAAGATAATGCATTCAGAAAAAAGATGGATTATAAATGCCAGACTGAAAGCCACAAAAGAGTATGCACAGAATAGACACACAGGGCTGTCACAGCACCTTAACTCTCAGGGACTTTTGTCAGAACAAAACATAACATTGTTGTGGGAAACAAATGGATCATTCATCTAAAAGCATTAGTTTTAGAAAAAGTGAGATGAAAATTAAAACTGAAAAAAAAGTCATGATTTTAATTAAAATAAAAAAAAAAAAAGAAAATCAAGAGAGCTGGTTGTCTTAGATCAAAGAAATAAACTATTACATGGGTACATAATCTACTGGCAAAGATAATGCTTTGTAATAATACCAAGTAAAGTGAACCCCTTCTTGATATAAAAAAAGGGGAAGAAAGAAAAGATGTATTTTTTGGCATCGTCAAGAAGGGAAAGGGTATGTTTTAAGTCTTCTAGAAGAGAGGAAAACTTTCAGCAGAGTAGAAGTGGAGAGTGCCCAAGAATCCCAGGACTCATGGCCATAGGACGGTACCTTTCATCCCAGAAGAGAAGTTCAATAAATTGCTCATATAACGACTGAGTAACAGAGGTATGCCACCACATTTTCCATCCAATTAAGGAAGTCAGAGACCAACCTTCAACAGCTTATCAGTAGTAAAACTTACATACGTGAGTGGATCGACAGAGAGATAGATGTGTATATATGTATGTAGGTAGATGTCTACCTAGATGACCATTTTCATGGGCAACTTGCAGGATTTTAATTACCTCCTCCTTTATCAGATCATTTGAAATAGACCAAGAGGTTGAAAGACTATGAAGGTGAGAATCTGGGAGGAGGATGGCTAACAAAATGAGACCGTGATTGCAGAAGCCTCATTTTTAACGACACCAGGATAAAAAAAAAAAAATCATTAAGAAATGAAACTGCCAGCCATACAAGAACAGATTCATTTTGGGGGGGACGACAATTGCACATACAGTATTGATTGTAATTACATATTTGTCTGCAACTAGATTGCCTTAGCCCTGATTTTAGCCCCTGCTTGGTGATTTGCCTGGAATAGTACAATGAAGATTAAATTCAGACAAGAAAAATGTTACCTGTGTGATTTGTCATCTAGGCATTTGCAGCAAATATTTGTGCTGATAAAAGGGAGGGAGGGAAACTGCATGGCTTTCAAAAGGGACAATAAAAATTCTTTTTCCTTTAAAAGCCACAATAATTAGTCTTAAAACATTGTGAAAATACCCGCTGTGTGACAACATGACCCTGAAAGATTTTACTTCAGCTGTGTGATGTGGATGCACATACACAATATATTGAAAAATAAAATTAAAACGGACCTTTTAGTACATTTATTTGTCCTTGCACAACAGTAACTGTATTTTTCCCACTCAAGCCACAAAGAAAGTGTAAGATGTTGAAAATGTAAATCAAGTAACCTTAAGGACTGAATCTTTTTGATTTGAAAAAGATGTATGCAGTATAATGCAAAAAAACATTTTAGCAGAACCCAGAATAAAGCAGCTTATTTACAGTGATCAAACAATGCCCCTGAAGGCTGTAATTAAAGAGCTTGTTGCCTTTGAAACCACCTTTTCTGGATTGTTACTTTGTTCAATAAAAAACACATTTATATCCTTTCATAAGCTCGTGTCTAGTTTGACAATCTATATTAGCAACTGCTGTGATCACATCAAAGTAATCCTAATAATTGGTTCAATATCTTTTTCCTCCATCTTTCCTAAAATGCTAAGCAGCCACACCACCATCCTCTCTAACATGAACCCTTTATTTGATTTATTTGTCATTATAGGTACAAGAAGAGTCTTTTTGTATTAAAAACAACAATATAAAATATAAACACAGTGAATGCATGAGATGGAGGATGTCATTCTTCATGTCAGGGCATATGACAGTACCACTGAGAGAAATATTTTATAATACAAGGTAGAACAGCAAACATCTCAGTAATATTTCCCTTTTTCTTCCCAGCAGCTTAGAGCGCTATTCAATGACTGCTCTCGGAGGGAACAATTCACTGATGCTGATAGGAAGTATGACTCAAAACCAGGTCCATGACTAAACAGCAATAATACATCAGTCGTACGTAAGGCCCTTTTGCTGCATGCCCCTGGGCAGTTTAGCAAGGAGGGCTAGGGAGAGAACGCAAACAAGACAAAAGGCTTCACTAAGGTTGCACAGAGGATCATTCAGCAGGGCTGGAGCTCGAGCCCAGGCTGGCTGACTCCCAGTCTGTCTGTCTGTCTGCTACAGGGTGCTGCTAAGCACTTCCAAATATCCCCCATTCTTTTTCTTTTTCTTTTTTTTTTTTTTTTTTTTTTTTTTAACAAAGACCAAGCTCTTCTAACAAAACCAAATCACTTTGCAGGCCAGACACTAGGCATTGACTCCCTAGCCCCATGAGTTTGCATCCTTGAAGGAAAAAAGTCTCCCTTTCATTTCTCAGTAGCACCCACTGAATTCATTGCAGCTGGCAGGCTGAGCGGTCTTTGAAAGAAGATCCAAAGAACCAGAAACCTGGCTGCTTTGCAGGGAAATGAAAGATCTCCAACATGTCCTGAAAGAGCAGAACTTTGTCCCGATGTCCTTTTCCCAGTGCTTCTTTCTCCACTATTATGTTGTCATCAGTTGCCCATATGGGTGCTGTCTTCCTGGATCAGAGGTGACTCTGTTTCAGGGGCTGATGAAATGGTTCTGCTTTCACATAAAAAGGCCCCTGGTGCAGCCGTTCAGCCAGAATTACAATAGCCTGCTTTCCCCTACGACACAGCTCAGCTGAAATCACTGTTTTATTAAGGCTGCTGCAGGCTCCCAAAGTAATATATGAAGGGCATAATGTAGCTATAATTAGTGTCAATAAAAAAGATACCATTCTTTATGGGCATTATTTGGGGGTTAGCCAATTGTTCAGCCTTTATGTTCTTTGGCAAGAAGAGAGATCTATTTTAGAGTTGCGGGGAGGAGAGTTTTGCTTAATAACTTTAATCATATTATACTCTGATTAAGCAGTAGGGCAAAGCAACCAATTTCTGATGGTGAGAAGTTAGGTGTCTTTTTTTTTATTCAAATACCTCCTGAGGACCGAAGATGCTTATCAGCATGCTGGATTTTCCCCACTAAACTCAAACAGACTAACATCTTGTGGGGAAGATACAAAGAGGCTGAAAATCAAATGCACAATGGCAGGCAAAGAAGGAAGCATGCCCCAGCTTCTCTCCAACCCCAGGAGAGAGTGCACTTCGAGAGTGGCTGCAAATAGTATAAAGCACCTGTATGGCTTTCATGCACCCCTTCCATCCTACCCCCAGAAGGTGCACCCACCGAGAGCGTGTGAGCCCAGCTCCCCCGCGCCCACGTGGTGCTCCAGAGGCCATGGGGTAGCAGTGGTCACAAAGGTGGCGTGAATTTGTGTAGAAGGTCCTCTATCAAGTGACAGAGCAACTTACTGGATTTTATAGCAGCTCTTCTCTCTTTAACATGTCCTAAGCAACAAAACTCTGCAGGTTTGGTCAGTCCGGGACACAAATCCTTCAAGGAGTTCAGCTGCTGAATTGCCACAGAGGTAAACTCCCTTCAAAAGGCTCTGTGCAAAGGCAGCATCTTATCTTGATCGTACCTAATTAGGCTGCAGAGGATCTGATTTTTGCCAGCACAAAACCATCAAAAAACAAAAGCTGTAAGATTTATCTTTTGCCATATAAAGTCAAACTTTAAATGTCAAGTGCTTTAAGCCATTTCAATCATAATGGAATTTTTTAAAAAATTACTTCTGCAATTTCTGATTTATTCCTTTCCTGATAGGTTTATGGCCCTTTTTTAATACTTTCTTCTGATTCTCATCTATCCAGAGGGCTTGCACTCTGCATGTGGCAGCAGAGCTTTGTGCGTGCAGCACCCGCTATAATGGAAAGAGCAAGTGAAATCACAGCTCCAAATGCAACATCTTCAACCTTTTGTTTGGGTTTACCCGCATGAGTTGGAATTACTGCAGTGGTGAAGAGAATGCCAAAAGCTGCTTTTGAACAGCATTAGTCACTGGTTTAGCTGTTCGTGATTTATTTGGTTTTATTAATTTTCTTTGCAGAATTAATTACTTTGACTTAAGGTATGTTTGTTAAAGTGTATGTTCAACAGGAAATCTGTGCTTTGTTGAACTAGGTTTAAGTAGGCAGCTTAAATTAAGTTGCAGCATCAGGCCAGAGTGTTGACCACTTCACAGGTGAAGCCCAGAACTGGAAACATGTTTAAGCATCTTCCCCTACTGAGATCACAGCACGCTGCCCCTTGTGCCATCATTGTGTGTCCAATGGAGCTAATCAGAAACTGTGAACCTGGACTAATGCCATGTTCCCTCATGCATAGATCACCAGGTTCTGGAAGAAAAAAATACCCCACAAAAGCCCTGTAACTCAGAAGGGGTGCATGGTCATGGGCTTGTGTGTCCATTTATCCCAGGATCTTCCCTCCTCTGTCATTTGCTATAGATGTCCCATTATCTTCCCAGAGACAGAGTTTGTGAAAATTTTCTTGGTATTTTTATAGGATGGCAGGTTCATATGTAGGGAAACAGGGCTCCTCCTGCTGCCGACCTCCTCCTTGCATCCCCGGAGGCCCAAGTGCAACAACAGCCGGGGAGCCCTCACCACTGCAGGAAACCAGCACTTCGATGGCAGCTTTAGCAAGGCAAGGCAAGGGGTTGACCCCTGCGTTGAGACAAGCAGGGCAATTTGGGTATTCTGCCCACCTCCTGTGCCATTCACACGGAGGCCCGAAACTGAATGTCATGGAAAGAAAATCCCTGCAAGGAGATCCTCGAAACAGCTTCACCCACAGTGCTAGCTACCCAGGCTCAGATTTCTCTCAGTGTGTCTGGATGAGTCATCCCACTAAGGGCAGCAGTGTGAATAAAACGAGCAATATTTGACCCATAAAAGTCAGGTTCTGTTCTCATATTGCATTCACTGAAGGGCACTTTCCTTCTTGTTCAGAATAAAACATGTTTTTGAAGCAGCCTGAACAAGTGCAGGAGAGTTTCAGCAGCACATATTAATAAAGAAAATTTACCAACATGCTCTGACTACTGACCACAAAAGAGAACCCAAACTATCTGTTACTCCTTCTGTACCTAGGGCTCTTGCTCCTAACTGCTGAATCAAGAGTAAGGGAAACAGCTATGTTCAAGGGGGATAAAAACCTTCCATGTTTACAGAGAGATTTGGCTTTTATCTCTGTAAAAAAATGAGACAAATTAGCACGTGCAAACCCTATACCATTTAACGTGCAATTCTCCCTTTTGCATGCACTCAGCTGAGACTCCACCCAGTAAATGCACAGGTCATTTTTATTGATCTTCCACCTCTAAGAAATACAACCTTCATTATCTTCATCAAAGCTGTTCAAAGCTGTCCATACTTTAGCCTCTGTTTAAATTGCCTTGTTGCTTTTTATAAGAAAAAGTGCCTTTATTAATCCTGACGAGGCAGCTCGCTTGTTTTATTCATACGTATTACAGACTGCATATCCTAGCTTTCATTGACTCACTGGCTTTTCACACTGGTAAGAAAGCAGGATTCATTCCCTCTAGGTTGGCTTAAAATCAGTAAAAAATCATTCCATCCTACACGATCGTTTTCTAACTATTAGCGTTGAGAGCGATTTCTTGTCTAAATTAGGACTTGGGACAGCTGAGACTTGGTATACAATGATTCCTTTTCTGCTCAGTTTACCTAGTTGCAGTTACGGGCTTAACAGGACTTTTCTAAGTGGTTCCAGCGCTCTGCTGCTGGCCAGCCAAACCCATCACTGCCCTGAAAGGTTCACAGAAGCCCATGCTGGAAAGATGCTGTTTCCCAGTAGCAGAAGCAGAAAGGGTGAAATTGAAACCGCAGAGAGGGCGAGCAGGTGTGGATACGCAGCCAGCAAAGGAGAGCCAAGAGGAACCGTGAGCGTAAGCATGTTCGTGTTCTTTATGGTTCACCAAAGAGAGTTTTGCAATGGAGCTATTCACATTCCCCAAAGAAGCAGCAAATCCCGACGGGTGGGGTTTTTTTTTTGGCATTGCCCCTCATGCAGCTGTCAGGGAGTGCCAAACAGCTGCCTGGAGAGGGTATCGCTACCTGGCAATACGGAGCATCTTGAACTCCCTTAGGTCTGGAATGGCATTAAACAGGGATCTATATGTGACCCCACTGTTGTTTCTTCCCACCATTTTGTCCTTGTGCAGAGAGACCTGGCACTTTCCAGAGCCCCGGGAGAGGGAGCAGAGAGCGGAGCACCACATTTACAGCCTGCTGCTTCACTGCACTCCCAATCTGCGGAGGTGGAGGCTGCTGGCTTACAGATCCCTTCTCTCCAGAGAAAGAGCACACAGCATAAACTTTCCTGATGAGTCTCACGGGTCCATCATAAAGAGGAGATATCCTGGCACTGTGATTTACACAAGTGCTACTTTTGAACAGCAGAACTGCAGAGAGGAGCTACCAACGCTCCCCGTACTGTGGCAAATCCCAGTTCTTGGGGTCCTAATCCCATTGCTGATGTGTGCATTTAGCTTTAGGGGAATAAAAAAAGGCAATGCAGGATTTCTATTTAGGCGGAGCAAAAATGGGAAGGCTACAGGTAGAGGAACATGGCTAGTGGCAAGAAACACCAACAGAATAGGTGCCTTGAGCAGTTCTACATTTTTCACAATTAAAGTTTGACACTTTTTACTGTCCTGCCACTGGTTAAATTAAGCCTGGAGAATATTAAATTCAATTACCCATAAAATAATTATATCAGTATTAAAACAGACATAATTTTTGCAACATAAAGATGAAAGCCTGTACTTGCATGGTATCTGTAAAAATCAGCAGTCATACAGTACTTAGCTCACTAAGCATCAATATTTACTAAAATGTTCAAAGAAAAGTATTCAGTCAATAAAACCAGTTTCCAATGGAGTTTCAGTGGTTTAATTTTTTAATAACGTATTTTAATGAGCTTTTAAATTGTCATGCACTTCAGTCTGCGCTGTAGTTCCTTTCTAATCAGTGCTGATTACCAAGACATTTGTATCTGGCAAACTTGCCCGCATTTTATAATCAGCCTTCGTGTTCCCTTCAGAGATTCAACAGTCCAGTTTCAGTAGCAATGATATGACTGCAGAGTCCAAAACAACTGCCCTGGGGTTTGCAGAGCCACCCTCTCCTTACACCTGTGTTTCCTTTTCAGACCAGGGATAACAATAATTTCTCTACTTCTGTATGGTCCTTTGCGTGTGATGAATGAAAAGCACTTCAGAAGACCTCGGGGCTATTACTAAACCCCCACATTCCTGACTCTGCGTAGCGTTGGGCAGCTGCAGGTGGTGACTGCAGGTTGGGGCTGTGACTGTGCAGCCACCCAGTGCTGGAGGGAAAGGGACTGGGAACACGACAGTATGAACAAGCTCCTCAGACCTTGGCTATCCTGCCTGAGGCAAACTGGGTAAGCCTTCAACCAACCCAAAACTCCAGGTGTGGCATGAAACACACTGATAGCACCCCAGGGAAACCCTTCCCTCTGCTTCAAGCCAGGAACAGAGAGGTGAACAGGAACAGAGCTTCCTCAGAAAGGCATCTGGGTTATAGTATTCACTACCAACAGCAAAAGTTCAATCGCCTGTAGATTCTCCAGCTTAAAGTATTATGAAAGGAAACAGGGTCTATGTAGTCCTGTCCATTTGCAGTTGTGGGAGCTACAGTTAAATAAATCACAATTCCATTAATAGCAGCAGGAGCATAATTTTTTTATAGGCCAGTAGAGAGACTAATGGTGGAATGGATGCACACAGCACATGTTTTCAACTTACCCTTCACCAGGAGCTGCAGCAGGCTGGCTTGTGTCTAAAAAGAGAGACCTAGATTGCATTTGGTGCTACATGGGTATGAAGGCAGAACGGGATCTTTTAGAGCTTTTGCCTTGCCCAAGGGCAAGCGAGTTCCTACTCTTTCCCTGGAGTTTGACTTTGCAGCTTCTAATAAAAATACCTTACCACATGGAAAAAAATGCATCCATCCTTACAAAGGCTTACAGCATTATGCTTTCCTTATGATTCCAGAGGCACTGAAACTCTGTCAAAAGCAGTGAGGCTAATTTGCAAGTCACATATTTACTCATAAAATCACCTAGACGTAAGTGCAGTGTGTGCAAAATGTTGCTTCCAGAGTAAATTAAGAGTTTCAACCCCACAGCACACAGTGCACCACAGAAGACTAGTGAATGAATTAAGCTCCATCGTCTCCTTACCACCTAGATAGCTATAGCCTTCATTGGCTGGCCGCTGCAGCTTTGATGTGACGGCTCTAATGGATTTAGTAGATGGTTATTTACTCCAGTAGCCATTCTATGTATCTGGTTAAGCTGACATTAAGCTGTAATTTTTTTCTGGGGTTGTGGAGAGGGGAATATACATAGAATGTACATAAGTACAAATTCTCGCTATTTTAAATTCTTACAACAGAAAATTAATTGTGCCTTGTGATTGACCAGTTTTAAAAATTTAAAATTTAAAAATAAATCTTCTCCTTTACTATCTGCATGTTGTGCTGAGAATGGGTAAAGATTCCTATGAAATCCAATTCCATAAAACTGCTAATCCAGGTAGGACTCAGCTGACAGGCTGACTTTGTAGCTGGTTGGGAGCTACTACAATCAGCGCACGAACACTGATTTGGTCCCTGCAACCACAGTAATAAACCCATGTTCCCTGTCAATAGACCTGCCATTACCCACAATGTGATTGCTGGTGTACTGCATGTGGTAAGAGAAATCAAAAGAGTTGTTGCAGGGGCAGGGGGATCTGCCTGAGGAACGACTAGAAAATGGTTGTCCTAATGGAAATTCAAAGTGCACAAAGTGGTCCACTCCTGTTCAGCAATATAACAGGGATTACTTCAGACTCTCTCTGAAGCACTACTCTCGCTTCAGAAAATGCAACATAAATCATAATGCAATCACAGAACAGCATGTTCACCCCTGCTGCCAGCTATGGAGGGAAGCAAAATGTTCAGGAGAGATCCAACACGGACAAAGGGCTCAGGGAGGGAGCGGGGGAGAGGAAGGGAGAGTGTAGCCCAAGACGACCTTTGGTAGCCCTAGATCTTGCAAACCTCTCAGGCACAGAGCGTCTCGAGTGTCTCAAGCTTCCTCTGAAGCAAGGAAGAAGAAGAGAGAGGAACCAACACAAGCCTGATAGCAGACATCAGGCTTTCTAGGTACTTGCAACAGTGCTGACTGTGAGGGGAAGGAGCCAAATAGCACATCTGTGTCAGCCTTGTTCATTGTGTAGGAAAGAAACACCTGCATGTATGTTAGTGCTGCACCTAGCCTGCTGGTGGAAACACGTATGAGTACAGCTGAGAGGAAGCCACCGGGAGCAGAGGACAGGAAGAGGTGGTGCTGCTGAAGGCTGAAGAAGCATCTGAGCAGCACAAGGCCTCTCGCTTTTAGTGCAAACATTCCCGGGTCACTACAGCACATACCGCCCCTTCCCAAGGCTGTGTAGGCTCTTTTATTATCGACAGTCATCAGCTAATAGCCTTTTTCTCTCACATGCAAGGACATTGCTGCAGAATGGTCTGTGGGCTAAGTCTCCACTGTTTTTTTTCTCCTCTGTAGAAGAGTTTACACAGTAAATGGAAGCACATGCTGAAATACCCTGGCTCCAAAGATGTAGTGGTATGAGCTTTATCATCCACTAGCAGCAGGATGCAGACTGTAGGGACTCAGAAACCTGCTGACAGCTGAGCTACTGTAATTTTATTATAGCATTTTGTATATACATCTATATCTCACAGTATTTTGTGTACACATATACATACATATATATATCCATATGCATGTACATATACAGGCAACTTGTATTTATATTACCTCTGCTTCCTAGGTGTGTGGAAATAGACTAATATGGTGGCTGCTCCAACTTAAGGAGGTGATCTTCCTGCCTTTAGTTTAAATTCCACTCTCCATCACTTAGGTAGTAGCCTCCTTATCAAGAACTTAATTCAGTTAAAGTTCTTGGGCCATTTTAAAATGTAAAACTTGAACAGGCCACGTGTCAAAGGTCAGAAAAAGCATATTTTCAAAAGTTTCTAGTGATTTTGGCCAAGTTTGTTTCCCAGAATGCCTTTTTGTGTATCATCAGTACTATTCATGTGTCCTAGGCAGCTTCTAGAGCAGCCAGGATGGGCAATCAGAAGAACTTAGACAGTATTCCACCACCACAGCTTAAGTATGCCCTTTCCTGTTTTCTTCCCTCCCCAAGGGGCTGTTCTCACGGAGGGAAGAATTGCAACTCCGGCCACAGTGCTAAGACTGCAGCTCAGACTTTCCATGGCCACAGCTGACAGTGACCACCTCCTTGCTCCTCCTACTATGGAGCAGCATGGGGATTTTTAGATTAACATAAAGATAGATATCGTGGATCCGGAAGCAGGTGTTTGGCTGAAGCTGAAGCAGGCTTTAGCTCATTTCATAAAGCTCCTTCTGTCTTATCTAGTGTGACCCCAAGTTTTTCCTTGCAGTGGCAGGGAGGTAACTTTCTTTTCCTAGACTAACACATGGGCCTGACATGGTGTGTTCGCTGTCATTAAAGTCCATGCCCTGACCAAGCGCAGAACTTTTCCCTCCAGTGCAAGCATCTTTACTATCCTTCTGCTGTGTTTTGTGCACAAGAAGAGCCCAGCAATAAAAACACCATAAAAAGACCTGCTGCAGGAAAACTCAGCAAAATATCACCCTGGTGATGCTCCTGTCTGGCTCATACCCATTCCTTTGTATTGTTGCACACCTGAAGTACCCCCAAATGCGGGGCAGATCTTCAGGAAAATCTTACGGTCCCTCACAGTCACTTTCCAGACACACTGATTCTTTATTTCTGAGACAGAAGAGCACTGCTCCATGCCAATCCCAGAAGAGCAGAGCTAGATTTAATCAATTAACCTCTGGGAGGTGATTTGCAATTGCTGGATTGATGGCTCTGTGTGAACAGAAAGCAAATGCCTGACTTATTCCAGTACTCTTTCCAGGATACGACGAGGACTAACTACAGCTCCTTCCTCACTGCCCGCGAGAAGACCAGATGCACACTGTGCCAAAACAGCTCCAAAGCCATGGATCATTACGCTGGTTCTTCAAAGGGAAGATTGCAGCTAGTGGGAAACTGCTGGGAGACAGCTCTGTCAGCATCCTCCCTCTGCCTCCCCCCCACCCCGGTCCCAAGGGGGAACCTGATGTCAAAGACAGACTTGCAAAGCCCTGCCAGAAAGCATCCGATGCTCACCTTGGAAATAGATGCCTGACTGGATTTGGAGGACCCTAGGAAGGGCTCTCGGGTCCAGAGAATGAATGAACTTCTCCAGGGTAGATGCCATGGTCCGCAGCAAGGCAGCATGTGGGTTGGGCACGTAAAGACCAGTGAGGAGCTTTCGAGGCAGCAACACTTGCAGCCTGGTGCATGCTGCACCCGGGAGAGCCGTGGGGCTCCGCGGCGGAGGGAGGAGCGGCATGGGGAGGCACTTCTTCTTCCTCCCCTCCCTCGCCGCTTCCTCCCAGGGCTGCAGCTGGAGTGGCGTGAGGCAGGGGGATGCCGAGCAGGTGGCCCCGCCACCAGGCTGGGGTACCTGTACCCACCGAGGGTCTGCACCGGGCTGGGAGAGGTGCGGGGCGTGCTGCGGGTACTGGGCTTTGGAGGGGGCAGGGGGATCTGCCACAAAACTCCATCTCGTCGGTGGTGGTTATTGACCCTGTGAAAAGAAGATACTGAATATCGACCCTGCCTAAAGTGGAGAAAAAACTGTCATGTCTGGGTGGTTTTTGAGGTTTTTTTGTTTGTTTTTTTTTTTTCTTGGAGCACGGCAAAATAGTTTGGTGTTTGTTCTCTCCAAAACCAGAAACAGCCTTTGAAGAAAAGAAATGAAACCATTTTTTTCTGATGCTTTTTGCTGCCTTAAGTATTATATCTGGACTTAAGACATACAAATAGAATACAAATGACTTCATCATGTAAATGGACATTAAAACACAAATGTTGTTATGCAAAATGGCCAAGATTTTTTTAATGTCACCAGTGATTTGTGGGGCTTTGAATTTGAGATGCTGCATCTGGGAATGAATTTTAAGAGGCTACTGCCCACTACCACGTGAAACTCAGACTGCATTGAGGGTAAATGCGCAGCATTGGTCCCAACTCTGCTGTTCTGAGCCTGATCAAGCACTGTTACTGCAGCAGCACTCCTCTGAAGAGTGAGCCCTCAGAGCAAATAAGCAGCAGACTCAGATCACCAGGAAAACTGAAGTGACTGTGATTTCATGTTCCCTTACAATGCTTTCCTGTTTCCCTGAGGCGTCAGGGAAACTAGGAAGCACGATGTTGTGACAAAATGGAGAGCGAGATAACCAACTTTATTTTCAAAAAGCTTGGTAGCTGCATTTCATCTGTATGTGATAATTTGCAGGAGACAATATAATCTTCCTCACATATTAAAAAAAAAAATGCTTATACTGGGTGCCCAGGCCTTGGAAGTGTCAGTCTAACTGTGGGGTTTGAAGAGTTTAACTTAGTCTTAACAAATATTGCTCCAGAGAGTGTGAAATAGGTTTTATAAGCGAGCAGCCTGCAGGTGCAGAGCTCGCTATTGCCAGTTGCTAACGCTGCAGGTGCTGCGGGCAAGATGAATAACAGGACTTTGGGTCTAGGGGTGACAGGTATTAGTAAAAGCCAAACTAGAGAACATGCATAGCCAACCACTCATCAACTATTTTAACACAAAAGATCCCTCATTCTCCCCTCCTAACAACACACAAGTGGAATTAAGCAAATATAATTGATCTGGGAGAGAGCTGGGGAAATCACACACATTCAGCGGTAATCAAAAGACCCACATTGTAAAAAGCTGGTTCTTACAGGGTACAGAGCACTGAAATGTGTGAGTATTTTCAGCTATTTCAGCGGGACATCTTTATATGTTTAAAAATTATGTGTGGTGTGCAACTCCAGCAAATCAAAGCCAATTTTCTTGATGTACCAGCTCCCAAGGTTGTCAGGTATTGTGTCAGTGCCAGCAGCTGGGCTTTACCTGTCTACACTTGTTTGGTCTATGAATAAAGAGCCCCTAAGACCATTTCTGCTATTCCTGAATTCACTTGTATTTGGCTCTTCACTTCGCTAAGATTGCCAGGAACACCACCACAAAAACCGTTTAACATGGATTGCAAATGCACATAAAAATTAGTAACTGGTTTCAAAATCACTTGAATCCAACAAAGCAAATGTACAAACAGGCATGGTTTTCGTACAAGAAAAATAAGAACAAAACCTGTTTTATGTTGCTGAATCCAGCAGCCCAACAGCATGGAGGAGGTGGCTGCAGGTCCATGCTCCCAGGGCCAACCAGCCACATGGGCTCCACACAAGTATACAGCACCTATCCAGATAAGTACTCTGTCAGCCACACAGAAACCACAGCACTCACATGAGCACCAATGGCCTCATCCTGTCCCACTCTCTGGCTGATCCAGATGAAGCTCTGTTAGTGAGAAATATATATATGCATATATGCGGTGGATCCCTCTGGTAGCTGGGTTTAGGCACAGTCCACCCAGTAACTGGCCTCTGATCTTGCTGGCACCTGGGCATGCGAGCAGCCCTCGATATACAGAGCCCCATGCCAGTGGCTGGTACAGCCCCCCTTCCCCCCCAGATACACAGAGGCACATGAACATACGCAGTCATTCCCCCCCGCCCGGCTTCCAAGCCACTTGCCCTGCTGGCAACCACACAGCCCTGTGACCCATGGTCCCTCTCCAGCTGCTGGCACTTAGACATCACCCCCCAGACACGCAGGAAAATAATTAGAAATGGAGCTAAATGAGAAGCCAGGACAGGCTGTGCTGATGCTGCACAGGGCACAGCCAGACAAGACCAACAGCCTACTTATGTGTGACCAGCCCCTTTTATCCCCTTAGCCCCCTATTTTCCCACCCTTGTTCCTCCCCAAACCACCTTGATCCCTTCCTTTCCTCACCTTTGGTTCGTCCCCCTAAACATCCCACAGTAAGTCTTGTACTCTTCTATTGCCCTACATCCCACAGCGAGTCCCATACCTCTAAGCATAGCTCCCCCCCGGCCCCAGTCTGTAAGGTACTCCAGAGACACTCTCCCCTCAACTCCTGTGGTGGGTGTTATGCCCAGCTCAAGGGGTGGTCAACCTTCTGCAGTGCCATGGGCGGGGGTCTGGGCAGGACCCCAATTCTCTGCTGGGTTACTGGGGTGCCCTGCTGATGCAGTGCCTCTGTGCTTCCTCAGTGGGGAGATGAGTTGTTGTTGGGCTGATGGGTCTTCTGTAATATGCCTGAAAATACCCTGGGCAGGGCACCTCTGGGGTTCCACCACCCACTGTTGTTTCTCTGCGCTCCTCTGTGTCTGCAGAGACCAGATTTTTATCACACAACCTAACAAAACAGACCAGCTTAGGTGCAATGAAGGAACTATATATATATACTCTTCTGAAATTGCAATCCAAATCAGGAATGCTATCCACTGCTCACATGTTATCAGAGGAGTCCTCATCTCTGCTAGCACCTAGACTGGTAAATGAGAACCACTGATGTGTTCTCCCAAATGCTCTGCAGGAGCTTTTTCCAGTTTGCAGTGCAATGCCAAGTGCAGAGAAAAAGAATTTGCCATCTCCAAACTATCCTTGGTCCCACAGTGGAAGATTATCACACCATCGTCATGGACTGCTGGTCATAAGGGATCGTTTTGGGGGGTTATCCTGTTGGAGATTAAATCCTCAGGAGGATCATGACTTGGAAATATTCCTTTTGCTTCGTCCAAGTTTCAATATTGAAGATCAAGACAAGCTCCTGAAAAATGCATGTATACTGTACTGAGAGGAGGCAAAATCTGAGCCTGTTCTTCCCATACTGAAAGAACAGAGGTCACAAACCTCTCCTTACCACACCTCCATTTCTAAGTTTTGAGTTCTTCACGAAGAGCTTATTGGGAGCTCCATATTACCCATGTCCTACAGCAATCTGCAGGCAGCATTCATTTGGCCACTCCAGCTCCTGCCGTCAACAATGGGGTGAGGGTCAAGCCAGGCAGGGAAAACTGCAAGATCCAAAGCAGCCATGAGTCCTCATGCAGCCACGGTGTCAGCAGCTCCAGCTGCTCTGGAAAGCATGTACAAACAGGGACCCACTTCTCCTGTGGAGAAGCCCCTGCTCATTCCCCCAGGGGACAGCTGTAGGGGAATGTGCCTGAAGAGTGGTGGTTAGCTAATTCAGAAGAATGGACAAATGGGCAAACCACAGAATTTTGAAAACTATTTCCAAGAATATTTTTCTACCATGCTGATGAACACTCATTTGTTTTACTTACTGGTTTTCAGGAAGCCAATAAAGTGTTTCAAGTTTCCAAATAAAATCAGTTCCGAGCCTGTGAAGGTTTGTGGTATTTTTTTTTTTAAGCTCAGACCATTCTCCAGATAAATGCAGCCATTAGTGGAGCTGGTTGAAGGGAATCTTTAAAACGCTCCTCTAAATATGAAACCAAGCATTATGTCTACAGGAAGATACGCTCCATTTATTGAGCTTATAAACACAAGGGAAATGTATTTGATACTTGAGCTGGCAGAACTATAATTCCAAAGAGGAGGATGCTTTAGGGAAATGAGCAACAGCCAAGCCCTGGGAGGGAGGCAGGTGTGAGTGAGATTTTTACTGAATGGTTATGCTATCTTTTGAATCAAACTCAAAGTACTGCAGGAAGTTCAATACGCTTATGTATTTTTATCAGCGTAGGGTAGAAACTTCACCGGTCATTAAAAATAAAGTCAGACTAAACTGTAGGGAATCCTCCCTGACACAGGTGCATTGGGCTGTGAAATAATCTCCCAAGGGAACAAGTAGACACCTGGGATGTTAAGGCCTTGAATAAATATAGGACTATAGGACACCATCAAGAACAGTTCTGATAAAGAAATTGAGGCAGGTCATCTATTCTTATAGGTGATCAGCTGTAGTGCCACCCTTCATTTATAGGAGTCTACTGGCTCGATCAAATGAGGTGAACAGTGTTATACTGAAACTGCTCCAGAAGTGAACCCAGCATGAAAAGAAGCTGCAGAGACTTCAGGAGCCGCGATCTTCCTCCCCCAGTCAGCACCGGTTCTGGTAGGATCACTCAGGTTTTGTACAACCCACCCAAAGGGCACCTAACACTCAGCTGACAACTATGCCTTTTTAATGGCCCCTGTGATGTAAACTGATCGTCTCAGCAGCTTGAACAGGCTGTCCCCATCATAAGCAAAAAATCCAACCCCTACAATGGTACCCTTGGATTTGTCCCAGAGAGAGAGGGACTGAATTGGCTAAAGACCTAATTGAAACAACAACACGAGTTGTTGTAACATGAGTTACAACCTGATGGATGGATCTTTGTGTACAAGCTTTTTCTGCTGCTTCTGTATGTATAGGTGGATGGGATCGATTGCCCAGTAAAGCCAAAACGATCACCTCTTAAACACTGAAACCATTCCTTCCAAAGTAACCTAGCTTTGTTAGCCTAACATTTATGTAACTTACCTTCCAGCACCTGCAACAATTGTTTCTAATTTCACATTAAAATATAAAGTTCTCATTGCACAGCATATTTCAGTGACCCCCAAAAGACGTGGGGTTTTTTAACATTCCTACATCCACAGGCAGCTCCCACTCACACTCCCCCTAGGATGAGTCAGTTTTGGTAGAGGACTTTTTCATCCTGCAGACAAAGGCATAGCAAGATCCTGCGGAAATTTAAAATAAGGAGCCATGTCATAAAGCAAGGATGATTACCCGCAGAAATTTATACTATTTCACCATCAGCTGAAGCCCATAGCTAAAGATAAAATCTGCCCTTCTAAAGATATTATCTTGCTCTGCTCCAAGTTTTTGGACTTGGTACAAAAATGATTGGGTTGAAAAACCTGACACCTTCACAAAGCAGGCAGTCACCCCAGTGAATTGTGATGGCTCCTGGCTTTAAAAGCTTGGAATATTTTAGTGCCCTGTGATTGTATTGTGAACTTTCCTTTATGTTTTCAGGAACTATGTTTTGGGTTCTTTGACATTTCCTTGCAGCTTGGCAGAGAGATCTTAGATGTGCTCTTCATGTGAAATTTAAATGGCATAGCAGGTGTGAACAAAAGGCTGTTAGTCAAAGCTCCTGAGCCCAGAGGGTTGTTTGCCAATGTTTGACTTCCAACAGTCTATTGAGGAACCAGGATCCCCTAGTGCTTTTAAAAGAACTGAAGCACATGTACACACATTAGATTTTGAAAAATAGTAAGGTTTTGGCTGACTGTTTTTATGGACTGACCAATAATAACCTGTGGGTATTTTCTACATTTTATTGAGCAATTCTGTACCTACTAGAGTCAGAAAGGCCTTTCCATTGATTTTAATAGGGGTTGGAGCAGATTCTTAATAAGGAAGAGTTATGGGTTTCAGTTGGTTGTGGCTTCCCATAGAAACACCTTGCTGATAATAGCATTTTAAGTTACAGTCTTGCAAAGAATATTGACGTGCATTTTTTCCAAAGTTTCTTCAACAAAGAGTAATTGCTTTGCACACATCAGTAAACTATAGGAAATATATCACCAGAACTCTCTCCAACTGTCAGTAAGTGTGATTAGCGTCATGGTCTTAATAAATACATCTAAAGTTTTATCACTGTGTATGAATTGGACACTCAAACCCCTGAATAGTTCAAGTGCTGCATAAGCAGGCAGCTCCGCTAATGTTTTGCTCAACTACAGACAGAAGGATATGATCTGAGATTTTTAAGCTCTGCACTAGTATGGACTCAAAATTGCAAGGTAAAAATTCCTCCATCAATTGACAGGTATTAATTAATGCTACCTGTCTTCATAAATGTATTAAGATGATTGATTCTTAAGTGTTTATAAAGTATTTTGAAAATAAAGTAGAATGCAAATGTTTAATACAGTTTAAGGAGTTTGGGGCCTTTCCAATACAAAGAGGAACCTGTCAAAATGGTTGTTTATGCAAAATGGGCCATACAGGTGACCCCCAACTGGTGCTACCACTTTTTTTTAACAGCACAGAACGTGAACTCAGTATTCCCACAGGAATATTAATAGCTCTGTACATGGCATCACACCCTAAAATCTATCCAGGCATCTGACTGATCCTCAGCATTCCAATTGCTAGGCAAATATTAAGCATTTTTGGTCTCTACCTTCCATACTCAGTTTGAGGCATTATTTTGCAGTAGACTCAAAGCAGAGAAATTACAACTTACCCAAAGGCTACATGGAAAATCTATGGCAGAGCCATGGATTGTGTTCAGATCTCCAAAGCCCAACCCGAGCGCTGTCACCACAGAACTAGTTTTCTACTCCCTCTAAAAAAAAACCAAGAAAAAGAAAAAAAGTCAAACCCAACCACCTCTGCAGATTTCATTAAATATTTGGTTTCAGTGAGTGGTTGGTTTTTTGGGGGAAAGAGAAAAGAAGGGAGGGACCTAAAAAAAAAAAAAGACATCCCACACTTATAGGGAGACAGACATACAGGTCCATTAAAGATTTACTTTGGGAGGAAAATATACTTGAGATACCTTCAAATTAGAAAAAGTGTTTTGAATTATGTTTGGCATATCTTCAATGCATTTTTGACAGCTGGAGGTATGTTGGAGAAATTTTTTGAATTAATTTTAAATATCACTCTCTCCCTTTGTGATTTCTTGAGTGGGGTGTGCTGTAATTTATTTTTAAAGAGGCAATGTAGGTTTCTAGATGCTGTTAAAGGAATCCAAAATAATTTTTTTGCACCCTGCCACTGTTCAAAGAAAAGGACACTGAATTCATTTAAATATATTTGTGAAAGATTGATTCCCCCAGTAGAATTTACACATCTACTTTCACTAATTATTCCTGAAGTTCCACCTATCAACTGACAATTTTCTACAGAAGGGAAGCAAAACAGTTTGACTTTCCCTGACAGCAAAGAGCTTTAACAGAACTAGAATGGAAACTGGCACCTCGCACTCCTTACCTCTCTAATGTCTACATTACTGGAAGAAAGAGCACTAATAACCCCTTTTTATGCGAGCATTAGAACCCAGAGTTTAGTCTAAGCAGCCGGAGAAGAAATCAACAAAACATTTATTTTAATAATGGTTACCTTGAGTTTTTTGTCATCCTTAATATTTATCTTAAATGACAGACTTGTTGTCTGACTTTCAAATTAATGATAAAACGGTGGCACTGAATATGTTTGCCCATTTTCATTGGAACTGAAATATCAGCTGTCATTTTAAAATACATACAAACCCAAGCATTTCCCTCTTTTTTTTTTTTTTTAACCATTAACGGGAACATTTCTAAAAAAGGTACACAGAAAGATAGTCTGTCAAGAACACAATTTTATTGGCCTGATTTTGGAAACAACTTCAGAAAATTGGAGAACAAACTTAATTGCAATTACTTCCACTCCGTGTATGAAGTTGAATCTAAAAGCAAATTGTTTCTGCAGGAAAATTGGGTTTCGTCAAAGAATAAAGGCTCCACATAAAATGCAGTTAACACTTGCCAATGTATCAGTTAAATTGATTCTAATTTCCTACCTTTTTCAAGGCATTAATATTACCCTGCTGCAAGGCGTTTTGGTTATTATTTTACCATAGGAAAGCTTAGATGCAGTTGCTGCTTAAGTGATCTGCACCTATGGCCTTGTTCCCGGTGTCCCTTGCTCCTTCTTAAGAAGAAGCAGTATAAAGATTGCAAGAATTGGTGGACCTCTTTCTTGGAGGGTTTTTTTTTTGGAAATGCACAGGAGAGTTGAGCATAGATGAAGGGATTTGAAAAAGTCTAAGAAAGCTGTGGGAAAACCAAGATCTGATATAAAGAAAGGCTGAAGGGTCATTTCATTGGAAGAGGCAGCCAGACTCGTGGGCCGTCACCCGCCAGAGTTTCAGCCCATGGGAGAAGAGGGTGCCCAGGGAGTTCTCAGTCTCTCCTCATGACTCCTCATCCCAAGGGACAGAGGGGTTGGAGGCCAGGACCCCCCTGCATTTCATCACAGGCACAGATAAAATTAGTGCTCTATTCCATGTCTGTGTCATATGGGGTTTTTTTTACTTATCAGCCATAAAGTTATTTGGTTTCAGGGAAGGGTCCCAGTGCAATTAAATAGAGATTGGTTTTTAAATTAATGCATATTCCGGTACATTTGGCCACAAAAAAAATCTGAGAGCAGCATAAGCAACGTACATTTTCTTCATGTCAAGCAAAGATAAGCATCCCCCTCTTTTCGTCTTCCAGTCCTACTTCTCTCTTTCTAAGAGCAGAGTATTGCCTGTTCTGCCATGCCTGGTACCATTAACATAAACAAGGTGGTCACCAAAACCCCTCTAATGCCCTCAATGGTGGCACATGTCCCATCCTCTACCTCACACAAGAGAGAAATGCAGTACTTTCAATAGCTGCTGGCCAACACCTTTTTTGAGTCCTACACAATCTTCACCATCTTTCTGGTAGACTACAACAAACAGGGAGATCACTAACACCATCCAGCACGCTTCCCACTGTGAGAAGCTAAGCCTTTAGAAACTCATTTGGGAAAAGTGCTGGAAAACAAATGTATTTCTTTACTGAATTGGTCAATAAGCCTGTCTTCCCAGCTGTGGAGAAGGAAAGAGCATAGGGGGTCTTCTGCAGAACAACCTATAAAAAGACTGCAAATAAATTTTTTTTTCTTGAAGAACCCATGCGTAGCATTTATTCTAACTTCAATAGTGTGTATTTTAGACCTTTTCCCATTAAAATACTCAATCCAGAAGCTTCACCATGTGTTTTCTTACCTATTTTGTCTGCTTTTCCAAAGCTAAATAAATCTCATTACTTCTCATGTAGAGCGGTAACTTACTGAGCAGCATACACTGCATGCATTTCTTGTAGGCAGCCTTGCAATATGGAACATATGTTATGATCCAGCCAAAGCCCTTTCACCTTGTTCTTCTCCACAAACTTCATTTAAATTATCAAAGATTTCAAACAGTCTGTAAGGAAACATCCTGGGGCTCTCACTTTGGAGTTTAAGTCCTTCTGCCAGCTTTTCATCTTGTTTTCAGTTTGTTGCATTTACATTTATTTGACATCCAAGAGCATTTGTGACCCTTGGGCATCTCCTTCAATGTGTTCCTAGCACATGTTCTCCTGGGTGAAGCATACAGCGCAGCAGTTGGACCCTTCTCCTTCCTTCTCTTCACCATGCTGCTAGAGACCTCAAGCCAGGGGGTGCTGAGAGCCTGTGGGGCACTACAGCATCCTGGACCTTCTGGTGCTGAGCATGTTGTGAGATCTAACAAACAGCCGGCATGAATATCTATTCATGTATTAATACAGACACATGATACTTTTTGAAAAATGAAAGACTACAGCTCCCTTCACATCTCTCTGAGGAATGTATTTATAAGTGTTCCTGTAGAATTATGTCAACAAATTAATTCAAACGGACTTGCCACGGCTAGAGGATGAAATCTGAAATCTGCAAAGGCATCACTTACACCAAAGTCCATTTTACAAACAATATATTTTGCTCATTTCTTTTTCTGCTTTCTGCTCTCTGCTCACCTACAAAACCCACCAACAGAGTATGGCTGGAAACAAGCTTGCCAAGGAAGATTTAATACATCACATAAGAGAAGGTACTTAAAAAAGGGGGAAAAAGCATCCAATCCAAACACTCAAACTTTTCATAGAAGAAGGAATAAAATAAAATCAAAACAAGCAGTCACAGCAAAAAAACAGCCCAAAGATTGAACAAAAATGCTGAAGAAAATTGCTGGTTCCTATTTTAACAGACAGTTAAGAGTACTGTACACCTTCCTAAAACTAGCAGATAAGCAGAGCCCCTTGCTCATCCAAGCCTGCCCTGTGATAGGCACTCATCATGATGCTGTTGCTCCCTGGGTTTGTCCTCTCTCCTTGCTTGGACAGCAGCAAAAAGAGCAATCAACTGAAGAGTTGCTTGTAACTTGGGGTGCGTCACTCATTTTGGGCAGTTATGGTCTTCCCAGAACATTGTATTTCTGAATTCTGTTGCCGGGCTGTGTGTTTTAACCCAGCACCATGGCAAAGAGGCAAGAGCATGCCTCCTCACTCCCACGTGGACACCAGCTATGGTAACGTTGTTGGAAGCTGTGTGTGGGGAAATTGATTTTTGCCACACTCCCTTTACCAGTTAATGTTTAAGTCTCATTTCAAAATCACTTCACTGCAGCACATTTCAGGAACTGCCATGACAGAAAGTCAGTTACACCATACACACTGGAGTACACATGCCCAGATATTCCTACTTCCCTTCCCTTTACACCTACGATCTTCTGTTGAGTTAACCAACCCCACCCATATATTGTTGAGTTAATCTTTTTCTTCAAATCAAACACACCTAAACACATCACTAACCAAACCTCTCCCTGTGCTGTTTCACATTGGTTTTAAAGCCCACAGACTTTTAAAGAATTGGAAAGGAGAGACCTTTAAAGAATTGGGAGTAGGCTTTTTCACCTCCACCCCACCCCTGAGAAGCACTGGAAGGCACAGAAGACCAGTTGCAGTTGCTTCACTTTGTAATGAAGTTATTGTCATCGTGCTTAACACACTCAGCAGACTTTGAAAGACAAACAGCAAGAAGCTTGCTTTCAGAGATGCCAGCTGATCCTGGCTCAGGTGAGATCAGGGAGTGGGATGTGTTGGTCGAGCAATTTTGTGTAAATTTGAAACTACTCCTTGAAATCTTTTCTGCTGAGAAGTTGAAATGCATTATGGAGATAATATCATGTCCCATCCCTGCCTGCTTAGCTTCAGCCTGTGCTAAGATGTAGAAGATAAAAGAGTGAAGGAGGAAAAAACCATAACTGAAAACAAGAATTATAAAAACACAAACCAAAACAACAAAATTGAGCAACCTAAACTATATTTTGGAAAGGGCAGTATACAACGTCCATTTGTTGGACCCCAATCATGTACAAAGACCACTGGAAGAAGAGGAAAAAAATCAGATAAGAGTATAGAGTTGTCGTGGTTTCAGCCCAGCCGGTAACAAAGGACCACGCAGCCGCTCGCTCACTCCTCCCGCCCCCTCCGGTGGGATAGGGGGGAGACGGAGGAGAGAAAAGAAAAAAACTGGAACCTCGAGGGTTGGGATAAGGGCAGTTTACTGGGACAACGCAAAAAAAGTTACAACAACAACGACGGTACTAATGAAAGAGTATACAGAAAAGAGTGATGCACAGTGCAACTGCTCACCACCCGGGACCCGACGCTCCGCCACTTCCCCCACCGAAAGTCGAGAGAGCGCAGGAGAGCCCTCCCCCCGGCCCACTCCCCATTTATATACTGAGCATGATGTCACATGGTATGGAATAGCTCCTTGGCTAGTTCAGGTCAGCTGCCCCGGCTATGCCCCCCCACCTCCCAGGTTCCTATGAAAATTAACTGGACAAGAGTCCAGTCTGAAAAACACACAGTCTTGAAAAGAGGTGAGCATCTGTCCTACTTAAATGTTTGTGTGACCTGTGACAAGTCCAGAATAGACACCTCACCGGGAGACTCAAGCTAATGAGCAGGATCAGGACATCATGACACTGCAATGAGTCTTTGCATGACCAAGTAGGTGTGTTACTTAAAGTCTTAGAAGTGAAGAAGTGGAAAATGCAGGCTTGTACATGTATATCATCAAAGTAATCGTTACGTTTTATTCTCTTCTTTTCCCAGGGCCATCTGCTGATTCAATTTTTATTTTGGCATGCTGGACTGTAAACACAGATAACAACTTGTAGGGCATGTGCCCCTCCCCCACCTAATTTTTGCAATTTTCCACAAATGCTAGATGGCGTAGGACTCAGAAGCTATTTCATTTATCAAGTTGGCTTACGTTTTCAAGACAGTCAGAATTCTTCTCAGTCTTCAAAATCCTCCTTTACAGTGGCTCCCCTGAAGCCATAGCCAAGCAGCTGCCTCCCGGAGTGCTCTCCCAGAATGCTTCCCCTCTCACCCCCCAGTCTCTAACGTTGCTTTTCTCAGTATAAATTTTCTTCTTCTAAGAAAGGAAAAACAAAACCAAACCATAATTATGTTAAAAACCAAGCATCGGAAAGAAGCCCGCGAAGTACTGTTTAGCTGTCAATTAAGTGGAGTAGGGGCTGAGATCATGCTTGTGAAATCACACCTGACCTATAAGTTACTGTCACATTTACTTCTCACTTGTTGCTTGTCCTCAAAACTGAGATAAGGATGATCAGAACTATCATGTTCAGCATTGCAGCAGTGGTGTTCTCCTCCTTTTCTTGATCAGCAACGACAAATATGGTATCACAAAAATTGCACCTTGTGGGCTTCAAGGCAACTAACTGCCCGAGTCCAAAAATCAAGTGGAGTTCATAGGTCATAAAATGAGGTATGTGAACCGATCCTCAAGTCTCTTGCCTGTGCTAAGTCTGGTTTGGGGGGATTATTATTTTCTAAATCTTTCATGATACCTACTCAGCTCCTTTATTGAAGGAGCTGCTCACATAAACTGCCCATTTCTTTCCTTGACACTCCCTTGCTCAGCATCTTTCCCCCTCAGTGGCCTAAACCATCTGTTCAACCTTGCTTGACCACAAGCACAACATACACTCAATATTTGAAACTTTTTCACTGACTGGGGCATACAGGATTTTTATTTCCTTCCATATATTGCATAACTGCATGCTTTTTGGGAAGTTCCCATCTCATCTAGATTTTTTCATACTCTCCACCCTGCCTATTCTTATATCGAAAGCCAGTGCTTTCTTTGTTGCTGCCCAGACAACCAGCGAACAAGATTCCTATCTTCATGCTGGTCCCAGTCAGTTCACTGACTATTTTATTCTCTTCTTCTTGCACAAAGCTTATAAATCCCCCTGTGCAAAAGCAAAAGGACTATTCCTTGGGCCTCTGCCTGTTGCAGTTTTCCCCTGAATGCACGACAGCATGCATCATACCTGTACCCGCTACCTTTAATCCACATGCAAACAGTTTGCTTGTATTTAAGGACAGAGACTGCTGCAGGCTGTGACTCCGACTACTTAAAGGACTACCATCTTTGAAAGGGTCTGTGTTAAGCAAGGGTATTATCTGAAGTAAAGGCGCCTGAAAGGAAGGCACACTGAAGTAGAAACAAAGCCTGCACTTCTTTCCTGCTTTTTAAAAGACATTTTTAAAAGCCTTTGCCACAGACAAAACCACACAGCTATTTTCTCACAGCTGTAATTACAGCTCACTGTCACACTAGCTGAACCACCTCATCTCACTGGAGGAGAAATAGAAGAACCTATACTATGCCTAGTGCTTTTATGCTCCATTTTTATCCTCATCCCTGAAGTTGTCTGACCTCTGAGAACTACTGCTCAAACACTACTGTATTTCTTAACGCAAGGTAAGCTGGAAACCTTGATCATTTCAGAAGATGAAACTAAGCAGCAACCTATTTATACAGTTCAAACCGTATCAACCGAAGCGTCAATGACACGATTTTGTGCAACATAAAAGGTTGTAGCAGTGCCACAGCTTCCTAAGTCTATGATTTCTACCTAATTCAAAATGAAGGCGTACACCTCTTCAGCAGGTGGTTTCAAGCATTTTCAGTAAATAGAAGCAATTTTGTGTTGCTTATCTGTACCATCAGCAAGTTTCATAACAACTTCATCCTGAAACTGGGGGAAAAAGGCTACAGCACCAGGTTCTGTGCTGAAGACAGTTCGGATTGTGGGTCCAGATGGGCTATTTATTGTGCCCGCTCCTGGATACAGCAAATGGATCAGAAAGACTAATAAAAAATGAGCAGTGAGACTTACTGTTCTTGACTGCAAATGAACTGGGATTTCACCTGCTGGGACTTAAGCTAAATAAATATCTTTCAAAACTTCTCTGAAACTTACCATAGTTTGGCTTTATGGCTGCTACAAACACCAACTCACTCTCGTTACCTCGAGAGAAACTCTGAAGATACTATAATCTCTGGTTTCATGTTTGCTATTGGAGTGCAAGAAGACAGTAACTTTCTTCAAAATTTCAGGACTCTGCAAAATACTGTGTCTTTTCAGTTACTATTCTACAAAAGATTAGATACACATAAGAAAGACAAAAGTTTTCCACCGTGAAATGGAAAGAGCTCACACTGGTTTGCACCTGGCAGGAAAATACACACATATTATCACAATCTGGAGGTACTGTGTTTTGCCAGATGCCGTTTTTGTGCTTGTTACCAAAAAGCTCCAGGGTGTTCCAAAGCTTGCAGAAAGATCACGTTTTGGTTCCATGTCCAGAAGAGAAGGTTTGTTGCCGTTTTTTTTTAACATAGACTTAATTTTTCCTGCTTGCTTAGTGGAGATCTGAAAAATCTCTGAGCACGTGGGGATTTCAAATTTATCTTGATGTAATTTGTGAAGTCAGGACTATTTTCTGATTCAGCTGCAAGCTAGAAGGGGTTACAAAAGACTATTGAAATCAAGCTTTTGTATCACAACAAGGCACAAAAACATCTGTTCTTTGTGGGCCAAGACACAGTTAATAAACATTATTATTAGGCAAGCATCCTATTGTGCCTGTCATCATACATGTCAATCTGTGCATAAATTAGGACTCTAAACCCAACAGCAGGGAAAGAATTAATTTCTGAGAAGTGTGGGCCAAAATAACATTTATGCCTGTCAACCACTACCACAATCTCACATCATTCTTTTACTCAGGCTTAAAGAAAAAGCATCCAGCAAGCTTAAAATAATTTAGAAACACTTCTATATTGTCGGCAACTCAAATTTTGCTCAAACAGAGCCTCTAGTTAAAACAATAATAAAGCCAAGGTTTTGCTGCATAAAGTTGAAGGGAAATTTATGGGAATAAACCTCTGCATATTCTGGAATTCTCATCCTCAGTATACACAATCTGTTCCTAGCAAATTATTCAACCCCAGAAGGTAAAGATGCAAGTGAATATTCACAGATACCCTTGACTATCCTGGATCTGCAGAGGTACAAGACCTTTGACTGTTTAACAAAGGAAGAGCACTAGCAATAAACCACCACAAAGGTTCTTTTGTGAGATTAGGATCACTTAACTCAATTCAGACTTCTACGTGATTACAGGAAAGTACAGCAGAAAATGAGTTACTTTTCAGTACAGAGCCGGGCACTATAAAAGCAGCTTTTACATTTATTTCAAGATCTCAGGGTTTCTTCTGACACAGCAGCAGAATGAAGTTTAAAAGAGGCCCTTTATACAGTCATTTGTCAGTCCAGGTGGCCTGGCCACGCAATGATTCTGCAACGTTTTTTCTCAGGCTGCCCCTTCCTTGTCCTTTAACATTTCAGTTCTCATTGGAGGCTCAGTGACATAGCACTTGCTTACCATTGCTTCCCCAGTTTGCTTTTTTAGACCTTGGATTTTGGAAATTGTTAACCCATTTGAAAGAGCACACTCCTGCAGTAGCTTTTGCTTTCATGTTTCTCTAAGGAATATTGCGTTTCTTAATGTAGTACCTTGGGCAAGGCAAGGACATACCATAAATTACATAATTCTATTATCTGAGCAACTTCCTGAATGAAGTAAGTCCCAGTAACTGCTTGCATATGCTGAGGATACTAAACTTCAAGCTCATGCCTGTGACTGTTTTCCAGGAAGGTAAAGCCTCTTTCAAAGCTGTTGTTTCCTGATGGTGGCATTTACCCAGGAAGCAGGAAATGTAAATTCTAGGATCTCATCAACCAGCTGGGGTCTGATCTCTCAGGACCAAGATAAAAGTTCAAAAAGTGGGTCTCCACACCTCCTTCTGCTGGAGCTGGGTCACTATGAACAGGGAAGGCAGATTCAGAGAACTTAAAAAAAAAAAAAAAAAAAAAAAAAAAAAAAAAAAAGAGAGAGAGAGAAGCCTCTCTCCATACAGGGTCCTGAGGTTTAGTAGCTCTTCTTTTAGCAAACTTCAATCTCCATTGAAATCAAAGGATTTAAGGTGCTCGAGGCCTGATATGGTCCTTCAGTGTTGGATCCTAAGATCTGGTTATTTGGGGACAATTCAGATAGTTTGATCACATCCCTAAGTTACCTCTTTGGTTACCGTTCTACAGAAAATGAACCAAAGCCATCAAGGCGACACTCAGAACTCCTTCCACTAGCAACTACCAAGACTAGCACACTGGAGTCATCACTTCTCAGTTTTAGAGCAAAGAATACCTTCTCGCACAGAGCAATCAAGTTTTTGGGAACTTGCAGGCTCCTTTGGTTCCTTTCGTTATGCGACATTAGACCAGTTCCAACTTGATTCATTTCAAATTTGAATCATCTCACACTCCTCCATGGATGAAGTCTTTTCATGCCTCTTCTTTGTATTCTGACTTGATGCCCGTTTGCTCTCTCTGTATTTACTGCTTGTGTTGGCCCAGTCTTCATTTTATATGCTACTGAGAAAAGCAGAGCCCATGTACCTGGCAGGCTGTAGCCACTTGACCGAGTCCATGCTAATATTTCAGCAAGGGTGGTAGCCAGCAGAAAGATTTTGAGGAGTCTTGAAACCTATGGACTGCTCCAGGGCAGGAGCTGCCGACAGATTGCAATACTGGTGCTGGTGGCTTTTCACTGCCTCAGGGAGTAAAATATTTCCCTCTTCAAGTGCCCAAGGTCGGGAATGCTTCTCTCCCTCCACTGCACACTCCCTTTATGAGAAATACCTGTTCTTCCCCTGCGGCAGGTTTTCATCATCCGCCCACTTCTCTTTCTTCTGTCTTGCACAGGTGTCAGAAAAGGAGCAGCATCTATCTAGGGGAACAGAGCTTGTGCTCCCAGAAAAAAAAGCTGGCATTTGCTGCTACTGGGTGAGATAAGAGAGGGGAAAGAGCTGCCACAATGAAAGCAAACTCTCTCTTCTCGATTTTATACTAAAAAAGCCGATTCTAATATTGTCTTTTGCCTAAGAGACCCCCAAGATATACCATTACTGGAGAATGATATTTCCAATCTGCTTCTCAACATCATATTCCCTCTGCATACTTTTCCCTGGCCTTGCAAGGAAGAACTCCCCACAAGTTTTTCAATCACAAGCTATTGCAAAAGCTCATTAGCTCACCACAGTCAGCTACAGTTACAGAAATTACGTGACTCTCAGAGTACTTGAACACATAGGCAGAGTTCCCATTTGCAGAATAACCACCGGCAGCTATAATACCTTCTAGCTGAGGGGGATGCTCCCATGGAGGACCCCTGTGCAGGCACAGTGTGCCAGGATTCATATTGGCATTTGGACCAGTCATGCTTAATGTACAGGGGAAAGTGGACACAAAGATCTTACCAAGGATTATGAAGTACTGTCAGGGATGTACCCCACTGTCCCCAACACACGAGCTCTCTGGGAAAATAACCATTCATTCAGCCTAATGGTAATGCTATGTTTTTGTTCAGGAAAGGAAAAAAAAAACCAAACCCCAAATTATTCTGGTCAGTATGGAATGTGGCTTTTGCATTCCACAACCCTAAGAGCTACTCATCTCATCCGTCAAAAAATTAATCTAGACTTCTAGACTAATCTTCTCAACACCCTTGATGGACAACAGAGGGAGGTTCTTACAGAGTCCAATTCATTTACTCCCAGACACATGTCTAACAGGCAGGATGCATCAGTCTGTGGAAATGGTGTGTCGGTTCCACAAAAAGTGGTGACCAGACAGCTAGCTTTAGACGATACATCCAGCACTTTGACTGCCAAAGTTAGCTGAACGCCAATGGCCTCACAGAGAAAGCATTTCTGTTGCATGCAGTTTATAATCCCCTTTCCAATGTGGCAAAATAAAAAAAGAGCAATTTTGAGTATTAAGAACCCAGACCCAGTGAACGTTTTCAAACCTGATTTGTTTACCTTGCTGTTTATAGGTAGAAACTAACAATGGGTGACAAAAGAAAAAGACTTTTTTTTTTAAATCTGGAAGAGGTGGAGCTATGCAATACAGGTGGAGGCACTGAAAAAAATCTGAGAAGTAGAATTTCTCTAAACATTTCTCTGCCATTTATAGTGTTGGATGGGTAATTCCATGTGTCTGAACTAAAGGAAGAAAGTTAGGGCATACATGAGACATGGAGTCTTCTCAAATACTCCCTGAAACACAGAGGTGAAAAAGAATATAATTTCCTTTTGAGATTTTCTTTATGCAAATACATCGGTCTTCCGGACAAGAATGACTCCTTAACAAGGACAGTAAGTGAGAGGGTACCAAAATAGGAAATAATATAAAATAATCTTTAAATAAAAGTTTAATTCACTCTTACTTTACAGATTATTTAAAAGCACCTTATCATTTTACTGTCAGTTCTAAAAAAGACCAACAAGAGACTGGAATGATTTTAGCTGGTAAAATACAGGAAACCTTGTGAACAAATGGATACAAGCTAAGCGAAAGCACAGTAATATTCTGTACACCACAACTATAATCAGAATCTGGCATTGGTTTATTCAAATTTTGCTTTCTTGGAAGCAAAGCTTACATGTTCGTAAACGTCAAAATAAACATTGCTTAATTTTACAGTTTGCTAAACAAATACTTTTTTACCCTGAAGGGCATATGCAGAGCCATCTTTTTGTCCGGCAGTTCTCCTGTTGACCTGTGCTTCAATATTTTTTTAAACAACTGGTTCCCTTACAATTTTAAGGGTGCTTAAAAATTTCTTCCAATATTGTGCAAGTCATAGGCAAGGCCATTTTGATCTGTGCCCTTCCTTACATAGTTTTTTGATCAGTAATTAACTAATGCAACTGTGAAAAACTATACATTTTCAGGAAAATGTTTTGATTTTGGTCCTGTAGTTAAAGACCTTCTATAACAGAGTTGTTTACATGGATTTGAATCACAAGCATGTACACAACAAAACCACTATACCAATGTTTCTTGGTCTATGCATAAAAAGTATGTATTCTACTTACACTAAAACATACAAAAAATAAACTACAAAAATTGTTTACACTTGATTTCAGCAAAAAAAGCTTTCTTCAAGAAAAATGATTCTTCTTTTTTCAGCCATCAAAAAAGGAATGCAAGTAAACAATAAATACATGTGCTTTCTCCATATAGACATATTTACACTTGAGTCTTTGGCTTATGTTTAAGTTTCTTTATAAAGATCTTTATGTGATCCAGCCATCATTGCACATTAAAACAAAATAAGCCAGTTTTTTTTTTTACTATATATAATATATATATGCAACACTTGAAACGTATAAAGAATGAACCTTACTATCAATTTGCACTGTTATTGTACTTTAACAATGTATCAAAAGAAAAAAAAGAAAAATTAATACCATATAGGAAATATTGATACATGCAACAGATGGTCGCTCTACTGTAATTGAGAGACGGCTGCATATACAAACACTGAAAAGTCCTATTTTGGGCAAATCTCTTCTGACTCTGGTTTTCATTAAATAGTATTTATGTGGCACTAAATGCTGATACTGTATACAAGCATAGAAACAGATTGAGTTCTTTTATTAAGATACACAACTTCATAAGAAAAATACTTTGCATTTAAAATTTAAAATCCCTCCCACCCCCCTCTTCCCCTAAAATCTTTCTTCACAGGATCAAGAACTGTTTTCAAAACAGCTTATTGAGATTCATGTATTTGGTGAACTTTGTCACATCCATTCTGACTAAGAGGATTCCAAGTACTCCAGCGCAACATCGTAGCAGAAGCGATATTGCTCCTTTAAGGGGAAAGAGGAAAAAAAAAAAAGTTAAATTAAGATTCTTAAAGTATTAGCAGCAATATCTACAAACAAGAACAGTCTTTGCTAACTACTGTGCAATTTTAACTTCAAGCCTGACATGTTTGGGTTTTCTTTTTTTTTTTTTTCCCTACTACTCAAATATATTACTAGTTCTAATTTAAAAACTCACCCTAACCAATGAACTGGAAAAAAAACCTGACCATGAAATGCAATGATTTGCTTCTCTGATTTTTTCAGCTTCTGAACTGGTTTATCAAACATGAAAAGTTCTCCTATCAGTCAGAGCATTCTTGCAGTGAAAGCACCTCGACTTTGATATACCATTTACATTTAAGTTAGCTGATACCAAGCAGTTAACCAGTGTCTGCTGCTTGGAGAGCCAGGGAATGGCTCAGGAATACCGAGCTGTGACACAAAGCTGCTCTGGGCTCACAGCCCATTTGTACAGTTGTGTCGATGTAATGTCCAAGAGATCAGATGCACATTTAAAAGGGAAGTTCAAGCTCAAAATTTCATCTTGGTTAGTGTTTCTCCTTAACAAGGCTTCTGTTCAGAGCTGATACTGGGGGAGAGGGAGGAGGAAGAAGAGAGGAGAAGGCAAGAAGAAGAAGAAAAACCAAGGAAATGAATTCGATCTCTATTTGTCCTTGCAACCTAACAAAACAAATCTGCTTTTGTGATGTATTTTTGTTTGCAAAGGAAGCCAGCGTGATCCATTAGCAGGAAGCGGTGGGGATATCTTAAA
Organism: Aquila chrysaetos chrysaetos; assembly: GCF_900496995.4. Lineage (NCBI taxonomy): Eukaryota > Metazoa > Chordata > Aves > Accipitriformes > Accipitridae > Aquila > Aquila chrysaetos. The sequence goes on along the minus strand of NC_044011.1, from coordinate 25,941,559 downwards.
GCCCTTATTGCGCTGCTCATTTTTGTTATCTGATCATGTTGCTGAATGTAGGGCACATGACAGTGTTACATATTGGTTTTCCTGGTTTGTTTTCTAACTAACGACTCAACAGCTGCTGCTGTTCAAGAGTTCTGAATAAAAACCCACACAACAGAAATACATAACTACGGAAATTCAGTAACTGCAGATTAAAGCTACAATGGAATTCAAGACTATTTTGAAACGAAATATAAATTTACAGGCCATTTATCAGAAACACACACCATCTACCTTGGCCTCCCTTTACAGTGACACAAGTAATTTTCCATGTGATCTGACCTGTTTTCTTCACAGCAGTGAACTGAAATCCAGGCAGCAATTCAGTACGCTGCGTCTCAGACATCTATGGCACAGCAAACTGCAAAGTATTTGCGGCAAAACCGGCAATACCTAGCCCAGTGTCACTACTGCTACAGGATGCTCTGTCTGTTAACATTTTAACCACCTTCTTAATTTATGTGGTGGCAAGGGATGGAAGTGATGCACAACAATTAAGCAAATCATGCCACAGAAGCTACTTGATACTAAGCAAACAGTGACACCTGGAAAAAAGGGCAATATGGGAAGAGGCAGTTACAGCCATTTTGCTCAATATGCAAGTTCAGAAGGTCAGAAATAATTTTCGTTATGCATAAACTGTAAAAATGTTTTTAATGTCAATTGGCATCCCTGATTTTTATGCAGTAGGCAGCCATCTGGCTGAAAAGTGACACTGGCTGCTGGCAGTGTGAGAGTCAAATGGCAGAAACTCCCAAACACTGTCTAACCTGCTTTCACATTCACCTACAGGAAGGAAAAAAATCCACTTGGGAGAATTTTTATAAGGACTTTCCACAATGTTCAGTTTTTGTGACTGAAGTGATCACATGGATGGATATGCACTCATACTGTATACATAAAGACTCACCAGAAGTGCGAAGGTTATTTGGAGTTCTGGCAATGTACATACAAATATTTAGTCTTGTGGTTTTGCTAATTCAGGCTCATACTGTTTATATTAGTTTATTGTTTATATTGTTTATTATTTAGGTTAACAGTTGGACTCAATCATCCTAAGGATCTTTTCCAACCTAAATGATTCTATGATTCTGTATCTTCATTTCCAACATACCAGATCCAAGTCTTTGATTTTAAAGTTCTGAGGTATCATTTTGACTACTACAAACCTGAGTAACAAACATTACATTTATTCAATACAGCTTTCAAAGCAGCAGTTGTTATTAAGAAGCAAAATATTTACATCTCCAGCTACTAATCTGGACCTTACAGCTTATTCCTACCAAGAAGAAATGCCTTGTTCCGTAAAATGTCGAGACAGTTTGTATGAGCACAACACACTGCAACTTCTCTTCAAATAGACCAGGTTATCTTAGGAGATTAAAGTCCCTTCTGTTAACTCAGAAAGTTATCTGTGAAAACCACGGTACCACTACAAGAAAAGTGTAAATGCTTAGCCTGCCCTCATGATGCTAACTTGTGTGTACACTCAATAAATTTCCACCACAGAATGTAACGTTACCCAACCTTACATTCATGCCAAGAATCAGACCAGCCTCTGCTCAGTCTATACTACAAGGGGGAGGAGCCCAAGACCCAAACCCCACGTCCCTTTCTTCTTGTGGCCCAACACAGGTTTGCTCTGTTTTGTGAGCACAGGACTGAGAACGCAGCTCACACAACAAGAGAGCCTCTGGCTCCCTGGTTGTTTGCAGTAACCCCGATGGGCTGGTGCTTACCGGAGTTTCTACCATGTTGGGCTTACTGTTCCGCAAAGTCTTCACGGCATGGAAAACGTCCACCACGTTCTGCCTTTTTACCATCTCAACCACAATGCCGATGGCACAGAACATCCCACTCCGGCCACCGCCATTTCTGTACACAAGGAAAAGAGCTGGTTAAATGTTGCTACTGTGTAAGAGAGCATCCAAAACACATTTCTGTTCTTTCACTCTTTAAGCATGAGTGATTCATGAGCCCCTCAGGGAGAGCAGGCTTTAGCAATCTCCTTGCAGCTCCAGTGGGTTTGGTCTGAGACATTTTCTGTTTCTGACCTTCCTCTCAATTACTTCTTTTGAATTCTGCCCTTACAGCCAACCATGCTGCCCAGCTATGCTACAGCCTAATTTACATAGGCATTAGAAAAAAAAAAACTAAGGTCAATGGCAAGTACAATGTTAGAAATTAAAAACCAGATTCAATGGCAAGTACAAAATTTTCCATTTAGTTCTGGAAAGAGACTCACTTAAATTATCTTATGGTATGAGGATTATCTAGCCAGAGTAATGCCAAGGCATCACTGATTCGATACCTTGTTGACATTTGGGGATACTTCTGAACTATTTTAATCTTCATTTCAAAGAAATTACGGTAGGTACTTCTTCCTCTTAAGCTTAAATTAGCCAGAAAGTTCCACGGATAATGAGGAGGGGTGGGCAGAAAGGGGCCACAAGTTAATTATGAACATTTGAACAGAAGCCTTTTTTTAAAAGTAAGGAAGAATGCATAATTCAATTTCTAAGTTTTAAACTTTATATTTAAATAAGGTAGGAGAGAGATTGGTCATTCTCTGCTTAGGGAGAAAAAGATGCCGCCTTTTCAACCCACCCCCAAACCAGCTCCCATTTAAATATCAGGCTCAGATAAGCAGCCAACGGTCATTTACCAACAATAGTTTTAGGATCACCTACTGTATTATAGAACTTTTCTCTGATTTCATAGATCCATAGCTTTCAGTCTAAAACCCTCAAAATATAGTAAGCCTTCTGGAAAAAACGCAACAGACGATATGCAAGAGATACACAAAAACCAACCATTTGGCACACAGCATAAAAGACTTCCTTACTGAAACCGTACAGAAGAAATTGGTCTGTACATATTTTGTACCAGGAAAACATGCTATTATGTACAGATGGAGACAATACACATCATGTTCAAAATACTCATTCCCATGGTACCTTGACCTGAGAGAGACAATTCTGAAAGTTGACCAAAAGCCAACCTACAGTACCAGTGGTACCTTTTTTTTTTTTTTTTAAACAAGAGAAACAAGGGCATGTGCAAAAGAATGTTGCCATAAGAATATACTTGAACTTAAAACAAGAACTAATTTATAAGCATTTATTTGAAAAGCAGCAATTTGACTTTCTCCCAATTACTCACAGGCAATGGATGATGGTCCGGCCCTCCCCTTCTTCACATTCCTCTTGCCATTTTTCAACCTGGAGAATTAACTTCAAGAAGGATCTCTTGGAAGCTGGTACATCTCTGTGAGAAGCCCATCCCAAATACTGGAACTGCTGCACCATCAGATAGCCTTCTTGTGGCTGAGGGAAATCAAAGAGCTTTAGGTCAATATGGCACCTTTACAACTTGGTTTAGAAAACCAAAATATAAAACTAACATGAAACCTAAGTGTTTACATTGTGGACAAATTCTAACATGTATATACATTGCATGGAAGGGTCTCCATTAATTTGTATCACTTGAGCTCAAGGAAGATGTCAAAAAAAAAAAAAAAAAAAGGAACTACATTGAAGACAACATCACAGTTTATCAATCACTAATGTAACCTATCCTGACTTCTTGTGATTGGACAAATTGCCTAGATTCTACGTGTCAAGGGGTTTTATCCTTAACATCAATAATCAAAAACATCACTGTTAAATTCTTAGACCTACAGAAATGAAGAGACATACCTTCGGCTCCCATACATGAACTGACCCAGTTATAAATAAACAAGTAATACAGGTGCACAAATATGACTCTTTTCCTTGAAGTCTTCCCTTTTTGCTGGACTATGATAATCATGAGACCCTGGCTGCCAGCCTCTGAGCCTTCCATGTGCTAGATGTTACACAGGGAGAGCTTGAATAGAATTAGACTGTCACAAGAAAGGCCTCAATAATTGGAAGAATAAATAGTTTATTCAGTTTCTTGGAGCTGATGAAGACAAGAAGGAGTAGGAATGTGGATTTTAGAAAAGGAAGAACAGAGCAGAGAGATATTTAGAAGCAAGAGGTAAAGGTGAAAAGGCATGGGAGACAAAGAGAAGTAGAGGAGTAGAAAATCAAAAACATCATAAGAAAGAAGAAATGGAAAAAGTGAAAATAAGAAATGAACCAAAGCAAAAGAGGAAGTCTAAAAATACAACAAAAAAAGTGTTATGGCGTAATATTTGCCAGTGTGCCTACACCTTAGCTTCCTGTACTTTCCAAACAAGGTATGAAGAGCTGAAAATGTTTTTCTTAGCTCTGAATATAAGCAAAATAAAAGTTTGGATAAAATACTGGCCACATGCAAACTCTGCACTTTGAAAAATGAAAATGTGACCAAAATAAAAGAAAAAATAAATCTTTGTACACACAGTAATGTTTTCTCCATAGCTATTCTTCGACATTAATGAAAGTTAAATGTATACTCCAAGTAGCAATTGGTGGCGTGTAAGTTCAGTATTGCATGAAAGATACAAAGTAGGAATGGTAAGTAAAATAGGGACTGATGGTTAACTGTACATATATCGGTGGCACAAACATCTGTAACTCTTTACATGTAGGCAACATAAATAAGTGATTTATAGAGGTAAGCTAAAGGAGGAGACACTGCATGGCAAAGAGGGTTTGAGAAGATGCTGCGATAGTGTGAAACACTATGGGACAGCAAAAAGACAAGGTGGTGCAAGGTGTGAAGGAGCTGACAAGAATGCAAGACTGGCACTGCTACTGAAGTTGAGAAAAAAATGATAAATGTAGGTCGACGTGCAGTGGTGCAGAACCCTTCAGAGGCAGAGGAGCTTTCAGAGTTTTTTCACACCGCGCTTTGCTGTGTGCCACAATCCTCCTTTTATGTTGTGGTTCTCGCATCTTCGGCTGAGAAGGTGCTGGTTGCATAACCAGCCTCAGCACTCCTGTTCCTTATTCACCACGGAAAACGTCTTACAGAAGCTATGAATGAAATACCTGTCACTACCTGTTCATTACAGGGATATTTCCTTCACTGTACACCAAACCAAAAGAATACTTGTCATATATCTTTTGCTCACCAGGGAGAATGCCACAGAACAACAGTCATTCACCTTACTGCTCTCCCTGCTTAGTGTGTAGCTATAGAAAAGTACTAGAAATAAGTATTAGATACCGATGCTTGACTGACTCTTTTCTGGGTAATGTCTTAAGAACATTAGCATTTTACTATTACTCAAAATTAAAACCCACAAGAGCCTAGAGTGTTGAAAATGACATACCCTTCTGTTACATATTGTTATGATAATGCTTACTCTTGTTAGATTGCATATCCTGAAAATTCGGTTTATGACGTCACAGTCCATTGAACATGACATGCATTCTACTTGGATGGGACCGTACCGCAGTATCCCTTCCTCGGGCCAGTATTGCGGGCAGCCCTGCACCAGAGCAAAACAGGCATAATTAAATGGTAAGTTACAACTTGCATGTTGCCTTATTCCACTGCAGACATCTCACCTAACCTTTCCTGAGCAACTAGTGCTAATTAGTTGCTGTAAAGCAGACAATAACTGTAAAATCACTGCACTGCTCTACATTTGATCATGTAGTGGATCCAGAGTGATTAAAGCATGCGACAGTACATGGAAAACTCGAACCCCAAACTGACCTGTGCTAAGTCGACTTCATTTAACATCACAAGAGAAGTACAGCCGTAGTCATACACTAATCTCCAGAAATCTTTCACAGTGTTTGGTAAAGGATGTTGTGTGACAATAAAAGCTGCTGGCTGCCTATAGCTCTGTAAAGGCAAATGATTTTATTAGCACCGGTAGAGGAAGTGCTTAATAACTTCCACTCAAACACTGCAACAGAAAAAACATATAAATAGAACAAAGCTCCGACATCAATTACGCCAGATTTCACCAAAGCTGATGTTAAAAATACCTTACTGTCTCCACCAAGAACAAAGAGGTTACTCTGCTCCGGTCTGCCTTCTGCTTTGTTACAGGCCAAGCCCTGTTTCAGTTCAGATATGCACGGGGCACTGAAGATGGTCTTCAGGGCTCTGCTGAGCTGAGGCTCGGGCAACTCTGCTCCAGGCACTGTGTCCAGGAGACTGAGCAGGAAACCTTCTCCCCGTGTTGCAGAGAGGGGTGCAGAGGTCTCAGAAGGTCACCCCATCCGCAGCAGGTTACACGTGAGCTCTGTGACTGAATCGAGGACTAAGCTCAATCCCAAATTCTCCTTCAGTGCCACAGCCACAGGGTCACCCATGGAACTGACCTTCAGGATTACCGGGGCCCATTTCCAGCAGAAAGCAGAAGTTAAACAGCAAAATACTATTTCCTCTCATGGCAGCAGATTCCATTTTCTGTATGCTGCGTTATACACAGCTGCAAATAGGGATTTCCAGCCTTGCATAGCTTAGCTGAGATGCAGCTAATAGAGATGAGCTAATTCCTTGCAGCACATGTATTACAAGCAGCAAGCAGAAGAGGAGAGATCCGAAGTTTTTTGCAGGCAATTTGTAACTATGCACGGAAGAGTTCTGCAGTGAAGGAATACAGATATGAACTGGCAAGGAAGCACTGACAGGTTAATCTGAGAAACAGAGTAAGATGGTGAATAGTCTTGTAGGCGGATGGGATGGTAAGTCACCAGTTTGAAGATGAAGTGCTGGGACTGCTGTATGCAACACAGATCCCTGTGTTTAGCACCCATGCTGGTACCAAGAGCGGTTTGGCTGTTTTTTTACTGAAATAAGTAGAGTAAGTTAACCTAGGAGAAAGACCCGGTAGGGTAGCTAAACCACTTTTGGTATGGAAGCTTGCTTGTTTGTAGGTTCATATGAGGGATCTTCATGTGCAATATATTGATGTACCCTCAAAGATCATAGTGTGAGGCCCAGAAGGAAAAAATACAATTCTTTTCACTCTTCTACTTGCTGTAAATTGTGAAGATAACAAATTAATGTCTTTAGCATCAGTACTTACTTGACAAAAGCATAAGGAGGCTGACAATTTTTTTATATATATTTGCTATCTTTTTCTAATGCAGGAAGCATATTGGGGTAGGAGCAGCTCATGTCCTACTTCCTAGACCTGCCCAGTGAGCAAACAGGAACAACCAATATCGATTATTCCCTTGTATTTTTAAGAAATAAAATATGTACTAGCTGGTATTTTCCTAGTCCTCTTCCCCATAATTTCTGGTCTTTCCCTGAGATGAGAGAACGTACTGAGTCTGAGATGATCAGATTTAAAAAAAAAAACAGGCAGGAGACCTGCTGTCACACAGGGAAGCAGACACTTTCTTGTGGGAACACAGGGACAAGTACATTGTGGAAAGGGGAAAGTTTCCATTTCTGTTTTGCTATCAAAAGTCCCCTTTCCTTGCCCAGCAGTGGGGTTCCCCTCTCTGAATAAATCAGTCTTAAAAAAAACAACCAAGAGAAAGGGCAAGAAAAAGCTTTTAAGCTAACCCAAAGTTTTAACCCTGTACTTATAGCCTTGTTATATGTCTTCATTGTAATATATTACTTTTTTTTTCTGCTGCTTTTTTCCTTTTATTAATACCATTTCTGGCTTTCCTTACTTGTCTCTGATTGCTCATCCACCAATACATTGCTTGGTTCCTGTCCCTGTTTGCCACACACTGTTACACACTCAGAGTCCTCCTGCCACCCAGCCGTTCCGCCTGCGTTGTCTTCCTTTCTCCCCAGACCACACTCCTCTATGCAGCTGTGTTGGTTGGTCCATAGCACATCAATTTTATCCAGGTGCTTAACATAATTTTAACTGCAATTCTAAACAATTTTGGTTGCTACCAAAATTCTGCTCACTGCTCTACTTCATCCATTCAGCCCCAGTGACTCCCTAATATATTGGTCTCACATGTGCTACTCTTTTTTTTTTCTGGCACAATAGCTAATTGTGAGATTAAGGACTGCATTTTGCTAGCAGTTCAAATGTTTCCTGCACTAGCTCAGGCAGAACTCTGGGATGACTATACCATTCAGTCCTGATGCCTTCTGCTGCTATTTGCCATTTTATTCCAGCATCTCTTCTTGACACCACAGTTTCTGACAGCACTTCATTTTTGAGGAAGGGGAGATGCTCCTGGAAATCAGGCCACTTAAATAAGTATTTACTGTAAAGGTGGTTTTAGGGCCCTAACTTTGGAAATGCTAATGGCAGGCACAGGCAGGTATCTGACAGCACTTATGATGAACTGCTTTATCGATCAGACACCTATGAGCAGGTTCACCTCCATTTTCCCCATTAATTCACCTTTTCCCCTGACAATACTTCTGTCACTCAAACTTCAACTTTAAAGAGCTGCAACTCAAAATATGAATGAACAACAAAACCCCCAACGCTATGCCCAAACATGCCAAAGACAATTATTTTTCCTTCTTCCCCTGTCTCTCCTGCCTCAATATACATAGCCTTTTTTATAAAATAGCGACAGTAACCTCAGGTTCAGGTAGGTAATATTTACTTCCTGACAAACAGCAGATTTTTGAGATCCTGCTGAGATCTGAGATTTGGAGGTCTGGAGACTAGAGCTTTATATAATGCTGTTGAAACGGCAAGATTTCCAGTGGGTCTCACAAGGATGCAAAAGACTAAGGATAACAAACCTTCTGAACAAGCAACACAAGCTGGTGGGGTTTCTTACCCATTCCCCCCATCCCTCTTTCTTCGGACTGTTTTACCGGGCGTTGCAGTAAGAAAGAATTACCCTTTCTTAAACCAGCAAGTGCTCTCTCTCATATTACACAGCTTTTTGTGGCACACTATGCAGACAAAGAAGATAGTCTCTTACGTCCATAAGAGCAGCATTGATGTAGTTGCTACTCTCCCCATCAATAGTAATTAAGAAAGGCAGACATCTGTCAGGTGGCAGCATATCCATGAAGCGGTTCTTGTCATGGTTCCTTGGCAAGCAGGCTATGCTGCAGTCCTCCGCTTGTAGGCGAGGGGTCACAGAATTCAGGGTCTAACGGAGAGAGGACGCTCGCTTTAGCATGCTGAACTAACAGACAATAGACTCGAGATTCCCCAAGTTTTAATTTAAAATATTGCAATATGGGAAAACGTGAGGCATTAGCAAGAAGACATTAGCAAATAAGAGCTCCTCTCTGTTTGATGGACATACTGGGGCTTTTCAAGGGGGTTTGAGCTGCAGGTGTAAAAGGCGCTCCGTGTACCACTCAACAGATTCTGCATGACACCATCCCCTCCAAAGGGAATAAACCAAAAAAGATCCTTTGGAGCCCTAAAGAGCTACGCCTTAGCTGTGCAAATGCAAGCCAAAACTCTCTGTGGTTCCTAGTCAGTACTCTTTATTCCAGACAGATATTTACTGCAATTTTATTCAAAGGAGGATATTCCATATTTAAAGTAACTTTGCAAAGCACATAAGCATGGGTACTTTATTTCGTGGACTAAAAGTAAGGGACCAAATGCTATAAACGTGATACAAAAGCCCTTTCACTTAAATAAATTAAATGTATCTAGAGGCAAAAAAATTGTTGTCACATGAAGAGTTAGTAGGAACTGCAAATACCTGAAACTCATCTTTGAGATGCGAAGAGTTTGTCTGAGAGTCTATTCTAATCATATCAAAATAAGCAGCTTTGAATTCGCAGACAGGAATGGCAGTTTCTCCACATAGGCAAGCTTCTAGAATGGCATCATGAATAAAGATGTACTGCTCCTACCAAATTAGGCAAAGAAACAAAAATTATAGCCATTTAAAAACAACAGATCTTTCCTTCTTTTAGGATAAACAGATCTCCTGCACACTGTAAAACTCATTCAAGGTAGTGTCCATCAATCCATTAAATAACGCTTTAGTACAAACACAATCTTACCCTAATTGGGATGCAGTTAACAAGGATGTTTTCTTCAGAACTAATTTAAATTCAGTAAAACTTAACAGACAGGCATAGCAATTTATTTAATGGGAGGTTTTCAGTTTTCTTGCAGTGCTTGTGGGTTTCTGTGTATATGCCAGTGACTTGTTGGCTTTACTCATTTTGGTTTTTTAAAAATAGCTTTCAGTCTTATAATACTAGCGGAAAGTGTAAATTGCTTCAAGCACTGCTAGTGTGATTAGCAATTATTTGGCACGCCGCATTCTCCTTATGCGTGTGCAAGCTAGTACACCAATTGTCTCATAGGGGCTCGAGGCCAGTAATAAATTCAAGTGTGTCCCACCAGAAACAGCATTTCTTACTGGTTTTTCTTCTGACTTGCTCTGAGATATCCTGAGTCCTAGACAACTGCATTACTATTTCAGTCAGGCCTCCTGTCAATTTTTACACAATGCCTATTATATTTACTCACCCTGAGAGTAAGAGATGTAAATCATGTCTATACAGCAAAGTGCTAGAACTGTGCCAGCCTCACCTAGCTATTGTGGATACCAATGAGGTTATTAACAGCACAAACTTTAACATGTGCCTGTAACAAGAGCACGTGTCCAGGGACCATGGCTGTATTCTGGCTCTACAGCCTATGCTGCCTTACCCACATAGCTACGGAGCCATTGCCATCACTGTTTTCTAGATGACCATCACAAGAACTTGCTGCAATTACAGCTTTATTTTGCTGCGTAAGTATGAGCCTCTGAGAGATGATGAGAGGTTAAGAGGCAAAAGGGAGAGAAAGAGAAGGGAACAGCAGTAGGGGTGTTAATTCACATGCAAGAGCAGATTAAACTGGGATGGTTGAAGCAGTCACACTGAAACATTCCACCCCACGCACTTCCCAAAGGCCCTGCAGGGGGTAGTTGAGCGAGTATACTTATTTGTTCAACTGCCACAGGTTGCAGCATGGAATAAAAACTGCAACAAATTACCTTGATATGCCTGGCTGCCAACTGCAGAGATTTGCACGTGGTCACAGGTGAGATAACTTCTCAGGGAGATGTCCACATAGAGGACAGGAGAGAGAAGTGGCAAAGCACTTCAGGTAACCTGTCTTAATACAAATCAATAACCTATGTTTCTGTGGAAGCTCAGTGATACTCAGGTGGCAGAATGGGAGCTGTTATAGCTTTGTCATTACGGCAACGGTTTTACTGTGGAGTTGCTGAAGGCATGACAAAAGACAAAAAAGGTAGAAAAGGAAAAAGGCTTGGCAATGAAGTTAATAAAGCAAATAAAAACAGAGTTGAAAAGGGAAAGTTAAATGGACATAAAGTTCCACAGGTAAGTCAAATTATGGATAAAGTGATTGGAGATAGCCTAAAACCAGTGGCAACCTGCTGGAATTCCAACTTTGGGTTCCTGGAATTGCTAATACCAGAGCTGGGGAGAGACGTGCCAGACAGGCCTACTGTAGGATCTTCCCTAAAAAATCCTCCTTGCTTTCCTTTTGTTACAAAGTTAGGTGGGCACTTGCTTGTGTGAAGACTGAAAGAGCTGGCAGGTTTGTTCCACCATCCTGGTTCTGGGAGCTGTTTGCATTGAGCAACGCTCCACAATGGAGATAACCCCTCAAGAGGGCCACTGCCTGCTCTTTTCAGAGTAACACTGAAGGTCTGACCTAGCATATTTCAGAAAGCATCAGGCGCTTTGAAGGTGAACTGCCGTACCTCTGTCTGTACCATGTTGATGCGACGGGACCTTAAGGCTTTGACACAGTTGTAGATATCCACAACACCTTCTCTTTCTGCCATATCTAACATGATATCGATCACAATATAACATCCTGTCCGTCCAGCACCAGCACTAAAAAGAATCAGTAAATACTGTTAGGAATAGCCCCATGAAAACACCTACAAGCTCTATAAACCCACTACTGAGAGGATTTTTTATAAGATCATTCAGTTCTTTCATCATAACTACTATCTAATTTTTATCTTCTCTCCCTCTCTTCATAATGTCCTTTAAATCTTTTGATGTGCCCAAAACAACCTTCTTCCATGAGATTTGATCCACTAAGTAACAGAAGAAAAAAATTTGTTTCCTCCTTTTATCACCCAGATCAATACTTAAAGTAAAAAAGAAAAGTTAGTTAAACTGAAATCTGGAGTATGATTAAGCTCATGCACTTCAAAATATGACAGATCTTGGTTTTGTTTAATAACACTAAGGATGAAAAGTGATATATTACAATAAGAAACTCAAGTGTATGTTTTACCAGCCAAGCTCTAAGCTAGTTCAGGCAGCACACCTAACAGTATCCAGAAGAATCTCTCTTGATTTTTTTTGGTTTTATATAAAGCTACAGGCAGTTTTTGCACAGTGAATTCTTAGAAACTCTAAAGGCTGAGTAACATTCTACAGAATGTAATTAAACATTTGATGGTGCCAAAAGAAAATTCTATTTGTCAAAGGACTGTGTCCCAATAACACAAACCTTGCAAAACTTGCACAGGAAAAACAACATTCTGTATTTGTTGCCATTAACCTCATTCCATCTTCTTTTGTCTACTTGTTTACTTTGATTTAAATTAATAATCTGTTCAGATATTATATGCAACACCAAGCTATCAAAGCAGCTGTATCTACACTTATTCTTGAATGCTGTCACAAAATTGTTGTAGACTACCTAAAATGATAGCCTGAAGTATCATATGATTTAGCTGTGCAGCTCTTTCAGGAAAAAGAAAATCTCTGGCTATTCTATTTAGGAAAAGTGTACTAGAATCCGGTTATTTCCAAACATTGCTGTAGACAACCAAATCCTACCGCAGTGTGAATTAGGCAATTCAAAAAAGGAACAACAAAAACAAAACACTTCAAAATGATGGATGCTTCACAAGAGACTACTGTAAATAATCACATACACAGTTGTGGAAGAAAATCAATCTAACTCTTCTGTACACACCTGCAATGGACAACAATAGGCCCTGCACTAGGAGGGTTAGATAATTTGACTCTCCGTATAAAGGAAAGCAGGCCTGTGGCATTGTAAGGAACTCCATGATCTGGCCAGCCAGTGAAATGAAACTGTTTAACTTCACGGATTTCATTGTAGCCCCTCTGTAAAAGGGAAGAAAAAAAAACAAAAAAACCCCACAGTTATGAAATTCAAAGTATTTAATAGACTAGATATTCTCTGACTCAAAAAACTATAACACACACTGATAGAATCTACGTGCTGTTTTCATCGCTTCACCAATTTATTTACAGCAAAGACCATATGAAGCTTAAAGATGTCATTGGTTTTTTTTCATTTTGAAGGTCGTACTTTTGCCATTAAGTATGCTAGTTTTCCCTCATTAGTTTTTTTTTTTTATAGACTCAGATGCAATTTGCATCGATTTTCAGAGGTTTTGCTATTCAAGACAATGGCCTGCTATATTTACAGACAAATATAATGATTTACCAGAAGACCACAACTGTATCACATATATTGCATTCACAGAGTTTGCTCTTTAAGTGAGATTGACTCAGCGGCATTCAGGGCAGAGTGAATGGAGATGAATGACAGGCATGACTCATAACCCAGTACTTGAGCTCAGCTCAGAAGTGCAGCTACAGAGAAGAGGTGACTGTCAAGAGAGGGGAGGGTAGCAGTCAACATTTCTGGGGAAATTCAAAATCCCACAGCGAGACGTGTGTTTGGATAGCGCTGATGCAATGCATTACTCCCACGGTGAGGTAAGGCTCGCTGTAGACCTGCTAACCAGACAGAGGGATTTGGTTTTGTACAGGAGCACACACAAGCATAGCCTCCTCCATACTCCTTGCTACCAGGAAACAGTATTTTGCCGAGCCCTTTCAAAATGTGCTCACCCTTCCCAGAGTGAATGTCCTGACGACGTACTCCGCAAGGGGCTCCATCTCTACGCAAGTCACTTTGAAGTCCCCATAAACTTCTGTGTCGTCAGGCCAGTACTTGTAACACTTGACCTAAATACAAAATGGAAACGCATTTTACACCAAATGAAAATAAAAGCTTGAGGATATGTTACTGCATGTACTGCATTACACCACATTTATTTCCAAAATGACCATGCACTCATGTGGCTTGTCATGGCTAATGGCTGTTCTGTCAAGTTAAGCACTAGCTACAAGGAGTTTCCACTGCTTTACACAGCTGTACTTAGATGCCAAATCCATTTCTAAATGAGCATTTATATTTTTTTTAGTGCTGAGCTATGGAATACATTTCCACTTACGTTAAACCGGGATGCATTTCATATCAGTAATCAAACTGTTGCAAGTAATCCCAGATACTTTATATTACTCCCTGAGGGATGTGCTACTGCTAAACTGTAAATACTTTGCTGATTTCTAGCCACTGAAATAGAAGCACATTTGCTCACTAGTTCACTTACTCTGCTCATTTGAGTGACAATATACCAATCCATTTTGCTGAAATATGAATTTTGGATTCAGACAATTTTTCACTACTCATGAAAGCAACACGGCATCAGTCTTCTTCAGAAGTTATCTTTGGTTTTACACAACACCATAACTGCAACAATGTCTGGACTCTCCCCCTTCTCCTCCTCTCAGGATGCAGGGTTGTCCTTCACAAGACTCTTCCACATTCTGCTGAAGAATGTGCCTTGTGTCTTGTCAGCAGGTTTTTCTTTAGGCTTGTAGCATTAAAAGAAAAACAAAACAAAAACTTACTCTTCCAACTTCCACTAAATTTGTGACCATCACAACGCAAGCTGATTGTTCCTGCCATATCATTCTCCAGAAGTCATAGACAGTCTCATGAACTGGACCTGTAAGAAAAAATTCCAGGTAATACTCTGCAAAAACCATGACAGTCAAAGTGAATGCTAAAAATAAAATCCAGTGCTTTTCAGAGCTGATACACACTTGCCTAAAGATGAAAGCTTCGTGAAACCACATCATCATACCACCGTGCAAGTTTCCAGACTACCTTGTTATTTCTAACCAACACTGAATCTTCTCAGCTTAACTGAATCACCACTTGAAAGAAATTAATAGCAGGTGTTTCACGTAGCGAAATGCCAGAAGTTGTTTGAAAACTACAAGGACACAGCAATGTGTGACTACATCTATAGTTACATTTCTAGGTTTGTTTTACATTTGCTAAATATAATGTGTTGAGTGTGAGTTTCTTCAGATGTTCACCGCGGACGTGCCCTCACCAGAGTGAAGTATCAGTCAGGAGGGCCAGCGGTACAGATCCTGTGCATTTACCATCTAGCTCGCGGCAAAGTGCGCCATAAACTTCCCACTGAAGGGTATTTAAACTAACTTAACTACTTTTCTGTGAAGCAAATGAGAAGCATTTGTTTAAGCTTTGCCTCCTGCTCTGCTGCAGAGACAAGACACGTTCAGTTGAGCGACAGAGGCTTTTGCCCTGTTACAATCATCTCAGAAACAGCTCCCTGACCACAGTCCAGCAGTAGTATAAATATTACTCTATATAACACACATGTGAAGACTCAACCATATTCCTTCATATGCTAGATTGAAGGCTGCATACTAAAGCAGCAATAAATTTTTGTGTCCTTTACACACTATTATGTGCAATGATTTACATAGTAAACCAGAAATAAAATACAAATGTAGACTTAACTGCCATAGAGAGACCTGTTTAGACAGCACTTACACAAAAATAAACAAAAAGTGGACAGAAATTTGAGCATCCTGCTTTAAAACAAGCCTTCAGTTTGTCTTTCCTGTGTGCAGCTACAATCATCTGAGGGCACAAATAACAGGGTATTTCCAGCCAGCTATCTGATTATACTCACAGATCAAATAATGACACATCTAAATCTAATTATTTTTACTTTAATTCACAGCCTCTGATATTTCAGTGCAATCTGTGACTAATCTATTTGTTTTTCCTCATTGTGAGAAGTTTTATCAGAAATACAAAATGAATAATTTCCATAGAAATTCAAATTTTTCCTCTAACTCTCCTTTTTATTAGCAGGTTGTTATATGATAAAGATTTCCCTCACTTCTTCCCACAAAGAGGCTTTGTCCTTCTCTGGCCTTACTTTACCCAGATTTTCTGAGATAGCATTTATTTTATCATTACTATCTTCACCGTCTGCATCCTGGACTAAATCCTAGACAGAAAAATAATACACTGTAATATGGAAAGAAAAATGCCTCAAGGCAGGTTGAAACTGTTCTCTTCTCTGTCCACATGTCTCTCTTCTCTATTCATCTTCATAATTGGAAATCATGGTAGTAGCTTCTGACTTTATCAGCTGAAGTTATCACTGAAAGAGTTGCTCAATAGCTAATTAACATGATAAATTAGTGCAGTTTTTGCATTTATTCACATACCACCTGAACATGCTATGTTAATTTACCGTAACACAAGATGACAACTCACAATATTGTATATGCTTTATTTTCATCTGCTTCCATTTTACCAAAACACTGCCAGACACTACAGAGAACACTTGTTCGGTTTGATTAATGCTGGCAGGTTCTTACCTTGGGTTGCAATGTAGTGACTTGGTCTCTGATATCCCTGAAACAGCAATATAAGTTGGTTTGAGTACCATATCACTAACAGAGAGTGGAAAATAAAAGCATAAGGGTACTACAGAATTCTTATCTCTACGTAACGTTTTCAGAACAAATCAATATTTAAGAGCAGCATGAAGCTCAAAACCTAAAAAAACGGTTAATACTGAAAAGGTTCAAATGACAACAGATAAAATGGAAATAAGAACATCTGACTTGAACAGACATTGTAGCGTACTGGGAAGGAGTATTCTAGACGGGTCCCTTGGGCCTAAAAATTAGTCCTCTACTGACATTATCTCCCCAGCTGAATACATTGGGGTGTTTATTTAAAATTTAGTAAAAATTGTCTTTGCCACCAGATTATCTCAATAGTTGATCTGTGTTCCCAACTTATCCAATATGAAAAAATCCACACCTTTTGTTTTCTTCTAAATAGAGAATTATTGTAAGGCACAAAGATGTATGTATGTGAGCCATAACTAACGGGGACAGAGCTGCACGCTGTGGTGTGTGCCAAGAATCAAGGTCCTACTGCAGTGGAATCTTCTGCAAAATACTTTGTGCTACTGCACAAAGTGTGCACCAATTATACTGGACATGATACACCCAAGTATATACACATGCATATATAGATAGATAGATAATCCTACACAACTAAGCCTTTCCAGGTAGCTGGGTCTATGCCAATGCTAGTGATACTGTACAGCATTAATCATCTGCATGGAAACTACAAGACAAAGAGCTGCTGCTCTTGAGGAAATCATTCAGAATATATTTTGACCAGTGCCAGCAACATTAGCTACAAAGAGGAAGGAAACTTTAGTATTGCTGGTGAGAAGCCAATACAGCATTTCACAATGTGCAAATGTTAAAGAAATAACTCCAATGATTTTCTAGGTTACAGTTTTATTAGGCCACTCAATTCAAATATTGCATTACAGGGGAGCATGAGTCCTTGGATTTCTGGTATTCACAAGATGCTACTAAAGCGAAGGATTTCAATGTACCCAAGGAGTTTACATCCTTTTCCACAGACTGCTTCATTATCCTATCTAGACTGAGAGCACCTTCCTCTGGGGCCTATGAAAAAACTTCTGAGTATCTTACTCTTGGCTTTACAAGAGAACAAGATTGCATCAGATGACTACAAAATTTTTCCCGGAGTCCTTAATATCAGGCCCCAGCTTCAAATTATGAAAGTAGAACCTGTGCTATACTGTTTTACACTCAGTAATGCTTTCCAGAAGAAGGTAAAAGTGTAATTTTAAAATTGCAAACTACCAGTTTTAACTTGTAGCTTTCCTGTCTGGTTATAATGAGATTCAATTTACTCCTAAGTAAGAGAAAAAACATCCTCAAGCAACTGGAATTATTAAAAATCTGGGAGAGTTTTCTTGTTTAAGGCCCCAGGCAAAATATCACTGGCCTAACGCTTCACAGAGATTCCCATGTTAAAATACCAAAATAAAAAGACAGCGATATACCTGGAACTAAATCTTTACATCCTGGAAAGTCAAGAGGTTCTTAAATAATTTATCAACTAACAGTGGACAGGAAAAATTAATAAGGTGCAATTATAAAGAAAAGTAACCAAAGCCATGTATTTTAAAAACACTTGTACTAGCTATTCCAGTAGCTTTCGAATTACTTTGGAATTACTTTGAATACAACCATTTGTTTATTCCTAAGGCATTAGTTAGATAAAAGTTATATTTTTTTAATGAAAACACCTGGCAGAATTTGTTCAAATTTCCTGTTGTTATCAGTTTTTTAAAATTTACAATTTAATTTGTATTTTAATCAAAATATGGAATTTCAAACTTTAGAGGTTTTCTGCAGAAGCGAGTAAATTTCTACTACGTTAAAATATTTATATATATATATATGTTTGTGTATATACTCTGTATTACATAAATTAGCACCTCAAGACAAATGTCAGCTAAATATTGCTTGTCTAAATTGTTGTTAAAAACAAACAAACAAACAGCCTCCCTCCCACAAAAGGCCATCATCCCTCCCTTTTTGCCAAACATATCTTACAACTACTTCACAGGTACATTTTCAGACAACTACAGTACAGCGTACTATCCAGCTTTTCACATATAAATGGAAAGGGGAAATGGAAAGCTAGTGGCCAAAATCATCATAAAAAAAAGTGAACAGCAAATGCTCTTTAACAGACAGGTTCACTAGAGTTATCTAACATTATCTAATAATATTCAGAGCTATGTTAGAAGGATAAATTATCTTTTCAAAACGGGTACAAAAAATATTCACACAAAAGGAAATTTTTTAAAGGAACAGATGAGATAAATTAGATGAGGCATGCATAGTTATTGACTGATAAAAATAGAAGAGGAAAGTAATTAATAACAATATCTATATTAAATATTTACAATAGGATGCCGTTATTCACATATAGTGGTACTTACATCCCTGTACAGCCAAATCTACAGCCCAAACCAAAGTCAGATGTGAAAGAAAGCACAACAATGTCAGTGAGTACTAGGACGTAGAACAAGGAAAGTGTACATTTTGTTCTTAATAAAAGATAGCTTTCAATAAATTTGTAGGCATAACATGCAATAGTTTCACATAGAGAAGCTGGCAAATTGAGAGGGAGAAAGCTGTGCAATCCACTCACATCTATGTAGTTGGCATTAATGTAATCTGAAGATGGATCATCTTCAACAGGTTGCAAAATCACCCTGGAGTGGTCATCTGTAAAAACCAAGTGGTTATGGTGCCTTTTTGAAGTGTGATTTTTAAGTAAGATATTACGGTAAGTCATCTAGAAAACCAGAATCAGCTGGCATAAGCGCCTCACAATTTACAAGTCTTAAATAGTAACTGTTTACACAGAATTACGAAGAACCATTTTGAGTGAGGTCTCCAATTACTTCAAAAACATTCACTAAACTTCATTAAGTGTAGCTGAAAGGTATCAATCACAGTTACACATGGTTAAAAAGACACAAAGAAACCAGGTTACTTGCTCAAAGTCCCTTTCAACATCAGCTCCACTGATGGTAATCTAGAAAACCAAAAATCCTGATTACTGTTTCCTTACTTCCGACCCCAGCCTGCTTAAGTACATATTGAGACATTAAAAAAAAATAACAAAGTCACAACATAAGGGTTAGCAATGCACTTGGGATTTGATGAAGAGGTAGATCTACCCGTTCAGGGACTTCTCTGGTAGCTTCACTTCATTCCTGTGTGTTAAACTGCATTTGTAAAACAGTAACAAATTGCGAATTAACAGAATTAACATCCAAATGAGTGCTAGCTTGTTGCTGTTATATGCTTACCACAGCTTGCACAACAGAGATGCAAATGCAAAATTCAGCCTGAGTTATGAAAGGAAGAAAGTTGAACTGTGAAGGACAAAAAAAATGCTGGAAAAGGCACTGTCCTCCTTCTCTGCTTGGGGTATTAAGCAGCTGTGCCACCAGAGACTTGTAAAGAGAGAGAGAACATGGCAAGAGTAACACACGACTATGGCTATTGCTCAGACCAAGCACACTAATACTCACATGCTATAATGTTTCCATAGCGGTTCTTTGTTCTGTTTTGATCCTTCTTAGCGACATCCCAAGAAGCTGACTGCCCCTCAAAGAAACTCTATAAATAAAAATGTTCCGAAAGAAAACATTCTGACCATTAATTTATCTCCAAAAATAACAGTTTAAAAGAACTGCCCTACCATAAAGTAAGCTCAGCTTTGCTCATCCGCTCTGGTCACCCATGGCGGTACCATCGTACAGAAATCTATCTAGAGAAGAAGGGAAGCTCTCTCCCTCTGACTGCTACAGGTCAATGGGCAAGTCATTGAGGGACTCCAGAGGGATTTCAAATCCTGGAATCGCTGGAAGGCTAAACTTGCTCAGACATCCTTGCTAAGGAGGAACAACAGTAAGCTGAGAAAGCACAGGGAGACTGATCACCCTTCTTACAAGACACCGTAATATATAGCCTGTTTACTACAGCATTACATTGCTTTCCTCATTTGCTTAGTAAAACAGCTTTTCTTCCTACAGAGCCACCAGGAAGCCTCCTCTGCCAATGTTCATTGTTCTTGTTTTTCCTCATATCCTTCCCACTAGCCACTAGCAAAATTATTCTACATTTCTGAACTCTTCTTAAGAGTTTGATCTCTCAGCAGTGATAGAAGCAGCTTTTATTCCTCCTCGGCTTTTTCTTCATTGCCCGTAGAGACTTTACAGCTGTTGCAGGTCTATGCTATTCTTTCCTTCCAGATGTTCTCTTATCCTGATCTGGGTAAATTACCTCCAGAAAGTACACAGTAGCCACGGAAACAAAACTTTAATGCACTCTCAGAAGCCCAAGCCAGGGCAAAGATGTTGTGTATGGTAACAGAAGAAGTAACAAGTAGGAAAACACCTCATGCGGCATCAGGGACCACCCTCCCCCCCAGCAGTGGTTGACACTTGGGCTTAGCCCTGAAGTTAGGCAGAGCATAACGAAGTGTATTTAAGTAAAAGAGAGGAAAAGAGAATAATATTCTTTTAAAAACCACACATTTATTTATTCCAGTTCTTATGTTACAGTAGAGACAGCTGCAGAAAGGAGAGAAGGTTGAAAACTGAGTCAGAAGAGATTACTTACTCAGAGGGAACTCATTTTAAACCTAGCTGTATTGCGAGCGACCTTGGCAGTACCATTCTCATCTTTACTGTGTATCCTGCCTGATATTCTAATCCCAAAGAATCACAACAGATTCAGAGACCAGAAGCGAAATGAATCTGTACTCGTCTTCTATCTCCAGTGCTGGGATTTTTTTTGCTTCCATTTTAACATTAAAGTTGTAAGTACACATGCTCAGGCAGGTCTAATTAGAACTTCAAGACGTTACTACCCTTGGCACATCTTTACTGCTTCTCAGCTGGAGTTTAGTCCCAGTATTGCTCTACTGAGATGCTATCATAAATCATGAGAGTGCTTCCAGTCAGTGCTTCTTGCAAAACCAGCCAGGTCAAACTTTTACTTTAACCTAATTCAGGAGATCTGCACTGAATATGGCTCAGAAAGCTCACATAACTAATTACAGCATTTCAACTAAAAAGCAGCAACAAAAGAGTGGCAACTTCTTACAATATGTCGCAAAGATTCAGCAGGGCATGTTGTCTTCTACCCTAAGGAACACACATAGGTTTTTTTCCAGGCACTTGTAAAGGCTCAAACCACTGGACTCCATTCACTATTTCATTTTTGGGTTACATATATAGGAATCTCATGCCTGCTTATCTTTATCTGTTTTTCACTTAAACCCATGACATTTAGTTGCACCCTTTTGCAATGCAATGCAAACAAAAGGTTGTCCCTTTCAAAGGGATTTTTCCTAGCAAAAACCCACCACTGAAGATCTCACCTCATACTCCTCTTTAAATCCATAGCTGTCAGAGGTCTTCATTAAGTTAATATGCTGCAGGAGATCCGCCACCCTGATGGCAGGGTGCAGCTGCCCAGTCTGGTACGGGGATTCTGTGCCTTCGCAGAGGTAACGAGGGACATCCAGGAGCCGGCTTGACTCTGCTGTTGCACTGTGATTTTCATCTGTATTCAGAAGAAATCAATGCATTAGGTACCTGTGGGGCAATAACACCTGCTGCTATACATATCAGCATCTATTTTCAACCTCTTCCTTCAAAAACGTGTCTAATTTCTGAGAACGCAAAGCACTTACGCTCCAGCACATAAATACTCCAAAGTACATAAAGGAATTTAACTGCAAACACATACAAAAGTTTGCAATCCTTCATCCTGCAATAAAGATGTCTGAAGGGCATTTTTTTGAAGCTACAAAACTTTATGACATTAATGTACTTGGAAACTCCAGCCTCTATCACCCAAAGTTACTTTTTTAATGGCTAATATGTATCAACAGCAATACTACACCTTAAACAATAAATTAGAATAACTCTGTAGTGGTATCAGCACATCATTTGTCTAAAGCCAACAAACACTAAATTGAGATCCCAGTAAAAAAGAGAAGCAATTATGCTACCGCTTCAGAACACCACCTCCATTTGGGAAGATGAATCAGCACTTCAGAGTGGTCATTTTAACTCAGGTATTTTAGTAGAGAAACGAAACTGTTGAGTGTGCTGATTCCAGCCACAGTTTTTGCTCTGTAGAAACAAAGAGGTCTTCTCTAACGCCCTATGCAGCACCAATCCTCTTATCAAAACCACGTCAAAGCTGCATGAAGTGATCACATTTTGTCGATCCCTTCTGTGAAATAGTTTGGTTTTTTTTTTTTTTTTTTCCCTTTAAATTAGCAATCACTAGTTCAAATGAATTTACAGAGGAAGAAAAATTCTAATTGAAACCTTTTTGGAAAGTAGTTACCAAAATGAGAAGTGGGTAGCCAACCCCCCCTACACTTCTCTGAAATCAGTTTACCATTTTCCTTGCAAAGAATCCAGATTAGGAAGTAAAACACTCCAGGCAAAACATGAACACCCCAAGGGATTTTCTGTAATTCCACCAAAATGCAAACCCCGTTAATGCCTTGTGAAATGAGATCTCCTAGTAAGAAACCCAATTCTTTGAACTGTCACAGAAGTTGCTAATTTCAGTACATTTATGCCTCACTAAACTGCCTAATAATGCGAGTGACATGCAGCAGTCACTTTTTATTGTAGTGTTACCCATATTAAATCACACACATTTCAAACCACCTCAGGATTTGCAGTTCTCCCCATTCCTCGCAGTGTACTTACCAGTAATAGGCACTTTAACCCATTGAAGCAGCAAAAAACAATGAGTGAACAGAACATAAGAAATTTATTTCAGGACTATATTAGAAAATTACTAAAAGAAAATGACATTAAAAGTTGTTAAAGCTTCACAATAGGCAACAATGAAAGCCATTTTAAAAATATAAGGGCCACATTATTATGCCATCAATGTAATGATAGGGACTTGAGAAAAGCAAAATTGTCATACTAACTTAGTGATAATGTACACAGAATGGAGAGTAGCATTAATAACCTATACATGAAGAAAAAGAAACCTAGTGCAGCTACAGAGTAATAAGAGCTTCATATAAAATAACACGTTCTATAATTTAAAGCCCATAAAATTTTGCTCATCTCTAAATAAAACAGAGAAAAACTGTTTTGTGATGCTGGGCCAAGCAAGGGTTACATGGAGTTGGAGTAGGCCAAATGATCTAGTTCCAAAGGAACAAGCTTATGGGTATCCAACCCGTTCTACATGGTGTGCCCAAAATCTTGTCTACTTCTCTCCGCTATTTCAGTCCATACAATGAAAAATATTACCTCTTCCAACTAACATTGCTTCGCTTATACCAGGAGACTATCATGCCCCAAACACTATTACAGTAGATGGAAATGCAGACAGGAACTATTAAACTGTTCTTCAATTAAGCCCTTGTCCTCGCTGTTCACAGCTGCCTTTGTCTGTGTCTGCCACAATGCAGTGGCAACACATTGACCTTTGGAATATGCTTATAGCCTAAATGAGCTATTAGGAATAGCTTGACAACTATCACCAAATAGCATCTATGTAGCTTGTAAGTGCCTGAAATAAAGCTAAAAGATACAAGAAGATCTTAGAAGAATTTCAGGAAAAGACTCATTTTCTGTAAGTCCATTGATCTGATTTTGGGAAGTATTCAGAATTACTGAGTCTACCCCTTTGCTCTTTCAGGCAATGGTGTTATTTCACCACCCCTCATAAAATTCTTAAATCACGTGGTTAGGTTTCCTTGGGCCCAAAGTGGAAGGCTCCAGCATCTAACTGCTCTGATGGTTATAAACTTTCTCAGAGGCTACTGTAGTGAAAAGATCAGCATTTGCAACATTATCAAAAGGAAATAGGCAAAATATGGCTTGATAAATCTCCCACATGGTGAGTATACCCAGCTTGACAAAGACCAAAGACTACTCACAAAAAGCCATTTGCTGTCAGTCTCAGAGGACACTTCACATGAAGATCTGCAAAGGCTCCTCCTGGGTATACTTTCTATCAATATTTTCACCCACAACTTGCATAATGGGATAGAAAATACCCTGACAGTATGGGCAGAGGGCACTGGGTTGTAAGGCACCACAAGCACTTCACAAGTACAGGATCAGATTTCAAACTTATCTTGATTATTTGGGAGACAATGCAAAAATCAACAAGGTGAATTAAACAGTGAATGCAACATACTGTGTGTAGGAAAGGGAAGTCAAATGTATAACTACAAAATGGAGTGACGGGCTGGGTAATGATAACTGGGATTTCAGCAGGTAACTCAATACCAGTCAGCAACATGAGCGCAATAAAAATGACAAAATACAGTTCAGGTAGCAGGAACACTACAAGCAGGGCATGGGGGTACCTATTCCACTCAGCTCAGCACTGAGACTTCTTCTAAGAACTGTACCAGATTTGGGGTACCACAATTAAAAAATTCGACCTATGAGTTGGAAAGTGTTCAGAGGAAAAGAATGATAACAAATTTAGAAAACATCAGCTACATGATGATGGGTGAAAGAACTGGGTTTAACTCAACTGAAGAGAGAAAATTGAGGACACATGAGCCTTTCAATGGGTAAAAGACTGTTTTAAAAGGACAGGAGTGTGTCACTTCTCCATATTTTCTATGAGTCTCTCAAAAGGAAATGGCTCAATCCACAGCAATGAAGATTTAGTCTAGTTAGGAAAAACTGGGGGTGAGCAGCAATAGTACTCAGTAGTAACACCCAGTTAGTAGTAACTAATGCTCAGAAAATTGAGCTTTGGGTCCCAAATAATACTAATATGGATCTGAATTTTATTTTTATTTAGGAGGAGCAAGGCACTGGAACATGCCACTGCAAGAGCAGAATTGTCTTCACTACAAATTTTTAAAAGACAGTAGACAATCAATTGCCAGAAGGAGTCTATATTATACGTATAACGTCCCATCTCAAAACAGAGGAGGGATTAAATTGCCTCCAGGTCCCTTTAAGCTTTACTTCTAGGAAATTAATTTTCAACTTCAGTTTATATTCATATCTACTTCCTGATATTTTTCTTCTATCCTAAAGTAACCTCAGCAACTGACTGAAACTCAGTATTGCACATTGCGTTTATCAAACCAAGAACTCGGGTACAAATTATACTTTTATCTTTGTATTTTTTAAAAAACCTCTAAAACATGCATTCAGTGTTAGATGCGACATAGAAATAAGCAGCCTGGCCACTCCCAACATCTGTTCTTTTTAAAGTAAGTACAAAGTTGAAAAACTTTTAAATAGATGTATACAGGAATTTTTGTACAGAACTTACAAAACTGTTGTTTCCTCTTGGATATTACGGAGGTTTTTCCCTTTTCTATTTTTCGTATCATTCTTGTTACTTAGAAAATCGAGCTTTGGATGCCAAGTAATACTAATATGGATCTGAATTTTATTTTTGTGTATCTCTTAATAGAGTTCTAGTTTCCCATGCCAGTTCATTGGAAGTCAGTTTGAATGCTCTGGGGAGAAAAGTTTTACTATTTTCCATTTACCTATTTCCTCATTTATTTTTCAGTTAGCACTGACTAGGAATAACTTCTTAATGAGAACATAAAATAATTTTTATTTTAAAAGCAGTGTCAGTTTAATTCTGAATTGGTAAACTGAGTGTAGAGTTATTTTCTGACAACAGCATAGCTATTTTTTACATAAAACAAGCTGTTTCAACATTCAACCATGCAAGGAGACAAAACTCATGCAGGAATGGATAATGAAGGGCTAGGGTCCTCACCTAACACAGCTGTCGGCACAAGTGGATCATTGGGCACTGTAGGAAAACAAAGCTCATGAAGAAATACATTACCCTCAATTTGTGTATTTTTAAGAATAAAAACAATGTACTTCAGAGTATAACCAAGTGATAACTAAACCCCATTAATTTTGTTACAGCAGAAAACCAGAATGAATACACAGTTTCAGAAAGCATCCTGAATAAAAGAGGAATGAAAGGCAGTTATTTTGGACTTTGGAAATGTAATGACAAAGGCAAAGAGGTTCTTACTGAAATGAAATAAAGAAGACATTACATGCAATTTAGTTTTTGAAAGGGCTCCTCCTTCACTATTGTTCTTTTGCTTCACAATAAAGGTTCACTTTCATAGAACCAACTCCTTTCCTTTTAAACCCATCCTCTCATGTACTACTTGAATAGCTCATCTCAAAATAAAATGGTATTTCTTTAAAGTCTTCCATGTAATTTAAAAAAATTATATACATATTTACAGTTAATAGCTTTTTTTGTGTGCAGTGCCAAATATGTTGCTCTTAATGAGTACAGGAAAATCACAGATACACAGATGCAGATGTTTGAACAAAATTCATAGAATTTTATCCTTTGTTATCACAACTAGAACTGTGCAGAGACAAATGCGCTGTTTCAGACAGAAATGGCGGAATCCAGAATTTGGTTTTGTTCCAATCTGGAACAAAAATTTAAAATAGCAACAGATCTGTGACAAAACTGAGCTCAAGTTCTCAAGCAATCTGCCTAAAAGTTTGTTGCATAGGAGGAAACCCCGGAAGCTTGGAAGATTCTTTGCCTCAGCACAGATGATGGTCAGGAGAACTGAATCCTCCAACACCCCAAAAAATCACATACCTAGGACACTGGAAAACAGTGATGCTAAACTTCTTTGCCAACCAGCCAGGACAGCTGTGGTGGCTGGGGCTCATGGGCTCTTGGTGTCACATTAGTCCATCTGGAAGGCTGCCCAAGTGCCTGGCAGCCCTGGCTCACTGACAGCCATGTAGGTTCCTGATGGATACTTTGCCTGGCACCATAACTTAGTCCAAATCAAACTCTTTGCAAACCTGCCTCCACAAATTTCAATGCCAATAAGACATCAAACTTGGGAGAATTTTCAAACAGTTCCAGCCAAAACTGTGTAGAAAAACTCACAGGCTGATACTAAACTCCCATTTATAATTGGTTATGAGACACTTAAAATGTTAGCACTCTGCAGTTTGGTAAGCTTCAATAAACTGAGCAATAAACCCTCCTCCAAAATCCATTTCCCTTACAACAATCAGGAAAGAACTTAAGAGCCTTAAGGGATGTATTTTGCTCAAGCATAGTAAGCACTATGGGAGGCAAGAGAAGGGAGGTGGAGTGCCATTCCCAAAAGATGGCAATTCAGAAGCAGCTCAGGCTGCTCAGATCTGTTTAAAGCCAAGCCACAAGCCCATGTGACTGTAAGGTGAGGTTCCTGCCAGCTCCACGGCAGAATTATGTCCCTTAGGTAATTTACACACTAGTTTTGAGGTATTGAGTTTGCCAGTGGAGTATCCTGCTTTTGTGCAAGGCATAGTGCAGACGCTGGGAGGCAGGTGTGCTGGACAGTGGTAGCTATAACCTAGACACTTAACTGTCAGAAACCCAAACTGCCAAATTTTGTCAAAACCAGACAGTTGGCAAGTATACAAAAAAGGAATATGAATATAGAGCAAATTTGCAGATACATTAACAAGCTTGTTCCTAAACTTCACAAACAGCAAGGAAAATTGTCAGTTTCCTTCTGTTATAATGTCCTTACTGCCAAAAGAAAGAAATTAATTTGGACCTCATATTATTATTCATTACAGACATGGAGTTACACAGTAATATTTAACATGTTGGTATTAAATATCCTCATGGGGGCAAACTCAATTTCAGATTTTAACTGAGATATTCTAGAAGCATAATATTTTCCCTGGAACAAGTATCAATGCATACTGAAAGTACATGTAAATATTTAAATAATTGGCCACATACCAATAAGGATAACATACAAACATCCCTACTCAACCTTTGGGTTTACCAGTGTCCCTAGAAAACCTGGAGCTTACAACAATTTTCCTTAAAAAAGTAGAATTTTTTTCCGTGTTTCTATATTCACCTACACTCCAGAGTATCTATCGCTGTTGTACTTACATCTGGGGCTGAAGTTATGAGAGTCCATAAACGTGATTGAAAGGGGATCCTCTGCATGCAGGGTGCTTTGGTCAGCGTAACTCCTATCCATCGCATTCACCATGTGTGTCATCTCCTGGCGGGTGGTCCCCATGGCATCCTTGCGCTTCTTGGCAAGTTTGCTGCCCAGCCAAAAAAAAAAACCCAAACCACCTTAATATTTGATGAACACTGATGTCTACAGTAATCATTATCTATAATCCTGAGTGACTGAAAAGTTTGGCTGATTTTCCTGTGTACAACTTTTCCAGCATGAAATTGATAAAACTATGCACGCTGCTATGAAAGAACCACGATCATGTGTTTTCTGTATACACACAAATGCTGTAATTCAAGTGCTAACTTCTGTACCCTGGTAATATTTTTTTTTTCCTGCGCAGCAATTATACTAATATAAACAAATTAGAGAATATAATTACATTTTAACTGAAATGATAAATAAGAAGCATCTGTGCATGCAGTTTTATCAACCATCTCCATTTAAATCTGTGTTTTGATTTTATAAATGGATAATTCATTCCCCTTGCTCGCCTTGTTAGGAAGAAATCATTTAACCTTCTAAATTACTTTGTTAGTCAAAAAAACCTATGAAATAACAAAAGAAACATAATTATTCGATATGGATTCATATTACCTTTTATGCTAAAAGTTTTTCTTCCCATTCAGTACACAAGATACAACATGATACCACACTTTGTTCCTGATACTGAATTTTGGTTCTTTAAAAAGCAAACCAACCCCCCCCCCCCCACCTTTCATGCAGTTTGGGAACAACTTAAATTTTGACATTAACAGTCTTGCACTCTAAATGTATCTGCAGTTAAACTGCAACCTAATCTGTACAACTAAAGCCCTCAAATTAACAGCCAATGCCCTTAAAGTGCACACTTCAGAAATATATCTCAATTCTTTCCTTTTGATGAAGAACGGGAAGCGATTTTCACTGTCGCCAGAAGTCAGATGGAAGCAGATAATAAATTTTAATTATCACTTAAAGCCTACGACTCTTAAAGCATATATCTACAGTAGTAGGAAGTATGCAGAGCAGCATGAAGTGCACCTTGGTTCTGCAGGAACCTGTGACATACAGCACACTGTTCTGAAATCTTGTTTTCATCTGAAGCTGTGACTGCAGTATAACACATAGCCAACCTGCTTATTTGGATAAATCTGACACCACGTGGGAGAGATACAATCATTGCCAAAAGTACTGTGTTCTTGAAAATGCGTGTTTAAAACACAGCTTAGCTTCACAAACTTTTTCTGCATAAAATATCATCAAATATACTGTTAACTGTTTAGACTGTATTTATCTTACATTTCTCTGACTAAAAGGACTGCTTGCTCTTCCTCTATTCTCTGATAACTTTTAATATTCTGTGCCACACTCTAACAGTAGACAAAGAGAATATTAGTGTAAATTATCCACCCATTTACTTGTTAAGTCCTGGGCACATCCACCAGAAAGGACCCACGCCACCCTCTGGGGCAGGACACACTTCATGTTTTTGCATATTTAAGAAAATGTTAAGAGGACTGTTTCTTATGTTAATAGTCTTTGCTCACAGTAAGGGGCCACAAAGTAGGATACAGATGGGCAGAGCACTCCTGAGAATAACAAAGATTCTTCCACCTATCAGACTCATCTCCTTATTTTGTCCCCGCCCTCTTTTCTTTCCCCCATTTACAGATAGACTAGTTGGAAAATGACTACTCAATAACCCGCTCGCTACAAAAATCCCAAAGGTGGTCTCTCAACCTCTCATTTTTCCATCAAACCCTTGTGGTGTACATGGCGGTTCTGTGTGTATCAGTTGTTCAGTGAAAACTAAAGAACCAGTGACAGTTGGATGTCCCCCCTAAAATGCTTTATTTTATACATTTACTCCACACATTCCTATTTACTTAAGAAAAATTGGTTTAAATGATGCTCTGGTTGAACAAATGAAGACCAACAGAACTTCAGAAGTGAAACTGCTTGAGCTTTATAACTGGGTTCCCGATACTATCAAAGCTTTCACAAAACTGGCATTTCTAGTTCAGACTGGTTTTTTAAGTTTCAAAGCCTTTCAGATAGTCTCTATACACTGAAGATTGCCTTTTTCTAATGCCACCTCAGAAATGGAACAAAAAGATTATTACATCTCATCTCGACTATATTAAGCCCTTCTTTGAAGCACCACTTTGTAACAAAACTTGCTAACTACGCTAAATAAATCAACAGCTATTAAGGCTTTCAAGTTATTAGCTTATTAGAGTAGCTACTTTCTAATTCGTATGCTCTGCTTCAACTCCTAAAAAGGCCTATTGTGTTGTAGAGCTGCAACCCAAAGCTGCTGGGAAATGGGAGGACAGCTTTATTGTTTAACAGCTCCTGGCTCCCTCGGGGTTTGATGTGTTTTTCCTTTCCTTTTTTCCTTCCTTCACTTGGCTAAAGGCACATGCAATCTATGCTTCACGATAGTTAAGCAAATCACGGTTAAAGTACTCGAGGCTGACAGAAAGTGTAAATGATTCTCATTATCTGCTAAAGGATCCAGTTGGGTGAACCTGCGCAGGTGGGTGTTTCAGTGGGAGCTGGAGGGGAAAAGTGCTCCATCATAGGATGAAACTGTGCGGTGAATTATCTCGAGCGGAAGCAATTGTTATTTAACAAGGAAATTATAATTTGTCACAATAAACGGGAGAACGGCAGTTAGCTAAGCCAGCTTAGCTTTTTTTTAATTTTTAAGTTTGTTTAAAGAAGTCAACTAATCTGCTTAAAAATGTGGAAGAGCATCATTATCAGACAGCACGGGTTCATCAAAGCACTTGAGTGCATTCTCAGATCCCCTCTGAAGTCAAGGGCTTTACGCATTTATTTAAAATTAAGAATGTGTGTAACTGCTTTGCTCAATCACAGCCAAAACTGCTGCAGCCCTCACAAAAACTAATTTGGTCTAGAGGTATAAAAAAAGTCAGCTTTGCTTCAATGAGGCAAAACATTATGCAAACCCTATGTCCTATAGTAAGATCCACATTTTAAAATGTGTATGGAAAGCACCTCACAAGCAATAGATGCAGACCACTTCACAAAAAATATTTCTGGGGAAAAAAAAAAAAAAAAAAAAAAAAAAAAAAAAAAAGGTTGGTACCACAGAGGTAGATGTGTTGCTCTGCCATTGGTAGGGCAGAGACCTATTTATAAAGGTCTGGCATCTGCCTACAATCTGCGTAGGAAAAGTGGTGCACAGGATCCCTCCTGCTAACTGATACGCTAAGAAGGAACAATTTGTGATTTACAAGCACAGTTCTCTAGCTAGGAAATGGGAAAAGAGATTTTTTTCCTTAGTGTGATGTGTTGCTGTGAATCATAATGCAAATTAAATTATGATTACAATAAACTAAAATGATAGTTATGGGAAAAACTGTAGCAAGAAGCAAAAGTCTCAATATACAGTTAGAAATACAATATCCCTTTAAAAAAAACCACAGGGTAAGAGTAACAGGAACA
Organism: Aquila chrysaetos chrysaetos; assembly: GCF_900496995.4. Classification (NCBI taxonomy): domain Eukaryota; kingdom Metazoa; phylum Chordata; class Aves; order Accipitriformes; family Accipitridae; genus Aquila; species Aquila chrysaetos. The sequence continues at coordinate 25,909,644 of NC_044011.1, read as the reverse complement.
ATGATACCAGCAATTTTTCAAGCCTGAGAATAAAGAAAGGTAACTACCAATAAAACTTTAGGAAAATTATAGAGACTGGTTTTCTTTTTTAAAAAGGGATACTGCATCTTTAAAACACGTAAAATAGTAAGTCACCCGTATTCTACTTACAGATAGTAGGAGTAAGAATAGTAGCTCCTCCTGGCAAGCAAATCACAGACAGTGGAAAAAGAGAAGCAATGGTGAATGAAAAGCGTGACTCTGTCACATTCAATAAAGCAGAGAAATGTGCGCTTAAAAAAAAATTGAAAAATTCATGTTTCTTTGGTTAGCATTTCAAGTTGCTCATGCACAAACTAGCCTTACTTTGCCATGCAATTAAAAAAAAAATACACTAGCATATAAAAATGGTTTGTTTTTTAGAAAGATCACTTGAGAAAATTACATGCTGAGATTTCATTTATTGCCAAAAAATTTGAAAATTAAATGGATTGTGTATTTTCAACATGCAATTCAGCATAATATAATGATCAACACCTAGATGTCATGACGAATGAACAGCTGTGTACAAATCTTGTGCAGTAAATATGCTTTTTACTTTTCAGTTACAAAAACTAAAGATTGCATTAATAAATACATTTAATCAGAAAACAAATTTCATGTCATTCATTTTAACATCTTTATCGGTACACAGGTGTATACGTATATGTTTGTATGCATACTATATGTAGCTATATGAGTACACACATTTTAAAGAATGCACGTTTACAACAGATATGTGTGTACTGACATATATACCACACATTTCCTGAATGCAAACATATGTCTTCTATTTTAAAATCTTATAATTGGAAATGCTGATGTAGTCATGCTAAGCATTAAAAATATGGAAGGTAAACAAATGGAAGGAAATGAAGGACATTTGGAAATAGTCCAACAATGACTTAGAAAATAAAAATGGCATTGCTTGTTAAAGATGCAGTATCCCTTTTCTTAGTTGGTTTGATTACTTCAGTAAAACTCTGTGAGAGCTGTTAAGAGCTTCATTCGGGAAAACTTCAAATCAATTTGTACAAAATGATCAGGCAAAGCCTAAAACATCTCAAGCTCATGAACAAAACTGCTTAATACTCCATTTTTCAATAAAATGTAATGCTGCATTTAATCAGATTGAGATAGCGATGGCTGTGCATACGACTTAATAAACCAATGAAAATGCAGAAACCATTGTTTTATTAACTTTTCCGTGTAATAAGCTGTGGTCAATTCAGGTACCAAAAGGGATACTACATAATGGATCACTGAATATGTACACTACAGAAGATGATTCAAACGGATCAGTTTTCAGTCCCACCACAACTAAGTGAAGTGTGTTTATGTACGTGTGAATGTGTCAGGGTTTTTACAGCTGTTCCTGGCTTCATTATGTGGATTACCCTGATTCACTAGATGGGCTGAATTAACTCAGGTATACAAAGGCTTTCTATGCTTTTTGTAAGAGACCTTGACTAAAGCTGGTATTAAAAAAAACCTGCCCACTTTCCCTAAGCGGGGTCAGGGACGGAATGGCACACCTATAACGTACGCGATAGAAAACCAATTAAACTATCATGATGAAAAATTGTCAAACATTAAAGATTCATTAAACAGGTTAATTTCTCACCTATTTTGAATACAAAATGGCACAGGAGTTTAGAAATGTTATGTGCTTTAGAATGATGATCAAGTATCATTCCTAAGAGGATATGGACTTCACAGGTTCAGAAAAGGGAAGGGGAAAAAAGGGGATATTTAAAAATATCATTTCTTGGACATGATTAACTTATCAAACAATTTAACAGGGAAAGTACCAGTCTAAAAGGACTTTGAATGCAAGAGGTAAAAAGGATAGGAAAAATAAACACACTGAATTTAAAGCTTATTTTTTTTGTTACCTGCAAAACTAGTCAATCCCATCTTGAAGTGACTGACAATATATAGTGGTAGACAGTCTCTCACTCACACACACACATGCACACACACAGAGTCTTCTATTATACATAAGGGGACCACTGCAACACACACTGAGAAGATGATACTCCCCAGCACATACCTTGCAATAAAGCTATAAAATAGAGATTTCTTCCTGAAAGCTTAAAAACAACTATTTTTTTGTTTTTCAAAAGTTGTGTAAATAAAATTGGTTGACTGTTTTTGCATATGATGAGTTGGACCTTTTGCATATGTGTTAATTCTCAACCACAGAGGTAAACAACAGAGAAAAGTAAAAGCACTTTTGGGAAAAATCACATATGTAGCTAACTAACACAGAACACTATAAGCATACCTAATGTTTCTAATGCAGACGTTTCTTCTCCAAGTTATATATCTCCAGGGATAATTGTAAAGAGGCAATAAATTAAAAAAATCTAATGCAAACCAGAAATTATAACATATAGAATGATCTTAGGTACAATTTTAATTTTTTTTCTTAATCTTTAAAAATAATAGCAACTTGCATTTAGAGGAGCATTCGCAACATTTACAAATATACTTTTCATTAAGACTTCTGCAAAAGGCAAGGGAATGCAATGCACACACCACTGGAAGATAAAGGTCTTGTTCTACCCAAGAAAAATCAGCTCGTGTCCTGCAAAGGGGACCCGCCAGGGAGGGGGTGCACAGAAAGAGACGAATTGGTTTCTATGCTATAACTACGGATTTATAGAGCCATATTATGAACTTTTATGCCAGGTTAAAAGAGTTGCAACTACTGGGAAGTCGAGACTTTAAAAACTGACCGAGGAATAGGGTAGCACAATTTACAATAGGTAGGAGCATTTGGATGCAGAGTTAGCATTGTACTATGCCAGAAGATGGCGATATTGCTTACTGTCTAAGAAAGCACTGAAAAAATAAAAATTCATTCAAATTAATACACTTTTAAACAATTTCATGCACTAAGGACTTGCTAGATAATTTTACAGTGATGTGGTATGACTTTCAAGAAAAAACTCCAGGTTTACAAGAGCATAAATAGAGGTATAAAATTACATTATTTTGCAAGCTGGATAACACACAGATACAAATAACTCATTAGAGCTGCATATAGAAAATCAAATTCATTATGTGATTACAACATGAAAAGTACAGTAAGTTATTCTTTTGTTCTTTGCTTTAAAAAAAAAAAGGCTCCATGAATTTCAGTTCCACCAATTTTAATATTCTGTACATTCCTCCAACTGCAACTTAAAACTACTTGTAAATAAGTACGAGAAAATGTATAGCTATTTGATCCCAAATATAAAGAAATCCTCTCTTTAAATCCATCATAAGAATCACAGCAAAACCAACAGGAAACACAAAGAACTCATCCAAAAACTGAGGAGAGCTACTGGTCCTGAACTTTTTTTTTTTTAAAAGACCTGTAAAAAATACCCATTTCATTATTGTTTGATATGGAGAAAAAAAAGAGGGATCAGCACAGATCATTTTCTTACCTTTTTTTGACGATCAATATGACAACAAGGAGAAGTAGGATGAATACCAGAATTCCAGCACTTATTCCTGCTATTTTCACCACTCGATCTGTTTGTTTAGCTGGATCCGGAATCACCTCAGGTTCTTCTGTTGCTGCTGCTAAATGAATCAAAAAAGAAGTTGCTTAAATGTGTAAGCACTAGAGAAAAGGAAATCATAATTGGTGATAATTTCCAAATATGTGTGTGTTTTAATACAGTAGCCAGAATATAGATACATGCATCATGTGTTTACACATCTACACATATGTACATAGACACGCTATAAATTTCAATCTATATGACATACATTTGCAACACCAAACATATGACTATGTATGTGTGTATACAGGTACAAATATATAAATATACACACATAACTTCCTGTATACAGAAGCATATATGCATCTGGATTTCCAAACAAGTTACTGTATTACAAAGCAGAAGACAAAGCAGAGACAATCTATCAACTAAATCACCATTACTTCATTTAATGTTATTTTTTCAGATATTAAATACGGAATATTTAACATTGACTAGTGAGATTACGTTAACTCACAAACAGTAAATTACACTTTCTTTTCCAAGCCGCAACTGGCACCCTAAACTCTAGTCCTTCTCTCCTTCACCCAGTTTCAGTCCACCTTTGTATATTAATTCACCCTACAGCATCTGCCCGGCATTCTACTGGGAATTTTGATTCTCCAAATAAGGTCATTCACAAAGCCAAGCCTAAAGTCAGCCGTAGTTTTATTTCTGTTTATAGGCCCTGAAAAAAATAAAATAATAATAATAAAAAATCGCTATTCTACACAGAGGCGAAAACACTCTGTAACACAGCTGAGTGGGCTGAGGCCACAGGTTACAGCAGAGAGGAAAACAGAATATATATGAAAGAGCACAGCCATTCAGTCTGCACCTCTTTGCATCACAGCCTGGCGTACAAAGCATCAGGATCATGGGGTTTTCCAGCCTGGCAAAAATATCAAAAATTATAAATAGGTTTCAGCCACGGGTAAAATCCCATGAGGTGTTTACTTGTAAAATAGGAAACGGCTCTTCAGTTCTCTAGTTCTTACTTTCTAAGGCTGTGGCTTAGCACTTTGCCGTTTGCTTGCTCACGAGGCACGGGTGGGTACATACACTCGCTCGCTCTCTCTGACCCGTCTTCTCTCACCCTCCACCCGGCATGCAGCAGGTGCCACTTAACCTCTCCCCCCTCACAGCAGCTGCACGCGGAGTAGTTACAAGCTGTTGGTATCATCATGCCTATGTCATTACACAGAAAATATCCGTTACTCTGAAACTAAGATGCTTCTCAACAGACCACCAAAACAAGCAGAACGAAAACCGAGGTGAAGCCACACCAGAGAAGGACTACCGCTGCCCTGAAAATCTGCTCCACAGGCCTTTCAGAAAGCCAGCGTAGTCAGTACCAGGGATAATTGGTATCTAATACTTTAACTATGTTACTCAGACTGTTTCTATTCAGGTTCCACGTGCAGGAACCCATATTATCTTTTGAGGGAAGGATCATGCTGTTATTTAAAATCACTATTACTTGTTTCTGTAACCTCCACCTCAGCAGTATCTGAACCACTTACTAACAACTTGCCCTCAGAACAACCTTCTGAGTTGGGAACGTGCTCCCTTCCAGACACCCATGCGAGAGCTAGGCAGACAGTGAGAGATCTGGCAGTGCTTTAATCATAAAACTTAATCATCATCATAAGACTTCATCATCATAATTATCTCTCTCCCCAACAGCTTGAACTCTGTCTGCTGAGAAATACTAAATGCTTCCTCCTTTGTGTAAATACATGCCTGCATACACACTTGCATACATAACCTGCGTGGACTCAATCCTATATATTTTGTTAGTACTATACGTGTCGTTGAGGTGTCCAGGGGTAAGAGTCAGGATCAGGTAAATGGTGCGTGCATGTGTAGCTGCATACACACAACACATACTCACACACAAGCTAGAATTAATGCCAGATACGCATACGATGCTGTCTAACAGGAAACAAGGGGGATGACTATTGAGGTAGAACTGGAAGAAGAAGGTGTTCGAGATTCTCAATGTTTAAAATGAATCGGCTCCCAGTCTACTATTAGCTGGGCTGGATGTGACAAATACGAATGAACATTTGATAAGCAGTAAAGCCAAAAGGCCAATCAGTAGAGTCAAAAGACCAATCAAAGTTAAAATATAAATGGCTTTATATGCCAACGGGAAAAAACCTCATGTTTGCTGTATGGGGTACTGAGAAACAGCAAGGACGTGGGAAGGGTAGAGACGGGAGCATGCAGGAGTAGGATAGTCGCTGTGTCTGGAATTGCCATGAGTACAATGTGAGCGCAGCTGGGTAGCTCTGACCTAGCAAAGGTAAGAACTGATCAAGCTGCAAAATAACTAAGGCTTGAGCAAGAGATTTAGTTGTGTGGATGGAGATTCAAGACCAGGTCTTTGAGAGATTTCAAAATACGAATCACAAGGATTGGATCTGACCTGAAGATGCACTTCAAAAGTTGAAGTCTCAAAAATACATCCAAAAGCACAAGCTTTGAGCCTTGATCAGGATGGGGGTGTTTTCACAGGAATATTAGTGAGAGATGACAGAGTAGAGGGGAAAGAATGAAAGACCTGTCTCACACTTTCCTGGAGAAAGATAGTACCCTTACTGCTTGATAAAGCAAGCTGCAATACAGGTGCTTCTCAGAGTCATGTTTAAAATCATTGCTTGGCCACTCACAATGTTATTTCATTCAGAAAAGTTAGCTTAGAGAAACAACTATGCACTTCTCAGAAAATCTGAAGGAAATGTGACTGAGGGAGTGTCGTGGTTTAACCCCAGCAGGCAACCAAGCACCACGCAGCCACTCACTCACTTCCCCCCCACCCAGTGGGATGGGGGAGAAAATTGGGAAATGAAGTAAAACTCGTGGGTTGAGATAAGAACAGTTTAATGGAACAGAAAGGAAGAAAATAATAATGATAATGATAACACTAATACAACGACAACAGTAACAATAAAAGGGTTGGAATGTACAAATGATGCGCAGTGCAATTGCTCACCACCCGCCGACCGGCACCCCGTTAGTCCCTGAGTGGCGATCCCCCCGCCCCCACTTCCCAGTTCCTATACTAGATGGGACGTCACACGGTATGGAACACCCCGTTGGCCAGTTTGGGTCAGGTGCCCTGGCTGTGTCCTGTGCCAACTTCTTGTGCCCCTCCAGCTTTCTCGCTGGCTGGGCTTGAGAAGCTGAAAAATCCTTGACTTTAGACTAAACACTACTTAGCAACAACTGAAAACATCAGTGTTATCAACATTCTTCACATACTGAACTCAAACATAGCACTGTATCAGCTACTAGGAAGACAATTAACTCTATCCCAGTTGAAACCAGGACAGGGAGTTTACTTATTCACCTGACGTAGGCACTGGTGTTTTATTATATATTCTGTAAGAAATGATTGAGTTTGGATCACCAAACTCAACTGTTGAAAATGAAACTCTCTGTTCAGTTTTTAGAACAACAGTGGAAAGCCAGGAAGAAACTGCTTATCCATTTATCCTGGTTTCCTCACACTAAGGGGTTTGAAGTAAAAAACAGTAACTCATTCCATGAACTTCAATGCTGCTTATGAGATAAAAGCTGGTGCCCACTAGAAATGTACCACAGAGTCCTAAATTAGTGGAGAAAATTATATTGAAAAATCATAGACTAAGTAAGCAAGTGTATAACCATTGGTTGAGTTTCCTATATCCAAAATGCTAAAATCTATGGGCAAAATGCTACCCCTCTCCCCAGTATCAACAGAAAAATTGCTTTTGACTTAAATGAAGCCAGGATTATTATAGGCATGTTTCCAGCAACAGATAATATATGCATTCTCTAGACTAAATGTTACATTTGGAGACTATATGAAAGCAATTACAGATATAAATCACACTGTAATCTATTATTTATGTGTATGCGCATTGTATGCAATAAAATATATTATTTTGAGGAAGCTATTGAATGCAGCATAGAATCATTTAATGAAACTTATGAATTTGAAAGTATTTCGTATCACTTGTTTTTTAATTTTGACAGTTCAAAGTGTATTGTAATAAGCATGTGTGAGCTTACACATACATCACTAAAGGACAAAACCACAGAAACCTTGTACCTATGTGTTAAACTTACGTGTTTAAGTCAGTGTCTCCTGGTTGCTGATGGCACAAGGACTACAGCAGCAAGAGAAATTCTGCTGAGACTGAGAATTTGCTCTCTCTAGACTACAAGACTGTCAGGATTTTTCTTTCTCTGAAGTGGCTTTTCTATAGGCTGAACTGCTGGTTTTGCCAAACAGAGCAACTCAACTAACCAAGGCTTCACCAAGGGCAAATCTTGCCTAACCAACCTAGTGGCATTCTATGATGGAGTGACTCTGTCACTGGACAAGGGAAGAGCTACTGATGTCATCTATCTTGACTTCTGTAAGCCTTTGACATGGTCTCCCACAACATCTTTCTCTCTCAATTGGAGAGATACAGTAGTTAAAAATTGAATTATTTTGATAACTGGAGTTAACTACTGCATATTTCTAAGCAAGGTAAAAATGGTCTAAAATTGTTTAAGTTATAGAAACACCTGCTTTACTAATTCCTAACATTCCTTTTTAGTAATCTAGTCTTGCAATCCTTTCTTATGTCTTGAACGGCAGACTGTATTAAAAGGTAATTTATTGATTTGAAAAAGAACCTTGTATGGTAACAGAATGATGATCATATGAAAATGGACTCTCTATTGGCTATTAATTCCTTTGGCCAGCCTTACTCTAACAGACCTATAGTTAAGTGTTAATTTTTACAATATCCTTGCATATTACTATATTTTTCAGAATTTGACCCTGTAAGTCTAAGAAGAGATAATCCTACAGTTTTCAACCAATGCAAACTCATCTTGCATAAAAATTGCAAGAAGAGTTTCTGATCTGAAACAGAGAGTTAACTACATTTTCCCCCCTGTAAGAATAGCTGCCTACACAGAAGATTTATGAGCTAGATTGGGAGGAGAACACTGGATTTAGCAACTTATCCACTTGCCTTTCTTCTGAACTAATGAACAGTAACAGCAATCATATTCCACAGTCCCATTCACAAAGTTCATAAAATAACTTGATCCAGTGATTCTGGCTCTGCACACTGCCAATAATAGTCACAATATAAGAAGTAATTTTCCTTGTTTTCATAGATACTTAAGGACAATATTCAACCAGCTGACTTCCCATGATCAGCAGCATGAAGTTCAATTGTGAACGGCACTAAATTAGACTAGGATTGCTAATGCTCACAGGGACAGTAAAATTCTAAAGAGTTGGTAAGGTAGAGTCCATCTTATTCTCACAATTTCCTGATGTACTTAATTCCTCTACATTTTTTTATCATGTTTTTAATCAAATACACCTACAAATCCAACACCCACTTCTAAAATTGGGTGTATGCATAATATTCATACTTAATTCTTAAAGTGTACCGTGGCATAAGGAATCCAGTCATGGCACATATTGCTTTCCTGTCTCCTCCTTCCTTCTGTGGTTCAGAATTTACACACAGCCTTGCAAAATTGTCAGAGAATTTATGAGACTCAGCACAAAATCTATTCACCTATACCTTCCTAAGGAGATGGTGTTGGAATCAAGATAATGATATTCTACTCGCTCATCCAAACAAAATTATTCAAGCAGAAAATTCTGGTAGGATTTCGCAGGGCTGCTTGTATGGTACCACTTAGAGATAGCCAGCCTTCTAAAAGACAGCTTTTAAATCAGAGGTTTTGAACAAGATTTTATATGTAACCTTCTTACCATACCATTTGACTCTCTTAACATTCACAGCACTTTATGCTGGGTTTCCTTTGTGTGAGCAAGGGAATAAACTCTGTTTTATGCATTATTAAAGCTGCTATTTTATTACACTGCATTTTCTTTGAATGTTAATTTCTGTTTATGGCAGATCTTTGAATTCTCACAAACTGGTGTTATTGCTGCATAGCTTGATATTCAAAATAGCTCTGCTCAAGATAATCTGTTCTGCACCTTTGTTATGTGGCATTCAAAAACTTTTAATTAAAACCAGGAATGATGTCTGAATGAGTTCAACAAGGTAACATCAGGATAACATCAAATGAAACTGGAGTTCCAGCCAGCTCTGGAGATATGTCAGTCTACCACCTGAGAAAAGGGCTTGTTGAGAAATTTAGTGAAATTCTCTGATGAATATTTTCTTTTAGACTGGTCTGCCCTGTGTTTTAATCATCTGCCCAGAAAGATCATTCCATCTCCATCAGTTTAGTTACTGTTTTGCTAGAATGATAATCATTGTGCAATTAAGGAAATTTTTAGAAGTCTGAAAGTTAATTAATAAATTTGAGTTCAGAGAGAGAAGATCCGTAACCCCTTTTAGCTTAATTACGTCAAAAAAAAAAAAAAAAAAAAAAGTGTCAGCTGATTCTGTTTGATGAAAACACTTGAATGTGCTTTTGCAGGGATGGGGGAGACGGGATGTGCAACTTGTTCCAGAAAACTATGCACATGATTCATGAGATTTTACGGATTTCTGCATGTGAGTCAGTTTGGTATACCGCCAGCCTCTCTTTAAGATTTTTCTTTTTCAGGCTGAAAGCTGGAGATACATTTACTGGGAAAGGAATCCCCACAATTCTCCCTTCTCTACATCTTCCAAAGAGCTTCTCTCTTGGAGTACAGCTTCTGGGAGGTGAAGGCATGCTAGAAATTCACTAGGGTTTGGGTACATCTAAGCTGTTGCTTCCAGGACTCTAAATTACAGCTTTTTAGGGTAGCATTATTAAAAAGAAAAATTGTACTTGATTATGAATCGAAAACGTGATTCCCCGAGCTGTGCTTTGAAGTGTCAGGTTCATCCCTGTCACCATGGTAACCAAGGTCCACGGCTGCCCCAAGGAAAAGAGTTTACCAGGCTCTGCTGGTGAAAAGGAAGATGCCCGGCACCACCAGCCTCTTCTCCTCACCTGTGCTCCAACAGGAGGGTAGTGAGCTGATGCTTAGCTAAAATCTGCTGCCTCACTTTGTGTTGCAACATACTGCACCCATCTTTGTCCTCACGTGTGTCCCTTGCTGGGGGAAAGGGGGAGGCGTCACAGATGCTACCAGCTATGCCTAACAGAGGGGGTCCTCAAGGCCCCAAAGCTTTGTGATATTTTAAGTTAAGCCCTCGTACGAAAAGAATTACATACCACTGTTCTCTACATAAGAGGTCATTGCTGCAGAAATGGAGAGAGACGCTGTTTCATAGGCCCCTACGGCTCCTTCTGAAAGAGCTTTTTGATCTCTCTCAAAGGATGGCTTATGTGCAAAAATGAAATAAATACAGCTTCAGGCTAACCTCTAGTCAGATTTGGGATGGTGTAAGATGCTGTAGAAGTTAAGCATAGGAAGTCCCACAGGTGGCTCTGCATGCAAATATGGTACCAGGTAAACAGGTGCCCACCTGCTTACACATCCTGCTTCCAGATAACACAGAAAAATATCCTGAGCTTATGCTACTCGATGCTTTTTAAATGACAAACGTGCAGCTTAAAAATATTTATATGCATTTTAATTAATTAAACAAACTAACACAGCATATCTTGCCATACAACAATGAGAATGCTACCTGGAAATTCCAGTATATTATATACATTTATACATAAAAGATTGGTTCTGGACTGGTATTGTTAAGCCCTCACAAGTGTAGATATATATTGTTTTGATATATAATTAAAAAAATCAATCCCATCTTTACTAGTTTCCAACACTTTCAGATCAGTCCATTGACTGGTACTACTTTGGTAGGAAACAAGGAAAACAGCATCAGGTGAACCAAGTGTCTGCTGCTATTAGGGACAGAAACTAAAATCGATGAGGACTTACTCTTGCAATGTTCCACAGAGAAGCAATTGAAATTCACAATGGCTACTCTGAAAACAGTGATGTCCATGAATTTATAACTAATTATGAAGAGCTGACCTTAAAAGATTCAGAAGAAGTGAAGAAAGTGCTGAATCCGTTTGCCTCACTAGCTGTGAAACCTTGAACATGTGCAGATGAAGAGAGCCAAAGCAGGAACAATGCTGAGGAGACAATGTTCCAGCAACAACCTGCCCCGCTGTCCATGGGTCACATTGAAAGAGCAGATTAGTGCCTTCAATGCATTCCTACTATATCTGCCACTAAGACGTACTACCTGTGCGTGTACTTTGTAGGCACTTTACTATCTTTCCAAGTACAGCAAGGATAGGATTCAGTTATAGGGAATGAAGATGTTCAGTGCATCTTATAATCTACAGGTTGCACAGCTTTTGATTTGCAAGCTATTATCCTCATGCAAGAAACAGCTGTTTATGTAGAGTTAACTAAGCTAGCTTTAAGCAAGCTGGCTCAGTGATGCAACCATGCCCGCAGGACACAAAAAGCTCCGGGTGAATGCAGATATCAACTGTGACAAGGTATTTACACAGGGGTGTAAGTTGAAGTTACACTGTCAGCTTCTAGTTCAGTTGTTCTAACTGGCACAGGGCACAAGACAAAAATGTGGACTAAGGCTTCTGAAATGGCACCTCTCAAAGCAAAGAGCAAACTCCAAGGTCAGAGGAACGCGGTCTTGCAGCAGCACTGCCTAAGAGAGGGGAGACTCCTCCTGGCTGTAGCCCATGACAGAGTCCAGGTGGCAGAGCTGTGCTTGCCTCTGGAACCGTCAACTCCAAAACGCACAGAACAAATGATGTTGTTGGGTTTACACAGTGGAAATACATCCCATGGATAAATCAGAGTCTATTCATTAGTCTGTCTGATACCTGAAAATCCATGTCACAACCTTTTTTCTCCTCTCCCCTTCTGGCCTGCCTTACCTTCAAAACAAATGAGAACAAATATTTGAAAGGAATCAGAATACCATACTTCCAGGGTATGGTACTGTGTTTTTCAGTCTTTGAAGTTCCCTCTCAGGTCATCGTTTCAAAATTGTCACCAACAGTGCAAAGGCTAGAGACTTACCCTGAAAAAATCCTAATCTGTGCGAGAACTCAGGTTTTAGAAAGCTACAGGATCTCCTAAAATATAAGTTGTGGACAATACTAAGTACTTGCTTCACAATACCAGGTCTCATCCTGTAAGAGCTGCGTGTTTGAAATGTTGGAAAAATTAAGAAAAATACCTAATGTGATCTTTTATTTTGAAATCTGGTTAACTTTCTGTGTCTTGGAAAAAAATCAGTTTTCAGAATAAGACTTTCTTGAGCCACTTGATGCGCTTCTTTCAGTAGCCAATATGGAAGTAGAGATCTAAAGACTCAAACCAAATTTTTTCATTGCATGTGTGCTAACATCCCTTGAAAAGGGTACATAAAAAACCAGTTGTAGAAACACTTAACATGCATGCTGTAAAGTATCAGACTGAAACAATGAAATCTAAACCACTGCTTCTCCCTGATTTTCTGGAAAGGGGTATTGATCAAGAATGGTCCTCTAACACTCTGATCCACCCTATCACAACCATTTAGCAATGACTTGTTGGAGGGACTGTTACCATTTCTTAAGGTCACTGTGATTACTTTCTAAGTACAATGGGCCTGTTGTTAGACCTGTTGTAGCATTTTTTCCTGACAACATATAAAGGCAGCCAGCCTTTTGGTAATGAGATCATTTATGAAGTTTTTTTAGGGTAGGAAAAAACAAGTGTTAGTGTTTGGCCACATTACAAATTAATCAACTTTCAAGTTTTTAGTCTGAACAAACAGCCTGCTTTCAAAAATGTGTTTTTAAAAATAAATTTTCACTTGATGTTAGTTATAAAATTTCAACTATGCAAAAAACTGCATTAAGAAATTATCTGGTTTTGACAATGACGTCTATATGGCTTGTTAGCTCAGAATTAAACCTGAGAAGAAAATTACTATAAAAGCAATGTTTGGTAACAAATACACTAAATACCTCATCTTTATGTGCCTTTCCACCAGGTAACATTTAAGAAGTTTAGCAGAGAAAGTACATTATAATGATTGTTATCATTTATATATGCACACAACATGGTTTATGGGGAAAAATATTACTCTCGAATGTCTGAAGTTCCATTTTGCTATATTTATTGAAAATAACATTCTGTGAATAACTTCTGCTAATTTAAGCAACTATAAAATTGTAAGTGAGAATTTACTGGTAGTGTAGGAGTTGCAGAGTTATTGCAGACCTGTGCAATTATGCTGAAGGAAGGAAGGACAGCTTAACTCTCCACCACAAAACTGCAAACTCTCAACCCAAACTATACTCACACTGGCTTAAAATACAGAAATTTCCAAGATGAAAAATTATCTTAGATCAAATGCAGTGGTAATAACATTGAGGATGGAATCAAAAGACAAAGGCAATGAGGAGGAACAGAAATAGTGTTCCCTTCTTCCTTTCAATAAAACCAAACCCACACAGATTAAAGCTTATACAGTGCTAAAACTAGTCCTTCATAGCACCTGTTTGGTTATTAGTATCCCAGATTCTTACTGTCATGACTGCCAGCCTTCAGTATTTGGTTTCCTGTAAAATCTGGTACTTTTTCAAATAAAGTGAAAGACTAAATATAAGTACCCCAAAAGAATCAAAGATGCTTTCTTTCACATGGATTCCATTCTTCCATCTAGAGAAATTTTTTGCAACTTCTTCAGTTATATAATACTTTCCTGACACGATTCAGTGTCCTATAGGGTCCACTGGGCTAGCTGGAGAATGACACAGGATGCACTGGTGTGTGACACCCATGGCAGAGAACTTTCCTTCTCTTTAAAATCTTGCCGTCTGAAGAGCACCCACTCTCAGAAAGTTACATGGGTCAAAACTCTTGAGGTTTTCTTGAACTCCTTAGCACTAATAGGTGTCCAAGCAGCTAGAGGTCTGGGAGCATGAGGGAAAGGCAAATATCCTCTTCCAGACCAAGCAGGTATCACCCAGCTGCACATCGTAGCAGGCTGCAAGTACTGTCTCAGCCATTACCCTAATTATGCAGTTGCTCCCGAATCTGCTTATCCAAATACATCTGAAAGGTCTTAGGTCAGCACTTTAAGCTAGGCCACCTGATTCTGCACTGAAACATCAAAGCAACGGTGCTTATCCACACTAGTCTACCAGCTGCGACGTGAGGGCAACAGCCTTTAGCTGACAGAAAGCTTTGACATCTTCCGCAACACCAAACAATTGCAACACAAACATGTTACCTAAGCCTTAAACCCTGTGTAAAAAGTCAAAAGCCTGTTTATAGGCTTGTTTACCGCATCCGACATCTAGAAATGCAGCTGTAATGGCACTGCAACAACATGTAGCTAATGCAATGACAACTGTGTGAAAAAAACACATTGAAGTTCACAGCTCTGGGTTGATTGCCATTGACTACCGAGTTCAGATCAGGACCTGTAATGACATTAAAAGCCTTTTACATTGTGTCATTGCCTCTCTTTCTACATATCCCTATATTACTAATATTTCAAAGAAACTTTCAAGCAGGAGGAAGAGGTGGCAGTCCTGCAGACTACAGGACAAAACATGCCTGCAAGAAAGAAGACTGTTAATGTGTATTGCCATTTTCTGAACCTTTGGCTTTACTTTTTCACATTTTTTTTCTTTTCATACAGAAGTCTTGTTGCCTTCAAACCTTAAACTCTAATCAATTTCTCTTTTCTGGAAGAAATAAGAGACTTTTTGTTATTTCCATTATTCAAGTAAATACTCACACAAAACTGTGATGGGGGAATAAGATGTAATAAAGAGCCTCAATGATTGAAGTTAGATGAACTTTTTATATCTAGTATTACACTGGTTCATAAAAAGTAAAGATGAACCAGTTTTTAATTACACAAAGCTTACTCTGACAGAAGGCAGCCAGGCTGTAGGAAAAGTAGTACTGGTATGTGCAGTATGCAGAACTAAAAGGTATCAGTTTGAAAGTGGATTTGTGGCCCCCCTCGGCTGCATGTTTTGTGGGTAGTGGAGCATTTAGTTGTTTTTATCCAGAGGATGAAATTAGCTGCTCTGTATTGGATACGCCTTGGGCTGTTGCTTTCCCAGCTAGCTTCTCCAGGAAAATACAACTGTATCAAAGGAAAAAAAGAATATATCTAACAAAAAGCTTCAAATTCACATGGAAGTCAAAATAAATGAAGCCAACTATAACATGCAAATATTGTATTATGATTTATGTAGTGGGTTGCTGGCAAAGAAGATTACTGTACTGGTATTTATGCTCTAAATCTGGTTTTAGGGTTTTCAGTCAGTTGTGATCTGATTAAAATGTGACTGATTTGGAGGAGAAAATCACCTTAAACTGAAGGAGTGCCAAGAACTCTTGCAAATAAGGTGGCAAAAATATCTATACTGAGGCACTGAGCTTTGCCTAACAATGAGCAAAAACAAATTTGCATTTTAAAATAAGAACAAAAATTGAATTAAACAAGGACTGACATGAAAACAATGTGCTTTAGTGTTCACAGACAGAGGCTAAGACACACCTGTATGTATCTCATTTAAATTGTCCCTTCGGCAAAATGTGACTTGCAGTTTGAAACACATAGGCCACTCCACAGTGCGAGTTCCCATTTATAAGCAGGTATTCCTGACCATCCACAGTGGCATTCCTTCTCTTCAAGGAATGGAAAAATGGCTTTACTCAGTGACTAACTTGATATGACTTTAATGAATGACTCACTTCAGCTTCTTATTCCTTAAAACCCAGGCAATCTTATCTATCAGCTTTCTCAGAGACAGCTAGCCAAAATTTTCATATTTGGGTAGATGAAGTCACCCTGACATATTCAGACAGCACCATCACAGGAGATGACTTTCAGATAGCTTGAGCACCTCTCATAAATCAGACGTACTGTCATATTTTAAATAATGTTTGAAAAGAAGCGTACACCCGGGGAAACATATTAGCCAATCAATGCAATGACAATATCTCCAGATAAGACCTCCTCTTGCCTGACTCTGGTGTAATAACAAGACTAGTAAGTATTACATGAAAACACGGTGCAATCCTGCATGATCATGTCTGGTACTTACATAATATCCCCAAAGTAAAATTAAATACAAAACTGTTTGCATACCTCAAGCATTTAAGAAATAGAAAGTGGAGAATAATAATGTATTTCTGAACCAAACATTAAACAACTTGGTACTATATTAAACTTCATAAAAAAACTATAAAAGAATTTTTTGTTTACTAGAACACTTTAGAAGGTAAATGTTTATCTAAGTTTTTTCAGCAGGACAAAATGCTGAAAAGGAAAAGCAGGAAATAAAAATGTAATTTGATCTAAAATCACATGTAACACTAACTTGTTTTCACCGTGCAATAAATACAAATCTTAGAAAATCTATGGTATTAAAGGTCAACCATCTTTGTTATCTCACTGATCATTTAGCGGTAAATACACCTACCATTTCCCGACTAAGAAAAGAAAAGGGACTTAGTAATCTTTCAGTTTTGTAGACCTAGGGGTTTTACTCAGTGTAACTGATAAAAATAAATGTTCAATTCTGTGCTCCCAATCTTGTACCAGGGCTGATATATTTCTAGTCAGCTACACGTGATATTCTCCGTGGTAAATAATTCCACCTTCTTCCACTTAAAAAGACAAGTGCAACACTCTGTACTTGGGATGGCAACACCACAAGATGGTACAGCCTAGGGGTAGAAAGCAGCTTTGCAGAAAACAAGGAAGGAGAGAATTGATCTTATTGCCATCTTCAGTTGCCTCATGGGTGGATGCATGTAGAGAAGACACGGCCAGACTCTGTTCAGAGAGATGCACAACAAAAAGACTAGGGGCAACAGACATGACTTGCAACGAGGGAAATCCCAAAGCAGATAGCATGGAAAAAAAAAAAAAATACAAAACCCACAACGAGGGTGGTCAAACACTGGGACGGGTGCCCAAAGAGGAATCTCCAGCCTTGGAGACATTCGAAACTCAGCTTGACAAGGCCCTGAGCAACCTAATTTAACTTCCAATTCAGATCCAATTAAGCTGCACCTGCTCTGAGTAAGGGTTTGACCAGACAACCTGCAGAGGTCCCTTCCAACCTGAATTATTCCAAGATTCCTACTTCATACATGAAGACACCAACTGAGACTCTGTTCACCTCATTACTTTAAATAGTCATTATTGCCTTGTTTTCATAAATAAATAAATACGTGAAACAGTATTCTCTGAAATGCAGGGAATGCAGTTTTAACTTTGTATTTCTTTCAGTTTCACTATTTCACTTAGATTCACGTTTGAGGCTTTTTTCTAAGGCTGTTGCAATTTCAAAACCAATCCACTAAGATTCAATTGGAGCTGGCTCCTAGGCATTTTTTAAAGTTGACTGTAGCTTTAAGCATCTGGCCCTGAGTATTTAAGAAAAAAGCTCATGCTCTGCTTTGCTAAAAGATTCTCAGTGGCCACTGATTGCCTATAAAGACGAAGACTGTTCTTCAGGTCCTGCCTCTCAAGCCAGCAGAGAAGAGACATTAGATGAGTTAGTCCTTGCTTACCAGAAAGCATCTTGATCAGCTGAAGTTTCATTAACTGAGAAAGGGGATAGAAAGCACCCTTTCAAGCTGCTATTAATCTGGCTACATACTGGGTAAAAGAACTTACTGCCTATAGCATGTGATTTTTTCCTCCCTGAAATGCTCTCCTCATTTGCTTGTGGACCTCTCCCCAGGCCCCCCCCCAGGGCTGGAGAAACCCTGCTGTAAGAAAGAGTGTGGCGATAAAAGAGGGGAGATTCAGGGTTTAGTGGCAGAGACACAGCTTGTGGTTAAAGGAGCTGCACTAGGTCTGACAGGAGAATGAAAATACAGATACATGGCAAGGGAATAAGAAATTAAAAGAAAAAGAGTCTGGAAAACACATATGCAGAACAAAGAAAACATGATGAAGAAAGAATTGGACTATTAGGAAAACAGAAAAAGAAAAAAGCAAAAAGGAAAACAGCAAAAGAAAGAAAGCATAAAATACAAAAAAGAAGAAAGGATAGTGGTTGTATAGAAAATCCTTAAAATTTAGTGATAAAAATAAATTATTTTTGATTAAATCAATGATTTTTGGTTGTAAATGTCAATTTAAATTGGACTTGAATTGTATTCCCTTGCTACGTGAATCTGAGCAATACACGCCAATGAAAAGAGAAGCAAACCCAAACATGGATCTCTGTGATCAAAACAGGCGGCTTCTTTCTTTCCTTCTTTCCAAAGGCACAATCCAAGACCTGTTACAAACATTACTTTGCACACTCTAGAAAGGCCATTCCCTGTGCTGGTTAGCAATGGGAACTCCAGATGCTACTACATGTGCTGCCACCACACAAAAGTACCATGTAACTGCATAAATTGTCTGCCTTCTTGTGAGTTGGGCAGAACAAGAACGTAAACAGCATTACAAATCATGACTGAGGCGCATAGAGTGATTTACGGATCAACCTCCTTGTGATATATATTACCTTGGGTCACTGCTACTAAGTCTTCAACTTTAGTTGTAAGAAATACGTTCCTTTTTGTTTCTTACTGTGCAGGTAAAAAACAACCAACCAACGTCACTGAAATGAGGGAAGTGGTGTTACCTTCTACTTAACAGAAAACATCAATGCAGACCTCATCATTTAACACCCCCCCGCCTTAAAACTACTGCTCTGCTTTTACCCTTGATCCTTCTTACAAAGTTTTTAAGCCGGTATAATTTTTTCTGAGCATAAAGAAATTATTTCTCAAAGTAATCTTTACTGACCAAATGAATGAATCAAAATCAGATTAGGCCTAAATATAAGCAAAGCAAGGACCAAATTTTAGAATCCATCTACTCATTTTCAATTTTTTTCTTATTAGTATCATAAACACAGAGGTGTTTTTAAAAAAAGTGTGAACAGGTTTTTAAACTAAAAATGTTCCACTTTGCTTCAAATATTCTTTACGTTCAGCTACTCCCTTGAGACCTGGGAAATCAAACAACTCCATATGCATCTGAGAGCGGACCTTCAGTTGAAATCCTTGGGGCTATGCCAGGACGGACAAACAGAGGAGTGGTTCAACCGCTCGTAATACAAACTACTAAAAGAAAAGCCCTATTTCAAGTCTCTTCGTCTTCTGCTTCATCAAATGTAGTGAATAAAGATGACAATTTAAGGACTTTCAGTTTACATAAAAGCAATACCCGCTGCAAAATTTTGCGACAATTTGTTAGATGTATTG
Source organism: Aquila chrysaetos chrysaetos (assembly GCF_900496995.4). Classification (NCBI taxonomy): domain Eukaryota; kingdom Metazoa; phylum Chordata; class Aves; order Accipitriformes; family Accipitridae; genus Aquila; species Aquila chrysaetos. Next base: position 25,889,886 of record NC_044011.1, on the reverse strand, counting down.
CCTCTAAGCTCCCCATACACAAAAAAATCTTCTTTTCATTCATTTACAGCAAAATGTATTTATGCCCACTAACCAAAAAATACTTTATTAAACATTCATAGATACTGCAGGTACTTATTAAATGAGTTTCATCACCAGAAGATATTTTTTATGTAATATCAATTTTCTATCTGTTTATTGAGCACTTATAAAGCCTTTTTCAGGAAACAGTAAAACACATGAAATGTTTTACTGCATAGCAGTACACTAACTAAATTTAATTCTCACTCAGCTTGTTGACTTAACAATGTTTACTTAGTGTATGTGGATTCAAAACAAGTTTCACTGCATTGAACCATCTTACACTGATCTTGACTTTGGCAAGGGTAAAAAGTACCATTAATACTTAGGAAACTTTAATTACAATTGCTGATTGAAAACCCAGTGACAGCAACAGCCAAATTAAAACTATTTTTTTTTTTAAAGAAGCCAAATATTCCTCATTCTGTAGCCCTAGAAGAATTAGCTTTTTATACTGTCAGATACTGCCTCATTAAAACCAAGTGTCATTCTCCCATAGCATTGCCACCATGGCTGCGCTACTGCAAGTGGGTAACAACTCTAAGAGACTCCTGCTCGGTGTTTTGCAAAGACCTTTCCCACATGTTTGGCCCATCAAATACTCTACTAACAAAAGATTTCAGCTTGGATTTCATTCCTGTCTTTAACGCTGGATGAGGGAAGATTACAGCTGAGATTAAGGCAAGTTCAATTCAGAGCTGGGTTATCCCCCTTCCTTTTCAGACAGTACTCCTTGTGCACAAGGGTCTGTTCCAGCCATGATGAATTGAACAGGAATGGTTTGAAAAATCACTTCTGAGGTTAAAACAAGTCTTTTCACCTTGGCTAATATCTTAAAAATTTAAAGAGGGATGTGGGCAAAACAGTAACAGAGTAGTAAACAGAGGCTTTCCAGGGAGGTTGAACTCAAGGAATTTGGGGGAAACGCAAGTCTAAAGTAGTTGCTCAGGAAATTACATTTTTTCTCCTTTTCCTTCAAAGGCTCTGTTCTTAAACTTCTGTTAGTTTCAGATACCTGGCAGAGAAAAATAAACAGTCATACCCCTGTGACCATTGGTATTTTTTTCCAAATTTAGACCTAACGGAGGATTTCATTAACATGTAACTTCAGAACACCAAATTTGAACCATCACTGTAGGCATACGTAGCGGAAGAAATTTTGCCCAAACTTTCTCCAATCTTCTCCTTGGAAAGACAGTATGCTGAAAAGCATGACCAAAACCATAAGCATTCTTAGGGAATGTACTGGGTCTGCTGGGATGGAGTAAACTTTCCTCACTACAGTCCGTAGAGTGCCGTGTTTTGGATTTGTGACCAAAACAGCGTTGATAACACGGGGGTGTTTTAGCTATTGCTAAGCAGTGCTTGCACAGCATCAAGGCTTTCTCTGTTTTTCATGCTACCTCCCAGTGAGTCGGCTGGGGGTGGGCAACACATTGGGAGGGGGCACAACCAGGACAGCTGACCCCAACTGACCAAAGGGATATTCCCTACCATATGATATAGTGCTCAGAAATAAAATCTGGGAGTTTCATTTTTCCAAAGTAACCATAGCTTGGAGACTGGCTGGGCATTGGACTGCCTGTGGGAGGTGGTGAGCGATTGCCTTCATATCACTTTAAAAAAAAAAAAAAAAATCTTTCCTTCACTTATTAAACCATCTTCATCTCAGCCCACAAGCTTTCTTTTGCTTGTCTGATTCTCTTCCCCATTCTGCTGGTGGACAGAGTGAGTGAGCAGCTGGGCGGGTGCTTCGCTGCTGGACAGGGTCAACCCACCACACCTGCCCTCCAAAAAGTATACAGAAAGGGAAAAAAAGAGCAACAATGAAAATTGTTTGAAATCTTAAAAAACAAAACAAAAGAAAACAAAAACCAGAAGACATTTATATTTAGGTTGGTCATCTAAAACCAAAAAAGTTATTTCTTCTTCTCCAATTAACAAAACATATTTATGCTGCTCTATTCAGTTAATTACTATGCTGTAATTCACATGCCATCTCTCCTTCTAGCTGAACCTTTAAAAGTCTTTTCAGGTATTAACTTGAGACAGAGCACTCCAATTTAACAGCTGAAAAAGCTGAAACAGAAAATAAACAAGCCTGGGGGTAACAAGGATCTCACACTTGAGCTATGAATGTTTGCAGATAAAGGTAATGTTCAGCATAACTCTTACTTTCCACAGTGTCTTTTTCCCCCTCCTCACTGCTGCTTTTATACCAAGGTAAGATAAGGTCATACCACGCTTAGCAACCTGAAAAAAAGCAAACTACACTTACTGGCACTTCTTCACATGTTTCTTTTTGCTATACCTATCCTTCCTCCTGTTTTTTTTTTTTTTTCCCTCAATCTTTCACACAGTATTTCAGGCAGCTTAAGATTAAATGATTTGAATGACAGACTTGAAAGGTAAAGCACTCCAGTTTACCACTACTTTTTTTTTTCCTCTATAGCAACAGAGGATGAATGAAAAGGGAATAAATGACACAGTAGTCCTTTCATACCCCCTTCTTCTTCCAAGAGCATTCTTTTTTATTCCCTTCGCTTTCAATTCAACCCATTCACAAAGGATTAGCATAACACATCTTTTTATGCTTGTAAGGGTTACAGCTGTAATCGCTTCACTTCATCACTTTACTTAGAAATCCTGTCTCCAGAGGAGTAATTCGATTACTCACGACAATCCAACTTTTGCCTAACCAAATAGAAACTCATTATAATGCTGAGCTGGTGCATCAGTTTACTATGAGTGGATGGGAAAATAAAACCGAGCAACATGAATAGTTGGTGTGAAAGGAAGAAAGCAATTGTCGCCTAACAAAAGGCTACCAACAAAAGACAGGACGACTAGCAGAAATTCTTACTCCCATGGGCAGGGTAGCCTCCAAACTAGTAATGACCTGTAGCTTTTAAAAGTCTTGGGTTTCAAATGGGCATGGAAAGCCTATAAATTGATGAGAGCATCCGATTGCTTCCACCTGACTAGTCTTTAGCAGGTACTGGGCAAGTGTGTGTAAAAACCTGAGACTGAGCTTTTACACAGGCTGAGGAATCAGCACCATCTTCTGTTGGTGGAAAATACCTGTATATGCACACATGCTAGTCCTTATAATGGCTTCTCTTGATCTCTGCTTCTGAAATTCAAAAACGTACACAAAGCAATCTGACTGCATACTGCTTCGGAGTAAAACTAGTACCATCCATAGCAACTGACAGTGGATAAGGATAAAAGAAAAAAAAAAAATGAGGACAACTGGCATCTCCAAATGACTTCCAGTTGTCCATATGCCAACAAGCATAAATCTAAGAAAAGCTCATGCTGATTGTGGCACAGAAGGACAGCACTTGGGGCAGAAGCACAGATGCCAGGATCATGCCTTCTATTTAGAAGTAGAGCATTTTATTTTATCTTATATTATTCTGTACAGTGATTTAAGATGCCCAGATATAATGGGATAAGTTCTCAAAGGCAACATTTGTTACGCCAAAGGTTTAGGAGCATTAGGAGCCAGCTGACAAATCTTTAGCTGTTAAACTGGCTTAGGTTGGTTGTCAGCTTTCGGAGCCCATTACTATCTTTTTGATTTTTATTTTTACAGAATCCTAAGGATTTCAGCACAACATATGGGTGGCATTAAGGGCATTAAGGATTTATAAATTCGTATCATCATTATAAAAACATAAAAAGTCTGAAATATATTTGGGGTTAAATGCAATACATATACTACTTGTGGTCAAATTAAATATTGATGTGTTCATGTCTGTGTTAAGTAGAAAAAAAGAAAACATCCTGTTTACAGTAGCAGTATGAAGAAAACATTCCAGACTTATTCATAAAGAAAGTAGTTCACTGCATTTACTTTAGTCTGATTTCTTTTTAATCTGGAATTTCTTTTTACTTAAAGTTGCTGCTCTTTCACATTCTTCTAGGCATTTAACCTTTATTGTGATGTGTGTGTACTTTACAGTGACTGGAAATCAATAACAATTCTGATACCAAATCCTTTTTGTCTTGAAAAACTTAAAATATCCCTAAGACAGCATCTTTCTTCAATACTACTCATGGGAATTTACTAATAATCACATTGTTACATATGAGTGGAGAAATTGAGTACGTGGAATAAAAGCCAGGCTTTAAAATGCAAGAAAGTCCTCAGAGCATAGAAAAAGCAGTTGGTTATTGTTATTTTGCAAGTTACTATTCAACATATACATAGCTGCAGTAACTATGCTCACTCTATACAGGTGAAGTATGTGTATTTTTTCCCTTTACTCCACAGTTAAAAACCACAGGAGAGCAATCCTCCAACCAAAATCTCATGCTCTGATCCTAATGAGATGTCCGCTTCCAAGAGAGATATCTACAGCTACACCGAGAAATGGGGCAAGATCCAGCATCCAGCCTCAAACCCCTAACATATCTCAAGAAATGCAGCCAATTGTTTGAAACGCAGCAAATCATTCAGGTACAAGAACACACATTCTCTTTTGCCTCCTGACACTTGTTGATTTGCCATTGCTTGTTTGCTGAAAACGAAGTTACAATATTAATTTTTATATGAGTGTGCTGTTAAAGAAATGAGCTATTCTGTTCGCAGAAAAGCAGCTCTGACACACTGTGTAGAAAGCACAGGCATGGCTAGGAAAGGCAATGCTGTATATCACAATTGAAACAAGACCTTTCTCTTTAATAAAGAACTCCCACCAGAAAAGTTGAAACACCTCATATTAAACTGGACAGTAATAATAATAAAATAGAACAGACAGTGGAAAGGCCTCACCGCAAACGTGAAAGCATGCATTCATATTTCATGTGCCATACCCCAAACCAGAAACAAGTCCTCAAAGTCGTTTAACCAAGTTACAACTACATTGCGGGACTGTAAATATCACAAGCTAGCCATCATGCTTACAGATAAAGTAAGTATTTTTTAGTGTTAATTATGATGATATCTTTTTTCACTTTGCTGTAAAACATCTAGTTAGACATTCAATCAGGAGACAAAGACCACATAGTTCTCAAAATGAATGTTACACAAACACAAGCAGGATAGGAAAATGGCTGAGTGTCCATTCTCATAAAAAATGAATTTAAATAGCCAGTTTCAAAGCTAGCAAGCTTATATATACAGATATATATATCTGTACTTAGCTTCTGGTTTAGGGATGTTTCATTTGTGTTTCTGTCCCAAACATTTATACCACAGTATAAATTGGTTCCAACTACCTTAACCATGTTCAAACAATGAATAGCTACATCTTGAGAAGGCAGAGAAAAAGATAAAAGACTTACAGTCAGCTTATCCTGCATGATTATATTTCCCCTTTAGCCTAACAAATGCTAAGACAATTTGTTGTAAACCTTGCATTTCTTATTACGTCATGGACAGCGATGGCAATGACAAAATTTGGCTTGAAAAAATACTTCTGTATTGGGTAGGGCTCAAGGAGCCTCCATACGTGGCTGAATGGAGTATGCCATACAGCTGATGTGTTTTGCTTTGAAGAGAGGTTGAGCGAGCAAGCAGCTCAAATGTGGAAGGAGTAATATTTTAAGAAATTTTATCACTTGATAAAAAGCAGCTGTCACTTGGTTTTATAGTTTTGAGAAACTAGTCAAGTGTCTTTTTCAGCATATGGACACATTCTAATTTTCCCAAATCTCAGAATGAGTAATTATAGCAATCAGGGCTCTACTGTTCTGGCAGCATGACCCCCCTTCAGCAGTGACAGGGGCTACATCCCGTGGTCAGGTCCCTGACAGGTTTATTGTGGGGGCCCAGCTATGCACAATGTACTACCTATCTGCCCAAACAGCTTATCACCTCTTCGGGCTGGCTGGTGGCAGACGAGGCAGTACACACTTGCTGTACGCTCAGGCAGCAATGGTACCCAGGTGGCTGTTCCTCTTATAGGCATTAGCTCATACAAAAGTCTGTCAGGTTTGGGTCCAACAGTTGGGTCAGCAGTCAGCTATAAAATCTAGAAGTCCCACATCGTCAGACTGTACTCGAAACACAATGCAGCTATGCTATCTCTGAAGAACAAGGGCTCTGCTGAGCTTTTCTAACCACAAACACAAGATGACTCAGGAGGCCTGCCACGAACAACTGAACAGGCCTTCCTGGAACTGAGCTTCTGCAAGTCAGCCCACTGTCCTCCAAACGCTTCAATGCTGTGTGCCTATGATCGATCACATTACATTATGATCTATCCAAGGACTAGAGACCTCCTCCTGCAGCAAACCAAAGTGTTTTACCCAAGTAATTGTTTGCATTCATCTGAAACAGTTCCTTGAACTGGTTACTAAAAGATAAAGTATAAAAGATTTGTACTTCCCAAAACAATTTGGAAAAATGCTTTCGGCTCATTCTGTTCCATGGGTATAAAATTTTACTGTCTAAATTTCACCATTACTACTCAAAAAGGGACATCTAGGAAGTTACGATTTCTGTTGCTCGATTCTCTGCATGCACAAATTGATTTCACTTTCTGAGTCTGAGAAAACTCTTCAGTTTGAATTCAATCTATATTAGTAAAGCTATTTGATTGGCTAAGTAACATCATGCTTCAGAGTTTATGCTGACTAAGCAGTATTTTTTTACACAAAGGCAACCAGATTACCAGCTTTCATATTTGGACAAGCATATAATGAGATTCAGTTTACTATCTCTCAGTCCCTAAACTGCCAGCTACTTACGTAGAATAAGGGTTTCTAAATTCTGTTCAAAAGCAAAGTAAGAACTTGGTAGATTTAGAAATAGGTAGTAACTGCTGCAAATAGCCACCAGCCTTTCCCATCTTAGTGTGCGGCATGATCTAGGCTGAAACATGCAAGTGGTTGGTAACAGCAATGGCACGCTTCACAGTTTAAGTTACTGATCAAAAATCCAATCTAACCCTGATGGTTAATATCTGATGGCTATTCATGGGGACTTGCAACATATATTCCTCAACAGACAGAGTAATCTGAAAGATCAGCCTTCCCACCTGATATCTATAGCAGAATTTTCTGTAAATGTGCAAGTAGAAAAGGGAATGTATTATTACATAGAGCAATTGTCGTCTTTGATCACATTTGAGATATAGAGGACAGAGGCTCCTTCTAGATGTTTCACTGAGCAGATGAAGCACCCAGTTCCCAGGTTTCACAGCCTAGTATCTTAAAAACCTTTATACCAGGAAAAGGAATGGTAACCCTTTCCATTAGGTGTACAAAAGTAAATGCTATGAAAGATGAACACATGGATGTAAATCCCTGTATAAACATTATGGCTCAGTGATTTCAAGCAGAATAGGAACTAGCTGACAACCTTTCTGAATTTTGGAATAATATCAGATACTAAGCCCTTCAGGATTAAGTCTTTATGAACTACCAGAAGTCATAAACACTAAAGAACTATGAGAAAATCTGTTTACATCTGCAGAAAATAATGACAGCATGTTCAATTACCAGTCCTTATAAAATTTGTGACAAAATTCTAGGGAATGCAGCACTGTCATTTCAAAACAGGCATGATAGTCTCAATTCAGCAAAATCTGAGAAATTAGACACAGATCAAGGATTAATTTGAAATTTGCTCGACTACATATTTTCTATTGTAATGCATCAACAAAACAAACAGACAATTCAGATAATCTGGATAGTGTTAGTGTACATAAAAATTAAGGTTCACATTAAAAAACGCCTGTACTTGTGCAAATCAGCTGCCTTCCATATGTTGAGACAATTTGAATGCCGATTACAGTAATTGTAGAATCCTACCCTCTCTCCCTCTCATATGGAAAAAGAGTCATCCTTTCACTATTGTTAAAAACACGGATGTAATAGCAAAAACTCCTTCGACAGTTCCAGAAAATAGTCAACAGTTTGGTTTTCCTGTCATTATTTAAGACTACCAACAATAAGATTTAAAACATTTTCTGATTGTACAAATATATCTTCATATCGCAGAATCATAGAATAGTTTGGGTTGGAAGGGACCTTTAAAGGTCATCTAGTCCAACCCCCCTGCAATGAGCGGGGACATCTTCAACTAGATCAGGTTGCTCAGAGCCCCATCCAACCTGACCTTGAATGCTTCCAGGGATGGGGCATCTCCAACCTCTCTGGGCAACCTGTTCCAGTGTTTACAAAAAATATGATTTACATAATCCATAAGTAGCCCATTGAAATGGCAAAGTCAGAAATACAGTAGCACCAGGGATGGAAAGAGAGTGATTGTGATGCCCGTTTTCCATCAGTACATAAGGACTTGGTTTATTGTCCCAGAAAGAGGCCCATTTTTATGAAACCGTGAAGTGTACAGACATAATCTGTTTCGCTACCATATTCACTTATACCATACAGTGCCATTCTGATTTTACTTGCATGTTATGATGGCTTAAGTACCTATTCTTTGCCAGAGCAGAAAATCTTCAGATGTAATTTTCCACTGTGAAACTGATGACACATAACTGAGGATTTGACTTAAACTTGCCCATTAACAACCTCATTATGCTTTTCTCTGCATTTCAACTGCCCACAGAAACCGGCTTCGGGCAATCTGTTGTCCAAAATGAGAATTAGGTCTGTCATAACTGGATGTCCTGTAATCTTGCTTCAGTGCTGGCAATATGACAGCAATTTAGGAGTGCAGCATCCAAGGTAACATCCCACAATTTTATGGCAGCAAAGGCATGAAAGCAGTGCATTGGAAATGGTTTGGATGCTTGATGTGGACACCATAAATGGTCCAAGTTTTGTAGCTATTCAAAGAGTGGCAACAGCTAATGCACAAAAGATGTTTACTTTTATTTGAAGCCAGATGTCTCTTATTTCAGATGTGCTGCTTTAGCTTCCTAAATACTACACTGGCTTTTGCTATTCCCTGCATGACTTTGCTATTAACTGTGGTGTTTTGAAAAAAGCATGCTGCTGAAGTAGCATTGCTCTTCTCACAAATTTCAGTAGTGAATTGTCAGTGCAGAATACTGCCTCAGGATATTTTCCACCACAGCAAGGTTAGAGCAGGAACTCTTTTTCCTCTATGCTAATGGCCTGGCCAAACCACTTGGCAGACGGACTGAAACAGTCAATAACATGTAGTCTGCTTACATATGTGTGAATAACCAATACTCAGTCATCAGCAAAGATCAAGTAACACAAGTCAGCAGATATGGGACCTCTGATTTAATGTTCAGGTTAAATATTCTGGTATCTATATGGTATTGATGTGGTTATCTTTCCTGTTGAGTCAACAACGCAAATGTTAATTCGAAGTGGCAAAGGACGCAATCTGTTTTGTGACCTCTTTGACAGTAAAGTCTTCTGGAAGTCCATCCTGATCAAGAACCTTCATCACCACATCGCTGTGAAGCACGGAGAATATTCACAGTCCTTTCCAGACTGCTGAAGATGCACAAAAGCCTCCACATACTTCCAAAGTCGACAGCAATGAAAACCACACGATTTTGTGGTAATCGTGTGGGAACCACATAATACTGTTCCCTATGCTTTGAATTTACCTGGCTACAAAAATTGCTTTAACAGTGCCTGTAACTGTCTCCTGCTCTGACAGACAGATGTGCGATAACCACATGATTTCTAGAAATATTGTCCCTCCTGTGAGGTCCATCTGCGTACCCTTCCAATCAGGATCTTTCCAGAAATAGCATGGTTAGCACACAACTTCCCATCAGAGCAGAAAGCAGTTTGCACTCCTGAACCTCAGAGCCATCGTCTCCTTACACAGCTGACAAAGCATCAGTCTCTGTATTTGAGTAATTTGGCAGCAGTGCCAATCAACCATACTGACTTGCTCTGCAACACATTTGACAGTGTTTAGGAAGTGCTACTATGCTTGGCAATGCTGCGCCTTGTTTCTAGATGACTAGCTGTAGAACTTCACTTAGCACTCTGACAGAGATGACATGCAAATAGTTTAATAAACCCTTGTAATGTTCATGACAATGAGGTGGAACTTCTTTTCATTTAGTTAAGAGTGTTTGATTAGATACAGCGAAACACAGTGATGCTGCTTTTAGGGCCATAAATGGTTTTCATAAAAATCAATAGGCACATTTCTGATTTAGATGTCGAAGTTCTGCGTTCTTTGGGCATCATTCTTTTCTGAGATAAAGTCCTGCTTGTCCTTCCTGTCCAGGTGCACCGTGAGCAGCTTTATTGCTCACAAATATTTTGTCTTCTATTCAAAATATCTCCGTGTTAGGTAGCTGTTAATACAAGGATGGATAATTGCAAAGATTATCACCTCTGTGCTAAAGTATCGCATATTGATGTAACATTTTATGTTTTGTTTTTTTGTGGTTGGACTGAAGCAGCTTTGACCCTGAGGTTCAATTTCTTCTAGCAGTTTTAAACGTAACCTTGAGACCTTTTGGCTGCATCTGAAGACAGTGAAGACTACCTCCCCCTTGCCTTTCACCACTACTCCAGCATGTATGGTCATTTCTACCCTGTTTTCAGAACTGTTTATGCAATTGTTCTAACCTAGGAAACATTTAAAATTACTTTTACTATGTTAAGTCAGTTTATTTTGGTGAATCTGAGTGAGATCAGTCATTTGTAACAGGGATAGCAATGAGCTGCTGACAGGCACTTTTTCCACCAGCTCTGTAACCACCAGCCATACATACTCTCTAAGAATTTTATTTTCTGTCTGTGTTGGCTTATGCGTGATCTACCGACATCAACTCCTCATTATTAATGATCATATCATCAATCTGCCCCATAAATGATTTTTACTTCACCAGTGCTAAGTTGTAGCATGGGAAGGAAGCTACTACTATTTCAACATTGAATGCAACTATGATGTCTTCTGTAATGACAGCATATCAGAACTACGGGACAGTGATGACCAGCTAGGGCTCAGGGCACACCATCACTACCGGAGTGCTATTTGAGTTTTTGTTACCACTTCCAGAATGATCTGGGACTTTCCTACAGACTTTCAAATCCAACAAATGTGTGTATGTTAAAAGCTCCCAATCTAATGCACCATTTCATGGAACTAGTTCCAAGCATGACTGATTTTGACCTCACCAGTTTGAGCTGTAATTTCTGTACTGGCACTAACAATGGTGGTAAGATACCTGTACGTAGGGATACTTCTAGCATCAGCAATTAGTTGCTTTATTTGGTACGGAATTCAACTTACATGTCAGTGATGTGTATGGCAAAACCTACTCTGGACTGTCAGTGTTGACATGCCCAGTAATGTGGAGAAAGCATCATTCTGGCTGAAGACTACTGACTGGATGTAAACACAATTAATAATTCCTAGAGACCCCTTTCTCCTCCTTTCTTTGAAAAAGTGAAACAGCACTGTCCCTTAATGGGGCTGCTCTAAAGCTCCGCTGCTGCACAGATAAGCCAAACTCCTGTCGCTCCTGGGCCAAACGAGCACGTGAGATGCCTGTGATGGACTGTTAGAGGCAGCAATCTCTGCCTGTTCCACCTCACACACCCTTCAACCCCAGGCATTGCAAAGGGCCATTTCATCCAATAGTACAGTTAATTACAATACAAAATGAAAGTGGATGCAGGCTGGCTGTGTGAAAAGGGGCTCATGAGCCCAGTCTTATCAGGTGATGATAGAGTTTACCTTCTCTAAACACTTGTAATTTTACAATGACACAAAGAAGGTAAAGACATAAGTAAAAGTCAAGTAAGAAATGATGAAAGAACAGAAAAAAAAGGGGAGCTAAAATAAAAAACCCAACACACTGCACTATCAGCAAATGGTCATTTTAATGGTCACTTTAATTGCATATCTATTATAAGGGGAACCAAGGATTTTCTATTGCAGTTAAAAGTCTAATGGGTTTTGTAAAAACAGTAGATTTCTACCTTTATGTCTCCATATTCTTTAACAATGGATGCAAGACATTCAATGCCCACAATCTGATTCATGAAATAATATTCATAATAGCTGAAGAGACCTAAGAAACCAGGCACCTACTAAAAAAGCATATATGTTAAGATGCTGATCCTTCACTTAGAGCATGTAGGATTCTTTCCTTAATATTTAAATACAAACTAGAATCGTCTACCCGAATTCTTACTTTTAAAATTCTTATTCTATAGGAAACTTTTAAAGTTCCTAAGATTTCAATCTGTTTATAGCATCTGCACAAAGTAATTTGTTAAGTATCTAGGCCAGAAGAAATACTGAAACATTTCAAAAACAAGGAAAGCTAATATTTATTATATCTTTGGACTTAAAATTTCTTCATTCTAATGGCTGATTTTTTAAAAACACTGAAATGTATCACTAGTGTTTCCTCTTATAAACTTACAGATTTTAAAAAAGTAGCTTTCAAAACCAAGCTAAATTTAATAAAAGAATGTTTGCATGTAATACACTTACTCACTAAGCAATGTATTTAAAAATAAAGTTCTCTAGTAAAGGAATTAGATTTATTAACTGTATTTACTAGATTTACTCATCCATGAAACTTTTCTGACCAAAAGCAGTCAAATACTCTTTCAAAACATAGTAATAAACCCATACTCCTGAAGACTTGGGAAAGGGGCCGGTAACTAGAAAGTACTTCTTATCATAATTATTCTCAAATGCAGTTAAAAGAAATGGTTCAGCTCAGGCAATGCCACAAGTGTAAAAAATATTAGGTAATTTAGAGTTTTTTGCTGTTACCCTCAGAAGGAACCCTTACTTCTCAGAGATGTCAAGCAAGAAGCAGAAAAGAGTACTTCTCTTTGATGCCTTCTAAGAACGGGAAACACGTTCTCTGAAAATTGTTGTCCCATGCATATCCATCAGGTAGCTTCACCTAATAAATGCTGCTGTTGCACTGCATTCCTTTTTATTCAAATGAAGTTTTGACAATTGAATGCCATGATTTTGTTAGTCTCTTCACATATATGAAAACACCCACATTATAGGTTTAGTGTCTGGAAATCTGGAGGTGTCCCTCAGTTAACTGCTTTTTTTATAACCATCATCAAGTATTCCATCAAAGAATCATTCAATTTTTTATTTACAACCAAAGGTATCACTTATCAGGGCTTGCAGATGTGGTTCCTTGGTGAGCTACTGCAATTTCACATACAAAAGAGGAAAATATGCCATGCTAATATTCTGTTTCCATCTTCGGAAAGTTCAGCAAGTATGTTAAAATCTCCTCTTTGTGAGATAAAAGACATTATGCAAAAGACTACTGAAGTTTGAACATATTAATAGCTTTTTCCTATGAATGAATGAAAAGAAAGATGTGACTTAGGCAACATCTGCATTACTCTTTGAATTTATATTGCCACTAGGTCTCCAGTGCCTATTGTGATGTTACAGCTAAAAGTCATTGTAGGAGCATTGATCCAAACATAAAAACAACAGTGAGAGAAGCTTCGTTTCATATACATTTAGCATCTGACATCTTCCCTCATTTGTACATTAATCAGTAACAGACATATCTGAGCATCCTGCTACAGGAGGTGATTTGACTTTCACAAATTTCCCTACAAGCAGAACATCATCAGGAACAATTTCAAGGAAATAATTATGGTCTAGACAGATTTATGACTTCTAAAGACCTAATCCAAAGCACATTAATGTCAGTGGAAGGACTCCCATTGTCATCAAAGGCCTTTGGATCAATCCCCAACTGCTGTGGGAATGAATTCAGAGCAATAATGATGGTGGACTAAATGCACACTTGCAGTTGGAATGTTACCACCCAGACCTTTTTATTCCTCAAATCAGATTAAAAAGTCATTTTCTGCTATTTCACAATTACTTCCAGATGCACATCATCTCAAATGGCATTTTCATCCATCTGTATGAATCAAATGTGCATAGAGATAGAGAAGTTCTCCACTGCCTGAACTAATAATACAAATGAAAACCACAAGGGAAAATAATTTTGGAGGTGAAGAAGTTCATGTTTTAAACACAGAGTGAGGAACCTTGGACTTCGTTTATTCCTTCTAACTACTTTGGGATAGAGTTGCCAAGCCCACTACTTCTTTATTTACTGCCACAGTAGATTTCTTCTAATTAAATTTTCAACATTTTTCTCTAGTCCCCTAAACAAAACAAAATACATGTGAATCAGTGTTAGCCTCAAACTTGGCAGCCTAAAAACTGTCAGAAATGTAAACTTCATATATTCTCTGCTTAATAACAGCTCTGCTGTCCCTTCTGTCCTCTTAAATGTCTATTTATGTACTAAACGATTTGAAGCATCACTCTTCTCTGACCATGTTAATCCGGTTTCATTCCCTTAGCAGTTGACAACATTTTAGACTGTAAAATGAAATGCCAACGTCATGTGCGAGAGGCACCCCATTCAAAGTTTTACACAGTCAAACTTAACTCCAAGATGTGACTGATCAGTCATCAACATCTTGTGTTACTCTGAAGTGCATGCTATGGGAATCACACATCTTTTACTCACTCCTCTAGCAATACCTTGGTTAGGCAGGTTCAGTTATCAGGTATTCATTGTGATATGAGCACGTTACGGACTGGTTGAACGCTGCCTTAACAAATTAGTTTTAGGAAGTTTGAGAACTTTCTTTAGGAAATTATATGTAACACTTTTTTGTCAAATACTGCACGCTTCCTAGCATAATTCCATCTTTCCATTCCTAATGAATATCTGACCTATTACCTCAGTCTCTGTACCCTTCTCTGCACTTCAGAAAACAAGATTTTTTTTCTCCTTCAGTTACTCTGTGTGGGAAACCGGATTATTAGAGACTGGATAATTCTACTACCTAGATTCGAAAAAATAACGAGGTAGAGAACAATTAACTGGTCTTGGTTTTTTTTTTTTGGTTGTTTTTTTTTTTTTTTTTTTTTTTTTCAGTTGATGCTTATCACTGGTTACTAAGAGGATCTGAATGGGAAGGGAATTCAGGTTGACAAAGGAAGGCAATACTGGCTAAAAGTATCCAAGGAATTAAAATGGTTCACAGTTCATACATTTTCCGGGCTACACTTTTAATGGAAATGGTGTTTTAGGTATGTTCGACCCACCATCTGCATCACAAGGAGTTATTCTTAACCTGGTTTCCTCAAGAATCAAAGCTTACGTGAACAGACTGTGTACACATGTGCAACTTTCATACTCTCCCACCACATCTAATAACTTGGCACTCTCTTGGCCAATTCAGTCCAACCTGCACAAGGGCAAAAGTCACAAAGTCATTAAATTCTTACAAGTTTTGTGGAAATAGGTGTCCAGATAAAGGGGGAATCCTATTATTACCCTAAATCAGGGCCATCAAAGAATCACTCTGGCATTCATCCTTCAGCTGCAACTACACAGGAACTGCCTAGGAGACTCCTTTTTAATCTGGTGCTGTTCCAGTATTTTCTTCCATGAAAAATTAACTCAGTGTATTTTAATACACTAGACACTAGTAAGCCTCTCAGCTTACTCTAAAAACATTTTTTCAAGACCTACCAAAAGCAGCAACATACTTTAGTCATAATTTGGCACCATCTTTTAGATGAGTTCACACTTCAGTGCATGTTGTTATCGGAAGCGCACAAGAACATTGCTCCTGAAATATATGGACTGAAAAGGTAAGAGTGCTTCAATTTAAATTTGCTGACTTTCATTAGTTTGACACCAATAAACAAACTATTCCATCAGTTCTCAATGGTAGAAGGCAACCTACGGGAATGATATGTGCAAAATCCCTTATGCATTAAAATACATGTAAATGATGTTAATAGGGAACTGCCCAAGCAAACAAAAAATTAGTCAGAGAAATAACACATCTAAGGAAGTTAAATTATCAAGATTATAATTACAGGGATATGAACTTCTCCAGGACCAAGCCATGACATCAGTACCATATTTTTTTCCATCTTTACATCTTATCGGTGTGAACATACACAGCAGATAACACCAAATCCTTGAATGGGATAAAAATGAGAAAGTACCTTTGCTGGTAATACTGAGCTTCACTACCAGAGAAATTTTGTCTTGTCTTTACATGCACCTTTCATGGTGTTCCCCCCCTGCCCCCTTCCACCCCAGCTCTTTATGATTTTTAATGCCCTTTCAACATGTTCAAGGCAAAATTCAGTTCGGCCAGCTGTAGGCTGCTTCAAGTCACAGGAGATGACACAGAACTACACACTACTTCTATAACTGAATATATAGTTTAGACAATTTGCTTGATTTTAAAAGGGTACTTTAGCTTTACTGGGGTGCATTAGGTAAGGTGAGCAAATTCACATGCTACGAAAAAAATCAGCATAACCAGATGAACATATACTTAAAGCAATATATTAGAGTACAGTTTTCTTCAAGCACAACAAATCATGGTATTATTTTTACAATGAAAATATGGGAAAAAATTTCAGTATCAGCTTTTTGAAAATGATTTAGAATACCAGTATAAGTCATTTGAGATGTGTGAATGTACGTGACTTGAAGTGATGATGCCCTATTAAATGCATTCCTTCAGAGCAAGAGAAAGCATTTGCTCCTAATGTTGCTTCCCCCCACATTTCACATCTATCAATTAAAATAAAGTCAGAGAAAACATTTTTGGTTTTAGTTCCACATTCAAGGTATACAGTACTGACATATCAGGCAAAGCAGTTACGCAGGAAAACTTGTCTTTAGCCAGAGTGGCAAAGGCAAGATTTATGGCACGATGGTAAGAAACCTGCTACTCATTTCCCATTTCCTTGAGACTACAGCCATTGGGGTGAACATGACTGTTACGGCAGAGGAAGGCATAGAAGCAACCACCAACAGGACCATTGCTTCCATGAACATTGCTTTGAGATCGGTGAACTGAGTATGGTTAAGTAAAATTAATTTCCTCGTAAGCCAGGTGAATTGCTTCCCTGTTTTTACTATCCAGAAAATTTATGATGAGAGACACCACCGCTTTCCCCTTCCTCAGTCCTGCAATATTTTAGGTTATTTCTGAGCCTTTCAAGACTCTCCTTTGACTCAAATCCTAGCAATACATGCTTGTGGTACATAATTATTTGTTTATGCAAATATATTTTAATTCAAACATTTAATCTTGCCAGGTAAACATAAGAAAGATAATGCTGATGTACTTTTCACAGAAGACTTAGCTCACAGTTTTAATTTCCTGTTTTTATTAGCTTACCTCACTTGATGAAAATATTAACATGTCTTGAGAAGTACATTTTATTTTCCACTTTCTCAAGAAAATGTTTGGTTGCTACCACCTCATTAGAGGCATCTACTTTTGACTGGAACAAGTTTTAAATTGAAAGCAGCAATTGAAAAAATGGTGCTGATGTGCCACCGCAGTACTTTAAATGCCTGATTGGTCATATCTAAAGTTGTTTTTGTACTGCATATCAATATGCAATTAGAAAGAGACAATGTAAGTAGTGCTGGGCCTCTGCAGAGTACTCTTTCAGCATTTGTAAGCTCCTTCCATGTTTATGAGGCCGGAGTCTACCAAACAACTCTCATGTTGACAGAATCGAGCAACCAAAATGAATGGCTATAAATACAGTCAAAGCAAGAGTTAACAGTAAGCAGAACAACTAAGTCCTCATTTGAAGATGAAACAGCATTTTTGAGTGAGCAGTATGTGATTAACCCGCTGTATGTGGGGTCAATATGATTTATTCTCACAGCTATGCAGTCAGCCTTAGCCCTGGGCCTCACTTGCTATCAAAGACACGAGCCCTCCTCCAATCAACCCTCCCCTATATCTAGCTAACACTAAGAGCTCTTACTTAGGAAAATTAACTATCGTGTCCTTCATTTAAATTATTTCCACCCCTGCTTGGAAAGAATTGTTAGCATAACAGACAGTTTAACCAAGTGTGCTTTCTAGTCTCCAGTCCATCTTTCTGCTGCCTGCAATGCTCCAGCAGCCTAAAAGCAGATCTTGAAAACCGCAGACAGGGGAAAAAAAAGGAGCGCTTATTTTGCCTAAATTTTGAGTATTGCTAGAACCATACTCTCTTGGCCCAATACCAAAGAATAAAAAGCAGTAGCCCATTACATTTTAAGACAATCAAGTGGTTTAAAATAGAGGGATAGTACTGGCTTTGTTTCAAATATTTAATAGAAATGCCACATTTCATTAAAAAAAGCTACTTTGCATGGAGGGACGAACCTCTTACCTTTTGTAGCTATTCGAACACACTGAGTTTTGGTTTCCTGTTGAGGAGGGAAAAGTAAAGAAGACAGTCAGATCAGGTTGCTTTTTCTTGCCCTCCCCACTCCATAAATTCGTCCTAGATCTGCTGATCAGCTGGGGCAACCCAGCAAGGTGGCTCAGGGCTCTGGGCTTAGCAGGGGAGGAGGCTGGGTGATTTTGCCTTTACAAAAGCTGCATGAAACCTAGACATTGGTCTGTACTATCCAGGATAACAATGGGGAGAAAAGGTGCAGGACAGCATAAATGTAGCAAGATTTCAGATTATTCAAATCAAATGCAAATTGTGCCATAAGACTACAGAGAGAAGGTGCAGTGGAAGAAAAGGGGAGGACTGGTGCTCCTATTTATGTCATGGCACAGAAACCCTGAGCCAGTGTTGACCTCCAACAGTGCCATGCAGCAAAGAAGGTGCATTTGCTCAGCACTGTCTCCAAACTTCTGTGTTGCTGCATCCTGACAATCTTGAACAGAGTCACCTAAAACATATCAGCAATGCACTCCCTCATGCTTCTGAGTGTGGAAGGAGCACAGAAGCAGCCCAGGTATCCCTTCACATATGACACAGGTAATCTACAACCTATATAATCTGCCCAGGAAAGACAGTGATTTGACAGCAATGTGCTTCAGAAGAAGTTGCACATGCAAAGACAATTTGTATGTATTTTACTTTTTTCCCTCCTTCAGAAGTTTGGTCAGCAATTGAAACAAATGAACAGAGAAATGACTTGGTTATGCACAGTTTGGACAACTTGAACAGATGAGGGTCAGTCGTAAATGGGTTTTCTGACCTTTTTGTACAATGTGCAGTCATTTTAAAGGCAAACATACTGAAACAGCATAAGGTTGCATGAGAGGATGCAGCTGCTGTTGTGTTAGATCACTCCAAACAATATTAGCATGTAATTAGAAAATATAATAATGACAGTTTCATTCTATAAAATATGCTTCCTCTAGTCCAGCACCCCCCAGCACTCCATCCCTGAATACATCCCCTGGGATCTCGTCTCGAAGATTCCCGAGCAACACGCAAAATATGTTGATGTTGTTTTGTAAACACAGCTTGTAAAGAATGAGCAAAGCTGTGAGTTGAGGCTTCCCATAAGTGTTCCGTGAAGACAATTTTTCAGTCTAAATGAAAGGCCCGCGAAGTTTATCGATACAGTCTTACCAAATTAGCATTCTCCCCAGTTACTGAATTTACTTGTCCACTTTTGTTCAAAATGTCTGCAAGGATCACAGTTATCAGACCCTCATCCCAACCCTACAGTGTATTTCAGTGTATTTCCCTGTAGGAACAGAAATCTGATCCAAAGTTTTAAACCATACCAGAGAAAACCATTTTAGGATTAAACTCTCTCACAAACTGAAATCAAGTTAAAGTAAAAAATAATGTGTTCTTCCCTCATCTTCTACTTATCTGTCAAAATGTAAAAGCCAAAATAAAGATCTACTTTTGTATTTAATATTTTTATTTTACTTTTCCCTCCTATTTATTTCTTGGGGAATGAAACAAATTTCCTTACAATTTAGTCTGCTGGAAGCCAGCAAAAGCAAAGGGAATTATTTGTAGCCAGTGAGGGAAATATGGATGAGTGTCTAGCAGTTACCTTTTATTTTGCTTTGTTTGCTTTATATGGGTCTATAGATAAGAACTAAAAAGAGGGAATGGTCTGTTCCATCAGAAAAAGCATCCAGTTCTCAAGCAGCTCCAGTAAAGTTTCATTAGCTCCTGCTTTGTCCCCATTCTGTCTTAACGCACGTGCAATTTTCATAACCATAGGTTGAAGGTGAGAGTTTCTTCAAAAGGCTCCAAGGCAAGGCTACCTGTTAGCTAGTATAGTCACCGCAGAAACTCAAACGTAAGTAAGGATAAATACGGCTTCTTCTCCTTTCCGATGGCTCTCGTGCGTCTCAGCGGCTATCAATCTAGCTGTCCCTTCTAGTTCCTTTCTGACCTGCCTGGACACTTCATATGGAGACTCCTATGGACATATTACTGCAATGTCCTTCAGTTTTCTAAACTATAAATCAAAACTTTAAATTTTTAAATATCTGAAGCTTCTGTGTCTACCACGTTTTCCCTCCTCATTGGTCATTTCCCCACTGCCTCATTTTTCATTTATGAGAGGAAAAACTGTTCAAAAGCAACAGCACAGGGCTTGCTGAGCCACAGTTGTTCTTCCCACCTGGCACCTCCTTCCCTAGTGCTTTTCCCTGTTTCATATGCATACAGAGCCAGCAGCCGTACTCGGCAACAGAGTTAAAAATGAATCACCGAGGACGTAACGAAGGTAAGTGACAGCCATACTTCTACTACCGCACAGCAGTGGAGCAAGCCTGAAGTATACACCTTTTCAGAAAGGCTCTCGTAAACACACCGTGGGCCTGGGGTTACTTTTGCTCAAGCAAAATTTTACTTTTTATCTGACATTCAGTGTGAGAGTCTCAAAAAGTTTGTAACATTTTATTAGCCAGCTGAGCAGCCCACATTCTGTTTATCCCACAGTAATTTAATCTTCTGAAGTGTGCAAGTACTGAGAATTGGGGAAAGGACTGTGGATGTTTTTTACCGAGGAGGCAGAGTCACAGCACTGAAATTACTTCGCTCAGATGATTACTACGAGATGTATTAAACTCTTGTCTAGTAGCAGTTACAGTGACACAAGGGCTGTGTGAAATGTGAATGGCACGCTGCCATGCTGTCACAGCACGGAAGGGATTACAGCAGTGCCACTGCCAACACCCACTACGTCCAACTCTGACAGTCCTAATTGTAACCACGGGCATGTCTTTGACTCCTTCCAGGAGAGAGGTGTGGTTGGCACTTACCTTCTCAACGCTGCTCATGGCCTGGAAATAGATGTTGTAGCCTTTCCGAGGAGCCAGCGGTGGGTTCCAGAAACCCTGGTAAGTCCTGTTGTCACCCACGGTAAAGGGTGCTGGCTCCGGCAGGTTTCCTGGGGGCAGCTCAGCAGCAAAGTAATATGGCGACCCTCCGCTAAGAGCGGTCTGATAGGTAACAGGGATCTGGTAGCACTCCATGGCACCCGTTTCTCGCTTTGTTCGGTGTGGATGCAGCTCCTCAACAACGATCTGGTAGGCACTAGTGAGACAGAGGAAGACCAGCATATCTTTAAGGTCACCTGGTAGGGTCAACTCTCTAGTGTCATAAAATTATTAACCTGATTGCTTTGTGTAAACTTATAAAGAAAACAAAGGAAAGAAAAAAAGGTAAAGACAGCAGATGCATGGATTCAGAGAAGAAACAAAGGCTTGAAATATAGCAAAGCTATCTAATTCAGCCATTGGAAAGAAGCAGCATCCATTTTTTTCAGGAAAAACAACAATACAAATCTATACACAACCTCCTAACAATGAATTTTTTTTTTTTTTAGGCTTTTCTCTTTTGAAGAAACACACGAATGAATCTGACTTTAAACTACAATAGATTAAACTCTTGGCTAATCAGAAGCATCCAAAGTTAGCATTTTCCTTTGAAACAATTATTAGAGAAAGCTAAGCTTCAAGGCCCAACATAATGACTGCCTCCAGGCTGTGCTTGAAGCCCAATTTGCAGTTGTCATATCATTAGAGACAGAATGTGCTGACAGGCTTCTCCACCTCTTGACCTTGCTGTGGCTTCTATCTTGGCTCAGAGCTATGCAGATCTAAAGTACAAGTGACATGCTGTAATATAAGCACAGATGGACAGAAATCTGTCCATTCCACCAAAATAGACTGCCTCATTCCTCTACAGTTGTCAATGATAAAACATTACAAATTGCTGAAGCAGATGGCATTGGGCCCATTTAAACACCTTCCCAACCTCCCAATACCTCTTTTGAAATGGTCCATGGCTTGGTCACTTTTCAAAATCACCTGCTCAAAATAGAACAGGTAATTATAATTCTTCTTTCTCCTTTAGGGGAACTACCTAACTGCAGGATGTTACCAACTCATACCAGCTTCCTCTGTTCTGCAGAAGTACAGAACTTACGTACTGAGAACAGGAGGCAATTCTTCAGTTTATAAGAAAAAAAGAAAAGAAAAAAAGAGTTTTTTGGGTTTTAAGAACTATATGTACACATACACACACAGGTGCATACATGCATACAATTTCTCATTTATATGCAGATACATTTGAGGACCTTACGAAAGATGAGTAAGAAAATATGCCTAAGCGTGTAGACAAGACCTGAAGCTATTCAATTACACTGGCAGAATTGCCTGTCTTGGTTTTGTTTGAAAGCATTCTAAACAGAAAAAATAAAATTGAACAGAGTTCTCGAAGCATCGCTGCAGGGAGTCCGAAAGGCAAAGGCAAAGACAATCCTCCTTTTTTCAGAACTTATGGGGCAGCATTAAATTATTTTGTCAATTTTCTCTGCTGCTACTGCCCAGAAAACCCAATAACTGTAGTGGCAGAGATGAAGTATGATACTGGGGAATGGAAGAAAGTAGAGAAGAAAAAATAAGAAATTAGTTTCACGTCTTTCTTGAGCTTAAAGAAAAAGTTAGCATCCCCTTTTCCTAGCACCTAAAAAATTAAGGAAGAAAGCCTCTCCCCTTTCAAAGTGTCCAAGAGGAAGATATGAAGTCACCTCATTTTTGAAACTCCAGGTAAAAAGAAGAATGTAAACAAAAAAATGATGAGTTAGTTCCGGGGATCTCTGTTTCTCGTAAACTTTGTGAACTGAGCTTGGTTATAAATCACCTTCTGTGGTAAACTATCTATTAACCATGTCTTGTTAATGCGGCCTGCACCAACAAATCACTTCCACAAGAACCCTGCGCACTGAGAATCTTTCTTTACGCTTCAGAATTAATGTACTAGCAAAAAAACCTAAAAGCATAGTTATTTTACAAACTTGACAGGATGTAAAATATCAAAAATAGTTTTTGTTCATAACGTCCCAAGGGAAGAAATTACTATCGGCATTCCTTCCCTCCCTGGCCTGGCCCTGGACCCAGGCAGGGTTAAAACCACCGCTCCCAAACTGGGCAGCCAACCAACTGGAGAGTACTGGGAACACAGGCACTGCTCCCTCCCTTCTGCAGTCTTCTCTCGCGAGCTGCCAAAGAACTGGGTCTGACACAAATTCTGCTCTCCGAAGTGCCAGGAGAGCGGGAAACTTGTTATCTGTGACACCCCGCCAACTTAGGAGGGGAAAGCCAGCAGGCAGAGGGGAAGGACAGTGCAACGTCTGCGCGCGATGGCGGCAACCGACCCCTGGAACAGCCCGGTTTGTCACGCAGCTCAGAAGCTGAGATCCACCAGTTTCCAAATTAAATCCTCCCTGCCCCCCCCCCCCCCCCATTTTAAAGACTAAGGGGTAAATGAGGCATCTTTTTTTTTTACAGGTGCATATCTTTTTTAAAGGGGCAATTCTCCTTGGAGACCGATACAAACTGAAAAATCAAAGATGAAGGGCATGAGAGTTAAATACTGAGTTAAATATTAGGTAAGTCCCTTTTAATAGCATTCTTTAAAAATATGCAGTAATTTTTGAATATAAAAGGTATGACAAAATTTTAAGCATGAGATCACAATAAAATGTGAATGTTCTGAAAAATTTTCAAATAATTTACATAAAATATGCTCTCTTTTAAATAAAATATGCTTCCAAAAATAATGCCTTTCAGGCCCCTACATCTGAAAAGCTACAAAATGTGGAAAACAAGAAATAGACATACACATTGAAGTCATCTCTATTTATACAATTACTTTTAGTTAAAGAAAGAATAGCAAATGACAGAAAGTCTTTAAAGTCTCCAACGAGGCTTTTTATTTTATTTATTTATTTTTTAAATTTTCACGAAGTATTTTTTAAATAAAAGATGTGCCTATCCTCTTTGGAAAGGGGATCTGGCAGTATTTTTTGTGCAACTTTATAGGCTAACAAGGTGGAGGAATACAGTCATTTACCTCTGGGCCCTTTGTGATATCATCTGTTTAAACCCATACACTAACACTACATTGTCTCCAAAGCAGCACTGTTACTCTGTGTACTCATAATAGCATTCAGAATGGTCACCCTGCTGTAAGATGTGAAGAAAGAAGCCGAAGTTAAAATTGCAACTTGAAAAGCGGGGTCTTCACTGGCTGCAAATGTGGTCTGCTATCAGGCTATAAGTGAAAGTTTAAAGGCTATGTACACTGCCTATCGTTGCATTTTTACATATCACTAATCCTAGCTTCAATTATTTTACGTTTTCTACACATTTTTTGTGTAATGGTGGGAATTCAATTATTGAGAGAGCTTTCTTGTCACTGGAGCTGAGGGAATTCCTACAATAGCCATTTTTTTTCCAGTCGTCCCATACAGCAAAGAAGGAATAAAAGAGAGAAATAAAGTGGGAGGAGTGGAAAACCTAGATGACAATATTCTTTCTCCCTGATGACTAAAATAAATTCTGAGCTATTCTGAAGAATAATGTTACATAAGTCGTCAGGATCATAAAGGCCAAACAGTTGTCTGAGACAGCCAAGTAACCAGAGAAAATGTTGAAGATACAGCAGGTGAAGAGCTCCTCAGCTGAGATATTGCATGAAGAAATTATTTTTCATGTCAAAAAAAAATTTTTTTTTTAACTTAAGAAAACCTGCACAGTACCTCCCTATTGACCAAGATGATTACAGTCGAAGGAGGCCCCTGCCAACAGATACTCCTTTTCACCCCTCCTTAAAAACTCAGGCTCCCAAAGGGGTACGGCAGCAGCGAACACATTTTTCGTACTTCAGCCCTATTCTGACTAGGCTTTAATACCAGCTAGAGATATCCTTCTACGTGCCTAGTGGAGACACAGCATCCTCTCCTTTGACAGGTACCAGACTGACTGACAGCCCAAGTTACAACCCCAGCTCTTGGAAGTCCGACTGACAACTAAGTTTTAGCTGCTCCCTGCCACGGTCCACTTAATTAGTCTTGTGGCAAAATGAAAACAACTTGATTTTGCATATGGAGGTATAAGAAAAAACACTTTACCAATCAAATAAAATATATGTCATCATTAAAAATTTGTCTATGGTGATTCCGATACATGCGCTTTATAATCCTTGTCTGCAGTAGGATTTGAGAACAAAAGATTGTTTTGCTGGTGCTCAGTTAGGATCCTTCAGAAAAACTAGTGACAAATCACATCTTCAAATGAATCACTGAAGCACCACTGATGCTACTGACTGGGATCTCATCCACGAGACTGATGGTGAAATGGTACACACTTCACAATGAGCCTGAGCCATCCAGCCCTGTCTCCCTTTGCATTTCTAGTTTGTAGTTTGGTTTAAAACTTCAGGAGGCCGTAAAGAATGCTAGAGATTACACGATAACACTTGACAGAGAAGATATGATTGGAGTCATGTTTAAACTGTGACAACTATGGCATGCAGTGTCTTAAAGAAATGATTGACAGTCACACATAGATTTCACTTGACTTAAGGAACATCTGTTTCCTGGGAGGCTGTGCTGATGGAGAGGCTGAAGTACAACAAAAGCTGATCGTAGTATAATTCTGTCTGTAAAAGCAGAAGAGTATCAGACTAAGCTTTTTTTTGTTTTCTACTTCTTTTTTTTTTTAAAACATGGACCTACTGCTATTAAATAAAATGATCTTTTGACCATCTACAGCTCTAGTGATTAGAGGACTGGGTGTAAAAAAACCTTTTCAAAAAGCCAACTGTATTCTTCAGTGTCAGGCTAAAGAACAGCATCCGAGTCCCTTTTACTCAACCACTGCTGCAGGCACAGCGATGCATTTTTTCCCACCTACACTCATTATGGCAGCAAGCCAGCTCGTAGTAGAAACACAACTGCAGTGTGGATGGAGTGAACCTTCACTAAAATGCACCATAAAGTTTAGTGAAATGCATTGAATCAATTCAGAATTTCAGTGTGCTACATTTATCTCCCCTATTAAGAAGCTGCTGCAAAGTACCTGACTGCAATATGCATAACTTCAGGAAAGGGAGCAGGACCATGTCTTCTGCATTCCCCTGGAGAATGCTCCTCATTCCAAGTAAGGAATAAAACACCTGGTTTGTTTTAGGAATAGAGCCCAGCTCCCCGGTTATGGTGAAGGACTTCTTTCCCTGGCCTCTTGATGTTAGAAATTTAATGTAATTTCTTAGGTATTTGAAATTAAAGTGGAGAGGGAAGATGGGAGACAGGAATAAAGACGTATGCTTTTTTGAGAACATACTCAAACAACAGTTATTGATACTCTATCAAACTATCCCTATCAAACTATCTGTTAACATTTAGTACATAGATCCTTTTTGCCACCTTCACAGGCCAGAGTCACCAGCTCATGCCATAGAACTGCGGATGCTGTAAGGAAAGGTGGTGTGCTGCAGGTTTACTCTGCAGTGACATACTCGCCTCCCAGTACAGTGCAGAGAAACCAGAGCTCCCTGAGCTTGGGACGAGTAATCCTCTAGCCACATCCCATCACGCTACCAGTTCATGAAAGAAAATTCCCAGGAGACAAACCTGGGATGTGAGCCTGACCCCCCTCGGGGTGAGTGGCGGGTCCGAAGGCGGGAGCCCGCTGCTGTCTGCACAAATATGCCACAGACCAGTTGCTGTAAAGAAGACACGCACCACCGTCAGCAGATCCCAGTGGTGTCTGGCAGGCGGGCTCTGGCCGAGCCTGCGCATCAGCCCCCTCAGGGGACCAGGCAAGACTGAAAGGATTTGGCACGGATTAGATGAGAGACAGATATTGCATTTCTCAAACAGGGACAGCTTTGGATATGGCCAGCAGCAGGACACTTGGAAGGCTTTAAAAGCACCTACAAAGGCGTATAGTGAGTTTAAGCATCTGCATAACTTGGGAGCATTTTCAGATCACAGGTCTGGTTTCTACTGTATCAATTCAACAACAACCCTACTTTAAGAATCCAAGTCCTGTATTGAAGGTAGCCCTGTACGTTTTATCATTCTTCACACCCCCAAAAAACCTAGGTTTGCTCCAGGGCAGTCTTTCAGAAACTAATGATGTATGGGATTACCATTTTATTTATGAATTTAACACATCAATACCTCCTATAAAGGGGATGAATCTGGATTATCTTCTGTGTCAGAATATAAATAAATAACTTGACCGTATCAATCATATGCGTTACTATATGATAAGCATATAAAAATGCTTATAGGTATGTGACTCATCCCCGCAACATCCATGTAAAACATACATTCGTCTTAATGGAAACAGACTTAAGAAAGTTAATTTTCCTCTACTTTTAGGGCTCAGGCACATTACCTGACATCAGCTGAGCCACAGTAACCAACTTAATGTAACACAGAATGAAATGCATTAGCCTGTATTTCTCTAAAATGTCACAAGGGTAAGAACATGAAAAGCTTCTGATGCTCAGTAGCTAATTAACCCCCAATTAGTCAACCCTGTCCCTGAATATTGCTGATGCAGCCACATCAGTAAAACACAAGTGGAATCAAATCATATCACAAAATTTTTGCACTAACAAGTCGAAGTAAAGAGCAGGATGTGGACTAATCTTTGCAAACAGAATTAAATTATCTCTCAATAGAGAGCAGAAAGGGAAAGACCCCTCAAAGTTAACATAAATGAAACATTTTAATATGATTATGGGACACGCCAAATAAAATTTAATAGCTTGCTACATGATTTCTAGTAAGAAGTACTCTGAGAGGAAAAAGGTCAAATAGTTTGTATTCATCACTATTATTCTCCCATTTCCTCTGAACTTACAATTTTCCAATCATACATATACGCTATAGAATAGCTGATGTGAAGCACTGGAGAGGAAGTGTTATTTTCAAATCCACTTTCTGACAAACACCTTTCAACTTCATATTTCAGAGACACTGTGAGAAAGTAAAATGAAATTATAATGGATAGGACGTGGTCCTGAAGACCCTAAATCAAACAGGACAGACAGCTGGATGATTCAGGTCATGACTATCTTTTAAAAAAGAAAAAAACCCAGTAATTTTTTCTTTTTAATTACAGATCTATTGGCAAGCTCAGTCTAGCTAAGAAAAACAATAGCAACGTTAAATGAATATCACTTGGAAATTAACAGCTCTATGAGATGCAAGACAGCATATAATCAACTAAAAAAGTCTCTTCTTGATTTTTTTTTAAATTTTATTTTTAATTTTTTTTTTTACCTGATTGGTGCACCTTTGGCCTGTGCCGGTCTCAAGAGTACAGTTATTGTAGTAGCAGTTTCATTGAGAGATGCATCGACTCCTTCGTAGTCTGGTAAAGTGGGAGCTGATTAATGTTGAGTGGGAAGGAAAAGAACAAGAAACAAATAAGTGAAAATATTTTGAATTTTCATGAGACTGTGGCTGTTCGTGATGTAGTACAAAGCCACAATCTCCACCAGCTACGTAATCTTTTTTAATGATTTTCCAGTCAGGCATAATCTTTTACTAGAGCGTGAATGGGACTTCACCAACAATTGATAACCCCATCCCTACCTGCACCCCCTCAAATCATGATACCTATCAAGTTAAACAGGTTCATTCAAGAAGGACAGAAATAGAGGGAGGAGGTGACTGCCAAGAAACCCTAAGAGTACAAAATCCCATTTTGGCCTCACTCTTTCTACCTTACAAACAACTATATTCACCATCTCGAAGACCCAACCTCTACCATCTCTCTTTTTCTTCCTCCAACAATTGAAGAACCTTTCACATTTCCTCTTAAATGTCACGAGAGACCAGAGTGCAGGAAAATTGAGCTTGGATAGATATGCATCTGTGGACTAGAACTGGATGGGGTAGTCTTTTCCCATGCCCATTTCTCCTTCCGTTTCTAACAATGGATGGCCAAGCTGCTCATTAATCAGTTTCTGAACCACAGCAGTTTTCAGCCCAGGGTATTAAGAAATAACAAAATCAAAGTCAAGACCAGAAGCAGTTCAGGAACCGATTCACTAATGGACTGGCTGTCAGGCC
Organism: Aquila chrysaetos chrysaetos; assembly: GCF_900496995.4. NCBI lineage: Eukaryota > Metazoa > Chordata > Aves > Accipitriformes > Accipitridae > Aquila > Aquila chrysaetos. Next base: position 25,860,733 of record NC_044011.1, on the reverse strand, counting down.
TTCGTGGCAGAAATATTTGTTGTGGGTTGGATGGCTGGTGTTGGTGATTACTTCAACCATCCGACTTTAATGTGCTGCCACAAGCCTGTTACAGTCCTCACTGGTAATACTGTTGCTGACTTCACCTCTAGTGCAAGGTAAGAAACAGGATTTTCTGTGATTCAGAAAATAATAGATTTCTATTAATTACTAATCCTTAACAAGCTTGAAAACTATCTGCATGGGTTTTTTTTTTAATATGTGGCTCTACCTTTATAAAATTGCTAATGATGCCTGTGTATTTCAAAACGAACTTTCACAAAAAAGGTGTTTCCTAGCAGCATGTCAATCATTTAAGTCATAATAATTTTACAATAATATATCAATAGATAGAAGAACACTGAAAGGTTAAAAGCCTTGGTTCATCAGTCCCAGATTCTAGATGAACACAAAAGTTGCTTTTATTTCAGGAACTATTACTTTATAGAAATAACGTTCATTCAATGTTCAGTTATAAATTACTGTTTACACCATGTTCACTAGGATCACGGCAACCACTTGTAAGCTTGGTTAAAAGGAGTAATTTCACTCCTTATGAAAATAAAGCTAGCATTTCCTGAAACATATGTGTTGCTTCATAAAAAGTATCAGTTTTACAGAGCGAAACCAGACAACAGTTCAGTATAAAGCAAGATGATGGAAAAAAAACAGGCTGAAATTCAGATACAAGGGTGTCACAGCCTGCCTTTAAGCTTTCCTAGTATTAACCAATGTTTTGCTAACTATCAGATGACCCATACTGTGTCTAGAAAGTGTGGTAGACTGGATTCTGGACAAAATTTCTGGGTGGAAAAAGAGGGCACATCTGAAGAAGCCTGAACACATTGTAGTCTTAAATAATCTATACATGTTGAGGTGCTTATTTCTCAAAATACTGAAACGTCTGGGGGACACACATGCTAGCAAGATATTACATAGGTAGATTTTTTTTTTCCTCCTACAAAGAGGTTAGAAGACAAATATGCAAGTACTACACCACCATTTATCCCTGAACATTTATGAACAGGAATTTGTTCTGAAGAAACAAAAGAACCTTAAAACAACCTGAATAAAACACTAGACTTCAAAACAACCTAATAGCTAGATAAACAGAACGGAACATGTAATTTCATTTTTTTTTGGTGGTATGGTTGGTTTTTTTTGAAGGGGCTGGGGTATGAGGAATGCTAGTGCTTATGTGCTGGGATGGAATTCAACAAATTGTTCAGTTAACTACAACAACTACAGAATTTCACTTGCTATATAATTCAAGGAGCTCTGCCTTGAATTTTCTCACATTTTGATTTATGTGCATGTTTCTGAGAACTGGATGAGGAAACTACGTGAGTAGTTTCCTATAGAAATGGTAGGGCGTTCCAATACTTTACTAACTTCCCTTTACAGGATAATGTAAGTTTCATTATGGCAGATAATAAGGAAAAGAGCCTGCTTTGTGCTGTTTGAATTTTTAAATGACTGACTTTTTTGATCTCTGCCAAGCTGTGAAGTCGCCATGTCATAAAATCAACAGTCTCTCTAGATATAGCATTGACTTATCTTCTGCTATCAACTGCATAAGCTACTATCATGTTTTTTGAGAATAATACTGAAATTTAAGAAAATAAAAATACTAAAGCATTCCACTTGACATTACTTTCTTCTAGAGTTTGCAGTGCATTATTAAGATGAACAGTGTCAATTCTGGTGCATTGCAGTAAGTGAATAAACGCACAAGGAAGCAGACCTATAGGAATCTGGCAAAATAAATTCACACTTCCTCCCAACCACCCCAATTCTGTTACAGCTGTGTGCTGCTAAGTGGTGTCACCTTGAGTACGTCAGTTAATTTTCTGCATCTGACTTTACTAATCTGCAAAACAAATACAGTACTTAGTGACCTATGGAGTGCTGTAAGGATTAATTAGTTAAGGTTTATACAGCACTCCAAAATCTTTAGATGAAAGTACAAGATTACACAAAATCAAACAGTTAACAACTACAGGTGTGCAATTTCCACCTCATGCAAGGATTTATCCCTGAACTTATGCTACTGTTTGGCAAATATGCTCTGAAACATTTTCAGTAATACAGTTTCACAACGTGACAGGATTTCTTTGGGGGGGTTTCTTTCCCATTTAATGATATTTCAAGCCTTACAAAAAAATCCCCAAAACATTCACACACACCCCCCCCTTCCTTTTTTTTTTTTCCTGTTGTTTTGGTTTTTACCTGAGATGTTGGTTGTTACATTGATTGTGGTTGCTGGTCCAAACCCTTTAACAGTGCTTGCACGTATAAAGAACTGGTAAGTAGTACCAGGATGCAAGTGTGAGAAGACATGGTGTGTGCTGTTCCACAGCTTCGACACGGTTTGTGGAGGTCCTGCGACAGGAACTGCAGGATCAAATGACCGTATACTGCTATAGCTGACCTGTGAAAACAATTATTTTTGTAACAATTGTTACAGTTTTTGGCACAAGGGGATTAGGTTGTCTTGGCTGCAAAGGAAACAAAAGACCCATGCTCATCTAGCTACCCAGCTGTCTTGGGGATACCATGAGGACTTGATGTGTATTATTGTAGAGTCTGCTTCACTTGAAAGGCTATGCAGATGCCCTTCATCTCTCTTTCTTTGTGATTTTAGTTCACACGTGGAAAATTACACCGTTCTATTTAAGTTAGGACACCACCACCACCCTCCCCATCTCCACCAAACCCCTTTATTTTTCACTTCCTGTTACATTTCCCTCTCCTCTTCTAATAATTATGTTTAAATGCTGTCCAAACCAAGCTAATATATTTAAAGCCTGCAATGGTATCTTAATGTACTGGTTTTGACTGGGATGGAGTTAATTTTCTTCACAGCAGCTGGTATGGTGCTGTGTTTTCGATCTGTGATTACAAAACACGAGCTCACACTTTTGCCCTTCTGATTCTTCCCCCATCCCACTGCGGGGGAGTGAGTGAGCGGCTGCGTGGGGCTGAGCTGCCCACCAGGGTTAACCGCACTATTTAAAGAACTTTGTTAGCATTAAATAGATAAACAAACAGATTTAAGGGGGTTTGTTTGGTTAGTTGGTCTGTCTTCCTCCTATAATTCACTAGTATAGAAATTTGTATTGTCTGTTCCTTTAAAAAAGGAGTGCTGGAGAGGATGGTGTTTGTTTCTCAGATCAGCTCCTATTTCATCCCAACCTCCTGTGGAGGTCCTCAGAAGGTTCATATATTAAATACCCTTTAAATAGAACATATATGGAGGTTTCCTTGAAGGGTGGTATCTAAAGACCTGACAAAGCTAAAAAACACTGCTCCAAATTTAATAACCATCTTACTTTCTACGTATCCTTCTCTTCCAACAAAGAAGATTTCAGAGATCATAGCTGTCATGGCTTTTGGAAGGGTGTATAGTAATGACACAAGATTTTTAAAACTAGCACCTCCCACGTGGATTGTAATACTGTTACACTCACATGCCAAAGCCACTTGACAGGGCTGGGCAGCCAACAACATATGCACAATAATTACGATTCTTGAGTATCTAATCACTACACAAAATCCCATATTCTGTAAATGAAAGCAGCATATAATTGAATAGCTGCCTAGAGAGCATCAACACCCACCCCTCTTGCCGCACTTTCCTAGCCCTATCCTATGCTCATTAGCTGTTTAATGATTACCTCATACTGAGTAATGATGCCATTTGGATCCACAGGTTCCTTCCAGTTGAGGAAGATCTTATCTTCAAAAGGAGTTCCTTTCACTGACTTGGCAGGTATAGGGCCTGGCACTACGAACAAAATAAAACTTTTAAAAATAGGAAATTCAAGAGACAGAAAAATTAAAGGGATGACAGAACATCCTATTAAAACCCAAAGTGAGCGCGGGCCTATTTTTATTAATATCCATTCGCATGCAAAAGGCAGTGGTAGAGAGTATGAAAAAGCACTTCAAAGCGTATTTTGTCATTCACAGCGAGGAGAGAGCATGAAGTTGAAACGTTATCCCCACATATGGTTTTCAAAACTTCATGCAAAGTCAAATTGTCTCGTAGTATAGCCAGGGGAAACAGTTCAAGCTAGATTACAACTTCAGGGAACATCACTGAACTCTGTAATAAGCATATCTTAGGACAAGGACTACATGGTTTTAAAATCCTTTTAAAAAGAAAAATCAAAGGCAAGGAAGAGCCTCTGTTACACAGCATCTTCCAAACGAGAGAAATGCTTACAAAATAGTTTTCAGTCACCCCTTCTTATGATTTCTTGTTTTAAAAGAAATCCTTGTTTAAAGGGGGGGCTGGGCACGGGGCAAACACAGCCCCTCAGCTGTCACTTCTTTCAGCCACTGACATGCTCATGCTGCAGAAGGATCAAAACTGCTTACTTCAAATCTTTCCAGTAAGAGACATTTTCAAAGCTGGGAACTGAACCACACTAAGGTGACCCCACTTTCTTATTTTAAACGGAACCAATATTGCTGGTGTAATAACAAGTCTGAAGTGTCACCTCAGGCCTCTTTGCCTGAGTGATTCACAGTACCTGGTAATCCCATCAACACCAGGTGGGAGCACTTAGTTATCTCCCATTTCAGCTTACAAGATATTTTTGCCTACACATACGGTTCCTTTTTAATCACAGCAGCTCACCTAGGTTTGAACACACACATGCTGAAAGAAGAGGATGAGGATAAGAGAGCACCTGAAGAAACCCTGAACCCAAAGAAACACCCTCCCCCCTCAAAAAGCCAAAGTTGCCCAAATCTGCAGTCTTTCAAGCTGAAATGTTACTTCTATTTAATATATTGACATATATTTCTCTCCCCTTCTTAATCAGGCTATTTTCTTCTGCACAACTTTCAGTGAGCCTCACACATGACAATTCTTGGGTATTAATCATCAAAGCAGACTGAAGTTTTACAAAGAGTAAAAATAAATTAAACTGGATTCCGCTGGATCAAAGGAAGCACCAGGCACTGTGCTAGCAGCACCAAGGAGTGAGTGGTCTGTCCCAATAGTGGTATTTATTTCAGTCTACATGGAAGCTATAAATTATGATCTGACCCTTGGTACAAAGAACATAATTTGGCACTTAATAATAACTTCATGGAGTCAAAAAAGCCCATGAGCAAACAGATGAGAGCTTCACAGAAACTGTTCATCCATCTGCCAAATGAAAACTTAGAAGAAGTTAACTAAAATCATACGCTGCTGCTTTGCTTCGCTGTCCCAATACAAACTGGGCAGTGGATGAAGGCTGACACACCACGACAGCCCCTGTGTGCTGTTAGAGGCATTGAGAGACTTGCTGTAGGCAATGCTTTGTTTTTCATGGGAACGCTCTACTGTTTTTCTTCTCTACATCTCAGATGAGGTATGAATATACCCTGACGCACACAACATTTTGCTTGGATGATGCATGCACACGTGTGTGTGTGTGCGTGCATATACATCTGTGCTTGGGAGAGAATAGAGGAATGCACTCGGACACGCACACAATATGAAATTTGACATTAAAGCACGTTAAAGCAGGTGAGGTAAAAAGAAAACAGACACAATTGCTCAAAAACCTGCAAAATACTTTTTGCGTGGTGCTTTTAAAGAACTTGTTTCATATTCAATTGAAACTGGGTGCAGGGCTCTATGTTTGAGGGTTGCATAAAGCTGCCTACATTTTCTGTTTAAATGCCCAAGTGGGAGAAGCCTCTAGGCTCATCACATCGCATGACTGTGTTTTCTTCTCCTGCAACATAAAATTCGTTGCTTGTGGCAGCAGCAGCAATGTTAAACTGACTGGAACTACATGATCCCAGTTAGTTTCATGCTTCTCTTCCCACTGCCATGGGAAGGGCACAAGAACAGAAGCTAGCACAGCGATGAGCAGCTTGCTGGGAATCCCAGTAAAAATAAGGTCCGAAAGTAAAAGAGAGCAAGTGTCTAGAGAAAGAGAACAGTAATTCCCACAAACCTCACCCACCCCCACAAATGCACCAAAAATGAATCTTGGGATCAGCTTAAATTACTTGAGAGCTCAACTGGAATTAAAACAAAGAAACAAATAAAAATTCAAATGCCTAGAAAAAGGAATATAAATTAATTTTAGTTTGAAGGACTCATTTTGATGGGTCTGAAGTTATTTTTTCCTTTCCATTTTTCAGTTCAACCACAGTAAAAGCATCTTTTAATTGCACAGCTTTGCCAAAGGGGCAAGGGTAAGTGAGGAAGGAGAAAAGCAGAAGCAAAGGAATTTGCTTAAAGAACAGAGTATCTGTGAGCAGGCCCACACATTCATCAGTCAGGTTAATCCAAATAATGCCTAAACATCCTCATTTGTAGTTTTGTGTCTTAGTTCTCAGGTCAGTATTAGTTACAAACAGAAATTTTAAGAGGGCTGAAATTAGTAAAAAAACCCCAAGCAAACAAAAAACCACCAACAAAAGAACAACAGCAAGGTAACCTGTTGGTAACACTACTCTGTTACAAATTGTTACTCTGATACAAATTGCATCTCTCCATGTAGACAGCGATTGCTGTCTATTCCCTACAACTCCCAGCAGGACTCTAAGGACTGAAGAAGTACCTTAAACTTCACCTTCCCAATGCAGTGTTAAGAGCCTTCTCTTTTATACGCTATTTAGCAAGGACTCAGGTGAAAAACAGCCAGGTAAACATCAACCTTGTGCTGATAATAGCTTTTGGAAACTTCCCCACAAACAGCCCAAAAGGCTTTCTTCAGCCTTGTGTGTGCATCTCCAGAAGCCCCATGGCCCACCACAGTGCCTCTTTGCTGCCTTCTCAACTCTCATTCTTCTTCGTACGTGAGCTCTTGCTCTTCTCCTTGAACTTACGGACAGTCTATAGTAAATCAAAACACTCACGACTATTACAAGTGTATATTAAGGTGAAGTACATTGCTTAAGATTCCCTATCAATGGCCAGGTGTCTGAATAATTCAAAAAGTGTAAGTAGCTGCTAGAGGAGTTGGACTTGGACCTTTTGGCCTCTGCACCCTCTCTTTAAAAAGATTCTGGTCCCATTGATTTTCTTTCCATCTGCTGACCTTGTGAAGTGTGACCCCAGTCTCTCTCAGTGACAACAACAGTAAACACTTTCTTTCACATGTATTATTCTATGCTAAACTTCCAACACATAACGATTTACACTTATCTGAAGAAGGGAAATCCTTCAGGTGAGTTTAACTGTACGGGTATTCAGAAGAGATTTTGAACTTAAGCAAAAAAAAATACCGTTTTTCCTATTAAAAAGTATACAACATAAAATGCACATGTATATAAAAGTGACAGAAAACAAATTCAAAGGGAATTTCAGCAAGGTTTTATAGTGGAAACATCACAAGCTCTTCTTCCACGATTTACATGCATCTCCAGAGCCCTTTTAATGAAGCTATATATTCATATAGTGAATAGCTGATAATCTTTTCTTCTATATACCTGTGGGATGGTGGACTTTTATCAATACTATGCATAATAAAAGTACCAACCATCAATCTGACGTCAGACCAATTCATTTTAGAGCAATGTATTTGCATTAAATTATGTCACAGTCACAAATAAATTGTTATTCACAAATAGTGTCACCTAAACCTTGTTCTACACTAACTTAATGGGAAATTTATATTACAATACATTACTTCTGGAAGAACAATGTATTAACTGACACCAACCACTATAAAAATGAATTTATATTGCTTCAGTTTTCCTGCTACAAAATAATGAAAGCGCATGTAAACAGAGTATTTTTATTATCATTATACTCTGTGAAAGCTGTGCAGAGTATTATTATGCTATATGGTAAAGGCTATGTGCAGATATATGCACGGTTATACTGGGAAAAATTCCTTTGCGGTACTCAAAAAGCAAAGTGTATCAGCAGCAAAACTTAACAGCCGTTCTCCGAAGGTAGGTGCTTATTTTCAGGAGACGGTGACAGTCAATCTCTTCTACCGTTTAAATGTTAGAAGCAATTAAAATAGCCCACCTTTCCATTGGCTTTTTCTGAGGGATTTACCATTTTAACTTCATGCTTTGTTACAAGTTGAGACTAAGGTTTAAATAGAAGCAAATTTTATGTAATAAAAAGGAAAAAAAAAAATCAGAATTGCTACTAGTCGTCTTTCCCATATGAGTATTCACACCAAAGGCGATGACAAAAATGACTTCTTTGGAAATCGCTCGAGTTGCACGATTTGCAGTGAAGAACAAAATGCTATTGAGTGCTATAGAGAAGAAAGCAGCTTGCATATTAACAGTCTCCTTCGGTGGACATGCTCTTTGGTTAATGATCTCTCCTCCTGGAGGAGCGGGGCTGGCGCGGTCGCCCTGGGAGGCGGCAGGGGTGTTGCCCTCCCCAGGCGGTGGGCAGCAGGGGGGCACTGGGCCACCTCCACAGGTTGGCGTCACCCACCTGGGGCCACTGCTGGACTGCGCGGGCACTGACCTGCTCACGCCTGCGACCGGGACGAACCTTCCAGCCTATATACAGTTACTAACGTAACAAACATAAATGCTTACAACCAAGCTACTGAGCAAGCTGACAGAGGCTAATCAGTCTCAGCGGCGGCGGCACTTGCTGTAGATATTGGCGCAAATATCAAATGGGGTTAAATCCACGAGTTCTGGATTTGCTGAATTTGGGGCCTCAGGCACCTAACACAGTATTTTGTTTAAAGGCTTTTTACACCAAATGCTGACTTCAGTACCCCTCATTTCTGGGATTTGGAAACGTTTCTCCATGTCAGGGTGAAATAACCTCACATACTCACATACCTTATAACTTTCTAAAAATACGTAAATCAATATTCAGAGAGTGCTTTCACATAGCACACAGTTTGGGAATAACAGGAACTTGTGGGCCCAGGTGGAAGCCTGCATTCCACTGCAAACTGCTGAAATAGCCACTAATTCTGGCTTATTTGCGGGCATCATTATGTCAAACACACTGTTTCAACAAAGCACCTCATATGCAATATCACTTTTTCAGCTACAAAGCTTCTAATATAGGTACCTAAAGGAAATGAAAGTAGGAAGTTGTTTCAGCCAGGGTAAATAATTCTGTGTTTCGGGGCCAATTTTTCCTGAGCTATTAATATAAAACCTAGCTCGTATTTCTAGTCTCTGCAATACCTTAAAACAGCTTACTTCATTTGTCGTTCATTCAGTGTAAGCTTAAAACAAATCTCTGCTAATAATTTCAATATTTTTCTTACTTTCTCACAAATCAACTTTTCTGATGTCTTTAAAAAAAGTGCTCATGTGTCTTTCTGCAACCACTTTTTCTCTCTCTTGATGATACACCAATAGCAAATCTTACCTACCATCTGAAAAAAAGAATTGGGGTTATTTTCACAAGCTGAAGGACGAACAGGCCTTTTACCAATGGCAGCAGGTCGGTTATAATCAGTTTCAGTTCACTGCTGCTAAAGACATAAAAATTCCTCCCTTATTTAGCTATATTGACACTAAATTTTGCCACTGCTTATGAAACCTAGGTTACTAGTCTCCCTTTTAGATCAAGGACTGAGGTCAATACCTTTAGCAGCAGCATTTATGGACAACTTCACATTGAAACTTTTATCTCTTAGTCATGGGTTTCTCTTTATTAACTGCAACCATTTGCCAATTTTTTCCTAATAGGATTAGTATACCGGGTTCACTTGACATCCATGCATGTATCACTCAGCTACATGAGTTAGACATTTTTTTGAGACAGTTTGCCATTTCAAGCAATCTTTGCAGCCCTCCTTTGCTGCAACGGACATACTGCCTGCTCGTCTTACTGCATTAACTTTTCTCCCAGGTGGGCTATTTTTGTTACTTTTAAAATGCTACTAGTGGAGTTTTATGTCTATGTTTTCTCAAAGCTCCTTGAAGCATTGTTTGTTTGTTTCCTTTGATCAAAGCGTATTTTCTACCTCTTCTCCCCCCAACCCCCAATATTTTCCTGATGTGCCAGAACAACTTGAAAAAGCACAAAGGAAAAAATGCTTCTCAGAGCAAATAATAAATGGGGGGGGAGGAGGGTGGTGTTGGGGTGGGTGGGTGTTGTAAAGGCAACACAAAACTTACTCCTGTCGATCACAGAAAAATACTAAATGTCAACTATTTCCATAAAATCCTCCCGCCTGAAGCTGGTGGAAGATATTTCTTCTTCACACATTTAGACAGTACACAAAGCGTTTCACTTTTTAATCTTTTGGTCCTCTAATTATAACATCTCCCCCCCTCCTCTGCTCTTCCCCAGAGTGGTGAGCCTGCTGCAGTTTTCCCAGGAGCATGAGTAATGGTTGGACAGTTGGTGTCTTAACCCTGCATTGTAGCTCTAGGTATCTCTGCATGGAGCTGAATGAGCCACACTCTCTGAACGATCAGGGGGCCTCGTTTGTGTCCAATGAGCGTCTCCTTCGGCTCAGACCAAAGCTTTGGTATCCTTTAAGGCCTAAAACGGGTACTCACCGTATTCCAAGTGATCTTTTTCAATTAGTTGTTTGCCTGCTGTTAGCTGGCACACTCCCTTATGAGTTATAAAATCACCATCAAACACTTTGAGCGTCACGATTTGCTTTCTCGGTAGCTGCTCTCTGAGAGCTAATGCCACTATTGCTGTTAATCCACTGCCTTTTGCATCTGGTTCCACTTAAAAATTAAGGAAGCATTTATCTGCTTTAATCCCATTCACCATCCACTGCTCTTAAGAGGGTCCCTCTGAGTTCACAGCGCCCTTGTGAACAGGCAGCTCCAAGAACGCGTGCACGCTGCTGATTCATGCTAAGTGATAAATTCACTGCTGATTCTTGTACTTTGTTCGAAATGCCAAACATCATCTCTGCCCAGCGTGTATGCATCCCCAGATTGTGCGAGCCTTCCTCTTTTTCCTTTATCAAATCCTTCACTGTCCATCTCCAAAACAAGGCAGGTGAAACAGTGAGTCCCTGTCATCGCACAGATAACGCTGAGTACCCAGGTACTCAGAAGAGCTTTCTCCCAGATCTTAGTGATGGTGTGATCTCTCCCCAAAGTGAAAGATGGCGTTTCACTCATGAAACACAGACAAATTTGCTTGTTTTCATCTTCTTTTTGCAGAACTTGTTTAACAGTGTATTGCTCAAGGGCTTAATTTTTACGTGGAATACAGCTCTTTGCAAATTACTATAATATACTTTAAGGATTATTTCCCTCTATCCAAGTTAAATAGAAATCTTAAAACCACCAAGTATTCAGATGTAGCTCTGGTCAGAAAGGAGGCTATTTTCAGACTTACAGTCCTGGCTTTGCTTTCTTGCAGATACTGAATTACAAGCTATTAAAACCTTCATTTGTCAGTCACAGCCCCAAAGGTCTGAAGCACAGCTTCTGAATCTTACCCTGTTCTTCTACTAATTGTTTCCTGAGTTAATTCTGCTCCTGGTACCATACACTGCTCAGTTATCACTCGCCACTCTGGGAGGTCTGGCCCAGCTACGCAACCTTATATAAATGTGAACCTTTGTGAAAGACAACCAGAGATCCTCACTGTCTCAGACCAGAGCCCCGCAAAAGTCCAAGATCGTCTGCATTTAGGAAATCCCAGAAGTTCAAATATGTGTAAATCTCCTAGCAGAAGGGAGGAGGTGAAACGAAGGAAGAAGAGACATGAAGGGAAAGATTAAAACAAAACAACAACAACAAAAAAATGAAAGGGACAGAGAGCTGGAAGCATGGGGAAGATGGACAAAGCAACAGAAGATGAGAGCAAAACGGTAAAGATGCAGAGAGACAGGAAAATATGAGGTAGACACCTTTAATGAACTCCAACGGTCTACAAAGTTTTTACTTGATTAGCAGCAGGTCCTTGTAAGAAAGAATGCCATTGGAAGAATGCTACACTACAGAAAAGCTAACAAAAAGTTAATTATCTGTTGTCATCTGGAGTTTTCAAAGTTTCTATTTATGAAAAGTATACAATGTAAGTGCACAGTTTCAGATAATCATGTAATCGGTGGCTATTTCTAATTATGTTATTTGCAAAAATGTAGGAAAATACTGTGATTGTCTATTTTCCTTCTCATAAATGAATCACTGATAATGCCCCCACTATCTAATTAACACCATGGTCATTCTACAAAACCTGCAAAACCCATCATGACAATGAAGTTAATTCTGACCACATGTGAAATATGTGGGGCACGGACTCATGTATCTTCCTGTAGCTCTCATCTTCTTAGTCCGAGTCCTGCTTTAGGCTGCGAACTGTGTTTAAAAACATTTTCAGACAGATACTTGATCATGGGACTAAACTAGCAGCATACACATAGGCAGTCAACTACAGAACTCAGTTTACTATTGCTATGAGAGTTCAAGGAGAGACACAGGAGTGAATACTCCTTTGATCCCGAGATGGCTGAAAGCCCTCCATATTGCACATTACTTGCATGCTCCGTATTTTGAAATACATGATAAAATGGACATAGACTTTCAAACCAATCAAAAATGCACAATTAAAAATCTGCATTTCATTTCCAGTAGTATCACTGAGTAGACCTCACGAGGCAATTTTCAGGTCACAAGCATTATTACCTCCAGTATGCCTAAATATAGGTACACCTTTTAAAATTTATTAATCCCTCTTTGAAAACAACATCTGCTTGAAATAGTTCACCTTAGCATCGTTCACCGGGTGAGGCTTCTTTTACACTATGGTACCTCTGACACCAAAGCTGAATCTAAACAAGTTCACTGATAGCACACTGGCGTGCTAGCTTGAGACCAAAACCTGCCCTGTGTGCATCATTTTCCAAGAATAATCCACAACAAAACTAGAAGACCAAATATATGCACTTGACTCTGCTCTTGACAGGCACTGCTATAGTGACCAGCCACCACCTCTGCACATCTGACTAGATAAAGGCTATCAGAAAACATAACCTTTCTTGAAAACTCAGTTAAAAAGAAATAGAAAACCATTTTCCATGGACATAACAATATTACTGCTACTTTTTGGTTTTTTTTAATGTCAAGGAAAATAGCAACCACAAATATCTATAATGTAAACACAGGTACAGAAATAATTAATCATGGATTACATTTAACTTTTTAAAAAAGTAATGCTAAAATTTGAATTGCATGAAATATTCTAGTTCTGTACTTGTCAATAAATCTTCATGTGATGCACCTATGTCTCTATAGCTCTCTACAGCTCCTTATATTCTACCTATTTAATAAGCTGTTCTCTCTTCTTTATTGCAACAGTAAACATATTCCTCTTCTATTTCTTGTAAAATTGAGAATGTATGGGGAAAAAGTGCTACCAGATTCTAACCTTGATTGCTATCTATATATAAAGCTATACTCTCTCCTCCATTTTACATGCAAACACACTACCTTTTCCAATGTTATGTTCTTATGTATCTATACTCTTACATTAGTCCAAGTATTCTTTTTTTCGGTTACTGATGGCAGTATCTGTTTTCATTTTGTGGTTGTAAATATTTTAATAAAATCTAAATATAAGAAAAGGAAACTAATATTTCTCTTTACTACCACATTTTAAATAATTAGGGAAAAATATCTATTTTTATTTTAATCTCTTTCATACCAAGATTCATAGCCTAACCACTGAATATCACCGTTAACATCTGCATCTATTCTTTATTTCTTCTTAACTAAGATAAGTTCAACTGTCTTGTCAATGAAACTTCATCGAGAGCATTTTATAGAAGAATCATAGAATATCTCAAATTAGAAGGGACCCATAAGGATCATCGAGTCCAATTCCCAAGTTGTCAAAATAATACTTTAATTTGATGTGTGGCTTTCAAACAATTAATAGATACTATATACTGTAACCTGCAGCATAAATTATTGCTCAAATATATTTGCTGAAGAGGTTTTAAATCTTGAATAGATTCTTTAAGCACTGAACTCAATATTTAAATTCACAGAATTAAATTCATTTTCAAATACTACACCTAATACTGTGAAGAAGCCTTCATCTAACACCACCATGTGTTTCTTGTCACCTCTGTTAACACATTTTTGAAATGACTGGGAAGCCATCCTCCTCTTTCTTGCAAGAGAGAGATTGAGTTTGACTTGCGTTACATGGACAGTTTGGGCTATATATGCTGGGTGACAGGTATAATACTTTTAAAGCTACTGTTTTAGGGCTAATTAATACATTAATAGAAGAGAACTTCCATCCTTTGGAACACATATTGTAAAACACAAAGTCATTTCCTTCCACCTGTCTAGACTGGACTTGGCTGTAATTTCTGTAACAGCATTTATGCATACCGTCTTCGTCTGTCTGGATAATGGTCTCCTCGCTCTCCTTCCTCCCTTCTGGGTTGGTTAAGATCATTTTGAGGCTGACATTTGTGTATGGAGGCAGGTGATCCACAACGTGCTGGGGTGCTTTGGGGTCCATGTCCAAGCAGTCCGCCTTGCTCTCGTTGTGTCCGCAGAAGTAGTGGTAGCATATAGTGACATTGAAAGTGTGGCAACGAGTGATGTTGTAGCCCAGAGATTCCCAATCCACAGCAATGTGTCTGGCCTGGATCTCAGCAATCTTCAATGTTTTTGGTGTTCTCATAGGTTCTAGAAAACAGAATATAATGAAGAAAAACATTGTTAATATTCTTCATCCTTGCACTGAACTGTTAACGGGTAGATGATGCCTCCAGGAATGTGAAAGCAAAGGAGATGCCCAACAAACGCAGGCTTATTACTGGAAGTATCATCCTTTGTACAAGTACCCTGAAGGGAAAAAACCTGCCAGTCTCTGTTTTTTTACTTCATTCTTTTCTGGCCTCTCTTTGCAGGTTTCAATCAGTGATTAAGACCTAGCAACAGTGAGAAAAAGAACTGCTAATTAACAGCGCAGTGATTCAAAGCAATTGAGAATACAGGCAGCAGATGCAGGAAGAGTGACCAAAAGGCCACCCAGCTGTCACCGCTGGCTTCCCTTCTTGATTACCCCCTTACCTTTTTTTTTTTTCACCTGCGTAAATTACATAATACCTCATAATGGTAAAGAGTCAACATTCACGACACTATGATTTATCATGCCACCAAGCAATACTGTATACTAATTATACTAATTACCTTACTAAGCTAGCAGTTACAAAAATGATGCAGATATTAATTAATGTTTATTATTTTAGTAATGAAGCTATTCATTCAAGCAAAACCCCTCAGAAATATTACCAAAGATGCTTTTGGATATTCCCATTGTATCCTGCTTCTTTCGGATCCCCAAAACTTTGCCTGGACATTGCTCTGAGCTGGTGACCTCTGACCTGCTACCCAAGCTCCGCGGCTCTTCACACATGCATTTCCACCAGCAGAGCACATGATGCTCCCCAAGCTGTCATCAATCTTTCATTGTCTCTCTAGTGCATTCATTCCTCATGCAAGACTAACTTTTATCGTCAAACTTAATTAAAATGATTACACAATGAAAATCATGACCATGACTATATATACTAGAGTTTCACTGGAAATATACCAAGGGGATCTTTATATTCTGCTAATACCTCCTTCTTCACCAGAGAAAATAAAGCCTGCTGTAGGTACAGCTTCAGCCTCGTGTCCTTGCTGCTGTAAGGTCAAAACAGTTGAGATTATTCAAGGAAGTGAAATATAGGATTTCTCTTTCTGAGCATAACAGTTCTTTGTAACCTGCATTTATTAAACGAAAGTCCCAACCAGGCTAACAACAAGCCAAAAGCACAGATGGTATATTGAAATAAGGAAATGTGAATCAGTGTAATCTATTCAGCACACAGTTTGCCAGACAAACTGCAAACATTTAATTTCAAACATCAAAACAACCAAATTCTAAATATAACATAAAGGTATTCCTAGTAACATGATGAGTGTTAAGGATTATAAATTGTGCCTATTTGTTTCCATGATCTATCCTTCCCTTTCTGGATTTTGAACAAGCGTGTTCCCTTTGCCCTTAAGTACCGATTTATCATATATATGGCGAAAAATACAAATGAATAAGTAGACTTCCTGGGCAGTAGCTTTCTGAACGTATTGTGTACTTTGACAGTAGAGATCTGAAGCTGAAAGATAGCATTGAAAAGGTCCTTGAGAGATAAGAGACTTGAAGAGAAGGAGGAAAAAAAGGGGTTTTATAGAGTAAACAATGGCTGGTGCTTTAGCAAGTACAGACAGGTGTGAGGCAGTCATTTAAAAAAAAAAAGTAGGAACACAGTAGATCTACTGAAGGAGCTGGTAAGAGTCTTCAAAGAATCAGTATTTCCTTGGCTACTGCAAGCACTTAGAAAAAATCTGAACACAGTCAGGTGTCACAGAGGAAGAGAACTGCTAAAAGAGGAAAAAAATATATACATTATCAGCCTTTTTCTCATATGAATGACAGTGAAAACCTAGTTATACATACTCTGATTTAGAGTTTGAGGCCTAAAAGAGTAAACATACCAAGGAGGTTTTGTATTATAGGCTTATTTTTCCTTCTAAAAGGGAATGATTCTTCTCATTTTAATAATTTCTTCTTTATTCTATTAATCCAGGTTGTGCCTTCAACCACCCACACCAGAGATGGAATTCAAACCTGAATTAAAAATTTATTGGAGTCTCTAAAATAAACACAACATAATACATATTGTCTGGCCATGAAGGTTGAAGCTATTAATGTTTGAAGCTGACTAATCAGTAGCAGAAAATGCACTCCATTTTCATCTTGCTTCTTTCATGACAAGACTTAAACTGTGTTCATGCTATGCTGTACAGCACTTTCAAAAGAGAAGAAAAAAAAAAAGCTTTGTTAATTTTAAAGAAAAATTATTTTACAATTCTATGCAAATTTTACAAATGTGTCACAGTATCAGAGGAGACACTGAAAAGCATCCTTTATTCACCTGTCAAAAAGGAAAGAATGAAAGACAGAGTGTGATCTCGCTTTCTCACAACTATTCCCTTCTTTGGCAGAAATTAAACAACTTCTGCAATATTGAGATGGTAATTAAAGTCTGCAGAGTCTCTCAACAGCTTTGGTAAAGTCTGCCAACTGTCCCACTGCTCCTAAAATGATGCTTTAAAAACACAATTTTACTCTCACTTCTGGGCAACATTTGTCTTGGGGATCTCTAGAGGTAAAGAACAATTGTTTTAAACTACCACACCACAAAGCCTCCATCTGTAACACCTCAGTAGAAAGCAATCTTCAAATAATTATTTTTCTCAGATAAAACACTATTGAATTTTTGAGTAGGCTTCCCAAAATCTCAGCATCTAATTAATAACAACTTTGTTCTCAATGGGGGCAAAAAGTAGAGCTCATCTGCTGTTTTTTCCTTTTCCCATCACACTTTAGGGTTTGCATTTTACTGAAACATTTCCTTAATCCTACTGGGATTTAATTTCAATTCATGCGTTCTCTTCTGATCTCCGGATACCTTTTCAATTCTGCTAATCCCAGTAAATCAATTTACATCTTGTCTTCCCAGTTGTTGTTTTCTCACCTTTCCTCTTTCTCTCACATCTAGAACTTTTATCCAAAATACATGGACATTCAAGCCCATGACTTCTCACTTCTTTGTTGAATTACTCATGTCAAATCAGCACCCTATGTCAAAGAGGGAAGAAATAAGACTCAAAATCTCTGTTCATTCCTTAACCTGTCAGCTGGAGTTTCAATAATAATGGCAGGAAGCACTTAATATTTTCCAAACGTTAATCTACCAATTACCCCTGTGAGACAGGTAAGTGGTGTTGATCCTTTTCTTCAAGGAGAAAGAGACACAAAAAGGTTAATAGCTTGTTCAAAGCTACAAGTTGATTTACTGCCAGGGCAGTAAGAAAACTAAACGGTAGCCCAGCTCCCAGGTCACCTGTGCTCTGGCCACCAGACAGCACTGGCAAGCAGCAGTGATTCAGAGAGCTCATTTACACTTTATTTGCCAGTGCTTCCACAGAAATGCTAACTCTGCTCTGGAATCCTAGTTCTTTTTCAAAAGAGTATTTGCAGATTTTCTTAGAACAAGCTTGAAATGCTAACAGTGGCCAGACACTAAGTAAGTATCTGAGCATAAGGACAAGTTATTTGAAAAATGATAGTTTGGTTTGTTAATTTTGAAAGATTTCTTGATTGAAAGCTTGGAACTTGAGTGAAACAGCATTTTTTTTGCATTAGATCTTGTATTTAAAATTTTGGGAGGAGGTATTCATAATTTATTTTTTCAAGTCTTTTTCTCCAGCAGAAAATATATTTAAGACTGGAGGAAGTTCCTTGTGGTGATAGCAGAAAGCACTCAGGGCTTCTGCTGTTGCAGGAAATTCAATATCCTGTAACTGTATCATATTCTCAAATGCGAACATCCTGAGTGGCAAAGTCACACCTTCCAACAGAAATACAGCAACGAGGCATATGGAGGATTTGGTGGTGGTGGTGGTGGCAGGGTTGACCTTTAGATCCTCCCAAGCCCCTCTGCTGATGGCAGGCTCCCTTCTGCCAGACCCTTCCTGCCCATGGGCTGCTGCTACAACCTCTACCCCATTCCCACCTCTGCTTACGGCCAGCTTCTCTCTCTGCCCTTTGCTCTCAATGCCTGATAATACGCAGCTCCATTATCTTCCTCCTCCTCAGCCTCTTTATCTCTTGGCAAACGAATACTACCAAGCGCTCGCTGACTCAGATCCATCATCTGATCTGACTGTTTTTACTCTCACTGAACCAATTAAAACCAGAGGCATTGGGAGAATATCAAAAGAACATAAAAACACCCCAGAATAATAAAAGAGATCTCTACACTTATACAGATTACTAAGCCCTCATTTCTTATCCAGAAACCACATTAAGTAAAAGAACTACATGCACGTTGCACTCACAACAATTTATGGATCAAGAAGATTTAACCCAACTTTATGGGATAAAATAAAGAACAGCTTTAGTAATTCTCCAAAGGTTAATAATCCAGGGATAGATGGCAAAAGGGACTGAACCTGTTGACCCCATAGCACCTCTCAACTGCAGGATGATTTAATAAGACGCTCCAGATAACATAAAATGAAATTCAATTTCTTTAGTGCTTGATAAGCAACATGTGATACGACAGGTCACTATCAGAGCCTCTTTGTAGAGATTATCTTCACTTACACAGAGATGGCACTGAAAACAAAAGCCTTCACAGTTGCAGAAGCAGCAAGGTGAGAGCATGCATTTCCTCAGAACCTATTTTTAATAATAAGTATTACCCTGCTGCCAAATCAGAGACAAACAGATGTCCTGAAGTTGTGACAAAAAAATCCCATAAAATGAGGCTAGTAAAGCATGACAAGTCCTTTGCTTTTGCTGCCTTTCCTCAGAAATCCTATATGTTGATTGCAAGACACAGTTACATTTTCATTTACCTGGCAGGGGAGGGGGGACTGAATCTTCTGACCAGCAGACAGAACACACATTTGTTTGTATGAAATGGGAAACAATCCAACAAATTTTAAAGCACAAACATTTCAGATAAAAACGATGCTTCTTGAACACCACCATATACTGTCAATATACTGTCTGTGCATACAATTCTTTAATTGGGGTTGGCTTTCGCATCCTTCCCCTTGCCCTTGAACTCCTTCTGGTATGGCATTACACTTAGGAGCTGACTTAAAATTTCTGCTTTAACCACACTGACTGAAATTCATAACAAGTTTGAGAGTGACCCAGGTCGCCTTCATTGGTGACACAGCAAGCGAAAACTAACTGGACTTGGAGGGTGAGTTAATGCATAAATTTGCATAAGGTTTGAGGGCACTGCAGAGACATGTGGGGCTTATATTAAATAAAAACTCTGACATACAAAAGCAAATGTATGACAATTACTAAAGAAGTAGAGTAAATTTGGTTTAAGATAGTAACCCTGTAATTTAAAACACAGTGTTTCTCACAGAGGCTCCTTTAATTATCTCGCCTTTACATTTGAAAACAAAAATGACATAGAAGAAAAAGAAGTCCTCATTTTTCTGCTAATATTCCCAGTTTGAACAGCCACTGGAATTCCGCAGACTCTTTTTCTATGAGAACATGTGCCTCTCTGTCCTGTGGCTTCTCCTGACCTTTCCAGGATAGGTCTCTCCTTGGCATGTGGGAAATAAAAGAGGATTATTCTAAGGTGTCACTCTGGCTCCTGCTGCTTCCTTGGTTCATGCAAGGTCCTACAAAAGCAAAATGTTCCCAAAACTCAAAAAAAAAAAGTTACAGTCCTGTTGCTGTGAAGAATTCTGCTAAAAAGACCCCTGATAAGAGCATGGAAGAATGGTGTGAGTGAAAAAACACCAGAGGAAGTACAACCTAAACCAGAATAGCTGTCAAACGTGCAGTAAGAAAACAATAAACAAAGGTTCCACACCTTGCAGTTGCAATGCAGTTGCATTACTCTCAATTATTACCTTTGTTATTAGTTGTGATGGGTTGACCCTGGCTAGTTGCCAGGTGCCCACCAAAGCCGTTCTATCACTCCCCCTCCTCAGCTGGACAGGGGAGAGAAAATATAACAAAGAGCTTGTGGGTCGAGATAAGGACAGGAGAGAGATCACTCACCAATTACCGTCACGGGCAAAACAGACTCAACTTGGGGAAAATTAACTCACTTTATTACAAATCAACCAGAGCAGGGTAATGAGAAATAAAACCAAAATCTCAGAACACCTTCCCTCCACCCCTCCCTTCTTCCCGGGCACAACTTCACTCCCGGATTCTCTACCAACCCCCCCAAGCGGCGCAGGGGGACGGGGAATGGGGTTTATGGTCAGTTCATCACACGTTGTTTTCTGCCGCTTCATCCTCCTCAGGGGGAGGACTCATCACACTCTTCCCTGCTCCAGCGTGGGGTCCCTCCCACGGGAGACAGTCCTCCACGAACTTCTCCAACATGGGTCCTTCCCACGGGCTGCAGTTCTTCACGAACTGCTCCAGCATGGGTCCTTTCCACGGCGTGCAGTCCTTCAGGAGCACACTGCTCCAGCGTGGGTCCCCCACGGGGTCACAAGTCCTGCCAGAAAACCTGCTCCGTGGGCTCCTCTCTCCACAGATCTGCAGGTCCTGCCAGGAGCCTGCTCCAGCGCGGGCTTCCCACGGGGTCACAGCCTCCTTCGGGAACCCACCTGCTCCAGCGTGGGGTCCTCCACGGGCTGCAGGTGGATATCTGCTCCACCGTGGACCTCCATGGACTGCAGGGGGACAGCCTGCCTCACCATGGTTTTTTTTTTTGGTTGTTTTTTTTTTTTTTTTCCCCAAATCTAGTTCCATGTCAGCAGTTTACAGGCGGGACTTTAGGCAGCCAAATTTGAAAACTCAGGCCTTCCATCTTTTTAAACTTAGAAGCATTAAGAAACAGTGAACATCAAAGAAAGAGAAATCAAAAGAAGTTGACAGAAGTCATACAATTTGAAGTAATTTCAGCAGTCTGACAGAAAATGAAAAATTAACAGGTACATATTCCCACAATAAAAATCAAAGGGATTACTGGGCATCTCCTTTCTCAGATGTGTAACACATACAGAATACAAAACAAATATGGATGAAAACAGAAAAAGAACCCACTTTGTATACATTAGTATGTCCATCTATTTGTCATGTGAAATATGAACCCAGAATAAATGAAACAATGGCATTTATACTGTACTAGCACTACAGATTTATTTTGTTGCAAACGAAAATTATAATGCAATTGCATGAAAATCTATGAGCTTTTTCTCTTTTCACTTCATCTAGCGACTGACTTATTAAACCAGTTTACAAATTTCTTATTGACCACATACCTCAGGGGAGCTGAAGAAAACATCTGAATTATTACATAGATAATCAGCTGTACTACACTAGCTTCAGTAGCAATGAGGGGATATTCAATATATTTTAGGACGTATCTTTTTGGATGCAAAATATAGCTGTCCCTGCTTCAGAGGTATAGTAAAGAGATGAATATAACTGCACTACTGACAATTATTTGCTCATTCCCTCTTGATAGTATGTTTATTCTGTTGCCTCCATGCATGATTAACAGTTTGTGCATCCTTAGCATGTAATCAATAGCTGTGAAGTCTTGTATTAGCTTTAGAGATTAGACATCCCTTGACAATAAATTCCATTGATTTCTCCAGTTTAGCTTAGCTGCAGAAATCCACTTTTTTTTCCTTTTTTTTTTTTTTTTCCTCTGAGTTTAAATTAAAAGGATATATAGTCTAGGAGGAAAGAGGAAAAGCTGGCATGACCTCTTTCAGCTCATTCCTCCAGATGAAGAAAACCTATCTGGTGGCGTAAAACATGAATCAGCGTGTCAACAAGCATCAGAGTGCAAGAGTAAACACAGGGAAAGCCTGACATTACAAAATTCCTAGGAAACCTGTCCAGGACTGCAATGCTGAAGTTTAATTGTGTAAAGTCAGTTACAAAATTAACAGTGATGGGGAAAAAAATGAACCTTTGTCATAAATATTAGTGACATGGATATATAAAACAGAATGGAAGAGTCATCATCTAAAACAATAACAATTATATTATAAAGAATATATTAAAAAAGAATACATAATATGTATTTACACACACACATATATACTTTTTACCCACATTACAAACTTTTACTTGAATATAAATCACCAGTTTGCTTAGATGATACATTTTTCATTTCTCTCCAATGCACATTCATAAACATCTTTTTATGGTTTTGTTTACGAACAATATATTTGGGAGCTTAGGATGTTATGAGTATTATGCAAAATGCTTACATTGGAGTAGTGTGAACAAGCAAAACAAGAGTTTTCTATGGATATCATTAGAGCTTCAGTTCCTTCCTCCTGTATATAAAAATTTCAGTCCTCCAAGTCAGGCAGCATAAATACCACCATACGAAATGAAGTGACCAAATGTGAAACACAGTCCGTAATAAATAAATAGTAAGCACAGAAGAGAGACGCAGACTGTGAATAAAGCTAGTGCCACATTCACCTCTGATGACTAAGAATTGAAAACTGCAAGAAGTAATCACAATACTAATTTATAACTTTTACATATATGTGTGTGGCTACACACATACACACAGATACTTGCACACGTATGCGCGTACGCATACATTTCCCCACATGCAGATAAAACACGCAGCAAAATGCATCCTCTCTCTCTGCACACCTACTGAAACATTCTCAATCCAATTTGCCGCCGGTCCCATTTCGCCCCATCTGGTTCCTGCAGCCCCTGGGGCCCTGGCTGAAACCACCTACCCTCCAGCCCACTCCCTGCAACCAGCAAAACCTGGAATTTCAATCTGGATCGCAGCCCATGAACTCACCCTTCCAACGGTGTGTTTGTATGGTAAAAACGAGTAGTAACCGTATGTTCCACTTTGCTCTTGCTCCGCCCCTTTCCCCAAATCAATATATACCTATATATATGTCATACTATGTATATATTGTGTAGTGATACGTATCTGTCATGTAACGTATATGATAAACCTCAGCTGAAACAAAAATTCACGAAGTGCCTTAAACCCAGAAATTATACTGCATCATATAATGCATCTGTTGTCTGTCTCTTGTCCTGCCAATGAGACAATTCTGGTATTTATCTTTTTTTTGACTCCAAATGTCCAAACTTGGGGCTTCTGTTGTACAGAAAAGTTTTCCATAACCGGTTGGAAATTTATTTCATGAATTGGCTTTATTTTCTTCATTGGTTCAAATAAAGTTATGAACACAAGTTGAAAATACAGGAAAGCTTGTTTTCTTCATAAATGCAGTCAAAAATAACACAGGTGGGCAAAAAAGAATTCATCTGGCATCAAAATCTTATAGAAAACCAGAAACCGTTTTCAAAGGTACTCAGAACTCTAAAAATGCTGGTAAGGTGGCAAACAGCAAATTCTTTTTTAAGTTAGATACCTGATTACCATGGATTTTTACCACCTTTGAATTTCAATGAAACTTTGTTACTTAAGTCACTCGGCCACCTGTGAAAACCTATGTACAGCTACAAACCTTCTCAATCTATTTTTCACTGACCAATGCCAAGGAACTATCAAAATATAATACCTATCCCTGCGTAAGGAAACCTTTTTCCTCATGCCTCCAGCACACCTTAAGCTGCTATTTCTTTACAAATATTTTATACAAAAAACTTTCTGTGCATTTTAAGCAACCTGATGTCTATTGAACTGTCCCTTGATGTAATGATGAGGAAAAAAAAAGTATTCTTGAATAAATGGGCAAAGCACTGTTTACAATTTGCTAATGGAACAGTCATGAAATATTCATTAGAAAATACAGTCCAAAGTTGTTAATTTTCAGGGGAGTTGCGGTTTTTTCTTTTCTTCCCCCCCCCCCCCCCCCCCCCGAAAACTTCTTTAAAATGTTTGTTTTCAGAAAGGAAAATGATGATAAGAAGTATTTGCTTTTTACGTCGACTTGTGTTGTCTGGGCAGAATTCACATGGTATCATTTGTCTTTCCTACCACCCTCTGGCTACAAAGGTTTGCAAGGCCATTTTGGGAACTGGGACCTAATACTGCAAACCTTTTGTTCCTGGAGCTGGCTTCACTCAAAAGGAGCAGAGCCCTGTAGAAGTGAGCTCGCGAGCACCTCTCCTCTACCGTGAAGCAGGGTCCTTGTGACAAAGAATGCAAAAGCTAAAATGCCTTGCTTGCAAACAGAAGCACTGGCAAGCTGGGGAAGTGCTTTCTAAAATAGGCTGTGAAATCTAAATAATATATTTCTATTTAATATTTAGCTGCATAAAATACTCTAAAGAAATTGCCCTGCTGCTTTACTTTCAGCCAGCTAGTTTCACAAAGCTATTGTTTCCTGTCTAAGCAGAAACTTGGAAAACATAAAATAACTCACTACAGTAAAACAAGGTAATTTATTTTAGAAATAATTTTCTCTTTGCAAACTTCCTCTGAACACTTGTTCTTTATTCCATGATCCCAAGACACAAAAAAGCTTCTAAAAAATGACCCCAGAGTACTTTCAGTCGACAGCAAAGCTGGATGAGTGAAACAGAAGAAGGTGGCAAACCCAGCAGCTTACTGGATGCAGCAAAAGAAAAATAATTTTAGATGCTGTTGATAGTAACTTATTCTCCTTTGAAAATGAGGTGTTTTTTCTAAAACGTGACTAATTAATGAGCAATTGATCTGGCTTTATACAGAACAGATGGTGCAAACCCAACAAACTTAGTTTTCATTCACATGCAAATGTAAAGGATTAGGTCTTCACTTGCAGAAGGAGTCACCACTCTTTACTACCTGTTTTCTTATTCTAGATACCCATCTAGAGATCTATCTAGTTCAAGCTGTCAGTCATGTTCAATGATTTTACCACATTTTGACTCTCAAAAAGATGTTGTACTAGCACAGTTGTCTTGGCTTCGCTGTTACTGCAAAGCAACTGCCGACGTGCTACTCCGACCAGCACTACTCTAACAGTCACCCAAGAGAGTGTCAATCACGCCTGCTGAGTAAGTGGAGCATTAAATTATTTTTTTATGCCTATGTTGTACATGCTGAATCACTGTCATCATACAATCACAACAGAATACAAAAAGGAAAGGCAGCCAATTAGTCAAGTCAAGGCCACACAGGCGAAAGCAGTATTAATTTGGAAGTGCAGGCTAATTGCTGGACACCAGCATTATGTCATTTAAACTAGATTTATTGCTGAGAGTAATAAATGCTTAAGAATAAAAAGAACAACAAACCCTTCCTCCCAGCTTATTACTGAAAGGCTTTAAAATTCTCCCGAGTGTCTGTTAGGCAATTTTAGAGCTAGCGTCTCTCTTCTATACTTTTTTTTTTTTTTTACATGTCATCTAACTGTTAACCTTTTGGAGACCGGCATAATGAGCATACACGCAATCTACTACCATCCCCTCTTGTCACCACAATCAACCCACTAGCTCATAACCTTTATCGACAACCATGATAATTTGAAGGAATAAGAATCTGCTGTAGAATGTCTAGAAATATAAAATTCCTCAGAGGTGGTTTGAAGACTGTTATGACTGGTAATGAAATTATTTTTTTACCTATGTATCTGATTCTTGACAGCTTTTTGCTTTCCCTTTTGTGGTCATTCTATTCATATTCATACCCATTCATACCAGATAGTGATGTCAGCCTTAATCTCCCACTGGCCATGATCTCCACAACAACCTTCTCTCTTTCTCCTTGATTTGAACCTTAAAGTTACGGCAGCTCTTGCCTTTCCAAGTTCATCTGCTACTTCAACATTTAGGCAAAATTATAACAGTATTGTTAATTTGAGCTATGACACGGATGTGTGCTAAGAGGAAGAAAACAACCACCAAAAACCAAGCACATGTTTGCCTTTCCCAGCAGCCCTTCACTTGTTGCTTTTGACTTTGATATTTGGAAGACAGATTGAATCATGGCATCATAGAACGCTTCAGCTTGGAAGGGACCTCTGGAGGTCATATAACCCAACTTCCTGCTCAAAGCAATTATCTCAGGTTGCTGAGGAACTTGCCCAGGCTATTTCTGAAGATCTCCAAGGAGGAAGATTCTACATCCTCTCAGAACAGCAGGCATGGAAGATATACAGGAGATACAAATGCAACTTCAAAGCTTGAGCTGATTTCTAACCATTTGGTATTTGGAACAAGACAGAAAAGCAGAGAATTCCACAATTCCCTAAAAAACCTCAGAATTTTTTGAAGCTTGATTCACAAAATCTGGCACTGACCTCTGTTAGATGGCAAGACTGCAAGTACTTCACTTAAATTTCACCTTGCTTCACCTTGTTTGACATACAACTTTGCAGTTTGCAGAATATCAGAGGCATTGCTTCCTATAAAAGATATTCTTTTTAACTGCAGTATTTAAGTTAAATGTGCAAAAAAAAGTTGAATAGAAGAATTCAGCTCTCCTCTTTGCAAACCACCAATCAATCTACTGTACTCTACTCTGCATATTTTCCACCATTATTTAGAGATGTTTGGCAAAGGGCAGCTGTCTAAACAAAATGGGTTGGGGTTGTCCTGTTTAATAACCCTTAGGTTACTATACATACCTACTAGAAATTAGTTGCTGGGTGTTTTTTTTTGTGTAGAGGGATTCGGTTGGATTTTAGTTCAACTGGACATTATAATAGAACCCAAGAACAATACTCAATCATCACAAGTGCGCAGTGATGCATCTAAGTACATTGCCTTTACTTCTTAATGAAATTAAAAGAAAGATGGGAACGGCCAATAGTTTACATCTGAATGTACTGTGCATGGAAGCTGATGTTTTGACACCCAGACAAAACCATGCATATCAGAGTCTTGTAAGAAACTGGCTAATATCCTTACGCTTTTCTGATCTGTACTGTCATTGTAATCACTACTATGATTAATGAAATTTATGCCTTCAGTCTCTATTCTAAACTGCTATAGTACCATGGTAGTGCAGTGCTCTTCAGCATTACAACAAAACGAGTAATCTCTATTAAGCAGTTTTGAGCGAAGGCTTTATACAGCTATTGAAGAGGCTGATAGAATATATGATTTTCACAGCTAAGCATTTAAATCAAGCCAGTTAGTGAGAGGGTGAACTAGTTTATTTAATAACGAGGTCTACCATCAGATATTTCTGCCAGGGCTGCAGGACTGGCTTATCTATGTGACACATAGTCTGCAGGAAAGGGGGCATATACTCTGAAAAGGAAGAGCACAGGCTGTATTTCAAGCATAACTCCTGAATGGTTTCAGAGAAAAAGTCACCACAGCTATAGAAATTTCTAAGCAAAGAATGTAATCCATGCTCTACTTGCAGTTTGGCTCCCAAGGCATGTGTCCCTCAAGAAACACATCCAGTAGGCATTCATCCCAAAGGGACAACAGACTGCTTGTCTTTTGGACACAAACGCTACTGCCTAATTAAAGCAGGGCGTACAAAATGAAGTTTCCTTCATTTGCTGAGGAGTTTGGTGGGGTTTTTTTTAGCTACTCTCCATTTAAATTCAGATATTTTTTTTTCTAGACACAAAAATCCTCAAGGAAATGTATTTGAAATGTCTGGTTGGTTTCTTTGTTGTTGCTGGCTCTGAACTCTCATTCTTGCCCCGACCAGGCCATGACTGAGTAGCGTGCTAGGAAAGCTGCTATCTGTCTTAGAAAGGATCCAAAATACTCTGAGTTGGTTTTAATTATTTTTATCATGATTGTGATCATTTATGATGATCCTGCATCAATTCAAATTTACCTAAATATAAAATATCAGAAGAGGAAGTTATCCATAGACTCGGAAGAAATTAATTTATATTAAATGGCCCACAAATGAAACAGCTTTGTCTGTAACAGAACTGGTTGAAAACAGAGTTTTACGCAGCCTGCTGTTTACACAGTGGTTTAAAAGTCTAAGTATAACAATCAGCATTTGGCATTTGAGAAGGACACGTAATAAAGCCTAAAGATACCAGATTATATTGACAACAAAATGATACTGACTCCTTGCAAAGGTAAGTGAAGTCGTAAAATTTGCATTAGCCCCATCTGCATTTGAGTATAAAAATCCAACAACTTTCATTTCCTTAACATTCCTTGAAAAAAGACAAGAGGATGAGAAATCATTTTAATAATACCGTTATGAAGTAAAAACAAATGATGGAGCTGTAGCTACTATTACAATTATGACTATGTTTTGGTACCGCACAGCTGATAGCATTATGTGGCTTGTGCTACTGCTTGAGTTCAATTTCCTTCAGATAATGTATTTGGATTCCATAATATGCCTCTTTGGTGAAACCAATAACTGAATCCAGTGGTAATTCCTCAGGGAGTTATAATTTATGGCAATTGTCTGTTTCTACCACTTTTCTCAGTAATTTGTTCCAATGATTAATAGCCTCACTGTTAAAGATAAATAAGCATGCCTTACTTCTAATCTGAATGAGCCTGACCTCAGCATGCAGCCATTTGAGGTTCTTACATTTTTCCTCCTCTAGAGGAAAGAGGCCTTTTGTACCTGGTATTATTCTTTTTCCCCTATATACATACTGTATATTCACCTCCCACTTTATTTCTGATAGACTTAAATGACTGAGATGTTTAAGTCACCTACTGTACGACTACATCTTAAGTCATGGCTCTCTTTGTGGCACTTTCCTCCATTGCTCCCAAATCTTCGTCAGTGTGTTGAAAGCACGGACACCAGATGTGCATGCAGTATATCAATATTGGTCATACCCATAAAAACACATCTTTACTCCTAGCTACGACCCTGATTTTTGTCATAGCACTACATAAAGAATTATTGCTGACTGCTGACCTATGTCCCCCAAAATTCTTTTTGGGTTTCTGTATTACTTCTTCCAAATACATGCATTTATTTACATTTGTGTGTATAGTAAGCCATATTATCTATACTATCTCTAAACTATCAGAGGGAAAAAAGCAAAAATCAAACCCCAAATTTAAATCTCAAAGCAAGTACAAAATTCTAACAAGTATAATGTCATCAACTTATACAGTGAGCTATCTCACCTTTGCAGAGTCTCACTTCACAGCTCAAAATGCAATTTTGCAAATGTTGCAAAAATGCATTTTGCAATCAAAAGATGCAAAAGATTAAAGGTAAACACAACAGGCTAAAGTGAAGGGCAGTAAACCTTATCTGCAGACATCTTTACTAATTTACTTTGCTCGTCGCCCAAAATGAAGACTATGTATACTCACATTTGTCTGAATTAAAATATGACAATTATGTCATATTATCAACTGCAAAGAAAACTAAAACAAAACCAGAAAAGAATGCCAATGCAGCAGGAAAGGGGGTTATGCTGTCTCCCCATATAAACAACACAAAAAAAGAAGTCATGCTTGACTGCAAAAAACAATCATACAATTTTTTTCTTAAAGACTAGTGTCTCACTGAAAGTCACTGAAGCTTCCCCAAGGACAACTTGAATTAGAGTCAGAGGCCAAACGTAAAGACACCTCTCTGAAACCTAATCCTCTTACCCATTTAAAATGTTCCTGCAGCTTCTGGTCAGGAAAACACACCACTGGGATTGCACTGGCAGTTTTGCTTGTTTTTCTTTAGTGTTTTAAAATCCAAATAACTCAAATATCTGAACAAGTATCAAAACAACTAAAATAAAAGCAGATGGGTTCAGCTAATCTTCTCCTTTTGCCACTCTATATCAGATTTTCTCCCTTCCAAAATACTATCTTCTGGCATTATCAACATAACAACGTTTAAAAGACAAAAACGCATTACAAATTTAAGTGTTACTTCTGTGGGTTTATACGAAAGGAGATTCCTAGTTGCTTGCTTTTCCACCATCCTTCTGAGCTACTCCTGTCCAGGCATGGATTTAGGTATAAGAATGATCCCCCTGTCTTTTAGGACTTAGGCTGAGCCTGAAAGCATAGCACATTTCTTGACACCAGTACCCCCTAAGAACTAGCCAAATTTGTTCATAAATTAGCTCTTCAGAAAAATTTAAGCAGTAAGTAATTAGAGCAAGGCAAGCATTTATGCATCGTTTGGATAAAACCAAAAAAGTCTTCATTCAGAAAACCATTTTACCAGAGCCTTTGTCCATCACAGAGCAAGAACTCAGTGTCTTTCTGGACATGTCTGACAGCTCGCCAGGGTCTCCAGCAGACTTCACGCACCCGCTGCCTCTTCGCTTTCTCCTTAAACACTCCTCTTCCTCCTGTCCCACCTAGCTCCTTAATCCCCTCTACTCCAAAAATGCTCCATCTTAAAGGCTCAGGTGTGTTTGATTCTCCTACCACAGCTGAAAAAACTATTTCCGTGCTCTTGATTTGATCTAACAATGTTGTCAGCAATTCCAAATACAGACACAGCAATTCCACATACTTGTGTCCCACAGCAAGGCAAAAATCGAAGGTATTTTGCATTTTATTACTTGCAAACAAGAGATACAGAACCAAGACACTCACTGTGAACATAAAAATGTGTTTATAGTCTTCACAACAATCAGAAAAGCATTTTAGAAATCAGGATTAACATACTTCAGATTCTGTACCTTCTTTCCACCAGTGCCAGGCCCTCTCCTACCTTCTCTGTGTTTCTCGGGCTTCGACCTGAATGGGGCATCTCTGAAGAGCTCATGTCTTGTACAGACAAAACCAGATGGGACACACCTCTACCCAAAATTACGACTGGGATGCCAGTCTCCCATTCACCTCTGCCCACCTCCCTCCCACATCAAAATGAGACATGCTGACAGGGAGGAAACATCTCTGGTCCAGACAGCCTTAGGCCTATGCTGCGCGAAGGAGTGGACTGCCGCCTCATCCACTTTCCTTTAGTCTTGCAACTGAATACGATAAATCAATAAACAAGCTGTTAAATTGATTTTTTTTTTTTTTTTTTGGTCAAGACATTAGATGCTGAATTAACTAAGCCTTAAATAAAACAGAATTCCAGCAGAGGAAATTTCACAGTCTGAACTGAATTAACATAGTCAAAAAATTCCCCAAGTTTTCACCCTCTTCTACTTTACACTAGGAGCTGAAGTCCAGGTAAATCAAGACAAAATCTCTAATAACGGCACACTACAAACTTTCCAAACACCCCAAGGAAAATCCTATGAGTTATGGTTACGGCTAATTCATAACACAGTACACAAATACTTTAAATTAATTTTTGTACTTTATTTCCCTCCTCACCTTTGAACTTCATTTGTTGATATACCGATAAACAACTAACCTTTAAAAAACAGCTTTTGCAATTCCACTGTAGATAATCAGTATATTAAACACTTGTTATCACATTTATTAATTATCACATTTCAGAATCAACTACTTGCCATATGAAGGTGAGGTATGTATTTCCATCTGTATCTCTCAGCTGTTTTACAGATGAGTCTCATGTCACAGTTATCAAATGTCCTGGAAAGCCTCCTCCAACACATTTTTGTATTTGTCACTGGCAATATCAACCCCCAGTTTTGTGTACAAATATTGCACAGTTAGCTTCTTTCTCAGGTGTGCTATACACAGGTTAACTCAGTAAATAAGGAAAACATCAGAATTACTTCTTGCCCACCCCAACTACACAGAACAAAATAATACTTTGTGAAAACAATGTTTTGCTAAGAAAAAAATCTAAAGATTTTTTCACAAATGCAAGCAGATTAGTAGTTTTATAATAGCAACAATGCACAGCATAGACATAGCAATCCATATTAAATAATTGTTATAGAAAATTCATTAATTCCCTGTAATAGTGCCAGAAATAATAAATCACTGTTAGAGCCCTGATATTGTATTTTGAAAACTGGTTATGTTTTGCTAGCCAATTCTGTCTAGGAATATCAGCCTAATAAACCCAAACAAGTAAAAGGCTGAATGTTATTTTCTATTGCAAGGAATTTCTACCTAAACTATTTTTTTTTTTAAATAATTACTGGAGTTATAAAAGAAGTAAAACTACAATCTATATAAGACAAATACTCCAGTTCAGGATACACAGTACTCAAAATTAGTAAAGTGCTTCCTAACCCTGAAAGTGGGTTCAGCAGACCGACTCAATGCTAAACCAGTAGGAAACAATTGTCACTTAGCCCTGAATTACACAGCAATCCAAGTTGCTTAAACCAATCTTTTAATTGGTTAGTTCTACTATGTACCTACTGCATAATGAACCAGCTGCCCTCAACAGTTTATTATCACTTATGATAATAAATGAATAAATTAAAGAAGTGATCCAAATATTTAGGTTCGTACTCTCTTAACAGAAAACAGGAAAAAAAAAAGAGGAAAAAGTTGTATATATTTTTATTTTTTTCTGGGCTTTGGAATGCACCTAGCATATTTTGTTTTAAACTAATTTCTTCAATTTTTCCTTTTATACCATATTGCCCTATACTTTCAGGCTTTGTAGTACATAACATAATTCTTTCCCTTCCCTCAACCATATGGGATCAAGTCCACAGCATTATTTTATTTTTGCGTATATGCTATAAGAAAATAGCAAACTATCAACAATCCTGTTTGCCTCTAATGCACAACTGGTAAGTCAAGCAGCATTTGTCAGAACTGTTCCAAGGAGATCTAATTCTGTATGCTCAGGACAGCCTTTCAGTTTGGAAGTATGTCACATTATAAAACCACTTCAGTATAGAATGTCTTTTTGCTGAAATGGTGCATTTCCATGCTTTTTAGTCAGAATAAAAATAGAAAAAAAATTTTTTTGAAGGTTATAAAAGAAAGAAATTAAGATATAATCAGCTCACACGTTCAGAGATTTCAAAACTGTCAAAAATACATAATCAGAGGTGGGGGAGATGAAACATCTGCTGTGGCGATAGAGGGACTCAAAATGATTTGAGCGAGCAAGAGCAACAAACCCACAAAGTGAAAAAAAGAAACCTCTTCTATTCCTTTCACATAGCATTTGTTTTGCATTTGATATTTACTTCCCAGCTACTCCATGTGAACTATTATTAAATAAAAGCCTTCACATTTGATATGCCATGAAGCTACTACAATTACTCTCTGATAATCTTGACAGCTACTGTTGACCTTTTGCCATTTGCTGCGATTTTGCATAACAAGAATAATGCATGTGACATTTTTACTACAGGAAAACTTCGGAAAGAGATAAACATTTTAATTATTAGGAAGGTTTCTTCACGCTCCGGGTCTCGAGATTCAAGTACCCATCGAGTCAGACATGACTATGGCCATACAACCCATACCATGCCCAGCGTAGGCAGCAGAGCCCATAGCTCGAGTGCTGCACACCACCCAGGCCCTCCCAATTCTTGTCGGCACCGTAGCAGGCTTTTATACCGCACAAATGTATGTAACCTGTGCTACAGCATTCAGCTGGTAGTGCTTGCAGACATCAAGGTTTCCCACTCTATTTCAGTTTATACCAGAGAGAAGTTCCCAGGCTCATTTCCTCTCCCCCTTCAACACCATTTCTGCTCCCTCTCACCTAACCTGCATCTTCCAGCACCTCGAAGGGAACCACTGCTGTGTCCCCTGACAAACACACCTGAAAACCATGACCAGCGTCAACACAAGAAGAAACACTGTGTATAAATATATGACTTTCAATGTGAACATATTAAGTGTGATCTTGTAAGCTAGTGTTTAAGCTGCCTAAATTGTTTAATAAATAGCAATCCTTGATGCCAAACAGAAATAAGTTAGGCTAGAAACCTAATTGCCTTAATCAAAATCATGCAATGCTGAAATGATAATATTGAAGTAAATCTTAGGCTTTGATAGTTCTAGGTACCAAATATCAAGAAAGGTGAAAATAAGGATCAGCCTTTGCTCTTGATTGTAAACCTTATCCCGTCCATCTGTGGAAATGGTAAAACGGTAAAATTTTATTAACTTCCTATTTATCTGCCAATGAAAAGGATTTCATTTTCCATGGATTCTTTCAGTTCTTTTTGTTTAATGCAAATGTTAAATGTAAGGCATAAACCAAAGAACCTTCAAAAAATACAATTTATTGCTTCTGTGAGCGTTCTGTATATGCAACTTACCATCTTTGGCAAGCTTTATTATGTAAAGCTTACAGTGAATTAACACTTTTTAGTTCTATTAAAAAAAATCAGTTACAAAATGAGCATAAAGTTACAACCTACTTATTCATTTTTGCTCTTCTGGCCACAAGTCATCACAATCTGTACTAGAATCCAATCCA
This sequence comes from Aquila chrysaetos chrysaetos, assembly GCF_900496995.4. Taxonomy (NCBI): domain Eukaryota; kingdom Metazoa; phylum Chordata; class Aves; order Accipitriformes; family Accipitridae; genus Aquila; species Aquila chrysaetos. Next base: position 25,826,075 of record NC_044011.1, on the reverse strand, counting down.
AATTACATGCAATTTACTCTTCTACATATGAAAAAAAAGTAATCTTGAAAAAAATCAAAGGAGTTCTTCCTACCAGCTGTCTCTTCCTCCCTGAACGCCTGCCTACTTGGACTTTGCATCTCTCAAACGTCAAAGTGAATTTTAAACCCATTGTAATGTTCGGTGGCTTCTTCCAGAAATCAGATTATGTAACACCTGCTCATCTCTTTCACTCCACTTTCTTAGATTTGGTATCAGACCGAGAAGCTGAATTTAGCTTTCCAACATCACGTGCAAAAGGAGAGCCATTAACCTCCTTGTAAGTTCATAACCACAAGTCACTTTGCAGAGTACCTCTAGTGTTTAGAGACACCTCATTTCACGATAAAGGGCAGTTAACACCTGTAAAGTAATTATATCTACCAAATGTTGTTGGCCTGAAATATGAATATATAATTGTTCCTGCCATCTGTTAATTATACTAGTTGAATCACTTATTTAATCATATACATTTACTTGACATCTACAAACTTTTTAATAGCTTTCACAAATGCTATCCTGGTGCTCAGGCAGAACTAAGTCACCTTTTATGTCCCCCACAAGGAAACAACAGGGTTATACACGAGGCCAGATTTTGCAGCAGCTCAACAAGATGAGAAGGCAGGCAGTGCTAGGCATCTCCCCAGCCCGTCCGCGCCAGCTAACAGCCGCAGGGACCAACGGGGGGTTACCAGGAGAGGTGGGGGCACAGTCTGTCAGCAGCAGGAATGGCTGGAGCGAAGGCCCAGGGGAGGAGGGAGGAAGCTGGCAGGTCAGGATGTCGAGGGAGCGACAGTACAACCTGGCTGAACAAGAAAGCTGCCCAAGCGTTCCTCAGGTTAATGATTGCTGCTTCTGAACATCCACAGATAAGGAATCCATGCAAAATGTTCAGCGGTATGTCCACAATGTACAAGCCACATCACAGCTCTGGCACCAAGCTCGCTCTGTCCTCTCTAGTCCTTCTAAAGCACCTACCAGTGTTGTCCAGCTGAGGCTGCTGTAAAACATTGCAGAACTGCGGGCAAAATTGAATTTTGCTGTTCTCCAAGGATAAGAGGAGATACAACTTGTATTACCCTTGCTGTAGGGTGGAGCGGGCCTTTGGAGGTGATCTCTGATAAGAACACCTCCCTCACACCTCAGAGCTAGTCCCCTTAGACCTCCTAGAGCTTACTGTCTTGACACATGCAGCCCCCAGCCCAAACGAGCTCCACCCTGCCTCCCTCAGACTCCCAATGCTACTAAAAGCAAGAGCAAGGTGGGAGAAAGGAAAAGCAGACCATGACCTGTCTCCCCCTGCTCTCACCCTAGGAGGCAGAAAGGACGAGAGCTGGAGGTAAGCTGAGGTTCCCCCCATAACACAACTCATGCTCTCAGCCTTGGACAGTAGCTGAAGCAGAGGTGGGCATGAAGACAGTGAATCCACAACCACACCAGGTTTTCAGACATTTTACACAGCTTCCTACTCTGCCTGTATCCGCAGCCCCCTTGTCACTAGCAACTGTGTCCAGCTACAGTGAGTCCAGGAAAAGTGAAATAAGGAACATGTAGCACGATTTTCCTGGAAATTGCTTTAATATCAGGGACAGGAGAAAATGGTGCGGTGTATGCATATTTTGGAGATCAGCAGCCTAAATTACTCTGAAACTCTTGATGCAAATTTCAATGTCTCTAGGATTACTTCTCTGAGTTTCTGTTGCAAATACAGAGCCATTATAATGCAAACCACAGCATTGCTGGTAACACAGCACTGCAAGAAAAGGTGTCCCCAGGTAAGAAAAAAAAAAAAAAAATTAAGGCAGGTTCTTATCATTTGCACATTTAAATAATTATTTTAACACATAATATTTTCATGCATATGGATATATCCTCACTTCTTTCTATCTTGGAGAAAAAAACCTGAACCTGAATTAAGGAAAATTTAACTTTTTAAAAAAACCCTTTGTATCAGTATATCATTAAAACTAACAGTAGGTAAGAAACATGCATAAAAATTCATGCAAGCATGAGGATAGCTGTCATCTCACAGAAATCAATTTATAACCTGGTACAATAAAGTGAGCCCCATCTTATCTCTCTGTCTTCACAGCTGGTTATATTCCACACTGCTCGAAACTGCTGACCTTTCCTAAAGCTGCCTAAAAATTTCCTCTGCTGTTTGAACATTAATCCAGAACTCACAGTTGAACTCTGCTGGTGATCAAGTTCAAATAGCTGGGACAATGTTTCCAGCCTGGTGTGGTGGTGGTGGGATAGCAGCTGCACAGGCACAGGGAATACAACCTGGTTGGCCCCAGAAGCCTGGGAAACACTCGGACAGGTACAACTCATAGTCATCTCTACCCTACAAGACAGCAGCTCTGCCTAACAGGGAAATAACGGTATTTTTGATGTGACAAATGCAAATACAGCTTGCAGAAAGTCAGCGGCACCCTTATGCTGGACACAAGTTGAGATGTTCTTGTAACATAAAGGTAGTTTTTTCTAACGATTCAATTCAAAACCCAAAGAAACGAATTCAGAGAAAGCGACTTTAATTTGCAGCTACTTTGCATACCCCCTTGTTGATGAATAATATCTACTAAATCCTCTAGACAGAAACTGCAGTGAGTTATTTTATTGTCATAATACCCAGAAATGGGCTACAAAACCCAGAACCATGCTTAGGTCAGGACTACAAGGGCATTTTTTGCTTGGAAAGGCAAAAGGCATGCGGTGTCTCCATTTCTAGTGGAGATCCTGTATTTCTCAAGCTTCCCCATTTCTCCTGGGAAGGAGCTGCAATACACCATCGCATTTCCCAGGCAGAAAGGCAATGCATGGGGCTGGAGCCAAGGGTCAGTTGAAACACACATCCATCCTCCTTCTTCCAGGAGGAGGAAAGGGACTAGAAAAAGCAGGATAGAGGATATTGTCTTTGAAAAAAGTCAACAAAAAGCTACCAGTGGTCATATCAGGGTGTTAGGGGGTCTGGGGGTTCCCGGGGGGCTGGGAACCCCTGGGGAGGGCTGGGTAGGGCCTTGCAGCTTGGGCCCCTAAGTACGCAGATGCTATCTTTCTGTGTACACCATAGAGACCTCAAATACCTTCAAAAACTTCTTCAGATGTGCAAATGATGTCTCTGTAGAAATCAGGAGAAAATTAAGTACACTTCATTTGAATCAATTACTATTAACTCAAATGTTGCGATTAATGAAGAGGTCAGCAAGTGACTTAAAAAATGTTAAAGGGATGCCTGGGTGTAAAACAAAGCCTTAGACCATAACTGCCTCTCCCCATTGCTCGGAGGTTCCCTATATAAAGACAACTTGCTAAAACATCAAACTTTCTCTAGAGAAATGAGAAATAAATTGAAGTCACACACTGTGACTTTTTCAGCAAGGATTTAAAAAATTAAGCGGATTTCATCAGGTATCACAAACATATCACCAAGAGCTACAGGCTCAAGATCTAACATTCTAGCTGTGCCTGTATTGATCTTACCATTTATTTTGATACTAGTTTTCCCTTTTTCTCAAGTAAGTGTCACTTTAAAAGCATGCAAACGGTATTTGGTGAGGACAAGCACTGCTGGGCACTCTGCCAAGGACTATGAATGCTCAGAGGCAGCTAAGAAAGAGAAAAACCCAACAGTCTGAACACCGATTGAAAAGGAGAAAAAAGAAAACTAGCCCAAAACTGGAGATTCAGGGAAGACATTGGCAAAAATCAGCGTGGCATGGACAGAGCCAAAGGATCCATTTAAATGCACTTACAGTACACACAAGTAGCTCAAGTGAAAGCAGACAAGTTTTCATTACTAATCACCATAAGTATTTTTTGTATTGTTAAAGACAATAAAACTGTAAATGAATTCAGAAAAACTTATCGAGCTTAGAATTGAACTACATTCTCTGCTTAGACATCTTGGTAATTAATAGCTGAATTTGATGCTAAACTGCTTATTGCCCATGATTTCCTTCCATATGCCAAAGCAGATAACTATGCATTATTTTTACATTTGCAAGTCACGCAGGCACATAACTAACCGTATCAATACTGTATTAAACATGCTAGAGAAAAATTATTAATTTTCTACATCAAGAACTGCTTTTTCCTGAGCATATGCCGTCCTCACCCTTCGCGCAGGCTGAGCTGTGCCTCTCACCTGGCCTGGTGAGCTGTGCACAGTCCAAGGGCTGTTCTGCAGACAGAGCCATTCATTCTCAGCACGGGCCTGTATGCCCTAAAGTTTGCTTGCTTTTTTTTCAGGTGTACCACTGGGTCTAATAAATTACATCGTTTTCCACCATAAAGCTACCTCCCTATATCATTGGCCATCACAAATACAACAGTGCTACTATTCCTAAATATTTTGCAGGGTAAAGTCCCCACTGACTCCAGCTGTAGCTGAGAAAAATGAGCAGTTCTGTAGGTTGCTCCCTGGGACCCCAGCGCAGGGGCCCAGATTAAATTCTATCAATGGCCACTTGTGAAATATCTGGTTTAATAAGACCTACCTAGAATCACTCTGAAATTTCCACAGAATCCAGGTTTTTGAGAGCAGAACTCAATTTCTTTCATCAAAAAAGGATTCTTTCTCTTCCTGAAGTCTTTTGCCTTGTTTTCCAATGAGTCTCAACTTTCTGCAAATCCAGTAAGGGTCTTACTGCCAAGAGACCCCTTTATTAAATAACTGATTCTTTATGAGACACCCCAGAGCACAATCATCCTCCTCACTGAATGAGCTAAAGATTACTGCTAATGAGACAACTGCACATTATCTCAGCGTGTACCCTGAAGAGGAACAAATAACAGATTGCACTGGCAATCAAAACCTGGCATTTCCTAACTAACAAAGGCTTGACTTTGACACCTGTGTACAACTTCTTTTCCTTCACAGAACAATTCATGCTATTACGTAGATATCCACCAGAATCATCAATAGCTTTTGAGCTTTCATGTCCCCAGCAGAGACATCTGCAGCTTTGAGGCAATGGGGCAACAGGGAGGGACTGACAACCTAGTACAGATACACGGAACGTCACTTTGGAGGGATGACATACTTAGTTGTCAGTTTTGCAGTTTTATGCTGGCGTTCAAAAAATAGTGACATGCAGTGATCCTGGACTACGTTTCAGGCTCGCTTCGCAGCTTTCTCTAAATCTGATCCTTTCTTATCAATCCTCCAGGCTGTCCATGACCCACATTTAATTTTCTCCTGACATCACTCCTCTTGCCAGTATTACTTCTCCCACATAGACTCTTGTTTTGACTCCAGGCTTCTCATCACAGTGCTTGCTTTCCAGTCTGCCCTACTCGCAGAATCACACAACGGCTGAGGTCAGAAGGCACCTCTGGAGATTGTTGAGACCAAACTCTCTGGCTAAAGTGGGGTCAACTGGAGCAGGTTGCTCAGGGCACTGTCCGGTAAGGTGTTGAATATCTCCACAGATGGCAACTCCAGAGCCCCTCTGGGCAACCTTATCCAGTGTTCAACCACCCTCACAGTAAAGTTTCTTCTTATGCATTTCCTGTATTGCAGTTTGTGCCCACTGCCTCTTGCACTTTCGATGCATACCACTGAAAAGAGCCTAGCCTGGCTCCATCTCCTTTATTCCCCCCATCAGGTATTTGTACACATGGGTAAGATCCTCCAAACCTTCTCTTCTCCAGACTAAACACTGCCAGCTCTCTCAGCCTCTTCTCTCATGGCAGATACTCCAGTCTTCATGGCCCTAGTCATCCCATGAGCCTCCTCTTTCTAGTCCCATATTTGCTGGCTGCCCCAGCTCTGTAACCTTTTTTCTCTCTTAGCAGACGCCGCTCCCCTTGGCTCTTGCCCAGCTATTTCCAGCCCCTACCCTCGGCTCCTCTGCATTGCTGCTTTCCAGATCCTGTTCAACCTACGCTCTGTTGAACTGACCTTCAGTCTCCGTTGTCTCCCTCATACAGACTTTCTGCCAAGTTTTTTCTCATTTTGCAGGTTCATCTCTTTTTCCTTTTTTCACTCCCTTCCCATGATGCCAGAAAACTACCAGACTATGAAGAGCACAGGGGGACACACGTGTGTCCTACTCTGTTCCAGTGTCTAGATGGAAACTGCTTTTAATAGCCCAGAACGACAGCAATAAAGATCTGCTCAGCCTCTTGCAGTACTGGTCAGCAACGTGCCAATGTAGACAGAATCTATGGGGAATTAGACTTTGAGTTCTTAACAAGTCTCTGCTGAGATGTGGTATTTCAAAGGCTTACAACTCCGACAGGATTCTCACCGGAATAGAAAAAGCCACTCCCTTGACACAAATTCCTTGCGAAGAGTCAAGTCCTTGCTTGAAAGCTTAGGGACATCATACTGTTTCTGTATTTCTGATGCAGACAAAACATGTATCCCTTAGTCGTTGCTCTCAGAAATCTCTAAAATCTTTTGGCTCATTTTTTTCCCATGCAAAAGACAACTAAAACTCTAAACACCTGGCATTGAAAATTTCAACCCAATGTTATACACAACTGAGAACAGGGCAAGCAATAAACATTTCTGTAACTAATGGGAAGTGGCAGCCAGCTTGGTAAACACAGCCAATCCCACAGAATAGTTCCTGCACACTTTTACTCTTAGCCTTCTTAAAGAAACAGTTTCCATTTATAAAATTGAGTTTTAGCAAGTTCAGTGACGACCTACAGACTTCTCAAGCACAGATGCTATCAAATATAATCCTAAACTAAATTTCATGATCTTTAGTAAAAGGCAGGAATGCTAGGAAAAGTCTGTGTATTTTTTTAAGATCTATTACACCTCTTTTGCCCACACCTATCGTCCCTTTAGTCTTTATGTTTTCTGATGCAAGCCAAGTGAGTTGAGTACGTTAATCATGTTCACACTCTGAAAGAAGAAAAACCTCCACCATCCAAGGGAACCAATGAAGCAACTCTTGATATCTTTTTATGTGTAAGGGTTTACTGAGTGTCATCAGATAATGCCATATCCAGACAATTGTCTTGCCAATCCAGAATATACAGCTTGACACCAACTGCACTGTAGGAGGTTGTAACAATTCAGTACTTCTTTTTCAACACAGTGCGGTTTCTAACTTAACTTTACAGAATAAGTTTCTTGAGTATATTTAGGAGGATAGGAACTTTTCTCATCTGTCTGTTTTTCATCATCACCAAGGATCCATTTCTAACTAGCCCACATCACAGCCCAGAATGCTGCTTTTCGTGAGTATAATTCGATCAGTGGAAAGATACTTTCCAACATCACCATTAAAAAAAGGTGAAGAATGGATTATCCCACAAGTTACTTTCTTAATTTAGTGTCAGAATAAACTGCAAGAAGCAAGGGAAAGGAAGAAATTTAGAAGTGTGAGAATATACACCTAAGAAATAACAAGGTGTTTATTAATATTTGCCCTCTTACATCATCTTACAGATTCATAAATCAGTGTTATTCATGGGACTGCAGGTGGAAGCAGTATTTAAGCACAGATGTTGCACTAACTTTCAGTTTTCAGCTTCCTTCAAAACTGCATAAATAAATCCATTTATACTTTTCACTAAAACGGACCTCAGTAGAATCTTACTCACTCAAGCTACATTTTGGGGGATTCAGTCCTAAAATTAATGAAAAAGCAGGGGTAACGCGTCAAAAAATATACTGTTCTCACTGGACAAATATAACACAGCTTTAAATTCCTAAGAAAGTTTGTAGCGTATTTTGGAAGAGCCAGGAAATCTTGCAATAATGGGAACTTTCATGTCAGTCATCCACCATTAAATCTTTGCTCAGAGGTAAGGACAGATTGCTACTCCGCATAGATAAATTAGGAAATACAGTGATGAGTAAGACCTCCTCTTCTTTGGAGAAAGTCCATGCTACTTTAAAGTAGAAATCTACAATGGATACACTATGCAAAAGATCAAGCAATCACAGCAGCCTTCGTATAATTAAAAGCAGTTCTAATTCTGGCATTCTTTCAAGAACTGGAATACAAGCAAGTGTCTGTAATTATGGCAGTTTTCCAAATCCAAGATGTGCCTGACAGGAATAACTCCTTGCCTTGGTAACTAAACATGAACTACTAAGGGTGGGGGTTTGAAAGGAAACCTGACCTAATGGAGATCAATAGGAAACTTGGGCAGATTAGGTATGCATTGTGCTCTGTCCACCCACAGGATGGACAGTCATTAAGATGCACATAATCAATTAATTAGGTGTCACTGTTGAAATTCACTGGTTTTCTCCTGAAAGCTTCTTTTGACACTGACCTCTCATAACAGCTTTCCTATCTGATTGAAGCTATAGTTGAAGAGCTTTCAGTTACTGGGGAATAAAAAAGAAAGAAAAGAAAAAAAGGAATTTGACAGGAAGCACAATGTCATCCCTTAGGTGCCACAGCACAATTTTATGATAGAACCCCCTGTATAGTGTATACATAAGCAATATGCATGCAAGTAGCAGAATGTTGTAAAAAGGAGACACTTTCCTTTGTCTTAAAAACAAAGTATAGTTAACTGCTTAATCATAAAGAATATATCTATACCACTTCTTCATTATGTCAACTTAGCAGTAACTAATGCTGTGATGTTTCATAATAGGATGCAGAAGTTGTAAGTGGTGTTATTAGCTGCTCTTTTTTACTCTGATCTTTTCCCCAAAGTAGACAATTACCCTGTGTAACTCATACACAAAACATTTAAATAAATTACTCATTTATGCATATGCATCCTTTCTTTAAAGATAAAAATAGGGCTTTTCTTCATTCAAAAATGATAAAGAACTTTTGTTGTTATTGCTATGGCAATTTAAGACAATGCAAAAAACCCAACAAAACCCCACAACAGAAATTGTGCACAGTTAAAGGACAATGTTACAGATGTTTAAAATCCTACAGTCTTGAAGTGTATTTTTCAAAGGTATATTTCCGCATAGAAGTTTAAAAGCTAAGGAAAAATAAATCATGACTGCATGATTTTGGACAGGGGAAAGGAAGGACAGAGGGGAATGCTGGCTAATATTTAAGTTCACCCACCGGTTAAACTCTATACATGTGGTTTTCCTGAAAGTTAATGTTTGACACCAGACTGCTCCAAGTTTTAACATGGACTTATTTTCAGTGTCATTGCATGACTAATGAAGACAAAACAGGTCTATAGCCAGATGCAGAGTCACTGTGACAAGAGTGCAGAGAGAAATAACTGAAAAACTCTTTGCTGTTATTTACAATGCAAGTATAATGAGTCTAGGGTTGATAGATACGTACAAATAATATTTGTAATTATTCTGACCAGGGCAGACTTTCTCCTTCATTACCTCAAAGTTCTTGAGAAAAAAGGCAGATTTTTTTTAAAAGGGCCATTTAATTTTTCACCTTGAGGTCCCACCAATCAGTCAACAAACTACCTTATTGCTAAAATAACAAAGAGCTAGGAAATAGTGATATTAAACAAAGGTCCATAAGAATGAAGATGATGATAAGATTTGACCCCTTCCCTTGGCCTGCTGCTTAAGAGGCAAGTGTAGCATGTGACATTTGAAGTGCCTGTGAAGCTTTCTGTGTTGACAGAAAACATCAACAAACTATATAGCTCTACTACATTTTGAGCAAGCAAAATGCTACCTTCAGAGGACTTGTTACAAAATGATACAAATACAGTTCTTTTTAATGAAAATGTGACCTACAGAAAAAGAGAAACAGTGTTTCCTTTATTAACTTTCTTCTCACTTTCTACTCACCAGGCAGGAAGAACTCTTACAATATCAAATTGACTCATCACAAGGCCAACTACAAAATCTAGGTAACTGCTAGGCTTCTAAAAAAAGCTAATGCCATATAGTCCAACAGATTTCCACAGTTGTTCATATCATCACCTCCACCACAGCAGCCCCTAGTAGCTATCAAGGGATATTAAAATGAGTCCCTTTTATTCAAATACCCACCATGTAAGGCTGTTTGCTTTCCTCAGGAAAAATGTGTCATCTCTTCAGGGGATAAACATGAGTGCACTGGGCAAAGCAGAAATCAGAGTCATCCTTCTCTTCACTTTCAAAGAATATGCACGGTGTTGTACACATGCTTCTGCCGCAGGTAGAAGGGTAGACAACCTATGATCAGGATTCTTGAATGCCATGGCTGTGCAAATTGATACATACCTGCCTGCAACTGCCATCTAGCACTGGCTAATCTAACTTAGCTTTACTGATTTTAAGTTCACTCTCTCAAAAGCTTTGTATTCCCAAAAAGGCTGCTTGTGATTTTACTTGAAGGCCACCAGTATTTTAGATTCCCTTTCAGTCTAGAAGAAAAACTCCGAGACATCTTACCTGCAGCCTGTGTCACACCCAGTTTATTTTACCAACAGCTGTGGAATCTGTCCTTCAAATTCTACAAATCTGCTATTAGAAGGTGCAAGTCACACGGCTCAGAAATTAAGGGCATAAAAAGGGGAGTGACATTGGAAATGTCCAAGAACTAACACATCTCCTTCCTACTGATGTATGGCATGGAAAGCAACTGGTAGCCAGCAGCCAAAAGGAAAGTAGGAGAGAAAAGAAAGTATCAATGAAAGCACACCATGACTGTGGACAGCTGGGAAGGTCACAATTCTGCCCACTTGATTTATTTGAACTTTGGAGACTGTTTCCTTTTAAACACTTGTATCAATGCAGAGTGCATAGCTATAAGCACATCCTATAACCTCTCTGCTTTTCTTTCCCACATGCTACGGTTCTGTCTAATCAGGATAAACAATTCACTCTAATGAAACTTAAATGTGTTAGTGACAGTTGAACATGTTTTGCATTATATAGCTAGGAAAATTACATATCTCTCCCATATAGAAATTAACTTCAGTAACCCCACGAACAATAATTACAATCAACTAACACAAAACCACAACATGAAAAAATGCACCCTGCAATTTATCTCCTCAATAAAATTACGCTGTACAGAAAGGAAGGTATTCCATCACTTAACTCAGTACGAGTGCACTGACAGGCTAATGAAGTTCCTTCACTTACTGCAGGTTCCTTCAAATTCTTAGCCACTTAAGATGAAACAGATACCATACACATACCTTCTTTTAGGCATAAACATGAATGTAATCCAACTGATCTCTACACTATGATTTTGCATCTTTTCATTTTCTGAAATGTAAAAGAAAAACCTAGAACAAGATAGCTATTATTTGCAGCTCAAATAGAATGGTATGGGTTTCAAATGTGAAGAAAAAAAAATCAACCCCACCTTCAAACACATTAATGGGATTAGTATTAAAACAATAAGAAATATACACAAACTTTCAAGAAGCAAAGTTTAAAACAGCACCATCAAATGAGTTAACATTTCATTAATATTGCTTGGTTTCATCCTGACATGACAAAAAAAGGAAGAACATCACTGGTCATCATATGCAAGTGTATCCACGACTAAACCAAGTTAAATCACTGAAAGAGATATTGAGCACCTAGATGAAAAAGAAGGAAAACATATGAAATTAAGATGAAAAACCCAAAAGTATGGCCATAGTAGATAAAATCTGGGATCAAGAAAAAAAAGCAGCGTGTCTGTACAAGAAAGAATTTATAATAATTGTCAAGAAATGTCATCTTTCTTCCACCTTTCCTGCAAGTACAGGTAAGGAAATAGTTGTATTAATTCCATTAATTCCAATAAAAACATAATTAAGTTACCCTTCATGATAAATAGCTTAGGTCATAGTCAGATCTGTATTTAATACAGCTTTAGATGTGTTAAAGAATATAGAGAATATAAAAATAAAAATATATTTCAAAATAACGGATATGCTATTTGAGAAAAATGGAAATATAAAGCCACAAATTTTACAGTGTCAAAACATATTGGACAGAATATTTGAAGATAAAATCACTTCTAGTTAAACAAAAAAGCAATTTTCTCTACCTCTGTATTTCATCAAGATATTACAATTTGCTATGAAAAGAACTGGATGCTAACTATTCACCTTTCGTTCTCATGGTCTATCTTCTCCCTGTTTCTCTCTGCCCATCATTTTATAAACTGTCTCCTAAGAGTTGGCAAAAGTGCCTTTTTTAACCAGAGAAATCAAAATAAGGGGCTAAAGAAAATTTTCTACTTCAACACCATCCTTCTTTATGTTACTTAAAATTTCTGTAGGAAGAAAGGCATCCTCTAGTCCACAGGAGGAGCAACAGTTTGCAAATACTTCTTTCAATATTGAAAGGGTGGTGGCGACACACTGGAAGAGGTTGCTCAGAAAAGTTGTGGATTCCCCATCCCTGGAAGTGTTCAAGGCCAGGTTGGATGGGGCTTTGAGCAACCTGGTCTAGTGAAAGATGTCCCTGTCCTTGGCAGGGGGGGTTGGACTAGATGATCTTTAAAGGTCCCTTGCAGTCCAAACCATTCTGTGACTCTATATTCATAGAAAAGGATGACCCAAATAGACAGTACTATTTGACTGACACTCACTCAATGAGGATCAGTGTTATAGCAAACCATGCACTGAAGATAATGCTTGCAGCTCAGTTACTGGAGTGTAGATGTTGAAGAATAGCAAAAAATGTTTTGTAGTAGACTTCTCTCTCCCTTGCTTAGCATAAACTGACTGGAGTGGGAAACCCCTTCACGAGCGCTAGGAAGCCCATTAGAGTCGAAAAGGAAGTACCAGTATTCCAGTTCCTCAGGGATATAAACCCAAGTTCTGGACAGCTAGGTAGCAAGTTAGACACCCTTGGAAAACAAACAAAAAAGCCACCCTAAAACCAAACCCCCCAAAACACCATAAAGACCTCAAGAACAAGCACCTGCCTTCTACTATTGTCTTTGTAGCCTTAAACTTATGGAGTGAAACATCAGGATAAACTGGTAGCATTTTCTTAGAAAATATATATTAAAAAACCAACCCAACTCCTTAATAAGGACAGTGTAATACAGTTATTATTGTTAGGGCAAAGAATAAATGTCTTATAAGTCCAATTAAGTCATATACTGTGTATACAATTAGGTTAGGCAGAGAAAATCATCATACTAAGGCATTGTACGTACTGGTTTGATTAATTATTCCTTTCTTGAAACAGCTGATTTATCAGGAAAGGTACTTCTCTGCTATATGCTGTGGAATTCTAGAATATATATAATCCCTAAGATGTTTCAATGATGATTAGCTTGAGTAGATTACAGTACACCGAAAAGTTAAAAAAATTTAATGCATTCAAACGTTGAATTCGACTTGATTTTAAAATCTGATGTTGTCATGACTTTAGGTTTGCCTCATAAGGAATGTGCAGAAACTTAGGCTACCAATAAGAAATTCCAATGATGTTCAGCAACTTCTTAAACACCTACCTGGCTTGGAAGCCAAGCGTGAGTTAACGTTTGTCTTACAGGATAATGAAGCGAATAATTTACATGAACATTATTTGTACACTTGGGCCTGGACTTTGATTCTGTCTAAAATTAAAAGTACCAATTGCTCTTGTTCTTCCTGATGTCTTTATCCTAGCCAACAAATCTCAGACTTTCTCATAAGGGAAAAGAGGTGGGGGAGTGCAGAAAAAATAATAGTAGAAGTAGCTGCTGATCAGATTGAAATCATAAACCCTTCAGCCAAAATCAACAACAACCTGCAAGCTTGATATCCTCCAGTTATCACACCAATAGGAGCGTGCAAGAGTAGCTCTGTGCAGAAGCTCAAGCAGCAGTGCAAATTCATTCATTTTCAGTTTTAAAATTCAAATTGAGCTGCCTGCAGAGAAGCTGATAAGCTCTCTAGTAGAGTATAAAGTGTACACAGACCTTAAGATCTAGCACAGGTGGATTATGTGTAATGAAGTAAAAGGAATAAATATCATCTAGGGTGAACGAATCCATCACAACTCTTACCCATGCAAGCAAAACAAAGCACAAAATGCAGCCAGAGTTATGAATATAAATATCTCAAAGAGTATATATTACATTTACAAGAATGTGCCTTAGAGTTTTGAGTAAAATGGAGTTCTACAGTACACATTATATTTTTAGGAGAACATAAAGCAGAAGGGAAGAAGTTTTCTTCCTCAACTGTTGGGTTAACAAAGAATGACCAGAAGCAGGAAGGAAATTTTTAAAAGGAGGTAAGTTAACGAGCATAAATTGTCACAATTCTTAATATTTCTTTTAAGGAAAAAAAACCAAAAACCCAAACATGAGGTCATCCTGCCTTTTTCTACGAATGGTCTGTTAGCCTATCAGCCGTAACACTAAGCACTCATACAACTTCTGCACAGAATTTCTCTTCAGACCTGTCACCAAGATAAATCAGTCACTCTTACTTATTTCAACACAGTGAATTTCTTCAGAATTAGTGTTTACATTCACACTTTATACATGACCTAGTTGAAAAATGAAATAAAAATGCATTTGGTTTTTTAGGTGTTTTTTTGTGTTTGTTGGTTGATTTTTTTTTTTTTAATTACAGCTAATAGGCTAGCCTGCAGCAGTCAACAAAGAACATCAATATTCATTCTATACAGTTGCCAGCTTGCACACATGATAACCTGACAACGTCCTAAACTTCTTGATCTGAAAGAGACCCAGTGTCCCAGGCACATGTATCCTACTGCATATATATATATATGAAAATTTTTTTAATCTGGACAAAGAGCTGCTTCAGCATTTGTATTTCCATTCATTTATTTTCAGTAATAGATTACAGTTTGACAATAGGAAAATATGTAATGTTCATGGTAAAAACTGCAAAAATCTGGAGGAATTCTGATTTATCAAATAATGTCAATAACATATTACTGGTTGTAACCAGCACTGTCAAAGACAAACCCAAGAGTGTCTCGCATGATATTTTTCAAGATGAAAATAGCAGGTTTAATGATGGATTTCTCACTTTATATTAACAAATTATCATAATAAACACCATTTTTGGTTCATTTGTTTTAGCATGGCAAGACGACTAAATGTTAACAAACCCAAGTTTTTCTAATATTAAAACAACGCTATATTTTGCAATATTTATTGCTATTGTCTTGCATCTGATCAACATTGGAGTGAAATATACTACAACAAGCTGCTAACACACTGAAGTGTAATGGAATCAAGGAATGAACACTCATACCCACCTCTTCTTCCATAAAACTGGTGGGAATTCACAGAAAGCCCTCAGAAATTATGCCACTTAGTGGTGCTGCTTTGTCTGCTGTATATTCATTATACTGCAAGAGCTTTGGGAGCTGGCAACAAAACCAGAGTATATAACTCTACAGAGATGGTCTAGTCTAATTTGTCAGAAGGATTGGATCAGTGTTTTATGAAGCTCTATTTCCCTTCACATCTCCCCTCCTCATCTCATCCTGCCCTGCTCGCAATGGCAGCTTGTCCTCTCCAATCCTTTAACCAGCACCAGCCTACCCGTACGCACATCAACCACAGCTGCCCCCTCTAATCCAGCACCACTGCGCTTACCAAGGCCCAGGAGGTATAAAACAGGAGAGGAAGAGGCAGCTGAGGCTTATTCCAAACAGCGAAGTTGCTGTTGCTGCTGTTGAAGGTGGAAGGGAACCAGGAAGGCTGCTGGGGCTAGAGGAGGCTGCCCTGATGGCCCCACTTTTGTTGCAGAAGCCCCATCTTGGTGCTTGTTGGTCTGCACGTCTTCTCCTAGGACAACTCCAAACGAACAAAAGATTCCATCTCACTCTGGCCTGCTTGAATAAATGCTTATTTATTGAAACTCATGTACACATTCAAGGTTGTCATGCACTATCTGTCATGTAACAACACCTCCATCTCTGATGGGGCCACAGGTGTCAAGCAGGTAATAGTGTTATCCAAGTGCCTGGGTGCTTTCTCTTGTTGGCTTTGGTCCAGTTCCTCCTGAAGAAATATAAGGGTCCTTATTCCTTATCTAAAACTTTTCCTGACCACAATTCCTCCAAAAAAAAAAAAAAAAAAAAAGACAACCATTAAGCTATATCCCATGTTTCCTTGTATTTTGACCTCTGTCTCTGCCAGTCGCTTGTTTCAATCTTAGCTTCTAAATGATTTATAGCAAGGACTGGCTTTTTCCCCCTCCTCACACTTGTACTGGGTACAGCAGTGAGGAGCCCTATGCTGTTTCAGAGGAAAACTGATGATTTTCTGCAACACAGAGGAGATAATTTTTAAATCTCCTGACATTGGAAGCAAATGAGTTAAAAACAAAGAAAAAACATGTATAATTAGTTGGAATAAACATTAGTGAATGTTGTTCACCGTGATAATCCACAGCATAGTAGCAAATATTCTGAAGTATTTTGATACTCTTAAACCATTTCAAAAATAGGAATACATTTCAGGAAAAAATTATATGGTAAGTGAGCCGGAGTGTCAATTAGCATTGGCTGTAATTCTGTTCCATTAAATTTGTTATTTTGGGCTCACTACATATGGGCAAATTCTCAGAAAACTAGTGCTTCTTTACTGCTGCATTTGCAAATGTGTACTGGGGCAATGACAAGAGTAGAATTAATACTTTAATATTCTTTCTTGAGCAGTGAAACTAGTTTCATATCTTGTTTGCGAAATCTACACACAACGTGCAATTGCTTCAAATATGAACGTTTTTCAATACAAACGAACAGCCTAAAAAACATGCACTGGAGGGGCAAAATGGAAACATTCTCCCTGTTTTGTTATAATTAGCAAATAATTTACTTCAGCTCAGTACATTGTTATCTTTTGAGATATAGCTTCCACATTCCTTCAATCTAAGCTGAATTTTAACTCTTGCATACAAATGAGCAAACATGCCAGAAGTTCACTGAAAGAGCAGGTTTGGCTTTCAGATTCTCAGCTCTGAAGCAAATCTGTTTTAGCCTATATTCACAATTTTCATTCCCCTAATCAATTGCCCGTTCCCCCCCTCCAAATTAGTCATAATTTAGTGGAAAGCTATTGGTGATACTTAAAAATACCTGTTCTAATATTAAAGTTACTACATTAAGAACAGCTGATTTGAAAATCCAGAATGGCCAATTAGTAAATAGATGCAAGAAAAAAAATATAATAAAAGGAGTAGTAAACACCAAGATAGTTCCTGCTTTGGAAAGCAAAATGTTGGTGAGTGTGATAGAAAAGACACTTTCAGGATTTGAAGTTGTAGATGGAACATTAAGATCGTGAAATTTCTTTTAGGGCCTCAAGTTATCTTATTAGTTTTCATAAAAAGCACAAATAACAGCTCATTTTTATTTGAAAGCTCAGATGATATCCATACCACAGTACAACATGTGATGCTGCCTGGCTACATCCTATTTTTATGCTAGCAGCACAGGTATTTATGTAGGACCAGAGGTGAGGCAGCACGGAGCTCAGTGCAGGCAGGGACCCTCTGAGCTTGCCCAGGTACCTAGGTCGGTGTTTCAGATTTTGCAGAGCTCTCTGCTCCTTTAGCAATACTCCTACCAGTATGTAAGGTGCCCAGGTTTACACAAGTTTCAGCAAGATTACTTACGTCTGCCAGGCAGATATAACCTGAATAGGAAGTTGGAGAGAAATCCCTGAATGGATGGCAATCATACTTAAGTATGTATATTACTTAATCATACTTAAGTAAAACACTCATTTTAGCATGTTATAGTTTCCTCTAATATGATGGTTAAGAACTTATCTCTACTTAACAGTCAATACTTCTAAGCATTCCAAAACCTTCAGGCTTTCTTAAGTTACCCTGAAATATGGTGTGGTTGGTAGAGGCACATACTACTTTTATGCCTTAGATCCAGCCTTATCCTTTTTCTTCTCTCCCATTGAGTTCGGTGTTCTAATATACTTTTTTCCCACAGGATTTTGGCTTAACTAACAGCCCTAGTCATGGTGAATACAGCTCTGTAGCTCAATCAGCAAGTGCATCCATCCCCTGCAAATTACTTGCAGGTGCCTGTATTCTGCAGAGGGGCAGAGGGATTGTGCTGACAACCTGGCAGCACTTCTCTGTGATTTCTGAGAACAGAGATCCACCATGCCCTTTCCTTGCAGGACAACTCTGGACTCCTACCGCCACATCTTACATGGGGCCAGGATATCCAAAATACTACTCAAAGACATAAGTTCTGCTTGGCACCAGTTGCCTGCATATGCACTACTGTACAAGAAAGCTCATTCTCCCTAACGTGACCTCAGTCTTTGTTTCTGCTTTCCCTTAAGAGTCCAGGTCAGAAGATATTGATATAATAACTTAAAATGTAAACCCAAGAACTAGGTGACACAAAACTAGGGGAGTCACCAGCCCTGGCTGTGATGGTGAGGCAAGACATAGGTATTTCAGAGATCAGAAATCTTTGTTGGCCAACAGCAACAGAATGCTGGAGGTTTGGCCAAAGTTGGGCTGCGCTGTGGTCTGATCTGCCATGCATAACTCGCTGCGGTTAGTTACGCACAGACATATAGAAAACTGTTACTTACAATATACGAGGGAAAAACAAAGAACGCTGGACATCATGAAGCAATTTAGTGGCTCCCCAAATGTTATAAACTTAACAAAACAGAAGGACAAAGGCTACAGCGGAAAGGGTGTATTTTGCAAGGGATAATGAGGGAAAAAAGGAGAGCCAACTGTGTCTCAGATCTTCTTGTAGTTGTACTAATCATTGCAAAAACCATCAACACCTCTGAACAAAGACTATGCCTGATTCCTCCCTGTGGACCTGTTTGCAGCTATACAGTCCAAAGCATGACCATAAACCATATTCCAAAATAACAAAAAGTGCAGGAGGGAAGACGGGCTCAAACTACAGATCTCTGATTAAGACAGAGAAAATTCTCAGCAGTCAACCAACAAAATAGGTTAAATAACCTAAATATTCATTAAGTTCCATATTTCTTTCCCTATTTTCATTCTTTTTGCTCTTTAAGTGGACAAATTGGGACACTCAATGTAAAACATAATGTTAAAATCCTTTGTATAATGTCTTTTTCTGTGCCTGGTGGTATCTGAATTTACCCAAATGCCACACTCAGTAACAACTGTATACATCAAAAAGGTTGTTCAGGTTTTATGTCTGGAAAACTATAATTCTATTCTTTTGTGGATCATCCAACCTCTGTGAGACAAAATTTCATTCTGTTTTTGAACTCTACTGGACCAGAAACTACCAAGCCTGCTGAATCTTAAGCCTGATCTACAGGACTGTTAAACTAAAACGTGTAATCCAAGTCAGGCATGACTCCAGCGCAGGAAGCTTAGCCTTCCTTTGGGTCTCATTTCCTCCTCTCTTGCCACAACAGAAGCAGCCTGCTCATTCTCCTGACTCTGGCTTCACAGACTCATTAGCCTATTAACCAGCTGGATCTGATAAGCGGGCTCCAAAACCACAAAAAAGTCATGAGCACTCTGAAGCTGGGAGGCATGTTTTGCCACGTCCCTGGCAGTAGCTCCACAGCAAAGCTTTTCCCAATATCCAGTGGAAAGGACAAGGGGTGCTGTGTAATGGATGCTGGGCAGGCAGGGCAGATCAGAGGGGAATTTCCCCCCAGCCACACACTCTGTACGGTCCCTCCAAAGTCTGACATTGATTTACCTGGGCTACTTCAACCCACTTAGGAATAAGAGTTTAAAAGACATTTTAAAGCAACAATGAGCCATACAATTTGGGGCAGAGGGGAAAGAAGAAGTAAGCATGCTCTAGATGTTCATTCCTGACAAGCTAGGCATAATGTCATTTTATTTCTCATCTTTTATACTTTCATAACTGTATTTTAGCCCTTTGAGGGTTGAAAGAAAACATTGAAATACCATGAAAATAAAATGAAATTAATACCATGAAAATATTGGCAAATCCAGAGAAGACCATCCACCTCCTCCCTTTCCCATTAAAACTTCAGTACAGATGTTCTGTTCTCTGGTAGTAGCAGCACAGGAGGGAAAGCAAGGGAAAAATCCCATGGGCTTCTCCTAACCCTCTGGGGCAGGCTGTGCGTGCTCTTGCCTGTCTCTCGAATATCGCCCACTGTCTTCAAAAAGTAATGACTGTTAGGATATCTTAAGGAAGTAACGTTACAAATTATAGATCTCATGGAAGATTAGTCACCTAGGTGACTTCAATCACCATTTCATGCGCAAAGTAGAACCGTGATAAAACTTGTCATTTTGGCATGTAAGGATGACCAAGGACCAGAACAAAAAGTCAGTGCTGCAGCAAGAAAACTAGATTAGGAACTAATAGATACTATTAGTATCTACCTTTTCTTTTTTTGTTTTGTTAAGCATGTCCGTGTTTTCTTCTTTATCCAGGTTGTCATTCAGACAACCCTGACAGGATCCTAAATGAAGGTTTACCCTTTCAGAATCCATTTCTCCATCCCTTCAACATGGCTAGCAACATCCTCGGTCTCTTTGGTCTTAACCTTGCATGCAAACACAGTTCAGCTGAATTGCTGTAATTCTGCTGGGAATACTCAAATGAATAGTTACAGACATTTTTATTTGCAGGGCTGGGATGTAATGATAATGCCACCTGAATTTTTAGAATGATCAGAGCCAACACCAGAGAAATTCTGACAAATGTGTGAAAAAATATTTCAAAAGCAGTTCAGACACTTGGGGCTTTGGAGTCACTAAGGTGCTTTTTCAGCTATCCTACAGCTTTTGTATTAAATTCTATACTTTTGTTTTATATGACAAAGACCACATCAAAGTTGCCTGCACTGTGAAAAACAGGATCAGTTAGTGAAGGCTGAGATATTCAATAACAAACAACACAACAGAGATGTCATATCTCTGTAGTCTGTACCACATTCAAACAGCGGCTTTAGAATGACTTTTTTGCAATATTCTTCTGAAAGTTGTCAAAAACCACAGCCCACTCAAGCTAACTATTCATAATTAAGAAACATGAAAGAAAATAGCCTGTGGAACATATCAGCCAGCCTAGTTTCTCTAACATTAGCAAATACTCAAAGCACACTGTCAGTAGCCTTAGAAGTAGCCTATGAGAGCCAAATAAATGACTAAGAAGATACTAAATCCTATTCAAAATCCTGGTAAAGGCATTATGACTCTTGACACTCAAGTAAAAGGTTTTTTTGGTTTTGGATTTTTTTGGTTGGGTTTGCGGGGTTTTGGGGCTAGGGGGCGGTTGATTGGGAGTTTTTTGGATTTGTTTTTAAACAGAAACTGTTTATGTATTCCACCTTAATGTCACAGTTTTTCAAAGTCTCCTCAAAAAGATTCAGCAGAGAATGGGTTACACATTTTTGCACCTCTAAGAGTCTGACTGCTCAGCCAGAGGAGGAGCAAGAAGCAAGGAATTACAGGGCAATCACCCTTAATAAAGCTACAGATGGAAAGATAACAGAAGCATGTTGGAAATGAACAGTCACAGAAAGATTTGTAATTAAATTTGTTCGGGGATTTTAAGGGTTTGAAATAGCTGACAACCTGACAGGGGAAGATCTACGATTAGAACCACACTAAAAAAAAAAAACTTTTTCATTTTTACAATGGCAAACTGAAGAGAGTGAAAGCAGCCCATACTTACATTCCAACAAAATCCAAAGATTTACTAAAGATGAAGAACATATTATAATTTTGAAAGACCATTTCTTTGCAGGATCAGGCTGCATGTATTGTAAATCACCCAACAGGATATAATTAAGCAATAACACATGCCAGGCATTAGTTTCTGAGCAGTCAGAAAACACTACAGATTTCAGTAAAAAAAAAAAACCAGAACAAAACCCCCCATGGTTTACTTGTTACTTATCACAGTTTCTACAGCTTTCCTACCGCTACACTCGGCACGCACAATATATATTCACTCTGCTGCACAGTTGCATGAAACTATGTCCAATCATATCCTATAAATCCTTAATTACTTCTTGTGCATAAATCAAGGCCAGTTCTGAAGATGATCCAAAAGGCAGAATCTTCTCTGTTGAGATCCCTGTAATCCTTTTATTAAGTTAAGCGTTATGGGTGATAAAAGTAAACCTTAGCATTCACTAAACATGTACTGACACGTTTTTATGGTTGAGAAGTCCTCTGTCCCATCCTGTAATCATTTTGTGATTCTCCTAACAGCAGACGGCAAGCCAACCACACTGGACGCAGGAAAAAACACCACAGTGTTTTCTCCGCAGGTCCAACTGAAAGAATGAAAACAACAGTAAGACATTTTCTTCTTAAAATATGCTCGGTGCTATGCCTTGGAGTTTCATTTGTTACAAGTGAGCAGCAACTGTTCATTATAACTCAACCAATATACACTCTACTGCAAAGTTATTACTCTATGTTGCAATTTAGATTTAAGCTTTGGTAGCTCTGGCACGTTCCTAAGAAAAGTAACTTCTAAGCAGGTCAAGATCAAGCAGCAGCAATATTGCAATAACAACAGTTGAACACGTGCTCTTAAGTAAGATCACACTCCTCGCAGAATAAGGAACCTCTGAATAAAACACAACAACAAGAAAAAAATAGTTTTGTACACTGTGAAATACAGTTTCACTGGGCATTTTGGTGAATAGTCACTCTGCAGGGACATATTAATGGTTTACTGTTCAGCTCAACTCTGAAGTCTTCACTCACCTGAAAAAGGCACCGCGAGATACCCACCTATGTAATAAGCACCGCTTCTGGAATACGAAGTAGGGTTTTTAAAAAATGACTTGTGCTATGTAGAACAACTTGCAAAAGCCAGTTGTGAACAGTGCAAGCAAACACCTATGACCATTTTCCCAATCTCTTTCCTTCAGCTCCTCCCTGCCTGATAACTCCCCTCTGCCCACCAGCAAGGCTGTTTTACTTCCAGGAAGGCTTTTGTAGCAGTAACTGAGATTCTGTAACTCAGGTTGTTCCTAAAATAGAAAACTAATTGGGAATATTGAACATCTCCCACTTCTCTTTCCCATGGGAATTTGTAAAGGTCTGTTCTTGTTCTGTCCCTCCACACTCGGAGTGAAATGCTACACGGGCCTCCAACCTGATACAAGTCTACAGAGATCTTGACTGCACATGTGGCCACCCACCACAGCTCCTGCATTTCAGAAATCACCCCCACAGAGGTGCTGATATAACTGTGTTTATGTTGTGCTGCAAACCCAGCCAAGGAACTCATCTGGCTTTCAAAAACCAGTAAGGAAAGACCTCCACTCCTATACCTTAAAGAGTATTGACACCAAACACTTTGCTATGAAACTCCACTACCAGGCTGCCTTCTGCATATTTGTCCTTCAATTAACTTTTGCTCAGATGTCTGTGATTACTGAACAAGGGGATAATTTTTATGCTTTCCAATTTATGAGCTACCAAGATATGATTTTTGAAGCCAGCATATGCATGGGACATTCAAATCCCTCAACAATCCAGCACAGTACCTATCCCACCTGGGGGATCTTCACTTTTATCTCTCTCTCCAAAAGCAGCAACATGCAGAGGTTGGATTTCATCACAGTTCAGACAAGAGCATCAAAGTATTCTTTGCTCTATTGCTCCTGGAGTAGGTGATGGGCTCCTTAAAATACACCAGCTATCACAACCAGAAGAACAGCCTGTAGCTGAAAAACTGATTCTTTATTTGCTCACTAGAAAGACCTATCTATTGACTTATAGCTCCCCACTGACTTTGCCTATTCTACTGTAGAAATACAGGGCTTCATTTTGGTCTCAGGACAGAGTATTGAGCTATGACAATGGAGAAAGGGCTTCAGCTATTTGTGCAAATTTCTGCCCAAGAGATCACAAGGGTCTGAAGGCAACACTAGTTTTACTTCCTGCCTGGCTGTCCTATTCCTACTGCTTCAGCCCTCACCCCCTTCACCACCACTCCGACAGAATTTACCTACATCTGTAGACTGGCTTCCAGGCTCAAAAATGCTTTACAACCATCATCTAATGGGATTAATTGCTTGCAATTATAAAAGATTTCTCAAAAAAAATTCATACTGGCATGCTTCATGGACTAGATATAGAAGAATTACTGCAGCACTCAATTATGCTACAGCCAGCATAACTGATATTGCACAATATGGGCTGAAAGGTCTCTAGAAATAAACAATACTTTTACAATGTTGTCAGCCAAGATGGTCTTTCAGTCACTGGCTGGCCCCTAAATTCTGATCCTGAGAAATGTTTCCTCCCAAAAAACACAATGCCATTAAAATTTTGCAGACTCATCAATAAATGCTTGGATCACCGTCCTGGTTTCAGCTGGGATAGAGTTAACTGTCTTCCTAGTAGCTGGTATGGTGCTATGTTTTGAGTTCAGTATGTGAAGAATGTTGATAACACTGATGTTTTCAGTTGTTGCTAGTAGTGTTTAGACTAAAGTCAAGGGTTTTTCAGCTTCTCATCCCCAGCCGGCGAGAAAGCTGGAGGGGCACAAGAAGTTGGCACAGGACACAGCCAGGGCACCTGACCCAAACTGGCCAACGGGGTGTTCCATACCGTGTGACGTCCCATCTAGTATAGGAACTGGGAAGGGGGGGCGGGGAATCGCCACTCGGGGACTAGCTGGGTGCCGGTCGGCGGGTGGTGAGCAATTGCACTGCGCATCATTTGTACATTCCAATCCTTTTATCATTACTGTTGTCATTTTATTAGTGTTATCATTATCATTATTAGTTTCTTCTTCTCTGTTCTATTAAACCGTTCTTATCTCAAGCCACGGGTTTTGCTTCTTTTCCCGATTTTCTCCCCCATCCCACTGGGGGGGGAGGGGGAGTGAGTGAGCGGCTGCGTGGTGCTTAGTTGCTGGCTGGGGTTAAACCACAACAATCACTGTGTCAGAGAATAATCATTTAAGATGCACCTGCAATGTATGTTAAAGGAAGTAATTTTCTTCTGCTGATTCCTTCAGCTGTTTGCACCAATATAGAGCGTGTTTCAATTGGTTTGAAGTCCGACCTCCTTTGGCAGGGGCAGAACTCCAATAAAATACAGTGACGAACGCCAAAGAATAGACCATGTTGGCAACTTTAAAGTATTAATTCTTTAGCCATGCTATAATTGGTCCCAGTACATGCTACTAACACAATCCAGTTTCACAAAACTTCATCCGTATGCCAAGAAAGCCACTGAATAGGCGGTCCCCCCTCTCCCTCGGAGGAGGGACGAGCCCTAGCAGACCTGAAGGCAGTTCCATTTGGACGAGGGTGCACTTCCATGAACAACTGACCTGCCTTTGATCCTGGCTTAGGCACAGGCCAAGTTGCTCTTTTCCTCCTCCATGCTGAAAGTCAGAGATTTCTGGAGCAACTACCAGGGGAGGGGGCACCTAATAGACCATTCAAATAATATCTCCAAGGAACCTGTTGGAAACAGATAAGCTAAAAACTTCAGAAAGATCAGTAAGGGAACAGCATATGCATATTAAGAAATTACAAAGCCACTTTAAAAAAATCATGGCTGTGAGCCAGGAACTCACCACAAGTTTTTGTTGAGCAGCTCAACATTGGCAGCCTTCCAAATAAGACATGTACCCAATACACTGAGCTACTTTATTAATAACCCCTCAGTTCCACAAGGGATCCTCAGAACCAAAACCGTAAAGCTAGACAAAAGCCACCCCCAAAAATGTAGGTTATAGTAAGTGCTGCTTTGCAAAATATACAGGGTGCCTGCTAGCTATAAAGCAGTTTTAATAGTGGCATTCTGGTCTTAACTGATGTAAAAATGGCCACTTGCTGCTGCTACATCAAATATGTTGTCCATATATATATATAAAAAACATACAGTGTGCCTAATGTTTGTGGTAGGACTAGGAAAAGAAAGTGCATTCTATGCCTCGCTGATGCACATGTTTTGCAGCAAGTGAAATTAATTTCCTTCTTTTTTTTTTTTTTTTTTTTTTTTTTTTCCAAATGCAAGTAACATAGTCACTAACCTTTGAGTGCCCCTTCTTCCCCCAAAAAAGTAGAAGTTTTCACACACATATCCTTCGGTCAAAAGCAATCAAACTGATGAGGACTTTTTTTAAAAAGAGGAAAGGCAGAGGAGAACTCCAAATCCCCCTGTCCAGCCAGGCGCGGCTGCAATCCCCAAAGTACACATTGTGGATTGTGATCTCTGGATGAAAGATAACATCCACTTGCCAAGTTCTATTACAAATCTCTGCTTTTATGCTAGAAGCTTGCTCTAAGCTCAATTTCTGCCACATTTAGCCTTTATGTATCTTTACTGAATAAGGAACGAGGCAGGAAATATATACTTGAGATTATGAAACGAAAGAAGCAGATTTCTACACTGTACTGTCTCTGACCTTGCAAGTTCCCCATGTATTTCTTTTTCCTCAGGGTAGACATATAAGGTAGGGCTCTGAAACACAATACATTCAATTTTGGAAAGAAACAGCACCAGCCTAATCAAAATAGCACTTTTCTAGGACTTAATGATGACTGTTTATAAAAAGGTTATGTTCCAGTCCTCCTCAATTTTAGAAATAGATAAGGAAAAAAAAAAAAAAAAAAACAAAACCTGAGGGAGCCTCAGTATTCTGTATGGCACCCCTGCCTTCCTACAACAAGGAAAAGAAGATTAGTCACTGTCACAAAATTCTCTTTCAAATACTGGTTGTGCCTCCACCCGTGAGTCATTCACATTAACTTTTCAGGACAGAAGGTAGTTTTCCATTATCTCTCTTTATTTACACAGAGCATCTCTTGTGGGCAGAGCAAATTAGGTTCTCTTCTCTTATGACCCTTTATTCACAGCAATTCCCTGGCTGGATAGCAAGAGAGAGGCACAATGACAAAAAGAACAGGGAGGGAAAGAGACCTCACGAACAGCACAAGACAGGCACTGCCTAGGAATGAAGCTGCTTACCGAACAAAGTCTGCTTGGGAACAGGTGCTTGCTCAGGAATAGGTGCACTGCCAAAAAATCACCACCCAGATTTCTTCCACACACTGCTAATATCCTAGTGAAGGTAGCTGTGCAGTATGTATCTGTCTCTTTAGAAGTTAGTTCCAACATGCATCTTGTGAGGCCATCACGCTGAGAGCAGCTTCCCACAACATACAGATTACCCCAGAAATTCCTGACTGTGGACACGGCACGAGGAAATGATCAGCAACTATCTGAGAGAAATCACAGCTGCGGCTACCTCTTTCCAAATTTATTCAGATAGCTGTGTATCTTTGTGTTATTTAGTGCCAGATTCCACTTTCCTGCATTTTTTATCAAATGCTTGAGACTAAGAGGAAAGGTTTTCGTCTTAGATTATCTGAAAAATCCCCTGGACTCTTGCAGAGAGGAGACAGGGGACAGGGAAATGTCTACAGACTGCTTTGCACAGTGGTGCTGCTACGACTCCTGCTCATTCTGAAATGCAAAGCAGGCTAACCTTTGGGTTTTGCTGCTCTTTTGACCTTTGGATTTTGTTTGCTAGCCTATGTATGAGGCAGCACTTATGTATATATGGTCTTGTTTCCCTTTTCTATTTTACTGTTGATGTCTGGAGTGCAGACTGTCTTTGCAGTATCCCACAGCCCACCAGTGCTCCAAAGATAGGTGGGAGAAATGTTCAGAATGTCTTCACAACTACAGTTCTGGTCTACCACTACATTTACAGGTACTGCCTCTTGCACACCACTGTCCTTGCTATTTCTGGGCATTGGACTTAAAAGCCTGCTTACCTTTCCTTCTCAGGAGTGTACCTATTTTGGGTTTTCTCAAGCACTCAACATCAGAGCTTTATTCTCCGCACGTTTTGGTCTGCTCACAGTACTGTATTTTATTTGACACATTTGCTGCTTTACCTGTGGTTAATTGCAAGTCTCCTAACAGTTCACCTGTGTAAACTGGCCATGGTCTGTGGTTTCTAGCCAAAGCCCTTTTCCATCCTGTGACATCCCCCTCCATCATGAAAAGACAAAAAAAGTAGACAGCCAAGTACAGCCAAATTTTCCACACATTACCTTCCTCTTGAGCTCTCTTTTGGAGATGCAGCATGTCTTATGAGAGTGCTGTGTACTTCACATTTCAGAAATGTTTTTTCTCCATAATTCCCCAGCTTCTTTATGACTGTTTTCTACTGCAACTCTTTACTGCAGTTAAAAGAACAAAGTGCTTGAAAACTGTGTTAGTTGTCCCCATTTCCATTAGCTTTCACTGGGCTGGACTTACAACATCTGAACTCTTCTATTCCTAACACTGACTTAGTTCATTCATGATTTCCCATTCTATTCAGAAATTGCTTGGAATCAAGAAATTTGGGAGAATAGGCATAATTTACAGCTGAAGTTTAAATGAAGACCTGCCTAACATAAGATGTCATTATGACTAGTTCTAGCTAGTTATCTTAAAAGCCAAACATCATTACAAATCATTAATATTTCTGCTGACTCAAATGCTGACTAGCACTCAAATGCACTAGCAAAGTAGTTAATCATGTATTAAAAGTCACAAACGAATGCACAATTGATGCTGAAATTCCACTATCAGCTCAGGTTAAAAATATAATTAAAAATATTTAGAATTGGTATTATATATAGCACTAAATATCACATGTGGAATTTAAATGCAATGAAGTTTTTAACAATGCAAAATAGTCACCCTACTACAACACTTCTGATAATCTCTTCCCCCCTTCTTCATCAAAGATGTTTTATTTTTTTTTCACCTTTTCTCCCTTCTGAATCAGTCGACAAATGCAGAAAGCAAGAATTTCTGGAATACCCTTCATTTCCATGGCAATAGATTGAGAGATCAAACATAAGATTTTCAATTCCCAGCTAAAATTATATAGTAGAAGAGACCAGGGTACTCAAAAAAACCCAAACCAAATGAAACAACCCCCCCCAAAATCATAATAATCATATATAAAAAAACCAAACTCACAAGTCCCCTTATTCAGATCCAGCATTTTGAAATAACTGGATAAAAAACAAAGACTATGATAATCTAATCAGCTTGTGAATTTCCTTTTCTGTGTGTGTGAGCACTAGGTCTTATGATTAAAGCCTTCTTCTGAAGTCTGACAATTGGTGATAGATTTTAGAAATCCCCAGTGTGTATGCAAATGCAAGTAAAAAATATTTTTTCTCAGTTCTCACTCACCCTACTTCTCCACACATGCCTACTAGATAATTATGTGTTTTATGATTATAGCAGGAAGCAATTTAAAACACTATTATATTTTAATTTTTATTTAAAATGATAGAATGTCCTCATTCCTTACTAGAGTGTGTTATAATTATTTAGCTTAGTACCAGCCATTAAAAAAATGGATCCATTACTTTCTGAATGATATAAGACACATGGTTTGTTTGTTAAATATTGTTTCTTTTTCTAACTTTTTCCTTTTTTGTTTGTTTTTGTGTTCACCGTCACATTGTTCTTAAACACTAAAGTGTTTGGGTAAGCATGAAACAATCCAGGCTCATGAGCCTGGCATTACAATTCGCATTAATGCATGTCTTCCCATATAATAAGCAGATTTTCCCAAACTTTCATAACTTCACATAACAAATAATTTTAAAAGTAACATACTAGAAAGAACTTTAAAAAAGGCCTTTAGAATATCTGAAGAAGTCGTTGATAAAGCGGTACATACTCTTTAAAAATACTGATTTCTTTTCAATATGATACAGTGACAATTTTTGAAGAAATCAATGACTAGGCAAAAGCAGATTTGAGATTTAGAAGATAAATTTCCTTTCTGATGACTACCACTTTAAAAATGAGCTTTCATTGTTCTTGGTTCACATGACTTTTTTTAGCAGCTGTCAAAATACTTGCACTTAAAAATACAGCTTCTTTCTGGCAAGCAGCAGTCCTTCACAACAATTTAAAGTTCTAAGACTTTGAATAAAATGATTCAACCAAAAGGGCTATAAAATCATAATCATTGCCCAGATGGTCTTAAGACCTCTGCAGGAAAAAGCTGGAAATGTTAAGACCAAATTTCCTTCTGGTCAGAGTCCCTTATCTCACTTGCCAGGCTATCCATACTGCAGTAATAAAACATCCTCAGAGGTATGTCAGATGAAGCTACCAATTAGTTATCAGCCAGAAAGTGATACTAGATCTACATGGAAGCATCAACTTTATGCTACCAGTTAAACGCTGTTTGGTGGTCGGAGACCACTGATGGAGCATCTCCACTGAGTTAGCCTGCATACAATCTCTGCAACTGCAATAAGGTTTATAAACATAGAGCTATGAGGAAAATGAACTAGTTGGCTAAGAGTTTAAATACCTAGGCTGAACGTTTCAGTCCGTATGCACCTTTCCACCAGGTACATGACCTCTGGTGCTGAAAAACCTTTTAAGCTTTAGAATCCCCCAAATTCCCCATCCTGCTGCCCAGGGTCTTCCTCTTCCTACCATGAGCCTTGAAGTCCAGGTCATGTAGGTACAAGCAGTCTCCTGAAGCACATGGCAACAGCAGAAGCAAACTCAGTGCCGTTTTGTAGGCAAGCTCAAGATTTCAAAGCCAAATCGCAATTTCCCAGCCACAAAACAGGTGTTGGAGTGAGACCGACTAACTGGGAGGGCTGTTCTGCACTGCATGGTTCCCCAAGGAGAATAAACCTCACAGGGCTCATAGCAAAATTACCCAGGCACAAGTGAAATGCTGAATTTGGGGAAGAAGCCAGCAGACTTGCGAAGCATTTTTATGAAACAGCATAGGTGATTTCCCCCTTTCCTTTCAAAGGAAAGCATTTCTTCACATAAATATCCTCTTTGGATATATGTAGGGCTTTTGATAGCAAGTGGCAGGTGAAATCTTCAATTGGAAACATGGAGAGGCTTGGTCCTGAATCAGAGGAGAAGGCCTCCCCCAGGAGAAAAGCACTCATTCTCTTCCTCTGTGTTTTCTGGTCCCCTGAAAACTACCAGTGGCAGTGAACTATTCCCTGGCTGTGAAACAGGAAGGAAACAGGGTATTGAGATGTAAAATGAAACAATTCTCTGTATAACCCCAAGGAACACTCACATACAGAGCTGTAAGGTATTTTCAGTTCAAAAGCCAAAAAAAAGGGGGGTGGGGGTGGAAAAACAACAACAAAAAAAATTAGTTTCAGTAAAACTGAAGTAAAACTTTTTCTCTGGATGTCTCACAATATAATTGTTGCCAGGTAGTTTTTATCCTTTTAAAAATTTAGCTTAGCTCAATTTCAAAACAAAACATTGTTTCAAAATCAAAGAAGTGGAGCCATTTCACTTTGAAACCACTGAAATAAAATATTTAGGCTCCCAATATTTCTCCTCAGCTGAAACTACTGGATGAATTGCATCAAAACAAGAAAATAGCTTTGATCAATACAGTACTGTGTCTTTTCAGTTAATACACTACTTGCATAAACAATTTCATCAAGCATTACTATGAGTGCAATCGAGACCACAGAAATAAGTCAATGTGCCTGCTGGGTAATCTGCAGTGGGATGCAAACTATGCCATTGCTTAAATTCAAGGACAAGAGATGGAGTAGCCAAAGAGAAGATGACATTCCCATTGGTGTCCCCCCCCCCGCCTTCCCCCCACCTGGTGATGTGGCACTGCCACCGGTGTCTGCTTTAACTGGCTGAAACAACAGGATGGAGAGTTTTTATGTGAAAAATATTTGAGATGTATCTGCATTTTCTTCCCAGAGAAGGACAAAGGCAGAGCCACCACATATGGTTGGAAGGTCTTGCTACTGAAGACTGTCCAGACCAGCCATGAGGATCAAGGCTAGGAGAGGATCCTTGGCTAGGAAGGGTTGAAAAGGCGCAAAGTCACAAAGGGTGCAATTCCCTGGAAGCATAACCCAACATTCCTGCCCTGAGGCCAGTTTCGCATTCCTTCCCTTCGGTCAAGCATTAACCCCAAGCGACCAGGTGAATCCAGCCAAAGCCCTGTGAGGCAGCTAGTCATTAGCTGCATCGCCTGGGATGAGTTTCTGCAGCCAGCCAGCCACACCTTAATGGAAACAAATGCCGGGGTGGAACGACGTGACCATCTGCCAGGCGGAGCAGTTGCCCATTTCAGTTGGAGGGCAACTTTGCTCGGAAGCTACAGAACGAGCTCTGGCTCCCTGCAGACAAATAAGCCAAGCCTGTGCACCTGCCCCGGCACCGGCGAGCCAGCAGCACGGCGCTTGGGTGCCCAAGTCCTGGAACAAAGCGAAGGCGTTTTGAAGCAATTGGTTTCTGGCATGAAATTTCGGCAGAGTAACAAATGGTGGTTGGCTTCATAATTAACAGTTTCAGGGGCCTTCTAGAATATGAATCAGAAGGAAACAAAATTTGAATAATGCATTAGTGAGAGTTCATGTTCTAGTAGCCCTATGTGGATTGTCAGTGTGCATTCCAGTAGCTCGTTATGATTTATCTTCATCAGCCATGGGCTGAAATTACCAGACTCCAATTACTTAGCTTCCTGTGTTCAAGAAAAAAAAAAATAACGTCAGGCCTACCACAGGAGATGGCTTAAAATGCCCGAGGTAAAGAAAGTAATCTACTGTTCTCTGACATTTGCTGCCTGAAAGTCATTCACATTAACAACCATTCAAACTTGTTTAGTGCAAACCAATTGCTTCTATTTTCCTCTTGTCAGTAACATTAGCTTCGATTCAAATTTAACTCTTCAAAAATTTCAAAATCTAAAATGAAATTCAGTGAGGCTTGACAGGACACGTAAGGGTCTTGACAGAACATACTGTTACTGAATTTATCTTCCTTAATCTGTTAATTTTGAAATTTCTAATTTCAAGGGGAAAAAAACCTCATGATCTGCGCTTCTTTCGCTATCTCAGGGAAGGTAAGAGATTTATGCTGATGTTTACCAGACTCGCATTTTAATACTAATCCTAACACAACAAGGACTACGAAGACAGAAAAATAGATGCGCTCAATTTAAACTAACAAATTGAGCGATTATTTACGAGCACAACTTGAGGTTTAGTTACACAGCAAAATACATTTAAATAACTTAATATCCCATCACCATGAAAGCTTAGACTTGTATAACAGGCCATCAACTTCTAAATACTTTGGGCTTACAAGGTTAATGTCTACAGTGAGAAGGGGAAGTAGGTTAGATGGTTAAACAACAGTAGCCCTCACAGACTGCTTGGAAAGACACCGAGGATACTGGCTTTCATCAATACTCTTTGTTCATATGACATCCACTAGAAAAATGCTTTTATAGTTTCTCTTTTAGTTAAATAAAATAAACAAAAAACCCCCACAAGACACCCACCCAGCCTCACTTTTTCGGTATAATGTATTTAAGAATAAAACACGCAGTAAGTTGTATTAATAACGAGAATTCAGAACATGCTCCAAAGGATGACTTTTCATATGAGTTAGGGAGAGGGGGAACTACAAGAACAGAGGAGGGAAATTAATTTTTTTTTCTCTTGTATTTGTGAAATCAAACAGGAAAGAAAACACAACAAGCTTGTGCTGGGTGTGATAAATTCAACCACATTTCAAGCAAATTAGTACTGTTATAGTCCTTTATGGCACAGCATAATTCAATCCACGAAAAAGCCAAATCATCTCCTACATGCTACAGAAATGAAAGTAGTAAAGCTCAGTATTACAGAGTTAATTGTTTCTAAGCACTGTACATTCATTATTTTTAAACTAGCAGTAAAAAAAATTACAGACAATAATTAACTTTGAACAGTTGGGGGGGCAGTAGTTGGTTTACAGGCTAAATCAGATGGGTTGATATGAGCCTGGTGTCTACAGCTTAGACATCAGATCCTGTTACATAAACATGACATTTCTTTACTCAGCCAAATAATGTTTTGGTTTTTGCAGCACACGTCAAGATGCCAGCTCCCTTGGGAAGACTCCACAGTTACTTTAAGACGGGAGGCTTGGCATCACCGTAACACATCAAAACCCCAATGCAGTGGTTAATGGTTATGGAAGAATTTGACCTACTGCCTTATATTAACATTAATACTACTATTTTTACTGGTGGATTCAGCATGAAGCTGGGAACTAGAAGTTTGACTTAGAATTCCAGTTTTAGTGTTTGTGCCAGCTGGCCTTTACTTTTGTCTCTAGGCAATTTCATCACAGGGAATTTAAAAATATTCACATTTCATCATCTAGGCAGCATATACTTTTGTAGATATACGTCCACGGTAAGGAGAGAGAGATCATCAAAACCTTGGTACTGGCCCGAAAGTATTAACACTCCAGCAGTTAGTTAATTAATGCCTGTCAGCCAGCAATTCTCTCGCCCAAAATCTCTGCCAGTACAATGAGCAGATCTCATCTTCCTCAGTGAAAAAGTCAAGCAGCTCCGATTAAATTGCCAACAAGGGGGATTCAAGTTAATATGCATGGCTGGCTTTGCACGGCAGTAAGCAAAGAGGCCTTGTGTGATCTTTCCTGCTCTCCCTGCTGAAGGGAAGGCTGGGGAAGGCAAGGTGGTACCATCCATGAGAGATGCAATGCTGAGAAGTTGAAGGACAATAATGCCTCAAGCCATGTATATGTAAAGCGAAGTTTGCAGTTAGCATACAGCAACAAAATAAGATAAAATTATTAGAAGCAAGTTAAGTAATGTAAAACCTTGCTTGGTTTTAAGGAAAGAACTCACCAGTACTCAGAAAAATACTCTGAGATAAAAACGCGTACAGGAAGACAATGGAATTTTTGGAAGTCTTAAGACACATAGTTCTGATTATGTCCATACAACTGATGTACCTCCACACTTCTGAAGAATCACACTGATTGGACTGATTTTATTTTCTTGCTGTTCTGAGTTAGGCTGTCTCAAGCACTCACATGGCAAATCTCACATTACTTCCTGCATTATAGAACTCGGGGACCATTTTATGTGGCACAGATCACACTGCTGTCATAAAGCTTTGCAAGCACTCTAGCTCTTTGGGATTGGAAATGAGGAAAATGAAAAGAAAACCTTTTTGATTAAAAAGCTCAAAATATTAGAGTATTTAAATTCTCAGACATCAGATACATTGGTACAGTAATATCGTATAGTACTTTATTGCTGATTTTCCACTCTTTCCAGGCATCAAATATTATTATTACTTGTTATTTGGTACTGGTAATTACTCGGAAGTTGATTATTCTGACTAATTTATTTTTATGACACTTGATAATTTTTTTTCATTTTTAATGAAAGGGAATATGACTCAAAGGTGTTACTTAATTTTTGCTATTTTCAATTTTCAGTAGAATGAGCAAACTTTGTCTTTCAAAAGGTAGGCTTCTTACACAGCAAATGACTGCACTCATTTATTACCTATATCACATTTGCAGTAATTCAATCTGTTCTCTTTCAATCAAACTGCATTGTTAGTTTATTGAGATAACTGAACTTTAATGTTATTCTATACCCTTGTTTCAGCTCTTATTTTCTGTGGAAATTTGCACTGCAGCAATAAGAACTTTAGGAAAAACAAACTAGTTATCTTTATGATTTTCTTTCAACTGCCTGAACTGAGTTATTTAGAAAGGCAACAAATGGCTTTTTAGAACTTATCAACTTGACCCAAAGAGTTTACAATAATAAGTAGCAGAGCCAATGTTTTTTCAGAAGCATACTGAAGCAAACTTCTCCATTGCATGTATATGGAACCAACATAGAAGTAAAATTCATTATAGAGTATTTTCTTCCTAACAGGAAACAGAGCATAATACCTCTTAAGAATAATCCTGGTGGTGCAGTCTCTACATTTTAAGAATGTATGCAATTTCCTGACCCAAGGTTTGCATGCTGAAAGCTGAACTGCCGAACATTTTTTAATATTAATAATAAATCTGAAGCATCAGCTGAACATTCTACCCAAGGAATGCAATATTCTCCAAACACTGAGTTTTCTAGTGAGTCCAAATACAATGAGATGGTATTGCCAAATAAAATTTCAAAACAAACAGGTCATACCTGATGGCACTGTTACGCACTGAGGTCATCCCAATTAACTACAGCTTTGGTTACACCAAGAATTTTGTGGCCATTGCAGAACATAAAGTGTCTGACCGGTTTATGTCAGATTTTAAGCCAAGCATGCAGTTTCATTCTATTGATGCTTAAAGCAAAGGATAAAAATCATAAAAATCATGTTACCGAAAGCTCAGGAAGTTGTGCCTTGGGAAGCTCCTTCTCTTAATTTTCAACAAGTGCTGAACACATCCTTTAAAAATCAGGCACAACTTAAGATACTCCGACTTACTAATAACCTGAAACAGTCAATCACTGTTCACTATTTTATTTTGAATATGGTCATTTCCTTGTTTATTTTGCATCAGAGGTTTATTAACAAGAAAGGAAAGGGTTGGCCTCCCATCTTCTTCCAATAATTTGTTTCTTCTGCCTTGTCAGCAGAGGACAAAAGACATATAAAAAAAAGAAAAACAGTCATAAAATTATATGTATTGCAAAGGCAGTTTGGGACAGGTGTTACAGAGAAGAACGAATACAAAGGGAATAAAAGCAGACACTGATGCTGGCCGGACAGAACTACAGCCTTCCTTTGATTCACAGTAGTACACGTCCACAGATGTATTTCAATTTCCAGGTTCAGTATCAGATACTTAACTGGAAATTGAAATCCTGATACAACAGAAAGGTGGAAAGTGAATACCCGAGGGTTGGACAGTTGATGAGAAAAACATGTGAAGTGGTAAAGCACATCCAATTCATTGCCATCAGCACTAGGGTAACGGTAAAATGGCTGAAAGGAAGAAAATTAAATACAACAGCCTTGCATCCTCTGCCTTGTTTTATATTTTCAAAAGAAAAACAAACAAAACAAACCACAACCTCCCCCAAAAAACTACCAACCCACCCACCACAAAACACCTTAACTTTTATCTTCCAGGAAAGAGGGACAAAGGACTGGAAGTTTGGTGTAAAACCTTCACAAAGACATACTTCCGTAACTCACTTCTAAAACAGGAAGCTACATTTATGAAGTGAATAAATCTACTATTAAAAGAAAAAGGAAAATATATGAAAGCAAGCAATGTTGAGTAAGAGGAAAAGGCTGTGTGGTAACATAAATTCCTGAGAGGAATATAGGTGAAAAAGTGCAGATGGTTTTATCTTACATCCCTGCACTTTGTACTAGACAAAGTTGAGTAATGTTTCAAATGTGGGGTATTCCCAATATTGTAATTAAAATTACAGCAACAAGGAAACAAAATCTATACAGAATTACTTCTATTTAATAATAAAATATATAAAGCTGAAGTACTTTAGTGCCAATTATATTAGCATACTTGGCAGCAAACATTTTTAAATTAAATGTGCTTTTCAACTTAAACACTAACTGCAAGAGTGCAAAAAAAAAAATACAGCCTTATGGGCTGTCATAAGAAAGAGCTCGAAGTTAGCACTTCACTTAATTATACAAAAGTGTAATATGAAATCGATTTTTTGTGTGCTGTATTAGTGACTTGCTTATTACAAAATACTTTTGTATTGCCTTTGTCAACATAAATTAGACTTGCACAGTTTTTTCTAAGAACACTGTTAAATTAAATTTAAAGTAATGCAAAATTGGTATTGCGCTTATGTGCTTTGCAAGTATAATACTAAACTGATGAAGTAAGCTTCTAAATGCCATTAAACCATTGTATTTCCTTTTTATTTTATAATGAAACTTTAAAAATGAAAATAGTTCTTAAAAGATGTCTTCAATAATCTGCACCAAGAGCAACTGAGCTATCAATTTGGGAAAAAATAAAAAAAAGCAAATTTGCATCCTGTCTATAAAAACTTTAAAACTTGCAGCAACTCTTTATTCATTAAAAGTCAAACAGCAGAGAGAATGCTACCAGTAATTAATTTTCAGCACAGCTTGCATTATCATTTCAACGTCAGGTTTCACTGGCCATGCCTCAGTGGGAGCTTGGTTTTGAGGAGATCACTAAACACCGCTCACAAGGGAAACATCATTAAACATGTACTTGGAAAACTGAAATTACTTGCAATAACAACAACTGAGAAACTCTGCTAGCCTGCCTCGACCCATTTACCCTCCAGACAGAAGCAGGTACCTTTCAGGAAGCGTCCATGAGCTACCAGATATACCACCAATGGCATACTTGAGTCTACCCCTAATAAAGTTTGACCTTCTGATCACAGATCCAAAGACTGGTTCAGTCCCGACGATGCCAGATGGGAACACAAAACCAGTGACCAATGCTTCTGAGAAAGATTAAAAGCAGAACACCTAAAGGCAAATTATGCACCAAGGGGGCTGGGGGGAGGAGAAAGGGCAGACACTCTTGGCCCCAGCAGAGATCATCAGCAATCTTGACACACAGGATTACTACAACACATGTACAACACAAGAAAATCCGATCTCTTCAATATCAGCGACTGGCATATCCAAACACTCATGCCACAAGCATAATTTTCTATCTCTAGCAATTCTTTTATGTTTTCTCCAAAACCCATTCCAGAAACTTTTAAAAGATCTTAAAAAAAAAAAAAAAAAAAAAGTAGGTTCCTTCCCTCCTCATCTTTAATTGGAAAAACAAATCTCAACTTCTACTTCTTGGATGCTTGGATTTTTAACTTCCAAACTGCATTTATTTATATCTATATGACAATTTTTTTTCTTTTATTTTTACTCCTAATGTAATTCATTGACACAACTGTAAGATTAAGCAGTTCCTTCTCTCACTGCAACCTATCCTTATGACGCAGGGGTTTCTAAATAGTAAAGTGAACTCAGGTTGCTGCAGACATCCAAGTAGCTGGTGTAATTTATGTATCCCTCTCCCATGACTGACTGAGACCTAGACATGACTACAATGCAGAGATGACAATTTGGAAAAATGTACTGAAAATAAGTGGCCGCTTCTTTGCAAATGGTACTTGGCAGGAACACACAGTTTTGTCTATTTTTTCAAATTCATAAAATACTGCAGGTATGGATTTTTTTCCCTTCAAATCTATTGTAATACACTGAGGAGAGAAAATAGTTCTAACCATCTGACTAGTTATTAAAGATATTATAACAATATACAGAAAAACGTTCCAGTAAGCTGAAAGCTATCAGAATATTCTTCTTGAAATTGATATATATTTCAACACATGTATGTGTTTGTGTGCACATACATGTTTTTAAATATCAAAACAAAGGTTTTTCTATTTGTTTCAAATCTTTTTGCAGAAAACATTGCCAGCAACACCTATGAATGGTGACGGACATTTGCAAGCAATTGCTGGAAGCAATCAGGGACTGCAAGATTTCAATTCAACACTGAAGGCCAAACAAAGCTAGATATTTTCCTGTCCTTGAACAGAGCAGAGAATATTGGTCTGCCTTCTTTTATTATTTTTTTTAAAGCAGCTAAGCAAGAATGACTGATTTTGAAACATGTATTTCACCATGACTTCTTCAGGAACTGTTCATGTTGGTTCTTCCCCCCCTATGCCTCGGACAATTTTCATACAAAAGACAGATGAGAAAACATACTACCCCTCATAGCCACATGCTGTTTCCTGACCCCAGCCTTCAAGGATGAGCTGCCTCTTGTCTACTCCTGCCACTCAGTTACAGCAGTGCATGCCAGACTTTCAACAGCACGAAAGCAGCAAGGATTTGCAAGGGACGGGTTGATTCTCGTGTCCTGCAGCGCCTTGATCTCTTCCCCAGCTTTCCAATACAGTAGATCTTAGCTGCTAAATCTGGGTCTTGCCACCTTCATCTCCTCTGGTCCCTTCAGCCCATATGAGACTGTACCCTATGCACCTTCTCCTGAAGGACCTGGGAAACCAGGAACTGCCTCCTCATGTTAGTGGCCTCATGGAAGAAGAAAGAAGAGCCCACAACCTTGCCAGACAACATGAGCTGAACTACATGGGCTAGAAGCAGCTGGGAGAGGAGAGCTTCAGTAGCTATGTGATGGTAAAGTCTATCATCTAGTTAATTCCTAAGAAAACCTATGATAGCAGTGAGCATTTCAAGACCTCTCTTGCTCTCCCCCCGCCCTTTTTATTTTTAAATAGGAAGTGCTGTCTTGTATAAGGACTTCAGTTGATGCTGACATAGTAAAGGATGGGGAGGAAGGGTTTTGGTAAGCAAACCCTAGCCTCACCACTTCCGAGATTTGCTCTGTCAGTGTGTAAATGTCAAGGGAGCAGAAGGATCCTTCAGACAAAGCAAAAGGCCTGAGGGCCATCAGCTGCAGAGGATGCAGTCTGTTAACTCCTAGCACACACACAGCAGTACTACCAATACAAATCCAGAGGTTACCATTTGCTACAGAGAAAGTGATTTACACGTGCTCCAAGAACACCACAAAAACAGCAACAAAAAATGTAGGGATCAAGGAGGTGGGCACTGACTATGCAAGTCCAAAAGATAAGAAGTTACAGGGAAACAGACTTGGTCATGTTTGGCTTTACATCCAAGATCTAAATAGGGTGGGGAAAGACATGTCGATGACAAAAAAATTTCTGTAGCCTTCTCAGAGTTGGAAGGCTACTTCT
The DNA here is from genome assembly GCF_900496995.4 of Aquila chrysaetos chrysaetos. Classification (NCBI taxonomy): domain Eukaryota; kingdom Metazoa; phylum Chordata; class Aves; order Accipitriformes; family Accipitridae; genus Aquila; species Aquila chrysaetos. Next base: position 25,785,694 of record NC_044011.1, on the reverse strand, counting down.
TCTAATTCGATTTAGCTTATGAAACAAAGGTGAAGCTTGCTACACAGAAGCCTGCTACACATACTTTGACTTAGCTAATAAACATCAAGAGTAATGCTCTAAAATGTGCAAACTCAAGCAATTTAAGTGTTTGCATGTTTTATGCATTTTAAGGCAAATAATTCTCTTTTAAATGTCAAAATGCATTTTTTATTAATTTTCTTTTTCTCTAACTGCCAGCAGAAACTTTCAAGTGAAGGAATTTGAAGGATACTCTTGTCTATTGTTGTTATTTATAGCACATTACATGCACAAAAGCTATATTACAGTAAGAGAGCAAAAGAAAGTATTCAAAAGTTAAGAAAAGCCACCTTTGAGATATCAGTAACAAGCTTAATTCAATTTCCTTATGCATATGCATTATGATACTATGTTTAAACACATGATTTTCCTTAAGGCAACACGGAAAAATCTATACATTATATTTTTATGTCAACTAATGTAGGTGGCACAGGCTGAAAAAAAGCAATACAACTGTGTATGTATTTTTCCCATATTCCTTGTATACAGCTTTTAAATAATCAAACCAGATCGCAAAAGACGTATCAGAGAACACACATTACTGACAGCTGTAGGAAAAAGTAAGTGTAGCAGCATCGGTGTCTTACTGCATGAGCCCTCACACACATTTTGTACGTAGAAGCACATAGTCCGCTAGGCATTCACCAGAGAACATCCTGAAAGGTTTGCCTGGCCTGTAAGCTACTGATGTTTGTTGTAATATTAGCTTCACAACATACCATTTGATTCAGCACATGCTAGGGTAGTTTATCTATCAGTTTTCTGATGCAGTCACACTACAGAAAACATGTCCTCAATTTGCTCTGTAAATGTAAAAAAATCCAGTTATCCTAACTTTAACAAATTGATCTTGTAATTGCAGCTAAGAAAAGCTTACACTACTGCTTTAAAATGAAAAGAACAGAAACACAGGCATACTAAAGAGATATTACGTTATTAGAAAAGTTATTTGGGTTATGCATAAGATACTGATTTTTTAAAATTTTCTTGTATCTGATTCAGATCAAGTATTTTAAATTTTCAAATATGGAAGTAGTAGTTTGTTCCAGCACACCACAGGTTAAGAAAAAGCAGCAAGTTCCAGGATGGCACTGACTATTATTGGAGGATGTTTTTTATTTTCTTCATTTTTACAGATAATAAATTAATTTCTCCTTACATATACAGAAATCTAACAGTTGCAAGACTAGTATCTATTAGTGCAGATTTAAAGCAAGTTTACTACAAAATGTATTTCATCAATGGGCAGAATATCATAATGACAGTGAATACTGTCAGTGGAAGGCAAGACTAGACTGATACAGAGGATGTAGAGCCTCTCTACCAGCTATTGCAAAAACAGGTTCCTGCTGAGAAGGGTGGGGGGGAAGGCATGACATTCTGCCCTAAAACCCAGCACACGTGTGCACACACATACACTGCTGGGAAGACAGCCAAAAAAACCCGATTGCCTCTCTCCAAGCTGTTATGGGAATTAACACACAGCTACAGGCTACTCAGTTCAGACTGGAGAATGGACTCCAAAAGAGAAACCAGTTTGAAGAAGGGCTTGAGGTTTCACAGGTATCCTAAGCAACAATAACTTACAGGCTACCACAAACAAAGCCTCTCTCCTCTAGCATATTCTAGGCACCTCTGCGGCCAGCTTCAAGGAAACTGGATAACTATTTCCCCATTTCAGTCAGTATACAAAGCCCATTCACTATATATCAGCTGAGCTTCAATAGAGAAACAACTTGACAAGTCAGAAGCTGAAGCAATATGTGTCAAAGAGATTGAATTCCACTTTCATATTAGTACAGAAGAAGACAGTGCATGATTATTGCTTGGAGCATGTGGTTGTTTAGGGGATAATGCTAGCACCTTAACACTGAGAAGTAATGGAAATTGTCTGTCTTGTTCTCATTCTTTCTGAGACAGTCACTTGTGATACGTCTTGTTACACTGCCAGGTCATTTCTCTCTTCAGGCTCCTTAAATATCACCTGTCCAAGTTGACAATACATCTCTCCAATGATGACATTATGCTTTGTCCCTTGCTAAATAGGTAGACACTCACTTTACCAAGGATGAAAAGTTACACTTTACTTGCAGAAATTAAAACATTACAGGCTGGCCACTACATTAGAGCTCTGCTTCCCAACGCTGCCTGTCTGCAAGGACGCTCAGCCCCCGGCATCAAGGCATCTTACTCTGCAGCAGCCCAGGCTCGTGTCCTCCTTTAATTTCTTGTTCCTCATAAAGGAGACTACTCCTGACATGGCTAAATTCAAAGAGATGGATTCAATTATTAAAATTTCAAACAAACAAAAAAAAGGATATACAATGACTTCCATGTTCTTTTAAATGCCATCATAAACACTGAGAGGAACTTCTATTACAGAAGTTGCACTGCTTCAAGTACCCCAATTTTCTCTCACCAGCAGTTATTCCATGCAGAAAACAACTCGGCAAACCCCGCTCCAAAAACCAGACCTTCAGCACCAGAGACAAAAGCGGTTCTCCATGAGCTGTCAGAGCTACGATACTTAACCCCCACTACAAGCCCACACCAGCCGGAGTAAGGCACAGGATGAAACACAGAAAGGACAACTGCTGCGTATCTGTTTCCTGGCCCGAGTTACTGTCTAGACAGGCGGAAGGAAGACAGGCGGCCCACCACACCCGAGAGCCTTACGTGGAACTACCGGCGCAGGATGGCTGCTCTTCGGAGGCTGGAAAAAACACACATGGGCACGTGTGTCCACTGAGAGAATATGTAAAGTGTCCAAGAGATTAGTTTTAGGAGAGCAAAGTGTATAATGGAAGCATCTGACATTTTCTAGTTTAAGTCTGTCCACGAGGCAGACTTTCAGAGTGCGCTGAGAGAGCATGGCTTCCACAGAACCTGCTTCCCGTGGGGCGCAGCAGCCCAGCTGAAGCCTCACCCCTTAGAACCCACAGCATATCTGTTTCCAAGAGACCTTTAAATCACCTACAGTCATCACAGAAATGATTGTACAGACTCACAATTCCCACCTTAAACTTGCAAATCCTTTCTTAAACGTGGAGACAGTAAGCTGATTTGTGAAGCCAATACTGAAGAGTGGTAGCACTTTTGTTTCCACTGCGGGAACCAGATCAAATTAACGCAAAAACCCTAAGTTTGTGAACTGACTTTATTTAAAGCCCATGGCAACTAGTAAATTCAGGACTAAATAATTCACAGGAAGACATAAAGATCATGGTTATATATGTTTATTGATTTCTATACAATAATACTGTTTTATATATTTTTTCTCATTGTATAAACTATGGGTACATGCTCTGAATATGCCCATCAGTAAAGTGACAATGAAAAATGTCTACCATCTTAATTTGTCTTTCAAATATGCATTCACCACCTTTTCCAATTACTGCTAGGTAAGATAAGTCATATCTATGAAACTTTTTACTTCTTTCTTTTCTATATAGGTTCTTATACTATATTCATCACCGTACAATCTGCAAACCTTCTACAAGCACATTACCCAATATGAATAATTTCTACAACATATTATTCGTTCCCTCATCCATTGTTTAGACAGAAGCATCTGTATTTTTTCCTTCTAATTTTTAAATTGTGTTTCATGGATGAAGGGATGGAATAGCTGGGGTTTGGGGGGTGGCTGGGGTGGTGGTGTTGGTGTATGGTTGTGTTCCAAAAAATACCAAAAAGCTGAGCAACAGAAAAAGAACACTTGGTAATGGCAATCTAAGAAGTCTTAGAGATGAAGTGGCACACACAAAAGGAACATGCTCAACTAGCATGATCCTTAATTATGGCCATTCAGAGGATAAGTGACAAGTGCTAAGACAGCCAAAAAAAAAATTAAGTTCAGGAATAAATTGATCTCCATTGATTTCTATACAGTATGATTGCTGCGTTCTTCCCACACTCTCCATCCTGCCCCTTGCTGTATCAAGTGAACACCAAGAGTAGACTCTGCATGGACAGACACAAAGAAACGTTGGTCACACGAAGAGCTGAATGCAGAGCAGTTGTTTATTTTCAAGGGGGCTCAGTCCACAGGACCACAAAAATTACATCAGTAACAAAATTTGTCACTGAATGAATAAAAATTTCTTCTCTAACATGATCTTCATTGTACTAAATTCTAATTACAAATTATTTATCTGTGGAAAGCATTCAGACAGATAAAACCAAGATCTCATTGCAGCCAGCACAATAAAAGTAAGAGGAGTGTTTGCTTGGGGCGGGGTGTGGTGGGGTGGGAAATGGGAGAAATTGCTGGGGAAACATGCATATTAACCCTGCTTTCCAAATGGCATTGAGACGCAAAGTGAACTGATTTGTCAAAGGTGACAGAACTGCCACAAACAGAAAGCAGGTTTTTTGAACTGCAGTTCAGCACTGTCTTCGAAGGTCATTATTTTAAGGAAATATGGTGCAACTGAACTAGTTTACTTATTTGTAATCATCTATGCTGCTACAAGTTTTAAACTGTGAATGCAGCACATCATATTCCCAGTGGGTGCCCATGGTCTGACATTTCTGTCTAATTGGTCGAGTTCATTTTGCAGACAAAAGAAGGTACATTGTCAAATATATTTTCACCAGTCCCTCACATTGAGCATAATTCTCTAAAATAAAGGTAATAAACTGCAAAATGTGCGCTTATGGTACTGTTAGTATCTGAAATGTGTAATTATCTGAATGATAATTAAACATGTTGCCATTTCCAAGAGTAATAAAATAGCTTTCAGCAATTAATGACCTGGAAAACAAAATGCATAAAATAAAATAGTTTTAAAAGGTAATATGAAATGAAAAATACTAGTACACAAATGAAATGCTAGGCTGTTTATGCAGTGGGGTTGGACATGTGAAACAAGGAAAATAAATTTCAGCCACATGAGAAATCATTGCCTAAATCACGCCTGCATCTCTAAAAATAGTATTAATTCTGGTCATGTCACACCTTAACAACAAAATTATGTTTCCAGATTTTACGCTTCTGCCAGAATTCTTTTAGTTTGGTTTCCTAATCCTCCTGACAACAACCTCTTACACAACACCATATCTTTAATTCTATAGAACAGGATGCTACACAGATTTAGGGAGGAGTTGGAGAGATGGGGGTAAAGGGCTTGGGTCAGAAGCAAACTAATTTGATAAGCAATTTCAAATATGCACCTTCAGAAGCTTTAAAACATTCTCCAATACTAAGGAAAAGGCAAGAAATTTTGCTCCAGTTTACACAATCAAGGACTACAGGAGCTCTTTTAGTTCCAGTGCCCAAGTGATAGCCCAACAGTCAGTGATCCCTACGTGTGTCAGCCCAAGCATAGGGCCTGAGCCCCACCTTTTCCCACTCTGTACATACAGACTACTTTGTTTTTATTATACTGCAGCTGGCCTATCTGAAGCATAGATTAGCATCACTCAATTCAAACCACTGTAAATTAGAAACCCAATTCTTTTTTGGAGTGAGTTTTTTCTACCACTTTCATAATCTTTTGCAATTTGCCAGCTTTATCGTAGTTACATTTTCTTTATAAATTACATGGAACTGTTCCTGATAGGACCCAAATAGAAATGTTTATTCAATTGAACCATAAAAATGGTTTTAGATATATCAGCCAGTTCTTCTTCATTTGAGTTTATTCTATTCTGGTTTCTTAATCAAAATGTTTTATATCAAATTAAATGCATTAGAGAAAAACAATATCGCCTTTATTAACCAAATCTGTAATCTAATTTTAAAAAATCAAGTTATTCTGACAAGATCAGTATTCCATAAACCTGTTGACTGTCTCTAATTATATTACTTTCTTAATTCTTCATTAATCAACCCTTGTATTGGCAGTTCCATTATTCTGTTTAGAATTAAAGTCAAGATGACAAGCTTTTAATTAATTGGGTGATCCTGATCCTTCATGTCAGTATTTTTAATGTTTGTTTTCAAGTAATCTTGAACTTTGCAGGACAGCTCCAGATTTTTTTTTTATTATTTTGGTTTTTTTTTTTAAACAGCAAACAAAACCAGGTAACATTAAAAGTCTTGACAAGCCATTTTAGGATTCTGGACCTACTGGTCACCTGAGGTGTAACTTGACATCAGCTGCTGCTTAATATGCTCCTCAACTTATTGTTGTAATGGAAGCTATTTCATTATCATACTATAAAAAAGCATCACCTGGTCCATTCCCCCTCTCAGCACCAGCAGGAGTATTTACTGAGAGAAAAAATGAAGTGAAATTTACTCAGTTCTGCCTCACACAGCCTAGGTTCAAATTAGGAGGAAAGAACTATGCTGTCCACTTTTAAAATGAAGCAAAGTTGAGAAAAATAAAAAAGCAAACAAGAATTAAATGAAAAACAAAGATTCATCTAGCAGAATAAAGCCCAAAGAATCAATGCCAGTGAGAACCAGGGCTTTTGGGAGGCCTGTCCTAACCTTCGGAGGACGTTAATCTGAACTTTATCCAAATCTCACACTATCATGGATGACATGATATTTCTCTGTAATGGCTTTGGAGGAGAAAGACACATGGGGGAGAGAGAAAGAATAATGAATGCATTTGGGAAATCTCATCAACATCCCTCCCTCCCGCACATGCCTGCTGGTACTGCTTTCCTCTTGCACCCTTCCACATCACCACTCCTGCTACTCGCAGCCCTCCCTACCTACTCCACACTACTCTGCCAATAGTGTTGAAATAACAGTGAAAAACTAGTGTGCTTCCAAAACTGTACATTTAAGTGCTGCAATGACTAGAGCAACTTTCAAAACCTAATTAAAATTTTCCCTGCTTAATTTTTAATAGTGATGAATGAAAGTACGATAAAAGCTAGTCCTATAGAAGTTTGTTTTATTTAGGTACTTACCAATCCTCAAACACTAAAAAAGTAATACTGCACTCCTAAACAGTTGAGAGACCTTAATTATGAAAGCATACTAAAATAAAGTATCAAGCACACTAATGAATCATACTAAAATATCATTTATTTCAGTTGAAATTAAAAATAGAAGTTGCAGTTCAAAAAAAGAGCTCCATTCTTCTGAAAGGGTAGGATTATCTCAACTCGCAGTCATGCTCTTCGGAAGCAAACACAGACAAAAAAAAAATCTGTGAATATCAGTCCCCAAACTCTGAAGAAGCTATAATCAGGCTCTGAGTTATCTGGCCCGTGTGCACCCACAGCATTTTCAAGTGCTGCAATATGAATTATTGCACACGTCCATTCTTTTACAGCTGGAATGGGCGCCGTGGATTAATGTACTGCAATACATTTTCTTGCCACAGACAGTGCTCCTCTCGGAAGTGTGATCTATTGACTAGTTACACGCACTTGGGATAAATCACAATTGGTCTCAGTGCTGTGGCACGCTCTGCTCTGGGAAAAGCTGCCGAACAAGCCGAGGTGAGACAGAAGACAGGGGACTGGCTTGCAAGACAGGGAAGCTCCGGGTGGGGTTGGCAGCTGCTCCTTTTCCTCCCCCAGCCTCCATCACACAGCTGAAGTGGTATCCTGACCCAGTGTCCTTTGCCAGAAGGAAAGCCACTAAATTCAACTGAAGGACCTCCCTCAACTTGGTGGACTTTGCACCGAAGTCCTGACTGGCCAGCACGTTAGGTGCCAATGACCATAACCACATCTTGCCATAGGTAACTTTTCCCGCCCTGCCCGCTGGTAGAGACTTCAGAAAGAAGGCAAAGGAAGAGGTCACTGCACACAACAGGGGCTTTGAAAAGTGGGTGGCCATGCTAGAGGAACTCACCTACCTAGGTCTGCTACCCTAACCCTAGAGCGAAAAGCACCAGTGTGATTGCTGAATATGACACTACACAATAAAGAACTAGCCATGAAAAAAGCTTATCCCCAAAACGAAGCATGAGAGAATTCAGGAAACCCATGTCTCATTTTATAACATGGCACTCAAAATGTCGCAGGAGGAAAGCTTCCAGTTAGTGCACAGGGAGCTTGCAGCTGCAAATACCAAAAAAAGGATACTAAGCAAGGCTGAATATAGTGAACAAAAAAAGTTGAAAACTAATTAAGGGGAGGTCAGTGTCTGAACTTGCAGTTTACTGCCAATTCAACTGAGTCATCAGCATTGCGCTCCTTTGAAAAAGAAGATACCGTGCTTAATTTACACAATCTGACAAGGACTTGGCTAGGCAGTCTGCCTGGTCTCCTGCTAGGTAACTCAGCTGCGCTACGGTCCTTTCTTATGGATATAAGCATCATTAGGATTCTATATGTGGTATGGGTATCTGAACAGTGGCAACCAGCACAATAAGCAGCGTATGGTCACATGTGACAGCCAATGGTCCAAATCAGATAGCTCTTCTACAGGATGCTCTCTCAATAACAATTCTGGTATTCAATCCTAAAGGGAATATGATGAACTTCCGTAGTCCAGACTTTCTCCATTGTTTAAATACCTCCCCCCCCCCCCCCCCCCCACCCCCCCCCCCACCCCCCCCCCCCCCCCCCCCCCCCCCCCATCATAGCAACTGGTAAACCTATATGGAACAAGAGACTGGTGCATTTGGTATCTGATAGCGAGATCTTAAATGCTTCCAATCACTACCTGGCCAAAAGCCCAGAAACAGTCACGAGTGCCAAACACATTTGTAAAAACAACACCAACTTATAAATATTGGTGTAATGTGGGCTTTTCTGCAATGACAAATGTAAAATAATTTTTAAAAGTATCACATTCATTTAGTTTCAAGTTGTTCATCTTCAGTTTATTCTAAAAAAGTGTTCAACTTGTAAACAACAAAAACATGAGTAATAAAAACACATAGTTTAAGTGCTCAAGATGTATTTAAGATCCTCTTGCAAGTCTCTAATAATATCTACTTTGAAGGAAAAAAGGTAAAGATTCTGTTTGAAACATTAAGATAACCGCTTTGCTGTATTTTCTCTCTGTGCATTTTTAAAAAAAATTACATGGTTGAAAATTACCTATTTATCTGTACTTTTATTAGCTTTCAAAGATTTAAATAATAATTTAAGATGCACTACTGCAAGAGACCACAAATAGACCAAAATAAAGACCACAGCTTATCCGTTCAGTGCCATGGTTTCCAGAACCTTCCTGTGATGTTGACTGTACCCAGTTTGCACATAGCAAAGCCTATAAATCCAGCTCCCCACCTTGAACCCTCCACCTCCACTCTGCAAGCGTAAAAGGCAAACAACGCTGACTGAAGTAGCACTGTACGCATCCCACATTGGCACAAGCAGATTCTGTACTGCACTGTCCCTTTCACTCCACTCATTTTAAAAATCAATTACAATTTTCATGTAACCAGAACAACATTTTAGTTCTCCAGATGGCTATGCAAGATCACTTTCTCAATGGCAACATCACTGGGGTCCCTCTGTTAAAAATCCCCCAAAAGTGAACAAAAACCTTAAGCTTGCTTTTGTTTTTCAATGTTTCCCCACGTTTCATTTTGGGTTTGTTTTTTTTTCTAGAGGTGAATTCAGCAGTATCCTGTATTCTGTGTATATTGTTTTCAAAATTAATAACTGCAAATTGTAAACAAACATTCTGCGCTTGAAAAAAGCAGGCAGAAAGCAGCACAGCTCCCAAGCCTTCAACTGCAGGTGATGATACGCCAGCACTGCACCGCTGAACCAGCATCTCTGTTATCGTGCCTTGAGGCTGACTGTTACCAATAGCTAGGTCTCTGTGATGGATAACGATTTTGAACAACGAAATATGTAAATAAATAAATTAATAAGAAGAATAATAATGTTCCCTTCTCAGCTCTGATAAAGCTATAAAGCTTCCCCTCCCCGTTACTCATTTTATTATCAAAACCAAATAATACAGGCAACAGTTTACTAAAATCAAGTCATTTGGAAAAAAGCTGAAACCACACAGGACTCTTTCTCCGAGTGGTCAACAATTCTTCATGTAAGAAGAACAGTCATGTTTTACTGAAAATCACACCCTTGCACTGAACTTCAGTAAAGTAGGAGTGAGCAATTCCACTGTGTACATATATTAAGCTCTGGACAGGCTGAACTGTTGACCTCCTTTGCCACTAAAATATCAGTTAATCATAAAACTGAGCTGTAACTCAGAAGCAACAGCCAATGTACGAGAATAACTTCTAACTTACAGTTGATAAAGCAGGCTAAGGGGACAATTTTAGATCATCACATATTTTCTACACCCCCCCAAACAAAAGACAATCACAAGTCAGAGGATATGCTCAGAAGGACAACACACCCCTAAGCTACAGAAAACAGCTTTAAGGATTACTTCTGATTAACATGCTACCCTCTGCCTTTCATTTTGTTTTTAAAATGCTTCAGAAGTGAATAATTTGAGCAATGACACCAGGCAAGTGGTGTAGTGGTACTGAAATAAAGCCCAGGTGCCCCGTGAGGATTGATGGGGAGGAAGGAGCCTTCAGTATCAGCAGCTTGAAATTATTTGTGTCTAACCACATGCAACCAGGAACACAATGCCATGCCCAGCACTGACTTCAGCTGTGCTTCGAAATGGAAATACAAAGCATACACCTGGCTATTAAGAAGATAATGTCAGAAAATAATGTTTTGCTTCACATGTTTTAGTTTTACCTCAGCTATTTAAAAAAACTCAGTGGTTTCACATATTTGACTGCTCAGCACTATCTTTAATTGCAGACTGATAAAACAACATGCAAGTTTTCTAGCAAAATGCCGTCGCTCGGCTTCAGCACAGGACAGATTACCTGGGAAATGCTGGGTAGACAAACAGGCTGTCAAAGGACTTTTAACTAGTGGAAGAATTATCTCTTCATTAGAAAACAATTTTGTTTAGCATTAGCGGAAACATTTACTAAATGAGTCACCAGACACTGCTTTTGCTTTGAGGAAGACAGAAAATAATCTAAATACCTAATAATAAAAGTGCATGTCTGATATCAAGATAAGTACAATCATAGCTCAAATCATTCAGAAGTAGGATACATCTCCAGCAAAGCACAGGCCAACTGATCAATAATGTTATTAAGAAATGTCATGAAATTACAAATACTTATGAATTATGGAAAAAAATAATTTTCAAACTTCATTTGAAAACAATGCTAATATTTGCTTAGATATTAAATAAACAGAAAGCAGAATACTAACCTATTCTTACTGATGTGTCTGTGAGTTTGCTATTGCTGCTACTTGGAATGTAAACATTAAAACCTCATCAGATCAACATTCGCTAATGTGTGCTTTTTAATCCGTATAGAGAGCAGTCAAACTTGATGCTGAAAATTCATTTATTTCCCACCACTCCATTTGACGCAGAGCAGATAATCAATTATAACTTGTTTCAGAATTTGAACTACTATGTACAAAACTTATGGAAAGACAAAATTGACAAAGAACATCGACAGAAAAGAGAGTATCTGTCTGGAAAATAAGTGATCTTGTCAGAAACAAGAATTAGGAATAATTGAAGAATCTCCAGAAAGAAGATATTGCTGCAGAGATGTCATCTAATATAGCACAGTAAATCACCTGCCAGTCACTCATACAATACCAGCACCAGCAGGCACTGCAGGGTGAGCTATTCCATTGTTAGCTTTACCTTTTCTTATAAATCTCTTTGGAAGAGACTAATTTTTATGTTTATAGTTTGCCTTTTATGAGTTAAATATTTAAAAAAAAATATTCATATTGACTTGGGCTTGCAGTTATCTTACAGAAGCCTTGGGAGAGCACTGCGGAAAAAGAAGGTCTGTCTTCATTTTCCAGACAGGTGAGGAGGCAACAGGGCAACCTGCTGCTCAACACAGTGCCGTCCCTGACTCATCCCTGATGCTGGGCACAATACTTCACTCTCCACAAACCCTGGCTGACTCACCTTTTTCTAACTGAAACTGGTTAATAGTAACATTTATTCACCTTCGCTTTCATTGAATAAGAAGAACCAGTCCGACCGCAAGGTAAAGAGCTCGAAATTTTATTGTTATTAAAATAATATTGCCACGGAAGCTCGGATTTTTCTTTTCAAGTATTTTTTTGATCTGGTTCTTTTCATAGTGGATTGAGTTGAAAATTTGTCTCAAGCCAGACTAGATTTTGGTGCCTTATATGTGAGTATTAAGTTAAAAACAAATTAAAAATAAAATCACACCCACAATGACATTGTTTCCCCTAACTGCCTTCTAAAAATAAGTCACGTAAATCATTACTTCCTTTCTTTTCCTTTCCCATTAAAAAGCTTTAGTCCGTCACAACCTGGGTAAATGAAATCATATTTTTTCAAGTGCTGGGAAAAAGAACCTGAACATTTGGGATTTGTTAGTCTCAGCTTACCCTCTTTAAAACAGAAACTGTTTTCAAATTCCTGCTTTTTCAAAACTATGCCTAAACCGATTCAGTACAATAAATCAATGCTTTAATCTTGCATAGATCTCAACGACTGTCATCTTAACTGAGATGGACACACAGATCTTTTTACTTCACAGGAAAGACAGACTGAATTATAAATAAGGTCACAAATTCCAAAAACCGCCTGCAGTTTAGTCTTGTTCCAGCTGTGTGCCTCAGCTTCGGACAGTGCTATGCACAATTTCAAAAAAGACTGTCTAGTTTTCTGGGATTCATACCTATTGACCTAGTCCGCTTGAAGTTCTGGCTTCTGATCCAGACCCTGACCCTCTTCCTTCAGTAAACAAAACAAGCGGTCATCCATGCTTAGATGAGAACTCCAATAGCTGTCCCACTGAGGTCTGTCACCAACTTGTGAAAAAAATTTCATTTATATTTCTGTTTTATATATGCACATATATACATGACACATGGAAATCTGCAACTGCAGCTCTTCTTTCTTATTATTTTAATGCAGTTTTGAATAGATGGCTATCAGCACTCTTTGCTAAATCTAATACAGTGCAAACTTTAAAACAATGTCAGGCCCTAAAAGTCCTAAGATTAGGGAAAAAAACCCCATAATTTAATTTAATTTCCGCTTATTTGCCACCCAGTCTGATGTTTAAATCTCTTAGTTTTTTTCCTCTGCAACTATGAGATGTAGGTATTATCTTTCTTCTTATGAAAGCTGAGATTAAAATAACTTTAAGTACCTTTAGAAGGAACAGCATATAACACAAGTTGGCAGTGCTTAATCTTCTTGGTGCTGGCCCTGCAGGGGCACTCTAGAAAACCAGAAGGAGACTCCAGGATTCAGCAGCATGTGATTTTGGTGGTGGCAGTCAAAAAATGGAGAAAACACTCTACTAATACTTGCAATTGTGTTTTAGGAACTACAGATTTTAGTTGTTGCATTTAAGTTCTTGGAAATTCTGGTAGGCCATGAATATCTACATTTTTTGTAAAATTCTATTTCTTCAACAGTTTGTTTTTTTTTTCCCCACGCAAGTTCCTTTATGTGCAAGTTTCCTTAAAATGTAAGTGAAAATATGAAGGTGAAAAAACAGGTGGTTTGTCCTTTCCAGAAACAATGAGGTCTCCTTCCTTGCACGAGAAGTAAAATATTTTCTTAGCTTTCTAACATCCCACCTCCTAACCTACTCTCCCAGGGTTAGCGAACAGCAGCCTAGACAGTGACCAGGCAAAGCAGGAGACACAGCAAATCCTCACTGGCCCAGAAACTTGGGGATCCTATGGGTGCCAAGGGAACCCTTAAGTTCCGCTACAAGTTAATTAGAGCCAACAAGCCCGCCAACCAATTAAATCATTAAATAAATAGGTTTGTTTCTTCATTTTTCCAAAGCGGCACTCACCGGCACATTTGGTCCTGGTGATGAGCGGTGGTCCTGGCTGTCCAGTCCCACCTTCGCCCGGTCTGGTGAGCAGGACCCGAATCTCATATTCGGTGTCGGGGTCCAAGTGCCAGAGCTTGTAAGTCGGTGCATTGACAGCATGTGTTTCGGTCCAGGTCCCAGACGTCATTCGGTACTCCACTTCTTTCAGGATAATGGGTCCGTCCCCAATGATTGAGTTGGCATTCAGCTGAATGAGCAAGTACGTGGGCCCAACGCCCAGCAGCTGCGGGGGTGCTATCGGCCGAGGCGGCTCTGTAGGGGAGACACAAAAAACCAAAAGCCAGCGATAAAACAAAAGCTGGAAAACCCATTAAGAAGAGGGCTCTTTCCACAGAAAGTGGTCAGGTTTTGGTCAGCAAAGATTTCAAAACTCGAAAGCAAAATCAAACTGACATCAATGAAGAAGAGCTGAGGAGAATTTCAGCTGATGGATGTGAGTGGTGCAGCACTGGTGTCTGCCCAACGCTATTTTTTCCATTTAAAAATCTCAGCTAGGGACCACAAAATCCTATCTGATTTATATATTGCTGCTACTTAACATTTTTCTGACCCCCCTCCAAAACAAAAAAACCACCCCCCCCCCAAAACAAACAACCAACCCCCCCCCCAAACTGGGTTCATACTCATCTGTATAATTTAATATGGCAATTACTTGAGATTTTCAGAAAGATAACTGATTTTTTTTTTTTATTGACAGAAGCCACATACCTACTTTCCTTAAAGAAACAGTTGCAATAGTTGATACACTAGCCTTGCACAGAACATTCTTAAAAATGAGTATCACAGCAGTTCATTTGAAACCCACCAGATGCAGTTAGGGTAAAAGATACAGATGCCTACTACAGGCATTCAGAATACTCAGAACTGAGCAAAACTGCCAGGAGAATGACAAAATAAAGATGTATAGCAATGACATATAATATGTTATTCTTGAGTAACTTACTAGTGATTTAGAAACTCAAACTATAGGATGTACCTTGCCTTTTGTCTTCCTCTGTTCTCATCAGCTTCTGCCTGCCTAAATATTTCAACACAGCTGCAAAGTGAAAAGGTAATGACCAACCAAACAGGGAGGTGAGGTCCCCTTTACCCTGAGACATGTTTATGTAGAGAAGCAGCCCACTGCCTCAGCATGATTTATTTTAAGAAACAAATCACAAGCAACATGTACTTTTCTAATAAAATGAATCCACTGATAAACACGGAAGGTTCATTTTCATTCCAGATGGCTCATATTTCAACTAATTTGTTTCAGTTAATTAGGCAACAATGCTAAATTCAATGCACACAGGGGTTTCGCACAGCAGCGATGCAGAACTAACAACACGGCAACTCTGAGCAGGTGGAGGGGATCTCATGGCCAGTACATTAAAAATAACATTTAAACCCAGAACATAAGATTTCCCTAGAGGGGGGCCCTTCTCATCACCACTCCCCCCAACCCCCCGCACAAGAGAAGTTAAGATGCAGAAGCATTGCACATGTTCTGCCTCATTGGAATGACCCCACCAGTGTCACTGACAGAGCCTGTGGAAGGGGGGAGTGGTGATGGAGGGGCTTGCAGAGGGCCTCCAGCCCTCCTTTGACATCCCAAACTCCCTGCATGGTGAAGTTTGGCTAACGACTGACTCCCTGCTTCTCTACATCCAGCAATGAAGTCTCCCCTCCAGATACCAGAGCTGGCTCCCAACAGTGTATTTACCAGCTCTGTAAGCAACCAAGTTTCCCACATTTTGGCACAACACGATTTCTTACAGACTTTTTTCTAAATTAGCTGCGTCTCAAGCCACTCAGTTAGGAGGCCAGGGAATCTGTGAATGTGCCGTAGTGGCTACAAGTGGAGCTGATTTTCTCCTCCAAGAGTGAAAAGGTGAACGCTCTAAGGTGTTCCCATTTCTGCTTCGGGATATACAAAATTCTAGAAAGTATCTCAATTAATTATTAACATATTTTACCCTGTTTTGGCAAGAAATGTGCATATGAACTAATTTAGATCCCTACCTGCATCAAAGATCAGAAATGCAGCTGGGCTTAATGAGGGCAGTTTATTTGCTGTGGAACTAACACATTAAATGTCGAAGTAATGAATTCTAAGGTCAGTGTATATTATGGCAGAAAACATAAACGTTGATGAGCATGATGCACTACCAACTCCGAGTTACAAACCTCTAAAACGTAAGGCTATGTTTAGAAGTATACACTTTGATTAAGAGCACAATTATCACAAATAAAACCTCACATTAATGAGACTAATATACCATTGCATATTAAATTTTTATGTTAAGAGGTAAAGCGTATTCTTATATTAGCATATGCATTTTGTTTTTAAGCTCTTGAGGACAAGGAGACTTATTTATAAAGTCTCTCCCAGTTCCAATAAATTATGCATGAATTTTAATCAGTTAGCAAATGAACAAGTAATTGTTCTGCAGCATTATTAATATTCTTCATAATACAATATACTATCAGAACCAGAGGTGAGGTGCAACCAGAAATCCCAAAAGTACACTAAGTATCAACTGAAGCATGCAATCCCAATGTACCAGGATAAACTTTTCTGATGTTACCCAATTAACTTTCTATTAATTATTCTCATTCGTCATTCTATAACCAGATCCATCAAATATTCCCCAACTATAATTTGAAATCACATAATCTCCTTTTATGTATACAGCAACCTGAAACTTTTATGGTTTAAAAGTTGCCATTGATAACTAAAAGACAGAACAATGCCATTATTAATGTTTTGGTTGCCGTTCCCATAGCAAATGTCACACGTATCAACAATACTCCACTTCCAGTGGGTTTTTTAACGCAATTTACATCCTTGAATGAAGTGATGTTGCTGGCTTCTCACTCTAGCAATCTGAGTCTACCTAGTACTAATTATCACAGTTTCAGAGTGTCCCGAGAAGACAGCCTGCCAAAAATGAAAAACCTCTTCTATGACGTATGAAAAAAAAAAAAGGGAGATGCGTGAAAGGGAACCCCAAAGAAGATCACCCTCTCAGAAGTTCGGTCCAGTTTATAAACAATATAAAAACTCAGCTTCAGTCAAGCCATGCGACAGCTTTGGAGTCCAGAGCCTGGATCAGAGGTAGCGTTGCAGGAAGCTGAGGCTCACCAGTCACCCATCACGGCAACAGCCTCCCTCCTGCCTGGCCCGGCTGAGGCACTCTGCCTGCAGATGGCCACTGCTCAAACGCATTTGGTGGCTTTCAGTCACCCACACCCGCAGCCAGGTCAGGCAGCACGGTGACCTCCCTCCATCTCCCCGTTGCCCTGGTCACTGCAACCAAACTGGGGAACGGTACCCTTTATTTCTGCTAAAAAACAATCCACCCCCCTCAATTATTATGAGCAGATGTGGTTAAGGCACACAGTATTCCTAGCAAGCAATTTTCATGGAGCACAGTTCCCCTTTTCTCAGCCATGAACCCTCTGTGAATAGCCATGAAGGTTCTAAACAACATTTTATGAAAAAATATTTCAAACCATCGATGGTTTATTAACTCCTCAGTAGAATCACAATCAATAGGTATTTAGGACACTCGCACTAAACAGTTTGAACAAAGACCCTGTACGGTGAGTTTCATTTCTTCCTTTGCTAAGCACAAAATTTAGAACTCCTTTTGCAGTGTAACTAGTTTAATTACTGACTCATTTTCTGACTATATTTTTCAGCCACTGCTTAAAGCTGCTAAATCTGATGAAATCCCTTCCAGTATGCATGGCCACTAATATCTCTGAAAGACTATATAAAAAGACCACTTGTACATCTGCAAGACATTAAAGAAATGAAAGTATTTTCATGCACAGCAGTTCACAGTATTTGGTCAGTTCTGGTTTTGACATAAAATGCCCACAGCTAAGTTAATCAAAAATTAAGACTGACATTTCATCAGTACAAAGTTCCCATTCTGCTGAGCTACTAGCAGTACATTATGCTCACATCAGTATGTATATGACATTATATATTAAATGTACTGTGATATTTAGGCACCAATGACTAGAATAAGCATGCACATCAACCCCAGCTATAAGTCTTCCTACAGTTAAGCAGTTGTGTCATATTCTTAATATTAAAATTGTGTGCAAATAATTACATATTCATAGACAGAAAAAAAAAAACCAAACCAGAAAAGGTCACTAGTGTTATTAGTACAGTAACTAGTATGCATAAAACTTCCTATATTCCCCAGTAACATATGCATAATATGTTGCTTAATGTTATTTACTCAGCCTGGGTGACAATAGCTCTACTACGTTGCCCTCCAAGACTAAACCCCTCCTAAACTTAAAATAAAGGAAAGGAGTTTCATTAGTATCTTAGTGGTAATCGTATACTGTTAGTGATCAGTTCAAAGCAGAACAAAAAAAATAAAAATCAAACCAAACCAGAATCCTACAAGTTGTTCCACTTTGGAAGAAAAGCTTATACTGGATGCATATTTGATGAAATCTTATTTATTTACATGAAGTCACAATTTGCTCAGCATAACGTGTACCAGTCACAGCAGACTGTTGCCTTGCTCACAGCAGAAGAGTTTGGGGAGGTAGAGAGGAGAGGGCTGGTCACCACACAGCCCGAACGTGGAAGATAGGGGAGTACCTTCATTTTTCCCACTCTCTGTGCCACCCCTGCCTCGTACGGAGCCTCCACACATTAATAGCCTGCAAGCTCCCTCTGCTCATGTGCTCAGTGTGCCTTCACTCTACTGATGGCATGTTCAGCCTTCTTGGTCAAATACCTTACATGAGGCTATACAGTTGGTATGCTGATGGGTGTCAACAGTTTAACTCAATATATACAACAGGGGTAATCATAAAAAGTATAACAAAGCATTCATTTATTAAAAGAATCCTAACATCAGCCTCACCCCTCCAGAAGTCAAAAATCGGTATGTCTTAACCATGCCATAAACTGTCAAGAAAGCAGGTAAATCAAAAGAATACAGATTTCCTTTAAAATTTTTCTTAATTCAGAGAAACAAACAAATAAATCCACATAAATACAGCTAATACTGGATGTTCCAGGGAGCACAGCAGAGATGCCTCCACAAATGACTCAAGAGTGACTCAGCTCCCATCTAGATCAAACTCACTTCCTCTTCTAGGGAAACTTCTTGCAAAGCTGTTTAAGTATGTCTGCACATTTCTTGCAAGTACTCTGGGTTTCTAGTTGAGGTTCGGTGCCTGACCCACACTGGCTATGTATAGTTAGAGCATGATCTTTGCCATATGAAGCCCCTGGGACCCGGGGCCCTAGGGAGTGCAGTTTGAGACACCCAAGGCATATAGGCCAAGTGGAAAATCCCTGCTTGCCAGGAGCTGGACCCATGCAGAAGCATGCTGGTGCCTCTGCGTGGGGCTCCAGATTGCACACAGAGATGTCGTGGCAAAGCTGCATCAGAAGACCCACGGCACGGAGCCAGAAGAGCGTGGGGAAGCAAGCTGCCGATCCCATGCAACAGCTATACTGCTTCGGCACTCTTCCTGTACTGGAAGATTACATATGGCTTTGGGATTCACACATGTTAAAAAATATTGAAAAACTGAAGAACCAGGAACGTTTGTTCAAAAGTTGGAGAAAATGTATGAGATTTAGCAGAAAGAATTATGGCAGTCAAGTACTAGCAGGGAGACAAAATTCTTGGTCTTAAAAGCTGGTTAATCCAATGGAAAAAAAAAGAATTAACAAGAAGCAGCGACTGAAAGCTTAAATTCAGATACGGTATTAAGCAACAAATTTAACAGTGAGAATAGTAACTGAAGAACAATAACTGGTAATACTGTAGGAAATGTCTGCATTCTCTGAGTGTTTTCAGTCAAGGCTGGATGTCTTCTTATAAATTATATGTTAAGGTAAAAAAATAGAAGATGATAACAATATGTAAGGCTCTGAAGAAGTACAACTGAAAGAAATTATGCGGTCATGAAGGTGGTCACAAAATGAGCTATAAAAAGGTTGAGGATAAAAAAAAAAAAGCATAGAGACTTTCAGCACAAATACTGGGTTCCTTTTATTTTTAGAAAAATCATTCCACATGTGGCATATCTTTAATATGAACTGGAAATATTTTCACTCAACTCTCCAAAATGGTTAGGAAGTACTGCTCTGCTAGGAAAAAAAATTCAGAATTTAAGACAAAAAGGTTTATTTTGGACTTGTGCCTGCCTGAAAGGACACCTGGCTGTCTTCTACGCTGACAGCAGCCTGACAAGACCTGTCACCCTCAGCGCCAACAAAGGCTGTATTGACACAAACAGGGGGCTTTGCCAAGTAAGGGGAGAAGCATTACAGAAAGCAGTACGTGCCTGATGAGAAATTCTTCTACTCAGTTAAAAAAGGAGGTTAATGCAGGGGATTGCGGGATCCCAAACCGAAAGCACAGATCTGACTAACAGCAGAGGTATCATGAACCTTAGAGTCACAGAAAGCCTCTACAGTTTATTTTTAAATTTCCAACAAGATCTCAAGTTTTCACTTTCTGTGCATGACAGACTACACTTATAGCTCAGTCTGCCACCCTGTACATGCCATCTCTAGTGAGTAGTTAGGTCCTTAATGGTTTTGTTGTATAACACACAGAAGACAAATAAAAAAACCAACAGCCTATGCATCAAAGAGATTGCCCAACACACTGAGGACAGCTCATTAATGAGAGTTGAGTACTCTACTGGGCTTCTGAAAAGAAAGAAGACAAAAAAAAGAAAAAAGCTGTCACTCTTCTAACTTATATTTTATTTTTCTGTATTATTAAGAACACACCTCTAGATGTACATTGCTCTGAAACCTTCTAGCCACTAGCCAATACTTCACGTGGGAAGTCCACTAAACAAAAGTTACATCAGGACAATCTTAACTAACCAATTCAAAGATGCAGACACACGTGCATCCTTAAGTAGAGAAAAGCTGTTGTTATGGGTTTAGCTCACAGGATTCTTGCTTGCACACCATATAGTGGTAGTTGAATTTCTCACCTGGGCAGCCCACCTTATTCTTGTGGCAAAGGAAAAGAGTAAGTGTAAGCTTATTCTCGGCCAGACATACTATGCATCAGCTAGATATCCTGCCCAAAAGACATGGTGCATCTGGAAAACAGCAGAATAAAGAAGCAGGTGCACAAGCCAGTCTTCAATTGCTGTAGGGGTGCCCATGGAAAAAGGAGGGGTTGGAGTGAGAGGTAGCTATCACAGCAGCCTTTTCTGTTCCCAGCTGGCTCCCAACCTCTTTTATCCCCAAGGGTTACACGTTTGTCTACCACCTTCCCACCCCATCAGTTGGGTAGCTAGTACCCATTACACACCACCACCTGGGCATGAGTCACCACCGCCCAACCCATGCTTGGTCCTGTGTCTCACCTTGAAAGATACCCAGGCACGGTGGCAGTCAAAAACAGGCTTCAGCACGATGAACTCAACTGCAGGCAGTGCATGTTGCACGGGCTGCAGGAGGGCACACTTGCTTAAACCAGCTGTAACACTCAAAATAACACACAGAGACCTCAGAGGAATTTTAGAATCACCTCCTCTACTCCAAGACCAAATACTGGTTATAGATTCATACAATACAAAACCCACCAGCTGCAAGCACTTTGGAGTTCTCACAAGCCTTGGCCATTCTTCAGTTTTAATTAATATTTCCCTAAGCCATTGCTTGGCTTCTCTTTTTGTTCATAAAATCATTTACTGTTTTTGCAAGAAATTTGTTTGTTTGTTTTCCCCAATGGTCAAAAACTTCTCTCTGCTCATCAAGTTTAACTCATTTTAACAGCGGCTTTATTTTTCCACATTGTTATTTTTTTCTGCTAGAAAAGTTTCTATTACTCCCACCCTTGTCTTCTGCAGACAACTTGAAGGAAGCATTTATTTTGGGTTTCTGCTGCTCATGCAAGTTAACAACACCTCCCCCCAAAAGTATACTGAAAGAGAAGACAGCAAAAACCTTGTTAGTAAATAACTGACTTTAACTTATTAGACCATGTAATGATTTCATGTAGAAAATTGTGTAGAAATCAGTAGATTTTTACAGTTAAGTGTCGCAAATAGCCACAAGCCTCCCTTTATATTTTTTTAAAAAACCAATCAAAAGCTCATTCAGACTTATCTCAGCTGCTGTCCTGTGACCATAAGCGATGGTGGCTCCATAGAGAAACTTGAACAGCTTCTGATCTAGTATTCTGCCACAAAGCTTTTTCTCCAGCTCTTTTTTTTTCTTTTTAATGATGCTTATACAGACTTAATTCCTGTGACTCCAGAAACATTCTCTCTGTGACTTTAAAATACAATTTATCGCAACTGTTCGTTATCTTGCCCTAGTTGCTAGTCCTGAGGTTGAGACACATTACCTACAAAATGTTACATTTTAATTAAGAGAGTTAGTTGTCTGGAACGGAAGAACTCCTTCTAAGCAATAGCTTAGTGACCAGGTCCTATCAAGTGATTTATCCAATCCACTGCAGAGAGTCTGCAAGACCATTTTGATTGTCTTGTATTACTTGGAATGAAAAAACTGAGAGAATCTATTTTAAACAAACATTCAAAATAAATATCTATAACACAGATTCAGGTTATTACCTAGAGAATCCGTCACTGGAGAAAAACCAGCAACAAACAAAAATGGCAAATTGAACAGCGAGCTCACGACGCTGGCTTAGTTAGGACACTAACATATTTCACCGTAATACCACCTTTAATTTTGGGTCTGCAAATGGGGATACTATGTCACGAGCTCACCTCAAACTACTGATTTATCTTTGAGCACCTGCCTAATATATCAAGTTTGTGTGGTAAGTACAGCAAAGTCTGCTAGCTCATGCAGCTAAATTGTATTTAATTTAAGTGACATGGCAGTTACTGACCACCTGAAGTGCTGAAATAAGAATTATTTCAACAGTGGAAACTGCTAACTTCTGTATAGTGATTTTATATCCTATGCATCACTATGGCATTTTATTCACCTTGATTTGAAACACCACTGCATTCATTTTATTATCTTCCTTTAAATAAAAGGAACAGTGTGCAGCTTTAGCATTGTCAGCAGAAACTGTAAACAAGGTTAAGTTCATGTCCAGCTTACATGTTAAAAAAAAAAAAAAAAAAAAGACTTTCTAAAAATTGGAGCATGTCATGCCTCTACACAATTTATGAACTGAACACATGTCTATTTATTGAATGACAGCAGGCCATGCTACTCTGGGAATCAATTAGAAGAGTATGACATATTTTGTCAAAAAGATTGCACTGTGTTAAAAGACATTTAGGCAGTATACTCCTACAGGAAAAATGAATACATGTAAGAAAAAGAGGGACCTTAATGAGAAGACATTCAAATCTCAAAAAAAAAAAAAAAAAAAAAAAAAAAATCACTCAGTATAAATGAGTCAGCTATGGAAATGTCTCAGGAAGAGACTTGATCACAATGACTTCATTATCTACATGTATCAGTAAATCCCTTGAGATCTCAATGTTGAGATTATTGTTGGAAAGAAATATTTTATCTGCTTCATTGTCAGGAACCAGCAGGTTAAGAACTAAATTGAATGCCTTCTTCAAAAATTGGTACTTCCCAAGAAAGAATTACTCTCAACTCTACAAGGCTTTGCAATGGGATATTTAACAATACTGCACTCCGCATGCACGTCCACATGTTGTCAATGATGAGAAGGAATAAAACTACAGATTAGGGAAAGAGTGCCTAAAGAAGGACAAAATACTATTTTAGGGACTCCAGGGTTTTCTTTTACATAGTTATGTAATGAGAATATAATTATGTTTTTCTTCCTGCTTCTCAAGTACTTGGATTTATTTTATTTTTTTTAATTTCAAGTTTGAACTGTCCCAATAAACTGGTATTGCAAAGATTTTTACATTGTTGTTGTATCTGTTGATGCTATAGTCACGCTCACATTCAGTTTACTACCTAAACAAACTAAGCACAGAACTTTCTGTTGGACAAATGTTACAGTGACATATTTATCATCAAACTCAAATACTTCAAACACCCTGCAACAAAACTAGAGTATTTTAGTAGAATGCAGTGACACCCCCTCCCCCCCCCAACTATCACAGATTTATGCCTTAGTAGCTCTACATCGTTATAAAACTTGAAAGCTAAAAAACCCTCACCCAGCCAGCACTCTTGGCATTCAGTGAAAGCCATCTACCCTGCCTGCATAAGGCTACTGATAACAACTTGCAATTACCTACAGGCAGCCCAGCTGTATTTCTCAGGTAAGGTGGAGCTTTCCTCAACTGATGACACAACTGTGCCACCTGGGAGATTTGCACTTTACTGGGTAGCGACTGACCCTCCTGCTGGGGTGTTTGCCTGTCCTGGAAGACTCCTGTATGTCTCACTTTGGAAGTCACATTATATCCAGCCAGCACTAATCCAAATTTTTATCATCAGCTTTCCTGCATGCCTTTTAAATGACAGAGAAAAATGTTTCATGTGCTCTTGGGACATTATCATAGGCAGGCAGAATTCAAAACTGTAACATGCTCTTTAAGTGCCATGAGCTGTACATACTGCTGTACCAGAAGGGTATTGAAATATTAAGTACCTGCAGCTGAGAGGAATAGCTGGCATGGCTTGGGTTTCCAAGCATTTACAGTTTTATTTAATAGTAATTACAGAAACTTCAAGCATGTAAGACATGAGTCATGGACATCTCACCTTCCCAGCCCTCCCCATCCTCTGTAATATACCTGCTCACCTGGCACCTAAGATTCCATTAGCATTCCCAGAACTGCTCACTGCCACGCAGTACCTGTGCAGGTTTTTAAGTATGACAGCCAAGCGCCTGCAAGCTGTTTGCATGCCTACAGGGCTACATGCCAAATCATTTGCTTGAGGCTGCTCCTACCTCACCACCTCACACTGTTCTCCCTCAACTTTACCTGCCCAGCAGCACCCTGGAGCCCATCCAGGCAGCCCCAATTCCTCCTCCTGTGTCTCTGTGTCTTTCTATTTCTGGCTATTTGATCCATCAAATGAAGAAAGCTACGTAAAGGCTGATTTTACGGTAAGCATTGACCCTAATCACAGACCTTGATGCATGGAGGTGTGAGAAGGAAGGCAGCTCACACGCCATATTATTGAGGCAAGACCCTTACAAATGCATAGGAGACAGAGAAGAACTTAAACCCTTCCCCTTCAGAGCAGCAGGGCATCCAGCAATGCCTGTCTAACAGGATAAATAATGCCTCCCTTCTCCAAAGTTCTTCCTCAGGTATCCCATTTCATTGAAGTTAAAAGCTTTCTGTCAGCATTTCAATACTATCATCAAAGGAAAAATTGATACAATTTAGTATATGGGTTACACATTAATGATTATCTAGAGATTTGGTGTGTGCTCAGACTATTCAAGTCTATAGGGAAAAATGACAGAATCCATCACTTCTGAGCAAACTTATTTTTGAGGGACTGTTTCCTTGCTCAAATCCCTCTATTTCTATTCATAACCTTTTCCAAGACACATTTAGATGTTCCCACCAGCAATGTCTTCACATCTCTTATTACAGCATGCCCAAATATTTCTTGCCAAAAATGCCAGAAGGCAGCCCACTGGAATAACAGAGAAGGGGGCTAATTTTAGGAGGCACTGAGACACTTCCCTCGATCTACGCAATGAACCAACAGAAACCAAAATGGAAACCCACTTGGTTAATTTTTACACCACAGTTTTACATCACAGATGTGAATTATACATCATCTAACACCTACCTGAAAGGGCAACCCTGCTCCTCCACTTCCCACCATGAGTGCTGCTTGCAGCGCCACTCATCTACTCTACATCCAAGGCAGTTTAGGTTTAAAACTTATCTTGGTGGGGGTGTACACAGAGGTTTCCTGCTTTTCTGGGTCCCTGAAGCAGCTCCCAGTGGCTTCAGACAAGAGCCGGTCTCAGCACAGAAGCAGGAGCACAAGTCTAGGTGCTTCAGAGAGAGGAAAAGGGAGGGCAAGGAGCGAGACTGCCTTTTCAGAAGGTGCTGGCCATTACATCTGCTTAGCTTTACCATGAAAGCCACCTTCGGAAAGGGGCAGGGCAACGGGGTAGACAAAAGGAACCAACATCTTTGCCACAGCACCTAGACAGATGGTAAGAAATACCTATGAAATCAAGGGCATAGGTAACAAAGCAGCTGCCCACCTTCTCCTTGCCAAATAGATTTTGACTGCGATGAAAAGCCTGGAAGAGCTTTCTAGAAAAACAAGCCAGAACAAAAATCCTCACCACTTCTTCTGCATGCTAATAAAAAACACATTATGATATGTTTTTTCTTTAAAGGAATGAACAAAATTTAATGATTTGTTAAGAGTTTTGATAATGCAGTGTTGAAGTAAAAATGGAAGAGCAAAGCTGGTGATGAAATTCTTACATAGTCAATGGAGAGGGGTGACCATTTCATTTATATCATGAGAACAGCTTCACTCCTGAGAGGCCAAGTTGGTTTAAGGGCTTTTTTTTTTTTTAGCTGGTGCAACAAAAACAGGAAATGAGAATATTTCCCTTTGAAAGAGAAAGCAGCACACTAGATTAACAGAAAATAGGGTAGCTTTTCGACCTAAAAAGTATTTAGACTGGTTTTATTGGGATATATTCATAATCTACTTTTCAGGTGGGGCTGTTCTGTTCAAGAGTTTGAAAATGTGTATATTGTCAAGTATGATAGCGTTGCTATGAAGAGGGTGTCCTTGTAATTAAATTGACACCCAGTGCATTGAATCCCAAATTCACTACAGGACATAAAAGCATAGACAGCTTAAAAATGAGTATGTGTGTTAGAGGATTTGAATTATAAAAACATGTTCTGAGAAATAGTTTGTAGAAGCTTTTTGTGAGTTGACAATATCCTGTTATCTTTGTTTTGTTGCAGCAAAGATTCAAAGTATCAATATGACAAAAAACTACCAACCATTCACTCTGGAATAGCAACTCCCCGAGTACAGTAAGAGAGTCTAAATTTTGCATCTTACTTCTACTGACACAAACATTTGCTTTTCTGTAATAATATTTATGTGATTAGCATGACCACTTACACCAGGAAAAATCTGACTAGGAAGTCAGTGATTGTCTTTCTGGTCTCACGAGAATTAGATCCATTCAATCGTAACCTAACTGGACAATCAATAAAAGCCAGCTCAAGTGTCTGTAGATCTACAGCACAACTAATCCACAGTGCTCAATGTTCACTCATTAGCAGTTAAGAGTCAACCGTACCTTAAGATATGGGTTGCATACCATATCTATACCACTCATCTGAGAGGCAGAAGCTCTTGCACTTGAGTTTGTAGAAATGTTCCCTCAGAACAAACGGACAACATGATGGCGGACAACTGGGGAAGCTTGGCTTTGAAATCTGGTCTGCACTTCCACTGGGTGGGAGGATGCGGCAACAATGTTGTTAAATACTGTGCTCACCACCTAAAGAGTACCATCCTGAACAACCCTCCAGACCTGCCTGTTTATTTCAAGGCATCTGCCTATTTATGACTAGGTTTCAGTAAGGGGCAACATCGGTGACTGAAATCGTGGAACACCCTGATATGAGAAATAGAGCTGAGTAGGGTAGGGATCTTCACGTTGGAAGAGAGATGATCTAGGGGTAATACTGTGGAGAGAGCTCTACAAAAATCACACACCTGAGAGATGTTAGGATTCAATCAATCTTCGCCTTTTCCAATACAGCAAATACAGGTCATGAAGTGAAGCAAGCAGAAGGCAGGCTCAAAAATAAAGAAGAAAGGAAGGGGTCTTCATGCCAAAAAAGCAAGCAGTCTCATTGCCAAATGGACACTGCCCTAATTCAGGCAACTGAGCTGATTCCCACCTCATCACAGCTTTAATATCCGAAATAAATTATGCTTCTATAATAGTCAAGTTAAAAGAAAAATTTCTTTTTTTTTGCTACCTTATTTTAACCACTCTAAGTTACCTTATTAATTTTTTGATGAGCAAACCTGAGAACGTACAGCTTCTTATTCTACTACTGCATGTTTTAATTCTTGAATATGATGCTAATCAACATCTCTTCAGGCTGAGCTAGCACATTGAAAGTTCAGTAACTAGCTTTGTATATTCACACAAGAAAGGCAAACAAAATCAACAACGCTACAGAAATAATGAGAAGAGTAGAAATTACTAGGGTAGAAATTGGACGGTACAGCTTTCCTCTCCAAATATAAGATTCACTGCTAATAGTATGGTTTATAATAATATACACCATTATGGAGATTACTACATTTAAAGATTACACAAGTAAACTCTGTTATTTATTAAATTCAGATTGGCTGTGCATACGGGCATTTTGTCTAAGACTCTGTTTGCTGGTTCTGCATGTTGAACCAAGCTGCTAAGAGCACATTACAATAGTACTTGGAGACAAAAATAAATCAGATGTCACCGTATTACCAGTTAAACAAATAGGAAAGTACCTTAAAGAAGCCCTGACATTTTACATAAGTATTAGTAACAAAAGCATGTAACCATGGAGAAAAAATGTTGCATAATTTTATCAGCAAGCTCTGTTGGCCCCAGTACACAAAGCTAGTAGCACTTTTTCAGGAATTTTAAATACTGCTTTTCATGAAGACAAGGAAAGTCATGACTCTTCCTGCCAGATCCCAAAGTCCTGCCTCAAACTTTTGATTTGTGAGTGTTCTTTGAAGGATTTTTTTTTTTCATTTGTTTGTTTTTAAATAACTGCAAGCACCAGGAAACCTCTCTCACGGGACTTCCTTCCCTTCTGATAAATGTGGTTTCAGGAAAAAAAATCAGTTCTCTCAACTCAGTCAGAGGACTGGTGAAGTTGCCCCACTGAACTCTATTTAAGCTTCTACCTCTGGATCCAAATAATTATCTTGCCTGCTTTCAGGAAAGCCTCTGCCTGCTATTCACCCTCCTCCCCACGCTGTAATGAGAAAGGCAAGATGGGTTTACAGAAACATTCAGAATAGGTGCACATGACTTTTTTTCTGAGCGTAACAAGCCACAATACAGCATTTTGACATTTAAAAAAATCCCAATAACCTTCCCCTTTCTACTTAAAATAGTTTTTCCTTCCAAAATTCACTGGAGTTTTACTTTAAGAAGTTAAATGGTTTGGCCACTGAACTGAGAAGTCAGCAATCAGCTAGATGTGTGTCTCTAAGCTCTCCCCACCGACATGCTGGCACAGCTTCTATTCTGACTTCTGAGGCATGTTGTCAGGGTGCAAATCCTTCTGCTTAGTACCCACACCCAGTCAGTGAAAATTCAGGGGCTAGGCGACCCTGAGCACAAAGCCAATTCTGGCTTTTTCTCCAGTCCTCAAATAATCCCTTTCTCAGGGCCACACAAGTGCAGGAAACCTATTTTGTAGTTAACTTTGGTTACAGCCAAGAATACAGAGGTAGTACAAACCAATCTCACACACACATATTTTATACCTTCCTAAGTACAGAGGCTTAGAAATTGAAAACAGAACAACTCCACATAAAAAAAATCTTCCTTCTCCTTGGGAATGAAATGGGCTAGATAGGCTGAGGTTGGGGTTGGGTTTTTTGTAGGGGGTTGGGGGGGGGGGGGGTGTAGCAAAACACTCAGTAAAAGTTCAGAGGGTTAAGATAAAAAAATTGAATAATTCACCCAAATTCAGCAAATAGCTGTAGTAGAAAATATTTACATTAGCATTTCCAAAACAACATGTTTTGACTTTTCAGCCTAGTTGCACGTGGGGCACTAGATAATAGTATGGGGCATTGAGAGCGTAGTTCAGGATTGTGTCTATAGAGAAGTGGCTTATTCAATCTCTCAGCATAAAGACATTCCACATCCATTCCTCTTGTCTGACTGAACTGGAGCAAGGAGCTGAGCAGAGACTTCCCATTTCTCAGGACAGTGCCTTAACCTACAGGTTCAGGGATTCTCAGAAGAGTCTCTACATCCCTCCTTTTGAAGCTGAACCATTTTCTGCAACACATTCATTAAATCATATGTCCACCTAGAAGGTCAGGAAGAAAACATGGTTTTTAGTCGTGGCTCCAATTAGTGCAGCAGTATTTTTATCTGTGGTGGTAGTATTTTGTGAATAGATGCATCCAGCTTATCTCATTTCCCTTAAGATACTAAAGAATTAAGAAATATAATGACAAATAAAGTCAAAATTGATAAATACAAAGCAGTGCATGTGAGGGGGGGAATCCCTATGGACTCTAAATCAGTATAATCAGACAGGAATAATATCTCTGTGGGGAATTCCATGACTGTATCACCTCAATTCAGACAAAAAGCCAGATAAGATATCAGTGATTATTAGGAACAGAACACAAAAGAAAGCATAATATCTTGTGCTACTGTGTAAATTCATAATGCTCTCTCACCTAAAATAAAAGATACAGATCTGGTCTTCCCATCTCCTGCTGGATGGGCTAGAAGACAAGACACAGAAAAGGCCAAATAGAAGTTATCAAAGACCTAGGACAACTTCCGTATGTGGAGATATTAAATAAATCTGGATTACGCAACATGTAAGAATGATGATTGAAGGAATACATCCTAGATGTTTATGAAATGACAAGTGGCATGAAAAAGATTAATATGGAATGACTTTTGCTATTTCTTGCAGTGAAAAAAAATGGTGCATAACAATTTTTAAAAAAGAGTAGCCCGCAGCTTCAGGGGGAAGTACTTTCTTCTCTAACTCCAGTTAACTGTAGGAATTGATTGCTGCAGGATGATGGGCAAAAACACAAGTTCAAAAATGATTTGACAAATTCATAGAAGGTTCATCAAGGATATTACACACAAATATGTTGATATAGTCTCTGGCTTGATAAATCTTAAGCTATAGATTGCTAGATGCTACAATGGTGCATGAAGGGAGTGTATCACTGTGTGCCTCTCCCATTCTTACATGTTCCCCTAAGCTTATATACTAAACTAAGTAGATTTTTGGCCCAGTAGCAGTGTTTTCTTAAGTTGCTATCACATTCCCCAGAGGAAAAAAAACCAGCAGTGGTCAAGTTACTGATTGAATGTTGGAGAAAGACAAATACAGGCTTCAATCCATTCTAGGTTATTGCCCTCTACATAAAACTATAAATGCTCCAACTCATCTCTTCTTTCAGGGTGTAAATGGTGCATGGCTGTATGGCCACATTTCCTTCCCATTTTATTATAAATGATCAAGTTTCTTTTTCCTGATGCTTGAATGGAAAGTTCTTGGTTTTAAAACACAAGCTACTTTGCAGAGCTAAAGCAGTATAAGCTAATGAACTGAAAAAAAAGAGACTAATTTTCTGTTGACTCACATCCCTGAATGGTTAACATAATACAGATGTAGTAAGTAGAGCATAATTATGTTGTACCTGCACTAAGTCATCCTACATACATAATATCTTATGAAAAACTTTCTCCCATCCCATCATCCCTTTAACGTGTGGGGGGGAAATAAACAGTGAAGGTAAACAAAGTCAGAAGTAAAATAGCTTGTTTGAACTCCTTTAACTCTTCCTCTCACTGCAGGCCAATCCATGAGTATTACTGGGGCTTACAATTGTTAAATACCTTAAAAGAAGATAAAATTACCACTTGTCTACACAGCCTCTCCTGCCAAGGCAAAATGTTTTGCCCTGCTGCCTTCCTTTGTTTCACAGTCAGTATAAACAGTTCCCCCACTGGTAAGTATTCTAACCCTGTGGTTTTTACACTTTCCTTGGCCTGAATTATTTATCATTTCTTTCTCTACAACACATAAAAGAAAAAATGGGTAATGGAAGGGGGCCAGTAACATTGCTGAAGCTCAAAGTACCCTTTGAAAACACTAAAGCAACCTAGATATTTTCCCTTTGATATGTTGTCTAATTTTTCTCAAGTTATTTTATAAAGTGTTTCTGATCATGCCCTATGTCATTTACACCATATATTAACTGACTATAAAAAAACCACTCACCTGTAATCCCACCTAAGTGTCTTTAGTGGCACTTTGCTCATCCAGGTTCATAATCCTTTGCTCTTCAGTATACTAGTTTTGCCTTTGTATTGCCTTCTCTGTTTTTCTCTGAATTATGAACCTTAACAGTGCTCTCTGGTTGCCTCCCTCCTTTTAAATGTCTTTCTGAGCAACTTGAATTACTTGTAATATCGAAGCCAGTCAGTTTTTCTTCAGCAGAAGAATATTTTTGACTCAACAAATCATTTGACAAGAGTGCTTTTTTTCCCCACTTTCTTTTTTCTTGTAAGGGTTTATTGTGGGTGAAAATTTCAAATACACTTTACAGCAGTACAGTGATGTGTGCATAGCTGTCTATCTTCTTACTCATTCACTACTACTGGTACAACTACTACACAGATGTTTGTTTTTCCACACTAATTATACCTATACAAATCATACTGGCTTACTTCACTGTGGAAAAGCCACTCCAAGTGTTACTGTATTTATGTATTTAAATGTCATGATTAGCATTCTGAACTTGAATTGAATTGGACATTCAGTTCAAGGGAGACGTTTTACTTACTTTCCTTAACGTTTCTTTTCCTTTTTATTTACTTTTTTTTTTTTTTCCTGGTAGATTCCCTCCTCTTCCATACCAAGTCCAACTATTCTTTTTCTTAACAATCCACCGATGAGGTTTACTGCAGGTTTTTCTATTCAGGGCTATTACATTAAGGCCCATCATTCTGGTATCTGGTTATCTCTGCTATGACAAGATAATATGGGCTTGAGGCAACATACCAGTATCGCCTGTCAGCCCCCTTCTGTTATATCAACTCCTCTAAGGGCATATTCATACAAGGAAGCTGCTACAGAATAAAAACCCCAAGACAATGGTGTTTATTTCAGGAACCATTCCACACGTTTCCCTGTAGGCACAAAGATTTTTGCAGTGTAGTGTAATTCACTTGCAAAGCAGACTGAGGATGCGGTTTCACATTATAGCTAAGCCAACCTAAAATGACCACATCATCATGGGGAGTGAACTACCACCTCTTCCCTGATCTTTCCATCTTTTCCAGACCAGTGGTTCTATTGTTAGAAAACTATCCTGACATAAAAATACCCACGTCTTTCTAGAGTGTCTGTTTTTTGTTAGTTTAGCTCCCCAGACAGCTCACTGCAGAGAGGGACAAGTACAGTTCTGGTAGAGAAGAAGCAGGAATAGCACATCACTGGGAGTGGGAGAGGGAAAAGAGAAGTAGGACCATGCCTTCTGGTGCATGTGTTGTAACATCAGACACTGATGCACATATACAGCCCTTGCCCATGTCTACATAAATATTTCAGAAAGGGTCCAACAAACAAATAACAAATAAATAATCAGTGTATGAACCTGTTAATGAGGCACAGAATCAGTCAAAAACAGAACATGCAAAAAATTCCTTCACAGATTAGGAAGCTTCATTAATTATGGCAGTATGGAGATGTATGTTTCAGAAATCAGGTTGAAACCAGACCAAACAGTGACTAACAGGCTTCAGCTCTTTACTGAGTGCAAGTCCCTCTGGAAGGCCTCCTCTACCCCAATGCTGTGAGTCAAAACAGGATTCTTGCCATCAAAGGATCACTTCAATGATTCCCCCTCAATTGCTTAAAATTCCAGAATCCTGTAAAATTTTTAATCTCCCCCAGGAATCCTGTGAACTCTGCTAAGCAGGTGATAAATCCCAGCAAACTTCAGTAAGGAAACCTCAGGTGCCAAACCCCTGAAAGTCAGCAGAGCTGGAAGCGCAGGAAGCGCAAGGACACTGA
Organism: Aquila chrysaetos chrysaetos; assembly: GCF_900496995.4. Lineage (NCBI taxonomy): Eukaryota > Metazoa > Chordata > Aves > Accipitriformes > Accipitridae > Aquila > Aquila chrysaetos. The sequence goes on along the minus strand of NC_044011.1, from coordinate 25,752,113 downwards.
ACCGACACCCGCAGGAAACAGACTGTAGGTACCTGGTCCATTAATTTCTGTTAATTGCCTGAGAGCTCAACTTAGTTTCATTTGCTTCCACCTGGCATCTGCTTAGTCAGTTGGCCAGAAGGCTGTCTTCTTGCTGAAAAATAGTTCGTCTTAATTATCAGAAGTCCTAATGGTGCAAATGTCTTAGGGGACAGTCTCCTTAATAAGGTGACAGTTTGCACGTACCATGTACTGTTTGGCACACACTTCCCCCCCTTTTTAATGTAAGCAATAGCAGCTGTACAAACTGTTCAGCTTCAAAGCGAGAACGCTCTCCTCCTTTCATTACACATTTTTAACAAATTCTTTGTTCCTGCCTAGAAGCACTGACATACCATTAAATTCCTATTTTGGGGTTCATTTTCTTTTTATATAAAAGGCAACAAAATTTGGTCAAAACAAAACATGAATTAAACCACTCTTATCTGTCTGCAACTCCAGAAAGTTGCTTGGTGAACTTCTTGAAACAGCCACTTGGGCTTGGCCTGAATAAAAAGCCAACCTGTGCTCTCTCAGTCAATTCTTTAACCTTTTACATTATTCAAAGAATAGGCTAAAGCTACTCCTGGAACAACTGGAAGTAAAACAGGAGGATCACTTTGTTTCTGATTGTCAAAATGTCACTGATAATGAGGGTAATTTGAAGGGAAAAGAAGTGTCACTGGGGCACAATTCTTTCTGTTGCAAACTCCACATACTTTGAGGTCAAGTATTGGAGGTGTTCTCAGGAAAAATAAAACTCATGAAATATTTCTTCAGGCAGCCAATGCTGAATGAAAAATGCAAGAGGAAAGTCAAACAGATTCCTGAAACAGCATTAAGAAACAGCTGAAGTTAAAGAACTTAAGTGGTAAAAAGAAAAAATGAGAAGGTGGAGGCAGGTTCTCACATAAAACAAAGACAAATCTCAGGAAAGAAGAGAAGTCTGTAAGCCTAAACTCAAAATATATCTTAAACATGTCTGCAGCCAGCCACAAAGTTGGCATAGTCCAATCTTTTTCTTGAACTGTCCAATCATATTGCTTTTACAAAACGTTTTGGAAAAGGAGTTACTCTTTCTAGTAAAACAGACTTTTTAACTACCTTTCAATTACCTCATTGTCATTTATTGGCACATTCAACCCAACAGCATTTTCTCTGCTCCACTGGTAAAAGTAACAACCAGCAGGTAGGGCACAAAAGATGGCAGAGTTAAACCACATTGCAGAAAGTCCAGCAGAGGGTCTGTTAGTGAAAAACTGAGAAAATATAGAGAGAAGGCAGTGGCAAAAGTGAGGATTGCAGCATGCCATACTTGTGAGAACTAGCAGAGAAGGGTATTACCAGCAAGCTGTGAGTGTGCGTCACATCACTTTGTTAACTTGCTGAAGGACAGCCAACGCAAGGGGTCAAGAGGCGTGAGAAAACTGGTGAGACAAGTCCCTGCCCTGCAGAACTAGAGGAGAGGCGCATACTCTTGATGCTGCATTAATGTGACACCAACCAAAAATTAGTAGCTGAGCTGATTTGGTTGTACTTTCTTGGGTGGGAGCATACGCCAAATGGCCTGGTTTGAGAGGATGACAAATGGGACTTTGCAGGCAGCAGTCAATGAGCTGACAGAGTCATCACAGGAGTGTCATCACAGGAGTAAGGTTTGAGTCCCTTGCTTCAAATAACAGGCTAAAGCTGCACCTGGAACAACTGGAAGAAAAGTATATTTGCAGAAATACTGATGGCATGTTTGCAGAAAGGTTTTTTTCCCCCACAGTTGTCTACTTTACCTGCTTCTTGGAACATATGCCATGTTTCACCTAAGTAAAAGCAAAATGGAGAAAAACATCACAGACAAGGACTCAGACTTATCCACTGTCAAAATGCTGAGGTCCACTGATTTCACCCAATCTGCTTTAACTTGTTCAAGAGCTGAGCAGGAGTTGTTGCTTCAGTCATTATTACACTTGGAAAAAATTGTGCTGGCTTCCCTCACTATTTTGTGTTCTGATATCGCAGAGATCAGAAGTCTGTTTGACGGCATGGGAGGGTGATCTACAGAGATGCAGCTTTTATTCTCCCTATATTCTGAACTCATGCCTTTCCTCTTGCTCTGGGGCAGGGGCAGACTAGACTAGAAAGGGGCAAAAAGACTAGAGGATACTAGAGGATGTTTCTGGTTGGCTTTCAAGAGGAAAACTCTATACTGTAAGATGACCCAAGCCTTCAACTACAGGAACACGAGTTCCTCTTCAGTCCACTAAGGTGACCAAGTGCTATGCTGCATAGGTCCAACAGAAGAACTGTGCCACAACCCCACATATTAAAAAACAAACAAACAAACAAACCCCCCCCCCCCCCCAAAAAAAAAACCCAACCCACCCTACAAATGAACCCTGGAAGTATCTGGCTGCCAACATGAAGCAGTGCTTCATACACTGCCAGACAGCTGCTCCTTTCTATCCCCAATAAAGGGAAGGGGAAAATATTCCCATGGCTGGTGATGCAACCCACAGATCACAGGTTTGATTGCACTTGAGTGTATCTTGTTTTCTCTAGGACATGCAAGTCATCGAGTCCAAGAGAAGTGGAAAGTCAAAGAATAAATCATTAGCCAAGACATTTCCAACTGCTGTCAACACATTTAAAAGTCAGAGTGAAGTTCAAAGCAGGCATTAAAAATCATGAGACTACAATCTCAATTTTTTAAGCCAAAGAAAAGCAGTTGGTTTACTCATATCTCCCTTCAAAAGCACTAGCCTTTAAATCTCCAGTTGTTAAAAAACACAACTTATGTTACCATGAGGATGTCAATGTAAGAATAAAACTGAGATTTTCACATAAACTGTGAACTTCAACTTCAGGTTAAAAAACCCCCTAAAACCCCAAACCCAAAGATATATATATATATATATATATATATATATATTTTTATTTTTTTTTTTAGATTTAGTCCTTATTAGATAGTGAAATAAATCAGATAATCAACATAATACACTAATCCTGATTTTATCAGGAAATCAGCAAGCTGGTCTACAGACAGCTTTACAAAAAAACCATGTATGGCCTTGACACTTTGTAGTATTCTTCCTTGTGTCCACAAAAAGGTACAGTTCCATATGGCTTACGGGATCTACCACAAAACAGACACAAGGAGCAAAAAGCTAATATAAATACTCAAAAATTCGAATATAACATTCCACTAGGTTACAGATATTATCTTCTAAGAAGCGTGGCAATTTCAAATAAAGCTTAAATTCAGTTAAGTTATAATCCATTTAATTGGGGGAAAGTCTAAACAAAACCTGTAAATTGAGCAAAGTATTTTTATTGTTATTTATTTATTCAAATTAAGTAATTCACACAAAGTTAGGACTATCATTCTTAATAATACTAGAACTCCTCATTGGATGTCGACCCTAGTTTATAAGCCTTGAACCAACACTATGCAATGTGTAAGCCCTCCAGATCACATTGGTTAAGAACATATTTTGTACTCAAATCCTTCTTTCTTGTAGGTTAAAGGTAACGCGTGTAAGTTGACTGTTGAGAGATTTTTCCCTACCATCCCTCCTAATAATTTTTGTTCGCTCTAAGGTTTGTAATGTAAGTCAATTCTAGGCAATTTGGGATTCCTAAGAAGGTACTCTCACTTTTTTCTACCATCGTTCACCGAGGTTTTGTCTCTGTTTAGTCTACAAGCTTATGAGTGGAAATTTTCTCTTTCATTTACCAGTCAAGAATCCAGAAAGTGAAAAATTACACTTATTACCATGTATGGACATCCGCTGGGATGGTAAACTCAAAATGTTTGGCAGTACAACATATGCTACAAGTTTTAAAATTTAAATGGCTAAGAAAAAGGGACACAAAATAACTACATGAAATGTTACAGATGAGGTCCTGGACACAAAGCAATCTAAAAAAAAAACCCAACACCCCCCCCCCCCCCCCCCCCCCAATCAAACAAAGTTTAGGGAAGAGCTGAAAATTCAAACTTCAGTCCCAACACCACAGTGTCATCCTTCCTCTTGGAGCAGGTAGGGCACAAACTCTGCCATTAGCAACATGCGCATACTGGGGGAACAGGGGAGAGAAACACATTCATTTTCCTTACAACACTCCTTAAAAATTCTCCAAGACATGCCTGTTTGCAGTTCCATATCAGTCTCAGTGACAAGCTCTCTAGCAAACCAGCACATCCAAATTCAACACTGCATCTCAGCAGGAAGAAATCTTTCTTTCTGCACGTAGCTAAGATTCCCTCTTCTTCAGGAGAGGCAGATATGTTTCTCACCATTTTCTATATAATTCTGCAAGTATACTATCTTCCAGCAGTTAACACTGCAGGATAATCCTGCAATATGAATTATTAAACAGACAAATATTTAAAACTCTTTAGGAAACAAAAAACCCTTCTATCCAAACTACTGAGTAAACTTTTTGTAATCTCTTTAAAATTATCCTCAAATAACTCCCAACCAAGATGATTAAAGGTCACTAGTACATTGCAAAGCATATTTTTATGAGATAAATTCTATTATAATTGCAACAACTATTCCAGCTACAATTTAGACGTAGAATCCAATTATCCATTTCATTTTCATTTACACCTCATGGGCTAGATCATTTATCATGTTTCATGATAATGATCAGAAGGCACACGGAAAGTGATTTCTGGAGGTAACAAATTACCTACCATATTAGCATAGCTTACAAGATCCTGTCAACTAGTACTATGCATAAATATGAGGTAATTAAATTTACAATGTGAAGGAGCATTTGATATGCTACTTGCTTTTCTAGCAGCTGCCAAAAAACCTGGGTTACTAAATTCAACATACCAGTTTAGTTGTTTAAGTACAGTAATTTAGCTCTTCATAACACATCAGGGATCATTATGCCACTAGAACACCAACAGGTAGACAGCATGCAGTGGGCTCAAGATCTGGAGATGAATCTCTCATCATGTGGTATCATTGCTTCTTGCCACCGAACCATCCATCATGTCTCCAAGACAGCTTGGAATGATAGTGCTGGACCTTCACATTACTGCTCCTTGAACTCTGTCTCATCCATCTTTTGCATCTTTCCCCATTTGCAGCTAAGTATCATTTTCCTGCTGCAAAACTGAGTGTGAACCTGTAATGCCTTTAACCTGCAGTGCCACTCTAATAGTAATTGATTTCTTTTTATTGCAGAGATGGTGCTCAGTAAGACTATGTACAGCTGCTGAAGCTGAGAGATGGTCAAGACAGCACCACAAAGCAAGGGTCTTATGCCTTTAGGAATATGACCCATTTCCAAGGAAATATTGCTATATTTCCATAGCTAGCTATTTTATAGTGCATGTATATTTATCAATACATAAAATTGGTATAGGAATATATATGCAGTTTGTGTTCCTGCAGCTCATCTACAATTTAATAGCAAGATTCACTCAAATGCAGCTGAAAATTAATGTTGGGGTGGTGTCACTTTGTATTTTTGTTAAGTGATTCAGTATTGGAACACTATTAGATTTTTAAATACATACTAAAGCACACAGGTGCACCTGCATTCAAAAAGGAACTTCGATTAACTCTACATTGATCATGGCAAGACTTCACTAGCACGATGACTTGTGTACCATAAACCACCCAAGACTAAGCGTTTTAATTCAGCTTCATCTGAATGCTGTTATAAAAGTTTAATAAATCAAAATGATCAAAATGCCCCCAGTGGCAGGTTGGGATTCAGTTTCCAATTCAAATTCCCTTTAATATATGGCTTCTCTGACATCCTGCATTTTCTGCCATCTATGTTGAATTCCAAATGCACTCCTTTTCATCATTACCATGCATCTACTCATCGGCACACTTTGTAACAACCCTGCACAATACACAGAGATGTCAAACCTAGAGGGGTTTTCCCCTCCCCCACACTGCAAAATGATGGCAGGTAAGGGAACTTTGTCTACCCTTAAGTAAATATTTTCTTAACATCCCTGCTAACGTCAATGGTACTTAAACTGAGACAGACCATCATGAGCTGCAGCATTCAAACGAAACATTTGATTTAAGTAAATGTAGAGACAGACCAGATACTGGAAGGGAAATTATCCAAGTGAAATACAGCACTGATGTCGTGGGGCAGTCTGGAGACATCTCTAATTAAGATGAGAAAAATCACATTACTGCAAATGATCTTCATGTCATTATACTCGGATAAAACGCAGATACAAGAAACAAAGAAACCCCCTTATTTCCTCCCTGAAATGACACCTGCCAAGAGCTTTTTCCTCACCTCTTTCTTTCCTTTGTACTGCCTCCCATCAAGTCTAAAGGGAAACAGGGATCCCACTATTCGGAGTGATTACATTTTAAACTCCCAAATGCTTTATTTCCTGTTTAGATTCACCTACGTCTTCTCCCAATAAGGAGGCACATGAGAAAATGACAGAGGTATAGGACAACACCTAAACAGCAAGACCACGCTTTACACAATCAATCATTAATGCCACACCTGTGGTATCACCAGCAACACAAATTTGAACCGGGCTGAGTGAAGCCACATCATATCTTGGCTTTGCTGGATTAGGCAGAGCAGGTGATACCCAGCTTATGCTGCCTGTAAAGGGGCTGATAAAACCTAGTCTGCCATAGAGGCAGAAGACCCCAAAGGAACATTACCTAAAGCCAGCACTAAGCCTGCTGGCACAGAGCTAACTCTTCTGCAACTGTGAGCCACCTGGCCAAGTTCATCCCAGGTCACTACTTTCCATTATAGGCTTCCACTAATTTTGATTGACCCTACAGCTGTATTTATTTTACTGCCAGATCTCAGCAAGGTCTCCACAAGACCTGACAACAAGAGGTAGCAGCCCATTGCCTGACAAGCAGGGGAGGGCCCTTTTCCTGCCCTCCTCACCGCTCTGGGCTCCTGGCCCTTGGGCCAACTCTGGTGAGCTGACTGCCCTCCCCAGTGGGGCAGAGCTGTCCCAGCCAGGCTGAGAGGGAGCAGCTCGATGCCCGTTTCGTTTGTTGAACCAGCCCACAGAAGCGACACAGCCCTAGAGCCAAGAGAAGGACGAGAGAGATTGTGTGCGGCTAGGGGCATGGGAGAGGAGCAAAGTCTCCCTCCCTGCCAACAGCTGCCCTTCCACTTTACCAGAACACTAAACACAGGGATCCCTTAAAGCCAGGCCCAGGCCCAGCACTCCCTGGCTCTGCACTGCTCCCTCTTCGGCCAGCATGGGCATTCCTGCTCCACATGGTGAGAGGCATCTGGATTGCAAACCTAACTTCAAAAGTTCTTCTTCTGGGTTAATCTTGGTGGAGGAAAATAAACCAAAAAATGCTTTATCAGCTGATGGGATTTCCCCAACGCTGTGCTAGCAAGTGGTGTGGGACAACAGGAGCGGACCTCCAGAGTGAAGGTATCGGTGCTAAGGACCCAGCAACCCCTCTATGCGCATTTCAGGTAGTTTTGCCTGGGATGAACTTTAGTCACTACTGAATGCCTACTGGCAGCTGGAAAGCACCCTTGCCCTGATGGAAACCAAGGGCCAGGAAGTGGGAGCAATCTGGAGATTTGCTTTGAAAGCACATTCCTGTCTGAACGTTTGGCACACAAAATAGTGTCACACCTAATAATTAGGAAACATACAAGGAAAACTATTTCCAGTTTTTGAATGTGATCAGATGCTTAGAAATGTATCAGCTTCAGATATATAAAAGCAATGCTCAGAAAGAAATAAAAATAGCCACGTAAACATCGATCTAGCTAATTACCAGCATTCCCAGCCTTCCTCCTCTTTTTTTCTTCCTTTGTCCTGCTGGTTTCCACCCAGAGCCTGTGGAAAAGAGAGTTCCTATCATGGTTTCCACTGAGAAATGAGTGGAGGAGAGAGAATATAAGAGGACTTCCACAGGGTTTGCTATCCCATGTGCTCTCATGCAGGTGGGATGAAGCTTTGCAGGAAACACAACAGGAACTGCTGGCTGCTTGGACTCACGAACCAAAGTTCCACACAGCATCAGCATCCACCACAGAGGTCAGGAAAGTATACACCAGGCAATGAAAACCATAAATAGACAATGTCCCTTTCACCAAATTAGTTAATTAGTTAACTGTGAATCTGGTTTGGTTCCTGCATCGTTACTTTTCAATAGGTGATTTTAAAGTTAACTATGATCCTTATATAAAGATATTTAGCAGTTATGCAAAACTCTACAGAGGTTATAAATCTATGCTTTGACACAAGAGGTTATATGTTATCCGTTCCTACCCGTGAGTGATAACAGGATTGAATTTGATTGGTTAGGAGAGGTTCTAATAAAAATAAAGATTGAAAAAACCCAGCTCATATCAGCTCGATCACCTTGCGTGGTCACCACTTCTTTGATGTAGCCATTAACTTTGTATTTTGTTAGTATCTGATAAACCCTTTTGACAGGCTCTGTGGCTTCACATGTAGAGCAAACAGCATAGTAAGACAAGCAGTGTTCTCTCTCTGCCTCTGTACTTTGCCTCTCTGCTCTACACTCACACATCTTCCCCTGAATGAGAAACTAAGGTGTAACACTGATGTACAAGCTGAGAGCGTATTGGCCCCTACTTAAAAGATGCCTGAACCACAGATCCCTGGGGAGGTAAAATCCTATGCCAACAAGACACACCTCTATATCTGTCTCCTCTTCTCTGATACTCTGCCCCCAATACCAGCTACTGAGCCCAGCCACAGGTAGGACACAGGCTACAGGACTTTGGCTTTTGTTCTGATCCAGATCAGTCACCTTAAAGTTCAGGGAATACAGTAAGAAGATGCATATCAACATTGAAAAGGCTAGCTTTTGCCTAATGAGAATATTTAAGCTATATTGAGCAGTACAAAATTCACGTCTTATCAGATAAAAGCAGAGCACGTGCTTTACCTTACATGCTTCAGATCTTTCTGAAGAACAAATCACAGAACTACAATAAAGCAACAGTTCACATTAAAAAGACTTCAAGAGGATTATAAGGAGATAGAAACACTCTCCACCCAAACTAAACCAATACTGCAATGAAGTGATCGACTAAGCAGAGTCCATCACACCAAACAGGAGACTAATCTTCGTCAAGAATATACGGTTTTACTTTTAGCGATAATACCACACAAACTTTAAAAAAATCATACACATGAAAAGACTTAGAAATGAAAGCACCTTGCTCCTCCCTTGGAAAAAAAGTAAACAGTCAAACTGACTGGTACAAAGCATTGTAGCATTTCATGTTTAACGTGTCCATTAACGATCTGGATGATGGGGCAGAGTATACCCTCAGCAAGTTTGCTGATGACACCATACTGGGAGGAGTGCCTGATAATGCCAGAGGGTCACGCTGCCATCCAAGGGGGTCTTGATAGGCTGGAGAAATGGGCTGACAAGAGCCTCAAAGTTCAGCAAGGGTAAGTGCAAAGTCTTGCACCTGGGAAGGAACAACCCCAGGCACCACCATATGCTGGGGGCCACCCAGCTGGAAAGCAGCTTGGCAGAAAAAGACCTGGGGGTCCTGGTGGGCACCATGTTGAACATGAGCCAGTAATGTGCCCTTGTGGCCAAAAAAAGGCTAATGGTATCCTGGGCTGCATTAGACAAAGTCTTGCCAGCAGGTCAACGGAGGTAATCCTTCTACCCAGCACTGGTGAGGCTACACCTGAAGTGCTGGGTCCAGCACTGAGCTCCTCAGTACAAGAGAGACATGGACATACTGGAGAGAGTCCAATGAAGGGACATCCAAAGATGATGAAGGGACTGGAGCACCTCTCCTTTGAGGAAAGGCTGAGAGAGCTGGGTCTGGTCAGCCTGGAGGAGAGGAGGCTCAGGGGGATCTCACCAATGTATATAAATACCTGAAGGGAGGGTGCAAAGAAGACAGAGCCAGGTTCTTTTCAGTGTGTCCAGTGACAGGATCAGAGGCATTGGGCACAAACGGAAATGCGGGAGGGTTGTCTGAACATCAGGAAATACTTTTTTAATGGGAGGGTGAACAAGCACTGGCACAGGTTGCCCAGGGAGGTTGTGGAGCCTCCATCCTTGGAGATACTCAGAAGCCATCTGGACTCAGTTCTGGGCAACCGGCTCTAGGTGGTTCTGCTTGAGCAAGGGGTTCAACCAGATAACCTCAAGAGGTCCCTTCCGACCATTCCCTGATTCTGTCATTTCAAATGCAATCCTGCACAGACAAGAATGCTCAACACAGACCTATAGAATTGAGCCTATTCCAAACAGTCTGCATTCCTGTTACCTGCTGCGAATCCACGTCTCTCTGGCTTCTTGTAAAAATCCAGTCAAAACTATTTTCTCTGGCTTCTCCAGGAAAAGCAACTTTCCTGTGCTTTCTAAAGAAAATGAGCAATGTACCTATTACATACATAAACCAGAGACAAATGTTGCCTTAGCAAAGGAGTTGACCAGAGTTACTTGCGCAGAAGAGTTGCCTGAGGAGAAAGTGAGGCCGCTACTCTTTCTGGTATGGTAGATGTATGAAGAACTCGGGACACCTATCTGGCTCAATTTATTAATTATGAACATATAGACTTACTGAGGTATTTTCCTATATTCTTGTTTCATTCTTCTTATGTAAAGGAGACAGGATTTGACTTCAGGGTAATAGCCCCTCTTTACCTGCTGTAAGAAACAGAGGATTGAAAATAGGAAGATTCCTGTGTTAAACCTGCTTAAAGAGGATAAGATCTTAATATGGTAGAGAAATTAAAACCAGAGGAGAGCATGCCACAAAAAGATCAAGTTAATTGGATCCTAGACTCTCTGAAGGATGCTTACACTTAAATATACACCCAAAATAACTTGTCTTTTATTAGCGAGGTTTAGAGAAACTTTACAAAATCATGTCATTATTTTTCCAACTGCTGCAAAGTCATTAAGACATCGTCATCTGCTTTTCCTACAGGGATACAACCGTGAGAGAATGATGCTTCAACTAATGGGAAAACTTGGAATACGAAGTAGTTTTGAAGGCAGGCTGGGGGTCCAAGGAGTAACTGTATTAATATCTGTACTCCAGGAATGCACCTTATGAACCAAACATAGCAGCCACATAGGTCTTCCAACTCACAACTAAAATGTCTGCATACTCCTCTAGAAGCCTGGCAATGGTTCAAAGGGGCACTTAGCCAAGATAACGATGTAAAGTCCACAGATTTCAACAACTTGGACTGTGGAATTTCTCTCCCCAGTTTCCCCTCTGCTCTGAAATTCAGTGAATTCAGAGAAACACACACCCAAAGATCGAGCTCAAGACTCTTCAGAGATACAGTCCAAAGCCCTATTACATATCACCACTGTCTCCTGGACACTGAATTTCTGAACATATTACAAAGTATCACTAATAACCTGATTTGTCTAGCATTTATGACGGTGGGTGATATGACCAGAGGTGCAAAAAAAAAAAATTTACTATTCATCAGACAGAGAACTTAATACTGGAGGACAGACATATGGGTCATTTTGCAAAATTGGTACAAAAAGAGTTAGCCTATTTGCAAGCAGGGAGTATATATGCAGACTACCTGATACGTTTACTTCTATCTGCCACCTAGTGCTCTCGTAGGTATATTTTTAAGTCTGTTACTATACTGAACACATAAACCAGGTAGCAAAATTGAGGATACATATCTGGAGCAAGTCCAGATATCTCACTTTTTTTCCAGACAAAACAAGTACTAGTGGAATTTGGAAAGTGAATTTCAGTCCACAGCTTTCTCAAATGGAAATACTTCAGAGTTTTCTTGTATGAGGAAAAAAATAATGCTCCTATGAGAAGTACTTGCCGGGGGAAACTCCTTCTTCACAGTGTTCTGGCATCACCAGGGACCCGACAAATTGCTGGTTTTCCCATATAAAATCCCTAAAGGGATTTCAGACAAGAAAGGCAGAAATATCACTGCCAGACATACTTACATAATAAGAACTGCTCCTGATGGCAGACTAAGTCCAGTAAGGGAAACAATGAAGAATATCATCACAAATCCTGCCAAAACTTGAACCTAATGACTTAGAGGGAAGACTGCTTGCCATGTCAAAGCAAGTACAAGAAACAAAATAGCCTCTTTCATATTAATGAACTCATACAAACAGGTCAGTTTACCAGAACTTGTGACTTCTGGAAGAACAGTCAGAAGACAGTAGAGGAAAACATGTGAAGGAAAACTGCCTTTCTTTTCTTTTCTGTTGCTAACTTGGATTTACCAGGGACATGAAGACAATTCCATATTGGAACTATAAATCAAGGTGTAGGCCTCCCCTTGCTTTGACCCCACCACAGAAGAGCTGTTTGGGTTGGGTGAAGAAATGTTAAAAAGAAAAACTACATTCACCTAGTAAAAACATAAAAAATTGTTATAATTTATGACTCAAATAAAATTTAAAGTACACTGCAGCCAAGAAAATGGTGATTTTATTCACGGTCCCTGCAGGATTGCCTGAGTGTAAGACATACCAAACAGGGACAAACTAAATTTGGATTATTTTACAAAGTTTTGCTAACAAACCACATCAGAATGCAACATCAGCTTCATGTCCTCCTGACAGCCACTTTTAACATGCCAAGTCAACCAAGAAATTGATCACAACTGCTGTGATGAAAACTACTTGTTTCTTGGTGCACAAGATCACTTTTCTGATAAATATTGCCAGCTTCAGACAAATATTCCAGTAGTTTTTTTAAGAGCTCTGAACAATGACACAGTACAAGAACTGATTACAGGGCAAAGTTCTTTACTGACTGAAGATCAGTACATTTGGTACTGTAACTTGGAAAGTCTACACAATTGTATATATCAAGTATACACGAGCCGGGGCACAGGGGATGTCTTTGGGCACTTAATTTGTACAGTTCCATGTTAAGTAGCAAAAGGAGCAGGAAGACTTTGAGAGCATGATATACTTGTTCTCAAAAGCAAGTAAGAAACAAGTAAAAAGAAAGAAACTGTTGGTGTCGTCTTGTTCATTCTTACTTACATATCACAGCTACTGTTCCTCCCAGTATCTCCCTCAAGTTCCAGCGTAGACAACCCTGAAGACTTCAAGAAATTACTTTCCCAGAAATTGCAAATTTACCAGCCACCAAGGGAAAATATAAATAGATGATTAATCAGATGGACTTATTCAGGAATTAAGTCAACTAACAGTAATGACAGCATCAAGCTTCCTGTAAAAGGAAGGGGAAAGGGAGAGTGCCTTCTACACGTGTACAAGAATCACAGCAATGCCAGAGAAACCATGTAAAAAAAAAAAAAAAAAAAAAAAATCAATACAATGCAGCCACTGAGCTGGGAACTGAAGACCAGCTCTAAGCAAAGGTGAGACATTAAATCATGGACTGGACCTACTTTTGGTAAAATGTCATAATTGAATTAAAAATCCTACCCTACTCTGATTTTTCTTCAAAAAAATTAATCAGAGTAATTGAGTTACCCCTTTCAGGGTCTTTAAATGTATACCATCCCTCACAGGAAACTACATTTGTAATAAAGTTTAGAACTCCAATGAGTGTAATTCTTCTGTTAAAGCTCAAAATGAAATAACGACATTTCAATGTGATGTACATTATAAAACTGGAAAGTTTCATTACCAAGACTAACTTATGGACTGCCAGTCAGAAAAGTATCTGACACCTCTACACCTGTATTATGGTACCACATGTCTGTACAGATGTGGAATATGTAAGGATCTTGGCCACATACCTAAACACCCAGGTTTTGAGATACCGGGCAACAACTCCTGTTCATCATCCCTCACTCTCTAATAATAACTGTTGTCAATGAAGTTTGGCTTCCACAAACCGAAGACCTTATCATTACTCAAAATGATCTGGAAACAATACTAAAGCTATGACAAAGTAAATTGTATTTCATCCTTCCCCCCCCCCCCCCCCCCCCCCCCCCCGGCTGTGAGAACACACAGATCAATACTCCTCAGCATAAGAATTCTGCAGCGAAATTTTCATTTGTTACAAACAGCAACAAAAGGGCCCCAAGCATGCCCTGTCACTTCCAGTTTAGAAGGAAACGCACTAATAAACTCTTCCCCCTGGGTCAGCTTTGACAATGGGCAATACTATGCCAGCTCTTATTAAAGGCAATTCGTATCAGTGGCCCAAAAATTTCCTTTAAAATTATCATCTTTTGTATCCATGTAGCAGGATGTCAGCTTTAAAGTGCCACTGAGATATAAGACCTGTCATTATGGTTAATTTTCAGTACAGTTTTAACACCAGGGTAGCTGATCCCTAAGGGTATGCTTTTTTGGCTAACAAGATTTATTTAGTGGTTATCCAGACAAACAAGAAAATATATTACTGTATATTGCTTTTCAAATATAACAGCAAGCAATAAATCCTACTATAAAACATAAATCTTTGTTCTCTACCATGACGTCAAATAAATGAAAATGTTTTTAGAAGATTAATCTTTTTCTTTTATTCTTCTTTTTTTAAAAAAATGTGTGTATATATATACACACACATACATATATATTTAAAAAAAAGAAGTTAAAATTCTTGCGCTTCCAATCCAAAAAGCACACAAAAAGTAGAATTAACCTTAAAATATAAAATCTATATAGCTGTTGTATATATAGCTAGATAGCAGGTTTATGTTTCAGGCCATAAAGATGGTATTCTCTATCAAATAACCTAAGCTTCTCAGCAGGACAATATGCTGCATTTAAAAAGAGAGTCCTATAAAGCTTGATACTGTTATCTCATTTTTTGAGAGAAACAGTGTTTTAAACAACATTTTATTGCTCTATTATACTAGAAAAGAATAGAAAACTTCATTTATTGGATAAATACATCGATTTGCCCTGCTTGTCTAAGAACAAAACAAAAAAATCTGTTTTCATGCTGTAACAGGACTGATTTCATTTTATTAGGATGAAGACTGTCTTGCACTTTGCTAGACAAAAGGTACATCTAACAGAATAAAAAAAAAAAGCTGTTAACATATTGTCTAAATCCTTGTATGGTCAGCAAAGCCCATTTTTATTGATGTTATATAGAAGGCATAAAACCTAGTTGACCTCAATCAACTGGTCTCCCAGGGAAAAGACCTGTGCCAGCAAATGCCAGATACCAAATATCTTAGAGCATTTCCTATGCTACTTTTGCTTCTACAAGCTGAGGACAAACTTGCTTTCCCTGTCCCAGCTCCAGACGCAGTGGCTGACTCCCAGATGCTGACTGACCAAGAGCCCATTGCTGGACCAATGGGTCAAGCGAGAGCCCATTGTGCAACCGACCCCTGCACTTACCTGTCCAAAACAGCCCCCGCACTGGGCAGCAGCACAACAGATTTTATACACCACTTCTTTTTTCCAGTTAAAAAACATTAAGCCTCACCACAACTAAGAGTGAAATGGGCAATTTTGCAGGTGACATAATTAGGCAAGGAGAGGCTTAACAGCTTATCCCAGGCCAAACAGCATGTGACTTTTGGAAGGGAAAACTGAACTGAACTCCCATATTCAGCTATATCCTTGGCCAGTCAAGTTTACATGCTTCCAGAACACAAAATGCGTAAATAAGAAAATTACCAACCCAACATCGCCACACACAAGCCATGGTTGCACCCCAGCAGGCTTCTGAATAAACTGCAGCAAAAAAATTATTTCAAGTGGAAAAAGCAAGTTCTTCTTTTTCTTCCTCCTTCTTCAGAGGCTGGAAATCATCACAGAAAATCTCCGTAATGCTCTCAGTCCTTGGGTAGGTGAAAATTTACAAATATTTTTATATACCTGTCTCCCAAGTAACAGTACAAAGTTATTATTTGCTGTAGTACCAGACTACTCAAGGCAACAGGTTTTAAAAGGGAATGTTAACTATGTACAATGGAATCTCTCTTACCTGTAAAAGTATTTATGAAAAGTTAAGCAGTTTTCACCTTAAGTTCAACAAATAGCATCTACAGAAAACCATACAGGCATGTTACATGCATTGCAGGATCAGGGTTTTTACACAGGTGCATTCTATGGAAAGCAACTGTAAGAAGTTTTGCAAACTAGTCTTTCATTTTATGACAATTTCAGAAGCTTCACAGGGCTATCTTTGTATGATCATTTCAGATCAAGGCATCTGTAGGCTAAATAAAAGGTGTAAGTAGAAAGCATTGGTATTAAGAGCATTTAACTGGATAAAATGAAAGCTATTAAAACTTTACCTCGAACAATAAGTTGAGCAAAATTTGACACTCCAGAACCTCTCTCTGACTGAGTTACACAGCGGTATAAATCCTGGTCGGTTTTTGTCACCTCTTGCAACTTAAAGGTAGCAGCAAATCTTCTGTGATTGATATTTTTAGTCTGAGCAACTGGAATATCTTCCCCATTTCTTCTCTGAAAATAAGAGTAACCAAGGCAGAGTTATCTTGTAAGAATACAAAAGACATTTATCATGATCATCATACAAAGAATACATAAAAAAACCCCAAACCAACCCGAATGCATTCAGTCCGTGCTGCATTTCCACGGTAGAAGAGTTCAGTGCTGAGGTCCCATCAACAGACAAGCGTACTCAAAAGCATTTCAGATTCAAGTTCGGGGGTGAAAAGCACCGTCAGGCTTTTGCACTGCCACAAAACGTGACCGCGACATACTCAACTGCCACTGCTTCATAGCTGGAACCATCCTAGGAGAGCCCAGCAGTAGCAGCTGTACTCCTAAGAAAATTCATTCAACTTTAAATAAAATTATAACAGACACACTGCGTGCATTGTAAGAAATATTTAAACAAATCTGGCATTGAGGGATTTCACAGGTTTTCAACAGCTCTTTTTCAGCAACCAGCCAATGTTTCCTTTTTAATGCTACCTTTTATCTGTCCAAATTCAATACTTTCTAAAATTGTACCTTTGTTAAACTAAGCAGCACCTATCTACCTAAAGCTAGCTGAAATAAAAAGGGAAGGGAAGGAAAGGAAGCTGCTAAAAGAGGAATAATGTATATCTCATTTAAAGGAAGGAGCTTAAAGAGTTCTGAAAAAATCACAGCTACCACAAATCACTGAAAAATTTAATCTGTCTGGAGCTGCGGGGCAGGGCGAGAGGTCAGTAAGGTAGAAACAGTTTGAGCTCTTTTGTGACCCTTTTTCCTTATTACCATTCACATTAAATGCTCAATTTTGATTTTAATCGAAAAACAGACTCTCCACCAAAAGTGGAGAGCATTAAAAAAAACCCCCAGAAACATGCACCAAGTGAACAAACGATGTCACTGCTCTCTCCCATGGATCAACTGCATGTTATTCCCCGACCAGGATACAGTTTCTGAGCACTCAGCTTTGCTCAGTCCCCAGAAAGACATCATCATTTCCTTGTAACTGCATCGCCTGCTCTGCTCGATACGTAGCAAAATGTGACCTCCACAGCCATTTTTAGCTCTAATCAACCCCTGGAATGAGAAACTTCATTGAGGTCTTAAACTTCGAGCTTTCTGTCTAACACAAGAAGCGCTACTGCTGAGCCACAGAATTTAATAACCTGAAAGCCTGTGGCAAAATACAATGGGGAGAAAAAGGAGATGAGTTAATGCTGCATGTGTATATTACCCAGCCTCCTGTCACAGGCAGGAGTACTTCGTAATACTCAAACACTTCATTTTACATCTACCCTTCATGATCTTAGGATGGGTTAGTCACTCTCCAAACAGTTTTGTGGTAGATTAGCCAGGGGTTCAGCACTACTACAAACTCACTGAAACAAGTGTTCATTTTAACTATTAATATGTTTAAACAAATGAATTTCAGCTTCTGCCATTTTTCTTGCAGCAGTCAAAGCACCCATCCCATGCTTCACTGCAAGCTTTGGGTAAAAATGTTCATTTATACCAACCTGGCAGATTTCAGTCACTGGTATTCCACCACAAAGACCATGCCATCACCTTTATCAAAAGCAGGTTTATTGGTGTGACTCTTCCTCATTTCATGAAGACAACAACTAGTTTCCGCCCCCTCCCGCCCCCAGCCACCCTCTTTGCCGTTACACCAGAAACGGCAGGGAGCTGCTACCCAGGGGTAAGCTCAGCCTGCAACGCTGGGCCAGAAAATACAGTGAGATGCAAAGAGTGAAATCAGATCTCCGAAAGAAGATGGCACATGAGACACTTCCAAAAGGTACTCTCACTGCTTCTCCCTAAAACACTTGCCAGCCCATAACCACCAAAAGCCTGCTTATCACACGGATGCTATCTGACAGGGTGCTCACAGGGCAAAAGCAATGGAGGTTGGGCACTTGGAAACCTGGATCCACCACAGCACAGCCGAGTCACCCTGCCGCAGGCATCGGCTCCTTCCTCAGCTCTGCGAATATCTGTCTCCTATTAAGAAGAATTAAGGAAGTTTGCTGATGCCTGCAGAGACTCCTATGAATGAAACGCCTTACTGAACTTCAGGGATCAATGAAATTATTAAATTCCAATATCATGCAAATGAGGGGTGATGTTAAAGGCTTTATTTCGGTGCTGCTTAAGCTACAGTAAAATTATTTTGTGGGAGGTGTACCTCCCCCTCCGGTTAGCTGGCTTCTCCTGATAGCAAAAGCTAAATCCAAAAGCAGGATTTTCAAGCTGCTTTCTACCCCCCCTCCCAGTTTCAACCAAAGGCTTGAACTCTCTAGAATGATAACTTAATATAAAACTTGGATCTAGTGCCTTGAAGTAACCAAAATAAACAAACCTCATGGTACTTTCTTCCTCTCGTGCTTGTCTGTGCCCTCCCAGAGTGCATGCTCTCATTGCCGCACCACAGCCAGCCAGCAAAGGGAAGTCAAGCTCCCCCACTAAACACAAACGTGCCATACAATTGTTAAAATGACCAAGCAGCATATAATAAACAGAAGGCGTATTTTTTAAAAATGGTATGACAGTAGACTTGACAAGTAACCCCTGTAATACAGTCATTCTTGCTCTGCTAATGAAGGGAAAAATAAATATTCCTTAAAATGAAGGACTATGTTCAATACGTCCAGTGCTTTAAATCTGAATGCCAAGCGCTCAGTCTGCAGCAAAGAAGCACATCCAAGCTTCCTGTGTAAAATAATTTACCCTCCGAAGCTCAGAACTTGCTTACTTAAGCTCATCTGCGTGCTTCATGTTGAGAAACAAAGCGAATTGGACTCCTACTTAAAATGAAATATTAATGCACTTTCAGAGCAATTAATCAAAATGAAATTTAACACGCTTTACAGTTCTACTCCAGCAACAAAACCTAGGATTTTCTTTTCTATTTACATCAGTGATTCCCTACCACTTTATCTTACAAGGCTTAGAGTAGTTGCTCAGATTTCTCTGTATTAGGATTTGTTTCTTGGGAATCCAACTGCACAATTACATCTTCAAAGTCTATCTTCATGTACAGATTACCCGTTAAAATATTTTTCAGTCATTAAAATTATAGAAAGTTCAAACAGAAGAGAGTTCTCACTTAAAAATGAATGTTAAAGAAAATAACCTGCATTCATTCCAGCGCATATCCCTTACACCGGTAAGCCGTTAGCCAGTCAGAGTTCAGATGCACTGCCACAATCTCTTAATTAAATTCTTCTTTTTAATGTCAGGGCATTACTACTGATTTTAAAGGAGAGGAAAGAAAGGCAGCAGTGCTCTCTGCTTATTAGAGGGTTCCTGGTACATACTGTTCCAATTTATGTCCTGCTCACACTGAACAGAGCTTGAAAATGCTGCTCAATTAGGTTTTAAAAATTCAATTTAAAATTAATGTGGAGTTATACTAATAGGTAATGGCTGTACCCTGTGCGATCCTTGGTTTCTCCAGTCCCTTGCTGTCTGATTTGATAACCCTGAATTGCTCATTTAGGAGAGGTCACCACCAGGCAGTTCTCCTCCTTTTGTGAAAATAACTCTGGGCTTCACAAAGAACTACGCTCTATAAACATTTGATTAAAAGAAATATAAGCATGTAGAAAAACCTCCTTAATTCTGGCATTTCAGGCATTTAAAATGATGACCTTAAATAAGTCTCTATGACTCCAAGGTTATTTTTAATTTGAAAGGAACATCATTTTATTGAAATTTTTTTCAGGCAATGAAATCAGACCATCTGTATTTTAAACAAAGTCAACAGTAAAGCCTATGCAGCTTAAAAAACAATCATAGGCAAATTAACAATTAGCCTTAAATTTCTCTCTTCTTTCTCATGAAAGAAATCAAGCATTTAATAAACATGACATGAAATTTTAGTGGATCTTCCAGAACCTGAACGGAACCAGAAGCATCTAAACCCCAATATCATATTTAACTGGTAGAATTGAGGTGCATTTCTAATTTTCTAATACAAATTTAAAACTTATCTGCATTTCCCTCTCAGCTTTTCAGGTTGAAAAGTGGTGGGTTTTGCTTTTTTGTTTAAACAGCAATAAGCTACCATAACTTTCTGCGGTGATGTTCCTTCTAAATTTTCCTGAACTCTTTATTTTCATACCAGTGAGTTTTATCAGCCTGGACAGCTCAACCTTACACATCCCCATCCCATCCTTAGTGTAACACCTTAAAATAAGTCCATTCTACTGCTAATAATTACAGTCAACCCTGGTTGCCTTCTCGGGCTCTTGGCTGGATGCCAGGATGCCTCCAGAGATCAGAAGATGTCAACACTTTGGCTGCAGTGATACACACATTACTCTGGCAGCAGCACCTACTTCAGCTGGCCCCCACTTGCTCCCTCCTCGCCTTCACTCCTGTGCTCATACAGAAAACTGACTTAGAATAAAAAACAACCTTTCTGGAAAACATAATCCCTCCCCATATATTATAATCAACAAACGGATAAGCTCGTGATTGGATTCACTGCAGGGCCACAGGGAGCAGAGGAGAGGGCAGGATCCATGCGGGGAGCAGGGCACAAGCCGAGGGTTTGTCTAAGCAACTTGGTCCCAAAAGGTGCAATCAAAACTTCACCGGACAGCAGAAGGGCTGGAAGGATGTCCCCAGCAGCCCGGGGAATTACACCTCTGCTGCCCCAAGGAAAAGGGAATTTGTAAATAATGTGCTCCAAAACATTCCTGGATTTACTCATTGTATAAAGGGAGAAATGTCATCTTTTGCAAGAGGGAAAAGGGTTGAATGTGGATAGTTTGAATGCCAGCAATAACATACGATCTCTGCTAAAAGATTTTTTTGAAAAATAAAACAAAGTGAGCAGAATAAACAACAGAAATAACTATACTTTAAAAATTTTACTTACATGTAGCTGTCTGGCACTTTTCACCACACACAGAGTATGCTTTTTAGAGCATTTAGGACACAATTTCCAAACATAGAAAAATCTATCCTCCTAAAAAAATTTCTTTATTATTATTTTTATTTTATTTTATTCTTTTACACAAATGTCCCAATATATTCTTGGGACTTTAAAACTTATTAAACATACTAGAAATATAATAAAGCATGACATCTAATTATGATAGGAAATGATAAATAAAATTTTAATTTTTTCCCCACCCACAAAAGAGAAAATGACTGAACAAGTGGGATTTTTTTTTCCAGTCAATTTTATTTACAAATATATGATTTAAGCCTAAGAAATAATTTTTTTCCAGCAGAACATGAATTGGAACAATACCTTAAATAATATGCCTAGATAGTCCTATCTTCTTAGTATACAAGAAGGTGAAGTAGCAATTTCTTTTGTTTGATCGATTTTTAAGAGAAAGCACGCAGTTAAACTTTTTTTTAGTAGGAAATTAATACAGCTTGCTTTAACTTGGTGGTCTTCCTACATGTACAGCAAGTCAGGCTAAGATTCTACTTTCCAATAAACTATGTGTTCATTTATTAGCAGGAAAAGCGACACAGCTTTTCCCATGCAAACATACACTGAAGATCTTGAATAAATGTGAGAAGCCAAGTTTTATCCCATATGCTGCACTGCAGTACAGAAAAATCCATCATTACTTGAAATGTCTTGGTTACATGCACTGCTGTTACTCAAATTTGTCCACTTTGAAGTGGCTCAGTTTCTCTCACACTGCACTAAACCTCCTACTGAAGAAAGCAAGGGTTCTCATGAAATAATCTAATTGAGAGCCATCTGGCCCTTCAGAGGTGGCAATCCTAATTTATTTTATTATAATAAAATCTACCGGAGGCAAAATAGCAAAATTCATACTATAGTGTCCCTGGCCGTTCCACTATGACAAATAAAAATGACACTTGCTTTCTCTGGACATTTTAAAGCCTCTTATTTTGAGCCTAATCTAACACATGCCACAAAACCATACCAAATCAAAACATCCCCCCCCCCAATCAATATTTCAAAAAAATAAAATAAAGAAGCTTTTCAGAAACCTATAGTTCTTGAAAGCAGGGTTGTTGATTTTTTTAAAAAAAAAACCATAATTGACAGAAATACGAATTCTGGACACAGTGATTAAAGATCTATATCACCTTGAGCAGTGCATGCTGAACTACAGCATTCAATCTGCAGCTTGAAACAAAAAATCTGATTAGTTAGAAGACAATGAAGGAAAAAAGTTGCAAAAAACCCACTACTGAACACCAACACCCTTCTCAGCAGATGATTTTACCCTTTTCTAAAAGCAGCCAAGTATACCAGCTGCTCTTATTCTTCTGTAACTCATTAAGTCCTGCAGCTATTTGAGGTAACTAGGGCCTTGGGTATTAGGCTACCTACCGCACATCACACCGCTGAGGAGGAGACAACCTGAATACGGTGTTAACAGACAAGACTCACAGGACTTAATGGTCAAGGAATTTATAACAATATATGTTTTTATAAACATCACCTTAATTTCAGGCGTCTCATTTATATGGGTTTAAGCCACTGGCTGGCTGAGGAAATACTACCAGGGCTACACAGAGTGACCAAACTTCCAGCACAGCTGGTCTAGCCGTAAACTACAAAACGGCAGCAGGAGAAGGCAGTGCCTGGTGTTACAGGTGGTGGGTGAGCTGCCCCCCGGCACCACTGCGGGCACAGGCAGCGGCAGCGCCACAGCCCCCCCAGTGCCCAATGCTCCAGCCGCCGTGGAAGCAGCAGCATCCCTAGGGAAGACCTACAGGGATGATAACCCCAAAGGCTGCCATGTAAACAAAATGACTTGTAGCTACGCAGGCTGAAGGACTTAGTTAACTGGGGCAGAATTAAATTAAAACCAGGAGGATTACAGTATTTCACGTTGCTGGAACCTAAGATGACCGGGCATCTAGGGAGAACTGCCATATTTATCCAAGAACCTGATAAACTGAGAAGGGAGAGAGGGAGAATGGTTCATTCAGGGTTAAATGACATAACATCAAAGGTGACTATAGAGTGAAAAGACAGGGGAAAAAAAACTTTGTGAAACAAACAAGTTAGAAGGAGAATCTCAAATATGAAGTTATGAATACTGTATTTTTCATTGGTGAATATTCTTCACAACCACGTCAGAGTCGAGTCAGCAGTGTGTGATACAGAATAAACTACAAGTCAAGTCATTTACAAGGAGCTTGATATGTCACTTGAAGGCAGCTTTTCATACATCTTTGAAAAAATGTTTGGAAAACCAGAACATCTATCACAGCACATAAATATGATGAGGTGAAAGTGCAGGTAAAATAGACAAGTCATTGCAAAAGAAGAGCCCTGTCCTCTATGCTTCCCTATTCTGTTGTTCACTTTCAGAAACATCTTTTCTATAAGTAAAAGCAACCAATGATGAGACAAATGGGGGAAGTGAAGTTTCTGTGCAAGCCTCAAGCGCCACAGAAAAAGAACTTATAGGCTGCTTGGCCACTGTCAGTCATCAAGATAAAGGTAAGAAGATGTAGACTTGAGTGGCATTTTACTGGCTGAGGAAAGAAGGTTTGGTATAAGCAGCCCGATTTGCTGTACAAATTAGTACTTGTTTTGGACAGATGATGCTGATCATCCAAAAAGTCTGCTATCTCCCCAGAGGCTCCTCAGAGGTTCACCCACCTCTCCTGCCACCCGGGGAGAAGAGCGAACCCAGAGCGATTGATCCTCTCTCTACCCGCAGCCTCCACACAACATCATGGCTTCAACTCCTCCTTGGGGCAAGCAGGCCTGACTGACTTATTTCAGTTCAACACCAAAAAGCATCAAACTTGACAGTTCACTAAAACCAAAATGGGGACCAAAAATCTCCATCATAGTTCCACAGCTGAAACCCTGTGGGTGCTAACAAGGCACCTTCTCTGAACTTTCTCTAGGCCGCACAAAAGAAAAAGCAAAATAACAAAGTTTCTCTAACATTCAGGGTGTACTCAGCTCCCCTTAACTTTCAGGTGTCATAAAATTTGTGCAAACCAACAAAAAAACATTCTCCAAACGTAGTGAAAATGGTGAATAGGCAGGTGCACTGTAACAGCAAATGTTTTATCATCAAACTAAAGAAACAGTATCTTAACCATTTCATTAACTATATCAAAATGCAATGGGATCTCAAAAGGCAAAGTTACATTAGAAAACTATGAAAAATTCAAAGCAGAAAAAACATGCAAACTACGTAAAACAAGTTAAATTGGACATGACTCTCCTATTATAGATACATCTTTTCTGAGACCACGAGCGAGCCTCCCACCACTTCACTGCCAGCTAAATGGTTTACCCCAAAGGCCCACGGCCCATACTGAAACCCTCCTGCTGAATACTGATCCGTACCTCCACCTTCTGGGTACAGTGGGAAGAAAGGAATTGTGTAGCACAACTTCTTTTCTCTGAGAGGAAATACTGTCCTTCCAAAGAGCAAAATGAAACAGTCAATGTTGTGTCCCTCAAACCCCTGCCAGAGGCACAGGTTCTCATATACACTCTCCAGTCTAAATTCCTGAAATACTATATTGGTCCTGCACAATGATCTGCCCAAATGCATCGTCACAGGATACCATCTGCATGTGCCCAGTCCAAAGACTTGTGGAAGAGCACACATATGCAGCATCTAGCAAGAAAAATGAATTCTAAATACCAAATCACATTCTGTGGCAACCAGCACCAAAACCCAAGGTGCTGGTAAACAGGGCATTAAGAGTTATGGCAGTTTCCTCAAGGAAGGGAGTGGGATACGGCCAGTTGTTTGAGCCTGAACAGACAACCGTGCAGACGCTTGTTCATCCTCCGGTAACAGTTGGTACCACTGGGAGGTGAGCCGACTCCATTGTTTTTACAGCAATTTGCATTTTATTTTCCATGATGCTGTTTAATTTCACTTTTTCAATTATTACACTCAGGCAATTGCTTTAATTATCTGTTATTCCACAAGGAACGACATTTTCCTCTGTGGAGAGAGGAGCTGCATCAGACCGCATTAACGCTGACGAGCCTCTCCACGGGCGAGAGCAGGACTGCCTTGCCAGCCTTGGCAGCCCAAGTGGAGCGGCGGTTAGCCAGCACCCACAGCTATTGCTGACAGATTGGCCCGCTCGCCACCGTTCTGATGGCAATCTGCACAGGATTACCAGGCATGTATTAAACTTTTAAATGCATGCGGTACCCCTTTGAATTTCAGATTCGCCAAAGCAAATGGTATCACTGCAGACCGTGGCAAAACACATCCGACTGCAAAGCCAGAACAAGCCGCTTTCCCTAATCCAATGCTATGTTAATGCAAAGCTCAGCAATGATGGATGGACTCATTAGTGCCGCAGTTATCGCCATCTGAACAAGGTGCCAAGACATATGGTTTAACAGATGTTCTAGCAAAAAGCTCTATTCTCCGCACTGTGCGAGTGTCCAGTTAAACTGGACATCAATAAGACACTGAAAATCGTATTGGGCTTCTGGGAGCCACGATTGTTCCCAGCTCAGGAAGCCGTTAAACACAGCCCGATTATGCAAAAAACCCTATTGCTCTGATATCCCAATTAGAACCACAGAACAAATGCTGGACAATACATACACTGCTTTCTGGAGTCTTTGTGTACCCAAACGTTATTTATTCTATTCAGTCAATTCAATTCTATTTCTCTACTGTCTTAGTAAAGAAACAAAGCTTAAAACTGTGGAAGCTTTCTCCATGCAGAAATCTCCAAATCAAATGGGCAAACAGCCCTCCCCACCTCACTCCTGCATTTTCATGTTTAGAATGCCTTGTGTGCGCTATTCTTTCAAATATTTAATACTTAACATGTATCCATTTTGAGCACAGGATTAGCGTGCAGAAGAGACTTGTTTGCAAGATTATTTATTGATGTAACTCCACTGGAATGCATGGCATTTCACAGGGAAAAAAAAACCAGAATAAAAAGGGGGTCCTATTTATACTAATTCAGCAAATCAATGTGCACAAAGCAGCAAGGTGCATCTAATGTCAACAAAAGAAACCTTATTCTTGAAGTGTCTTTTCTCAGAAAGACAATTCATAGGCTTTAGAAAAAAGAAAATCTGCAGAAGTGAGCAACAAGTGATCAGTTATGATTTCTGTACATGCTATATTCAATCTTTTAAGATTACACACACACACACACACTTATGTTCACCTCCTACAGGAAAAAATTTTTCAGCAAGAACTTCTGCTAACTCCTGAAGCTTGTAAGACAGAGCATACCAAAGCATAACAGGTGGAAAAGCTAGGTTACCATATTGGGTTTGGGGACTCCTATCACACAACCCAACTGCTCCAGTGTGTACAGTGGCACCAAATGACAGCTGTTGGTGTGTGACATATTACAGTGGAAATTTTAAGAGGAGGGGGAAAATAGTGTGAGAAAAAAACCCACACCATTACATTCAGATGGGGATTGCAGGCAAAAAAAGATAATACACACCAAGACTGAATGTATTTCAGAAACAACATCAATGCTCACTTTAAACAAAAACTAAGGACTTTGAAACTCTTTCAAAATTTCCTAATAATTGCAGGTTATAAAGAGAATCAGCTCCCAATCACAATAGATTTGATAGTAGATTAGTTTGAAAAGGTGTAGAACAAAAAAAATTGAGACCTTCATTTATGTTCCCCTCCCACACCCACTATTCACACTGTCACAAAAGGTGTGTTTCAGATCATCTTGTTCAACCAGTTAAATCTCTTTATCTCTGCAAATATTTGTTTCATATTAATGCAGCTGCAACTTTTAAAGACTTCTGTTACCTTTACTGCTTATCTGTCAATGCCAGAGCTCTGACTGTCCCAGACCTTGGTCCAATGGGGCTGCAAAATGCAGGGGTGGGAGGGAAGGGGTATGAAAGGGGATAAGAGCCCAGATATAATAAAAATTAAAAGAAAAAAAAACAAAACAAGAGCAGAATCTGCAGCCATGAAAGTCAGGAGTTCAATTCAATGTTAATTCCCATTTGTCTGAAATGTTTACAGACATACGTTTATAGAAAATGGAGTTGATGAAAAGACAGACGCAGGAAACAGTGTATTGAAATGCTGTGCCTATTTTTATCCATTTTTTTTTTTTCAGACACACAAAGGTATGTGCACTTAATTATATATACACTGAAAAAAAACCCATAAGCATGGAAATGTGCATGCACATAGATCATCTAGTATATGATCAGGGCTTTTCCCCAATAACTAAAAAAAAATTTGAAGTTT
The DNA here is from genome assembly GCF_900496995.4 of Aquila chrysaetos chrysaetos. Classification (NCBI taxonomy): domain Eukaryota; kingdom Metazoa; phylum Chordata; class Aves; order Accipitriformes; family Accipitridae; genus Aquila; species Aquila chrysaetos. The sequence goes on along the minus strand of NC_044011.1, from coordinate 25,724,545 downwards.
ACATAGGACACTACAATGACACACGCTACCGAGATCCACTTTTACTTCAGTTCAGGTTGTTATAATCCTTCCCTCTTCCCTGCTTCTAACCAAACATCCCCATCATTTTCTACCTACTGGCACTATTTACATATGTAATTCAGACATTAATCAAGCTAAACTAGAAAAAAAATTAACACACAAAACGAAACAAACAGTCCTCCCCAACCCCAACAACAACAGAAGTCCAACTTGGGCCAAAATCTTTTTCAGCCAGATCACTTTCCTGAACTGACTTATACTGGCAAGCTGCAAAAGCTCCAGCGTCAGTGCAGAGAGGGATGAGGAGGGCGAAGCTGAGACGCCAGCAGCTCAGACTGAGCCTGACTGAAGCAGCTGTGGGACTGCACGCCTCTGAACACAGAGCAGGGTGACTGCCTTTTTTTTTTCCTGCTGCTGCTGAATTTACTTTAGCCCTTCTCTGAAACAGAGGGCTGGGAGAGCCAGAGAGCACTGGCAGAGTCTGTAACGAAATCTGTACCTGCACATCTCTATTACTTCAATGCAAGCAAATGAGATCTTAAATCATTTCAGATAGAAAAAGCCCTAGTGTCCCAGATTGCACCTCAGATCTTTCCTTATCAAAGAATGTGTTTTAATAGCAAATTGTTTGCTGCTTTTTATTTTTTTTTTCCAAGGAAATATCTTTTCTCTTTCAATAAGGACATAACCAAAAGCTATTTTCTCTAACACAGTGTACTTGGAAGGTGTCTTCTTTCTTACCCCCCACACCCCCTTCATTTTTCATTTTTGCACTTTTTTTTTTCTTCCAATGGCCTTTCTTGTTATGAGAAAAATACATTCCTGGAATGTTTCAGCTTAGGGCTCTCAAAAACAATTACTTAGGCATTTGATTTGATCTGCCGGTTCTTCCTTTCTGGGTATTCGGGCTTTATGAATCTCCGGTTTGGTCAAAGGTTAAAGCGAACCTTTTCCAAGTCACACTCCGGAGCCTCACGAGGCCCATACATATCCACCCTGTGTTTTAAGGAAAAGGAGTAAATTCACTATTAGCTGCGCACAACAGCAGTAAGTTGCTGTGTTATCTAAGGAAAAGATTTCAGAGGGGGAAAGCTGCTGATTCACGCTTCTGTTGGGCAAGTAGGATGGACGGGTGGAACGATGAGGGAGGAAGAAAAAAATGGGTCACCTTTAAATTGGTGAAAATTTGGCACTCTTTAAGGGAAAACAAGAAGGGGAACAGAAGTTCAAGTATATAATTTTAGTAGCAAGGTATCTTCAAGAATATCAAGGCACTTCATAAGCACAAGCAAGCAGAGTTATAACCTCAAAGGTACCTTATCTTTCACTCTGTAAGAAGTTATTACATCTGTGATCCACACACAAAAACCCCCCCCCAAAACCCAAACCACCCATGAAGTATATGGAGGAACAAAACATATATTTTCTGAGTTGTTCTGGCTGCTAACCAGGCTTCTCAGGGGAATGAAAGTTAGAAAGGATAATCCGTCAGAGTTATCTGACTTCGAGGAGTGAGTGATAGGGAAGATTTCCAGCTGGCTGTCTCCATCGGGCCTTTCTGACCCACGATCAACCGAAGGTGGTGCTTCATGCGTTTGCTGGTATGCTCCTATTGCTATAGTCTTGCCTTTGATATAGCAAAACCCAGCTCAATTTCATTTGGTGTGCTTTGTGTGCTGTATTTCGAAGTCTCTGAAATCAAAGTCCTCTTCCTCAATGAATCCATTACATGTTTGCTCAGTTTAAACAAGTTACTACTCAAAGACATCGAGTAAAAATCATTCCTACTGCTATGACACCTTTTCACTAAATGCAATGGAGTTAGTGTAGGTTTGTGTTCCTTTTTTAATGTTTCAGCATATTTGTCCAGTAATACATTTTGCATATTGGACTTTTTCCAATCTCATTCTATCTATTAAAAAAAAACCTCTTTAAAATTTTAAGTTTATCATATGTCTATATGCAACTGTTACTCAGGGTTTGTCAGATCCACTCTCTATTAAAAGAAAAATCAAACAGATTGAAGTAACTGATTATAGTTCATTTCAAAGTACAACGCTTGCCAAAAATAGATATTTTAAAGTTCTGATTATAGTTCATTTCAAAGTACATTTCCCCAAAAGTATATACTTTACAGTACTGAAAATATGGAGAAATACACATTTTAAAAAAATTAAGTTTTAAAGGGCATATTTAGAAACGATTCTAAAGGAGTCTTGGTGCTTAAGGTTTATGTATAAACTAAAGCATACACATAAAGGTACACATACAACTAAATAAGGATTAAAAAAGGCACTTAAGTGGCAGAATTTAATTTTTTAAGGAACAACTGTGAAACTTTGTCATCCTTCTACTTAACCAGTGGTCTTAACTGTAAGTAACACCATCCCCACACCACAAAGCAAAGAGGTTGTTTTGGGGGGATGCTGGTGTTTGTTTCTTCTTTTTTCTTGCTTTTTAGTGAGAAGGGTTATTTTCTGGTTTTAGTCATCTCTTAGATTCTAACATACATACTACTCACAATTACACAGAGATAAAAGTTGAAGTCCCTCCTATTATGGAAACAGATAAAAAGGACATGCAACAGTCCTTTTATGTTGTCCTATTAAATATGCTGCTGAGTAAAACTGATATGCACACGGAAGTACAGCCACATCCCTCCAGCCACCTGCTTGGACAAAGAATTAGTTGTAATTTATATGATAACATAATCCTCAAAATTTATGACAGCTGTGTTACACCTGTGTTTTACTAGATCCCAAAGGCCAATTATCTGCATTTAATGATAATAAATTTTGATACAGAAGAGCTGATTAACAAGGAGAGAAGGCCCACAATGCCTCAAAGACCAACCCTCCTCCACTGTCCACACCAGTTGTTCTAATTTTTATTCCAAGCTTTTTAACATTACAAAATTGATTACAAGTTGCTCCATTTAACAGAGATAAAATTGTATTTAAACTAAATATTTTACATGCAAAAGAAAAAAAGGCTTAGGAATTTAAATATTTCACCTCCAGAAAGCAGCCTGTCCTCTAGCCAAATAGACTTGCATGAGTTAGCCTTACCTGGAGCCATAACTTGTTATTCACTGCATCTCTCCCCGTAGCAATGCATTGAAATGTAGCATTCTGCCCTGCATTGACCTCTACATCCCCCAGCCTCAAGAAATGTGGAGATTTATCTGTAGAGGGAGAAGGAAAAATTACAAAAAATGCTTATTGCTAAAAAAGGTGCCAGCAACATTACTGTCTCCCTGAAGATGCATATTGTAACAAACTTTGGCTAAAAAAAAAAAAAAACAGAAACAGAAGAGAGAAAATTATTTGTTTCATCTCTGTTGGGGAAGAAAGAGTGCCTTCAGTCCTTTCCCTTCTCCCCTGGTGATCCTACTAACTTTATGTTATACATGAGTTATAATAAAGTCTTTTAAAAATCAAAGCCAAGAGAAGGAGATCAAATGCCAAAAATATCAGGAGCACTTTACAAAAATTATCCCAAAGACTTTCGATTGTATGAAACCCATCATACTGAGAAAAACCCAATTAGCAGGATACTGCTCAGGCAAATAGATAGATACCATTCAGATTATTTGCAGTGTAACTCAGAGCTCTGTTGTTTTACTAAATGAAATCATTTGTGCCATTGAATACAGTATTTCAGGAGCTGACAAACCTATTTCCCACACTGACAAAGCCCCTAGGAAAGCTCAGTGGCACAACCACCTGAAGGATTTATTAGATGTAAGAAAGCAGACAGGCACATATGAGGAATGGGTACGTCACACAGCTCTCGTCTGTCCCTTTCTCAAGAACTCCTAACAAAAACAGTAACTGAACTGTTATTTCTTTGTCCTTACCAAGAAAACCCCAACACACAGGAAAAAACAGCAAATTGGAACAAAAAGGGTTTAAACATGAGCAACAAAAAAGAGCTTATCTGAATACTGTATCATGCTGATAATCTGTCGTCACGGCTGTACCCAAGTGCCTTTTGTTTTGGCACTTAAAAAAACCCAGAAAATTAAAAAAAACAAACAACAAAAAAAACCCAAACAACCAACCCCAAAAAACCCCAAAACAACCCAGAAGAAAAAAAAATGAAAGCCAGATACTGAACCGAGCAGAGCTTTGCTGAGTACAGACATCAGAGAGCTGGGCTGGCTGAAATATAAAGAGGTAACTCACTCAAATACTCTGTAAGCTTGGTAGCCCCCAAGAGCTATGGTCTTAACAGGTTTGGGGTAGAAGAAAATAAATTGTGAGGTTGCCACTGCAACTGTATAATTTGGCATTGTTTTGCAAATTTGGGGGAGAGGGTTGTTATATCTTGATCATTTCAGAAAGCAATTAAATTGTCAGCCATGAGGTACATTACAATGAAAGCACATTTTAGAAAGGGGATGTCAAGGGGAAGATCAAAAGAGTTGAACAGAACCAAATTACCAAAAAAATGTACTAACAAGTGACAGAAATGCACAGCAGTAATTTCTTCCTCACAACTTTTTATTTGTAGAATATACTCATTATTGCAACTTGTGTTTGCATGTGTGTAATTTTTCCCCAGGATTAAGCAGGGAAAGAGAAACATAAATGCCTGAAGTCTGTCCACAAACACAAAACAACAAAACCCAATCCTTCAGTACTTCAATAGCCAGAAGCCTTTTTTTTTTTCCTTTTTTTTTTTTTTTTTAATCTGTTGTATCCATTGGGGGGGGGGGGGGGGGGGGGGGGGGAAGAACAAGAACAAGGGCATGAAATCTGATAAACCTCCTACATGTACCTGCCAATTCAATTTTCTTTAATCAGTGAGTATACACATTAACATTAAACCCCATTTTGATTATGCACACAAACTATAGTATGTCTAAAAAGACACTGAAGAATTTTTGCTTTTGTATTTCTATATACTTCTGGCAGACAGAAATTTTACCCAGGTAAATCACTATTACAACACTACATTTTCCCCTGGAAGCTGCAACAAAAATACTATTGAAAGAACAAAGAACATCAGTGATCAAGTGATGAAAACTCAGCAGTCTACAGCAATATCAAATATGTCCTGAAAAGACAGAGAAGAATGCAGCTCTTAATCATTACTTACCACAAGGGTAACTCAGAACCTGGATGTCATCAATGGCAATGTAGCCATTTCTCCCATCTGAGACTTCAGCTTCAAATATTACCTGTCAAAATGAAAGAAAAAATGTTTACAACACTCATTTCTACAGAATTCCCACAGTGGCAAGCGTGTAGATATAAGACACATTGCCTTTTTCATTTAGTTGAAGTTCCTACAAGGTTTGACGACTGAGTGGAATATTTATTACTTAATGTATTGCAGTTCCATACTCATTCATATACATGACTTGCTTTGGATTTGCTGCTTATGGCACACCAGAAAAGCATGTTTATTACTTCAATTAACAGCATACTGCTTTCACTTTGCTAAATGTATAAACATGATTCAATTCTGAAAAACACCATTACTTTCAGATAGGTTCAACATCACAGCACACAACTGATCAACCAATTTTAACAAAATTTATTTTCTTGTTGGAGGGGGGTCACAGTATAGTCCACAGTCTCCTGTAACCTTCTGCAGTGTAGCTGCACAGGAAAACATACAGCAGCACAGAAACAGTGCAGCACTCCCCAGTGGCAATGAAAAGAACAGCTGTAGCATGAGATTTATGTAGTAGTCGTTAACTTCATTCATTCTTGCGAGGCAATGGGGAATTTGCTGTGCATGAAGGAAAAGAGATTGTCTTCACATCCAACTTCTTGTCCCAGCCCAAACGTGCAGTAACAACAAAGAATTGCTCTTGGACTGCTCCAGAGCACAGAGCTGTCTTTTGCTACAGATGTAGCAAAACAACACCAGCTGACCAGAACAAATTTATTGTCAAGATTCACGCCTCCTTGTATGGACAAAAACCAGAAAAAAACTAGAATATGGTGAGAGTAAAAGGAAAAAAATAAAGGATGAAGCATGAATGTCTAAACTAAAAGGAAGATACGAAAGAGGAAAGCGCACTAGTAAAGACTGAGTCAAGTGATACAATACAAACTTGCAGTTGTGATTGCCGAAGGTAGGTATCTGTTGGGGTCTTCTGTGCCAGTCACCTGCTCTATATGTAATCTTTTTAAGTAGTTTATATCTCTCATTCTTGGGGTCAATGTAAAGGAGCAGCAAAGGCAATGGATTAACAACCCAACGTCCCCTGCAGGTGAGCAGGAGAATGCTGTCCCCATCAAGCACCTTTCTCTTAGGTGGGAAGACCTTCTCTAAGGTCATCTTACTGGGGGATCCGCATGGCACCTCGCCAGGAAATAATGACCACTGCACTCTTCAGTCTCAAGGGAGTCCTGGGAGCAAGCAGCTCCCAAGTACCTCTGGAGCTCCTTTTGGTCCTCTCATTCACAAAAACTACCCTCTTCAGCAAGATACCTGGCATTTACATAACTTGGCTCTGAACGCTGCATCAGGAACACTTCTGTCAGCTTATGCTCCACTCACTGCATTTCTTCACCCTTGCATCCCACCCAGACAGGAAGTGCAATTTATCTTCCCATCAAAGGGGGCAGGGACCCCAGGTGGCCTGTTTGTACTCAGAACTAATTCCACAACCTCAAAGGGGGAAAAATAAGGAAAACTTCCAAGGAAAGGTGGATATGGGCATTTTCATGATGTGGTTCATAGGGTCTCCCAACTTGTGCTTTGACTGCAGAAAGAGGAAGCCTGTAGGGCACGTATAGTTTGACAGCACCAGGCTACAATCCCTCTTCCAACTTCTCCAGAAGTTCTTGCTGAGGTTCTGGCTGCACTTCTCTCCACTTTTTTTTTTTTCCTCCTTTTCATTTTATTTGCACCACAACGCAATTAAGTTGCAGAAACCAATTCATTCTCTGCCGCCTCCTCCTCCTGCCTTGGCCAACAACAGCTTGGTGGAAAGAAATTTAGTGTCTGGGGGTCCTACTTTCACTCCTTTGGTCCAACGACCTCTCTGACCAGAGCGATATTTGACAGTGTCCACCAGCTCCTCAGGCATCTTCAGAGACCTGGCATTTGTTCCCAGTAAGGAACATCAACATGAATATCTTCAATTCTTTAATAATTTGGATGAATCCTCCTTTTTTTTTTTTTTTTTTTTTTTTTCATTTTTTAAATGGTTGTATGGTGTGGAAGACAAACAACTCAGTAAGAAATAAATATTATATTTAAAGCCCTTCTGACAGATCAATTTCTTTACAACACAAAACAGTTCTATCACATACACAAACTCTGAAAGAACTTTGTTTCTCAAAGTCCAGTTAAGAAATCTGAACATCAGCATTAAGAGCTGGACTAAATTTACACCTCATTCTGAACTGGGTTGTTATTAATTCATTTGGAAGTAACTCAGATCCAGTTCCCAGAGAAGCTTGGCCTTGTGTAAGCATGTCTCTCCCCTGTATTGTTGATACCTTCCTACGCTGGGGTCAGAGGGAAGAAAGTAATGTTTCTTGGGACAGAGCTGGGAATGAAATTACTTGTTTTTTTCCTACCTCTTCCAGATTAATTTAATTAATCCCCACCCTCCAAGAGTAGGAAGTTATCAAAAAAAGCAAAGTTCACAGGAAAGATTAAGATTAAGACATGGTAATCCATGAGAAGAAAAAAAACCCAACACAACAAACAAAAAAACATTAAGAAATACAGAAATGCAAGAAGCCTACAAAATATTATAGGGAGTAATGTTTATGAGGTAAGTAAAGGAAAAATAAAGTGATTAAAAAGACAGAGGTATTAGAGAGCTGAGATTTCACATATACAGTACTAAATTATTTTTTATTTTACATTCATAATTGGTATAAATAAATACATCTATGAAACATTCATAACTACAGACACTATAAAGCAAAAGGTGCAGCTCAGTTAAAAAATTCTTATCAGGCTTTAATTTGATAATATCTGTTCACATTTAAAATGGGAAAGGGAAAACTGGAACTGCATATATAGGTGAAAACAGCAATTTAAAATGCTGACAAGTCAGACCAGAACCTGAGGTAGTTCTTTTCTTCACATACACACATGCTACTTGAGAAAAACCAGAATGTTGAGCTATTCCTTTCACCAGAGAATGTTTACCCTAATAAGACACCAGTGCTTTGGGAGTGAATCCTGCACTTGGTCTGCACTGCTGTTCAGTTTACAGTCCTAGAAAGAATGGCTGAAACACTTTCACTTTAGCTGAAAAATAATGCAGATTATCACTCTAGCCAGAAAACATTAGTTGCCTGTGCAACTGCAAATGTCCTTCCACTTACTACAATTTAATTGCATGCTCATCTAGTGCACTTCTGAGAGATGCTTGCTTCCTTTAATGAAGAGGAGACACTATTTTCAGGGGATGAATCGGGCTTGCACAGAGCAGGGCTGTGGAGGAGCTATCCCGTCTCATTTGTAGCAACATCACCACAATGAATGAGAATGGGAAATGCTGAATAGCTCAGGTAATTCAAATGCTACTCAAGGGAATTAGATTTGATCCCTGCATTTTCTACACAGTTCCTAGGTGATACTCAAATCAAATACTTTTATTTGGGGAAGTTAGTTACTTCCCCAAATAAAATGGCATGTCCTTGTTTATGAAGTGCCTGCATTCAGATGCAAATGAAGATGCAGTGTCAGAACTCCCTGAACTGGACATGCTCCTACCTATTTAGCCACCACTAATGCATCTCTTGTCCATATATTGGTCCATTTTCCCCCTAAAACCATGCGAGCTTTTAGTGAACACAGTATCATGTGGGAAAATCCATGGGTTTACTACTGACAGCATTAAGAGCCGTTTTCATTTGTCTGTTTGTACCTGGCTTCCTGTAATGACCCAAATCAATGACAAATTGATCCCAATCATCCTGCTATATTATTCACAATTTTGTAGACCTCTATTTTATGTCCCCAAGTAATTTTGTCTTGAATTTGAAGAGTCCCAGATTATTCAGCCTATCTCATATAGAAACCATTCCCTTTTCTTTGATTATCCTTCTCATCCTTCTCTAAAGCTCTTTCTAACTGCGCTATATTCTTTGAAGATAACGACAGAAGAGCTGGCACACAGTGATCAAGATGTATAAATTATGACTCATCCACAACAGCATAATATCATTATCTAATTTATACTGAACTTCCTTAACCATTCTTAACACTTCATTTGCTTTTTTTGACCATCATTGTGCTCTAAGCTGACATTTTTATGAACCCCATGATCTTGCTACAGAGTGCCAATGGCAAGCTCCAAGTCCATCATTCTGTGTGTGAAATTAGGATTTTATGCAGTGTGCATTATTTTATATCTTGTTATCTACACTAAAATTTGCCTGCCATTTTATTGCCCAATCACTCACAGTTGGTGATATTGTGACAGTCCTTCTACAGGCCCTCACCATCATATACTGTCCTTGCTATTCCAAAGTAGCTTTCACCTACAAACTTTTGTCTTTGTACTGTTCTCTGGCCCCCACTCTGGTCCATTATGAGCATGTTGAAAGGCATGAATCTCTATAGGATGCCTTGGTGACTACTTCCGGGCATCCTGACAGTTTATTCCTGTCTTCTCTTTTTCCTCTTAAACAATTATCTATATATGGAAGTATCTTTCTTCTCATAGAATGGCAGCTTAGCTTCACTACAAGCTTTTGTAGAGGGACACAGTCAAAAGCCTTTTGGAAACCTACCTAGCCTGTATCAATCAGATCACCCTTATCTATATGCTTGCTGACCCCTCTAAAGGGCTCCAAGGTCGAAAATTAAACATATGATGTGCAATATACAGCAAAAAAGAGGAAAAAAAAAATCTACTTGTTTTGTATCGGGCACTGCAAAGTAGCATATACTTTGTTTTTGCATCCCAGCTCTAAAATGCAGTTGATGACAATCACTCTTCACCTAATGTTATTCCAGAAATAAATGTCTGTGAACATCTTAAATACTCAACAGTATTTGAATGCAATGGAAAAAGTAGTAATTATTACAGCAGAGACCCCTAAAGAGATTTAGTTGCTGAAATTTAATGCTTAAGAAATACTCAAACCTTCACGTTCCTACACAGCCCTAACCTTGCATACTGTAATCACCATGAAGACTAAGCCTGCACTTATATACAAATATACATCTTATATTTGGAATATACAAAATATACATCTTAAGGACCAGCCTCACCGTATTTTTAACTCTTATCGGGATCCAAAAAATTTAGGCATCTTCATTATTAGCTCATTTCAGGCACTGATGAAAATAAGCATTCCCAAAGCATACATAGTCAATTAAGTACAAAATGCAGTCAGGAAAGAGAGAGAACAGCTCTGGAGCCCAAAGCCTACTCTTAGAACATAATTCTCCCTAAATTTTGTAAAAGCTGTGTTCTTGTAAACTATACACCACCAACACCAAACAGGGTATTTTCAGTACAGTTTGAGACCTTCCTTGTCCTTCCTCCACTTGACTAGTTCTGACTACTCACAGTACTGAAGGCGGCAAGAATCTACCACAGTTTTGACAACAGTCCTGTCAGACCATCATATATATGAAGCAAACATCCATAGATCAATTAGATAAAAGTGAGTATTAACATGCTTAGTTACAACAGAAATGTAGTGTTTCATTGACTATTTTTTCCTGCTAGGCTCTAATATACATCATTAGAGAGAGCTGAAAAGGAATTTGAGATGGAAATAGAAACAACAACAAAAAATTGTAATTTCCACAGAGCGTTCAACTTGCAACACATTTTTGTTCAGCTATAGGAGGGCTTCTACTAGCTTAATTATCTGAAATCAAATTTGTAAATAGATCAATTCCAATGCTTGGTGGAAAGGTGTATTAGAGAGCTGTAAGCAAACAGAAGGTATCATGTCTGTGATAAATCACAGTATAATTAAAAACAAAACAAAACACAAAACCAAACCCCCTTCAACTAGAGTCCAGAATTACTGGAAACTTTGTGCTCTTTCCTCACTGTTCCAGTATGCATAATCCTGATGGTGTGCATTTTGATCTATTTTTGACACCTCCTACATCGTATCTATTCAACTTGTGAATAAAACAAATGAAGAATAAATTACTCGGAACCAAAAGAAGCATTGGAGTTATATTAATTAACCTCACCAGATATAAAGCCTTAAAGTCTTTCGTAAGAATATAAAAAGAAAACATTTAAAATTATTTATTTTTTCTACTTCATACACATCTCCTTCATTGATTCATTTTAATTTTTGTAAAAGCACAGTAGGGTGACTCCAGTACTTGAACCTAGTACTTACACTGGAATTGGTTAAGATTAAACAGCACATAGGAGCAAGTTTGTTTTGTAATAAAATAACTTCCTACATATGAAGAGCCATGAACAGCAAGACCAGTTATACATAAAACACCACGAATCCTATTCCCTGACAAGCTTCTAGTTCTATCCAATCTTTTTGCAGTGTTAAAGGCATTTTAAAATACTAAAGCAAAGGTTTTAATTACCAAGAAACTAAAAATTAATATAAACATGAAAATAGTATCATGTTACAAAAGAAATACTTGATGGAAGCTAGCTGAAAGAAAGGGACAGCTAAACAAATTTTTACCTAACATATAAAAATTTTATCGACATAATAAAAAGCATTTCCCTTGTAAAAGTTATAGATAATTTTACTGATCTAATTTAGAAATCATGAAAACATAATTACTTCCGTATGAATGCTTAAGTAATGCTGTGAGGCAGCCTTTGCTGCTGACAGGGCCCGGGAGAATTTCCAGCACAGCAAATCAAACACTTGGGTGAAAACTTTGGGATCTCAATTGTGCCAAGTCAGCTAACACCCTATTACTTCTTTTTTTCTCAGTTACACACCTCCTGAGATTGAAAACCAAAGGAGTTAAGGCTATCTTCTCACTAGCATCCTTACGAGCAGAGCTGGTCAGCTCACAGATTCTTCGACTGTCTCAGAATCACCCACAGGGAACCTTGACATACATACCTCCTCTCTCAACCCAAATTCATATTTAAGGTCCACTCAAAATGGGGAATCCTATATTCCAAGCCACATCTCAGTTCATGCTCTGTGGTGAGGAACCACTCAGAAAACATGCCTACTAAATGGTCCAAAAGGGTAAACCTTCAAAGAATTTATTAGTTGTAAATGAGCTAGCTCCACTACTCAATCCTGGAAAACAAAAAAAAAACAAAAAAAAAACAAAAAAAAAAAAAAAAAGGGGGGGGGGGCGGGGCAGGGCAGGGGAACCCCCCAACCCTAAACCTGTCTCTTTACATGTAAGCAAGAACTGTAGGTGAGCTTTAGCTGAGCTACACAATTTAAACATGAGGAGAGTTAGTAACAATATTTTACCTCCACAAACAACATACATGTTGCCAGAAAACACATAATTAAGATGAAGCATAATAAACCTCTGAAAGGGCCTGTATGACACAGTTATCTGATACAGGGGAAGCTAGAGACTAGATTCAGTGACCCTGGAGACCCCTATGTTAGTTAGGAACATGAGGAAAAACCTCACATCCTTCCACTTAATCTGTGCTTATGCCAAATGTTTCTAGGATCATGCCTAGAAAATGTCTGGATGAAGCACCACACAGCAGTTACAGCTGCTCTGGCTTTGAAACAGTAGTAGTTTATCATCTGGGAATACTTACAGTCTTACAAAAACCCACCCTGCTCTTGAGTGACTGAAGAAGTTGAAGAAAAAGCATCCTTACATAGTCTGCAAACACAAGATCTTCAATAAACCAAAACATTTGTTTAAGGATGAAAGTTCTTAAATGATTGAGATTTAAAAACAATGCAAAGACATGAATTTTAACCATGGGAAACAAAAACCTTTATAGCATGGTAAATCACAATGTTTAAAGGCTAAAACTGGGACAGTAGCAGTAAGAGACAAGTTAAGAATCAATGAGATACTTAATATTTCACTTACTTTTGTGATAGACCAAAACTTGAAGAAAATGCTTTCCAGTAGGACAGAAGCAGTCCTTTTGAACATGGGTAGCTACTAGAAAATGCAGCAGTACAAGTCTGGCATGATGCCACTGTACTTTTCTAAACCTAGAGCAGAGGTCAGTCCTTTCTGACTTTCAGTGACCCTTGGGAATTCCCTACCATATGGGGAACATTATTTAAAAAAAAAAAAAAAAAAAAAAGCTCTGTCTCAAACCATAGGTATTCCCAGCCAAATTACTGATACATTTGAACACACTCAGTAATCATAACCTTTATCCCTTGAAGTAATATCTGCTTCAATACTATATAGACAAATAAAATTCTGAGTTTCTCAACCATGGGATCTTCTCCATATTCAATTTAAAACAAAAAAAAACCCCCAAAACCCCAAAACAACTTCATAGAATTAGTCTATGAAGAACTGCAAAAAACAAGCCAAGCAGACTAAAACCAGCAGACAAAATTCATAGGTTCATGTTGCACCCTACATATTGCTTTCTAGAACAACTTTTTCCAGTCCATATCAGAGAAAAATATCTAAAATTGTTTATTTTCAGAACAGCAGCCAAAACAATTTGAAACACCTATGCAGAAAGTCAAATCCATATCCATGCATTTGCTTGCTCCAGAAAAAGATGCTGTTCAATACCACGTTTTAATTCCAGCAATCACCAATCAAGGTGCTGACAGGTACCTTGCTTCCTTTCCTCTCCCTTTTCTTTTCTGCTCACCTGTGTCACCATGAACAGTGTGGAACAACATCAACACCTCTTAACTCAGGGAAGTTAGGACAAAATATTTTCTAACACAAGTGGAGGGCAGTTTACTAGATACAGTTTAACAGGTATTTAATAAACACAGATCAAATACTTCCAAGGAAAAAAAAAATTAATAAAAAAGAAAAAGCAACTCACTCAAAGCAATGGACAGGTTATCTCAAACAGTACTGTGGAGATATTCATTGCATCAGCACATTAATAATGAAGCTAGCACTGTTTGTATAGGAAATTACTCTGGCGTTATCTCCAAAACATACTTCAAAACACAGTAGCAATAGTTCTATCTGCAAATTCTGTATATCGTCTTATTTTATCATCTCTATTTTTGCATTAATCACAACACGTTGGGTGCTGGACAAACACAGAAGATGACAGCCATCTGTACAAACAGCTTATGTCTGAACACACAGGAGGTATGATGTCAAAACGTTTCCTTACTCTCAGTCCTGCACAATATCCAATAAGCTGAACTGAATCTGGCAGAGTTCAATCTGGCAAGTGATGTCAAGGGCAACAAGAAGGACTTCTGTAAGTATATGAGTAGCAAAAGGAAGACTAGGGAAAGTTGGCCTGCTGCTGAATGGGACAAGGGCCCTGGTGACACAGGACTTGGAAAAGACTGAGGTACTGATTGCCTTTGTCACCTGAGCCTTTGCTAGTAAAATCGACCTTCTGAAATCCAAGGACCCAGAGACCAAGAGGAAAGTCAGAAGCAAGGAAGACATGCCTGAGGACCAGCATATACTGGGGGCCACCCAGCTGGAAAGCAGCTAGCAGAAAAGGAGCAAGGTGTCCTGGTAGACACCAAGCTGAACATGAGCCAGCAATGTGCTCTTGTGGCAAAGGAGGCTAACGGTACCCTGAGCTACATAAGACAAAAGTGTTGCCAGCGGGTTGATGGAGGTGACCCTTCCCCTCTACTCAGCACTGGTGAGGCCACATCTAGAATGCTGGGTCCAGTTCTGGGCTCCTGTATTGGGTTTGTGTGGCAAGGCTGGGGGTGGGGAGGGGAGGGAGGAGGTGGGGGGTGGTTACAGGGGTGGCTTCTATGAGAAGCTGCTAGAAGGTTCCCCTATGTCTGACAGAGCCAGTGCCAGCCGGCTCCAAGACAGACCCACTGCTGGCCGAGGCCAAGCCCATCAGCGACGGTGGTGGTGCCTCTGGGATAACGCAGCCTGGCTCTTTTCAGTGGTGTCCAGCGACAGGATCAGAGGCAATGGGCACAAACTGAAACACAGGAGGTTCCCTCTGAACAACAGGAAACACTTTTTTACTTTGATGGTGACTGAGCACTGGCACAGGCTGCCCAGGGAGGTTGTGAAGTCTTCATCCTTGGAGATATTCAGAAGCTGTCTGGACTTGGTCCTGGTCAACTGGCTCTAGGTGGCCCTGCTCAAGCAGGGGGTTTGGACCAGATGACCTCCAGAGGTGCCTTCCAACCTTGACCATTCTGTGATTTTGTGAAACTGTTAACCCCCAAAATAATTTGATTTCACTGATATTAAATAGCAGGGCTAATGTTCAGTGTTGACTGTGTTTCTTCCAGACATTCACTGTAGTTTGGATTGCATATAACACCTTCATCTTTAGAAAGGGTGAATCGAAAATTTTCATGTATGCATTTTACAATTATTAATACTTGCTAGAGGTATTCTGCTGGAAAACCTGCCCCTGAGTAACACCTGCTTGTTTAGGATAACTCTTGCCTATGAATCATTTGTGGGATGATGGGAGCACTATTTGTGTAAATCACCTGGACTACCTAACTCAGAAAGGTTTGCTATCTCCTTCCACTAGAACCTAGTAAAAACATAATATAATCTATCAACAAAGAAAAGTTTTGAACTATAAAAGATTCTCCAGCAACCATTTTTAGCCATGACAAGTGTTATCCCTAACCACTCAAACATAACGGCTCAAGTCAATGGGGAAAGAGAGACTCTTTCAAGAGACAATGCAATATACCTTGAGCAATCTTGCCCTACTCTCTGCGCTTGTAGAGTGAGCTCACAGAGGCTTGGTTGCCAAATGCTGACATCTGAATAGCCATAATAAGGAAGGTTTTTTAAAATCCAAAGCCTAAAACCTATTATCTTAATTCCCATTTGTTTCCATGTGAGTATCCAGGCCTAAAGGATCATGCTGGCCTGGATTATTGAGCTGACTGATACGGTAACTCCTAAATTATCTTGTATGCTCTTTTTGATACTTTCTTACTTGGTTTTTGCACCTCAAAACTTTTCTGCATTTTGGTTTAATGTACCAGAAGTTTAAGGGACCAGTTGTTACTGCCTTTTCTGTGATGACCTTTTTTTTATCAGTAATGACTACAGACCAAAGAAACCCATATATATGTACACACATGCACACTTATATATGAAGGATAATCATAGGACCATAATTTACAAGTGGAACAATTGCATGGAGAAGGCAGCACATGCAAGTTCTCTAGAAGCACATAACAGCAAAGAAATCAAGTATAAAATGGCTTTTGTCACAGTGAAGCAACAGAATGCAAGCTAAATTCTGTTAACCATGCTCACATTAATTCATTGCTCCATAGTAGTTTTGCACAAATCAGTTTGACACGCAACACCTTTACTTCAGCATTAGTAGCGTAATTCCCACATAGGGTTAGGATAGAAGAACAACCCCAAGCCACACCTAATAACTGGTTTGACTCCCTTTTTTCTGTTCCTACCGGAGTTGAAAGAAATAAATTG
Organism: Aquila chrysaetos chrysaetos; assembly: GCF_900496995.4. NCBI lineage: Eukaryota > Metazoa > Chordata > Aves > Accipitriformes > Accipitridae > Aquila > Aquila chrysaetos. The sequence goes on along the minus strand of NC_044011.1, from coordinate 25,708,033 downwards.
CTCATGGTTAGCAAAGTGACAGTGAAACCTATCAAATTCACATTTGTGAATGAAAAAGCAAAAGAACAAGGCGGTTCTTAAGTGCATGATGCATTGAAAATATGTGAACCTGAAGAAGAAAGAGCTTAAACCAACTTGTGCTTCTGTCTGCATAAACTAATATCCCCTTTAAAAAAATCAGAATACATCTCCATAGACACACAATGGTATCCACAGCTTTTTTTGTCTTTAAATTTAAGATGTTTTTGTAAAGTCAAAAAAATAAAAAAAATAAAATTCACACCACCGAAAACAAATAAAAAACCCCAAACACCCACCCACAAAAAAAAAAAAACAAACCCAAACACACCAAAAAAACCCCAAACAGAAGAATAGAATCAGTAAGTGAATCTTTCAAAGTATATTAACTGACATCCTTGTACACCCTAGACATGACATGTTACACTTCAGACCAAGTTTTGGCAATTTTGCCTTCAGCGAGACTACAAAGAGAAAGACCTTGAAAAGGCCTCTAGATATACCAGATATGCCAAACCTCCAGATACTCAGATTCTATTTCAACAAGTCTCTCTGAAAATTATCTTCCTACTTCTGAAAACATTAGACGAGTAACGTTGAAACCATTTAAACTGTCACTATGATTTGGTTATATGTAATATCACATGCCTTGCTTAACAAAACCAGACAAGTCAGATTAATTTCCTAATTTCCTAGTTAAAGCAGAAACTTGCATTTGAGATTGTGACAGTGAAATATTTATTTTTCAAAGTACTTCTGCATCAGAAACGAGTAGCAAAGATGATGAAGCACCAAAAGTAATGGCTGTGGAATCTGTCTCTGATATCGATAAAATAAACATCAGTCAGGAATGATACAGCTCTAGTTTACCCCACCACTGGTCAAGGCCAATATGTTATAACAACTCAGAAGGGATTTTCCAGACATATTTTTCTGGGATATATTTAAAGTTTTCAGGCATTATATCATTAATAATAAAAGAATTAAATACAGAACCTTTGTAGTTTCTTCCATTTATTTAGAGCAGAAAGCTATAGCTATTCACCTTATATTCTCAGTTTGCAGGGACAAGTACAAAAGGGCTAGATGCTTAAGGAGCTGAACAAATGAATCTGGATCAGAGCAGAGGAGACAAGTTACTGACAAGTCAAGTCAGGCACATCACAGGAAGATAAAAATCAACAAGACAGAGACTTGGGGGCAAAGAACATCTCTGTCCCCCTTAATACCCTTACCTTGAATATACCTACTAAAATCTTATTAGTCCTTTTCCCTTCTACCTTTCCTCTATTGATCAGTCTGCAAAGACATCTGCTACATCAACTGGCCTTTGAGCAAACAAACTAAAATGAAAAGTCAAACAAAGGAATGATGAATCCTAAATTCAAGAGAAAAGCATCTCTCCATTCTGAAAGAAATCTGTTTTCATTTTTTAAGTGTTGAAGATTAATACTGAGCAGACATTCTTTGTTTCTTCTATAGGTGTACCGCATAAGCTATTTCAGCAGTTTTGGCTACCAAAATAGTAATGGTTATGGTCTCTGGTACTGCGCATAAATTTATCATTTTTCTCCACAGAAAGAGAAAGGCAAAAATACTCACTACCAGAACAAATATTGTCTCTTGAAAGACAGAAATAACCAAGAACCATTCATACTCACAGCCTTTGAACTTTTTCAGAATAAAGCACCAACTTTTTTTTAAATTGTTCAGAAAAATAGCTATGCAGCACCAAGCAATTACTATTCTTGAAACAGCTTAGGTTTTATAACTAGCAGAACAAACCTTCTACCATAGCTTCTTTTGAGACATGTATTTTTAACATTCCTATAAAATCATTTTCTAACAGATGGATTATTAAATGGCAGAAAAAGATTGCATAGATGAATACTAACCTTTCACCTCATAAAATTACAATTTTTATCTACAATAAGCAGATAAGAGAGAAGGACGTCCTTACCAGTAACCTTCTGAAGATAAACTTCAATCCCAAAACAAACACATTTTACAATCTCTGCTCTCAAAGTTCATTGTTCATTATTGTAATCCATTGTAAGTTATTAAAGAATGTGCCACTGGCAATCACAGGAAAGTCAAAACCTATATTTAAGCTGCCCTTCTTTCCAACAGGCGGGCAGGGGCACTGTCCCACCAGTGGATCCAGTTATATCTGTATCACAGCATGCTGCATTATGTTCAACATAGTGCTTTTTGCTTACATGATATTTTATAAAATATGACAAAGGCGATTCTTAAATAGGAGTAAATTAGGGATTGGGATTGAAATGGTGATTCCCTCCTCACCAGATTCAGGCTTCTGCAGTTACAGGCAATTATCATCCCATTCAGTTCACAAAGGCTTGCAGATCATCTGTTACTCTCACCACAGGCCACAAGAAATTCCCAACATTAAAACACAATTTTAACAACCACAGACAAATCCCAGGTGAAATTCAAGTACATTGCTCCACCACAATAGATACTGAAGGCAGTGCCGGAGTCTCTGCAATGAATTCTCTACTGTTTCCTACTGGAAAATCCATGTAAATTTAAATTGGCAAAGATCACCACAGAATACACATTTACTTTATGCTCATGCTCAAATGCATATGCAAAAATATTTATTTTCACAATTCTAGAGATGAGCTACAAAAATTACCCCAAATCCATCTCTGTGTGAAAAACTACAGGCCTTCATCCGTTTACAGAATTTCTTCTGGATACCAAGTCTCACAAAACTTTTAAATAAAACCACAAGCCTAAACTGTAATGCAAAGTCCAACAAGATACACATACACAACTTCTATATACTGGAAGTGAAAATCTATATACGTCTATACACAAGAAGTGAACGAGGCATCTGATTATAGCATACGAAAGCATTTCTGCATTTAGCAATTGATATATAGATGTATGCATGCATGTGCTTACACATGTCTATACATACTTCAAATTTGTACAAGATATTGATCACACACAATGAACAGGGCATTGTGTCCTAGCAAACATTAACTAGGTTTATCCAAAGAATGCTGATAAACTGTCAGACTGTTGGATGCCATTCTTAGGTAGCAACATTTTCAGATATTCTCTTATAGATTCAGCAACACGGCATTTGGAGCAAGTCATCTGGATTGCATAAAAGCCTTTTGTAAAAAGGTGTCAAAACCAAGCTCTCTCTAATTGCTCAACTGATCCACATGGAATTACCAGATTCCCAGAATTACCCCTTTCCTCTCCCTCGGTTACGGCGGACCCGGTTCTTTTCCACCTAACTAGAGGGTCTCCTCCCCAGGCTTCCTGGCAGCTTTGGATTAATGACTATTGATTGCATGTTTTTGTACCTGCACCAGACCTACAGCACTGAGTAAGCTCTTCCATTCCACAAAAGAAACACTCACTTAACTCAAAGGTATTTTGCACAATATCCTACCAAAATAAACATGGAGATCCTAAAATAACTTTCAATGCATGCTTTATATTAATACATCCTTTAATAGCGCCTCCATTTTTTATTTTTTTTCAGTGTCACACTTCCCAACAGCCTTCCTAGGAAATAAAAATAAGAGAATTTCAGGGAAAAAAATAAATGCACAACTTCTTCCTTATGCAAATATCATTTCTCCTCATTTTTCCTTTCCTCATCACAACATACCCTTCTATCAGACATTTCCTGACAGCTTTGTGTTTTCCAGACTCTCTCATCTGCCTTTACTTGCTACCTCACCCACCTAGTCCTCCTCGCTCTTTCCCAAGAGAATACGCTCAGTTTGCCCATCTGAAAAGAAGGCTCCCTCCAACTACAGCTCCACCTTCCTTAATTCTCTCTGTCTCTTTTCAATGAAGCTGTCTCCAAGTGTCTCCAATTTAACTATTCCATTTCCTTGGTTCATCTTTCCCAGCAAAACTACCATCACCAAAATCTATCCCCCAACAAAGCTAAGATTCATTTCCATCCTTATCTGACAAGTTGTCTTACTGTCCTCTCTTCAAAAATTGAGTGCACTTGGCTTCCATAGCACTATTTTCTTTTAGGTCTTCTCTTGGGATGTCACCTGAGGTTTCTCTTGTTCCTGTAGAATTGGGGCATCGCAGGAGCTTTACTAAGCCTTTGTTGGTCTCATGCTTTCCTTTCTCTCTTTTTTTCTTCCCCATTCCCTTCCTCTCCTTGACAGTTATTTTGCCTCAATCAAGAGAAGACAATAGACAGTCTAGAAATTAAGTTCTTTTTCCATTTGGATATTGACTTACTTGACAGCATAAGCTCCTGAAGTATTTAAGTGGGAACAAATCTCCTGCCTCTAAGTGTAAGCTGTGAGATGGAGCGCAGTGCTAGCAGAGCTGAAGATGGAGCACCTTCCATGAGACACACACAACCTGGACAGCTGCAGCACAGCTTGCTTCTTTTAACATCCCTTCCATTTCCTACCTCTGACGGACCTTACTGATATGGCAATGAATCCCAGAAATAAGTGCAGAAAGTATTAGCTCTTTGTCAGTACACACTGACCGAAAAGCCATTTGCTACCTTCTCTGAGGAAAAAGTGGCAAACTAGTCAAAGCGCAGAGCTCCATCAGATAGATGTGCTCCCTCAGTTGGACCACATTGCTGAGAACAGCCAATGAAACAAGCACAGCAACTGTTACAGTACTGACACCCTCAGGCACTAAAATAGTTATAAACTGAAATATATTTCTACTACTTTTGAAATAGAAAACTAAAATGGTGGAGCAACTTCTGGTGAGTAAACAAGATTTTTCTATCTCAGGCAGCTGAGTGAAAGGCCAGTGCATGAATAAAATAAATGGGACAATGAGACTGGAAACACAAGCATTGAGGCATCACAAAGCAACAAAGACACTGAAGATGCAGTTAGCACTAATCCCAAACTCCAACTGATTACTCTCACATCTGGCGTGATGGGTATAACCATCACATCTGGTGATGCCCACTGCTGTCATGAAAATGGGCATCACCAAACAGGGAGGGAAAAAATACACACACAATGGCCCCAGATCACACTACAGGTAGTCCAAGGTTTTACTTCGCTTCCAAAACATCCATTAATATGACAGCCAGTACCTACAGAATTTTAGGAAGAAAATAGCCAGAGATTTCACCAGTTATTTGTATTGTTCATGTTCTTCAGATTTTCTTCTAATAATCTGACTCTAATCAGTTTGGAAATCGGAGTGCTGCACTTCCTTTTGCTGCTGCTTCTCTAACACTTTCTCAACTGATAGTACTTTTCTAAGTTATTTTGTGCACTTCCATTTCACCCACAGATGTAAACTGAACTTGCCCCCCACAAATACATGCTTTATACTGTGTATAAGAAAGGTAAATTCTCCTCTCACTTGATATCAACAGGCCATGAGGATAAAACTTAACACAGCACAGTAATCTGGAAAAACAATTTGATAAACACAATTTCCCTTTGCTTCCAAGTACTTCAGCCATGCGTTTCAGACCCTCTCTCCTTGCAGTTACAGACCAGATATGCCATTCTCATTACCCAAACCTCAGCCTGAGGTTTCGAGGCTTTCTGGTTACATCCCCCAGCTCTTCGGATTACAGAGCTTCCAAAGAGATCTTATCTCCCTGAGGTGTTTATACAGCACCAACAATTATATTCTCTCAGCAGAGTGTGTCAGCCCAGTTCATGCAATCCCCATCCTGTTGCAAACCAGGGCTTGAGATGTACCAATTGCAGAGAGCTGATAAAGTCTCCATTATTTGGAACCAGATATCAGAACACACACACTCACATGCAAAACATGCTGTCTCCTGCACTGCACTTTTTGCTTAACTATCCTGACCTAAAATGACAACCATTAAATTTTGTATTTAATCACTCATTCAGGTAAGTTATATTTTGGCTAAGGATACATAACAAATAATATGAAGAGTAACCAAACACTTAGGAAATATTAAATAAGAAGCACTTGGGAGACTTAGAGAAAACTGGTGCGATTAGATCTTCTGTCTCATGGCAGTGTAATGCTCCGGAGAGGTTCAGTCAGTCATGTGTCAGCTAAAGCAGCAAGACTTTATTACTTCTGAAAAGCAATCTGGAACTGTAAACCTGAACAGCAGATTTAGGTCGTTGCCCAGGTTTACTTTAGACCTCAACTCCTGACATTTGAGCACAGAAGCTCTACCCAGATTTAATTCTTTTAAAACAAACACCTCTCTGTTTTAATTTATTTCATAACAGTTGCTAAAATCACTTTTGCACACCTTGCTTAGAGAACCATAAATATGATTCAATAACTTTTATGGCCAGCTCCTTTATAGGCAGTAAAGAGAAAATGTTTCATTAACTGAGACTAACCCCCAAAATATTACAAAATATTCAAAGATCACCTTTACATTATCAGCATTTGCTGATAGCTATAACCAAGTGATATTCCAGAGGACAGTTTCTCCTCTGTAATTTGCATGGGAAATAACCAGTGTACCTTGGCAAAAGCCACATTTTGATCATGGCAAATAGTGATAGGACAGGGTTATTCAAAGCATTTCTATTCCTCTCCCTTACAGTGATTACTGTTTAATAACGGCAAACACGACATATTGAGTAATAGTCATTTTGTCCTTTGGCACATCCAGCTATCCTTGGCTTAAGTTCAGTCAATCCTGTGCACAAAACCAAAGTCAAACATCATGGTCCTGACAAAAGTAAGTGATGAATAAGGACAATACAAACTAAAGGAAGAAAAAACTGTGTGATCCATCTCTGTGCTGTAAACAGGTCTTTGGATGTGAAAAAATTCAAGGTGTTTGTAGAACCATAAATTCAGTGGTTGTCAGAATATCTAGGCAACTCAGGTGCCATTCATCTTGTGCCTGAAAGGTATGTAGAACAATTCTTTCCTAACAGTCATGACTTCTTTTCCTCCTTCCTCTTTATCTTTTACTACCTTACTGTAAGTTGTTGAATGCCTCAAACCTTAAATCCAGGATGCACTTCTGAGAAAAACGCTTTCATTGTGTCATGGTTTAACCCCAGCCAGCAACTAAGCACCGCGCAACCACTCACTTACCTCCCTCACAGTGGGATGGGGGAGAGAATTAGAAGGGTAAAAGTGAGAAAATGTGTGGGTAGAGATAAAGACAGTTTAATAGGTAAAGCAAAAGCCACGTGTGCAAGCAAAGCAAAACAAGGAATTCATTCAGCACTTCCCATGGGCAGGCAGGTGTTCAGCCATCTCCAGGAAAGCAGGGCTCCAGCACGCGTTACGGTGACTTGAGAAGACAAACACCATCACTCTAAACACCGCCCCCCCCCCCCCCACCCCCTTCCTTCTTCTTCCCCCAGCTTTATATGCGGAGCATGACGTCATATGGTCTGGGATATCCCTTTGGTCAGTTGGGGTCAGCTGTCCCAGCTGTGTCCCCTCACAACTTTTTGTGCCCCCCCCCAGCCTCCTCGCTGGTGGGGTGGGGTGAGAGGCAGAAAAGCCCTTGGCTCTGTGTAAGTGCTGCTCAGCAATAAGGACAACACCTTGGCATTATCAACACTGTTTTCAGCACATATCCAAAACATAGCCCCATACTGGCTACTATGAAGAAAATTAACTCTATCCCAGCCAAAACCAGCACACATTGTAAGCTCAGCAACGTATTATGTATGTGTATGGGTCTTAACACACACATGCATGCGTTTCCACGCAGATTTTTCACAGATTTTTCCCCCTTACTGTCTTATTGCCACTATCTCTGGCAACACAAAAGATTTCAAGACACTGTAAGAGACCTTCAAGAAAGATTTCCATGTTTGTTCTAAAAACTTCGTCCACACACTATGGTAAGGTCTACAGGAAAAAAGAAAGTATACAGTTCTCACCAGAATTAGCTTTCCAAATATAAGGAAACATTAGCAAGAAGCATATAAAATTCAAGTACAATTTGTTCATAGTGAGACATTTTAAAAAATATCTTAGTTCAACCCACAAAACACTTTATATCTTGTATCCAAACAAAACTTTTGATGAGCAGCAGAAGGTAAGACTGAGGTACAGTTAATGCCAAAAAGTCATTAAGTCGTCCCAGGGCTTTAAAGCACACTTCTACAAACTGCAAACCCCTGGTATTTACCAGCATCTCTCACTATGCCTCAAATACCACCCTGCCACTATTATGAGTTAAAGAAATACAAAAATAGATAAGCTGGACATATGCTGAAAGGCTGTTTCTGATCCTTATGAAAGAAACTAACAAAACATGTACTTACCAGGTACCAAACCCAGACAACTGGTGATGTAGAATAGTACTTAACTGTAATGGAAATACATAAGAAATACAAGAAGAGCTGCTTTGTAATTACAAAACACTGTAATTTAAAAGGGGGAAAACCCATAAGTGTTATTAAAGGGAATGCTCCTGACACAGCCACAGTGTGCTTATTTCCATACAGCTTTTCTTCAGCAGACCATTGTGCCTTTGTGTGATTCAGTTACTACAGCATCTCATGCTTTTACCAGTTTACAGAGCCCTAACATAAACCATTGCATAGCATGCAAAAACCAGCTCATTCATTCTGAAGATACTCTTTGAGGTACTTCCTACAGTGCATCCTCAAACATATATTCTTAAACATCCATACATCAAAAACTCTAACTATTTACTATGTAGTCTCAGTTCTTCAATTTTTATTTAGTTTCAAACCTTTCTTCTACTCAGTGAACAGAGGAGGAGCTAATCAAAGGATAAACGAGAAAAAAAATCAGGGTTTGGGTTTTAGGGGTTTTTTGAGGTTGGGCGGTTTTGGGGTGTTGGGGGTTTTTTGGTTGGTTTTTTTTTCGCCTCCATTTTCCAGCAGCGCTTTTACTGAAAAAAAGATAATCAGATGATTGGATAACAATTGTCACTGCAGCAACAGTTCTTAAAATTGATGCAATGTGAAATCAAGCTCACAGCAGTTAGCTGAAGTTAAATTTCTTAGTGTACAAGGCCTGAGGAAAGTGAAAATAAAGAAGACATGGAATATTACACCTATAGAGATTTTCATGTCATCTGTAAAAACTAACCAATGAAGAGTGTATTCAAATACTGTCTTTTATAAGTTAAGCAACTTTGCTGAAAAAGAACATGAAATCCTGCTTCTTAACTACTATACCATATTTTCTCCTTCTCCTCGGGAGGTGGGGAAGTCTTGCAATTCATCATTTGTGGTTGTCCTTGCCAGCAAAGCATATGCTTTGTCTGGTCTAACTAGTAAGACCAATTTACCTTAAAGTCACTTTTCAAAGACACATGTTGCAAAATACTCCACTGAAATAAAAAGTCTTCAGTGTTTACTGGGCAAATTTCTAAATGACTGAGCAACCAATTCACTAAGTGACTTCAGCAAATCCAGCAATTACATACATCTCCAAGAACAAAGCCCTTAATCCACTTCTAAAAGACAAAATAAAACATATGCAAAACAAGAAGCCATGTGCACACAGTATGTCTGAACAGCGGGCAAGCATTTCTTGGCAATCTTGCTGTGCTGTTAATAAAAGCGTCTTGCTAAGCATAACAAACTTGTACAACTACAGCAAAGTCTCAAAGGATTTGAAGCAATTTTTTCCCTTCTCCTACAGTGCCTGTCATGCATCACCTGTTGGCATAACACAAGGATGACCACGTTCTCCACTTCTTTCTCAGTGTTACAGTCACTTACCCAAAACCTCCATTTACAGTCAAATCATGACCCTTTGCCCTTTTCCTGGATATATTTACAACCATCACTGGTTTGTTTCCTAGTCCTACCTTCCTAAACGACATGTCTTTGCACATACAGGACCTTTCACTTATCTTTTCTACTTGTTCTGATTTTGCTTTTATTTTCCATGCTGACATTCACCAAACATGATAATGCTTCTTAAGACAGATCTGAACTCTGACTTACTCAGCTGGATAGGGAGCAGTTTCCCAGGCTAAGGATTGAAAATGCAGCCTGGTACGCTGCTGCTGACAGATGGGGCAGGACTTGCTAAATGAGCAGGTTTGCTGCTTTGCCTAGGGACATGGAGAATGTATGTAATTTGTACTTAGAAGCAGGAGATATAATGTATTCTGGACCACCAAGCCTTCCTTGCTGCTTTACTAATCCTAACTCACTCTAAATCTGAATTACAAGTAACACAAAGACTGTTTCATCTCAACTATTCCACCTGCAAGTCAGAAAAAAAAAAAGTGAGATTATTTAACACAGTTATTGAAGAAACTTATTATCTCACATATATACATATGTATATAAATTGTTAGGAATGCACTTAATTCTTGTTATGAAAAATGAGCAGTTCTTAAAAAAAGATTTCAGTCTGTGTTTCAAAAATACACTACAGGCAAAGAAATATACTTTCTTAGCCTAGATCTAGCACATTTTGTCAACTTGAGATAAAGTACTGAACTTAGCTGTGACACTAACTTAATACTGATTTTTGAAACTGTCTTATATGCAGGTTAAAAAAATAAAACAGGGATAAAGAGAAAGTGGTCAGGTGGTGTTACTATAGCAGCAAAGTATCCAAGAAGTGCCAAATTTCTCCCATTTAAAATGAAAACCAAACTGCCAGAGTTATCGGGTTAGGGACTACTATGAGTAAAATTGTGTAGTCTGAAAAGATTTACAGAACTTCACAGTAACTGCTAAAAAGGTATTTAAAAAAAAAAACAAAACAGCTAGAAAAGATGAAAAATGGAAAGCAATCCTGTTGATATGAAGTCTTTCAAAAGTAGAGCCCAAGTAGAAATCTTTAAAGAAATTCACGCTTGATGCACCGAACCATCTATGTTACCAGAAGTACATAATTATTATTGAAAATAAAAGAGTATTTTTATTATAGAAGAACTCACAACACCTGTATCCAAGAAAGCAATTCTTTTATCTGGTAACATTTACCTGTAAGTGATGTAGTTTTTACAGTGCAATAACTATACATATGCATATTAATGACCACATTATCAGTTAAGTGACTGAAGTCTGTTCAGTTGTTGGTTTTGCTCTTGCTTTTAAATATCAGAATCATATTCTTTAAAGAATAGTTCATAATCTGTCTGGAGTACCACCTACCCAGAATTATTCCTCCTTAACTAAGAAGGTCCAACGTGTATGCCTCAGAATAAACTGCAAGCAAGCAAACTAGTGTTTATTTTACCGGCATAATTTTGTTTGTTTCAGTCTTTACTTAGCAGTATCACATTTCTGCTCACATTTCTGTAATGCTTCTTTTGAGTCACTGTCATTTATGTTACATATTTTCCCTTTGTAAATAAGCTGCTTGCTGCTATAACAACATGCCTGCTATGAATCAATAAAATATAAATCTATTTTATACAAATCAAAGAGTGATCACATGTCAATGACTGCAAAGAGCACTGCCTAGCATTTCTGTTTTCAGCCCACCCACGAAGATCACACACAACTTACACTCTGCAACATTATACGGTGCTCAATTCAAATGTATTTGTTGCAAACTACTGCTTTTTAGGAGTCAGCTAGTGCTCTGCACCTCTTTTTCAATTTTTACATTCCACACATAAAGAGGTTTTTTCATCTTCATTATTTTCCTCATGCCTGTCTATTTTTCAGTCCATCATGCAAGTGAGGAACTCATTCATTCCTTCTTCCTTGAAAGCTGCCTTGAAAGCTCGAAGTCCTTCCCCTCTAGGTAAAAGCAGCTGGTTTTGTCCAGGTGTTGAGAGTTGGCTCTTGCTTTTACAGAACACGCCATGCTTGCAAAATATGTCCCAGAGCGATGTACTGCATCCATATGGTCAGGATGGTGTGCAAAGTGCAGACTGGGAAATTAATAAAGTTAAATATACAAATGTTGGCATTAACATAACACAAGCCTAGAACTTCATCATTCTGATGCTAACACAATCCCATAAAGAAATGAATGGGATTATTTCTGTATGTAATCATTTCATAAAGATTTCCTCCACTGCTTCCAACCATATAACCCTATATAAGCATCCCCTTTCCAGTTCACCCACAACTGAGCAGTCAAAATTTTCTGCAGCAAATAGTTGGCCTTGGGTGACTCCAGTAGCAGTGCATGAGACTCCATACATGAAATTCTGGGACAATATAAGGAATTATTATTCCACCTACAAACTTTGTCCATGAAAGGGTGGAAGACTGACCACATTCCCTTCTGAAAGATTCCAAATCCAAATCATAGTTGCCTTTGAATATCCAAGAACTTAATTAAGAATGTTCTACAAGAAGACAGTACTTCCAGGATTACTATTTATTATGTCACTGCCTCCTCCCATTAAAAAAAAAAAAAAAAAAACAAACCCTCAGGTAGACAGAGGTGCTGTAACAGACTCATTTCTATGGATTCATAGAATAATTTAGCTTGGAAGGGACCTCTGGAGATCATCTAGTCCAACCACCTGCTCAAAGCAAGCCAACTTCAAAGTTAAGGCCACAAGCAACCTGATTATGCAATCAAGTTTGGGGAGATATTCCACCACCACTCCAGGCCACTCACTCCAGTGCTTAACTGCTCATTTTTTCCTTACATCCAGTCAGAAGCTCTTAACTGCTGCCTCTTATCCCTTTACCCGGCACCTCTCAGAAGAATACAGCTCCATCTTCTCTTTAACATCCTTTAGGCAGTAGATTCAAGGTCAACACTAGGAACTTTGGATACTTATATCTAATTTGGCTTGCAGGTTGCTTTTCCACATACTGTTGGAAAGTATGCTATGTATCTTTATGCTTATCCACATACACATAAACTTTGTGAAAGCCAGTCACAGAAAGAGGAGAGGGTCAAAATCCAATTCTACCCACAAGAAAAAGGAAGCCTGTCATCCAGAGATTTCTGATTACTAGGAGGAGAGATCCTAAGCTCTATTAACTTTTTAATAACATGTGCCCTTTTAAGCAGCAGTTCAGTGGTTTCTATCTTCTAGCTAATGAGATGTATGTTTCCTTAGCCAGAAAATGATGTCAACAAGATGACAGTGAGAAAAGTTGATAATATCTATACATTTTTTCCTTCTTGGTATGATTATTTATGGAACACTAAATGACGGGAACCTCCATTTTATTGCTTGCCCTTTCAGGGTCAAAGATGGTTAAAATAGAAGACCAAAACCTTTAGTCCTCAAGAAGACATCTTTAATGTACTAAAGAAAATAGTTCAGAATAGAGGATGACACTTAGCACATGGATAGCATTTGATATCTGAAGAACCCTTTAGATTAGAACTTATTCTGAAGTATTTGAAAGTTGAATAGGTTGAGAGTAGACAACTTTGCCTTTCCTCTACATAGCTTAAAACTAACAGAATACACTAAACTATTCTCATTTGTACCACTTGAATACCTATGGCATTGATCTCTCTTGCCTCTGTAAGAATGCCAGAAGTTTATAAAAGATGATATCCTATTAAGTACTTTCCAAAGCAGAAGCTCCAAAGTTCTTGTATTTTGACTCAAAATATCATTTTCATTGTCAAAATGTGAGTTCCAAAATGAAATATAATTCTAACATTGCTCCTCACACTTTGATCAACATTACATTTATTCATAAAGCTGAGTCAATCAACTGGTGTTAAAGTTATAAAATATAAAACAGACAAAAAAAATAACTTGAATGAAATTGTTCTATATTATATAACACTACACCAAAAAAATATTTACAGGAGAGTTTACCTGATGTATCATAAATGGTAAGAAAATACTCCTTTCTCCAATTGTGAAACATACATTTAATGAAACCACATATTCACTGTATTTCCTGCTTTTTAAGGGTCTTTACCTATCCTGAAAGTTTAGGGAGCTGTTTTTCTTTGTTCAGTTGGCTTTTTTGTTTTGGTTTGGTTTTTTGTTTGTTTGTTTGTTTTTAACCCACAGTTTACATAGCATCAGGTTTTGACTATTCTAAAATTTTGCCTGCCATACAGCTATTAGAACTATTCCCATAATGTTTTCTGCTTAATTCTTTATGTATTATTCCTCTCTCAGCAATTCCTAATGTTCTATTTTTCTTTATGATTACCTTTTTGAACAATGAGATTTCATAGAACTATCCACAATGACTCCAATAGCTCATTCCTCCTGGCAACAGTTTCTTTGCTATCATCCATGATCATCATGAGATACAAATTATTAGTTGGAATTCCCCCTAAAACCCATCATTTATTCTGTAATATTTTTATTACTAAACTCATCTGCCTCACTCTTGTTCTGGAAGAGACTTTCTTGCATCTCTCCGTAGACAATTTTAGTTTTGACTATCCAAAATAATTTTGAATGATCTGAAAGATTACCACTTGCTTAACCATCCATTTTCTAACTCATTTGTGAAGATGCTGAACTGCACGGCTTCCAGATCTTTTCAAAACTCCAGTATCAGCTTTTCTTTCAACTTCCCAATCATGCCCACAAATTTTACTCCTACCCATAATTTCCTATTTTATAGGCAACTGACCTGTAAGTTGTCTTTCTGACATATTTCACAAGCAAATTTAAGCCTTGGCAAAAAACCTTTAGTCAAAAATTTCCATATTGAATCTCTGAAAATATCAACTGAATCATCCTTACACATTTCCTCACACGATTCTTTTCTAGGAACTCAAGGATCTATCTATGAGGAATAACTTATTTCCATAAAGTGGATGAAGGCTTCAGTATACTCCATTTTTTGTACACTTAATTCATGTCCTAGCTATTTGTACTGGCTTTGGTGAGGATGGAATTCATTTTCTCCATAGCAGCTCATATGGTGCTGCATTTTGGATTTGTAACCAAAACAGCGCTGATAACACAGGGATGTTTTAGCTACTGCTGAGCAGTGCTTGCACAGCATCATGGTTTTCTCTGTTTCTCACGTTGCCCCACCAGCAAGTAGGCTGCAGGTGAACAAGAGCTTTGGATGGGGTGCGACCAGGACAGCTGACCCCAACTGACCAAAGGGATATCCCACGTCATATGACATTGTGCTCAGCAACAAAAGCTGGGGGAAAGAAGGGGGGGGGGAGGCGCGCGGGCAGGAAACGAGACGACACCAAAAAATATCAGTTCCCCCTTCCTCTTATTTCAGTCATTAAAGTTTTGGGCCTGGTGTATTACTGTTTCACATTCTCACTCCCTTTTTTTTATTACTCTCATTAGGACATGACTTGGACTGTTTAAAAGATGTCCTGTTCCTTGTAATAGTCACTTCACTCTGGTCTTAAATCACAACAGCTTTTGGTTTTAGTGGTGTTGGGATATTCTTGATCCTCTTACACTTATTCTTCTTGACCTCTTTTACACAGGAGGGTTGTTCCATGTTACCTGTGATTGCTTTAACCTTTCAGCTGCTCCTTTCAATGTATTTTTTTGTTTTGCTGTAGAAAGGTCTCACTCCTGTGAGACTGCTCCTATGGAACAGGATCACTCCTATGGAATACCCATAGAGATAATAATGATTTGAATTTTCTTCTGCTAGACAGAGGTTTCTCTTTGGTAGGTTTCCTAACTAGTTACCTCAAGGGATAACCATTCATAGAAGTGAAACCTTACTCTCCACATTGCATCTTAATATTTACCCCACGCACCAGTATTACTAGCTTAGTATATCCCATTAACAGTAACCATCCTGGCCAGGTCAGGAGTACAGTCCTAGTATAATATTCCTCCTAATCAGGTGCATAATGTCTTTCACTTTTTGAGGGGGTTTCTCTGAGGGAAAAAACAAACAAACAAACAAACAAACCCCCTCATCTCACAATTTTCATGCTTTTATGGGGCTGTCTCAATTTTTTAAGAGCCTGATGCTGCCCTGTGAACAAGCTGGTGCAGGACCCCTGCACCCAGTTACCCTCCTTTGATGAGTTATTTCCTTAGGAGCAACAGATTCTTCCAATATTTCCAGAGACAGAATATTACTGGAATATTTCTTGAGTTTTAATTTTTTTCCTCTTCTGCATATCTTACCCTTTATTAAAACTTTACTAAAGGAAATAAAAAGTAGAAATGAACCTACAAATTCAGCAGAAGATTCTGAGCTTGTCAAAAGACTCAGGGAAAAAAACCCACTCTCATGTAAAGTCACACTAATTAAAAAAAAAAAATCCCCAATTAAGTGTGCTTTGCCTTCATTTTAACAACAACAACAAAAAAAATCCCCAATTAAGTGTACTTAATCTTCATTTTAACAAAACACTTAGCAACCAAACATTGTAAGACTTGGTTGCTATGACAAAGATTATTGTAATTAATATGGTTGGAAGCAAAATAAAAACTGCTGTGCACTGGAGAAGGTATAACAACAGGCCACAATGATAAAAGGTCATTAGATACTGTAGCTAATAATAAACAACTTCTCTGAAAGGTCCCAAGAGAAGCTGCTTTTCAGTTGTTGTATTCTCTAACACTCCTTGAATCACAAGTGAAGCTTAAACTAAACTATGGACTTGACAACTCATCTACCACAAGCAAGACAAAACAGCTGTCTAGCACAAAACTCTAGTTCTCAATCCTTCATGTATTCTTCCAAGAACATGAATGCAATTTCCCCATATTTAGCAAAATGGCTTCATCAGTGTGATGTGTCTCTCTTTACATTCTAATATGAAAAACATACTTAAAGCTGCCTTTTGAAAACTTACAGAAGAAGCTGTTAATTATAGTTTATTCTGTATCAGCTTCCCCGTCTTTACTACATGGTAAGTGCTACTTCCAAATGCTTTTAGAAGTTTTCAGGTTATTTTTAAAAATAATTTAAATAACTAAATATTTTTTTTAAATAACCATCTTTAGATAGTAGTATTTACTATTAGGGTAGTTACTAGAGGGTAATGATAATTTGAGCATCAAAGTGGAAAGTGAAGACTACGTTTAGAAACATAAAGCAAAAATTATTTTTCCAGACTAATATACACAATTTGGTATCACTTTAACCCAGCAGATTAAAATTAAATTTTTAAGAGTAACCAGTCAAACTTCATTGTGAAGCCCATTTAAACAGTAAGCAAGGTTTTAAAAGTGAGCACTCCAAGATAAAGTGACTGACACTGACTAATTAAAGGGATCTCTGTGACACAGTACACAACAGGTGACTTTTTTTTTTTTAAAGCTAACACAGAATGCTCAGTTTTTAATATATAAACCCATGAAATAGCATTTCATTTTCTTTCAGAACCCCAAGAACAGATCCCTGCTTGTTCCAAAAAGACTCTAAAGGAGTATTAAAAAATACAGATGCTATTCACAGGGTTATTTTCAGATCCCTCATATATTTGGTTTTTAACGAGTGTCTGTATTGCAACAACTTGTAATTTTCAGCTTTTTATCATGTTAAGAAACAGTGGAGATTCACAGATAGGTAAAAGTAAGTGTTTTAAATGGGCTAATAAATTAAGAGACACACACTTCAAAGACAAAAAATTATTACTTTCCTGAGATTTGGATAGCTTTGGCAACATAGCAGCTGACACTATTAGCACTTTCCCATCAGCAAGGGCAGGTTTCCCTCTTAATCCCACTGCTCCTGCCTGCACAGCCCACATCCCACCTTCTGCCAGCATCAAAGCTCATCAGATCCCTCCAGAAGCCAAAGCAACTCTGCTTTACTGACTTTTATTGCAGGGTTAGGTTTTTCTGCCAGGCTAATGGGTTAAACCAGCTGGCTGGTCCAACGGGTCCCAAAGCATGCAGAGCAGGAACAGTGGCCCTGCACAGCCACAAACAGGGGAGAGGCCCTCATGGCATGGCTCGGGGACTGGCAAAAGTGCCCTCTCCTCTCCTCCAGCCCTGCTGCCTTTCAATGCTCATGCAATACAGGTCTACCCATGAAGGAAAGAACTGCATTAAATAAACTGGAATTGTAACAAGTTCACCTTTTCAGGGCAATAACAAAACTGAAATCACAGATGAAGCAGCTTCATACTTCCCTGTGACAAGATACTATTTCCCCTACTAAACAAGGGGAAGCCGTCCAGGGCCAAGGAGACTCCGGCTGACCCACGCTGGGGATGGTGGGGAGGGGAACACGTTCATAAACTCGCATGAAACTTCAGGCAGGCTTGACTGACTCATTTTACAACCATGCCCCAAGAGTCTTCCTACTCCTTCAGTAAGTGAAGTTATTTTATTGTTTCCAGTTCAAACTGCAGTTCCTGGAATTTCCAAATGTCAGTCTTCTGACAGTTTTAATTTGTCTGTACTGCTCTCCTGCAGATCTTACCCACAAGGTTTCCTGCTCTTTAGATGAGGAAAGTGGGTGAATGAAGTCTTCCAATGGCAAAACTTCTCTGAAGATGTGCTGTAATTTAGGCAAGAAGCTGAGCAGCGAAATCATGGAATGTTTCCTACCATTTTTATCCAATGTCATATAACTAAACTCACTGTTAACCCTAACTTCAAATGAAAAAAAGAGTTATCATGGGGAGAGAACAATAACGCAATATAAAATTGAAACACTTCAGAAAAAGCAAACAAATCCCCAGTGAAATAGAAAAATAAAAACTACATGGAAGCCACAGGGTTCCCAAACCTCACTTCTGACAGCTAACCCTATGCAACTTGCTTTAAGAGTGAGTAACTGCAGCTCACACTAACTTAACAAGACGGCAATAAATATCAGAAGTATTTGTCCTTTCAAATTACTGTAGCCCTCAATCCCTCCCAAAGGTTGCTTCTTAAAAAAGAAGCACTTATACTTCCAAATGACCAATGGCCTTAGATATACTTCAAAAACAACAACAAAAAAGTCCCTAGCTCTTTGCTGGGACAGATGTTTAAAAAAAAAAAAAAAAAAGCGAGCAAGCTTCCAAAATTGTAGAGGATTTCATTCAATTGCTGTAAGCTACAGAAAAATGACCCTTCGGGCAGAGTAACTAAGGAGGAACTGTATTGCTTAATACGCTACAAGGAAGGAAGGTTTTCCCTCATCATCTTACAAAAATAACTAGGAGTTCAAGATTCTGTAACTCCATCAAAATTGTTTAAAAATCACTGTTCTGCACAGTAAGTTAAGTATTTTAAGATCTTTATAACATCAGCAGAACTAAGGACTTCTCTATTCAAATGGACCAAAAACAAAAACAAAAAAAATATCACTTCAAATCCTGACTAACATTCTCTCTTACAAATATCTATGTTCTGCTCTAAAGAGAAGACAAGGAGCTGCTATGATGTTTTTCTCAGACCTGTTATTTAACATTTTCCAACTCTGCAAAGGCATGAGAACGTTAAAACTCTTTTATTGGAAGCAAAGTGTTTGAAAGCTCATTGGCAGAGTGGTTACATCCACTTTTCAAGAACATGTGATAATTCTCTCTCTAGTTTCCCCAAATAGAGGAAGAGGGAAGAATGCAGAAAGAAGGAGCAGCACACACAAAATGTTTTTACTTCCATCTGCCACCTGTTAACAGTTTCAGCTACTTGGATAAATATGTATTTATACTTATCAGGAAAGATTACAGTCTTGTCTACATGCAGTTACTCAGTACAGCTGTTCATGAACAAGTCCAAGGTGAGGGCATTCTTACAGAACCAGTAGTTAAGCGTGCACAGAAATATGATATTTTGAAATGACAATACCCAAATAAAGAACTATTCAATAGTGGGTGCTTATGAGTAACTAAATATAAACCAGTCCATATGACTCATCACAATAGGTTCTACTTACGTGCTCACCACTATCTACACAATGCAGAACTGGCCAGCACAGCCTTGTCCTTAAGAAGTCAGAGGGAGAAGAAGAAATTACATGTCTAACAAGTATAGCTATGTGGATAGATGCAGAACCTTTTTACTGCTATGTTTCATATTAATTTAGGAAGTTGGATTAAACCACATCTCTATCAAAAGGGTTTTTTATCTTGAGAAAAGTAATTGCTTTTTCACTGTAGTTCAGCTGCCTCTTTGGCAGACGAGCTGTAAAACCTTCACAGCTTCAGTGAGTTCAGTTTAGCACCACTGTCATCTCAGATCCTTCCTGCCTTGGCCTCCTGAATAAGTGAAAATAATCTGAACTAAGATGACATGATAGTACACTACCTATCACTACACACTGGGAGTAATGATCTTTTATTTCTGGTGGAAGTGATTTTAAGATGAAAGATGGCAATTGCAGCCTTGTGAGAATTTTTCAGTTTTCTCCTGAAATTGCCATTCAGCAAGAACAACAACAAAATCCACAACACACAAGGCACTGCTGAGGTAGACTTGTTCCAAGTAGAAACAAGTCAATATGGCCTTGACTTGCGAAGTCAGCTTCTTCTGAAAGCAGCCCAGAAACACCCCATCTGGACTGGGAGGATAACTATTTTTAACATGTGCATGTTCAAAAGGCACGCAGGAATACCAGACTACAAAGTGGTTTAAAGCATATACCTGCTAAGTATGAATTAAGTTTGACTCAAATGTTCATAATTGGGGAAATTACAGTAGTAGATTAATACAAACAAGTATCATTGAACTTTATTATTGTATTAGAAATAACCACTGAATACACCAAAAATGTTAAGCCCCAGCACTGCCAAAATGACATTACATATGGCAGTATTAGCTTTTCTCCACGGATTCCAGTTCCATATAGCAGCTGAACATACAAAATATACTCATCGTGTTGTTTTCAAGTAAAATATCTCATTGTTTACTGTATGAAAATGCATGCTAAGTTAACACCATGTCTACCAAAAAACTTCAGCATGCAGGTTGCCTTAGTATTATGAATAATCCCTTTATTCTCCAGCTGTGCATTGTGCTCGCTGCATCTGTATTTCAGTCCTTTGAGGGACTAAGATGGGTGTAACATGGACCATGTCTCCACCTCCACTACAATGCTAAGCAAACTGGAACTGCTGACTGTGTTACAAATTTGCATGCGAGAAGCTGAACACGGTTAGCACAGCGGACTTTGGGGACTTCTTGAACTTGCAGTTCCACCAAACGGCTGTAGTTGTCTGTCAGTGGTCACACTGTACTGCATTCTGGCTGTGTTTTATTGCTGACTTGGGCTTATATACACCTAAGTCGTCAGGTTTGATTTCACTGGGAAGGTGCCGATAGACCACTTTTAACACAACCCACGCAAATCATCTTCAACTTTATAGTACACTGCTCACTTAACAGACCTCATCCTCTTTTCTGTAACACTGACAACCTAGAGCTGCTGCAGTGACGCATGTAGATACTGAATCTGTGTTACCAAACACTCTTAATGGGCTGATTTCAGTGATGGATACGTGCCTGCAAGACATGACAAAGATTAATGGTGCACAAAATATCTAAATCGGCTATCGAGGACCAGTTCTTAAAAACTGTTTACATTTCACTTCAGGAAATGCATGTCCTAGGATGCTGCAGCTAACCAGAAGAGACAGACCAATTCATGTTCAAACTGAGTTGTTACTTGTTTTCAGGACCACTGTTTTCCTTGGTCTGCACCAGCTGTAGCATATTGGCTCAGTATCAATCATCCTTAGAAAAGAGAGCTTACAACCAGCACAATACCAACAGCTCGTTTACAGGAAAGGAAACAAGTCTGAAGGAACAAATTACTCCTTTGAGAAAAATAGCAAAGATTCATTTGTAAAATTAAAATACTGAACACTGTAATATGGGTGATGAATTTGCAAATTAGGTAGAAGATGATGAGGAAGACAAGGTAGAATAAAGTTGTCAGAAGTTTGAATCTTCCATAATTTGGCAGAAGAGGTGTCTCATGCTGCCTACGAAGCTACCACCAAGCAACGGTGGAAGAGAAGAGATAACACAGCAATGATTGGGGGATGGAGAGGAGGGGGGGTATTTTTCATTTTAACTGGCTTGGGAAAGAAAACCTGAAAGAGAAACTAAACCACCATCTTTAAAGTTGCCTTTAATTACTGCTACCTGCCACGGCAATAAGAGTAAGTAAATAGGAAATACTATTCCCACTGCTATGTGGGAACTTTCATTCAATGGCAGCCACTTGATATGTCTTCCTAATACTAAGAAAAATCAAAGCTTAAGTATATTAGCTAGCAAAAAAGAAACAACAATAAGTGAAAACATTAAAGCCTACTAATAATCACATCTGGATTTACTAATAAAACCCACAGATCCTAGCTTTATTTTAAATAGGGTGTGTGAAAATCCTCCCTGGAGAATGTCAGAATAATATCAATCCCCTCCTGAAAAATTTTACACCAGAATAGCATATAAACTACAGACTCATTCAGCACCCTTTCTTCATCGTTTATTTGAAACTATCGTACACAAAAAAAATCTACAAAACTTTCTTTCCTGAATACTTAGTATATTTCTGCAGGCAATCTGTATCAGCTTTGCAACTGAATTTTATTCCTGTTCTCTACACAGCCAACTTCATTTTGTAACTATATGAGAGCAGAGATAAAACAGCTCCTAGAGCTCTAAATTGTAAACTTATAATTATATCTTAAATATCATCACTGTGGAACTAAAGGAGGAAACACCTGTAAAAACCTCAACATTAAATAACATAGGTAAAAATTACTTATCAACTTGAATCACAATATTTATATGAAACTAAAGAATTCAGAAAAGCAATTAAGATCTGCTATAAGGCTCCTTTGTACACCATGAAAATTTAATACATTTAAAATTACAGTAATTGAACTAATAGAAGTGAAGCAGTCGAAGCCACATTTTAACTTAAACACAAACCATGTCATTTTCTTTAATAAACTAATCTGATTTTAAACTATATGAGTGTTATCAATGGAAGACCAGAAGTCCAGCTTCTATGCTTGATAAGGTTTTTTGAATCATTTTTCAGATGTTCAGCTTTAGCTTCATCTAGCACTTTTGGAGAAGTGCAAGGAAAAAAAAAAATCATTTCGGCTTAGGGTCAAATTTTACAGAGACAAGTTCCATCTGCAGCTGCACACCTGCCCTGTGTGATCTTTGGAGGCATGAAGTATCTGGCCCTGTTACCTCTCTGGAATAAATCAACTTTACCAAACAATACTCAAATTATTAAAGTTCCCGATTTATATGGTTTGAAATTGACCTGGTTTTCCATTTTTATGAAAACTGTACTTGATTTTTTGTTACAACTTTAAAAAAAACATTAACCACAAATTCTTTTTTTTTTTTTTTGGCAAATAAACACACTAAACCTGTTGACTACACTTAAGGAAGCAGATCTTACTCTCATTTTGACATATATTTTCTGAAAGCAAATACCTAATCATTAACAATTTTTGCCCCAAAAAAATTCTCCCTAGGAATACTCGTGCACTTTCTTGTCACCATCCGTGCTCCGGAGGCAACTTCACTGGCCATTAAATAATGCCTCCATAAAGATTTGTTGCCCATTACTGATGTCCCAGCTCCAGGAAGCTGCAGCTTGAAGTGACAACTTTCCACCGTCCCCCCTGCCTCTGCCTTCTGGTGCTGACTGCCCCAGCAGCTTGTGCTCTCCTGATGCTCGCATTTGGAGCCTTCCCTGCATTTTATTCCTTCTGTGTCTGCCTGCAGATTTCCGAGAAAAAGGCCCTACAGCATTTTGCATTTGTTACGGGTTCAAAAAATTCCCTTCCCGAACACGAAGGCTGGAGACCTGCCTAAAGTCAAGTCAAGTTTCCAAACAGCGCTGCGCAAGCTTTTCTCCCAACCACCCCTGAGAAAACAACCTCCCCGATCTTAAATGGAAATACAGCCTTTTGTTCCCCCACAAATCAATAGGGCTGGCTTGCCGAGTGCAGCGTCAAGTTACAAGTCCGCAATAGTTTTGCTGCAGCCCTGGTTAAGCAAGGGCAGGTCACAGCATCAAAGGCAGCACCATGCTGACCTCTGGGCTAAAAAGTGCTGGAGCCTCCTGGTCCCCAAACGGCTCCCTCGCTTCCCCGCCCTTGCCCCCGGCTACATAACCCTGGCCACTCTCCCACACCCCCACTGGGAAGCATCACACTCTTCAGCGACCCTAGGCAACTCACCAGCCTCGCATGCAAAGACTTTATTTTTGCTGTATGGTTTGGTTAGGCTTTGGTTTGGGGGACTTGCAATTTTTTAGTTATTTTTTTGATTTTTTTTTTTTTCCCCACTGATATAGCAAGAACCTGCTCAGGGAGGAAGCCAAAGAGCACCGAGGGGAAGAGGCAGCATGTGCAAAACGACACAATTAACTTATTTCTCACGTGCTGTGCTTTGCCCTCATCCTGGCCCAACCCTAAGTATTTTTTCCTCAAACTTACCAGAAAAGATTGTTGCGAAGGTACAAGGATTTGGAATGCATTAGCCAAATATTGGCTGTTAAATGAAGCTACCAACGTGGTTTCTGCAGAGTTTGCTTCAGAGGTGTTCTGTAGCAGGGAAACTGCTCTGCAATCTCAGCCATACACAGCACTTGCAGAACTGGTTTTAACACTACAGTAGACTTAATGTAGCAAAATTACTCTGGATTTGAAAATGGACAAGCTAGTTTTCCCAATTTAATTAACAATCTAATTAAACTGGAAAGAAAATTACTTACCTTCGTTATGACTTTACTTTTGAGTAAAATTATAACCCTCTATGTGGTTATTAAGAATATCTGTACCTGGATTACACTGACATTTTCAGATTCACAGAAAAAGAAACTAAGCTTATTGCCTGCACTACTGATCCTGCCACTCCTTTCTGGGAAGGAGCAAGACATACATATGCTCAAAATAAAACACTCTCTAACTTTAGAAGTAGAAGCATGAAGACATCTGTATTTCAGCAGACCTCCCCATTACAGATCTGACCCCAGTCAACAGGTCCTGAAACATGCACATTTTTCAGTACTATTTTAGCACAGATAATACCCTTGACAAGAGAAAAAAAGACAAAAAAAAAAAAAAAAAAGGAGAAGAAAAAAAATACATTTCTGGAAAATGAAAGCTCTACTGTTACAATTTTGAAAAAGAAAAAAACAAACAAACAAACAAACAACCCCTTTCTAGTTTGGGGTGCAGTTCTATCAAATATATTGAACCTAACTGACGGTTCTGTAAAGCTCCAGCCAAAGAAAGTGTGTGTGTCTAGTTTAACTGCTTTGTTGTGACAAAATACCCATTTAACACATTTTTGTTTCAAAAAGCTATGCAATATTTATCTAACATATGTAAACAAACAATACATTAAAATGCATGCCATGTTCTATTTCATTAGGATTTCTGAATTAAGACAAACATAAAACTGAAACTACTCACATAGCTTTTTGAAAAATATTGGTTATACTACATGTTATAGTTTGCACAAATTAGTACTAAATCAACACTTGAGCAATGTAATTCAGACTGAATTCAATGCTACCGAGATAAGTATATCTGATGTTCCAGCTCTTTAGGGAAAATCAGACAGCTGCTGTTAACCTGTATTACCTTTCGTTGTTCAAACATATATGGTGTTAAGATCTCATAATTACGTCCAGGACCAAAGATGCCAGCCAAGCAAATTCCAGCTTTGTTGCATGATTTCTACGTTAAGTTGCACAAAAAAACCAACTGGTCTCCTGTCAAGATCTATGACAGAAAATATTCATTTGCAACCTGCAAATTTGACTACAATGCATTGCAAGCTGCTTGATATCTTAACCTGTATCAAAAAAACACATCACCACATCGATAACTTACCACAGTTTTCAGTACCTTACAAAACAGCTTAATAATTCAGTTCATATAGGAGAGAAATTTGTTCAATATGGTAGGCTCACGCTCTTCTCATCAAGAGCAGTAGAAAACCGAACAACAGGTTGTTACCCCACTTTTAAGATTTACATTAAAAAACACTGGAAACATGGTAACAGGAACTTGTCATCCCCTTGGCTTACCATTATGGAAAAAGGGAAGTGGGTTTATTTCGTTGGTGGTATTATTATTCATTATTATTAATTACTGTTTTATTTGTTTTCAAGAATCATGATGTTCTTTGGGTTTGTGTGTTCTTCACAAGTACAAGCATAGCATAAAGGGCAGCACATATTCACTCTGACAAAGGAGTAGACCAAATATCACACTGGAAGCCTGCGATCGATTACACAGCAGGGTAGGGACGTGTGCCAGCGCAGAGGGAAGACAGACACCAACCTCCCCTAGACCCTTTCCAAGGACAGCAGCTGAGAAGCCTGGAAAAGGGGTGGTGGGAAGGGGAGAACGAGCATCACAGTCCTCTTGCCTGCAACCATGAGTGCAGCAGGAGAGGGAAGCAAGGACCACAGTGCTCCCACCCTCCCTGCTCTTCTGAAAGAAAGTCCGAGATTAAGGGAGGACCTCACTGCTCCTTGGCTTCCTCTCCAGACACACGGCCCAGTGGCCACACTGTAATGAACCAGAATTAGAGAAGCGCCAAAGTTCAATTCACCTAAGTTCAACATGGCAATTCAAACCCAACACTAGCTGAAACTGATTGTTTTGTGGTTTTTTTAACTTACAAAACCTCTGAGAGAGCAAACCAATCGGCAATGCAGACATGCAAGGGTGACATAAAGGTAATGTAAAAGGTAATACAACTCTAAAAAAAGGCAGAAAAAGAGAGAGATGTATAGAGGTTGCAACCATTTCTTATTTCATTTTGTGAAGGCTAGAAAGTTTACAGTAATCACCTAAGCCTGGTAGAGAATGTGGGGGTGAGAAACACAGGTTCACTCGCATGTGAGAGGGTGAGCATGTGAGTTTGCCTTTAAATTCACAAAAAGAAAGAAAGAAAAAAAATCAGAGAAAAGAAAGATTATCTGTCTCCATTCCTGCCTTAAAGACCACAAAGTTAGCGGACTTTAGTTTTTGGGAGGTTTTGGGGGTTTTTTTTGGATTTTCAGATTAAATCCAATTCTGAAGTTAACCAGTCAACTACAAATTTTGAAATTAATCAGGTCCAACCAATTAAACTAATGATCAAACCCACCAAAGTTACACGATACGAGCATAACACATGCTCAACACATTGCTCAAAGGGCAGCAATCAGTTGCCACACACACACACTAGATATATTTTGCTGCTGAAGTTTGGCAGATGGAAGATACGATATTCTCACTCATTCCTTTCTCTTTCTCTTTTATTGCTTCTTTTCTTGTTCTGTGTTACAGCTCAAGACTACCACCACTTGAATGCCACCACAAAATCCCTAATATTTCATTCCTCTTCCAGAGCTTCAAAAGTGCAGGAGGAAGGCTGCAATACAGATTTTTTTTTTTTTTTTTTTGAAGGCTTATGGGCCTTTACGGGCCTTATGGGCGATCAGTAGATTGAGAGCAGCCCTGCAGAGAAGGACTTGGGGGTGTTGGGTGATGAGAAGCTCAACATGACCTGGCAATGTGCACTTGCAGCCCAGAAAGCCAATCACATCCTGGGCTGCATCAAAAGAAGCATGACCAGCAGGTCGAGGGAGGTGTTTCTGCCCCTCTACTCCACTCTCATGAGACCCCACCTTGGGTACTGTGTTCAGCTCTGGGGCCCCCAATGTAAGAAGGACATGGACCTGCTTGAGCAGCTCCAGAGGAGGGCCACGAAGATGATCAGGGGGCTGGAACACCTCTCCCAGGAAGACAGGCTGAGAGAGTTGGGTCTGTTCAGCCTGGAGAAGGGAAGGCTCCGGGGAGACCTTATAGCAGCCTTCCGTACCTAAAAGGGGCCCACAAGAAAGCCGGATAGGGACTTTTTACAAGGGCATGTAGTGATAGGGCAAGAGGTAATGGCTTTAAACTGAAAGAAGGTAGATTTAGATTAGATGTAAGGAAGAAGTTTTTTATGATGAGGGTGGTGAGGCACTGGAAGAGGTTGCCCAGAGAGGTTGTGGATGCCCCATCCCTGGAAGTGTTCCAAGGCCACGTTGGATGGGGCTTTGAGCAACCTGGTGTAGTGGAAGGTGTCCCTGCCCATGGCAGGGGGGTTGGAACTAGATGATCTTTAAAGTGTCTTCCAACTTAAACCATTCTATGATATGATCATAAAACCATTCAAATTGAACACACGTGCTTTCCTTGATTGTAAATTATTTCATTCCATAAATAGCAACAAACATCTACTACCCCTACGTGACAGATGTGTGCCTCCTGTATTTGAAGAATTAAAAACCTGCAGCACTGAAATTTCAGTTACCTCATGCAACACAATAATAAAATTTAAAAAAAAATAACTGACAAGTTATTTTCCTCCAACAGACAATACCTATTGAAGAACGCACAACCTATGAGATGAATTCAATGCCTGCCAAGCATAGCAAAGACTACATTTTGCCATAATTGTCAATCTTGTTATCCAAGCCAAAAACTTGATTACTTAAGACACAACCCCCCCCCCCCCCCCAAAAAAAAAAAAAAAAAAAAAAAAATCGATGCTACAAAATTTCTAAAGGTAACAACTCACATAGCCACCAAACAGGCACACACCACTACCCCGGTAAAGACAATGATCATCACACTGCAGCAGGACAGTAAAGTGACACTGCCACAACCCCATGAATTCCTCTGCTCTATATTAGCAGGGATGCTCGCACAATCTGCCCCCTCCACCAGTGTGGAAAGCATTTCTTCACTCTGTCTTGCAGCTGTCAAGCACTAATGCACTGTCCCGGCTCAACACAGAGGACAAGCTATGGACTGAGTTTCCGTTTGCTGTGGCTTGTTTGAGACACGGGCAGAGATGCGGTAATCCTGGTGTTTGCATCAAGGAAACCTCAGCAAGCAACTGTAAACCTTAAAACCAAAAAGGTTTCCAGCTACAGAACCTATTCCAGCAAATGCATGGTACGCAAAAAGGTCTCGTGGACCACATGTAAAAGACTCCAGAAGACCACAAGGCCACAAAAAAACCCCATACCAAAACAAAACAAAAAACCCACTCCAAACCAAAAAACCCAACCAACCAACCAAAACAAAACAAAACACCACCACCACCCCCCCCCAAACCACCAAAAACAAAACACCAGGAAAAAACGCAGCCTGGCTCATGGGATTGTGCAGGGCTTCTTCTAGGTAGCCAAAGTACTTTACTTGAAGTAATCCACTTCAACAAGTTTTATAATAATTCTTTAAACCTTCTGGGAGTTGCACATAAAGACATTTAAAGAAAATAGTGAAGGAGCTTCACAACTGACTGAGAATAAGAGAAAGAGAGAGCTCTCAAAGAAGAAAATAGTATGTCTGCAAAGACTACAATGCAACAGTTCCTGGCTCTGAGCCCAGAGCACTATCTGCCTGACTGTGCCATCACCCTGCATCCCACAGGGCAATTACTAGTTTGCAAACTTCCCATCACTACCTTAGAGCCAGGAAATTATTCTACTTCAGATGGTGTTTCAGAATATCCAGAATAGGGGTATAATTTACTTCACTCTGGCAGAAGGGGCCAATGAGGGCAGGGGTGTCTTAAAATGCTTTATATTATCTTTTGGGCAAAGGGGAAAATTCAACCATACTGGTTTGTTTGCTTGTTTATTTGTTTAAATACATGAACCTTGTGTAATTAATCAGAATGTGATCCTAGTGCAAAGTAATTGATACATTTCTTCCCTCATCTTAGAATGTTGAATATTTTTTCCTTCAAAGCTACCATCTCAGTTGGTTTTTCAATGTCACCTCGAAAAAAGCCTAAACTAAAGTAAAGAAGTACATATGGGGTAGTGAGAATTACAAAGATATGAGGTATTCATTTCCCTATGAGGAGGTCATATCACCAGTCAACATGGGATTCCTATTACATACTACTCTGGATGAAGAAAGCCTTTTGACTTTACTCCAAGCCTCAGGCTTGTTCACCATTTAGCATTAGAAAGAAAAAACATTAAAAAAAAAAAAAAAAAAAAAAAAAAAAAAAAAAAACCCAAACCATCAAAACAACCAACACATTGTAGCATGGTATGGACAGAATTAAAAAAAAAAAAAAAAAATTCTTCTAGAGCATTTCATCTTGCCCTAAATAATAAAAGGCAGGAAAGGACAAAAAGAAAGTTAAGTGGCTGCTTAATTGTCAGTATTATTTTTTTTCCAACATATGCATTATTGGGGGCGAGGGGGTCGTGTCAGGGAAAATCCACACAACTAGCAGCATACAATGCTTCACAGCAAAAATTACCTAACAATACATCTTATCAGTGATGAATTGATGACTTCATACTCTTAAGTCAAAGACCCTGACTCTTCAAGGCCCAGTTTCTGAATTGCAGAGATTTTAGTGAACTTTTGGATAATAATTCAATACTGCACTATTACACTTTTTCTCTTATTTACTTTCACTTAGGGATAGTCTGGAAACCCCTAACAGAGCACAATTCATTACTTAATCTTTTCAGAACCTGTATAATGTGATAAAGTATTATCAATTTCTGCTTTCCTTTAACCATCTACTTGAAGCATATATCACTGATTTCTGCCATAACCCTCTTTCATTCATTTCACTTTTCATCTGAATAAAAACATGTTTTAAAGAACAGCCGAGTGGAAAAGTATATCATTGCCAGCTCCTTGATAGTGTGATATTCGCAATATTTCTTCGAAAGGGAGATCTTGCAGAAGCTGATAAAAATATGACAAAATCTGAGCTTCTTGCATAACAAGCAATCATGCTTTCCAACTATAGACAAAAATCCTAAAAAAGAAAAATCTTGACAAAAGGAACCATCCAGAAGTTCTTTATTTACACACCATGATTTAAGTCAATCTTGTATTTCTGAAAAACTGAATTAGGCACTCTGAGGTGGCTGATTAGCAATAGTGTTTTCTCCACTGCCTGACAGCGCCTACTGTATGACAGGGAGGGGAATGCTACAGGCTTTTCATAATCTTGGTAATCAAGGTTAATATAAAATCTGCATACCACCTTGCTGATGATTAGAATGTTTCCTGGTAGAGCGCTGAGGTTAAAGACACATATATTTCATCAGAAATTAAACACTGGCTAAAAATATTACATATTTATCTCAAAGTAGGTCTTCATGAGTTTACAGCCAGTCAGTTTTCCACCTGAGACTTTTGGGTAATTAAAGATAATTTATAACATGGACTCATAGAGCACATTAACCTCCAAATCTTTCATTGCCTTTGGAAATGCCAAGCATCTACTAAATTTTCATCACCTTGCCCTGAAAATATCCACTATCTTGCAGGGAACAGTGAAAAAAGACAAAATGCTCATCAGCTTCGTTGACACTATGCTATTCAATGGAAAGAGAATTGAACATCTTGTACATATAGTCATGCAGTTCCTGACAATACTCCAGTGCTTCAAGTATGACATTTCTACCTTAGTTTTTAAGTTCAGATCATACATTTAGCAAAGGAAACCCAGAACATGGTAGAACAAAAGAAAGCTGCTCAGAGACTGTAATGTAACAGAAAGCAAAGTAGTGGAAAAGAGAGTGTTGAAAAACTTAAAGGAAAAGGGAAGGAGTAAACATAGAAAAGCAGGTTATTTTCTAAAGAGCTACATTATTGCTAAAATTTTCTTTTTAGACATACGAACACTTTAGTTTTAAAATTCTGCAAATTCATTTTTTCTACAGCATCGGACTAAGGACAGAGCAACATAAGTGATTGCTCAGTCTCCATAGTTCCTTAGCCTGTAAAAACCAAGGTGTCCAAAGTGATTTCTTCTACGTCCCTGCTGGAATGAAGTTGTTGGTGTTTTGTGGAGGCAGAGCCGTCTCTGCTTGCAATGGAGAAGTACAACTTGGGTCACTGACTTGACAAGGCTGACAGTTTTTACCTGATTAACAATAATCTCTGCTATTTTTAATTGTAAAAATTCTTTGATACTACTTTATCATATTTGCCTTTTTTTGATGTAGCAGACCCCAAAACAAATTAGGTATCTCCAAAATAGGCTAGCAAAAATTAAATCCACCAAGCTAGGAAAGCTATTATACACATCTCCATACGACAATTTAAAAGTTGTGAAGAAAAAAAAGGGGGGACACACAACACAACAGACAAGGGAGAGGACAACAGCATATATCACCATCATTCCCTTACCCCTCAGGAACTTCCTGTGCTCATAAATGAACTAACTCTGGATGGAAAAAAAGCACGTTGTGGCTAGCCTGCAGAACATACCCTGCTGAAACGATGCCACAGACCTTAACTAACAGTCATAACCAGCACTGTCATTTCTAAGGAAAAAAAAAAAAAAAAGAGCATCCATGAAATCTGCAATGCTTAGGTGGGACTGAAAACCTGAAGGATGGTACCCTCAGCCATGACGGGGCTTGTTTGGGCAACGCTCGTTTTCACTCTGTGCACTATGGTTTTCCAGTTTGAAGACTGGAATGAGACAGTATTTGTAGAAGTCCTTTGAGAGCTGTAAGTGCTTTGTGATCTACAGAACTTAATTATTAAAATGTTGCTGGTAATCACTCTGCTGGAACTTAATCTTTCTTTGTCCTCACCAAATTGATAAACATCTCAGAAGAAATGAGACAGAAATGTGACAGATATGCCTGCACACTTTCATGTTTATCCTAACAGATAGAAAAAGATGGTGTTTTGTTTGTACTAACAAGTCTTGGAGAAGCAATAAGAAAGTTCATTATAAAAAAGCATTTCTCTGAGTAACTCTTCAATAAACTGTATAAAGAAAGAAAGTCTTTTGATTAAGTGCTGTCTAGCAAGTAACAGTCAGGAAGGAGAACACTTAGGGGACTACAAAGCATTTCTGACATGAAAGCAACGTCATTCCTACTTGGACATATATATCCAAAGGGGTTCAATTTTCAATCATTAGTGACAGTGGTAAGCAGTGAGACAGTCAAAAGTGCTTCTAACTCATGAAAACTATGGAGGAAAGAAGGAAAAGAAACAAACAGATGTATAAGCCATTTCTTTGTGTATTAACGAACTAGGAACAAAACAGCTTATGGACAGTCACCTGAAATTCTTAAAAGCCACCGAGTAGTCTCAAAGGAGTTATTCCACAAAAGGAGTGCTAAAGAATGATGCACCTACACGAGGAGCATTTCAGTGACTTATGCTACCTACCAAACACAAGCTGCTGCAAGTTTAAGGAAAAAAAAAAAAGCTGTCTCAGTTTAATAAATATTAGTTTTCTTTAATTATAAAGCTAGCCAACCTTTTACTAACACATTTTACTAAACAATTTTTATATCTCTGCTAGAATAGCAGAGCCACTCACCAAAACAAAAGTTCTAATTCATACTTTATTTCTGAGAATCCTTAGAAACTGGAAGAATTTAAAAAGCTTAATTTGTAAATTCCGGTTTTTAAAAGTCTAAAAATATGTTCCCCAAGTTAGATTGAAATGATGACAAGGGGAAAAGAGTCAAGAGAAATGGGCATAGGGCTGGTAGTGGCAGATGAAGTTAAGTCCTCACTTCTTCAGCCAGAACAAAAACTTCCACAGAATATGAACAGACTGGTTTAGGTAACCACAGAATATAAAAAATACATTCAGTCTGCCTAGGAATACAGAGACAATTTAAGTACACATCCACTTGGGGGGGGCCGCTATAAAAGAGGCCTTTGCCCTTTGTATAAAACTTAACCATGCCTTAGCAGTTCAGGCTAAAGGTCTACTTACCCCAACATCTTTTCTTTAACAGTGGTCATAACAAAAGGTAAGAACAGGGCAGGAATGCACATCACTTCTCTGTGCCCCCCAAAACTTTCTCTGCTCCTCCAGCTATTTTCAGCTCATGAGACTTACTGGACTTGTTTGCCTAATTACTGATTTCTAATAGTTCTCTTTCAAGAACTTGCCCAGCATCTCCTTAAGCCTACATACTCCTCTGGCATCCACAACAGCTACTTCTGACAGAGACTTTTATGGATCTACAGCCTGCTGTGTGACCCACCTCCGTTTGCTTCTTTTCAGTCTGGCTCCCTGTTTTGGGTTTGTGTGGCGAGGTTTTGGTAGCAGGGGAGGGGCTGCAGGGGTGGGTGGCTCCTGTGAGAAGCTGCTAGAAGCTTCCCCAGCTCCAAGACGGACCCGCCTCTCGCCAAGGCTGAGCCCATCAGCAACAATGGTAGCGCCTCTGGGATAACACAGATAAGAATGGGAACTTGCAGTTTTGGAAGTAGGATGCGAGAGAAACCCCTATACAGACACCGAGGAAGGAGGGGGAGGAGGTGGATGCCCCTGCAGCCCGTGGTGAGACGGCAGGCTGTCCCCCTGCAACCCATGGAGGTGAGTGGTGGAGCAGATGCCCACCTGCAGCCTGTGAAGGACCCCATGCTGGAGCAGGGGAAGTGAGGAGTCCTCCCCCTGAGGAGGAAGGAGCAGCAGAGACAACGTGTGATGAACTGTCCCCAATCCCCATTCCCTGTCCCACTGTGCCACCGGGGGGAGGAGGTAGAGAGAACCGGGAGCAGAGTTGAGCTGGGAAGGAGGGAGGGGTGGAGGGAAGGTGTTTTAAGATTTGGGTTTTACTTCTTATTATCCTTGTTTTGATTTGATTGGCAGTAAATTAAATTGATTCTGTTTTTTCCCCCAAGTTGATCCTGTCTTTTGCCCGTGACCATAATTGGTGAGTGATCCCTCCCAGTCCTTGTCTCAAGCCATGAAGCCTTTCATTATATTTTCTCCTCCTCATCCCACTGGCAGGGGGAAGAGTGAGCGAGCGGCTGTGGTGCTTTGTTACCAGCTGAGCTTAAACCACAACATTGCCCCACCAGACCAAAAAGGCCCCTAATTCTTGAACTGGAAGAGGATTCCCCTTCATGCCAGCGATGGTTTTGCAGAACTCTATCATATTCCCCTGAACTGTGTCTTTTTCCAGACCAGAGAAACTTAGCCTATTTGAGCATTGTGTCTCATGCATGGCTACAAACTGCTCTTCTGGCACTCAACTCTTTTACTCATGCTGAGATTTCCACAAGATGACTTTCACTGTCTCGCAATTCAACATCCAAGACTTACAGAGCAAGTTTTCACATTAAGTGGTTGGCTGCTTATCAATGTTTTTTAAAATTTTCAATATAACACTTTCTATATTATATTCTTACCTATTTAGTCAACAAACTTACACTAGTTCCAAATTTTATTCATCCAGTATGTCTTTGATATTATTTTAAGTAATTTTCTGTATTCCAATATATTTTAAATAAAATCCTTTGAAAATATCAGTCCTTTGGAATGCTTCCTTTTTTTAAAGGCCTTCTCTGGATCTGGATTTTCTTGATGCTACATAGTGTTCAAAGGTTAGGGACGACATACAGTCAAGGTCTTATAAATAGGAAGTAGGAGTCTGGGAGAGTGGCTTTCTTCTTAAGTTGCCTTATAACTCAATTCTACGCAGTTCATACAGGCTTTACGTACTTCTGTACTTTCCACTAGCATTCCACTTGTTGCTTTCCTTTCTCAGCTGTATCAACTGACTAAATCAAATCTAATCCCCTGCTTTCCCAAACTTTTCTGCATGCAGCTTGTTTACAGTCTCACATGTCTGCAAGTTTCAAATAGTGATCTGATATCCAAAAAGGCAACAAATTCTCATATTTCACAAGAAATCTGTTTCCTACCTTATCTGGCATATGGCCCAACTGTACACACCGTTAGTGAATCTTCAGTCTACTATTACAGTTTAAAGATGTTTTAAGATCATCAAGGAAAATAACTTTCCAAGATCTTTGAGCAATTTCAACTTTTATAAATCCTATAAACCATCAATATTAAAATAAAAACCAGATTCATCATACAAATCAGGATTCACAATTAAGCAAGAAAATTATTTTGTTTTCTACAGTTTTCCTGCACTTTTTAAAATGGTCACTGTCATGGTTTAACACCAGCCAGCAACTAAGCACCACGCAGCCACTCACTCACTCCTCCCCCCTCCCAGTGGGATGTGGAGGAGAATCAAAAAACCCAAGTAAAACTCATGGGTTTAGTGATTAAACCGTTCTTATCTCAAGTAAAATATAATAATAATAATAATAATAATAATCATAATCATAATCATAATCATAATCATAATAGTAATAATTAAATAATAATAATTATGATGATAATAATTACGATGATCAAAAGTAATATAACAAAAAGAGATAAATTAGACTCAAGGAAAGACAAGTGACACATAATGCAGTTGCTCACAACCTGCTGACTGATGCCAGAGCAGCAATCCGCCCCTCCTGGCCAACTCCCCCCCAGTCATATACTGAGCATGATGTTCTATAACATGGAATATCACTTTGGCTAGTTCGGGTCAGCTGTCCCGGCCATGCCCCCTCCCAGCTTCTTGTACACCTGCTTGCTGGCAGAGCATGGGAAACTGAAAAATCCTTAACTTAAGATAAGCTCGACTTAGCAATAACTAAAACATCAGTGCGTTATCAACATTATTCTCACACTAAATCCAAAAGACAGCACTGTACTAGCTACTAAGAAGAAAATTAACTCTATCCCAGCCAAAACCAAGACTGTCACATAAAATCATAGAATCATTTAGGTTGGAAAAGACCTTTAAGATCATTAAGTCCAACTGTCAACCATGCCCACTAAACCATGTCCTGAAGTGCCACATCTACGCATTTTTTGAACACCTCCAGGGCTGGTGACTCCACCACTTCCCTGGACAGCCTGTTCCAATGCCTGACAACCCTTTCAGTAAAGAAATTTTTCCTAATATCCAATCTAAACCTCCCTTGCCGCAACTTGAGGCCATTTCCTCTCGTCCTATCTCCAGCCACCTGACAGAAGAGACCAGCACCCACCTCACTACAACCCCCTTTCAGGTAGTAGTAGTAGAGAGCGGTAAGGTCTCCCCTCAGCCTCCTCTTCTCCAGACTAAACAGCCCCAGTTCCCTCAGCGGCTCCTCATAAGACTTGTGCTCTAAACCCTTCACCAGCTTTGTTGCCCTTCACTGAACACGCTCCAGCACCTCAATGTCTTTCCTGTAGTGAGGGGCCCAAAACTGAACACAGAACTCGAGGTGCGGCCTCACCAGTGCCGAGTACAGGGGGACAATCACTTCCCTGCTCCTGCTGGCCACGCTATTTCTGAAACAGTCACGCATCATTAGTCTTCCTGAGCTGATAAAAGAATTTCTTCTTGGTGCAGTTCAGTATTTTTACTTTGCTAGCTATAGTTCCAAGTGTAACCATCACTCCTATCAAGCCGGAATCCTAGCCAGCCTCTTTGTTAAACTACTGAGCATCATTACTGTATAATGAAGTTCTAAAGAACCATAAAGAAACCAAATAATTCATTTTTTACAAGTTTGAGATTTATGGTTCCAAGTTAAGAGTTTCTTTAGCAGTTTCTGATCAAAGGCTACAAAAAACAGAGAGATGTAATATAAAACCAAAACTGGAAAGCCCATGGTTCAGACTGCAAAGTGGACATTTAACTGAGCAAGGATGTGACCCTGTGGTCAAGGGACTTTTGGGAGACAGTGTTCAAAAACAAACAAATAAAAACCAAAACAAAAACCCAAATTCAAAAAGGATGACATAGGTAGCAAGAGAAGTGGAAAATGACTGTGACAGAAGCAGAAAGGAAGAGACAGCCCTCAGCAATTGGATAATTCCTACTATGCAAAGCAGGAGAGAACTTGGGGAAATGAAAAGAAGCATTAGACAAAACAATGCATTCAGACAGGAATAAATATCTCAACTAAAATAAATTAATGAGTTACAGGAGTAACCAACACAGACAACAGAGACACAAAACTCCCAGACAGTAACAAAGTTTAAACAACAAAAGTCCCAAAATATTTTTCCTTTGCAGCAAACTCGAGGCAGGTCAAAGGTGGCGTATTTCCAACAGAGTGATAAAAAAAGATTCCAGAACTGACAAGGATCAAAATCAAATCATATCCTTGATCCCAAGGGATTCTCTAATCAAACCCTTTTCCTTGACAGTTCATCCACATGTTAAACAAGCAGAATAGAAGATGCAGATGCCTTGCTAGAAGGAGAAATAAGACAGATCATACCATTACATGACTGCCGAAACTCCCCAAGTGCAAAATATGACAACTGAAGAGTTACAGACCCCATGCTTGGAGAAACACACGGGAACAGTCCTAATGTGGAATTAACAGTAGAATTTCATGTCATACTCACTGTAGACACTAGAAGCTTAAATCATTGCAAAAAACCCACAGGGACTAAGAGGAATATGGAAAGGCACTACTTCAGTTCTTAAGCTCAAAGTTCTTGAACCACAAATAGGCTCAAGGCTGGAAGTGTATTCTGGGGGAGGCATGACCATGAGTTTGTCCTGTTTGTGAACTCTTCTACAAGCTTCTGCTGTTATCTGCCATCAGAGACAGGATATGAAGCTAAACAAAAATTCTGTTTGATCCACTAAAGCTATTGTAATAAACTGTACTACGTTTTGTCAGAAAATGAATAAATAATTAAAAAAAAAAAAAGAAATCGCTCAACAGAATACAGTTAAAGAAAGGCAAGTAAATGGATTATTTAAAAGCAATAATAATAATCCCATAAGTAAAAGGAAATGTTAAGTCCATACAAAAACGTATAAACTGTATCTATACTGTGTACTAGAGTTACATGCAAAACACTCTGCTTGTTTTGAACAGGAAGCAATAAAGCTTCAAGAGAGCACAGCGGAACACAGAAATGCTTTTTAGGAGCTAATTAGCCTAGATGCACCACTTTATTAGTACTATTAACATGGCCATCCTGCTAACTTCCAAGTCACCATATGAGACTTCCTTATAACATAACCTGTGCTATTCAGCCCCTGCTAATCTCTACTCTCTTCCTTCACTTAAAAGTGAAGGAAATGGCAGTGAAGTTGACCTGATTAACAAAGTACATGCAAACAGTTGTGCTCCGCAGTGATCTTTAGCAGTGACCTTGCTTGTACAGGCAGGGATCCAATTCCCACTTTAGTAAAGAACCACTTCCATCTTGTTATAAAAATCAGTGCGTATTTCCCTCAGTGCTAGCTAAACTCATTGACCAGCAGGTAGATCAAAGTGCTAAAATCACGAGCTAGAGCTCCACAGCAAAGAACTCTTATGAGAAAAATGAAAAAAGATTTCCATGCTGAAGAATAACTCAAAGCTAACAATAAAAACAAACAAAAAAAGAAGAACAACAACAAAAACCAATGAAGAGCAATGTTGACTTTGACACCTCAAAGGACCACTTAAAACTGCAAAAATACCAACCCTGTTTGTGCAAACAAGAAGGCGTACACGGACAGCATGCAGATTTCCCCTCCTGTTCCTAAAAGCAATTGTGCAAGTCATACACAAATCACGGCAGGTTGCATTAACAGTTCTCCAGTCCTGCTCCAGATTTATTTTTAATTTATAAATAAACTGTGTTACACATGATTTCAATACTCTGCTGGATGACCAAGCAAGGGAAAGAATGAATTAAGTGCAGTCTATAGAGAGATAATGTGAAGGCTATAATGCAAGTGAAAAATGGCCATGTTGCTAAGATAAGGCCCCAACCACCAATCTCGTTGTCAAGCCTGGCCATCTGTCAGCAGAAACCTGATTTACTGCATATAATACTGCTATACTTGATTACTACTATACTGCTATAAAAGGCTCCTGGTTTTTTTTAAGCACACCAAAAGCTACTTTCTAGCAACATAAAAGGGTTAATAAAACACCTCCTCAGAAGCCAAGCTTTATGAAACCAGGTTTCAGAACTTTAAATCAAATTTCACCCAGTTTCAATGTCACTGATAGATTAAATTCCTTTTTAAATAAAAATATTAAAAACACGGAAACAAAAACTAAAGAAAAACATAAAGTGATAGTAAATTACATCAGTTTCACCATATAAGTAAGGCTGCTTGCATTGATGCTGATGCTTATTTCTTTAGGGACATTATTTTCATCGTGGGCAATTGCGAAGAACTTTAGAAAAGGCACTTTAAGAAATATTCCTACAATACCACTAGTCAAAAAAAAAAAACCCAAAACATTAAAAAAGAGGCCACTTTGCTTCATTTGATAACTAGTCTGGATATCCAAACTGTTTGCAAGAGCACTAATGACCTGAAGCATCCTTAGACAGGAGGCCTGTAAGCACTACGTACAACAGTGACATAACACCTCATGGTATAACAACTCAGATGAGTGCATCTAATCCAACTCTTCCCCCTCCTATACGCCAGGACAAAAATGCCTGTGTATGAGATTCATCCTTCACATCAAATACCCACTGAGCGAAACAGCTGCAGGTACTTTCTCAGGTTAATCAAACAAATCAAATAACAGCATCCAGTAATAA
Organism: Aquila chrysaetos chrysaetos; assembly: GCF_900496995.4. NCBI lineage: Eukaryota > Metazoa > Chordata > Aves > Accipitriformes > Accipitridae > Aquila > Aquila chrysaetos. The sequence continues at coordinate 25,667,904 of NC_044011.1, read as the reverse complement.
AAAGACGATTTTTCTCTCTAAACAACAGCCCTACACTGCAGGTGGTTTTGTCCCATAGTGAGCAAACAGGAGAAAAACACGTCCTGAGCAGCTGCTCATTAGGTGAGCACCATTCTGTCTGCACAGCAAATGAAGCAAATGTCATGTGGGAAAAAACCACAGTTTACAGTCATGTAATTAGACACAGTAACACAGGCATATCCAAAAGAGGAGGGAAGACAGGTACAAATTACAGTTGCACAGGCAATTTATTTCTGGGAGTTTATCATTTTTGATGTTCCTGGACTTTAACCTTACAATTTCTTTTAATGAGGCTTGTTTCCAGCCCATTTTTTTCCTATTATACAGTAACAGGTAACTTTGAACGATCACGTCCTATAAAAAATACCCATCCCCAATTAATTATTTATTCTGAACAGAACATTTTATTTAAGGACACTAGGAAAATACTCTATCAGAACAGACCAAAATGAACACAAACTGCATAGAGCCTCACCATAAATGTTAAAAAGTGGTGAGAATTTATTGCAAGCTTACCTGATACTCATTGGGCCAGAAAGTGCTGACAGCCAACTCAGCTCGAAGCCAGTCTTTGCCAGTGGAGCCGGTGACGTTCCAGATGGGATTAGCCAGTGGCCCTTTGTTCACCCTAACCAGGATGTTCAAAGTGCCCGGGTTTGCTCCGTTCTTGCTGTACAGAAGGTAGCTGAAATCGATGCAGTGAGTATCATTTTCTTTCATCGTTGGAAGTTGGAGTCGAGTCTTTTCTCCGGGGTCATGGTCTGAGGAAATCACTATCATATATGATCCTAAAGAAAGGGGGAGTGGGAAAGGAAAAAAACCAAAACAGTAGTAAGGAAAAGATAAATGCTAAGAAACTGATTGTTCACTGTGAAAAAGGATAGAATGATAGGTTCTCATGTCCCAAAACTTCAAAATTCAACCAGCAAGAAATCCAGCAAGCTATAAAATGCCTAGAAACATCACTAAAGCAGTATCTACAGAGGACATCACATATCTCTGAGAACCTATCCAGATGCTTCCACCTACTAACTTTTCTTTCTCTTGTTTTAGGATCAGATAATTGGAAATAGGATCACAGACAGACTGAATAAAAATAATGAGAGGAGCAAAGGATCATCATTATTCTGAAGTCACTGAGGTCAAAATTCTCTCAACTTGCTCCACAGGTTTCCTGAAAATGAAAAATACAGAATAATAAGGTCCATGTTCCTCCATGCAGCTTTATCACACTTTTTTCTACCCAGAAGAGGAGGCAGATTTGAATTTTAGATACATTAGCAATAGAAATAGCTCACTTAAGACAGCAAGCCACATTTGTCCTGAAAAGTTCGGTTTGCTGCTCCATTGGCCAATGGATTTGAAGGGATAACAGAAGTTTCTAGAGCTGGAAGAGAGCCCATCTTGTAAATTTATTTTACCAGTATACAGAAGACGGAACAGGCTGAGCCTGTCTAGCTACAAAGGCAGAAAGCAGAAATCAGATGTTTAAACAGGTTATACAGGACATAATGCTGAAACAGTTTTTCCTGTTGCTCTGCAGAATGGACAGTAAAGACAGGGCTACCATCTATGCTAGCCCTAGAGCAGCCCAATTTCTTCAAGAGCAACAACTCCATACCAGGTACTATCTAGTAAATGAACCCCACAGAACAAAGCTTCTGAGACGTGCCAGGCAAAACTTTACAACCAAGTGAGAAAATCCAACTCAGTATACAATCTGAATCCTACCTGCAGGAAGGTGTCCTAACCTGAACTTGCCTACCCTCCTGCTTAATGATTCCAGAAACTTCACGTTGACAGATTTTCCTTCTACTTTAAGTCCTAAAGAGCACCACAATAAAGAGCCCTTCCTCCTGAATTAGGTTCAGATGAAGTCCATCAAAAATAAAGTTCAAAAATTAACCAAAATTTTAAAAAAATCATAGATTTGTGAGCATTTGCCCAAATGAGTAGACTCACAGAAGTCCTGAGAATATATACACGAATAAGCATTTATTGGTGAAAAATCTTCTCTTAAGTATATATTTGTATAAATTATGATCATTCTGTATGTCAAGTTTTGTTTTTTGATTTTTAGGCAGCAAAGAACTACTGTGTTCTAGCATGTCCTAAACAGCTGTATTAACTATTCTGAAAACTGTTGACAAGCTGTTGCTCAGGGAAATATAAAAATTTATGTATATGGATTAAGTGATCTGTGTGACATGCTAATTTACTAGCCTGCAAACCAATTCTGTGCTAAAAAATTTATAACAAAACAGAAAGCAATACTATAGAATGAAAGCAGCTCTTATTAAAGTACTGTGCTGAGATCTTTATTTGAATACTAAGCTTAAAAAAAAAGTTTAAAGAAAATTCTACTATAATGTAATATAAGCAACTAGTTCATATTTAGAATGATATACAGAATCCATTATTGAATTTATTTTTTATTAGAGAATTTGGCAAAGTATCAGTTTCTGATGATCTCTTCACCATTAACACCTGTTTATAAAGACACAAAGGAATCATATTATACTATTTAGATTTGCTGTTATTAGAAGTCTTTCATGATTATTGGCTAGAATTAATTGACAATTGCACAAGAGCCGCTCAAAAAAGCGCTTGTAAACCACATCCACTGGTGTGCAGTTTTTACACCCCTTGACTCTAGAATAAACTCAGTAATATGCTTGTTTGTAATCTCTATCTTAATCATACATATGCTCTTATAAGCACCTGATTATTCATGATTGACACACTACAGAATAATATTTTCAAAGTCCTGTTAATAAATACTATGCATGTGGCTGGGGGATGTTGTATGTCAGCAATTTGGGGATTTTTTCTACATAAGAGTTAGAAAACTGAGAAGGATCAGGGAAAAATTACAAAGACTGCTTTCCACACTGTTAGCACAGATTCTCCATAGCCGTCTACATTGCCTGTTAGCTTTTGTTACATTTATCTTACAAATATTTTTAAGCAATACACAAAAAGCCACTGATTTTTTCCTACACAAAATAAACATTTATTTTTAACATTTCTAAAGCTAAGATCAGGAAGCAGGTAAACCCTCCAAATTTTCTGAAGGGAATCTGGGAAGGGGGAAGAAAGGAACAGAATATAAGAATTGACCTTTGCAGAATTTTTGAAACGTTGTTTCTTTCAATGTATCTCAAGATAAAACCATTGGGAGGAAAAGAAAATCACAATCAAATTATAACAAATAAACTAGAATAAACAAGGTCTTATTCCTATAGTAAGATAATTTGCTATAGCCTTTGGAAGCTCCAACATACATTTTTCTGCATATCAACACATTTTATAGTATTCCAGTTTTTCAACCTCATTTTTCATCATTTACAGATACTTAGCAGTAAATTTGCATATATCTATCTACATGTGTTAATGCTACAGCATTTCATGAAAGCTCCAGACAGCGTTCATAAACCATTTATCACAAAGCAAAAGCATCTGTTCAGCATCTCGCGAACTACTTCCCCTTGCCCCCCTTCTTTAAACTTAAGAGGCTATATCCCATGAATGTACACAACCTTGCTCTTTCCTCAGTTGTCTACCTACTCCAAGAAAATCAGAAGCCTATGCCAAAGTAAACTATACATCAAATTTACATCTTTGAAAAAACACAGAAAATATTTTCTTACATCCTTTATAATAAAGTCATTCTTTATTTGTAAAGAAATACTATAGGATTGAAAGAGTTGGGGGTTTTTTCCCATTTATACATGCTTGTAATATGCTATGTCAAAACTTAAACCCTTAAGCAAAACTTAAGCCATACTCTTTCTACAGTTTCTTTTAAACAAATATTTCCTTTAACACTGAAAACTCTATTTTGTAGTACTATGCACGTAGCACAGGTTTCTGTGCAATCTATTAAAATAAATGAGGCCACATAAATATGAATAATAGAAATTACAGAAAGGATAGTGTTTGAAACAAAACATTTATAATTAGATGTCCAGCAAACTTTGAGGTAGTATAGCATTGATGAGATCAAGCTATAAAGTTTTCGGATTTGAAAAGTATTGGCTAATGCTAGACTACTTTATAAAGCAAGGCCCTCTGGAAGAAGGACCACAGTGGGGATGCATCCTTATGAAAATAAGTACTCACAGTATTAGCACCAAGTGCCCCTTCATGTACCAAAACAAATGTACGTATTTCATAAATGTTATGAGACATGAAGTAAAAAGATTAAATAAAACCAGTGTCAAAAGATTTTCCTTTCTTTTTAAAATAATTAATTAGCTATAGAGAATGGGAACTGTGTTGATTTGAGGAAGAAAGTAATTTATAATGCTATCCAAATAAACATCAAAATATATGGGTATTATAAACAAGACTTTCAAAGACAACATATGCTCCAGGGTACGCACAGATATTGGCACACAGAGATCCCAGGTGGTCAGGCAGACATCTGACCTGTTCTCATGTACAGCTAACGCGAGCCCAGCTGACCATGTAAATGGGCAGACAGCATTTATATTTATGTACAAACGATAAAACATAGGCATAACTGCATATGGGAAAAAAAAAGTCACAGAGGAAATAAGTCTGTAATATTGTATTATTACCAAGTCAAAAGTTTTCTATTAATAGATATACTTAATAAAGGGATGACAAAACAGCCAAGACGCCATTTCACAGAGCTAACCAACAACTTGGATTATTATTATTGGTAAGACTGGCAAGATACAAAATCAAGAGGTAGTATGTAAACCTCGGCAAACTTCTTCAAGCAACAGAGAACAATTACACAGATATTTAACATTCAAACAGAGAGAAATAACGAGAGGACAGGTGATTGCAAGCTAGATGGTAAGATATTATCGGACTTGGTGGAAATGCAAAGTATAAATGAGGGAAACACTCACAATCTTATTAATCCCCAAGATTAACTAACTATTTGAGATTTTGAATAAGAGTGTAGAGCAAATGTTAGAGCTAACTACTCACAACGGTGCTCCCAGCTGGAGCAGGGGAACAGGGTGAGGAGGAAGGAGCAGCAGAGACCAAATGTGATGGATTGACTGCAACCCCCAGTCCCTATCCCCCTGTGCTGGGGGCGTGGAGAGGAAATCAAGCTAATTTTTCGCCAAGTTGAGTCTGTTTTGCCCTTGACAGTAACTGGTGATTTACCAAAGAAGTGATCTTCCTGTCTTTATCTAGACCTGTGGGCTTTTCCACCTTATTTTCTCCCCTTGTGCTGTTGAGGAAGAGAGCAAAAGAGCAGCAGGGTGGGGGTCTGACCAAGGTCAACTCACCACAGTTGCCAAAAGGGAAGGAGTTAGATAGTGTTAGCTAACCAGTTACTGTAAATGCAGCTAACTGCATATACTAGCTGTTTTATTAAATCCCAGTGGAGACAGGCTCTGTGATTTTTCCCATTGTTATTGACCTAACAGATCAAGCACAAGCAGAGGTAAAACACTAAATACACCTACTTCCCTTGCAGACAAGAAAGAAAAAGAACCCCCCCCCAAAAAAAAAAAAACCAACTGACCTGTGCTCTGTTTCCAGTAGAATTTTACAAGAAGAATATCAATGCAACTGAATTGCCTCATTAAACCCCCAAATGTTAATAAATAAATAAATCCATATTTTAGGCAATGAAGAAAGAGAAACTTACCATGAAAAAGCAAAAGTTCATTTTTTCTTCTTACAAGACAGAAAGGATGAATTTCATCTTTGGATGATGCCGTAAGAAATGAGAGGTGAAAATTATCCAAAGTCACTGCTGAGCTCTGAACAAAAGAGCCATTGCTCTTACCTATTCATTTCACTGTCTATTTTTTACCATGCCCAAGCACAAAGTCTTTAGTTACTCTGGCAGTAGGGCAGTTACAAAATGCATCGTAAGTCATCAGTAACATTTTTCTTGAAACACATAGTTTGACATTGATGCTGCTTCACCCTCCTTTCAGTAATTCCCAAAAGTCTTCCCCATCCGCGTCAGTTTACAATCTTTAAAATTCATAATGCATGTTCTCTTTCCCCCAACACACTTAAGTGCTAATTTTTCCTACTTACACGTAGTTTGTATTTCTCTAAATCAAACTCCACCCTCTCATTTTTGCTCTTCTCCTCTTAAGTGCCTTCAATTTATTTGCCAGTTAATAGCTCCTAATATTATTCCTGATGTAAAAGGTCAATCCAATTCTCTCCTGCACAGAATAGAAACATCAGAGTATGAAACAGCTAAATGGCACTGCCTCCTGAGCCTTTACCCAGCTCACGCCAGGAATTCAACTTTAGGATCTGACTTTCAGGAATATTTTGATGCCTATTCAGCACTTACTCATGAACCCGCTAAAAGGCATCTACATAGGTATGGAGTAAGAGACATCAGACTTTTCCTTAGCCATATTTTTTAAATATATCTCTATATTCCTCTTAACTTTCACCATGTTTTGTTTATTTTCATAAGCATTGAACTTTATGTTCTAGCTCAGTGGCAAGGACCAATCATTACACAATTAATGAATTCCTTAACTAATCAGTTGTGAAAAGCCTTAGTTTTTATCCCCTATTGAAAACCAAGCTTTCGTATCATATAACAGTTAACTGCAGGTAAGAAATCATGCTAAGACTGGGGGCGGAATCCTTAAATAAAATATGCCTGCTGTAATGTACCAATGTGGCAGATCGGTTTCCTGATCAAATTATTTTCTCTCACTTCTTTGCTCCCTGAAAAACGGGCTTCTATTTGAGGTGTGAAACTTGTAATTTTCAGCGGGCTGGTCTTCAACTCCTGCAAATCCTCTTTCCTCCAAACAAGTACTAACCATCAAACCATCTCCGTTTCAAGGGCACACTGTGGTAACATCTCTACCTGTGAGTGTGCTCCTTCAGTTACTAGCACACGATTATATCACCTTCAGGTGAAAAAAAAAATAGTTCAGAAAGTTCTGAATTTCATATGCAACTAGACTTATGGGTAGAGAACTTGATTCAACTTTGTGGTTTGCTGATGGGGAAAAAACCCCACAGATTCACAGAAAAAGACCAGGTAAAAAAGAAGCCTTCCCCATAAAGCTAAAAGAATGTGTTGTTTTTACTTCATAGCAACGTCAATGACATGAGGTGGAGAATCAAGGTACTTAAGTGCATTATCCTAAAGCTCAGGACTATGTGACCTTTTTATTTCATTTTTTAGTAACAACTACATAACATTATAGTCCCCGATGAGGTTTCAGGCAACGTTTAGGAGACACAGTGGGCAATGAACTGACACTGAAATACAGAAATAGGCTTGCAACTGGAAGTAGACTGCAAACAGAAGTTCAGAAACAACCATATTAATTCACAGAAAACTTACATTTCCCACACACTAGTATTTATGCTTATTTTGTTCCTCAGAGTAATATCCCTGTGATCATTTCACAGAGCGCCTGTTACATGTTTTTCTGTAATTTGCAAGAAGGGAAAAAGTAAAGGCTAATGACAAAACCTCAAAAGCTATTAACTTTTTCTTCTTTCACGAAGGATATTCTTTTTAAAAAAAAAAAAAACCAAACCCAAACCAAAAACCAAAGCTGGTGAATAAATTAAATATACTCTAGATAAACCTCCATCTGCTTGGGTTTAAAAAAAAACCTAAACCATTATAGCCTCCTCTTCCTCTTTCTCCTTTCATTACCCAACACATAGTGAGTATCTGCCACCCTAGGACACAGAAAAAACAATATTAAAGAAATTATGAAGAAAAACCAGAGAAATTATTAAGCTTTCTAATTTTAATGGCCTGTCCCACCTGTTCAGTTTCATGCCTTAAGCAGCGTATCTAGAACTAAATGTAAAGACACTATAATCCCACTTAAGATATATACTTGATACACACACAAAATATACAATATCACTATATCCTGATTTGCCTGTCAGTCGGCTGCTTTCATTAAAAAAAAAAAAATCAAAACTGATGTTATTGGTATAAACAACACAAGAGTTCTCCAAAGTTTCTTTAAATGGCTACAATTCAGAGGTACCTTTCCACACACTTCACTTGCTTGCAGTATTATTCCATACACAAGACCCAATTGTTGAAGGCCTGTTTCAATTTCTTTACAGACTGTCAAAATGAAAGGGGGAAAAAAATCAGGATCACCAACTTCAGCTTCGCTGCATAGCTCGCTGCCAATGCACCACAACAAAAATGCAAGTCAAGACTCAATTTACTACAATGATTAAAACCACCAACAAAAAAACCCACACAACACAAAGACAGGGGAAATTTTTCTGGAGAATGCAACCCTTTTTTTTTTCCCCCTACTTCCAACAGAGAATGAAAATTATTAAAATAACCAAACCGAAACAGGCATTAAGCTACACTGTGTTAATAAAGGCAGAGTACTCACTCATGCAAATAAAAACTAGTGGACTGCAAAAGCTCATCAATTTTGCACAGACACTGCACTTTCATATGACGAAAGGAGGTGTCCTGCCCTCCAGCCTGTACTTGATGATGCCAAAAGCACTGTTCTACAGCAGGGTCATGTAACTGGGATTTCCCCATTTTCCACACCCATGGAGGTCAAGCAACAGTGAGACAGCTTGATAAGGCAGCACAGAATAAGACCAATCCAAGCAAGGCAAATAAAAGCAGAACCAGGTCAGCCACAGAATTAGTATTACAGGCACCACAACACTTTACCAGTATTCACACCTATGATACTACTAGCATGATACTGCTATTACTCATGACTCATCTATTCCATAATAACACAAAAAAGTTTGCCAATTAAGGGGGGGGGGGGGGAAGAAAAAACCTGCCACGTTTCAAAGGTATTCCTGTATTTGAAGCAAAGTTTATGAAGAAGTTTTGACTGAAAATCATTCCTGAGGCTATAACCAGCTACAAAAGTTCTGTTCCCCTTATCAACATTTTACATATGAATAAACATGAAAAATACACACTTTTGAAGTATTTGAATTCCTAGTTTTCTTATACATAACATCAGCTTCCTGTGGATTTGTTTGTACTGATGCAGAGAAAGAAAACATGATGAGATACCAGTTTCTGAGGTATGATAATTTAAGTCTTTTCACCCTGTTTTTTCTTGTGATGGATCTTTAGCAAATACATAGGCTTTAAGCACTCCAAAATCTGAGACAGAAAAATGTCAGCAACTGAAATTTGTAATGCAAGCTTGCAGCATCTGTACAAAATAGCATATATCTTATGATGTGCTCCTTTGAACAGTCTCTTCCAACAAAGCATTCAGAAAATGACATTTGATACAGTGCATCAGGCAAGCTTTTAAAAGGACAATGTTACTGAACAGTAAGCTGCATTTAAGTAACCAAAAGGCACATGGAATAGTTTCATATTTATTTGAGAGTTAAGCGAGGCACTCAGTCATGAATTTCTAACGTCAGCGTCCATGAATGGATGGCTAAGATGAAAGTAACAACAGCTCTGAGTTGTCTGAAATTCTGTTGTAAACCCACAAATATCCCACAGGTGGTGACACGGCGACTGTAGGATGCTGCTCAGTCACCTAGGGGCTAATCTGGCTGCCAAAGAAGCAGCATGCATTGGTCGGCTATTTGTCTGCAAGAAAAAATATTTTCTAAGCAACACTTCCAAAAACTTCCTACTCTAGAATAGTGTCAACTCAGTATGAAGTTACCCAATTGGCATGTCAAGTAACCGGGTACCATTCGTGCCTGCACAGCCTAAAGCCAGTAAGATGTTCCAACATGCAGCTGTTCCCAGAGCAGCAGCTGACACTGCCAAACCTCAAGGCATTCTGCACCTCCTGGGGAAAATTAAGTCCCATGAAGACACAGAAACCTACAAACACTTGCAACAACTTCACTGTATGAAATACACGTGCAGAAAAGAGTTGAAATCCATTTTGCTTCACCATTGCTGCAAACTGCTCTGATATTACTTGGCTGGATAAGATGAGCAGTAATGCACAGACAGACATCTCCCTGTGTAGTTTTGTTCCACCCATTTTTGCGGCAGACCTTCCAGGATGAAAGACCAGTGTTGGCCATTCTGTGTCCACCTACAGGACTAGGACAACACCGTATCATCGCTACTACTAAACACAAACTGAACACCCAAACAGACCCTCAAGCCAAGGAGCACTTAGATTTTTCAAATGCTGATTAGAGAGACACACTTTCCTTTACTGAGAAGGTTACAAGCAGACAGAGATCAAATTATCCACTTCCTCTGCAGAGTATTATTTATTTGGAAAGAAATTAAAGTAAAATTTGAAAATATTAAAAGTATTCTAAGGCAGACAGTCTTACAGAAAATGTGAGCGCTAAGCATTTGCATAAGTCTTCAGTGTACTGTGTATTTGCTGCAGCGCACAAAAATGAGTTCACAGAGAATTCACAAATGTCAGCCGAGGCAACCTGAAAGCTCACTGCCACTGAAACACACAGGGCTTTTCCTCTGAGCACACAGATACACCTCATGTCCTCCTCCATCTGTGCTCATCGGACCCTTGCATGAGCCAAATCAACACGCAAATCCAGCAAAAAATGAGCCAGGTCTCGTGTCACGCTCTTGAGAGAGACAAGGAGACAGCAAAGTTTGATTTCTTCCCAGGCGAGGGAAATGAACTGCCTCCTGGAACAGCCCAACTAGCACCAGAGCCAAGTCAAGATATGAGAGGAAACTGAAGCTGCAATACATACAGGTTTTTTCCCCAGGAAAAAAAGAAAAAAAAGAAAAAATTAGTTAAAAGTAACTTCTTTCAAGTAGCTGGCAAGTCTTTAGAGAAAGACAGCTCAAAGAATAGCTTTAGGATTATTTTCTCTTTGTTGCCAACTAAAAAAAACTCCTGCAAACTCCTTAGGTTTTTTCCCCCCTCCTAAGTGGCATTTAGATTTTAACTGAATGGGAAAATATAATTTTTGAAGCAGCATTCATATTCAGAGTGTCTTTAACACATTAATCATTCTTCCAAAAGCAACAGTATTTAAAGTGCATTGAGAAGATACTTATTCCTATCAGTTTAAGACACTGAAATTGAAAACAGAAGTTAAACTGGTCATTCCCTGGATGAGCGTGACAGCAGAAAAGAGGAATTAACAATCTGCTGAGAATACCACTCCCAAGGATCACCAACAGTTAAATAAAGGCTCAAAAGCTGTAATCACTGCCATATGCAACAGCAGATTACAATTGTTATTACAGACCTTTCAGAAGAGGAAATTATATGCCCTGTATTTTTTGAAAGTCGTCTTAGAATTTATTTAAAGCATGGGAGGTTTATAAAATAGTTTCATTAACACTTTTTTTTTTTTTTTTTTTTTTTTTGGTAACTGGAAGAGTATTCATTCCTTTATTTTGGGACCACTTTTTCCTGGCACCAAATAATAATTTTTCCTGCTATGAAAACAATTTTCCTGAGAACACTGCTTTATGCAACAGCAACCTGAAGAATCATCTTTTACTTTCAGATTTTATTCCTTCTACAGGTATAGGACCTATACTCAAGGAGCTGTATATCCCTTGATTAAATGCACAACATGAATTAAGAACCAACTACTCATAAAAGTTACCACCGAGAAGTTTTGAAAAACAATATGGAATGATATTTAAATTGTGGAAATAATACCTATATGTTCAGAATATAGATCTAATAGCAAATTGTTACCTCTTCCTCAAAATATCACCCATCCTCCCCTCTGAAGTAGGTACCTTACTTTGCAGTGATTCATGCTCCAGTTGAGAATAACCAGCAGTCATGTCTTTATCAATACAATTGCAGTACTATTTAGTGAACTTAAGCACTTGCTTAAGGAAAAAAAAGCTGTAAACCTTAAAGTTTATTATTACCAAGGAAGTCTTCAATCTGTCTTCAGACCATCAGCTACACATGGTTATGCATATTTGTAAAATACAATCTTAAGCAATTTAACAAGCGTGGTACATTAACACTGAATGCCCCATAAAGCTCTGAATTGTGCATAGATGGAAAGGAAAAGGCTAAAAAAAGGAACATCTACAGACAGCTACGTCTGGAATTTCTTTTGATTTTCCAGTTACTGACTGTGATGCTGATCTTGCAAGTGCAAACAGCCCTCTAATGCATCTCTATGATAACCATAATAAATAACTCAACACAACTTAAAGAGAACAGTCAAAATCCACGGATCCTACATATCCAAAATAGTTATTGAAGAATCCTATCCAAGAATATGAGCATTCATAATCCATCATATTAAATACTATGAAAACAAGATTAAAAACCCTAAATATCTGCTGTGCACCAGAAAGAATTCATACAGGCAATAAAACCAACAAAAATAGACAGACAAAAAACCCACCCAAAACACAGTTGAAACATTTGTCTTGATACTCTAAGAAGGCTTAGAAAATACATTAAAAACTTAAGTTCAGAAATTAGAATTCCTTTCTCTCCTAGATGCTGGAGCTCACAGTTAAAACAGACACATGGGTTTTATGGTGTGTGACAATGCTCGTCATGCTTCACCTCTTGCTAACAGCCCTCCATTCCACAGATGTCAACTACTCTTCTCTCCCAAATACTTAAACTGATTAGCATTAATACATTACATCTGGAGTAATGGTTATAACCTGTACTTAGTTTGATGTTTGCTGCATCTCCATCAGACATGATGGAGGCTAGGACATCCAAGAAGTCGTCATCTTTTCCATCTGAATTAGTTGGTTTAAAATAAATGAATAGATAAATAAATAAATAAGCTCTCCCTATAAACCCTGGCCTCTCAAATTATATTAGCAGCTCAATTGGTTTTACACTCTAGTACACACCATCTTTCTTCTACAGGGAAATACTTTTGAGATGGATGGAAACAACCCTACCTATTATAAAAATCACTCATGCTAACATACTAGCATGGTTTTTTATACTGTTTTGAAAGAAATAATTGGCCTAGGTGTACAGCAATGGGAAGAACAGCAAGGAGAAAGACTGCATATAAACTAGGACACTGTTTTAGAGAAAACTTGAAGTTCACAGCTATTAATGGGGTTTGGTGGGTTTTTTACTTGTTGTTTGGGGGATTTTTGTTTTGTTCTCAGAAAACATCTCAGTTTATGAAGATAAACATCTTTCCGCTTGACACCGCACTTTCCAATTAACAAAAATCTGAAATAGCTTTTTGCTTCCAAATAGTTTATACATGCTAATGCTGTTGAAATCCTCCTTTATTTTGAATACTGAAGTTCACAATGCCAACAAAATACACTAAGCATATTCATCCAAGCCCATAAAACATTCCTCTACCTGCAAGAGGTTACCAGCTAATGCTTGACACCAACTAATGTGATGAACCTAAAGTTCTAAAAAATACATAACAGAGAAATCTACCAAAAGATGTACCAAGTGACAGATGAGAACCTACTCTCTGTTTCAGACAACTTGTGAACTTTTAACACTAGTATTCATTAGTCAAACTTTGTACTTAATTATTAGGACTAGGAATTGAACCCATGTTCCAAATGTAATTTCATGCAAATTTCTTCTGTGATTGAGTTATTTCACATTTTGGTTTCTCCAATGACACAGTACAGATACCAGAGTACCAAGTCATCCAAGGAGCCATTTCATTTTCTTTTCTATTTTAAACTGCAATTAAGCTTTTAAACAAAGTTTTTGCACTTGTACTTCCTAAGGGAATGTGTAATTTATCCTGAACTAAGAGTATGATTTCAGCATCTAAAACTTTTATTTCAAAATTAGAATTTGCCGAAACCATAAAGGAAATCTGAAGTTGTTAACAACTATGAATCGTAATACTGCCTTCAAATGTTCTGAATGTCCAAATAAGATATTCAGAGTCAAGTGTCAAGAAGCATCTCAGAAAATGAAGAGATTAATCATATAGTATTGTCTTCTAACACTAAACTTTTTTTAAAAACACCTCTTTCTCTGAAGGGAATATCAAACAAATTTAGAAAACAGACACAACTGTTAATCATGACAACAGTTTCTAAAAAAAAGAAGTTAAAAAAATTATTTGCTCTTATGCTTTACCTATTAATCCTCCTGAGGCGGATCAAGGGCTAATCAGCATCTTCCCTACACAGAATGGAAATCCACAACAAATAGGGAAAGAAAAAGGAATTTAGACTTTCCAACAAAAATAGATAAAAATAGGCAATAAAGTCTGCGTATTCTTAGCTGACATGTTCTTTTCTCACATACAGAAGACACACAACTTTTCCTTGCATTTATGCACATAAGAGACATTTCAGAGGGGTAAAACTGTGACAGTAGATAGCAGAACACTTATGACTCTGGTAAGAGCCAGTTATTAAGCACTCAATTCCAGAATTCAATTAATGTTTTAGCTAATCACCAACCTGAATCTCTCTTATTACAGTTTAAGATTATTACTGCTTAACCTGTCACCAGCCAACACTAAGACTAGTTTAAGACCTTCTCTGCCCCAACCTTTTACTTTTTGAAAACTTCCATTTCCTTTTTCTCTCCTGTAGAAAAGACAATCCTAATTTCTTCAGTCTTTCCAGAGAGGATACGCTGCTAACTAGCCCTCTGTCATTTCTGCTGCTTTCCTCTGAGCCTTCCCAGAATGGGAATTCTTCAACAGTCCAAAATGAATACAAGTACTTATTCTTCCAACTGCACTAAAAAAAAAAACAAAACAAAAAGACTATATATTTAAATATAGAGTATCCTATACAAAGCAATCACAACAGCTGCCTTTTTTACAAGAGCATAACAATGTGGACTCGCATTTAATTAGTAATTCACAGCAACCACAAAAACTATTTGCGTGGATCTACTACTTCATCTAACACTCATGCTGCTGATCATTTCACCTAAGCGTAGTTGCAAGCCTGCACAGTTTCACCAAATAATTTCTTTTTCATTGTTTTTCAATTCTTCTTGATTAGTAGTACCCCAATCCACCATAATCATTTTGAAACCCGATTACCCTCAAATAGGCTTGCAGGCTCGCTAACCTGGATATCCTCAGCAAGTTCGAAGTACACTTGTTGTACCATCACCCACAGCACTAATGAAAATGTTAAGAATGACTAGACACTATCAATGTTTTCCAAGCAACTTTTCACCTACTGTAAAGCAGTTTCAGTTTCATCAAGATGTTTCTTCCCTAAGCTTAATGGAATAAGTGTCATAGGTTAAGATGTGTGGTATCTACTGCTTCACTCTCTTCTCCTTATGTATATTTAGAGAAGTAAATTTGCACTTCATTAAATATTACGGAACTTCCTTCTCCATACTCCCCAGCACGTGTACCTTTGCTCACCACCACATAAAATACACTGTTGTGTTGGAAGGTGGTTAAGGAGCTGAAGATGATCAGCTCCGCTGGACAGCAGACACCGCGTTTCAATGCCTACCCCTAAGGTGTCCAGGTCAGCAGCAGGAGCAGCTGCTGCCTGGCCCGCGGGGATCAGCGAGGACACCTGCCCCCAGGGCACGTATGGGTAACTCCATCCAGATGGGCCAGGCAGCCTCAGCACGCCTGGCTCACTCGCCCTGTGTGTCACCTCCACAGCTCCAAGATGGAACCCTCCCCACGCCCCTGCGGGTGCTTTCTCTGTTCAAAACACTGGGTGTGGGAAAGGGGGGGAAGGGGGCTGCACTTCAGCAGCTTTTGTAGATGCCAAGGCTATCGCTGCACACCTCAAGCTAGCCTTTTGGAAGGAGAAGACGTGCTGAAATGCTGGTGGACAACGTAAGGCATGAACTGGAAGAGAGTTCGTGCGAGCCAAGCAGTGCCCAGAACTGCACCTCGAGGACTTGGGAGTCAGGTAACACCAGGCCAGCACGGAGGGCTGCAAAACCCGGACCCGTGAGGGAACGAGACCAGCTGACAGCGTAAACACCTCGGCTTTCCTTTAGGTACCTCTTATTGAACTACAGACTACAGCATGCAAGCAAAGAAACCTACAGCTCTGGAATATGTCTGCCCCATTAAAGCAAAGTTTACTGCAACACAGCTATTTCCATTTTGAGTGTTGAGTGTTAATTTATGAAGCAAAAATTAGAGACTAACAACAGAAATTAGTTATGCATATTCTCATAATCTACTTCATATAGGAATGAACTGTTTGGGTTTGGGGCTTTTTGGCTGACTGGTTTTGGGAAAGCTGCTAGTAACCGACTGTGTGACTACAGATGAAGACGAGTGAGGTAGAGAAGGATTCCTGTGACTATAAACACAAAAAAGCCACTCTGACTCTACACATCTGCAATCTCAACTTCTCCCATTCCCTTCTCCAATGTTCTCATTATTACATGAAACATAAATTAAATAAATAAGCAAGCCCAGAGATTTGGGGACCCACAAGAGCAATTAGGCTGTAGAGCTTGGGTTGGTACAACTGCTTTGCCTGAACAAAAAGGAAAATAAACAAAAAAAACTTAAATACCTTCAGAAGCTAAAAATATTTTTTAAAGTCTATACAGCTAAAAAAAACCCATTAATTACTTTCAATGTCATGTACTAATTACCATTTTAGTTGTAAATCTACTAAGAAACTTTTCAGAATAAAAATAATACACTGAGAGATGTAAGATATATTTTGAAAACAAGTACTTGTTTTTTTCTTTAATATAATCAAGCATTTTTGTAATATGCAACATAGCAAGGGCGAGGCAAGGCTTGCAGCAACCGTATGGCTCAGTCATTTCGCGAAACAGGAATTAAGGCAGTGCAGGTGGCTATGGAAGTATTCAATGATGTTTAATTTTAATGAACCAATTTGAACAATGTGTGATAAAATCAGCATATAAAATGATGCATATTGCTAGAATTATCAAGAAAAATGCCTCTCCTACAAGGCTCAATAATTCTACACAAAAGGCATCTTCAGACACTGTGGGTGTACAGGGATATGGGAGGGTGAAGCCAACAGAAGCAAATGAAAGCATATATTGAATGCACATAATATGTACACCTATGTAATGCCAGACACCTGTAGTTTATCTAAAACAATTACTCCAAAACTCTGTCCTTAATTTTATGCTTCTCTTTTGCCAGAACTTATTCAGTTGTCTCATAGCAACTAATCAATTGTCATAGTTTGTTTTTGTAATTTATATTCAGAGAATAAATTAATTTTTGGCAAATTAGCATTTGCTTGAGAATGCTAACGCTTTCATATTATATGATATCCAATTAATCAATAGTTTCCATGAAAAAAGGAATGATAATGTTATCTAAACCATGCTACTCAAGTTCAAAATCACAGATAGGCATAACTTTGGGGAAGGAAAACTACCAATAGACCATGATTTTTAATATCTGCCACAATTTCACCTATAATTCAAAGGTCAGCAAGCACATTTGCTACTCTGAGTGATAAGTGCCTTACTGTCTTCATAAGGTACAATTACTTGGACAGCTATTTATCATCTCTAACAATTAAAAAAATTGTTCCCATCTTCAAAGAAGCAAAGGTTATAAAGTTTCACCTCCAGTCAAAGCCTTAAAAATTTGATTACTTACTGCAGACTGATAGGGGCATCACATTGGTATGATAGCAAGATTCTATACCGATAAATCATAACACTATTGAAAGTGCCGTGTTGCCAGAGAGACTCACTTTAAACAGCATACTGGAAAATTTCTACTCTATGTAATAGTGAGTCATGTAACAAGGCTCTTACACTTACCCTTTCATTTCAAACTAGACACATACTAACCTGTGGTACCCAAAGTAATGATAAGCGCTGGAGTAACCCTACCCATCAGATTCAACAGAAACCATCTTCACTTTCCACAAATCATTTTGGCTTCTGTATAATTAAGCTGAGGAAGGAACAAGACAATAACATACATACCTACATACAATTACATAGGGAGACACTTCAATATTGTTCTGAATTATTTCTGAGAGTTAGCCAATTTAATAGACAAATTTAATACTACACAATTCTCTGTTAGGTTTATTAATTTATACTCAAGACCACTCATCACTATGAGATGAGTAGGCAGAAAATTCTTCTTAAGATTTAAGCTCCATTCTGCTAGCTAGTTCACACTCCTATGGCAAGAACCTTACTGCCCAGAACAAAATAAATGCAAGGGGGGGGGAGGGAGAGAATTTAAAAAAAAAAAAAAAATTAAAAAAAATCAACAAATAGCAAATTCAGTTGAAGCTTACATATAAATATGGCCTTCATCACCCTGAAACTCTTCATAAAAATCATATCAAATATGCTGGTAGAAAAAAAAGCATCACAAAACCAGATGGAACAGCAGAGATGAAAATTAATATAAATATGTGAAAGGAAACCATAGCTAGAAAAAAAACCCCACATACTTTGTTAAAAGGGCAACTATCAGGCTGTAGAGAGGTTAACAACAGAGTTCTACAGGACCAGCCCTAGAATACAACATAGTACAAAAAAGCAGTAACATTCTGCAAGATTGCTTGTGATACAAAGCTGGGAGACATCTCAAACTAACAGAGAACAAGAGTGTAACAAATAAAGGGTATCAAAGGAAAGGAGAGTAAGGGGTGAAATACAGTTGTAAACCACGAAATGTCAGGAATTAAAGAGTTTAGCTGTAAGACTCCAGCAGCTGAAAAGACAGAGAAGCCGGAGACGGGTTCAAGAGAGAGATGGCTGTAGTTCAAATAGTGGTAAGCAGTGTAGAACTTCACCAAGCCCAGCTACACAGTATGGGTGGTTGAAAGATGACGCTACATGATCCTAACACCCTCTTAAATAGAGCTTTTACTAAATGATTTTGCACATTAAACCTGGAAGGATCTTCTTCCCAAAACAACATGCCCTCGGAACTTTATTTCAAGAGTTCCAGGATATGTTTCTGTTATATACAGACCCCACCCATGTTTAGGAAGCAAAACCTTCCACTTTTAGGCTACCAATTCAAGAACAGGATTGCTGTTGTAGCAAGTATCTGGTAATATAATCCTTTGGTAGATAACATCAATTTAGTGACTTCAATACACCTAAGGCCAATATCTGCCTCACAAAACCCACTCTCTATTACTTTAATTTCAGTAGAGACGGCATTAAGAGAATAAGCAATAAAAACAAAGTACTTAAGGGTTTTTGTTCTGCGTAAGCAGGCACAGGAGCAACACATAGAAGACTAGACTGGGAACAACTCTTCCAGTCTTTGTCTGTGGATAGCTAAATAATTAGGCCTCCAGACTACAAAAAACTTCAAATATTTCACAAGCAGTGAAAATAGGCTTAAAAAAACCCCAAACAAGCCCCACTTGGGGCTCTCCTCAACCTTCCCTGAGGAAGGACTGAATGGAGGAGACACACTTTGAGACCAATGCAGGTTTTCTGAAGCTCTGTGTCCCTCTCTGGGTCCTTGCGGAAAGGCTGTGGAAGTAACTGTTAAAGGGCTCCCAAGCTGGCTTTGCAGCATCTTGTTTGAAGATTAACATGACATTTGGAGATTTTCTTTTTTTATTATTTTTCTTCTCACTAAACTGCTTCTAGTTCTCTTACAAATCTCTGATCTGCTTGTTCAGATACAGATAAGCAAAGTCTATACATTCCTGTGGATTTGAGGCACACGTACAAGTGAAAAATTTTATTACTTATTCCACTTGTAGCTCTACTTTAGGAAGAAAAAAAACCAAAACAATTTCCTATCTTTCATATTAACTGTTGCTGTTATGTATTTCTGTAAAGGGCTTAGCTATAGAGAATATACAAATGGAAGGTATAGGTATCTTACAGAGGAGTAGGGGAGGTATAAAATGTTTGAAATTGTTGAAATAAAATCACAAGGATTCCCAATTTGCCTCTCCAGTGTCTTGTGTCTCTTAAGATTCGATAATCATACAAAATAAAATTGTAAATCCAAAATGTAGAGGTGCAGAGAAAAGAAAAAAGTGTCTAGTAAGTAGAACAGGCTAGAACAGAGGGCAAAGAACAGGAGTTAACTGGATAGTTGAAGAGAAACTGCCACTTCATTCAGAAATAATTCTGAGTATTAGGGGTTTTAATAATAATTCTGAGATTTTAGAAAGACTGTTCACTCTTGTAAGTGCCAATGGAAAACAGCAACACAAAAAAAGACCCTTTTCTCACACCTTTGATGCAGTTGTAATGTGCACTGTTAAATGAAAGTTATGAAGCATGCTACTGTATGATGACTATTTTCCTTAAAAATGTGCAATTTTAAATTCTTGATTTAAGATGCTATAATCAGATTTTGAGGAACTGCCTTTGTTTTCTGGGTTTAGGGGGGTGGGGGTGTGAGGGGAATGAGAGGGGTTGTTTGTTGTAAGTTCTTCAAATAAAATATGCCTTATACCCAACACACATTCACAAGAAATCCCCACATACAGCTTTGGATGGGGGGATAAGGGTGATGAAAAGTCATTTTTCATTCCTCCAACATCAACCAATCATACTGAAACACTGCCAACCCTTTAAAATATGTTACCATTCAGCTTCTGTCAAGAAAAAAAAAAAATCTCAGCAACTGTGAGACCAGAACTGATAGTGAAATACCTGAGAACTGCAGTTGGAGAAATGGACAGCACAGCCCAGCAAACACAGCCCTGGTCCCCTTAATTCTGTTTGTTACCAGACCTTTGACTATTAATGTGACCTTTCCCACTTCTTCCTAGATTCCCTTTTTGTGAGACAGAAATAAAATCTCTTTCACCACTGACAAAGTGTAGATTCTATCTTCCATCTTCTTCCTGCTCTCCAGCACGTATATTGTGCTGCCATATTTGCCAAGCAAGGTTTTGCCACGCTGGTGAAGTGATTCAACCTGCCACGGCTCCTTTCTGTTTCATACAAATTGCACCAGGTCTCTTACAAAAAGATTCTGTCCATGTGCGCTGCTTCCCTAATACAGCCTGCTCAATACACAGTGCTTTTCTTGTGAAGGCAAACGCAACATGGCACTGAACTGGGCCCCATGTATTAACCCTTAAATAAATCAAATTATTAACACATCTGAAAAAATGCATTTCACGGGAAACTACAGAAATATTAGCCCATATCCATCCTAGCCATATAATGCATAAAAGACTACTCACACGAAACTTTAAACTCTTTTGCCAAACCTGGACTCTCTGTTGAATTTCAACTCCTTCTGAAAAATATCCAAGAATTTGCTCTCTCAAGAATATCTAAGAAATTGCAACTCCCTGGGAAGGGGGGGGGGCAGAAGGACACAAACAAGAGCTGGCAACAATGCACTGAAAGCAACTTCAACATGTATTTCACGACACTCCCCATTGATCAAGTCTATAAAAACTTTTAATCTAATAGAAGAACTGATTACAGCTTAATTTTATTACTGGATCAAGTCTTTTTGCAAAAATAGCAAAACTAAGAACCTGTGAAATTACCACTTGTAAAAAAAAACAATTCTTGTCTAGCATGAACACCCTCCAGACTACTACAAATGACAAGGAAGGATAACACTCGAGTTTTTCAAATACTCATTGAACGCGAAAACCTATGTATTTTTTTAATTTACTTTTTCATACAATTTAGTAATTCCAATTGACCAATCAATATTATTTAATAATTTAAGAAACAAGACAAATCCTTCAACACACATATGCACATATCTAAAAGCAATGAGCTGCTTGAGCTCATGTTACTGAGCAGACTTACTAGAGAATCATCTCCAGTGAGTTACCGTTCAACTTGCTAGTTCTATGCTTAAAATGTTTGCTAATATTTTCCCACATTTTAACCAGGCATCTTCTCCAGTCCATGCAACTCATCTTAAAAATATTTATTTTAAAAATGGATTACATGAGACTGAGTGGATATGTTATTTCTGTACATATAAACTTGTTCCTTAACCTAAAGAAACTACAGTCTAAATTTAAGGAGAAACAATAGTAAACGGGAAAAACATGTACCAAAACAAAGAGATAAAAACGTTCTTTAGGAAGACCATATAACTTACAAGGGAAAGGCAGTACTTTTCATTTGTTTGTTTTCTCAGTGCAAAAGAATAGGTAGTATATACACAAAAGACTTCACTATTTATGAAAACCTATAAAGGGAGATGCTTAAGACACATAAATGGGCCAACTCCACCACGCACAGCTTCCTAGAAGCTGGCTACCACACTCCTCTCCCTTGTTAGCACACTACTGCTAACAATGCTGAGAGTGAAGATGCATCTCTCCAACATTGCTAATTTCAGGACCTGCCTGTTGCTGCCTAAATTTTCAACAAGATGGAGAAGATACTCGTGGGCAGAAAAACAGCATCCAGAGTTTTTTCCCCATAAACTCTTTATGAGACTATCAAATCAAATCTTCTGTGTAGTAGAAAGGGATGCAAAAACACGGTTGTCCGTTTACAGCTAGACAGCTTGTCAACACTTTTGTTTGTAATTTTTTTATAGAATATTTTTCTCTGAACCAAAATTCACACCTTAAATGAACAAAAACCAAAGCTGAATATTGCCTTCCAGCGCAGAAAAAGGAAGGCAAAAAGAGAATGCTTTTAAATGCACTTTTAAAATTAATTGTTTTGTTTCAATTACATCCTGTTACCATAAAAATATATTTTTAATCAGTTCTAGACAGAAAACAGTACTCTTGACTGTATGAAGATGCTCATCAGTGATTCATACTTTCCTGATTACTCAACAAGATTTCTACTAATTTGAAGACACCACAGAACTACATAAGTTACCACTCAGAAAATAAATTACAGGTTGTTTCATAAAATGAATGCAGCCTCACAGTTCCCTTCTGAACTACTTCTACTTCAAGAATTCCTAATCCAAGATGCTGAAGGTGTTATGCAAATTAACGATCACTAAACCCAAAAAGGCCTACACCTTTCCAGAAGGTGTATCCGAACAACAACAGTCCTGCAATAATCCAGGTTTCCTCTAAAGAGCAGAATCTGAGTCAGCTCTCCTTGCTTAACTGTAACAGCCAACCTTTTCAGCAACATCCACGACTACAAGCTAGCTCCCAGCACGCCTCTTCCAGCTGCCACTAAGCCATGCAGCATGAAACTGAGAATATTCAGGTCCTGTTATTATCTATCACAGAAACAATCATAGTTTTACAGTAGGTTCCATCCATATTGTTTGGAAAAAAGAAGAACTTGCAGGAAGCTACTTAGAGGGGCAGCTTCACATGCCACTTTAAAGCTATTCTTAAAACCCTTTGATCCATTTGTGGGCCACTCCACACCGGTTCCATCTCCTGGCAGAATCGAAAGTTGAATACTAATCTATCATGCCAACGCTTCTGCTTCCCAAAGGTAGTTTAGAACCAGCCACTTTCTCTCCAAGTCATGCCAGCATAGACCTGCAGAAAGCAGTAGGCAGGAACTTCTGAAATTGTCTCTTCCATTCTTTCATGAAACATTAAAATAACATAATAATAATTGTGACACTGGCTGTTTGGGATGTTTAAGGAACAGCACAAGAAAAGGACTAATCTTTTCCTATGTTCATTCTTCCGGCAAGCAAATCAGGAACTTAATGAGCCATACTTCATAACTGAACTCCTGTGCTAAGGGTCCTATCATCCATTAATTCATCCAGCACTTGTTTTAGTCCAGCTATACTTTCATCTGTCAAAAAAAATTCATTACGAGCAAACATACGTATCATCCTTCACCATGATGTGCTGCTTGTTTTCATTGTCTCAGCCTACTACTGGTATTCTAAGAAAAACTATTCCGTATTCATATATACTATTTGTTTCATGGTTGTATGTAATGTCTAACATACATGCTCTCTCACTTCTCCTGTCCAAACTGCTCTACATTACTCAGTGTTTTTCAAAATTCATCACCTTCAAGTAAAGGCAGGAACAGAGCCATCACTCTCTATACCTTTCTCATTTTTTATTCTGCTGCTTTATCTTTTTAGAAGTGTTACAACCTTTCAGATAATACTCAATTCAGTCCTGATCATGTGAAGAGATGAAAGCATCATTGATTTATACAACCACTTTGGTAAAGAAAATTCCATCAACCCAAGCCCACCACCTGACCACACTCTCCTTAACCACATAATACATCTGTGTGCTCACAATAACAGAACAAATTAGCGAAAACAAATGCTCTACAAGAGGGTTTACAAACTACTGCAAAGCTAAGGGTCTTTCAAAGCGCAGTATTTTAACACATCTGTAACAGCAGTATACATGCCAATGTATGTCTGCAAAGGTAATTGTACTAAAAGTGAGTTGGACTGGAAGATCATGCCACCTGTGCAACCATTGACCATGGACATATTGCCATGCACAGAAGAGCTACCTAAAATTGCCTAGTACAAGGGAGCACCAGCAGTTGTCAGGGTTTTTTTGCCCCACATCTAACAAAAGAAGTTCTAATAAGATCGGTCTTTCTCTATTGCATCTGCCTTGCACTGGGCAAGGTCCACAGGCAGCACACAACTACAATTTTCTTCTAGCCTACAAACACTTTCCATTTTCCCACCCAATAACTTCCACAGTAACACAATAATTGACTATTTGCCAGGCACTTTTTACAGTAAACGAAGACTTATTCCATAGTTGGGATAACTAGATTAGTGCATTGTACTTCACACACTTTAATACTTTGTTGATATCATCCAGCCACTTAATGAGAGTCTTCTGCAACTCTCTGGAATAAGCCACAGGTTTAATCATCCTTAATAACTTAATTTTACATGGCAACTTTTTAGTCCCAGAATCTACCCCATTTAACAAAACATCTGATGTGGAACCTCAAAGGTTACAGGACATACTTTGGAAATCCTACGGATAACTTTCCCCACTGTGAAGACTAGCTATCTTTCCTACTTCCTACTGTAGCCCTTTTAAAAGGCTAGAACCAGACTTGTCACTTTGCAGTGTCAGCAATTGTCAGGACACCAGCTGACACTTCCACAATTTCACACTAGAGTTTCTTTCAGCTGTCTGGAACATTATCGCTGCTGCCAGTGATTCCTTGCAATGTACAGTATTCGCTATGGGGACATCCTATAAACAGAGCCATAGATGTTCTCGTACAAAAAAGTTCCTCTATGGCATATATATGGTTCAAATAACACATTCGGCTTTCCTGTAATAAGGTGAGCTGGAATGTTCTTTTTAATCCTTCAATATGTGCTCTCCCCAACAGCCCCCTCCAAGCTCTTAGCTTCTGATGTCTCACAAAAAGTTGGCGTTTTAATTAAATTCTAAGCTTTTAGCAAGTTCCTACTAAAAATCTGTCTGACAGCCATATTGCAACATGGCATTTAGTGTTCTAGGGTTTGTACTCTTTCCTGTTTTCCTCATTGGTACATAATTCACACTCCTAATACATTTAATAAAAAAATAAGACCTTGCGCATTACCAGTAACCTCATTCTTCAATTATGGCTAACAAAGCTTGGATTCACAACTCAAGCTCTCTGTCAGGCTGTTAGCTTTCTTTCCAGCTTAATTCCCTACTTTTCAAATTATCAAAAAACCTGAAGTCACCGTTTTATGCACACATGCCTATGATATATCAACCACCACACTTATCAATAGCAATTCTCTTCATCTCACTGTAAATATGACCTTATTAGAAAGATGGGAGGGTAAATAGTTTTCACTACATTATACTAAGTAACGCTATTGAATCTGGAGTTGGGAGCATTAAGCAACTGCTTGTCCTTGCAATGGCAGAAATATAAATCCAACAATTCTGTGACATTAGTAATGACCTTCACAAATCATGGAAGAACATAGTCCAGTCTTTCATAAGACCACAAGAATTTTATGCACAACTTGAACAACTTAAGGTCCACTGATTTTCCAAGCAACTTACACAGCTCAGTCCCTGCACACATGTGAAAAACTGAAGGGTTAAAGAACTGAAAACACAACACCATAGAGTAATCTGAGCTGGAAGAAGAATTAAGTATACCCGCGTTGCTTATTTCTTAATCAAGAAAAACTTGTGAGCAAGCGAGCAATGCAGTGCTCCAAGTGTCACAAAAGCACTTAATTAAGCTGGGATGACAATTTCACATTTTTTGAGATGGGCAGAATGACATCTTTCCTTAAATATCCAATCCCTTGCCACAGCTCCTCCTGGAAGAAATTTAGAGGGCTGTACCTAAGCATGTCTTTGGAGCAGCTTACTCTCCTTCACAACATCTTCACACTCTTCAAATAACTGAAGTATCATCTTGCTTCAGCCCACTTCATTAAAAAAAAAAAAAAAAAAAAAAAAAAAAAAAAGAGGCAAGTTCTGGATTACAGCAACTACCTTCCCATATTTGACTCAACCCTCTTGCACAGATGATGCAGGAAGTTCTCTATATTACATCAGGGGAAAAAAAGGCTGGAATTCTGATTTCCTCAAATAAAAAATAAAGCCTAAAATAAGAACAACGTCAAGGCAGACTATGCATATGTCACATTATGACCACTCCAAGGTGGCTTCTAAATACGAAATGTGTAAGTCACTATTACTTTTATTATGATTTGACCAAACTTAGTAATTGTTTATACCAAATCTTAAGAGTGCTATGGCACAGTAAGTTCTTAAGAGACAAGAAATAGTCATAGAATTAGGTATCATTTAGCTTGGAAAAGACCTCTGAGATCATCGAGTCCAACCGTTAACCTAACACTGCCAAGTCCACCACTAGACCATGTCCCTAAGCACTATGTCTACACATCTTTTAAACACCTCCAGGGATGGTGACTCCACCACTTCCCTGGACAGCCTGTTCCAATGCCTGACAACCCTTTCAGTAAAGAAATTTTTTCTAATATCCAATTTAAATCTCCCTTGCTGCAACTTGAGGCCATTTCCTCTTGTCCTATCACTAGTTACTTGGGAAAAGAGACTGACCCCCACCTCACTACAACCTCCTTTCAGGCAGTTGTAGAGAGCTGTAAGGTCTCCCCTCAGACTCCTTTTCTCCAGACTAAACAACCCCAGTTCCCTCAGCCGCTCCTCATAAGACTTGTGCTCTAGACCCTTCACCAGCTTCATTGCTCTTCTTTGGATGTGCAAATCCTGCTATGCAAAAAGCTTGTACTTAAAATTTTTCTTCACTCCTGGAAGAACTGCAACTCTATTTTATTTCATTTCTTATATCATCTATTACATAGACTTTCTGAAAAACGTGGCTTCAAGAGGTGACAGGAACAAAACAGATTTATTCTCCCTCTTGGGACAACTAGGGCAAATAACTACACTATGCATTCTGGTTATTATTTCTGTATGTTTTCAAAGGTTTTCCTACAAATTATCCCAAGACAGTAAACAGCATAATTAGCCTGATTTTAAAAAGTTAGAAAAAAATCCATGATTTAAGTCTAAGCTAACAAATACTACTAGGATTTATATCTTTATAGCTGTTCTGCAAGTTTAAGCAAAAAAAATTACTTTCGTATCAAAATCACACACAGTTTTCCTGTATTTTAGTTTTTAGATTTATTCCATTAAGTTTTATTTTGTTGTTCACTGTAGTTCTACAGAAATGAAAATATATGGGCTTTACATAATCATTGACAGAGTATTTCAAATAGTGAATATTTTAGAAAATATTTCAAGATTTAAAAAAATATTGAAAAAACACATAATAAAAATGCAATCTATTTAGGATTGGCAGCATTATTATTATTATGTAATTATGGGTCTAAAATGTTAGTTGCCATAACAACTTGGAACAGTTCTACATCCATTATGAATCTTTTGCACTCTCTTCATATGTATGCTTATTTTTAACCCTGACTTCCTCCTGATGCACTTTTTGCTAGGCAACCTCATTAGCTAAACTCCTACTGTGTCAGATCAGCAGATACAATTGCAGGCATTTCCACAGCCAAACAAACATATTATCTTCACACAAGCTGCCAGATGTGCCATATATCTTACAAATGTGAGTTTGCGCCTCCTTTAATTATGTTCTCTTCTCTTGGATAGCAAAAAATCTCCAATTTCTCGATCCCTTAGTAAAGTGCTTAAAGACTTGAAATTACTATATCGTGCCAGTTAATGGCCCAATGTGCTACCATTTATGCATACACTTAATACAATATGGCAAGTCATAAACCTCAAACTTTAAAAACACTAAAATAAAACTATACCTACCTTCTGCAGTTTTACAAACTTGTACTGAGTAGATTAAATCTTTGAAAAAGATTTATTTTACAGCTATATTTAAAAAAAAAATTAGACAAAGATTGAAGAAAATTTGAACAAATCTACTCTTCCCTCCTCTCTCTCCCACAAGTCTCCAATATTGACATGCATGCTACTTATTTGTAGAATTTTCATTATAACGAAAAGCCATAACAGTAATAAAACTGTCTGTGTTGCCCCAGGGAACTATATATAATTAACACTGCCAACATGAGAAATCCATCAGAAAAATCATGCTAAAGTTGTGATTATTAAAAAAAAAAAAAAAAAAGTGGCATAAGATGAAGATGTTTTGCTTGAGTTACACTTACTGTGAGCAATAGTGCCTGTATCAGATGGGAAAAGTTAAACAGGAATCATAACAGCTGTGCAACACTTTAAGGAGGGAACAGTTTTTCCAATGATATTCTAGTTTTGTTCCCAATAGAAGTCTACACAAAACCAAATCTGTTTCCATATAGACAGACCACAATAATAAAAAAGCTGGACAATACTTTCAGAGATGGAAAGTTCCTTTGTCTTGGTGTTCAGAAGCAGTAAATCTTATTTTAAAAGTATTCCACAGTTACGGAAAATAAAAAAATCAAATTCAAAGATTTCACAGAATAAGAGAATGTTGAGGTTGGAAGGCACGTCTGGAGGTCATCTGGTCCAACCCCCCTGCTCAAGCAGGGCCACCTAGATCCAGTTGGTCAGGACCGCGTCCAGACAGCTTCTGAATATCTCCAAGGATGAAGACTTCACAACCTCCCTGGGCAACCTGTGCAGGTGCCCAGTCACAGCCAAAGTAAAAAAGTGTTTCCTGATGTTCCTATGTTTTAGTTTGTGCCCACTGCCTCCTATCCTGTCACTGGGCACCACTGAAAACAGCCTCGCTCAGTCTTCTTTACACTCTCCCTGCAAGAATTTACGTGCATTGATAAGATTCCCCTATTTCCTAGCTCACTGATGCACAAGACTATACGTTTGTCAGATTTAGAGAAAAGTAACATAGGCTCCATGCCTAACACTAGCACTACCAGGTGAAAGAAAGCCCACAGCTAAAAAAATGAAACATCACGCAAGAACTGTGTATTTAAGCAGGCTGTCCGGAGAAAACCCTTGGGTAGAGAAACTCTTTTAAAAGCAAAAACATGTGCTTTCGGTAAAACCATCTATTTTCATTGGTGATCTAGCTTTTTATTTCATTCAGATGTGGAAGATCAGCTGTGATCTTACGAAGCTCAAAGCATCAGGACACTTGGCCTTTGTCACACCAATTTTACCAGAACAAAATCTGAGCCAGAAAGCCACTCTGTCTCTGTTCTCCCTCATTATGACACGGCCACAAATTCCAAATCAAAGATATCTGACCTAAATTTTGGCATATACAATGGCAACATTAACTCTCTTTATGCTCTGGCTTCTAAAGCAACAGGAGCAATTCTTTATCCTTATATGTTAAGTCAGTCTTCTATAAATAAAAAGCAAAGAAATCATCCTGTAAACTCTGGGTCATCTTACATACTCCTTATTTACATTGTGTTCCAACATGTCCACCTACTCATGGGGAGTTTTGTCTTCAGGACTTCTTTTCAGAAGAATTAATTTGGTGAAAAACTCCTTGATTTATATTTCAACGGTCAATTACGAATTCTGCAAATGGCTGGCATCTCATCAAATTGAGAGAAGATTAAAACTTGAGTCATTAATTTTTTTTGATAAGCAGTGCAAAGATGTATGAAAAATGCTTGGTTGTTCTTTTGCCTCAGGCTTCCTTAGTGCATCACTTAGTCTCATTTAGCACATACGAAGGTACTTGAGGGAGGGAAAGACATGAAGGGAATAGTATAATCCTTAAGATCTTGTGCATAGGTATTAATGTAAGCAAACAAACAAATTGGGAAGCACTGAAGTCGTGTTGCTGCAGCTTTGGATGTCCTTTTATTGTATGACCTTGTGCCTATATATGTAAGGGTAGGTTAAAGACTTCAGGAGGGTGGGAGAGGGAGGTGGAAGAGTCAGAGCAAAAAGGGGAAGGGATGGCTAAGAAGTGACGAAGTACAAAATCAATGTTTTTCATCATTTAGGTGATGAACTAGAACTAGAGATAGTTACCATTTTAATTAGCATGGAAGGTCAAAGACAAACATCATTATATGTAATTTTTGTTCCTATTGTAAATTACAATCAAGTACAGAGGCAATAGAGAAGCATGCAAATTACCATAGGTTTTTAAAAATATTAAAATTAACTTGCTTATTTAACACAAAAAAATATTCACTATCCTATCAACTCCAAATATGGGAAGAATTAGTATACATATTTCAAGTTCAGATCTTTGATCAAAGTTTGTTTTTTCAAGATCTATAGCATTTTAGATCTTACAGAAAACTAATATGCTGATAACATTATGGAACAAAGACTTAGTTGTGGTAAATGATGAGTTAAAAGCAACTTCTGATTAACATTTACCATAAAACATTGCCTCATATTCCTGGGAATGATCTGAGGGCAGACAGGTATAGGAGCTGAACTTAGTGATCGAACATACAAAAGCGTAGCAGTCCACATTAAAAAATACTTTTATTTTAGATTAGATCATGCCTTTGTTTTATTTCTCAAACTTTATTTCAAAATATAAACTTTTAAACAAAATTATAAAATATTTATGAAACCTGCCAAATAGTTTAACTTTCAGACCATCAGCTTCAGATCTTATAATCTTGTCAATAAAATTCCTTGAATATTACTTCCAGTTTTACATTAACTCTGGATTTTCTTTTTCTACGTAACTGTCCAACCTCACTTAGATTTTCAGAGAGAAGTATATCACCAAAGAGGTTTTAGTCCCACATTTACAGTTTATATATGGAGGAAGGGATGCAAGCACATAACAGTTCTTATTTTCAGCTGATACTTAGTCTTCTGTTCTATTAAGTCAATTTTCTTCATTTTAACCCCCACATACCCCCAAAAGATTTCAAACAAGTCATGCTGAGTCTCAAAGTGAAGGAAGATAAACAGGTCATGGAGATGTAACACCCTCCATACCTCCAACAAAGCTTTTATACCTCTAACTTTAGGATAGTTGTTGTCATATTTGTTCATCTTCAACAGGACTCATGCAGTGACCAAAAAAAGAAAATTACATTCTAAAGGCTATATGATCTCTTCTGCAAACATGCTGCAGTATCCTGACCAGTTATCTATAGGATTGTGAGTAGGTAAATTATAGAAACCCTTATGCAAATCTTTAAAGAAATTATCATTTTCTAGGCTATTCTGAAAGTATCATAGGTTTTAGTTCCACAAGATTCTGGCTTGCATAATTTTATTTTCTTTCTCTCCAGCAAAGGGTTTTCTTCATTATTTTTACAACTAATTCATTTTTTTTTCTGTTTTACTTAACTTTCTAAGTAAAAATTCAATGCAGCAGACCTGAATAGAACAACATAACCTACTCCACAATTGAGGAACATGAAGATTTGTAATAAACAAACTTCATTCATCTGTTAAATTCAGTACCTATTCATTATGGCAACCATGCATCACATTACATCTCTCTCCAGTTCAGTAAAACACTGTTGAATAAGTACCTTTCTATTCCCCATTTACACTCTTAAACATGAAATCTGGTTCCTTGTACAGATCAAATTTTTATTCAAAAAAAAAAAAAAGAGTCAAACTGCAACCTTACCTTTTCAAATGTTGCTGTAGTGATTGATGTTAGATCCTATATGAGTGATATCACAGTTTACTTGGGGAACAATCATAAATGCTATCATAATTAGGATTTCGGTTAAGGATCAAAGAGATGGAGCAGATGGGATGCAAGAGACAAACATTTAAATGCAAATATCTTTGTTAACAGGAAACTTGTTAAGAGGAGCTATCAAAGCACGTGGAAGATAAGTGTTCATCTATTTAAGTCAGATATATTTGAAAGTTTCTCCCAGCAGGAAAGTCAGCTAAGTCTCCAAGCAATCCAGTAACAGTCAGCACATGACTCAAAAAAGAGCAGCAAAGATTTTTCCCAGTTGCCTTTTCAGAAGTTGATAGGAAACACTTAGCAAAGATCTGTACGAATACTGCTTCCCTCTTCTTAACGCTATCACTGTTTGTTGCTCACATTAAGCAGAAAACACTGAATGCTGCATTGCGACAACATGTTGCTCTCCCCCCAAAGCTACTATTTCTGATTTATTCATGGAAAAGTTACAACCCTCACTAACACCTAACTGTGATTTTCACTTGCTTTCTTGTAATCCATTAGCTGACACTGGGAAGCCTATGTGAGGGATCTGGTCAAATCCCTGGCTTAACGAAGGCCTGCTCACCAATATACACACCTGCCACAGCTGTCATGATGGCAGAGAAAATACTCCCTTTGCTCTCCTATCTTAGAAAGGTTGAAATCGCAAAATATTACTACCTCTAAAACAGACTCTATTGCACGTGAAGCTCCAGAACCAAGAAGCTAGCGGCAGTGCAGCTCTGTATAGTTTAATAAGCAGTTTCATATGATGTTTATTAAAACCTTATCAAAGCACACCTTAAATATATAGATATTATACAAATAATATATAACAACATACAAATACTGCAGGTCCCTTTGAGGAGGCATGCATGCGTCTCTCCAGCACCGCTGCAATCTCCCACGTCTAGGGATTGCACCTGTAACAGCCAGCTACACTGGCCACACCAGACCAAGGAGAAAGAGAGGCTGAAGCATTATACAGTTTCAAGCTATATATGGTTTCAAGAGTGACCACAGCTGTAGCATTTGGTCCCAGCTCCACTCTCAGGAACCTGCTTGCTGGTTCATGTGACTGAGCAGATGGGGTCATCCCTTGAGAACTCAAGCCTGAATGAGTCTTGGAGCAAAGGGAACCTGCCTCAGTGAAATGGGGAAGGAATACAGAGGGGGCAGTTGGTTTTAGGAGATGGGAGGGATGGCAGAGTGGAGGAGTACTGGGCTGGTGAGGGGTCATCCGGGCCTAGGGAGATGGTGCTGAACTCTTGGCCTCACCACAATTTCCCAACTTGCAAATCTGAAAGTTTTGGACATCCCTAGTACAGACTTTAAAACGTTGCCACACTCTGAATATATATATATATATATATATATATTCACTTTCCACCAAGCAACTTCCTGGAACTGAATAAACTTAATTCTCCCCAAGACAGACAAGGACAAGCCTATCTGCCTTCAGGGTTTTCCATTCCAGCTCATCACTCATTTTGCACCTTCATAGCACACATCCGTGCAATCACTTCTCCAGTTCAGACTGAGCAGATAGCTCTGTTTTCAGATTGCACATGTGCAAACTAATAAATACGTAAACAAGCTACAAAACCAAGATCTGAAGTAGGCCAGCTAGAGTCACTGAAAACTAAGAATTGGCAAAACAAACAAACAAACAATAAAAAAAATCTAAAGTAACTGTAATTGTTTTAATGTTAACGTTCCTCACTGGGGAAAGAAATATTTAAAATAAGGCTGAGAAGAATTTATATCACTTCAGCTTACGATCACTAGATCCTATGATGTCTTTGTTGGTTGTGTTAAACAGCTATCATCAATTAAACCTTTTCCTCATGCAGCCACATTCTGGCCATCCTCAAAACAGCTGAAATTTCTTTCAGATCAACTGAAGAGACTGTCACTCTTCAGCCTCATCGAGAGGCCCTTTCCGAATCCTTAACCTTGCGCACTGCTCTGTTCTTTCCCATTTGTCAGCATCTGGTTTTGAAATGGACAATATCACAAGGGCAAATGCTCACTGCAGACACAATTGCATCTGCTCACCAACAATTCACACTCCAACTGTACTTACATCTATACATGGCTGTAAGACTGCCTGTGACTCCTGAGACCTTCTGAGTCATTGTTTTTCAAGTGGCAGTCCCACAAATACATTTAGTCATAAATGGCCGACTGAACACAGGTACCAAAACAAGGAATACTCTGGGAATAAAACACTAAAAACATTAAAAAAAAAAATCTACTTATGCTACCACCTTTAAGCCTCATTCATCCCATGATACTGCTCTGCTGACAATATATTAACTGCCTCCCAAGCACGTTATTTTAAGTGGCACCAAAAGTTTTGCTTCATTTCTAGTCTTCAAAAAAATCCTAGCTCATACAATGACAACATCACATCAACAAGCTCACAGATTTAAAAAAAGAAAAGCACAAAAACTTGGAATAACCTGTAGTCTTTTTTAAAAATATCTAGCTCATCTTAAAAAATTAGTATCAATGGCTTGGAAAAGTCTTGAATCAAGGGTTTGATTCAAGGGGTACTACGTGTAAATTATACCATCATACAGATTTAAAATGTATTTATTTTTCAGCAGTTGCCATCTGATATCCCAATTACCAGTAGAAGCAGAAAGTACGTTACTACCCAAGTAAGGAGTGCTGCACCCTACCTATTCCTGAGCAGAACTATCAACTCACTCAGATCTATACTACCACTGCTTAATACCAATTTGTGACAAGCAGAAACCCACATCATTTTCCTTCTGTTTTGTTCAACTCACTAGTCTATTTTTCCTGTTTAATTTTCATCATCTTAGTTTTCTAATCATTGATTTATATTCATTCTTAATCAGCATCCTCATGTACCTGCCTTCATGGTATCACAGAGTGGTTCAGGTCAGAAGGGACCTTTGGAGATCATTGTAGTCCAACTCACTGCACAAATTAGGCTAAACCACACAGCAGGCCTGTCAGGATGAAGATCCCACACTCTCTCTAGGCACCTGCTCCAGTATTTGACCACTCTAATGGTAAAAAATATTTCCTGAGATCTAACCAGAACTTCCCATATTCCAACTTTCATCCACTGTCCCTCATCCCATCACCATGAGAAAAGAGTATGGCTCCACCTTTTCTGTATCTTTCAATCAAGCAGTTCTAGACAACAAACGACGTCTCCCCTGAGCCTTCTCTTCTCCAGGCTGAACAGGTCCAGCTCTCTCAGCCTTTCCTTGCATGTCCTGTGCTCCAGTCCCTGACCATCTTGGTAGCCCTTTGCAGGACTCATTCCAGTATGTCCATGCCTCTCTTGCACTGAGGAGCCCACAACCAGACACAGCACTTCAGATGTGTCTCACCAGTGCTGAGCAGGGGGGAAGGATCACTTGCTGCCTACTGCAGCCCACAAGGCTGTTAGCCACCTTTGTTGCAAAGATGCATTGCTGGCTTATGGTCCACCAGGACTCTCAGGTTCCGCAAAGCTGCTTTCTAGCTAGCTGGCCCTAGCATGTGCTGGTGCATGAGGCTGCTGCTCCTCCCCACGGCCAGGACTTTCCATCTCCCTTTGTTAAACTTCATTAAGTTCCTGTCTGTCCATTTCTGCAACCTGTTGTTTCTGCAAACTGTCCATGACCCTCTGACCACAGCTCTGCCCGCCAGCGTACTGAAGACATTAAACTGACTACCAGTAGGACTTTGCACCCCTGATCACAACTTGGAGCCTGGGAGTCCAGCCAATTTTCGACTCATCATCTACTTGCAGAGCCCATCTCTCACCAGTTCAGTGATAAGTGAACTATGAGAGACTGTGTCAAAGGCGTAGCTAAAGCCAAGGTATACGACATGTACTACATTTTCCTTGTCCACCTCATGTCACAGAAAGTAGTGAGGCTGATCAGGTATGATTTGCCCTTTTCAAACCCATGTTGGCTGCTCCCGCCAACCCCTTTCTTGTCCTTCATGTGTTTGGAAACTGTTTTTATAATGATCTGCTCCCCATCACCTTCCCAGGGGAAGGCTGAAGACCAGCCTGTAGTTCCCTGTATCCTTTTTCTCATCCAGCTCAAGGATGGGTGTGATACTGCCTTTTCCCAGTCCTGAGAAGCCTCCCCCAAGTGCCATGACCTTTCAAAGATAACAAAGAGCAGCCTCGCAATGACATCAGCCAGCTCTTGGATGCATCCCAGCTGGTCCCACAGACTTGTGCATGTCAAAGTGGTTAAGTGATCCCTAATTCTGTCCTCACCTCCTGCAAGTGCAGCCTCACTCCCACAGACTCTGCCAGGTTTGGGAATAAGCCTTACCTGTGAAAACCGAGGCAAAGGCGGCATCAAGTACATCCACTTTTCCCTTGTCACTAGGTCCCTAATCTCACTGAGTAATGGGCCCACACTCTCCTTAGCCTCCCTCTTGCTGCTAACATACTTATGGAGGAAACCTTTCCTGTTGTCCTCCACCTCCCTTGCTAGCTTCAGTTCCAGATGAGCTTTGGCTTCCTGACTCCATCCCTACACAATCAGGCAATGTCTCCATATCCTCCCAAGTAGCCTGTCCCTGCTTCTGTCTCTTCTGGTGCTCAGGCTCAGTCAGGATCACCATGTTCATCCATGATGGCTTTCTGCCATGCCTGCTCAACTCTCTGCACAAGGCAACAGTCCATCCCTGTGCTCCGAGAGGCCATCCTTGATCAACCAGCTCTCCTGGGCCCCTTTGCCCTTCAGGGCACCTCCCAATGGGATCCTGCCAAGCAGGTCCCTGAACAGGTCAAAATCTGCTCTTCAAAAATTCAAGGTTGTAATTCTGCTGTTTGCCTTGGTGACTCCTCTCAGGATCTTAAACTCAAGTCTCATGGTCATTTCAGCTGTGGCTGCCTTCAACCATACTCCAACAGTTCTTCCTGCAATATCAACTGTGCTGATTTATCCTCTGATCCTTACCCATAAGCTATCTACTGCTTTGTAGCTTTCCTTCTTTCACCCTCCTTAATCAAAACCTTTATATAAAGTCTACATGAATATTACATTAATTTTATATAAATTATATATGTAAATTAAATTTTATATATTATGAGTAACATGAATTTTATACAAATGTAAGTAAATTTACATGGTAATCTTAAGGCTTTTTTTTTAATACTAGATCAGCTGATGAGGTTGCAAAATGTATTTATTCTAGAGGAAATAATCTGATTTTTTTTGTCTAAAAAGTTTCTCATACACTTTTGCCCATGACTGCTTTAAGCTATGATACACCAACCTTTTTATTGAGTAGGCTGCATTTGCTTGATGCAGCAGTTCTCTTTGTGCAGTCACCTGCTCCTAGGTAACCATCACTTTTTTTAATTGGTGATAACCTCATCTTCCTTCTGCACTTAATGAAGTCCAGTGGAGAATGTTTTGCAACAATGTGCTATCAATACACTCAAAAGGTCTGGACTATATACCCGACTGAAACCTCTGAAGAAGCTACTTACATGGTTCTCCACATACGGAGAGGGCACTTACACCCAAATGCCTATGTCCATTATCTGACTCGCAAGATGAACAGACTCATCTCTTGGTTTCACACAAGATCCAATACAAGGGCATTGGCAGGTCCATGCAATGAAAAACTTGGAGCTGACAGGGTGGAAATGAGATTATATTTATCATGAAACTCAAAACACAAGCTGCTGTTCACAGCTTACAGGTGGCATGACCTAACAACTCCCTGCCTGCCTCTCCTCTCATTTTTATGCCTCTCCTCCTTCCAGCTCCTTCATTCCATTGTGCTGCTGGCTCTGATGCTTGTCAGACCTTTCCCTGAGTCAACTCAATTCACTAAGCCAGCTGAATCCAGAAAAACAACAACATTTTCTCTGGGATAATGAGTTATATCAGCTCTCAGTAAGCTCTGATGAGTAAAACTAACTAGTGAAGCTAGCTGAAGCATGAAGGCAAGGGAGGAGGAGTAAAGAGGAGCAGAACCATCCCTTTACTCAACAGTAAGGTATTAGGCTAGCTCACTGTGACCTGTGAAGCTGCAGCGTAATTGGAAACTTATATTGGCTTAATATCTACCTGAAAATGCAGTCTAATTAGAAAGCAGAGTTGTTACTGCCATTCAGGAGGAAAGTGATAGAAGCCCACCTACAAAACTTGGAGCAAAAGCAACCTGCTCTCAAGTCACTGTAACCAACAGGGACAAAGAGCTTGCCATCTCTACTGCCTGCACAAGGGACATTTGCTACTGGCACTGCAGATGTCACTCAGCTGCATGTTTGCTTTATTTCTTTTAAGAAAGTCC
Source organism: Aquila chrysaetos chrysaetos (assembly GCF_900496995.4). Classification (NCBI taxonomy): domain Eukaryota; kingdom Metazoa; phylum Chordata; class Aves; order Accipitriformes; family Accipitridae; genus Aquila; species Aquila chrysaetos. The sequence continues at coordinate 25,629,769 of NC_044011.1, read as the reverse complement.
ACAAGTTTGTAGATCTCAGAGTGTTCCATAAGCTTGGCACAAATACATAGTGGGAGAAGCTGATGGAAGGTAAAGGTAAAGGCTGGCTTAGCAGATGTCAGCTACACCAAACAGGAAAAATTAACAACAGTTTCTTCTGTTTGAATGCCACGTGCTTGCTGATCCCTCATTCATGGGAATTAGTTAAGAGAAACCAAATGCACAAGAGAAATGCTTAGTTCATACTGTTTGTTGGCTTTCTCTAAAATAGTACAGTATATCTGATTTGTGTTTATACATGGCTAGCTTTTGTTCCTCAAGGGAGTTAAAAATGGTTTGATCCAAAATAGGGTAAATAGCTGTTACATCCTGACAGCTGCTCTTTAGAAAGACAAAAGAAGAGGAGAAAGTTTTTATTGTTTGTTTGTTTTTTTTTTTTCTTTAACTGCAAAATACTGAAGTATTGACAAAGTACTCATGAATCCCTTGGTGATCACCATTTTGGTGCATACACGGTTCCACAATATATTAAATGCAGGAACACAAACATGTCTTCCCAGCGCTGCGCAATACATGTGTCCCTGAACCAGTAACAGCTACTCCAGTACAGCATACAACCAAGTTAACTCAATAACAGATTCAGAGCTGGGCCATGTCTCCTACCTCAGGAACACAAGGTTAGCTGGAGTATCTCTGGATAGTCCAGCACTGTACATTGTAAGTGTACCTGTAAGTTCTGCACTTTTATCCATTTTTTTCTAAAGCTGTGATTATACTGTAGAACAGACTGAGAGCTTTAAAAGCTATTTCCTCTGAAACAAAATAAAAGCTAAATGCATCTTCCCTTCATGAAATAAAGAGCAAAACCAAAAGTGCACCCAAAAAAAAAAAAAAAAAAAAAAAAAAGGCAGGGGGGAAGAATCCCACCCTTGTGCTTTTATTAGTCCAGAGTGTTTCTTAATTATACCTTCCCAGCCAAAGTAGGGTCCTGATACCAGGCAGGTTTTTTTCAACTCTGGTAGGACAGGTGTAAAACATTCAGTGAAAAAGTAGACTGGTGTTTTCATAGCTGTCTGGTAGGATATTTGTCTTCTCTATACTTTTCCACTGATGCATAGACTCTGCTACAAGCAATCTATTTCAAGACCTGCCAGGAACCTCTGTTCCTTCTGCTTATACTTTGATAACTTGACCTGGGTAGACTATCACTGTGTCTATCCTGCTGTTGTGGATGGCAGGGGGAATGAACTTTAGCTTCCAAGCTAACTGATGACAGCTGGCTTTGTCCATGTAGGCCAGGTTCATCACCCTCTGGAGAAGACAGGCTCATAACTGGCCCAGCTCTCCTCTGGAGCCCTGCTGACAACCGCTGTCCACATGACATTTTTTCTTCAGTTCACACTATCAGAAATAGTAAAAAGGAAATTCTGCGTCCACCCAAGAGACATATTTATAGCATAACACCTAGGGTGCAGCACATGCGTTGTAAACTGCAGGACATGAAGGGATGCTCTGGGACACAAGCACAGCTGCAATAGCATTAGAAGACTGCCCCATTTGGGAAGCAGGAAACTTGAGGCAATGTGGCCACTACCTGAATATCCAAAGTTCTCAGCACCTAGACCCAGGTTCCTTCTTGGAAGAAACTCGATGGCTTGCTCCAGCAACAGGCCCTGAAGAAACCAGCACGTATGCTATGTCAGTAATGAAAAGGGCTCAAGCTCTTGTAGGGAAGTGGGAGTAAACCAAACTGACACTGCAGGTATACGAACTGAAAAGAGGAGATGCGAAGAGGTGCATATCCTTTCCCAAGTCACACACAGGCTGCCCTGTAAAGCACCCAGCATCTCCCTTGGGATAGATGCAAGTGCTGGCCCTCCCTACAACACATACTCCCACTTGTACCTCCTCAGGAAAGGGGGAGTGTGGGGTTTCAAACACCTCCAGGAAAACTCAACTTCTTAACAAGTATTATAAAACACAGACATCGCCTTCACCAGAGGACCACATAACTTCTGATAGCTAGGCCATCTGAGCCTGTGATGTGGCTGACAGCTCTGGTGAATGGCTTCTTGAAGGAGACAAGAATCCTTTGAGAGGAAGGGTACAAGGGGGAAAAAAAAAAATATTTTTTTCTTATCCAAAATAGACACTATGTAAAATGCAAATCAAAGTTAAAAATGTATGATCTAATTCAAGTTTTCTGGCTTGCTAATTTTAACTACAGTTTAAATCTGATTAAAATCCACCCACCTTTGGACAGAAACAACACATTTTGGAATGAAAAAACGCACTGCATTTTAAAAGTCTTTTTTTTTTCTAGTGGATCATCTTTATGGATTTAATTTCTGAATAATATTCTAAACTCTACACTAAAACATATTTAAAGGAGGTTATGCTTTCAAGTCCAGGAGGAGATGGGAAGAAAGGGAAGACAGCTTTGGATGTTGCTGTATCTGTGGCAGCAACATTACCCATGCTAATGATTAAGCAAGATTCAGAAACAAACACAAACATCACATATAAGGCAAAGCAACACAACTGAATCTGTTCCTGTACCTGACATAAACCTGCTCCTTCTCTAATATATCCACCTAAGCAATTGCCTCTTCACAGCCTACATGCTTGCAAATGAGGTTTGTATGACCCTCAAACAACAGATTTGCCTTTTCAAAGTATCTCTATATAGAAAGGTGGGAAAGGGAACAAAATAATCCCAGCAATGATGGGGGGGGGGGGGGGGGGGCGGGGGGCGCGGAGGGGGGGGAGATTAAACAAGCCTTACTGATAGTAATTACTGTGATAACAGCAATTTGAACAAGTATCTGTACAAGTAGCAATAGAAATGACCAAATTAAAAATCTTACTGTTTTCTGAATACAGTTGTTTCACTAGTTCACCACAACCTAAGAAAAAAGTTTGAATCTTCTCAGTTGACTCAAACTCTGTTCTGTAAAAATATATAGTTTTATTATTACCACAGCTTTAGTCACTATTCACAAACATCAATGATTGCTGCATCAGCACGGACTTGCAGCAAAAGCACAACAAGGGAACATAAATTACATACTGAGCAGCAAAAGGGTTAGAGCTCAGAAATCAATATTTAAGCAGACAGGAAAAATTCAGGCACTGTACATGAAAAAAGTATGGAGGAAAGCATCACTTTCCTTTGTTTTCTTGCTATTATGCAGCTTACTGAATTTCACCTCATCTTACTTTAAGGTTTTTTTGTTTGTTTTTACAGGCATCACTGCTTCTGTTTTTGGGGCTGTCACTGCTCAGATTATTGATACGCAGACAATTCAGATATTAGTTTTCAGTTGCATAATAGGTCCTATATTAAAAGTGGGATTGGGAATGCCCTCATTCTGCAATGAAAAGTATCTCACAGCTCCACTACTACTAAGAGGCTTTGTCTCTGATGTGATGGGAAGTGAGAAGTTAGCACAGGGAAGGGGAGATAGTCTCTCAGATCGTGAGGTAACCATGCACAAGGGTTACCACAGCACCTTGACTGCAGAAATACATAACATTTCTGAAGCTTACTGCTTCAGAAATAATAATCTGCATTAGCAGCCACTGTACATTACTCATTCTATTACAGGGCTTCTTTTCCATCTTGTTTCAACATCATTCTTTTCCATACACCATGGTGTTTTTCCTTCACTCCCTCCCCCAAATAGTTCCCAGGCCCTGGTTTTCTTTACCCCTCTTTTAAGTAGTAAAATTATTTTACTTTGTTCCCCTTCTTCTAACCTGGTTTCCCCATCTCCTACAGGAGAGCCTGTAGTTATATTGTTGCTTGAATCTGGCATTTGTTGGACTGCTAAAAATTACACACAGGTGAGTGGGAGTGCAAAGCAGAGCAGTAAGGTTTCCAGTCAGAGCAACCTACAGAAATGTCAAAGCTAAAGAGTAGGAGCAGCCAGAAAGATGCAGAAGGGAGGGGGCCAGCTACACTTAGAGCAAATTGAAGTGGCCATGTAAACATAAAATAAGTTCACTAGTTGTCTACTTTTTATCTTTTCTGTGAAAGTGTCCAGCCAAAGGGTGCCAAACAGAGGATACAAAGTTACCAGATGTGCTGACCCCATGCCATGCTCTGTGGGCAGCAGTGCGTGAGGTGTCCCCATGCTCTGAGCCAAACGAAGCCATGTGAGAAGCAGCAGTACATTAGCTCAGGTCTGGCCCTCCACCACACTCCAAGATAGCCAGAAAATTTGAAGGCAAGGCAAACTACTTTTATCTTCAGGAGAAAAGAAAAAAAAAAAAGTGTGCGTGTGTATATATATATATATAAAAAATATATATATATTAAAAAAGATATATATATATATACACACACACACACATACACATGAGCAGGCTGAGAGTGACGGTAGGACAATGGCACAACAGGCAGAAACAGTACTCAAAAGCAGGGCTGGCCTGCTCCTCTCCATGCAGGGAAGCAGTGAGAAATGAAACAAGCACTAGTCCTCAGCTGTGCTTCAGGCTTCCAGCCTTGCACACTCTGAACACTAAATGCCTCAAATAATCTGGAACACCTTCCAGGCTACCAAGGTGCTATTCAAACCCTGTTTTTCCTGCAACTCTGAAAGGCTAGCACAGTACCCTTTTGCTTTTTGTTCACTCTTCACAATGCTACCAGAATAGCAGCTTCAGGTAACGCCTCTTACTGACGTTCACAGTTCCCCAAGCAGCAGCTGACTTCGTATAAGCAATGAAACACTTCCACTGACAGCCCAGGCTCCTGACTAACAGTGGTTAAGAGTTAATAAGAACTGGTCATTTATCCTCCAACAGTGTTGCAGTGATGGCCAGTACCATTTGAACACCTCATGATAGAGGTATCGGAAGCTTGAAAGCTGCACCGCACAATAGAAGGCTGCATCATGAGCAAGAACACTATTATGAATGCTCTGATGGTACCGGCATGGCAAAAGTGGATTTGCTCAAGATTAACCTGCTACTTTGGAACTCTATCTATAGCAAACAGATTTCTCACCTTGCTTTATTACTCCAGATTCAGAGTAATAAACTAATATACTTCAAATACTGAACTAGGAAAAAAAAGAAGAAACTAAGAAAGAAAAGGAACAATTTCTCAGAAGGTAGCATTTTATACAGCCTCCACTGGAGTTTGGTTACACTACACTCAAAGTAAGAATCTGACAGATTTTCTAAAACATAACTGACACCAGTAAAATACACTTATTTGACACATACAAGCCAGTAAAAGACAAGCTATTCAAGAATAAATTAGCTTTTTGAAAATCCATATTGCATGGAAGAGGTATGGCTGAACAAAATACTATAATAACTTTAAAGAAAAGGAAAAAAAAGCACAGCCAACCAAACACCACTCTACATAAGCAGGTATAGTAGCTGGCCTTGAAGATGGAGTATTTTTTTGTGCAAATACAGCAACTAATCTTTTTTCAAATGTTCTGTCTTTCACCACCCAAATGTAACAGAATAAATCCGTGTCAATGAATGAAAAACCAAACCATAGATGTTACTCATAGGCAAAAATAATTTGTATTACTACAAAAACCTTACTAACCCCCTGCCTAAATTTCCTGATAAAAAAATGGCTTATAGAAATGTACAAAAGCACTGCTACACTGTGTTATCTATAAAGCCTTCCCTGCATCCCTCCTCTCTTCACTTTTTACCAAGTGAAGTGTGTTTGAGAACAACAGGGAATCCTTGGAATTAGTCAATAGATTGATTAGTGCACTGTACTGAGCGAGCCAAACAGGATCAGGATGTTTACAGGTGTTCTTGAGGTAGACATTAATTGCACTGCACTAACGAGTTAGGCTTCTTTCTGTTAAAGTTGCTACTAACAATACAGACAAGAAACCAACCACAAGGCTTACTGAATAAGCAAAGCAGTAAAATATATTTTTCTGATCAAGTAAGTACTTCAAATAAATTCAGCTATGTAGTATATTGACAAGTTAAACAGGAAACAAGTATCAGTCAACTTTTGGGGACAAGGAGTTTATGAAGACTGAAGTATCTAAGGAGGAAAAAAAATTCTCTCAGTCACCTTAAATAAAACAATCTACCCCATCACAATGAAATGTAAAAGGAAGAGAGACAACCAGAACGTCTTAGCAGCCCCAAACACAGATTCCAAGCTTTTGCAATTTATTTCATAATGTAATGACCCAGTTCAGCTTTCAATGATCAAACTTTAAAACCACTACCTTCCTGAATTGCATTTGCCAATCCACGGACTAGTCAATAAATTCCCTTGCGCACAGTTTCTCCGATCTATTACCTTTATACTGGCACTGCAAGCCATACAGCCGCAAAACCTTGAAAAGTCAGTTCTCAATTGCTCAGTGGACTGGTAAACTTTGTTAGTCTGTCTATTAAAATAAAGAGACCCAGAAAGCATTCTCTTTGAACTTCACCCTTCTATAGTGCAAAACAGCCAGCTGACGCATCATGTGTGGAGCAGTGTCTCAGTGTAAGAGCTCAGTAACCTGGGACATGGTGAGGGTTCTCCTGCTGCTTGCCAAGCTCTTGACTTTTCAATGCCTCAAGAAACACCCAGCTTTCACCAGACACTACTTCCTAGTTAACTTTTGTCTGACTGTATCTGTACACATCCACATAATTTAAATCTATGGGTTGGTGGTTTCATTTCTACAGGAGAAAAATTCAGGTTTAAGTGAAGTAAAAGGCCAAAAGTCTCATCTATAGGACCTCTACATTACAGCTTTCCTTCCTGAGCCACACTCATGAGATCTATATTAAAGCACAAGTTCCATGACCTTCTGGCTCCCCTCTCTCATTTATACATTTCATAAACACTTACATTGGTCCTGTGCTGAAATTCATTTTGGGTCACGCAGGTGACACAAAAGCTATTTCCTTTCTGTACAAGACAGAACTTAAATAGCACACAACTGACTTTCCAGATCACAACAATTACTCAATGCTATTTGTACAGGAAAATTAAAGTTGCACACAAATTTAAGGGTGTAACTTCCGTATTTCTTCCAGGTGCCCCAGAGGTTTATACAATCCCTGTCCCCACCAACACCACCAGCTCCATGGTCCTCATCAGCTGCACCAGTGTTAACAACTCTTTTTACAGCTACACAATGAACCGGGTTAATGAACTGACCCATGCTGCATACTTTGCCCCCTGCCTCCCCCCCCCACCCCATTATTATTTTCAATCCACACCAGTTTGCAACCACCTGCACATCAGAGCAACCAGGAGGAGGCAGCAACGCGAGAATGCCTCTAGGAATGACAGGACATGGGAATGAGCAGCCAGAGACATTCTGCCTAAAACCCATATGAAAACAAATTACCATGAAAGTGTGGCCTAAGATTACTTGTCAACACACTTCCTCCCATCTCCATTGCCTTTCACTATGTATGTTCTGCATTCTGAGGTAACTGTGCAGTTTTCCACCAGGGACCCCAAAATGTCAGCCTACCAGAATATATTATGTTTTACTTTTCAGGGCTGTTTCGTTTCTTTTCCTTTTTTGCATAGTAGTGAATATAGTTTTATTCTTTAAAATGAGCCAACATGTAAGGTCACACGTAATTTCTGCAATGTAAAATAATTTCTGCAATAGTCTTCAGAGTAAAAAATAAAAGTTTGTATTTGTGAAACACACTCTACTACTAAGGAACATCTTTAGAGACTTAATCTGTTCTCTTTTAGTCATGCTAGATAACAAGTGCAACTAAGAACCTCCCCCACTACTGTTAATTTATTTTCCTCTGATTTCTAGAAAACCAATTAAAAAAAATTAGCACATATCCAATCCGGGCACATTATCCATCTGAGAGATCGGAAACAAGATGTCCATCTCAGCATGTCACTATTGTCCACTAAATTTAGACATTCTTCAAATTGCATTTGTATCCAGGAGGGTAATAGCCCTTACATTAAAAAAGCCCTTCATTAAGTGGCTCCCCGTCACACAGCCCATTACAGGCTCTCATGCCCTGACCCTGCATAGCCTCAGAATAATGCTGCTTTTAACAGGCAAACCAAACACAGTAAATAAACTATCTTCTCTATCTAAGGGTAAAAACCATCAGTAAATGTATTATTAAAATGGATAAAATCACCCGTTTGCACATCCCCAGTGATATAAGAAAGCACTATCATTTACTGCATCTTCTGCAAAATGAATTTATCCACACACAATGAATAGTCTCCTAAAATAACTGGAAAAAAATCCATAGCCAAAATTTGATTTCATCTTAATAGCATTCTCTGATTTCTATCTTGTCTAGTATAATGTATAAAAATCATACACCTGAAAACATAATGCATGCTCTAAAGGGTTTGCTTCAACATATAGAAGATGTCTTTCTTCAGAGGTACAAAGACCATCAGGTAAATAATTTGACTTCATTTTTGTCACTATGTCTACAAAAACGTAACACTTGGTTACCACCCTTGCCTCACATAAAATGCAAATCCACAGTTGTGGAGCCATTTCTGCGTAAGGAACAGCTCAATAGTCTTGGACCATTCAACCTAGAACGATGTCAGGGGAAGGGTGCGTATTTTATTTAAAAGGTATTTAAAAAAAAACCTGAATGGGTGGGAGAAGGTGATTAGGAACCAGTTTTGCTCACTTCCTGTACAAGAGGCCAACATGTATTAAACAGAAGTCATGTGCAAGTTCAAAACAAGTAAGAGCTGTGTCTTCCCATAATTTGTAACAAAAGACAGCACTCTGTTATAGGACATAGCAGATACTAGAAGGCTTCAAGGAGCCCACACGCAGTAAGACAAAGTTGACGGGGAAAAAACATTAATTCATTGAGAACATCACAAATAAAGACCACTTCTGGTTGAGGAAATTCCTAAATGCCAAACAGCTGGGAGATGGGAGAGCGTTCAGGGCATGATCACCTCTCATTTGTCCTACCTCTGCATTCTTCCCTAGGCAACTGCTAATGGCTACTCTCAAAATCAGCAGACCCGTAGCTTGATCTAGCACAGTTGCTTTTATATGCTCTTAGAAACCTAATGTTGGACATCAGGTGTTTTCCAAGGTTTTAATAAGTAACCCAAAGGTTTTATCACATAAGCTACGGTTCAAACAATTTACAAGTTGGTATTTAAAGCTGTACACAAGCACCTGCTCTAAGCGTTCGCTTTATTTCGGAATTAATCATTATGTACTGCATTTATTTTTCCCATAACAGAAGATAAGTGGCTTTTGCCTCTGCTCATAATTTGAGAAATACAATGTAGATCAGTATAAAAAAAAATTCTGAAGTTGCATTAATTACTCAGGGGTAATTACACTTGCCTTACCAGTAGTGTTTACTATTGCTATACCTACAAAATGCTTTCCATTAGGACAAGTTTTCACATTTTCATAGCACTCCGAAGCACGTGCCATTAGGTCTGACATTTCCCATGATCTATCCTTCTCTGAAGCACAACATTTGATTCAAGGGAGGGGTTTAACTCAAAGTAAAACATGAAGTCAACTGACAAATTTTTCCCTTTTCCTATTTTTATGCATCCTTTTCTCCCTCTCTCTTTTTTTTTTTTTTTAATAAGAATTTCTAAAGCTACTGAAGACTAAAAATTGACATTTGAAAATTCATTGTAATTCTTTATGACTACAATGGTTCTGGGTAAATCTGGTAAAACTAAAGCCCTGAAAGTCACATACTCAGCATAAGGGTATTATCTTTTTAACATACTGGTAAAACAGTGGTCCTTCTGAGACAAAGCTGTACTGGAATACATATTTCCCTTACTAAGGCCAAGGTCAGGACATCATATTGGATTCCAGAGAGATGCAAGAGACAAGGGCTCCAAACACTATAAAGGAGAGAACATCAACACATGCATTAAGGAGCTCTGCACCTAGCTGAAGCATTATAGAGCGTGAGAAGAAAAGATGAAAAGAAAAAGGTCCCTACCCTAGCACTTCAGTATCTGTGCTGCTCAGTTTTTCTGGGTACCCCTTCTCTCCTCTCATCCTCTGACTGAGCTGGAAAAAGTGGGCTGACTCTGGTCCCTAGGAGATCCCTGGCTTCCACATGTTCGAAAACCCGACATTTTTCAAAGTGAAAACACTAGTAGTTTAGTTTTACCTATACCTTCATTACCACATCTTCTTCTACTTGGATGACTTCTTCATGAGTACCGGACTGTTTTATAATCTACAGTTTCAACAGTAATCAGACAGGGTCAGCACCATTAAAAAACTGCACGGCAGATGACTGCACAGTTACTTCACTTCTGCTTTTGCCTGAACCTCTTGCTGCTCCACTTCCTGCAGACCCATCAGAGGAATTCAGCACTGGTTTTAGAACTGTTTTACATTCTTAGACTTAATTTAAAATCATGCTATTTCAAACACAAACGAGCTTAAGTATTTAGATTCAGCATAGATCCTCAGAATCTGAAGACGGTGAACTTCTTAAGGGCAGCTCATCACATAAGACTGCTCACTTTTAGTCTGGATCTCAAAAACTGAACATCAAACTTTTTAACAGTGGTCCAAGAAGTCTAGAATTCTAACCAGAGGAAGAAAAAGTAATAATAATTAGAGCTTCTTCTGTCTCTGTTTTGGACTATCTCTGAAACGTTCCTTTATTTTGCTAGATTTTATTGAGCAGCCACAATTTCACATACAGATGTGAAAAAAGAACTTCCTCCAGAAGACCTCCAGAAGAGTCCATGTGCTACACTCAGAGGAAAAAGGGTCTGTAGCAGAACTGAACAGAAATCAGGTGCCAAAGTCAGAGAGCACTGTGTCATTTAACTCTGAAAACTGCCTAAGGATGACAAGTATGTTATTTGGCAGAAGCAAGAAGCAGCTATCTTATCATTTAGATTAATTCAAAATACAATTCCTCAAATTGCTGGTTTTCCTATACGAGGTGTGCCTGAGGTCTGAGAAAACCAAATTTTTTACAAAATGGTGCTTCCATCACAATTAAGATATCGCCAACCATTTTAACAAACCATGTAGACTCTGAAAAACGCAAACTGAAAAGTAACTGATTTCGTCCTTCCTAGGGGAGATATTATTTTGAATTTGTTAATACAAGACCATCATGAATGCTGAGGCTTCAGGGCTTAAATTTGCTCTTCCATATGCAAACTTGAAGCACCAAGCAGTCCATTAAATAAAGTGTGGATCTTGCTTAATTACCTGTTTTCTAAGATATGGGGCATGCTAACAGCTGCTGATATCAGTGACTCCAAAGCAGGGGGAACTCAGCTAGTTAGCAGTTAAGAAGTAAAATTACATAAACTCACCGCCATTAATAATGCACAACAATATATAAAAAGGAGGGGAAGGAATGGTGCAGAGGTTAGGTTACTTCTGTGTGGCAACATTTCGCACTCCTTCTCCACACATACCTCACTTCACAAAACCTTTTAGATACAAATAAAATAGCCATGACCTTTTTTCCTCCTCTGCATGATTAATTACTTAATGTATTATTAATTGGAAAATGTAGCTGAATTTCAAATGCTTTCATTTTCTCAGCATATCATGCTGTCTGGGAAGCGCCGATTAAGCTGTTCATCAAAGGTGAGCGGGCAAGGTCATGTAGGCTGTACCTCTTCAGTTATTCATTACTTGTCCTAAATAGTAATTAACAAGAGCAATATTTCCAAAATCAAAACTTTTCTGATTACCTTCAGATGATGAGCAGTTGGGGGGAGGGGAGGGAAGGAATCAGTGTATAGGTTTTTACATGTATCCTTTTTTTCACCATTTCTTCTAATGCATTCCTGAATAATTCAATCAATACATTAGCTGTCATTTAAGACACAGAATTTTACTGCGAGTCAACAGGAATTTGATGCAGAATAAAGAGGAGGTTATGGTTTCCTTTCTCCCTTCCCTGTGTCCCCCAACTTTAAAGGGGGATTTGATCTAAGAAGGTTTCTCAATTACCAAGACTGTTATATTTATTCTTTTTCTTTCTTTTGATTATCTCCATTATCAAGGTTAAAGCAGAGATCACAGAGTATGGCCTTGAGGCCATATTCAGTGAGACTCTGAGCTTTGTAATAAACTTATCCCTTCAGTATCTGTGGGGTTTCTCACCTTGAGGCATCTCAGGCGGCAAATAGTGAGGCTCTTGAGCACTGACATGTACCCAGTCGAAGTCATCATACAAGTCTTGGTGGTAGTCACAGGGTCCAGGGCCATCATCAAACGTACATCCCCCTAGGGAAGAAACTTATTATTAGTTTATTTAAAAGCAGAGCTCTTTCAAGAGTCAAGCAGAGGTGTTCCTCCTGGGCACACCACAACTACAGAGCCCACACAGCCTGTGGCACAGTTCAAAGGCTTGCCCATGCAAAGCTAACACCCGCAAGCAGCTCATGCATCAGCGTTCCCCTCTCTTTTTTAAACCGTCTCTGCTTCACACAACCGATTTCCCCCAAGAGCACCTTCTGTCAGAGCAGGAGATCACAGGCTGAGTCACTCAGCCAAAATGAAACCTGGCCCAGTGTCTGCGTGACAAAAAGCAACACACTGTCTAAACCAAGGGGGAAACAGAAAATAATGGACTAGGCTCAAAAAACAAAAGTATAAATCAACAACTCTGATGCGCTGAAAGCATAAGTATTCCAAACAGCAACGACGAGGATAAATACTGTGCCCAAAACAAAACCAGTCAGACAAAATAATTAAAGTTACTTAGAAATGAAATAATTGCTGCAGAATGAATTGGATAATCTTGCTTTATTAAATCAATCTAGCATAACACCACAAATTAAAGGTGCTTTTTCAGGGTCACACAAAAAATGCATATGAAAACCTTACAACAAAAGTTGTGAGCAGAAGTGACAGGGAAAAAGAAGAAGGGAGGAATGTAAAAGATGGGGGAGAAAAAAAACCCCAAAATTCCTGTGGAACACAGGAATGTCTGCCCCGTCTCATTCAGTAAGTTTTTTATTACATTCTTCACTCAAGGCAATTAAGTAGGCTGGGAAAAAGAGAGAAGAAAACATAATGATCACAGAAAGAGATCAAGGTTTGAGAAAAAAGAAACAAAAGGAATCAAAAGAGCCTGGTCAAAGAAAAAGTAGAGCGTAAACGCAAAAAAATACAGATGTCATGCACACAACTCTGCAGCATCTGTTATCTCCATTCATGGCACACAGTCCTCGAGTGTGCTCCTCCTGCTCAAAAATAAAAAGGCAAGACTAGGAGAGAGTGAAAGAGAAACCACAGTGCATTCATCTTTATTTAGGCAGTATTTTTTTATCCAGAAAAGAAGTTATATAAGAACTCAAGAATTAGATTATAAACAACTCTCAGAAATCAGGGGAGATATTTCTTGCATCCTCTTCTCCGTGTCCTCAGTAGTTAGGGCATATCAATCCAATTAACAACTGTTGTTACAACAAACTCCTCTTGTTAAGAAGACACCTCTAGAATAACAGGAGCATTTGTGTTGACTTCATTGTCTGACTTTTTGAATATAAAATATGTGGCAAGTACTGCAAGTCCCAAGAACAAAAAACAAACCCTGATTATGATAAATTCTAGTGTCACTGTAAGATGAGTCACTGCCACTGCATCAACAGCCTCCCATGCCTGCCAGGCTCTCACCAGCCCACACTACACCCCGGAGAATGGGCTGGAGGTATGAAAGAGGACATGAGATTGAGGACCATGAAGAACTACAGCCTGTGCTCATTTCTGCCCTCTGTACAAGACATTCATGACCTGGAACTAGGACACGCCAGAGAATAAGGAAAGGAAGAATGGGCATGTATGTCACCAAATTGAGGATAAAAGTATTTTTTACCTACCAAAAATGGAGTATTCAAATGTCACATAATGGGCAGAGTTTGTAAAAACAGTATTCATATTTGGGGAAGGGGAAGTCCCTTTTACTAAGTTTCATCAGCAAATCTAGACTGTGTCCCAAACTGAGATTATGTTTCATCTTCAATCAGAGACAACTCAGATAATTCCCACAGTTGTGCATAAGTATTTGTTATTTTGAACAAATGACAAAACCAAGTCTTAGCTAACTCTACTTCACCAAAAACCATTGCCAGATACCCATTCCTGGGAACTCCCAGAAACACCTGTTAACCAGTGTGCTGGCAAGAACAATGCCAGGAGAGAAAGAAAACTCTACACTGTAGCAAAATTTCTGCTAAATCCTTGTACCATAAAACCTTAAAACTTCATATTCAGCTACATGTTAGCAAAAGCTTCTCAAATGTTACCCTGTGACACATAAGCACAGCATCAACAGCAACAACAAAGAAGCCCCAACATTTCATACTCTGTACTAAGTTGGTTACTACATCAGTGTCACTGTCAAAAACTGCAAGGCACAAGAAGAGAAATATTTGTGCATCAAAGAAACATTTATGCCTTTAAAAGTCCCAACTCCGATGCCCTATTACCACCGAGAGACTTTCCTAATTAACATCTATCATGATAAAGCCAGAAAAGCTTAGAACATAAATCTTGGGTTTTTATTTAACTTACAATACACTGCTATGATCACTCTACAGCAAAAATGTACGTTTCCTTCGACATTTAATTGATAAATGAATAGCAGTTTCCCTTAAAGGGAAGTTATCACTGTCTGCTGTCCCAGCACCAAAATGACATATGGCTTTGAAACACATCCCTGCAGGGCACCCATTACCCTTTTTAATGGTTTAAGTGCCCCCAGTATATAAATTTAAACTACCAATGAATCTTGTAGACTCATTTGGAAAATTAATGTCCTTAATTGCTCGTCTTTGTGCCCACTATTAATTTTAGTTATCAGGGTTCTGATTATCGATAACAACACACCTCTTAATACACAGCAAGCAATCCAAACCTCCTTGTGTGTAGCATATCATGGCTGCATCCACAGAACAAGAAATTGTCCATTTATTGCATACACATGAACAAAGTTTATCAGGACAGATTATCCACCCTGTAACAACTGCTTAAACCAATGGCTTCCTCTCATGCAGCACACCACCTTCTCTTACCAACATATCAACACATTTCAAGGCAAGTAAAGTAAAAGCCAATGCTGTAGCAATTTATCCAGTATAACACGATGAGAGAGACTACGCATTTTAAACCCCTTGCAGGCTACTCCTTTTGACTTAAAACATGAGCAAATTTGGATCTCCCCTTCTCTGTTTTAACAGTCAACTGCCTGCGTGCTATTTTGGTAACTCTGGATACTAAGAGATAAACCTAGGGTAACATGCAGTGTGGAAAACACAAGAAGAGATGATGAGTGAGTGAAACCTGCAATGATACATTTTGTTCCCAGTCATTTGTTCAAAACTATATACATTTTAAATCAGTCTTTAACCACTCAAAAATAAAACCACATCTGACAGAATTATACCATAGGTCAGGACTTGTTAGCACCCTAACTCAGCTACTGGGCCACTCTCCACCATAATGTAACAGCACCGTTCAGGGAAGAAAGTGGATCGGCTTGATGAATGTTTAGTACCTTACAATGAGGTTCAGCAGCTGAACTCAAATACACATTCGTATTTGTTGCCAAACATTTTGACAACAGCCTGCTAATATCCTACAAATGACAAGTTAGAAATCTCCAACTCAGCCATTTGTAACTTCCCCCAAAACTCAGTAAAAAGGTACTTCGCTACCAACCACTATCTCGTTATGTATCACCACTGCATTCCTTTAGCTACAGCTGATGTATAACCTACAATTTATCTTCAATACTACCCTGCTACTGGAATTTGTGCATACCTACCAACACACACACCATGCCACAAACTGATTTGTGCACCCCTGCTCAATCTCCCAGCTGGAAGCACACAGTGCTGACATTCATATGCTCTTGGACCTTGCAGTACCTAAATCCACATTCACTTTAGATTTCTAATGTCATGCTTCAGAAAAAGGTGGCAGCAGCAGCAGCAATTACAGCAATATACCAGACTGGTCCAACCTCAACAGCCTGATGTGGGCTTGGGGGCTCACACGCAAGGCAGCCAGCATCTCCTCCCTTCAAATGATGCTGCCACCAGGACATGGCCCAGAAGGGCCGGACAGGGACAAGCAGCACGCTCTGCTGATAGGCAGCACCGGCCAGCCATGACTGGCCACACCTGCAGTGGCAGCAGCAGCTGCCATCAAGTAAGCCTCAACAATCAAATTAACAAAAAGAAGAATCAGGTAGTCCATCAGAAACAAACACCCTATTGACAGCTGGAATTGTAAGCTAGGAAGACAGAAGGAATTTTAGGTCTGGATGGTTATTTTGTCAAACTGCTAACTGTATTTTGGGTCAATCCAATTTGTTCAGTTGCTGAGGAAGTATTTGGGAAACATGTACATTCCACAGAAACCAAGGAAATCAACAATTCACTGTTTCCATTATCTTTTCCCATATGCTTCATGACGTTAACTTCAGCTTAAACACACCTAGAACTCTCACACATTCCTCTTCAACATCCTTCTAAAAGATAAGTGATAAATTATACTAGCCTCATAAAAATTTCCTGACATGTCCATTTTCATTTATAAAAGATAAAGAATCTTAAATGTTCATTATAAAAAGAAAGATATGAATATCCCACACTGAACTCTCAGAAACTAAATTAAAGCTCCACTAAATAACAAGGTCATTAAGATTAACCTAAATTTAATCTTAAAATTAATCTTAACCTAAATTTAATAAAGATCATGTAGTCAAGGTTTACACATCACCTATTGCAGTGGGTTGATGCTGGCTAGATGCCAGGTGCCCACCAAAGCCACTCTATCACTCCCAGCCACAGCTGGACAGGGGAGAGAAAATCTACTGAAAGGCTCTTGGGTAGAGACAAGGACAGGGAGGGATCACTCGCCAATTACCATCACAGGCAAAACAGACTCGACTTGGGGAAATTAATTTAATTTATTACCAATCAAATCAGAGTAGGATAATGAGAAATAAAACCAAATCTTAAAACACCTTCCCCCCAACCCTCCCTCCTTCCCAGGCACAGCTTCACTCCCTGTTCCTCTCCCTCCTTCCCCTGCAGTAGCACAGGGGTCGGGGAACGAGGGTTGCGGTCAGTTCATCACATGTTGTCTCTGCCGCTTCATCCTCCTCAGGGGCAGGACTCCTCACTCTTCCCCTGCTCTAGAGTGGGATCCCTCACACAGGAGACAGTCCTCCACAGACTTCTCCAGTGTGAGTCCTTCCCACGGGTTGCAGTGCTTCATGAATTGCTCCAGCATGGGTGCCTTCCACGGGCTGCAGTCCTTCAGGCACAGACTGCTCCAGCACAGGCTTCCCACATGGTCACGGCCTCCTTCGGGCATCCCCCTGCTCTGGTGTGGGGTCCTCCGCGGGCTGCAAGTGGATATCTGCTCCACCGTGGACCTCCCTGGGCTGCAGAGGGACAGCCTGCCTCACCATGGTCTTCCCCACAGGCTGCAGGGGAATCTCTGCTCCGGCACCTGGAGCACCTCCTCCCCCTCCTTCTTCACTGACCTGGGTGTCTGCAGGATTGTTTCTCTCACACGTTCTCACTCCTCTCTCTGGCTGCTGTTGCTGTTGTGCAGGTTCTTTTTCCCCCTCTTAAATCTGTAATCCCAGAGGCGCTACCACTGTCGCTGATGGGCTCAGCCTTGGCCAGCAGTGGGTCCGTCTTGGAGCCGTCTGGCACTGGCTCTGTTGGACACAGGGGAAGCTTCTAGCAGCTTCTCACAGAAGCCACCCCTGTAGCCCCTCCCCGCCAAAACCTTGCCACGCAAATCCAATACATTTATAAAAAGCTATTTAAAGAGGCTTGAATTTAAAGACCAATCCCATTTTTTAAAATGTTACCACAATATTTCCTTAGCAGCAGCACTCAGTACTGACACTGCTCTGTGATTTTGATTTATCCTACATCCCTCCATACCAACCCAGGAAAGAAGAGCTGAACAGATAAAGAATCAGATTTTTCCCTACCAGGTGAAAATACAAATAAGCTTAAGACTAACAGAAGTACGGGTCAGTAACTCCAACTAATAAATGGACATCCACTACAACTTTACAGTGGCCTCCAGCTCATCAGCTCAGGACAGAAAGGAAAACTGATTCAGATTTTGAACTATCGATCTTTATCTAACAGTTCCACTGTTCTCACTACACTTCCTACAGATCATATCACTTTTACTATTTAGAATAGAAACAGTCAGTTGTACACAATATTACATGAATTTAAGATACCTGTAACATTTATTATGAATGGCATTATAAGGCTGCTATACTGGAGTTCTACTGACTTCTAGATAAAAGACAGTATTCCCACATATCACCTAAAAATTCTGTATATTAGTTTTCATATTTAATTAGACCTAAACAACTCCACTGCCCTTTAATATACACTCAGAAAAGCGATAGTAAAACAAACAATTCAAAACATTGAGAAAACTACTAAAATGCGATAAATTAAATACCTATTGATAAATCTAGCTGATAAAGAATAACACACATTTACTGGCCATGATTTAGACCACCTTTACAAAAAAGACGGCCCTTAGCATCGGGGTAGGAGAAGGGAGTGGCTGGCATTCACTTTTCTAAATCCAACAAAGAATATATTTGTCTTGTATCACACTTTGTACAGAATTAAAAATAAAGAAAAAAATTAGTATAGCAAATTATATGCAACAACAGTAAGAAGGCATTTATTTTTAAGTCTCCCATAGTAACAATATCTATCCACTAGAACTGCCAAGTACCTTCTCACCAAAATCTGGCACAAAGTTTAAGCAACTAATAAGGGAAAGCAATGAAAGAAAACTGCATCTTCCGGATTTGGGGCAGGGGTAGAGAAGGGAAACTGGAGTACCTGATTAGGTTTCTGAAACAAACTGATTTTAGAAGTGTTCTTCATTACCTATTTCTATAACCTATCAGCATTGCAAGGATTTTTTCAGCCATAGAATGGCATGTATAGAAGGACAGTCAAAAGAACACAACTTTACAGTTCTGAGATCTCTTCTTGCATCCAACTACTTCTGGTGTTATGTAAAACACAAAATAAACTAGTAACAGCTTAAATTTCATGCTCCTCAATTTTAAGGAGCTGGTTATAAGCCCAGAAATTGATCCACTAAGAACAAGCAGATCACCAATACAGGAGAGAAAAAAAATTCTAGCATGAGAGAAGAGTTGTATTACAGGCCCACAACAAACTTTCATCATCACAACTTTTCCCTTACACAGGGCTCAGTTACCAAGGGTTTCTTTAGGGCTCATACGCACAAAGGTGTCACACCAGGAATGAAATACTCTTTTCTCATTCAGCTCAAATGACTAGTTGGAACAATCTGCTCCCTTTATTCAACAGCATCCTTTTATTTTTCTCCACCACCTGCTGTAAAAGCATAATGACTAGCTCTAAATCTATCTAAGTAGATAGCTCCCTCATAAGAACCCAGTACAAAATTATGTTTATCTGGGATGTCAGGTAAAAGTCCCATGCAAATTTAATTTTCTCCTCACATCGATTGGTGAATTCAAAGCTTGAAGAGCATAAAGGTGCTATAGCAGGTCTCTTGTCAGTCATATATCCAGGAAAAGGTTCTGCTTTTAAAATCGCCCACCTACCACATTAATTTACCTGTTTCTGTCACAGCACACCTTGAAGCACAGGTTATTTTCATCTTCTAAAGGCACTACGTTACTTCTGCTGCAAGCATTTCAAAACACATTGATTGCAGAGCATTCAGACACCTATTAAGAATATACTATGAATTGCTGTTAATACAGTTTGAGAATAAATTGTAATGACTTATGTTAAAATGCTTATGTTCAGTATTACTCACTGAAATGTAACTCTGAAATAACCTTAATTAACCTATGGCATCCAAAAAGGCAGAAGGTCAGAGGCACTATTTAAGTTTTAAAAAATAACTATGAAAATAGCAGCACTTAAGAAAAATGACACATTCTCCTTCACTACAGGGAAAAGTCATACTAAATACTAAAAATATTTATCTTCTTTGCAGTGGTACCTTATTTTGTAGTACTAGAATTCATTACACAAAACACGACTGATTACAGTTAAGAGCAATAAAAGCCAAGTAAACTCAATTACCTACAAACGCCTTTTAAATTTTTTCTAGCCTTCTTCCCACTATCAGTATGTTTAAATCATCCTCTTGGCTTTTTACCTTGAACATGGAACTCCAAGTCTCATTCAAAAGCACCTATGGAATGTAAACACCAACAGCTTAATATGAAGTATGGCCAATTATTCCTAAGTTAGCGCTATTTTATTTTCAGTGTAGGGCTTTTGTTGGTGCTGTTAGAACAGACAAATTATCTAAATAACCCTATTAATGTAAACTTTTGAGAGAAGGAAGTGGACAAAACCACTCCTAAATCACTACATGCTATAAATCACCTTGACATTAAAAACCAATTCCATGCCCCAATAGCCACAAAGTAGTACCATAGCCAATAGAAAAATGGGAAGAAGAAGAAAAAAAAAAAAAAAGCAAAACAGGTCATAATCAAGTCCGATCTATGCATAATTTTTCTCATTTTGTATGTCTTCCATATTCCTTATTAATAAAACGTAGTAGCTTATTTTAGAAAGGAAAGATGGGAACTTGAAAAATATTAGATACAAATTACCAGGAATGCAGGAAGCCTCACGTAGACATCCTTTCCTGTAATCTTCAGGGAAAGATTTCACTATTAATCCCAGCACTTATCCTAACCCCAAATTTTGGCAGAGCATGAAGCTTCACAATTAGATGTGGTCTACCTGGCCATGCCATTTATTAGATTTATTCTATTAAATTAGGTTCCTTCCCTCTATACCAGGCCTGGAAAAGGCTTCTTCATCTCCGGTTTTGAAAAACTTCATGTTGACAGGCAACAGGAAACCTTTCCATGCTTTACCAGCAGTGAACAGGATGGAAAAAGGAAAGGGATGAAGGGAGGAGATCAGTCTCTATTACACTATCTGTCCTTCAGTTTCCAAACTAAACAAAATCTAAACTAAACAAAAGTGTCTTTAAATTTCCTCCTGTTCTCCAGGGAAAGGGAGGTTTTCTGTTCTTTACTGGAGAGCTGACAACAGGTAGCTGTGAAGAGTCACAGTTGTTTAAAGTCTTTTTCGTGTTTTCTTCACCCTTCCTTGGCACGGGCAAGGCAACGAAGAGCAAATAGCCCTGAATATGTGGATCACTTTATATAACTGAAGCTACCAAGAGAATTTCCATTTCAGTTCACAAGATATTTCTGAAACCACAAAGAGATTCAACAGTTTCATGAAATTATGAACAGATCTTCATTAACACACAAGTGTCAACATCCACAAAACACCAAAGCTGTTTCATATTTCAGCTCATAAGCTGCAAGCTTTAGTATTCCTCTGGTGCACTGAGCAGACTTCTGACCAATTGCACTAGTGACAAGGAGTTATACCATTTGAATACAAATAACTGGGGGGGGGGGGGGGGGGGGGGGTGGTGAGGGGTGGAAGCATGTACTTGAGATTAATAAATATTTTCATGACTATACCAATAGTAACTAAAACACCAGCAAGCAAATTCTATGACTTCAAGGACACAGTTGAGAGCTCCAAAATGAAATTAATCACTTTGATTATTTATGGATATGTGTGTGGTCTTACAATACTGCTTCTGAAAATAACACCTTTTTCCAAGACACGGTTGTGCTTATTTATAGAAAATCTTATGTAGATATCACAGTCTCTGGCATTTCTCCTAAATGTTCTCACAGTATGCTGTTAAAAGTTAATGGATAAGAATGCGATTAAACTCAGTAGAAGTGCTGAATGAAGACAGCCCTAAAACCACTACATTAAATCACAAAATTTTCTACAGATTCAGAGTGCTAGGTTATTTTGTAACCTACTCTCCAAGAAAAAAAAAAAAAAAAAAAAAAGAAAAAGCTGAAATAAGGACTTGGAAGAAAAACAATTATAGCTAAACTTTTACCTCTACTAATCACGTCAGCAATTCAACCACAAAAGCAGGCCTAACAACTACACTAGCCACCCTATTACAACTTTGACAGTTTAACCATAAAACAAGGTGACAAGGGAAAAAACAGGTTATTTAAAGTTTGTTCTAAACCCCATCTCTTTTGATATCGGATATCAAAATTTTGTTCAACAGATGAAAATGAGAATTTCCAGCTGGACAGTTGGAGCAACCATTCAAAAATAGAAAGGAGTTTAATTTGAGGACAACAAACGATCACAACTTACCACAGCATCAGTGCAGAAGCCAGACAAACAAATGAGGAAATGAGGGAAGAGTGCGTAAGTTATACAGACTAAACTATAAAAGGAGCTCAAGGATCAGGGGGGCAAAGAGCTCAAGATTGCCAACATGAAAGCTGAGGACTTCCTAGGGGAAGGTGAGCATAAGGCTGTGCATAAAATTTTAAACAGTCATGCAAAAAGGAAGATCAAATTAAATGCAAGGAAATGGAAAAAGCTCTGATGTTGAAAATGACAGAAGCTGTTACAAAAGGTCATTTCTGAAGCCACAGAAGAAGATAAGTCCAAGAAGGCGGAGAGATGATTGAAGAGTTCGGTCATGGTATAAATCCAGAGTCACAGGAGGATGACAAGAACCTCTCAGAAGAGGTCTTTCAAGAAACATCAAGGTACATGAAGAATTAAGGTAGCAGTGAATCACAGAACTCAGGCACATGAATGAGAGCAGTAATGTGCAATATTGAGATCAAAAATGTATCTTCACGCACACAGGCACTGATAAACTAAAAGCCAAATCCTTTCATATCAGAAGTGCAGTTATTGCTCTAGTTTCCCATTTTATAGTAAGAAAATAGCCACAGGCATTTTAATAGCTGGCATATCTTTTCATGCAATCCAGCAATATTCTCATGAAAGGTAGGCTACAAAGAAGAACAATGTAAATGTATTTTGAAAACACAGTAAAAGTTTCTATACCCATAGGAAACAGCCAAGCTCCCCAATTTAGAGAAAGACCTGCTGAGATACAGATCAACAAATAACAGATTTCAGATGCACTGGTCCCCAGTCTACAGAATCAGAGAATAGTTGAGTTTGCAAGGTACCTCTGCAGGTCATTTGGTCCAACCCACCTGCTCAAGCAGGGCTACCTACAGACGGTTGCCCAGGACCATGTCCAGACAGTTTCTGAGTATCTCCAAGGACAGAGACTCCACAACTTCCCTGGGTAACCTGTGCCAGTGCTCAGTCACCCACACTGTAAAAAAATGTGTTTCCTCATGTTCAGAGGGACCCTCCCTGCGTGGGAGACAGTGTTGAAAGCCTTACTGATGTCTAGGCGGATGATATTTGCTGCTGTCCTTCATGTGCCTAGAAGTGGTTTCAAGGATGAGCTGTTCCATCACCTTCCCAGGATCGAGGTTAGACTGACTGGCCTGTCGTTCCCTGGGTTCTCCTCGCCCAATCGCCTATTAAAATATTGTCTCATCTTAAACTTTTTTCAGTAATACTTCATATTTTCTCTGGTATCAAAAGAAAGCTCTGCACATCCTTACAAGTTTTAACACCTTTTATTCAATCACACAGACAAGTATAGCATTGCCCTCTGCAATATCATGCTTAAACGTGGACTATAAAGTATCAGAGAAAAGCTAAGATAAAAACCAGAATTATATGAAAACTTTTCATATTAAACAAGCTGAGAACAGCAAACACACAGAAATAGACATTTGTCTTTCTTTCTGATATGTCTTTTACCCTTCCTCTTTAGCGTTACAAATCTAAGTCTTTTGTTAAAGGTGCCCTACGGAATCAAATGAACATCAAATGGATGATTCATCTCACATGCTAGTCTTTCTATTAGTTGTTACTTCCTTCTTCAGCAAAGTAATATTTATCAAAATACTTCATAGACTATCAGGAAAATATTTTGGGTAGATTTCATTAGGAAAGAGTCACCAGACAGCAAAGCTATTTAACACACTCAGAGCACACATACAGAAAAATAAGATGCTAACAACTCACTTTCTTCCTTTACACCTTGTGGGTAAATCACTGCTTACTGTTGAACAGATTTAACATACAAATTGTGCACATAGTGTCTCTCCTCTCATCACAATTAGTCCTCAACAAAACCTCTGATGAACAAACAACACAAGCCAGCACATCATTTTGGACAAAGCTTACTGATATGCCATCAAACTTAGCTTTATCTAAGTGCAGTAAAAAATATCCTCTCCAGACAAATCACAATAGGCATGTAAAGCTCTAGCAAGAAATCACTGTTTTAGGGTAGAAATATTTACAATCAGAACTGTAATTCTACTACAATATAACAAATACAGAAAATGTTATTTTGTGACTCCCCAGGGAATTGAACTCAAGGACTTAAAACTTGTATTTTTATCTGCAAATGTGCACCTTAGTTTCAATAGAAGTAACTATTACAAGAATACTTAGCTGCATTACAGTATTTTTCAAGCAGATTCAAGTTGTATTTAATCCCTCCACTTCTTAAACGAAGAAATACTCTCTCTGGGGTGACTTTGTGAAATGGTGTAATATATAAGCCTGAAGATTAGATGAATCCTACTTTAGACTGTGCGATGAAGTTGTAGCACTTCGGAGCCAATCATCTGTCCGTGTCCTGAAGGCATACTGCCCAAAGCACAGTAAGGAGAACAGTGAAACATGATTCCTACAATCTTACAATTTCAGCACACAAGTGCAAATGCATCCCTTTATGTTATACATTGCACAGAAGTCAAGTACAAGAAAAACTATGGCTGAAAACTGTCCTGGTAGGCACTGACAGGGTACCAATAATAGTCTCTGAGCAGATATTTACTACTCAGTCTTAAGATTTTAAGGCTGAATTAGATATTTTCATGAAAACATCAGCTTGGTGCTAAATAGTAGTTAAAAGGTAATTCTAAAGTTAGAAGTTATAAGGAAAGAAGTTTAGAAAAGAATACTGAACATTTCTTTGAAACATTATAAGCCACATCCAGACACTATGCGTGGTTCTGGTTTTCCATCTCCTAAGGGTTATAGCAGAAATTAAAAAGGCTTAGAGAACATCCAATAAAGATGATCATAGGATGCTTAAAGTATTAGACAAAACTTAAAAGACTAGGAATTTTCAGCCAGAGATGACACAGGAAATAGGACCAGTGCATCCTTAGTGACATGAAGAGGAAAATAGAGATCAACCACTTATTTGTGTGTGTGTGATAACATTACAGGACTTCAAATGAAGCTATGGGGTGTCAGGATCAAATTAAACACCACAGTGTTAAGCTGTGAGAGTCCTTGCCCCAGGATGCTACGGCTGCTACAGATATTCAGGGCGGGAAGGACGGACAGAATCACTGATATCAGCTGAGAAACACTAACTGAGCACCTTTGGCTCAGAAGACCACATGCCACTACGAGAGTATTTTGGGAAAGCATACCTACAGACTTGCCAGTGACTAGAAAAGAGTATAAAATCAGGGTATTTTGAAAAAAGATACTGAGCTCTATCAGTCTTTTGACCAACACATTGTATTGAAAAAGAAGAAAACATATAAGATGTACAACAAAATAAAGCCATAATTGACTATTTGATGTAATCTATCTCAGAGGGCAAAAATGGGACACTAAGAATTAAGGAAGGAGAGAGGGAGGGATATTATATTGAATGGAAGAGAACCAGATAGAAAGAGTAACAGGAGGACTACAACACAGATCAGTAGCGAAGAAGTCTGAAAAAAATCATGTCCTGAATATGCATTGTTATAAGTAGCCTAATATCTGAAGGTTTGTGCTGGTAACTCCCCATCACTCTATTCTCTACTACCACATGCAATCACCGATGGACTCCATTAGTCAAAGTACTGACCAGTGCAGGGAAGCATATATAGGTCTCTATAAGGAAATGGCTATACACAGCTCTGAGAATAAAGTAATGATGCAGATGTACTCCTGATGTGATAAAGTTAAAAGACATACATGCAGTAGTTTTCTCAGCAATTGTCAACCACATATATATAAACCCCCTAGTAACTTTTTTCCTCAAATAGCACTTGAGAGCTTAGTAACTTAGGCTGCAATCAAACTAGGCTCTGGAAAAAAATGCTGTATTTCAGTCCTCTTCAGAGTGAATCATAAAGTATGTTCTGTACTCCCCGTTCCGAGGGGGGAAGAGCGAGGGGGGAAGAGCGAGGGGGAAGAGCGAGGGGGGGAGAGCGAGGGGGGGAGAGCGAGGGGGGAAGAGCGAGGGGGAAGAGCGAGGGGGGGAAGAGCGAGGGGGGAAGAGCGAGGGGGGGAAGAGCGAGGGGGGGAGAGCGAGGGGGGGGAGAGCGAGGGGGGGAGAGCGAGGGGGGGAGAGCGAGGGGGGGAGAGCGAGGGGGGGAGAGCGAGGGGGGAAGAGCGAGGGGGGAAGAGCGAGGGGGGGAAGAGCGAGGGGGGGAGAGCGAGGGGGGGAGAGCGAGGGGGGGAGAGCGAGGGGGGAAGAGCGAGGGGGGAAGAGCGAGGGGGGAAGAGCGAGGGGGGAAGAGCGAGGGGGGGAGAGCGAGGGGGGGAGAGCGAGGGGGGGAGAGCGAGGGGGGGAGAGCGAGGGGGGGAGAGCGAGGGGGGGAGAGCGAGGGGGGAAGAGCGAGGGGGGAAGAGCGAGGGGGGAAGACGTCTTACACGTAGCTCTTAAACTAGCTTCTCTCTTTCAAGCTAAGCGAGGCATTTACACATTTAACTAGAACTTGTGCAAATATTACATGCCCATGTTTTCACAAAATCTTTTCAGTCATCCTTTGCTAGTATATTCACAAAAATGTGTATATGACAAAAGTATTCACTTTTGGGGGCAGTTTGCTAGTGAAAGGATAGACAGGCAGCAGCAGGATAAGCTTCTAAAAAGTATCAGTTAAAATTCATACTATATCTCATCTGAAAATGAAAACATCATGGAAAGAGGAAACATCTGAGGAGTTTCATGTTTGGGGTTTGGGTTTTTTTGTTTTTTAAAGCCAGGAGAATAAGTGTGAATTGTTTCAGTGGGCAATGTGTGTCCTGATGTTTGCATTACTTGTCACTGTATATATATTAAAAAAAAAAAAAAAAAAAAAGAAAAACCACACCAAAAAAACCCTCCACAAAAGAAGCATTCTTCTCTGACTGTTTCTTATTTTTTCTGTACTATAACTTAAAGAAAGCTAAAAATTTGCTCTGCGCTACCAAGTTATCAAAGTTAAAATACAG
Organism: Aquila chrysaetos chrysaetos; assembly: GCF_900496995.4. Classification (NCBI taxonomy): domain Eukaryota; kingdom Metazoa; phylum Chordata; class Aves; order Accipitriformes; family Accipitridae; genus Aquila; species Aquila chrysaetos. The sequence goes on along the minus strand of NC_044011.1, from coordinate 25,602,582 downwards.
AACATAATGCAGAGCAATAGTCAGAAGAAAATACTGACAAAAGCCAAGAAAAGCATAATAATGTTTAATACAATATAAAAATAAATATTTACTAACCAACACATAATCTGGATGTAATGAATAAAGCAACAAGCATAATAAAATTTTGCTGATTTTAAATTGAAACACTTTAGTACCAGAGGAATATATGTAATTTGTAATAAAAGAATAGCCTCAAGGTGTGACCAAAAGCTCTCCTCCTCCCGCCTTTTTTTTTTTTTGCCATATCACAGTTCACCCCACAAATGTACGAGACAGTGGAAAAACAGAAATGTTTTGTTCATACCACCCACACCAGTAGATAATCACAATTTCATAAGGAACAAGAAATGACAGATACAGACTATTGAGAATTTCTGGTTTAAGTTCAAGTACAAATTCATGTCACCCACTGGCATGGTCCTCTTTTGATCCCTGTAATTGTGAATATTTGCATACACTGCAAAGGGACAAAGATGGACTCCAGGTCTTCTTGCCTGCATCTCATCTCTGGCTATCCTCATCTACAAATACATTTGAAAACGTTTTCTCTGTGGGGTTGACTCCATCATACCACTGATCTGAAGTGGTTTCCTTCTGCCTAAACTGAACCTCAGCCTGCCTTTCTGACAACCTCTGGCTATTATGAGCAGCGCAACAAAGTTAAACAACCCTTTTACTCTTTCACTCCAATCTTGATCTCAGGTCAGCACCTCATTTCTCAATTATTACAGACACCATCATCCATCACTCACATCTGCATTCAAGCCTCTTCTTGTGTCCTTCACTCCAGCTATGCCTGATTTTTGAAGGGTAACTAAAAAGCTTCTCCAAGACACACCTCCTCTGTAACTCTCTTCCAGCTTTCATCTCCCCTTAACCCAATCACTTCGACATCTCCTCTCTGCCCTTGACAAATGCATCTTCTCCCACTCTTATCTATTCACAGTACTGCTGAAAAGACTCTTTACAGCCCATCGCTTTGGCTGCCTTCCACTTTCACTTCCTCTCTCTCCATTTTCACAGAACAAACTTATTTTTGTAACCATTCACTGTTTATGCCCACTTACAGGAAGCCAGCCAATTCAACTCAACAGAACTTGTGGCAGCAACTGGCAGAAACCTATTCTTTTGTTGTTTTTGGATTTGCTTTCCTCTGGTTTAGCTGGTTAAAATAACCCAGAGGGTTAAGGGGGAGGTGGATTAAAGGGTCAAACAAGCCCCCAAAAAGGAGATTACAAGAGTCTATTGCTAGAATAAGGCAGATGTGTGTAGAGGGAGATGAGAAAGCATGGAGTATGGAGCATGGGCAAGCAAATCATTCAGTTGGCTAGGTTTCCTGCTTTCAGCTGCCCATAGGTCTCCAACAAAAAAAAAAACAACAACCCCCCCCCCCCCCCCCAACACACACTGTCCCACTCATCTAAGTTGCCAACAACATCTACTTAGAGTCAGAATGGCCAACCTGGCAAAGGCACAAGTATTGTAGGTAGCTAATGAACTGCAACTGTTCTTTAAAGATATTTTAAGTATAGATGCCCCAACACTGTCTCTGGGGTTGAGCACGAAGAAGTGCTACCATATCTCAAAACTCAGAGCCAATAGCACTATTCTGCAGTCTTGCACTGTGTGCATCTCCTACCTGCTACAGAGCAAAGGGAACCAAAAAAGACCAACTTTGTCAGCACATGTTTTTCACTAGCTGAAGAAGAGAGAGACATTGTCAGCACCTTCTTTTACAAGACAACTCCTTGTAATGTTTACATGCATTTAATGCCCACATATCAGATTTCAGGGAAGGTAAAAATTCAACAGTGATCAGTTTGTCCTTGGATGGCAAGCGGGGTCTTCTGTCTATCAGTGGCTGTGGCACCCATGCACCATTACACCTTTGTCTTGTTCTTTATATAGCCCAGTTATATGGAAAACGCTCATCTTCTGGTCCAAATTAGTTACACCTAGAGTTAACTTGGCAGACACAACATTACATATGCAAGCTCTGAGAGACAGCCTTCATTTTTGCAATCCAGAAAGGGATGTATGCTGCAGGGGGGCAGGGGAAAATTGAGCCATATGAACACCTTTTTGATCCCATTAGCTCAACTTCTTGCTTGTCCATAGCCCTCTCACTAAGGTGAATAATCACCTTCTGGTGACAGAAGTAATCATCTTCAAGTCAGGCTAAAGATCAGTTATATTTTGTAGAACTAAATCAGTGCTCAGAATTTGCTGCAAGGTACTCTAATAATCCATCTCATGGACTAGCTAACAAGACGGAGATAGTTTTAAGCACTGGCTTTGTTCTCAAGGTCTCAATTTGACACCCCACTTTGCAAACTTATAGTAGAAAATGCTGATGACCAATGCCATGTTGTTCTGTTCAGAAGGTATACTAAGACAGTCTACTAACAAACCTATCCAGAATAACCCCTAAGTGATCTGTTTCTACTGTGCAACACCCTTGTAACCAGCCACTGTTTTCAGTGTCTACAGAACAGCTCACCTGAACAGACCTTAAGAGTCAGCATGACTACTAGTGCTCCACATTTTCAAAGCCCTAACCAGTGCTACCCTTCAATCCATACAGTATAGTTATCTATGCTGATGACATCTGCCCAAGTACCTAATCTCAATCCTTTTCTAATCCTGAGGGAACCAGGAATTGCGAGCTGGCAGTTATAGCAGACTCTTACTACAGTTGGCGTATTTTCCATCTCTAGTAATGCTTTTGCGACTCGGTAGCACAGCGTTTCCAAAAAAGAGCTCTACCAAAACAATCCACATCTGTTCTCTCTCAGCATCACTCTCAGTAGGTCTCTGGCTTACCACGGCCATCTGATAAAATTGGATGCAACACCCTCCCCCCAAGCCCAAAAATCACAATAATAGTCTACACAACAGCAATATTGGATCTACCCAGGGATCACTCATACTCTCTGGACATCTGCTCTTGAGTGCTGCTACTCCACAGCCTGAATATCATGTATCACTCTGGGCCCACCTACCTTACGTGCAGTTAGCTGTCATGCAACTCCACACTACCATGAGTGTCATTTCAGACTACAGATGGCAGCTCTACCCCAGCTGCCACTGCTGAGTCATACTGCTCTGCCATTTGCTCACTTTGAATACGCATTTGCTAAAATAGTCGCAAAGATTGAAAGCTCATCTGACTTATTGTACCCAGATATATTTTGGTATCAAACTTCAATTTTTTCTTACTGCCAACTTTGTCACGTTGCTGTTTGTCAGAGGGAACTCACTAGAAGAGGATAAGATACCACTCAGCAACCAGGTTTTTCTCTGCCTCGCTACTTCAGGATGCTCCTGAACGGCCTGTGTGCTGGCCAGAGAGGCCCTTGGCGCAAGGAAGCAGTGCGGGACCCAGCTGGGCTCCAGCTGAGAGGAGGGGCCGGCACATCTGCATGCAGATACGGTGAGCAGCAGCCTCACAGAGGACAGGCTTCAACCCAGAGCAGTCACGGGCTCATGCAAGAAATTCCATTTCCAAAACTGCTGTGGCTTGGTTTTTGTACATACGTCAACAACAGTAGTAATGAAATTTGAAACTTGATTACCGGAAATATTTTGATACCTCCCTCCTAATCCATCTACTTCAACCCACTCAATACTACTACGTTCAATCCATAAGCTAGAGAACTAGAAAATCCCAAAGAGGAAAAGTGCTAGAAATAAAAAAATAGTAATTTCTTAGTTAACAGAGAACACAAAATGAAGGAGACTGCCAGAAAATATTTTAATTGCTTCAGCATTCAGTTAGAAAAAGGCACACGCCCCACAATCCATCACCATACTTCGTAAAGAAAATGTTAGGCAAGATAAGTGTTCTCAAATATTATTCAAGACAAGTGACTACCTACCACATTATAGTTATGCAATTAGTAATACTAAAGACAACCAAAGTGAGAGAAAGTCTTCACTGACTCTAAATCAAACAGCAAATAACAACCACTAAAAGTTAGGATCCCACCTAATCCTCAAAACTCCATTGCCACAATAGGAATAGCACTACTAGGATACAGTGGGGTTTATGAAAAGTAGCTTTCACAAAGTTGATTAGGTGAGACAATTCCCCCCACCTCACCCCATCATCTTTATATTTGTACATTGTACAGAGGAAATGTAAAAGAACATACTAAATCTACACCACCAAAACCAATCATACTTTTTAGAAATATTGAAAGACACTTAGAAACAGTTAAGATGGCAGGAGACAAGAGGAAGAACTAAGGACATTTTTCCTTAGGCCAGATAGTTTTTATTATCAATGCTACGCTGATGGGGTTCAAATTTTGTGTTTTCTTGCCCTCGGGAACAAGCGGACATCTTCATCCTTTGATACAGTCATTTATTTCTTTGCTGCTTTTAGGTCTAGCAAACCAGAAATTCACATCTCCAATTTAAGAAAATAAGCAGAGGAGGATCTAATTTGAGCTGGTTTTAAATTATACAGCCATAAATGAATTAAGATTATGTTTATTCAATCAACATTTTCAGGTCACCTTTAAACATCCTGCTACCGATTCATGTGCTAGACTAATTGCTTCAGTTTCATCTTTCTTTCCACTGAAAAGGAAATTCATATTTGTTGCTGTAGACCTTGAAAAGCAGAAGGAGGATGAATTTACTTTTTTGGTTCTTCTAAAGTCTCAAAACAGTGTTCAGTTTGTACTATTTCCAGAAAAAAAGCTAGACCTTAAGTTTTTAATTTTTTATCCAATCCGCAAGTTGCAATTTAAAAACTTATGGTCAATTTATACTTTTAAGCACTTTTAAATACTAGATCAGACAAGATGAATATCAGAAATCTAATGGGAAGACAAAAATCTATTCAAGAACCTGTCATTTAGGAATTGCAGATGACATCATTGTCATCAAAGCCCACACAGTAAGTGGTGACAGATAAATTATTCCAGCTGGCCAGTGACTATGTAAGCCCCCAAAACTGCCACCTCACTGACATCCAAAACTTATCAGTGAATTATCACACAGCGGTCATAGTCTGAGGTAAGCACAGGAATACCTCTGGTTTAGACCTTTTATCAGCTGACATTTCACAATGTTGTTTAATCATTAAAATTAAATGCTCTTACATTTCTACAGGATGCAAACACTGGTGCTTTAATCTGTAAGCAACTAGCTGACAGAAACAAAGTAGTCAGAATTTTGGACAAATATACTACTTGGCCTATGGGAGGGAGCATTGAACATTGCTGCTGACGTAAAGAATTCAAGAAGGAGAAAGTGTCAGTTCAAGAAGAGTAAGAAGCTGAGGAGCAGCACTGGAGTGACACAGTTCTGCCCTAGGACAGAACCCTGCCACAGAGTCCTCTTGTCAGCTGTCCCTGAAATATGTAAAAGCAACATGAAGTAAGCTTTAGCTGTTACTCAGGATTAAATACAGTAGGAATACATAAGTGCAGATTGATGCTAAATTTACAAGAACTTTTTAACACAGATTTTTTTTTGAGTCGAGATGTTATGCATACAGGGGCTATTTACACACATGTTAATGCTTCTAATGCAGCAGCCTTCTTCAACTCGGGCTGTTAAAAATAGAAGGGAATGGGTAGGAGGGGAGGTGCTCCTCTATCAGCAGCATCTTTCTTTAAATGGATAGGATGAAAGGATAAAAGGAAAATTAAGAATAAGTATTGAAATGGGAAAGAGAAGGTTAGCAGTGAATAAGCATTAGATACTATACTATTATTTTTTTTTCTTGAAAAAAAAAGACTTGATATTGAATTCTTTTTATATAAGCCATCAATACAAATCAAACAGAATGAATATTTGGAAAAAATTAATAAAGAATATTTCTAGTTAGAATCACTGTTGCTAATTACTTCATGATAAATTATCACAATAAAATGTCAAACTTCCCATTTCGGGAACAAGTCTTAAGTCATTCAGCGCCTAAAGATACCAATTACAAAAGTAATAAATAGCTTTAGTCAAGTTTAGGCCAACTCATCTATACAAAGAAGTCTTCAAGTACTGTTCTGCAGGAAAAAATACTTTATATATCCTCCTAAAATAAGCATGGGACCAAATAGCTGTAAAATTTCTGCATTGTAATAAATAATATTAGAATTAAAAAATATTCAAAAATACACTTGTAACTAATATACTCAACAAAATAGAATACACCCAGGGCGATGACAATAAGACACTTTTTGTAGCCCTGACAAAAGCCACTGGTCAACATTTCACTCCCATTACTCTGTTACATAGAGGGCTGGTGATCACACAGGAGCAGCTACTGCTTTTGTGCAATATGACATTACTCTTATTTGGGCTTTACTGTAAAAGGCTTGGAAATTTTCACCTGCCCTATTTGAAGTACTCAGTTCCAAGTCTTTCTGCTCCATTTTATTTTCATGAGAACCAAGTACAGTAAAAACTAGAACAGTTCCAGCTTTTATTAAGCACTACCTGTACCACAGTTGTCTGTCTTCAATAATATAGCATGGTGCTTAAAAACTAAAGTTATTCTTACAGATTCATTTGTTTTCAAAGTTTCTCTTGAGAGACTGGTAGGCAGTATCTGCTTTCTGAGGAAGCTATAAGATAGGGTGGATTAACAATTCCTAAACAATCAGAGTTTTCTCTTGGTTCATCTCTGAGCCTATGATACATCTAGAGGTTTGCTGCCTTTAACTACTGCAACAGCTCCTTGCTGGGCCACTGCTGTTACTAATCAGTTTTTCTGGAACGTCAGAACATTAAACTTCCAGTGATGATGGTCACTGCCATGCTTTCAGCTATGCATCAGTCATTTATTATAGCTTCACAATTTTTAGCTGAGAAAAGAGCAGCAGAGAGTCAGCTTTAAATTGATAGAAATTCTGAACAGGACCATTTTTTTAAATTTATATTTTTATGGAACTGTATAAAATTTATTTATATATTGTAGATGCTTAGGACGTTTGGATATCGTGTCACAAGTACAAAACCCTCCTGGAAGAAAGTGAGAACATGAAGCTTCCACTACATACAGGAGGCATCAATATAATCACCACCTTCACAACCCACTCTTCTGGTTAGCAAATCAAAGCAACTGACTGGTCATTAAAGGACTCAAACCCAACTTACTCTACACTTAGCACTTCCTTCTTGCTTACTAAGCAGAGAGAGGAAAGCGAGCACCAGGGAGTAACCATTACTTTCCCTCAAAGTTCCACAGTCTCCTCCATAACACACAAGCTGACAGGGGACCAAAGAACTTTGATAGCACACATGCCCCTCTTACAGATTTCTCCAATTCGACTTTTTCTTCCAAATGTAGCACTTGTGATTGTCTTTCACCTTATTTGTCTGTATGCTAAGAATTGTCATTTTCCTTCTACAATTTATTCTTTAAATAGCAACAAATGAAATGCAAAAATACAAAATAGAGAATACCTGGGGTTTATTCTGTCCTACAAGCAAAACATGGGCACCCGGAACAGCAATTTCTCATCCTAGAGGATACTAGCAGCTGGCATTAGCTTTTGACTAAAAGGTTGGTATAGATTCAGTCTAGAAGTGAAGATACATAGATCTACTGCTAACAAATAGCAATGAGCAAGAAAGTTCTCATGTATGACAAACAAATGAGATTTTATCTACACAATGTCTTTAAGACTTCTTGTGATCTATAAAAGTGTTTACTGTTATTTATCTCTCCTCTCCAAAAGATATTTTTGTGCTTTGTCCTGTGATGAAAAGCAAATTCAGTCTCTCAGCAACTCCACATTAGTACTCTTCCAATTGTAAAAGTAAAGTTTAAAACCTTTAGAGTTTTGAGTAAAGTGGGGAGTTTTTGGTGTTGCTTGCGGGGGTGGGAGCTGTGTTCTAAAAATTTGCCAGAAAAAAAAAAATTAGAATTCTAAATCCAAAACCTAAAAGCAACAAGAAAAGAAGCGTCCAGTACAAGAACTGTAGCTACTTGTTACATTTTTTTCTCTTTGACAGTCAGTGTTTAAGAAATGAGACAGTCTGAACAGCTTAGCCATTTTGGTTTCTGAGGCTAGAACTTGGCTAATGGAGTAAAGAACACTGAGCCTAATTATGTCCTTTATTAATTAAAATGCATATGCAGATAAAGGTTTGTCACCATTACCTGAAAAACGTCTATTCTCACATCGATGTGCAAATCCCACTAATTACTGAAATCTACAGTCTTTTTTTGAAGAACAAAGCCAAGTCCAGGAAGAACAGTGAAATCTTTCTCTAATGAGCACAAACATAAAAGATTCCCTTTCCTCAGACTAAAAACTGTCTTCCCATCATCAAATAAGTGTTCCAGTTACTGCATCCTAAGTAACACACACAAAATTAATCCCTGCTTCTCCAAAAGTAGGTGGGCTCCTCATTAACTACTTATTAGAGGGATGAAACTGACGCTGTCACTTCAGCCACATGCCCACAGCCCTAATGCCTCCCTGCAGGCTCTCCTCAAGCTTCTGCCATTTGGTGCAACCACAGAACATCAGGTTACGGAAAGCAGTGATTTGTCAGGCTCGCTAAACACAGTCAGCATGTCCACACTGGGCAGACAGTGACTTGCTCTGCCCCAGCTCCACAGCAGATGTGAGTCTGCCTTGCCAGCGCTCTGAGCTGCTGGAAAGCTTTGTAACTGTGTTAACATGGTGGCCAGCCTGAACTAAAAAGCCATGCTTGGGGGGGGGGGGGGGGGGGGGTAAGGAGAAAAAAAAAAAAATCACATTAGCCTCATCTGAGCACGGCGCTGGGTCAGCAGGCTCAGAGCACGCTCTGCTGTGTCTGCTGCAAACCAAATGGGCACAATACATGGGCATACCCAGTATTAGTCATCTGCATGGAAAAAGCTACAGCTTTTTGCATTTTTCACTTCTGAAAAATGGCCATAAGAGCTTATACTAGAAATTAAAGCAGGGGGAAAAAATAAAAAGAAGTTCAGTTGTGATGCAGTATGTTAAACACTCCTATCAAAATAAGACATCATTTTAAGTGCTTAAGATGAAACTGTAAAGCTAGTAAACAACAACAGTTTTATTTATATCAGAGCCTAGCCAAAAACATTGCCAGTCATGGTGACTTTTGGGGGTTTGTTTTTCATAGAGAAGGAATTGAGAAAAAGCCTTAAACAAGTCATGATGCTTCCTTGCCATAAGGACTTAATGGTAAATACCCTTCCCTGTCAGCAGGAGACCCAAACTTAAAACATTCTGCTCAAAGTTGTAAAACATTTTGACGCAGTTTGCCACTTCAGAAAAAAATGAGTCTCACCAGAGCAAAAGGCCAACATAACACAGAAAAATGGCCAGATTTACATGAGCAATAATGACAGTGGAGAGAATTGAACCCTAACCTCCCAATACAGAGTACTGTGCTATCAGTTAAATACCAGATTTATGAACAAATCTTTTGTCAGAATAGTTTTGCAGGTCTGACCAAAGTTTATATGCAATGCAAGGCAACTCAAACTAAATTTAGTAGCAGATAAATGCATCAAATAGACATCTTCTACATTTGTTTCCCAAATTACCACTCTGAAATTTGTGCTCACACCTACAAATCATTTTGACCTTTAAGAAGGCGAGCTTGACAGCAACGTACCATACTGAAACAAGAAGAAATAAATGCAAAGTGATTTTAAATCCAGAGTTTCATATGAATAGCTCTAAGTAGAACAAGAAATTCCTAATGTGTTTGAAGAGCAGTAAGCTGTGTATTAACACTGCAGTCTGGGGGCATTTTACTGAGCTATTTCAACAGAAAACAGGTCACACAAACCAGCCCTATTTGAAGAAAAGAGACCACAATCTACACTACTGCTCCAACCAGTTTTAAAACTGGTTAGAAAATTCTCCATGCATACAGCCCCAAAGGCAAAATAATCCATCTTAAATGCCCTGGGAAGAAATTAAACAGTGATATTCAAGCTGCTGCTTCTACTGCCACCAGCCAGAGATTCCCAAATCCAGCCCTGCTGGTACATGTCATGAAAATAAAGAGACAAAAGATTCTAACGACCAACAACAACAACAACAAAGTTGATGAAATTGTAAAAACCATCAGAAAAGTCACCATATAACAGATTAAGCATAGAGAAATAAAACTGTACCGGAGCACCTTAAAAAGATATTTCAATTTTAAAAAGTAAACGTAACTTCTGTGCCTCAAAATAAGCATTTATTCTTGGTGGGGGGAAGGCAGGGCAGTATATGATTGACAGCTCTTTACATGGAACAATTCAATTAAAAGATTAATAATGCCCTGTTGACAACAGAAAAACTTGAAGTGTATAATTTTTGGACTTCACTGGTTTTAAAAAATTGTCTTTCCATGCTTCTTCTAATATTTCTTAAATAATATGTCTAGAACTGCAGCACCTAAGAAAGTTATTGAAGTGGAGTCTTCACAGCTGCCAGTCTCTTGTCCAATGTACTGTCACTACACGTCTCACAGCAGATTGTTTCAAAGCAAAGACCACTTTTATAGCAGCTAATCAAATTTCAGAAAGCTGAAGTATTTTGATAGCCACAACATTGCTTGAAGGACATATGAAACAAAAACAATGCAGAAAAGATTTTTTTTGTTTATTTAAAACTTTTACTCTATATTAAAACACTCTTCAAATACTTAATTAGTACATCAGACCCTAATCAAGGTCCACTACATCTTTGTCTTCATAGTTATGTGACTAAAGCTTTCCAAATATAATTACATTTCCTTCCACTAGGTTGTTCTGACCTTCTTGGATGAAGAAGCCCTTCCTTGCCATTTCCATCTCTGAGTAAACCAGACTTGCTTCATGTAAGTGAAGGAATTGGATGAGAAAGATTCAGATTAAGCTATGAAAAGATGATAAGAGGTAGCCTACAGAGGTTAAATAACATTCTGAAACGATAATCACCTTAGCATGGCAAGTCTCTATGTTATAGCTGTGCACACTTTGGGTTTTTAACATCTGATATATTGCTGCTGGTGTATGAGACTACCTTATCTCACACAAACTACGTCCAAAAGCAGCTGGAGAAGACAGAGTTAAATGATCATACAACAGCATCACCTATAACACAAGTGTAAAATTTAAGGAGTATTCATTGCAGCAGAATTCATTGGCCATGCAAAGAGGCTCATAAATGGAAATGCCCACCCAGAATCACAACAGATCTGTACTACAGCTCTGTCAAACTCTGCTTCATCCTGGCATCAGTCTCTGTATTCACATCAAAAGTTAATCTCCTTCCATTAAATTCTTCTTGAATAGACCTGCTTACTTTACATATGCACAAATGTTTTTCAACTTTATATTCGTGTTTCACATTACGTGAATGTTATTCTTCACTTACAGGAAGCCCAAAAGTTCGATTTACTAGGCATGTTCTCCAACAGATTAAGCAACTTTTACAACAGTTTCAACTCCTCAGCGCAGGTCTGCTTGTTTCATATACACAAAGTCTTGATTTTGGAACTACAAGAGGCTGGTGAGCCAGTAACTGATCATTTACTGCAACACTGACATTTTTCTTTCGCACTTATTCGGGGTGTGTAGCTATATACATCATCTTTTTAGTTTGTAACATTACATGCATTTATTTTTTTTTTTCAACTAGCCTATCAAAGCCACTGAAAGTGGTTATCACATTCATTTAAGGATACAGAAATGTAACTTCTTAGTAATATTAAGAGATATCAATTACTGTCTCCAGTGCTATTGGTAGCTACTCCTGTTCTAAAAGGAAAACCTTAGAACACACAAAACCACTGAAACATCTACCATAATGTCTTCCTTAAAAAAAAGCCAGGGGTTGTTGATAGATGCATCTAGTTTACCTATGGCTGGGCCATGGTAGGTATAGTCATTTTAGAGAATAGACTCAACAAAGCATACATAATACCCAAACATTGGAACCACTTCATTTCTAAAACCAACACAATCTTTGAAGTCTGCTTGTAAAACACTAGCAAGCTTACTTCTAAATTCAAAGGCTTGCCTAAAAATGAAACAAAAACCTAACTTTAGTAACAAAAATTTATTAAATTATGAAGGTCATTTTCTCCTTCCTAGTAGCCCGGCCAGCAGGGGTTCAAGGAGACAGGTTGCCTGGAGGGGTAAAAATGCACTCCTATCTACCATTAACATTTTTGCAAAGCCTGCACTCTTATCAGTATTTCTTGATATTGGCTGTCTCCAAGGCCTCAGAATAATTGACTGGAAGCTATGTTGAAAGAGTCATGTTGTGTCAGCTCTGTGATAAACTGGCCAAAGGGAGAAAAGAGGGTTGCGCAGACTGCACAGCCTGGGTTGCAACCTATGACTCATTAAGAAGCTATTCAGCACTTCTAGAGCAATCCACATGAGAGGAGAAGAAAATGGATGTCTTTTGAAAGCTAGGATTATACTGCCTTACTACACTATTGTCGACCCAGCCTTGCACTACAGCTAGCGATCTTCTTTCAAGTCTATTTGACCTGGAATTGTTGGGGGGGGTGGGGCGGGGGGGGGGGGGGGGAGGTAACTCTTAGCAACAATTCATAACATTCTTAGCAATGACCAAAAAAAAGACAGAAAGCAAGTGTTCAGAAACCTAACATGCAATCCCCTGCACAAAACCCACACCTCTTTAGCTACCTGTGTAGCCACTGGCTCAGCAGTGAGGACCCAAGTGAAAAAAAGGCTTTACCAGCTCCCAGTATATTCACCAGCAAGTTTATTACATTCACTGAATGATTTCAACTTAAACCAGATTTTTTTTCTTTGATTCAGTTTAGCACTCTGGGATTTTCCAGCCAGACACCTGACCCAGAAGACTAATGAGCCAAATAGGCTCACTACAGGCAGTGCACACACAACCACCTCCCACTGCCCAAACCCTGGGATGCGCCAAGAGCATTCGGAAAAGACAACAGCTTTGGTACGCAAAGTCGAAAGTGGCACAGGTTGCTTAAGTAACACACCTTTTTTTGCTGTTATTGCTGTTTACAAGCCATGCTACTAAGCCTCATACCGAATTTCAAGCTATTCAATGAGCTTCCACTTTCCTGGTTCCAGTTCCTGGAAGATTAGAGTTTTCAGCCTGATCTGTGGAATATATCCTAAAGATTTAAGAGAAGAACAGCACTCAAAACAGTAGCCCTGGCCATGTCTTATTGCTACTGTTTCTAGCATGCATCTTTTGACTGATTTCAATAAAATAGCTTAAACAACTATTCTGCAGCTTGAACCTTGATATAAATGCAACACATTATTGCTAAGCTACATACCTTATTTGAGTTTAGAGTAAGGACTTTACATTAACGCAGCATATGAATAATTAAGGCCAGAGCCTTAAACATATATAAACATATAAGTGCCTTTATATGTATCTAACTGACAGATAGCTATCAATACACACACATTCACACCTTTCCAACTCATACCTTATCATTAATAATAGAATTTTAAGAGCTATGCGGCAGGACCAAACAAGGCTCTACTCATTCAACAAAAGCACCATCTCCAATTAGCATCAAAAAGAACAGTTAAAGTAACAACTTAACAATAACATTGAGGTCATTGACAAAATGTTTACAACTGGTATTTCTATATATTGTTGAGCTGTGACTAAAATTCAGAAGACAGATTCCCAGGATATCTCTGTTCTAAACAGCTGAGACAGTTCAGTGAAAAAGAAGAGAGTTCAAGATCCAACACACATTCAATCATTGATTGACTAGTGCATTTGCAAAGCACTCATTTTAGTAATTAGGGTGGGAAGTCCATTAATACACCATCCATTAAATAACGATCTGTAAGCCTAATAGCTAATTGGGGGGGAAAAAAAAAAAAGAAAAAAAGATTTATTCTGGAAGGCATTCAAATTCAAGTGAGCATCAATAGGAAAAATACTGAACATGTTACGTAGCCCAGGTACATTTTATCACATACAGTTTAATATATAATCATTTTGGCTTACTTTTCTCTCTCAAACACACGCCTACTGAAAAACCACATTTCAAACCCAAGAGATAACACTAACACCAGATAAAGCTATTTTGCAAAGCTCAAAATTGTCTTTAAATGTCTAGGACAAGTTTTGTAAAACATTGTAGGATCACAAGATCCCTTTGTGGGCATTTTAAATAGTCAGCCAGCATTTCAAACACTCTTACCAAACAAGTGCTCAAAAGCACTCTGTACAGATGTTCAGTATTCATTATGCATTTTTATGTCTTTATGCATGCTGTATTATAGATGAGAATTGGCACGAACAAACCAAGTAAACACAAAGCCAATAAACATTAACACTGTTTCCTGCGCTACGGGTGATTATACATCAATAGCCCTGTACTAGCGTGATTCAGGACATAAAGGATAGCAAGGATTTGCAGTGCTGCACAGCTGCGTGCAGCACTGCTCCCTCAAACCCCCGCACCTCCGGCCCCAGGGTATGACTGTGCCCTTTCTCTTTTGGGACCAAGGGAGGGCACAGGCTGGGGGTAAGGGATGCTTGCTGTCCACCTCTCTGGAAAAAGCACTGAAGCAAAGCACAGCCACCACACACATGGTCACAGTGGTGATGTTTGCTGTGTGAGGAGCCTGAGGATTACACTGGGACAGAAAATAAATAAATAAAGAAAAAAAAAATAAAAAAAAGAAAGAAAGAAAAAAAAAAAGAGCAGGAAACCAAGAAGGTTCCTTATGGCCCACTTGCAGAGCCCCCAGGTTACACATGGCACACATCTTCAACCCAATTCCTGCTGCCTCCTCACCCAGCAGGAATGGCAGCACCTCAGCAGCATATTTGGTATTGGCATTGTGGAATACTAACTCAAAAGACACCATTGTGACCAGGCATCACCACTTCACACACTTGTGTAAGCCTGATAACAGCAACTCCACCTGGAAGCCAATTGACTACATCATCTGTTTCTGTGGTTGAATAATCAACATGCATATTTAAATTTTATTCTGAAGAGTAATGCAAAAAAAACAAAGGTGCATTTAAGCCAGCCTATTGTCTCTAAGCAAATTAACTGACATCGGGTAGAAGTTCATTCAAAGCCTACCTCACATCCCCTTAAAAGCATGGAAACCTTCCCAACAATTTCTGTTCACAACAAGATTCTCACAGACTAGGCTGTCTCTTTGCAGCAGACTAGCATAGTGAGCCCTGACAAAGGACTCCATCCAGTACAAATCTGACAAAACAAAACAAAAAAGGAAAATAATTAAGGGGGAGGAGAACCTATTACTGGGAAGAAAAAAGAAAAAAAAAAAAAAAAAAAAAGACTTGATAACAATTGCTGCCTTGCTTACTGAAGAAGGCTCCACAATTCTCAACTAAATAAAAGAAGTTTTAACTAGGAAGGGAAAGAAGAGAGAGTCCGATGACAGTCCCCTGCTGCTAAAAGCAAACGTGAACTAGAAGCACACCTAGAAAAACATTATCCTTAATTCACTAGTAAAAGATACAAGACCAATTCATCTTTGACATGACAGACTACCTTTTCCAGTCAAACACCTAAGTCCACATGACTGTGAAACACGGAGTCCTATCTTTAAGACTCAGGATGAAAGTAAGATGGATATTATTAACTCCAAATCAGACTTGGCCAGCTCTGTATCTGCTTTCTATATTGCAGTGAGTAGATCACGGAACAGCAAACAAAGCGAGCTAGTTAAAATCTGTTGTACTCACATTAAGTGTAATATTGAGTAACAAATTTCTCAAGGGCCTATACAAGCCTTTCTTAAGCTGCAATATGAATTAAGGTCTCACATCATCATCATGTACATTTCTTTATCTTTCATCTCTATAGGATTAATGTTCATTAAACACCTACATATTCAAACCTGAGAAGAAAGTCTTTTACGTCAGAAGGGTCAAGTCATAAGCTGTATATGAGCACACACATGCAAGAGCTGTGTCCCTCCCAATCAAACAAGAGGAAGACTCCTTGGAGTGTTTTTTTCTTAATATATATATAAATAATAACTCATATTAAATGACAAGCATAACTAAGTATTTAATATATAACACAACCTGTTTCATTTTATAAAACACAAGAGAGGGAAGTATTAGAAGTTGCTACTCTGACAGCAGTGTAGGAATAGATAAGAGGAAATTTGAGAAAGTAGTACAGGACAGAAAAAATTATACAAGTGTGAAGGCAATAGGAGGAAATGCAGGGGAAGACTACAAAGTACTAAAAAGACTATCTTTATCACAAGGGACACAGTAAAGCCATGAACTGCCAGTGTGGACAAAGGGAGGGAGAAAGGGGGAGACAACAGAACACAGAGGCCTTCAGTCTGCATAAAATCAGGACTGTTAATTAGTCCAAGTCTGCTTTAAAATGCTCAATTACAAAAAAAACCCAAATTAATACGGATATTGTAACTCATAAGCTAAGCCCAGATAAGGCATCCTTATTTTTGTATGGGGGAAAAAACAATACTGATAACAGTATGAATTTATACTGATACCAGTATAAATTCCTACCAACAGGGTACACATGAACTTTGGCATTTTTAGAGAAGATTACTAGCCACTCAAAATTATTTTAAAAGCTCACCACAGCTTCAAGTCTATTAGAAAATATTGCAAGTGTACCGTACATACCACAAGCAGCACAGATATTTTTCACTATTCTAGCAAACTCAAATATTAAGCTAGCAGGCATCAGAATTATTTTCCATTCTGATTTTTAATATATCTCAACATATTGTTTTCTTAATTCAAAAATCAACTGGAACGAACAGGAACTGGCAAAGTGCAATAGGCAAGTGCTCTTGAGAGAACATTAAATACAAGAAAAGAAAATTAATTTTTTTTTCTATACTAAGAAAATGAAATAGCATATTTCTTCATTTAGGGAATCACCTTTGTTTTTGAAAGTGCCCTCTATTTGTCTTTATATAGTAAGTCACTGATCTTAAGGGAGGATGTAGCCCTGAAACAAGGATAAACAGTACTTGAATCCAAGCCTCTTGGCTCTTAAGAAAACTGTTTTTCTATGTGATGAGCCACTCCTCCCCCCATAGCAGGCATTCAACTCCACCGCTCTCTTATACAGAAGCATCATCTAGGGTAGCATTTTGCTTCACGTTTCCTTCCCAATGAGCCTGAAGCTCTATTGAGGGCGAGCACCAATACATATCGGCCACTTGCAATTTTTAAGACACCATTGTTGGGGAGACACTCCGGTCTATGCCAAGGCTGCAAACACCGGAGCTGTGCCGACAAAACCTTTTGCGGAAATGCTGGCACAGCTGCAGAGCCTCCGTAGTCTCGCCAGGTGACCAGACCAAACTTGATCTGAGAAAGGGAATCCACATGCAATCCTGACTACCCAGAAAAAAAAACCACAAAGCTTCAACAGCCTCTTCTGCTGCTGCAGTACCAATTTGCAGTCTGGACCTCCCAAAGGCCCTCTAGATTCCTCCATGCCAGGAAGGCAGCTGTGGGTGCACAATGTCCCACTGCCCCGGCCTCTCCTCGGCCATTCCCCCCAGCATCCCTTGTCTGTACCCTCTCCTTCACAAATTGCCACTCCACGCAAAGTGACAGAGAAAGCAAAGCATGCGCAGGCCTGAATTTTATCTATGATGACTAATCTTACGGAAGCCAAATTCCAAGTTACGGAACACACATAGAATACTTTACATAGCTGCATCGAGAAGAAAGACTTGTAACCATGCAATGTTGCGCTATGCCGGTCACGTGCGAGCTGTCAAACTCAAGCATTGAGAAGGCTTTAATACAGACAATAAATAGCAGAAGGCTGGTATGTCTGGTTTAGAAAATAGATTGGCAGCCCATCTATTCAAATGCAGTTAAGTTTCAATTTAAATTAAATTACAGGGTTTGAAATTAGCCACATTTCATGACCCTGAAGTTACTCCTTCCCTTTTCCCCATCAACTTTAATACCTGGCCCAACCTGTAAATAACCAAATGCAAACCAAGAGTAAGAAGTCCAGTAAGATCTTTAAGAGAGGCCTTGTTTTACTTAACAGGAATCTATTCTACATTCAGATGGTGACATAATCACACAAAACTGGTGGAAGATTTTCCAAGTGACCTCAAATAACTAGGTTTACAAATCCCATCTTCCACAGCCGCTATTACATAAAGTTTTACTTCAGGTATATTTATTCCATAAGAGGAAGTCTGTGCAATGTAAATGCTTTCTAAACAGAGTTCTGTAAAAGCTGTCTTAGGCCAGACAGTATAGATCAAACTACATGAAGAGCACCAACACAACTGGCAGAGGGAGAGCAGGGGTTTCACAACCTTCATCTTCACTGAACACTATTCTCTCACTCAGCTTGTTCACCCTGTTAAAAGGATGCTCTATGCAGAAAATGCTACACTATATTGTAAATTAAAGGGTTGACCACACGCTCACTTTTAATTATATTGTGCTAAACCAAAATTTGTGAGAGCACACAGTCCTAAGCATAGATCCACTCTACTCCCACAATCTGTGTACTGTATTGCAAACTGTGACCTGACGTGAATGGGTCCTTCTTCATATCCTATATATTGCTGCTCCTTGAGCATCCATCCTGCTGGTCCTTTCTTTAGGCTTTGTATTTCAAAAATATGTAAGAAAGAAAAAGCATGAAACAAAACTGGGGGGGGGGGGGGGTGGAGCATGAAGACATTTAACTACATCTTCATAATTTCATACAATTATCTTTCCAGTGTGACAAGACGTACTGTTTCAGTACCTTCTGGCCAATCACCAAGGACTGAGCTGAACAGACAGTAATTCAGAATACACATGAAGACATCCAAAGTTAATTAGATAAAGGTCAGGGAATAATAAGAAAACTGGTAGTGCTATGACTTTGTCACAACAAAACAGACTGTGTTCTAGCAGTGCCTGACGAGAGCCCCATTAGGGTAGGGGTCATTCCAGTGCCAGAAGGAATACCACTTGGAGCAGAAACATCTAGGGGGGCACAGCCCCTTCAAACCAGGCATTGACACACAGACAGGAGAACATGGAAGAAGCCCTCGCCTAGCAAGCAACTTTCCTCAGTCATGGAAGCTGCTCCCCATTACCATAGGAAGGATGCAGGATCTCAAACAAGAGTCTTCCATCATTGCTATTAATGTGAAGAATTCTGCAAAACAGTTTCCAGGAAAGAGTTCTGTTAAACTTCTGACACAACCATCTGCCTCCCATTTGCCCTCTTCCCAGCTGTGCTATTCAAAATTGGGGACAGGGAGGAAATACAATTAAAATTCACCTTCTGATAGCAGCACATGTAAAGGTTTCATCACCAGTTTGGAGAGAGCCATGTAATTTTAAACTCCGTGTTTCTCAGAAATATTTTGACTAAATGCAGATCGTTGGAAAAAAACCCAAACGTGTCCAACTGCACGCTCTACAACACCTGCCACCTTCATATCAAGGATCCCAGGCATTAGAAAAAAAGCAGTAAGACACTATGATTTTTAAGCATCTCCAGGAATAGAATGTAATTGCCCAAATCCTACCATTTACCAATGTTTATTACAAGATGCATAATTATTTTCTTGCCTTAAGGATTACGGCTCATCTATGCTGCTTGACTAGTAACATATATGCTATAGCGGATACATAGCAGAGATGCTCGACTAGCTTTCAGTAACCAAAGATAAAAGGTCTGGCTTGACCAAAGGCTGTTTAACCCAACACAGTCCTTCCCCAACTCCATGCACACACAGTCCTGCTCAGTCGTCATCCTGCTTCTAAGTAATATCCCTTGTCTACAGCTTCACTTGTCCAAAAGCAGGCTATCCAGTTCCTGCCAAGGAATCCAGCAGAAGAAGGGGGAAAGGCTAACCCGCTGCCTCCTACCATAGGAAAGATGAAGCTCTTGCTGCAAACCATTTTCCCCTCAATCTCTGTCAAGAAATCAACTTCCTGGCCTTCCCCCATTTCCTTCGACTTCTCTAAAAATAAGCAAACATATTGACTCACAAATACCCTAGGAAACAGTGGTGACCAGATAGCCCAGATGACTATTTCTTGCCCCGGGGAAGCAAAATCAGCACACTAGCATTAACGATAAGAGGCACTGTGACAGGGCACTGAGAAAAATGCCATATGTCAGCAAGCATGGAATCCCTTTTTCCATCATTAATTCAAACTTAAAACAAGGTTGAAGTGGCTCAGTGTTGGACAACTCACTGAAATTACAGTCACTTAATTAAATCCATCACTACAGAAAATGACTAGAAATGCAAATACTGCTTCCTCCTTGTATGCATATGTATATTGGCTTAAGATGAGGAGAAATCAATACAAGCCCATTTTAGCCGGAAAAGTTTAGTGACTTACTTTCCGCTAGTTCTACAAAGTGTTCTGAAGTTCTGCCAGAAAATACCTAGAGGCAAACTTTCAGCATGTTTGCTATTAATTCAATTTAAATTGTCATGAAATGTTGTATAAAAGGACTTTTTTTAAGAAGAAAAATCCTCAAGAATGAGGAACAGTTTTGCTTCCATGCTCGCCACAGAGAGGGAGAGGGGGAGGAAAAATCCCCAGTAGGGTAGCCTCACCTCTTATTTTAACAACCACTAACGTAAGTTAAGACTGCACTGACGTGCTTAGATAATTTTAGGCTCTTCAAAACAGAAGGAAGCTTTTGTTTAAGAGAATTTTGAATGAAGTAGCTACGTACAGATAATTAAAAATGTTCTTATTTGTTGAGCTGAATTAAACACCAGCTTGAACTACTGTATCTCTTTCCACCTCCCTCACTGTCTCTCTTCTCTGTTAATAAGAGAAACCAACAAATGGAAAAGAAGTTTTAAAAATAGTTCTTCTATGTACTCTGAAAAAGAGCGAAAGCATTTGGTTTTGCAAGATAGATGATATAAAAAGAATATGAAAAATGCAAACAGCATTCAAAATGTGAACATGTGCAATGTTGTGCTTTTAAGGCACTCTTACAGAAATCTGCCTCCAGCCAAAAATAGCAAGAGCATCACTGTAAACTACAGCCATTCAAACCAAGATTACTATACCAACCCATCAAGCTGCTCCGACCCAAGATATTTGGAAAATGGAATGCATAATTCCAAACACAAATCTTAAATAAATTAAATCTGTACAGATGCTTCTACAGGTTTAAAGTGGCCTTAGTTCAAGCATTAAACAGTTGTCTAAATCAAGTTCAAGAAAGCCTTTCAGTACCAAATGGGTACATGCAAGGTTAAAGTACTTTATTGTTTGTTCAGCCTGAAGCTAAG
Organism: Aquila chrysaetos chrysaetos; assembly: GCF_900496995.4. Classification (NCBI taxonomy): domain Eukaryota; kingdom Metazoa; phylum Chordata; class Aves; order Accipitriformes; family Accipitridae; genus Aquila; species Aquila chrysaetos. Next base: position 25,581,341 of record NC_044011.1, on the reverse strand, counting down.
ACACACACATTAAATTACAAACTTCCCATTGTCAAGCCCTGAGATCATTTAAAATTTCCATAAATAGGTATATCTACTTTCAAGACACTATGAAATCACTATTAAAGCTCCTAAGGAAATTCTGACATCCTGCCAGTGACTAAGGATGACTGGAAGCCCCGTGCACTATCTGTAAAGACAATAGAGACATAGAAGGGAATGGGAGGAGGAGGTGGGGCAGAAATGCTTGCTTTTCTGTGTTAGAAAGGTAGGCAATACTTCACCTGAGAGCTTGCAAGGTCAGATCATTCTTTTATAGTTTCTGTTGGTAAAGCCAATGCTATATACCTGGCTTTCTTACATTATTACTTCTCCCTCCCAGCCCAAACTTCCTTGTAATCCCTTTCACATTCACTCTAAAGCTCTGATCTCTGTAAACCTCATCGCTTTTCTTTTTTCCTGCTGATTCATCCTTTTCATTCTCTATTCCAGACACCCTCCCATATGAATCATCCTCTTTTTATTTCCGTCTCAAAAAAATCTTGTTGCCCCAGTTGTCCACATTTCTGGGGTCTGCCCAAAATATAACATCCTTATTTCCTTCCCTCAAGACACAAACAAGTACACGCACTAACTCACACACTCTCCCTGCCACCCATCAGTTGTTTTTATTTTATGAAATTCAGTGTATCAACACTTTAAAACCTAATTAGAATGAGGGATCAGGATATACAAGTGTCCTGTGGCACAATCATTCACTCCAACCCACTCCCTCAGCAGTGTTGCTCAATGTGTCATCCACAAAGCAATGGGGGAAGAAAGAAGAGTTCAGTAGTCTCATGAAGAGCTCCCTCCCAACTGCTTTTAGTGCATGCAGAGATGAAAAACCACATTATCACCACCATCATTTTAATTGAAATGTTTATAAACTATGAATAGGAATGAAGTTCTTTACCCCACAGCTGGCCCATCACGTATGTTTTGAACAGGCCAGATGTTGCATTAAAAGGCTATGTTACATTTGTGTACAAAAAAAAAAGTGCCAATGTCAAGGATGAAAGATTGGCATCAACATACCTGGTCTGGTCTTCTGTTTTTTTATGAGGACGTAAACTGACTACAGGGTAGGGGGTGTTGGATGGGAGGAACATTTTATTTAGAAAACATGAATTGTTTCTAAAACAAAAAACATTTTTAAATATACCGCATGTTTTAAAACCAGGTCAATTCAAATGGCTCAGGCCATTTGGACCTTGGAGCTTTTGTCAGATTTTTACCAAAGATCACAGCCAGCTGACATTTTCCATTTTGTAAGAACTCTTTTACCCTTTCCCAGTCTCTTGGAAAATGGTGACAATGCACTGTTGCAGGTCCCCAGACATGAGAACAGCAAGTAGCAGTGACAGCCCAGTCAAAATAATATCTACTGTGTTGCTTTAGATAAAAGTTAATTGGAGTAGTCCTACATTAACACAACACCATCCCTGTTACCCTCTTGAAATGCAATAATCCCAGAAGTTTACAAGCACAATATATGGAATGCATCAAAGCCGACTACTCAAAACTCCTAAAATATTTTGTCAGGGCAGGACAGAAAGCAGAGTGTTCAGCCTATTTGATACATAATCATGGCAAAGCTTCACTGTTTTTCCTTTGAGATACACCTTTAAGAGTCAATGAGAACACAAGGTTTATACCACAAAAGGTTAGCGTTTGCTTTAGTTCTGAACTAAAGTTTAAAGGTAAGAGATTTATCACCAACTGATCTTAAGTCCCTAAAAGTGCCTTAAATAATGTGTCCTACAGTTATGTCCTAGTCTATTGGGGAATTTCTGCCAAGGTAGGTAATCTCAGTGCATTTCTAGAGAAAGGATATTTGTACATTAAAACCTCCTAAACATTTTCTGCTGTCTGTATGCTCATGCAAGGATGCTGTATAATACTAATACCGGTAAAAGCATTTTTGTAAAAACACCTGCGAGCTGCAGTAGATGACCTCTAACTTTCTGTGGCCACCCTGGCCTCCAAACACAGCTTTGCTATCTTGAGCAAAGCTGCACAGGGACACAGTAATTTTTGTGAACTAAGCCAAGCATTATATGATGGACATTTATTACACTTAATTTAAATCACTTCCTCTACAGACAAAAGTTGCTATTGTGACTGTAATTTTGTCCGGGGTGGGGGAGGGCGAGAGAAAGACTCAATAAGTAGAGAAACTAAGCAACGTAAATATATCAAAACAGCAACTAAATGGAAACATTTGTTCCAAACTAGCTTGTACACATACTTAAGAGCAAGCAATAGCTACTACAAAGGAAATGCATTATCTTCAACTATGGCCTAATACAGGGCTTCAGTGAGTGTTTCCAGTGCAGCACTACTGCGGCCAGTAGTCTCCCCCCACCCCCCAAATAATCTCTTTATTTAAAGATAAAAAGACATCAAATAAAAGTGATTCTGGAATTGCCCTTCAGTATCTCTAAACTCATGTTACATTGTATTATTTGCAAAGTGAAGTATTTGTCTTTTTCAAAAGACAGCCAGGGTATTTGGTCCCCAAAAGCTGACAGTTGGTTTCACATTCGTGCCACCGCAAAGAGCATGGCATGACAAAACGCAGAACAGATCAACTTCAGGACAGGGCTTCAACCTTGAAAGTTTGCCTGATTTTTCTTCAGTCTGTCAAAGCAGACATCTGGCTCGTTTACTGAATTAACAATAAAAGACAATGGTTATACAATGTTTAAATAAAGAGATTCAATTAAGTTCAGATATGTTTGAAAAATGCATTTCATCAACAAATTGTTAGCCAAGGATTAATTCTGATCTCTCCAGCCTATGCATTTTACCTCTTAATGAGCTCATTAACTCAACACATACAACAACTTCCATAACCCTATTCAGCCTTGTTCAAAAAGGGGTGGTGAAGAAAACACCATAATTCTAAGGAAAAAAAAAAAAATTAGAGTGCTGTACAGTTATTACAGAGGACCTACTCTGGTCCACGAAGTATTTGTTGTCTGCAACGAGTTAAGAAGTCAAGTCAGATCCCAACTTATGCCCTTGGGCTGGAAGTCAAAAACACATTTCAAAAAAAGGATGTACCTATCTGATATGGAACTAAGCAGAAATGTAATCAAGTAAACATTAGAATTACTTGAAAAAATAATAAACATTTAATTTACTGTCATACGACTTCAGTTTTCTAGGAAAATAAAGTCTTCATATTCCCTCATAAAACATGACTACCATTCACTTTCAGTAGCTTTTTTTATAAGAAGGTAAGAACCCAAATGCCTCATCAGGCATAAATTCTTTGGAATAGTTGTGTTACATACCAAAAAGCCATTACTTTTTTTTGCCCTCCTATTGCTTCCTATCTCTCATACCCCTCCAAGATTCAGCTTCAGATTTTTTAACTGCTGCTAAGAATCATTTCATGGAAGAGAAAAAAAAAATTGCAAACTTGGGCCTGCTATCCCTCTGTTTCATGAAGAGTGGTGAAGGCTTATCTGGAGAGTGTTAAAATATAAGGAAAGGCAGTTTCTAGTGAATTAAAGAATTTGTTCAGCTCCAGAGAAATGTAATAGAGACTAAAGTTTGTTAGTGATTTCTAAAGACTTGCTCTTAGTAGAAAGACACTAACATACAAACACTGACTTCTCAGGCAAATAAATAGAGAATTAGGGAGACTATTTGGGACCAAAAATATACATTATTCAGACAATTCTATTCTTCATAGAGAATATGACTATACAAACAGGTTCCTTTTTTAGCATATATCCATTTTTTAACCATAAGCCTCTAGTCCATACACCTTCAAGCAAGAAGAGTAATGCCACTGAGTATTTTCTTGTAGGTCTGAATAATGGAGAATTCTAAGTCAAAAATATTTGTTTTTTCAATTGTCCTTTTTTTTTTTTTTTAAATCTAGAAGGGACTCAAAGCCACTTTTCAATTAAAGCATATTTTTATTCATAAAAATCTTCATTTGAAACAATTACATACATTAAAGCAGCAGAAAATAAAATTCAATAGCTGAAACTGGGGCACAAAATATTTTAACTTAATATATATCCAGTAAAAAAATATGCACTCTGAATTTGTCCTGTCATTTGAGAACTGCAGGTTTCCAATAAGAACGGAGTGTTTGCAATACTGAGATCAAGCACAGGGGAGAGGTTCCCTCCCTGAAACTCACTCTAACGTTTGTGATGGTAATACCTGCTGGGAAAACCCCTCCTAGAACATCAGGACTAGCAGGAAGACATTCAAACACCTCTTCATCCTTCTCAATGCCAGAAAAAGATGCAATAAATATCTCTTTAAATCTTACAGTAGACTTCTTACAAATAAAAGTGAACATAATCACTATTTCTCAAGTTTCTATCCTCACAAAAGAGGAAGGGTAGAAAGAAGAAATGTACATCCTCCCACACCTGGTTTTTATTTATATATAGTTAGTTTTCTATATTCACTAGAGAGAGTGTGTGTATGTATATTTAAAAAATATATATGCACACACATATGTATTGATACACACACACACATTTTTGTTAAACCAGAAGAGGAGCTGACTTGGAATGATATTTAACCTAAATCCAACCATCCCTCTCTTTCATTAAAACTAGGTACCTAAGTGTCAGCTACATTGTTAAAGCCTTTTCCGAAAGTAGGAATTAAGTGTACTTTCAAAAATATCCTTAACATATTATTACATTGTATGTAATTCCTTGAAAACAAATGGTATTTCAGGAAAGAAAAACTGCATTGTTATTCTTTTTGCCCTCCTTGTTCTATTTAATCCTTAGTCCTTCCTGAAGGAGTAATGGATTCAGTACAGAAGACCGTTAAATTTTAAAATCTTCTTCCATTACCCTCAAGTGGTCTAACCTGTAACACCTGCCCAGGACTGAGGTGTTCAGAGAATTCAGTCAAGCCAAGGAAAGCAGGCAGCTGGCACAGGCTATAGCGAGGGGCTGCAGTTCGACCTTAAGGCTGCTGCTTGGATCCTTTGGCCCCTGTGCCTGTTTGGGAGCATTCAGAACTAGATGAAATTTTCTATGTAAGTGGTGCCAAGAGGCTGCATCCACTCATACATGCCCATTTCACATGGCTGCTAGAGGAAAGGGCATTATGAAAGCGGGAAGTTCTGTAACACTAGTAATCGCCTGAAAGAAGCTATGACACACACTCACACACTAGACACCCAACTGATGTTCATGATGTAGGGACAAGAACCTACCATGACTTCATGAAAAATCACTTTTAGTACCATGTTTCCTCAGCCACTTTTAATGGAAAGGCTACCTAATCTTCTCAGAAAATGCTACCCCCCCAAAAAAAACTGTATAAACTGTTGCCCTAATGGTGTTCATTTATGGCTAAGTATTGATTAGGATAAAAGTCTTTTACATTCCTTTATTATTTTTATTCCCTCCCTTTTGATCGCTTCCATACAAGGAAACATGCAGGTACATTCTTTGGAGGATGGAGTTTATAAATCACTTTGTGGACCATCTTCTGGTGTCACTTAGACTACAAGTGGGGTAGGGGGGGGAAATCCAGTGGACATTCCTGAACCAGTATTGTAAGCTTTAATACAGACCACCACCAAAATGCAGCCCTCCCCACCCACCTCCTGTCCCAGGAAAGAGGATGCAAAAAGGAGACTTGTGAAATAAGGCTTAAATTTAGATTGGAGGGTTGTTTGGGTTTGAGGTTTTTTTGGTGAAAAAGAAAACCCCAACATATTGAGAGACTTTATATACTCTCAAGCAGATAAAGGAGGGCACAGATTCCTGCGAGTAAACAGGAGAAACTAAATCCTCTGAAGACAGGCAGGAACTACCTCTGCACAACAGAACACAGCCTCTATCAGCAAAGGCAAATAAAACCAATGTACCAAACCTAACTGCTTCCTGGGAAAAATAACAGAAAAATATTAGGAAAAAAATCTGCAAAGCAATTGCTTTTGCCACATTTTCTACTCACTATGTGTTTTATAAAACATATTTGAGAAGCCATTTTTAACAAAACCATACAAAAATCAGAATTACTAACTCGTTGATAGACCAGATACTACTGATTCAGGGTCAAAACATGAACAGCTGGACTTGAAAAGCAAGCCTGTTACCTTTTCACAAGGAAGCAAAAGTGATTCAAAGGACTTGGAAACGAACAAAAACTGAACCTTGATCCAGTTGTAGATGTGTTTTCTCCTAATATAACCCTTTTCTTCCTCTCTTTCTGTTGCCATTCCTTCGTTTTTCTACTGTTTTCATTTAGATGAAGTTTTCTTTTTCGAACAGTGCAAGCCAAATTTAATCCCATTTATTGCTTGTAACTTCTATTTATAATTGCTCCTGTCCTTTTTAAAATATCCCAACCAAAATAAGTTAAGTGGGAGCCAGAAATAGAGATGAAAAGTGAAGGAGCTCAAAACCCACAACATGTGGGGTCAGTCAAGAATAGACCTCCTACAGACCCTCACCATCCTCCCAACACGTACGGTGGGAAGAAACAAAAGGGAGATTTCTTTCACCATTGCTCCAAAGCGATACAATCGCCGTTAGCCAAGAAAAGGGAATGTCTATTTTTGATTCCTTCACTCTTCCAGATAAGCTTGGTAGAAGTGTTGGTGAGTAATTCAACTTTTTTTTTTTTCCCTCACAAGCTACTCAATAAACAAAAAAATAAAGAAAAAAGGACTGCAACTGGAAAGGAACTATAATACCCATACATTTCATACATTTGTATAAACACATTACAAGCCCTGCCAATTCAAGAGACTCTTCTTCCACCACCCACAACTACTTCCTTTTATCTTATCAGAAAAATAGCTCTTCACCGCTGTAGGCTAATTACACCATCTGTTTAGCCCCAGTACAGTAACACTAAGACATGGCACATTAATTCCTTAACTTTCCCACACGGAACTGCCTTGTGTTGCCCTCGTACTTGCAAAGACACTGGCTGGGCAGAAGGAAGGCGGGGGGTTGAAATCAGCCTCACATTATTTGTATTCCCTCTTCCTCCACCACAGCTCTGCTGCCAGGCTTCACAGGGATTTAAGCAATCTGACAATTTCTCTCCACCTCACCTCAGTACAATAGTGCCAGTTGTCAGGATCAGCAATGAAAAACATCAATCACGGGCATGCACACAAAGGAGGCGGCAAAGTCTATGCAAGTCTGCACCGCTCGTCATATCAAGCGAGCTGCCTCTCTCCACAGTGGTCAGAAATCGCCGAATCTCAAGTTAGAGCCTTCCTTGGGAAACAAGAAATACATAGCCTTGCGTTAAAAAGCAGGATTTCTCCTGCTTTTGGAAAACAGGATACCCCCTGCACCCCTTCCACCTCTCCAAAGCAAACACACCCTGGCCCATCCACCAGGACTAGACACGGCATGAAAACTGCCAGCCGTCCCCCAGGTGGGAGACACTACCTGGCAAGTACCTACCATACATGCTGGGAGAGGTCTTCACAAGATCCCTCAACCCTTTTCTTTTTCTTCCTTCCCCCAACCCCTCCTTTCCCCCAACCCCTCCTCCCCCAACCCCTTTAAATAAGCTAGAACATTTAAGAACATTGTCACTTTGAATTCTTTATTTAAGTTAGTCCCAACTGAAAATAAAACAGTAACTTTGGGGTACAAACCACTGCAGGCTCAGGCAGACAGTGGTTTGTCCAAGCCCTGCACTACCTTGCTCAAGGTCAACAGCCTGGGTTCAAGAGTTTGCACCTTTCCAACGGAGACCATCACTCCCTGCTCCCTCCCAGATCCATCAGGAGATAAGGTTATTTAACCTAGCTCTCAGATAAAATTACATAGGAAACCAGCTGATTTGGACAAGCAGACTGAAGACTGAACATGTGAAGAGAGAAGGCAAAAAACATGAGAAGGCAGTCATCTCTGCACAGCAGCAAGTACAAGCAGCTACATGCAGCAGCCTCTTCAGCCAGCAAAGCTTCAGCAAGGGAACACTTGTCCATATCCTTGTGACTTCTAAGGATTTTCCTCTACAGCTCTAAAAGTTAGAAAACTTGTACCTCCTAACTTTGAACACATCTGGGACTGCATCTGGGATTCTTCATATTTCCCTGCCCTCTTCCCCCTTAGAAGCATTCCTGCATTTGTAATGCAGTGATACAAAACCCCTATTACAAAGACATGTTCCAGCTTAGAAATTGTTTTCATTAGCAAAAAATACTTGGTACTGATAACCATTAAGATTACACCAAAGATGAAAGGAAAAATCCTGAGACATTTAACATCATTTTGCATTGCTCAGCCAAACAGTTTTATTAACAGTTATTTATAGATGGCTGTTTCTGCTATATGTCACAGGCTTGGGTTTGGTTTTTTTGTTTGGTTGGGTTTTTTTGTTTGGTTGGTTTTTGGTTTTTTTTTTTTAAAGAAGGCATGGTGGATGCTGGAAAGGGGAGAGCCAGAAATAAGAGAATACTTCATCTTGCAGAGATTGCTCAAGAGGATATTTACATTCATCTGTAGAACAGCAAGGGCATGGGTCACAGGGAAGAAACTGGGACACAGAGGAGAGGAAAAAAGCAAAGGTGAATTGAGCCCAATTACGGTCAATATCTCTGCCCTCAGGTCCCATCAAAAGTGAGTATCAGGAGGTGTAGATAGGCTAGGGACAAAACTAAAACTATTATATGCTTTCTTTGCTAAAATATTAAACTTGTATCTTTGCTTATCACTTCACATTTAGAAACAAAGTACACAGCTATTCTTAACATTGCATACAGAAATTAGAAGCGTTTTCATCATGATATTTCTTCTGACCTTTTTAGTGACAAAACTACTCGAAAGGGAAGCAAGAAAAAAAACCTGGTAAGTTACTTCAATAAGGTAATTGCAAGTAAAGAAATGGTAAACATTTGGCCAAAACCATCCAGATTTCATCCCACTATTCAGTAGTGCCTTACACAAACCTCGCCTATACAGAAGAAACCTTAATATGGCCACAGCTCAGTGAAACCACCCAAGGAGTGGGCTGGCTCAGATTCAGGGACTCCTAGACAGTAAGGTCAGGGATACACTGTGCAAGACACACTTCATGTAGCACTGTACTTGTTTCTATTCTCTGAGGCACTTTCCTATCATGGAGATAAAAATGTAGAGCCAAGCATTCAGTGCTATGACAGCCGTATCTGCCCTTCCAGCTAATGGAAAAGTACCAAACATCAACACTAGCCCATAGAGGGGAGGATCTCGCACAACAACTGCTGTCATTTAACATGTTCCCTTCCCACTCACGGTCAACAGCAAGGTAAGTCACTAGGTAACTTTATTAACCAGGCAATCTATTAACTTAAATTGTAGGACAGAAAGTACATAATCTGTATTTATCAATTCTGAAGAGGTAGACTCTTTTCCTTTTCAAAGTTGCTTTGATACCGTAAGCCTGAAAATTTTGCCAGACAATCCCCAACTGAAAGACAAAATGTTGCAAAAAGAAGTGCATTCCATAATGTATCAGAAATTCTACTAACCAGCCTATCATCTTCTCTTACCTCAATTTATAACACATATCTTTATGCTTAACATGTGAACATAAACAAAATTTTTATATTTTGCTAGTAAAAATAACAGTTGCGTTTGGTTAAGAGGCAGGACCCTGCACCAAAACACCCTTCCCATATGTACCACCTATTTGCTCACAGAAACAGTCCACACACAACTTCTGTACCCCAATATATACTTGGTATAAATACTGGTAATCCTAAAAAGAAAAACGAAAAAGAAAAAAAGAAAGAAAAAAACAAACAAACAAACAAAAAAAAAACCCAAAAAAAAACCACACAGAACAATTCTTCCCCTCTCCCCTCCGAGAGCTTTGTCATTCAGATATCAGTGAACCAAGGCAGTTTTGTCATCGCATAAACTGTAGCTCATTAAAGCACAAACAAAACTAGCTTTAGTTTTACATGAAGAAAGGGATTTATGGCTTGATGAGAAACAAACTGCCAAAAACCCCACTGCAAACTTGCAACCTAATTAAACGCCTTCTGTTACACGTAGCATGAAAACTACCACCACTGCTTTTTATGCCTATAAAACCACTCTTCCTTCTAACTGTTATTTACCTCCCGTTGACCAAGTGTAGAACAATGCTGGCATGCACCCTCCAGGATTTCCATAAGCTCCTACAGACAGTATAGTTCTGTGTACTGCCACTCTTGTGCTAGCTTGCAAAGAAACATACCTATATCCCCAAATAGAGGGGTTTTGTTTCTGGGTGGCATACAACTTTAATATTTAAAAAAGCATTGTCAATAACTTAATTGCCTTGTTATGTCAAGTGTAATATACATACCGTCAAAGGTTAATGACATAGACCATTTCCCTCACCCCAAAAGCTCACTGGAGGAGTCAAACTTTGGAAAGATGACTCCCTTGAAACATTTGGCAGTCATACACTCAGATTAAGTAAGTATACATGGAATGCTAAGTACCTCTTTAGTATTTCATTATCTCCCCAGCACACAGTGCCATTGTATCGGATACAATACTTAATCTTGCTTTCAGAATTAAGAAGTGCAAGTATCCACTAACATTTGAAATTATTTAAAACAGAACTCCAAACTCTTAAAAACAGATGAAATAATTCAACTGTACATGTACGCTGTAAAGTATCAAAAGCCTCCCAGTGAACCAGAAAATAGAAAATAAGAGAAATATACTCAGCAGTCAAAGCAGTACAAGTCTTGATGCTTTTCAAGTTCTGCACTTACAGTAAAATTCTGACCACTTCAATGGCAAATTTTCACTCAATATCTGTCTGCTAGCACCAAGTGTCTCAGGAAGAGTCCGTTCACAAAAAGTACAATAATTAACTGTAGGGTTCAAGGCAAAACACAGGACAGCACTTCCCAAATTTCAAAAGTCCTTAGCAGAATTCAAACACCTATTATACAAATGCATATCCAATTATGTTTTCATATCTGGAAAACAACAGTCATCTTAGCTACCAGCCAGAAGTTTTGATAAAGAATCAACTAAGACAAGGCAGGAGACACTGACTTAGTGTAGGCATCGTAAAATTGATTGGGGACCACTAGAGAAGGGGAGGATGACATTAGTAACAAATGGCAATGAAAAAACAGCCCATTTGCTGTTGTTCTCTGAGGTTAGGTTAAGCTTCTATGTAGAAAAAGAGGTGTCTAAACTTTTCGTGCTGGCAGCAGTAGCGTAACTCCAAAGTATTAAAAGACCTTCTGAAGAAAACAAACCTGACCTCTTTTTACAACAGTCAAATGCATGCACCCTGACAAAACAGATATTTGGTAACCTGACGAGAGTCAATCCAATCTAGTAACACTTCCCGGCTCAGAAAGGCCCCCAGAAAAGGTTGCCTTTAACTACTCTGAAAGTTTAAACTGTCAGTAGGGGCAGGGGGGAGCCAAACCAAAACAACAAAAAGAAAAAAAGTCATGACAGCTAAGCACAGCGTAGACTCTTCCAAGAAGCAAACAGTCAAAATCATCTTCCAGTAATCTGGTGGAAAAATAACATGACATGTGTGACAAAAACATGTGAATTTACACTCTGAAAGCAAACCCTCACATGAAATGCTGTCCAGACACAAGGCTGCTTTAAATTACTTTCTGAGAAGTCTGAATTTACATCACAGATGTAGCTACATCAAGACTTTCTAACACCGAATTTTTCATACACATTACAGGTTGCTCATGAGACTGTGGGTTTTTTTTTGAAGCCATGCACCATCCCCTTCTGCTATCACTACTACACTTATTTCTTCACACCTCACATTTTCTTACATATGACAAAGTAGAGCTCCTGTAGAGTTAGTTTATCCATATCCAAGCACACAGATCAGATAAAGGAGACATTACAGGCATCTAGAAACATGTTAACACACACAACGTGTGTTAATGATCACTTGAATTTTTTTTCACTGTTTTACAAAGCAATCTTGTACTATAAAAAACACCCAATGTCTGATTATTTTGGATACAAGAGGACAGCCATAAGTCTTTCTACGGACACCATTCTATAACCCTACACCTATCACATGAACTCACGCTATTTTTCTCCCCCTATTTTCAACGTATCCCAAAGAACTTTAAAGATACTTTATCCAGGTTAGCTTGTCTCACGGACCTCCTTCCCAAACCATTTCCTTGTTAGACCACAAAGGCAATGCCATTTTGTATTTGATTATAGAAGCATCCAACTGTTATTAAACCAGTGTTTTCCAATAACCTCCATTTCACAGCAGAAATCAATCAGGGGTACTGCTACTACCCCCTGTGCAGAATCAAGCACAGCGAGTACAGTCCCAGGCTTTCCCCTCATCTCTTGCTGCTGCTGCTCAGTAGCTCCTCTTCAACTTTGTGCTAAATGCCAAGGAAGAAAACAGTTCCCAGTATTTCTGTTCCTGCTTCCTTGACTATCCATTAAATCCTGTTTCAACACAACTTAAGCACTAGGTTCTTTCCACATGTACTGCAGCATACACGGAGTCCACAGCTGCTACAGTCATAGGCATGCTTGAAGTTCATGCCCTACCTTATCCTGTGACAACTTGTTCAAATACCAATACCTTTAGCTACACAGGCAAGTTGGAAACAAAGTGCTGCTAAGAAGGAAGGAGATTAAGAAACCTTAACTTACTATTCATTTTCTTTTGCGCTGAGGAAAGCATAGCAGAATCCAAGCTGTTCTGATCCACAATACGAGTTACCAAAAATATGCAGAACGCAGTGCTTGGCAGATGCTGCCCTCTCCCACTACAGTGCCTCCTGTAGGGGTAGAAAGCCTTACACTTTTTTTATTCGAGCCTACCTAGTGAGAAAAACACTGTTGACTTGCACTTCCCTGACACCTAAATACTGAGAGGAAACCCAGTCAAGGCAATTATAACTCCCTGAAACAGTACCTTTAAACAGATTGGATGCAACCTAACCCACTTGTATTCAGTAACTGCTGTCAAACATCAAATGCAGCACCAAGGCACAATCACCTCATCCCACATTAACCCTTTTTTTTAATAAGCATGTAAACATTCAGAATTTCTATCTGAATTGGCCTCTTCCTCTTCCAAAAAGACATCACAATGAAGAACACTGTATCTAGTCCTACCTTCACAGTTTATGAGGTCTAATCACCTGTAATAACTTTTTTTTGGCCGAAGTATTACTTCAGCTGTGACAGTTAGCCAAACTACTTTAAAATTTGAAAAATTATGATTCTAAGAGCCTACATTTATCCACAAAGTCTCAAACTGACATTTTGGCCCCATAAAATCTTCTGTATACTAAATCATCTCAATTTAAAAAAAAGAATAAAATTATGCTCTTAGAAGTTGTTTTTAAATATTTAGAGCTAGACTCTGATCTCAGTGATTTTGGTTCATTGGTGGTATCCCATGATACCTGTGCAGCTCCTAAACATAAGATATTACTTTTTAATGGCTCCATTAAACATGTTACAAGATACAAAACAATTTTGCGAGGCCTGGGGGAATGAAAAAGGAAAGGTAAATTATGCTATGTGTGAGTCAACACTAGCTCTTCTTCACTCTCTAAATATCTACACAGAACACTGTTTCATAACTGCATTCTGCCTTGGACTTTTTGACAGCACATGGTCATTAATTGTTTCCTCCTTCTAGATTCAAAAGGAAAAAACTAGAGGAAAACTACCAGGTTTTAATAGTTCATGGTAGGTGGTATATGAAAAACCTAATATGTATTCGAACAATACTGATTTAATCTATGATAAAAGTTTATTATAAGGTTGGATACCACATTATCCACAAACATCCAAATGTTTTTGTTTATACAAGCAGCATTTTTAATTATAATTTAATATTCCCAGTCATGACAGTGACAGTGAGATTCATTCATTTATTCCTTAAAAACTAAAACAACATGGGAACTCCGAGACGAAACTCCATGTGTGATCGTGCTAATACGGCTTCTGGGAAGACACTACTTAAAAAACGAAGAGGATGATTCAGCCTCTCTTTGTGTATTTGTTCTTTCATTCTTCTGCAATTGAACATAAATTTGGATTAACCATTCCAGTATTTTGCATTATCTCATTTTCCACGTCATGTGTTAATGACTTTTGGACTACTGAGCCAGGACCACATAAGCAGTTGTGATCTCAAAGTGAAAAGCTCAATATCCCATTACCAGTGTCATAGAAATAAAGTTTTCATGAAAACTTACTGTAAGCAAATTTCACAGAAATTCACAATAGTTTTGTCTAGTTGCCTTTGTCTATTGAAAATAAGTCTCAAATTTATACAAAGTAGCTTTCTATACCCTAGTCTTACATCCATGATTACTGAAAAACTAGTTTCTGTAGAGTCTGATAACATCCGAAGCAAGGCAGCAAATATCTTCTTTATCTATTTTCGTTATGAGAATTAAATATCCCCAACCTCTTGCAATAGTTATTATAGAGAAACTGTAAAGTAGAGGCAAGAATAAGTAGCCTCATTAACAGTTAGTCAATTTTACTTAGCAATTCCAACAAGAGCAAATAACTGGCTGTCAAGCTTAGCATCACATAGAAATTCTCACAAAGGAGAATTGGTTTCTCCTGTGTGGCAAAAGTGAAATAACTGCAGTCTACACAAACAGAAGGTTCTGCCTCCAAAGGTGTTTTCCCAAACTATTTGTCTTACTCCTCAAACAGTTCCCCAACTTCCCTGAAGTTACCAAACTGAAATGCAATCAGATAAATTTAGACAATATTTTGTGTACTTGCAGACCATGAAAAAAGCCATTAAAATCCCTACGTCTACCACTTCTGATTCCCAGTTTGCAACACTCACTCATCCTGAGCACAAAATGCCCTAATGGAAATAACACAGGTTAAACTTCACAATGACTACAGATCTACAGTCTAAATTAAATTGCCCATTTTATCAGAAAAGTGCCAATATCTTCTTTTTTAGTTTCTGACTGAGATCACGGCTTAAATCCTTCTTAATCTGAGATGTGATGAAAATGTATCAGTATTTACAACTATCCTATACACTCTTACAACTTGGCATTTAAACCACTGATAATGGCATCTTTCCCTCTAGAAGGTCTGCAACCAATCTGTCAAGCATATCCTATTTCAGCAAATCTTTCTAACCAAGCAAATTCAAAACTCTCCATTAGGTGATCTGCCAGCATATCTTCTAATGCAATAGTTGCCAAATTTGAATAAAAGGAAAACAATACTGACAAGCATTCAAGCCTGTCAAGATCTATACTAAAGCTGCATTTCTCTATACAAGACCTACACTTCAGTTCTGATGAAGCCAACGAGCATAAACAGGTACTGTCCCTGAAAAGGTGGCCCTGTCCTCAGACATTCATCCTTTCACTGGCATCGGAGAAACGATACAAATGAGCAGGACAGAAGTCAAAACCCTGCCCTTCTGGCAGCAATACACACTTTTTATTACACAGATTTTTATTTCTGTTCTTAAACAGAAAACATCCTCCAGGCTCCTTCTCCACCAGTACCACCATGTCCCCAGTAAATTTCCTACTCCCATAAAACTTCCTGTGTTGGGTTTGTTGTTGTTATAAAGAGGAAAGATCAGCTTACAAACAACATAAATCTTTCCTTTTGTAGCCCTACAAGTTCCTTCATGCTCTTCATTAAGGGAAAAACACAAATCCTGTACAGGCAAGTACAGAACACCATAATCATCCGGAAGATAATCACTGGGTGTAGACATCTCCAGGAAGAGTGAGAAAGGTGGCCTGACTTCAGCATACCTATCTCTACATACTCTATACATGGAGTGTGGACTGCCCATCCTATCTTCATCACTGGCCCTTGCCTGACTGTTAATAAGTCACTTAAATCTTGTTTCCTAATCTCCACCATAACAACAACAACAAAAGTGCAAGTGTTCCCTATGCCAGATTTTCTTTAATAAATAAATAAGTAAAGAGAAAAACTTTTTTTTTTTTTTTAAATCTATATTTCACAGGTTTAGTGAAAGTGCAGCCAGGTAAAACCAGAGGATTTGAGAGTTGGAAGGTAGAACTAACAGCTGGAGATTGTATTCACCCAACTGTGATAAGTAGCAGCCAGACTCGTCTCCCTGACTCTTAATCCACCACGAGAATGAGTGGACTTCAGTCTAGCTGAGGATTCCACCAGAAGCAAATATTAATTCCTTCCAGCAAATATTACATCTGTGTGGAAGGGTGCAACACTTCTTAATGCAAAAGAACTTTTAACCTTTCCCCAAAAGACTACCTTTAGTCACGGCTATTTTACAAATGGAATCAGACAACTTCCTTGCTCAGATAAGCCAAGTACCAAAAGGCTTAACTGCACCAGCGACAGAACGTGTGAAGGTTCCTAACTCTTGGTAAACGACTGGCTCAGTAGCAGTGATGCTGTATTAAAGATTCCATGAATTTTAAAAATGCATTTTTAAAGCATCTGTAGGAAGGACAAGCCCATTAATGGCATACTGAAAGATTATTTTTCAAGCTCCTAACTTTTAGCTTGAACAGAGAAAGGGAATCTGATTCACTAACCAACAAGCTAACAAAAGAGTAAGAAATACAAAGAGAAAACTGAGTATTCGAGAGAACAATCAACAACATTTCTCGGTTTATGCTTCCTCCATTTTATAACAGGCTCATGAACCATGGATGCGGTATATACAAGTAAATTTCTGACCTATATCTAATCTTTTGTAGTTAGAGGGAGATAGATATATCTACACACTGAGGCAATTGCCACAGGTGTTAATTCTATTGGAAAATACTCTGCTAATTTTAAAGGGTTGAATTGTACAATGTTGGAGGAAGAAATCTGGTTCCAGGCTTATTTAAAATGTTCTAAGCACTATCTCTAAAAATAGAGGAAAGTTAAACATAGCTAGAACCACATTGCATAAAACAGATATATTGCTACACCAGTGCTATGAACAACTGGTAGGAAATGCTTTACTCTGTTAGCATCTTCAGTCAGTGGGACTAGCCATATACAGTGCAAGAGAAGCAAGGGAAAATAGATACAGTTTGGTGAGAAAAAAAAAAGAAAAAAATAAATCAGCAAGCTAACTGCTATGTTGGTCCTTAGCTATTAATAGAATAGCCATTCGGATAGCTTAATAGTTAGCTATTCTTCAGCTATTCCTTGATTAACATAATAAAATAAAATTCAGAGCAAGCGATTAAAAACCTCAACCCAGTCTGAAGCTGACTTGAATACAAAACTTGAATCTCAATCTGAAAGTGTATTTCTTTCCAGGTGTCTTTCCCCTTCTACCTTCACTTCTTTCCAGGTGACAAATATCAACTGCTTCATCACAGGCAGAATGCTCTCTGCAGATCTACATAAAATGATTAATTTTGCATATTAACATAATGGCTAGGAGAACAATTTGAGGGTGGGGTGAGCAAGGCGGGGAGGGTAATCATGAGGGGGAAAAAAGTCTTTTTCCTAAATGGAGGTACAAAGGAAACATCATTTTCCTAGCTTACCATCTATATATCTGAGGATGGTAAAGATGTACAGTCTACAGTGATAAACATAACTGTTGAGGTGTTTCAATTCATATAGGGCTTGGGGTTTTTTGTTTTGTTTTAAAGATAAAAAAAATCTGTTCAGAGATGCAATTTAAATCAACAATTTAAAGGTAAGCCTTAATCTATAGGTAACAAATTGCTGCAGTCTGTTCCAATGTATTTACACAAATACCTTTGACTGATGCATTCAGGGTATAAAAGAACATGACAAATTAAAAGGACTAGTATTCGAATACAGAACACAAAGCTATTTCTCAAGACAAGATTTTTGAAGGTTGCATGAACTTTTTAGTGAGTCTTCCAATATCACTCTAAAATTCCATATCTAGAGGTATATCAGACTTCAGCTCTTCAATAATGCATCTAATAAAAAAAAATTGTTCAGAGGAAGTGACCGAATAAGGTCACAGTAGGTTTTTTGGTTTTTGGGGGTTTTTTTTCCCTGGAATCAAACTATGACACCAATTATATAACCCCCCCCCTTTTTTTTTTATTTTACTGATGAGCCCTCTACCCTCTTTTTGTTTTACTTTGAAGATATAGCATGACAGAACAGTTACATTTGTGATTTAATCACCTGTTTCACCTCTCAAGTAACACAACAAGCAATCTTTGTATGTCGTGTTGCAGTACACAAATAATAAACTGATCACGTAAGACTGCATAACATTAGTGCACTGTAATAATAAAAAGTAGTATTTGGTCAATCAATTTTTCTAGCCATTATTCCCATTTCACTTGGTTTTTTTAAAAATGGTTTGAAAGCCATAATTGGAAGAGTCTCCTATCAAGTACAAAAGTAACTGGTATCTGGACTATCTAATAAGACCCTTTCAGTTGCAGTGAACATACAGCTTACAGGAGCATGCCTCTGTATTTCCATATACTCAAGACTGACAAAAGCAATCGTGTCCTGTAATTCACAATCAGATGTTTGCTACTCTATAGCACGTTCCGCTGTACTGTGCAGTATATGATATTCTTATTTACTGAAAACAGTCACTCCTGTTTTCCACTGATTTGTAGACAGGACAGTATCTCCTAAGCATTACATTGTCAACTACACATGATTCTTGGTCCAAGTTAAAAAAATCTTAGGCTCACCATGTTTTAAAAATTATGTAGATCACTTGCCCTTTTCAAAAGAGTAGTAACGCTAACACAAATCTTTTGTTATTTCCATGGTCTGAGACATAACTGATCACAGAAAAGATATATAGCATTTTCGGCTATTTCATTACATTGCTTCCTCTATGAGGTGACAAAAACAAACATTGCTGACAATCTTTAAAGATTGTCTTTGCAACATGTATAGTCTCTCTAGGATTAAGTCTTAAAAAACTTTACTTCATTTCCTATTACAATCAACTGGTTTATATCATAGATCAAAGTACAAATAACAGGATGTCAATTTTATGTTGCTTGGCTACTAAGCACTGTATTTTTTTCACATTTTCACAGTCACTAGCAGAGGAATTTCAAGAATTCATTTTTACGCTGAGGTGTGCTATCAGCCACCACTGAAATGGGCCTGGTAATCCAGTCCATTTACATGTTCTGCTACATGCAGAAAGCATTTGAAAGAAATTCTTCTAAATGGTCTATGGTAAACTTTACCTGAAGACGGCTACCATTTCCTTCCTTATTCCATTAATTCATTCTCCTTTTAAGAGAACCAACTAGATGGGACACTCCACCGATGCAGATGCTGTCCCAACCACAGACGAACACACACGACCCACCACACAATACAGTAATTCGCCGGACTGCATTGCAAACTTCAACGTATTGTGTTCTGTGTATATTTGGCAAATAAAACCGTAGGTAACCCAAAAATGAAATCCAACTTTAGGTAGCCAAGGCTTAAGCCTACAGAGTCACCCTAGTGACAATGATTTTGTAGATACCTTGAAAATATTTTCTCAAAAATAGTGAACTACTTTTTTCCACTGAAAGAGTAGTTGAAGTGACAGATACTTGGACACCTTGCCACCCAACATACTAAGGGTAACTCTTCTAGGACTGTACTGCACCATCCTGCTCTGGGCCTTTCTCAGGGGTGCCAAGTTATCGCTCCTGTGATTGATACCAGACACCATCACAAATTGCTGCTTCTTATTGTTTTCACACAGCTGAATTCCTACGGTTAAAAAGATCTGTAACCACATTTCACTTATAAATGTAACTCTGAACTGTGACTCCTTTGGGGTTGACGAGGCCTCCGCCCTAGCTGTAGGCACCACAGGAAAATAGTGCTCTACAACTACTGTAACCTTCATTTTCTAGGAGACAGGACACAGGTCTGCAAGGCCTCCACAACCAATCCCAGGTATAACTTTGCCCCATTTAATTTATGGTCACATTAAAATGCATGCAATACGTTTTCAGCAACCTTGAAGACAGCACTGATGACTGAGTGGACTAGCACAAGCATGGCAAACACAGCTGTGAAGTCTTCCCCGAGGGGTTAAAAGACTTTCAGTGTTCCCCTCCTCAAAGTTACTCACTTTGCTGCTAGGCTTTGAAACATACAGATTTGTGAATCCACTAACTACATACTTTCTCTAGGTTTATGGGAAACAAAACTTTCTCATATTGAGTTGTAAGACTGAGACTCATCTCACTAATAATGAGAAGAGACCAGCAATTCAGTTTACAGGAAGCAAAAGGCAAAAAACCCAAACCAAAACAAAACAAAACACCCAACCCCCAAAAAACCCAAACCACCACAAAAAAACAAACCCCAAACCTCTATGTTACTCATCTCATGCCAAAAAATGAAATCACTGAATACACAAAGATAACCTGAGTTCCTGCTTTACTCCTCCTCCCATACTACCAAAGCTACTGAGGATATTCCAAATCAGAACAAACAAAAACCTGCTAAATATTTTGCTCCTTGCATTTTTATGGAGTATGTCTTCAGGGCAAGGCTACCTACGTATCAGTCCACAGCCAATACACATCAAAGTCTTCAAACTCCACGGCATGTGAGTATGGTGAATATTGCTAAGCTAGGCTATCTTCGGTTTAACACTTTTTCCCCACTATCTGACCCCAGAAGGACTGTTAGTAATGTGTTGAAGAAGCACCACCCCAGCTTAAAAGGTAGTGCAGCATTACCCTTCATCACACAGTTCAACCTCTTCATTTGTCTTCGAAAGCATTCTGGATAAGCAGCTGCTCTTCATGGTAACTACCTCCTTTGATTAACTGCTATGAAAGCCTCTATCAATAGGGTATCTTTTCATCTCATATCTTCTGACAAACTTTGAAAATCCTTTTACAGTGGACTCTACCCTCAAGGTCTGAGTTTAAGCTGCACCCTCCTCATTAACTATATTATAATTGCTATCAGCCAAAACCTGTTTTTCTCCTAGCACCAGAGCTCCACTAGACAGTGCTGACAAGGCATTTGTGGATTGAAACATCCTGGCAGGCTCACTCCAACAGCATAATGCTTTAGAGGTATTATTGCACAGACCTGATTAGTTCAAAACACTGCACAAGTGTGTGTAGTGTCTCCCTACAGGCACATCAGAGGTCACAAAAACTGTCCTTCAAAGTCCAAGCTTGCCCTTATTTGCATGCAGCTCTGTGTCTCAATAGCATGCATTTGTTTTATTTATACTCTAGGACCAACCTTGCATGTGCTGGATGAAATCCACTCCTGATACAAGCCTTGAAAAAAAGTTTCATGAATCGCTCATTTCAATTACAGCAGCCAGCACTGAAACCAACTAATGTCTGTGGTACACTTCCCCCCAGCCAATTCCACACCAGGAGTTTTCAGAAATTCTCCACTCATGTCTCAAATACATACTCTTCATTTTTGTTAGCAGCCACTGATAATAGCCCTCAGCTCAAAACTTATTTTACTGGTAAAACTTCTCTTTGGGCAGTTTTGCCTTCATGGTCTTTGCTTCTACCCTCTAAGTTTCATCTGGCCTAGGAGCACTCAGGAGACTATCTCTGACCCACAGAACTCTTTCCAGTGGCTTAAATGCGTGTCTCCCATTTTTAACAGTTTCACTGAATTTCTTAAAGGAATTACAATCAGAGTCAGTATTCAGCTTCCCCCCCCCTTTTTTTTTAAACTATTTTTAAGTTCACCACTTGCAATTTTGCATACCTCCCTGTAAAGAAAGCTTGTTTTCTTCTTTATGAACATGTTGTGAATGTCCCTTATCAATTACCAAATTAAATTCCGATTTATATTAAACTAATGTCTCTCTCAATATTCCTCAAAGCCTTGCTGCTAGGCATTTTTCCCTCCCAGATACAAACACAGCTAATACCAAGATACATGCCAACAACTACAAAGTTTCCTTCTCCTGTTGTCTCCTATCTTATCATTACTCCTTGTGTGGTTTTCAAAAGGACAGCAACTACTTCAAAGCAGTTGATGGTCCTTGTGAAGTCATCAGCAAGATTCATATTTAGAAGCTGCTGAGAAAGAAGTTTGGAAATTACAGTTTAAAAAAAGCTGCTAGATGATTTTCCAACTTTCTATAACAAGTTTAACAGGCAAAAAAAAAAAAATCCCCCCAAAAAACTTACAGAATTGTTTTGCCCCAATAGTGACGGCAGCTTAAGATCACCAAGCAGTATTCTTAATACCCTTCTGAGTTTCCATTTACTCCTTTTGACAAAGCAGATTCTGCATGAGCAAGTCTCCTGAAAATATATACTAGGCCTGTCAGCCTTGCTGTACCATACAAAGTATAGAAGTATTAATTAGCAAGTTTTCAGGATGATAACTCACTCTTCCCTACAGTGTGGAAAACAAACAACAAAACAAAGTCCAGAAAATAAACTTTATCACATAACTTTTACAATACCTAGCACACTTCAACTTCTCTTCCCTCCTACCTCAGGTTTCCCCTGCAACACCAGAGGCAGGTAGCAATACAAATGCAGTAGCACTTCTGCTTTAAAGTTGTTCTAAAACGGTTGCAAGTTTACTAAGTGGAATATAAAATTAATTAGCAAAGTGCAACATAGGAAAAGTTGTACAAGATTGCACAAAACATTCATGCACAGAACTATGGAAATGTTTCTCTTCAAACACTATTTTTTCAAAAAAATTAAATACTGAAAACTAACCTAAATCCCTCCCTCTCATAAGGAAGTTTCTCACTGTGTTTAGCATGTCAGAAAACACACAAATTCAACTGCAGCAGAGCATTCCACAGCTGCTGGTACAAAGGACACACAGCGAGTGTTAAGCATTAAACCAACACAAACAGCAAATCGATTTTCCAGAAGAGCCTTTTAGAGCATTTCAGAATTTCAAAATGGAGGGAAAGAGGCAGGAAAGGGGAACTGCTTTGCTCTTCTGTAGACCAGTGATTCAACACTAGGTAGAGATGACAGAGAAAACGTAAGACATCACAACTATTAAATAATAATGTTATGCTAATTATGACTTTGAATAGGAAACTACTTCCAAAGTCCCAGGAGTCAAACAGACGTACTGCTCAAAATATATAACTAGCACTCTATGCAAGTTAGCACTGAAGTTACTGTTCGTACATACTGTTTCTTGAAGCGACTGTGAATGACTGAATCATATCATTTGATATGCAAAACTTTTTAAAAATCAGTGTATGTGGTCCCAATATGTAAGAATTAAGATAATAAAGAAGTATCTGGACAGCCAGAGGGGATCCGCTTGCAATCCACCCACCAAAGGTGGAGGAGGTTGGGTCCAGCCTCCCCCACGCTTTGGAGCTGCAGGCACACACCTAAGGCATGGCACCTCGCAAGGCCTGTGGTGGGTGTCTTGCTACACAGACAACAGCAGTCCTAGGCCGCAAACGTCTCTTTCCTTGTGCCCACCGCAGACCGGCAGCAGAATTCGAAAATTCAAATTTAACAGCAGGACAGCATGACACTCTCTTCTGCCAGGCACATTTCGATAGGGAGCCCTTGCCACCAGCTAGACACACCTTCAATTTACTGACAGAGGAATGGATGTCAACCTTAGCTGGTAAAATTGTGTGCAGGATCACCCTTGCCAAGCATGCTGTGGGCTTGGAAAAGCCAGGGTGCAAGAACTGTCACTCAATACAGCACACATCGGTTGCACTGGCTTGTCAGTTGGTCAAATAGAGTTTACATTTTCATAACAACATGAAGATAGGAGTGGGAGGGGAGGAGGTATTTCACTGCTACATTTCCACATTCAAATTCCCAACCGTTTCAGCTACATCAGCTTTTCAATAAAGCTACTAGGCTTTCCCTAATTTTTAACATTTCCACAGCTTAGCGCCTCAAACTCATGACTTTCGATAAACCTTTGGGAAAAGGGGATGGCTGGTAAAATGTAATCCAAGAGATTCCAATTTTGCAGGTGACGGATAAGGAATTCAGGAGAGAACAGTTCACACAGCCTTAACTAAAGCAGTCACTATCTGTTTACACCAGACTCCAGCCTTAAGAGAATATGCTTATTAAAATTTAGACACACGTATCGCTAACGTACTACCTCTCTTCTCCCTCGTTTGGGCTAGCAAAATCTCAAAACAAACAAACAACAACAAAAAAATCACATTCATATACACACCATTTTAAACAGCGATTCTCAGGAACAGACGTGAAGTGAATGAGCGGCCACTATGAGAAAAGGATGCGTGAAGCCTTTTTGGGCGGGCGGTTCCATCCACAGCCTGCGTGAGACGAAGGGCCGCGGGCCTGGAGCGCCGCCCGCGCCTCCTGCCAGCTCCCGGGGCTCGTGCGTGTTCTCTACCGCCACCTGCTGGCGGCGGCCAGGCCCGCGGAACCCCCACCGCCGGGGAAAGGTTTTCCCTTGGGAGGCGGCCGGGCTCAGGACCTGGGGACGGACGGGCGGACATTGGCGGTGGTCGTGAAAGAAACTCAACAGCAGGGAGAACCAAACCAAACCAAACACACACGCACAAAAAAAACCCCACTCCAATATTTGAGGAAGTTTGCACTTTTTTTTTTTTTTTAAAGCTTCTTTTGCTTCCCCCACAAAGGAGGAAAAAAGGCTTGATCGAGGCAGGAGGAGAAACTACTGGGCTGAGACACAGACTACACAGACACCAAGAGTCTGAAGTCTGACAAGCTCAGGCCAACCGATTGCCAACAGCGTGGTGAAAAGACAAACCGTAAGACACCCCAACCCCCCCGACTATATTAGTTTTTATTGAAATAGGGAACAATAAAGCAGCTTCGTCTGTGCCAAAAAAGAAACCATCGAGTACCTACAAAATTCCTGCCCCACAGCAAGCCCAAGACCCCAAGCTCTGCAAGCTGGGGAGGGCTCACCTGGATATTTACCCATCTGCTGACTCGTCTTGCCACCTGCCCTCCTGAAGGCCCCAAAAGGGCGCCCAAACAGGGTCCTTCATGGCTTGCGCTACCAGGAGGAGATACCATACAATGACAACCTCCACAGCTTCCAAACAACTTCATGACTACACGAGCTCATCTGGCAGAAAGTTTAAACCTCACTGCAGCAGGCAACATCTCCCCCATCCACCATTCAGATAGGTCCCAACTAGTTCGAAAAAGACAACCTGGAAACACCAGAAATCCCTTCAGGCCCACACTCAAATGGCTAGAGAAGAAAAAGGTGCTTCTGTGCAAGGTAGGGAGAACCAAAGCATTCACCTCAAGTCTTTTCTTATGGCTTCTTCTCCAATGCTTTTTAATCATTTTACTTCTTTGCACTTAGACACTGATTCTTGACAAAAGGGATGTGCTTCTGCAAATATGCCAGACACAGCTTTAAAGAAAACTGCTGCATATATGAAGCTTAAAATTCCAAGAGAAATGAAAGTTCAGAGTCAGAAAATTAATACATGAAATTGTATGCACTATTTACAAAAAATAAGAACATAATTTTTCTGATACTTTTCTTGTGGTTGTACCTAATTGTACTTCAGACCACCACCCAAGATTTTATGTCAATAGAAAGATGATAGAATTCATGTGTGCAACATCTGTGAAATCACACTATTTAAACAACTGGCGAAACATATTTATTTTGTGGTTACATTTCAAGTTAATGTTGCATTTATAATTAGTGCACATGTAATTATACAGAAGAGGTTTTTTCCTAAAAAAAAAAAAAATTAACCACTACTCTTACAAAAACAAAAAACAAAACAAAACAAAAAAAACCCACACCACACCCAACCAACCCCAAACAAAAACCAAGCCACACTTTTGGAATTTATAAACATGGCTTACAAGCATCTGAAGTTGTCTGATGTCTTCCACTGTCTCCAACATAGACTGCTTATAGAAACAGATCTTATAACAACATCACACTTAAAATAAAATGTGACCAACTTTGTTTGTTAAAACAATTTACATGCACTTGTGTGACACCACACTATGAGCAACTCAACTGTACATTCCTGTCCAAACAAATCTAATCTCTTCCTTACAACAAGCACTCCAGAGCCTTCAAGTTGATTTTACCGAAGAGTATTTCTGGGCTATCTTTGGAATGCTTGCAGGGGGGGCGAGGGACCAGAAGGGAGTGGAAGAAACACCAGCAAGTAATAAGGGAATACAGACAGAAGCTAAACCTTGCTTTGGGTGTTGACCAAAAAAATTATGCCATTCCTTATAAATCACTGCTTGGCTAACACTCACCTTTACTAAAATGTTTACAAAGTTAATGCTGTCCTGTAGATTCAACCTCTATGAAAAATGGCACTTTTGCCTCCTCTACTAACTTACGTTATTCAATTCATATGTGCTTGCACATTGGATCATAAATTATGGGCTCATAAACTGCTGTACGTCCAGCTTTCCTATTTCCCATTAAAATTGCTACTTATAATGGACAGATTGAGGTTTTCTACTAAGCTTTGATTAGAAAAAAACTTTTAAAATCTGAAAATAAAATCAGGAATTTCATCTCAGTTCAGATGAAGATTATACCATTATTTTTTTTTTCTGCTCATACTCTTTTACCTCCTTGATTTAAGCTACTGCTCCACAGCTTGCCTTGTGTCTCAGATCATAAGCTTTTTAGAGAAGGGAAATTAGACTCATTTTTTGTGTAAAGAAGAGCCATTCACATTTACAGCTCCATAGAAACAACAAACAGCATGCACACAAATTCCCTCACAAATTGCTTTGTTAGAAACATTCAAAAGTTTAAACAAGTTACAAGTTTAAATCTGCCAAAACTTAGTAGTAACATAGTTTAGATTCGCTCTTTGCTGTCACCACCACTCATAGTAGAAGTCCTCAGACTCTGTACAACCACTCAGAAGTTATGACACTTGGTAACTTGAAAACTTTACTCCATTATCTGCAAGAACAGATAAAAAAGATACAAAAATCAAGAGGAACATAAAGGGCAAGTTCTCAAAGGGTTTCTTCCACAGATAAGGAGTAGTAGTCAGTGAAGAGGAAGATTACTTCTTCACTACCCTCAGTTAGAGGTTTTCCCACTGCAGACCCGAAAGAGAGAGTGACTTTGCCTGCAACGAAGCACAGTACCAGCCCATTAATCAGAATTAGGTATTTTAAAGTGACTACTTTTCAAAAAAGATAAATTGCCATTCCTGTAAATTCCAAAGTTTGTTTGTAACCACAGCTTGTAAGCACCTGCAATTTCATGTTTTCTATTACCTCCAACACAGACACTTTGCATTTGTAACACGTGAGATTACAAAATGCAGTTGTGTGATGCAAAGTGTGATCAACTTTATTTCTTTTTTTCTGTCGTACATTCTGCTACTCATTTGCAGACAATGTCTGAGAGAAGGTATTAAATTCCACAAACCTTATTTAAAAACAGGGAAGTTATAACATCAAATTTCATAGTTTTCATAAAGCTTTCAGCTATTATATTGATGGCCACGGAACACCATAAATAATTTAAGTAAATCCTACTCGTCTCATCCTCCTTCCGTGACTTGAACAAAGGGATCTACATAGATTTAACGACCAGCAAAAATTAATTAAACAGGAAGGGTGAGAAAATGCAGGCATCTATTCCAAGTTCTCCCAGAAGTATCAAAGTAATACCTTACTTGGTAGTAGCGGACAATATTGCAAAACTTGACTCTTACAAGACCTAGAACCCACTTTGACCTTTCAACAAGATTCAAGATGAGGACAGTCTAAAATTTTACCTCTAGAAGTAATTTTGTAGCAAAGTATTAGTTAAGAACGTCATATTTAAAATGCTTGCCGCTCTATCCACCCAGACACCGACCTCACCTTCTTCACAGCCCCTTTGCAACCACTGCCAATGATCCGAGATCCCATTTCTTAGGAGTCTGACTGGTAGAACAATTAATGTTCCAATTAACACCGAGTTAACTAACTCGGAATTAGTCTTCAGTGCATATTATAAGGACTAAACAACAACTAAGTGTTGTGTCTTTAGAAAACTATGGGCAAAACCGTATCTAATGTCACATGAATATACTATTGCCAAAGTGGAATAGACTGTCACAAACCTCAACACCTCTCAGACACGTCACAGTGCTCCCTGTCCCTCCTATAAAGACGGTCAAAATCCAGACTGTACTGACAAGCATAGCAACCTCTCTAAGCTACGTTTATATCTTCCCAGAAAACCCCTTTATTTTCCACAGCTGTAAATTGGAGATGAATGACTCAACCATGAGAATAAGTCAACACCACAGATTCTAGTTTGTCTGCACAATACAGAACGATAATATAAAATCTTTCTACTGTTTGTTCTAGATATAGCCAACACTACTTAAACAAAACAAAACAGTGAAAAGAGTTTCAAATCTGTATCTTCAACTCTACTTTCCCTGTTTGCAGTGAGATCATTGGGAAGTTTCTATAGACGGATTCTTTTCTAAATGCCCATGAAGCACAAAATCTGATTCTGAGCTTAGGCATAAGAACATACAATGCTAAAATTTGGTTGTTTAAGTCAGGGAAAAAAATAGATTAAAAAAATAATAGGAGCAGTCTGTCAAAATCAGATACTTGTGTATTTACATCCCCGAGGTCAGTACTGAATATGACACAAGTTATTTCCTGACTAATTTTCTACAAAGTAAACTTTAAAGGCCACAGCGGCCACTGGCAAATGGCTTTTTTATTTAAAAAATAAATAAATAAAATAAACAACAACAAAAAACCCCGCAGCTCTAGTAAATGCAAATGTGGTAACATGTTAATGGGTAATACTGCTGCTGGTAACACAAAAAGGCTGTATAGAGCATTCCCTAACCACATATTCTTGTTAATAGTCCTATCAAGATTACTTTAATTAGTATCACTTGTCTGCTTCAAACCCCTTCAAAAAAACAGAATGTCACAGATAAAAATCCTACAGTTAGAGACGGTCACACTTTCTGTATTGTGCAGTTAATAAGCTCAGGGGTTTTAATCACGTAACACTATCCCTCCTCAATCACACCAAGAAAAATATAGATCTGTTCAAAGTGTTATAGTTACAGCCTGATTTGCATCTACATCAAATGGTACATGGAAGCCGTAAAATAAAATTGTGATTAGAAGCAGCAGACTATACCTCCACACAACATTGTCAGGACCAACAATTCAGAAAACAGCCTTGAAACCACAATAAAAAGAATAAATCTGCAGACAATAACTGTTGATCATTTACATCTTTAATGCCACCTAATAATACTACACATGCAATTACAGTGGAAGGATATAATTAGAATTATTTATTTAGAAAAGGTAGCATTTTCAGTCTTTTATGAAAAAGAAAGTACTAACCTACAATGGCAAACTACAGATCTACAGCTGTACAGACCACAGCTTTTACAAAAATACTCTCTGGTTTCAAATTTCTGAACAGAAATCACTGTAGAAACCTTCACATGGGACCAATGCCATCCAGAGGGATCTCAAAGTAACCTTCAGTAAAAAAATGAAATTGTTTCACTTCAACTATTTCATTAGCCTGCCCTTTTCAAGACTTTCAGCATGAAATTAGTAACATCAGTAAGAGACTGCCTGCCTGTTTGCCTAACACTAAAGGAGCACTACTTAGGAAAAAAAAATTGCAATAGGAAAAACACATCCAACATGCTGGCATACTAACTATAGCATGCTCATGTTTATAAAAAGGTTTCCACTTTCCAAGGAAAGTTACAAACAGCCTGACTACTAAATAATTTGTAATATGGGAAGCATACATTTTAAGTTGAGTCCAGAAAGGGATGTAGATTTGATTACCAATTCTGAACTTTTACTACTTTAAATCACAGGAGAAAAATAACATCAGAATTACAGGCATGCAAAACCCTTTAAGGTAACATTATAGCCTTTTTGAGAGTTGAAAACAGATATTAATAAAGTGTCAAAGAGGCCAAAGGAGACACAACACAGGAGCTAGGAGATGTTTTCATAGAGGAGGCTTACAGAGCACACTGGCATTTGAGTTGGTCAAGCCAGCATACAGCTGAACATGGGAGTGCACAATTTATTGGTGTACATCTATGACTGGTGGCAACGAGCATTGCACAGTGTTTCAGGATTAAATAAATGGCATCCTTTCCCCAGAAGTGGATGGAGGATTCTGGAGGATTTCCAACCTTTTAGCTGTAGCTGTAACTGTGGGGAGCCCAGGGACAAGGAGTGGGCACTTCACCCTTGCTAACTAAGAGCAGGTGGTCAACCCAAGCTGAAGCAATACACACAGCCTTAACTGTGAAGCCCTGAAAAGCGACCCAGCCGTGTTTGACGGGAAAAAAAATTGAAAGGGTTGTCAGTAAACAGAAGGACAGATGAAGGGAAACTTTAGGGGCACGATTTAACATTCGTCACCCTTACCTAGTGGCCATACCGACTTTGGCCTCCATCCTTTGTGCAGGTACTCATGGTCACCTGAGCCACAAAGCCAGGGACCTGGAGCTCGCCAAGATGGGAGCTCGACCCTGCACTCCCAGGATTACCGCTGGCCCTGCTGCCTCCCTGCAGCACAGCATGGCTCCTGGCCCTCCCTTCCACCTGCGTGGCACCTCGGGGAATAGTTTCCTGCTGGATTATCAGGCTGGACTGGCAAACCAGGAACAGGCAGGTTCATGCCAAGGAAAGGAGAAAAGAGGCACCAGGGAAGCGTCAATTCAGGTCAGCTGGCGAGGAACCAACTCCTAACCTTACCTCACTGAAAATGAGGAAAAGAACAACTGCTTGCCATCTTAACCCAAATGTGTTATTAACATTTTTAAGTTATTTAGACAACAGTCAAAATCTACTCAAGCATGAGGAGAAGTAAAAAATACCCTTATTTCCACATTCCATTCATAGAAATGAAGTAGGTCTGGAGATGCAATTACCATAACCACCTACTTTCCACTAAACCTATATGTAAAGTTCAGCCCAAACTCTATCCCATGACAGCCTAAAGCTACCATGAGTAATACTGTCTTCCACAGCTCACAAGTCAGAAGCTTCATCCAGTCCCTTCCCACTTTTTTCCAGAGTCTGCGCAGGGAAGTTGCTACCATCCTCGGAGCAGGCTGAGCAGGAAGGTCACAGAAATACTGAAGGAGACAGGCAAAAGCACAAATCCCTGGTTCCAGCACAACCCCGTACCTGCTGAAGTTTCTGTTTCAGAGGAACTCTTAAGACCCTCAAGCACCTGCTCCCAGATGCTGGAAAACTTCAGCTGGGCTGGAAGCAACCCTCCAGCTAGTCCCCAAAAAGCACTATAAAACCGGCTCCAAATTATACATCAGGCCAGACAAATCTATAACCACATGATGGAGTCCAACTTGCAGTTGACTGTCCCAGAAAAACCCAGAAACACAGCCCCTGAATAAAATTATTTCAACTTGCCAGCATGAAAAGTAACCTTTTCAGTTTACTCATGGTTTCTCTCTTGGTTTCCCTTCTGTTTGCATTAGTGAAAGCAATTGGAATGAGTGCTCAAGAATTAGAAAACAAAGCAGGGAGTAATAATAATCAAATATGCAGAAAATAAGGAAAAAATATATAGGGATACTTACATGCACTTTACTGACAACTTTTTAAATGGTTCTTGTCTCATGTAAAAAGAGGAGAGTGAGTCATGTTTGATTCACAAATTTGCTACAGAAAGGGGCAAGTATAGCTTCAGTGAAAACAGGTATAACAATCTTGCAGCATTGCTTCAGCAATGCTTGAAAGATTTCTTGTTTAATTAAGGTGTTCCTAGAAACACAAAGAAGAAAATAAAGTACCAATCTTCCTGAATGTAAGCAGATTTTTTGAGTTTTTCATCTAACACTGCCAAATCCTCTATAAAATTGCCTCTCCGTACATTAGAAGCTTACATCGACCTAGCCTGAAAACAAAAATATTCACACTTCTCATTTTTTCCCCTCCTCGTTCAAGCTAGAGTATGTAATATCCATAGCACATATGGCTCCGCAGTGAACTGTGACTTCAACGTACTTACTTGACAATGAAGAAAGCCCCAAGGCCCGTATTTGTAAGAATAAAGCAGATCATACTAATCTGGCTCTAGGAATTTAAAGACTGGTATCATATTGCAAGTGGCTACCCACTTGAACATAATTTCTCCTCAGGTTTTTCTTTCTACTTGAACTGCCAGCAGTGTTAATCAACTCATTCAAGCAGCACATATTACCACTACAGAATCCAAGGAAAGCTCTAGATCCTACACAGTACATTCTCCAATACATGAATCCACACAGAATTTAAATTTAATTGGTTTTGATGTTCTTCTGAACAAACCAGTTTCCACTAGCGAGTTGGAAGCCTACACACTATATTGGAAATTATTTTACAAATGCAGTCTTGAAGGCTTGAGAATTTTTGTTGCATTCAAAATAGTAAACCAAAAATGGGATAGGCTTTCTTGGGAATGAGAAGTTTTAACTGGAAAACACAAAGTTTATGCTAATTGGTTTGGGTAGTCCTGAAGCATTCTCTGAACAGGGTTGCTTAACTTTTCTAAGCACAATCAGTTTAAAAAGAACAAGCAAGAAACACCCTTTACAGCTGAAGCATTTTCCCAGAAATTCCAGGGAACTGTAAAAGTTTCAAGTATGTTCAACAAGATGTAACACTGCCAGCATTTAAAAATGGGATTCAAAGGTCTAGGCCAAGAAATACTGTCTTAATTTTTTTTTTTTAAATCCCCCTCTTACAGTACTACATCATCTATCTGATCAGAATTTGACCCTGCCTAACTTCATATTTCTTTTAAATCATGGAGAGTGGAAAAAAAACACAGAATGAAAAAAAAAAAAACCAAAACCTAGCCACCTCACTAAACACAATCTCCTTGCTTTGGTGCTTCCATTGTTTGTTGGCTTCTCATTCTTTCATCATTTTCATTAATAGTGTGGTTTTCCTACTTGAAAAGCATTTCAATTATCATTATTCCTGGATTTTTGAATGGCAGGGAGTCATCAGGATCAATGTACTGTACGAAAAAAGCTAACACATATCTGGGTCAACTGGACTATCATTTCAACTGATGTTACCAGCAACCAGTGAGAGGAAGGGGTTTTTTCCACATCTAAAACAGCTAAAGCTCCTGACCTTTCTCAAGGCAGAACGTTAAGGCAAGCATTTTGTGATTATCTGCATATTTGCCTTCAGAGTACATTTTTATGACAACAGGTTGCTAGTCTTGTGCAGTTTTCCAGACTGTGCATCAAATTCCTCATCAGACTGAAAACACAGCATGCAAATGACAAACAGAGAGTGACAAAGCAAGACAACACACAATACATAGAGGGGATACAAAAGTGGGAGCAAAGCCCTACAATCACAGCAGTCTCAGAGATTAGTGTTATGTAACCCTGAACTGAATGCATTTTGAATAAGAGACTATTCTTTCAAATACCTTAAATACGATATTAATTGCAGTCTTAACGACATTAAGAGCAATCTTTACATGTAGTGGGCGTCCCACAACAGAAGGCATCTCGTCCATATAAATTGCTGAAGAATTCTGTGCCAGTGAAGCAAGAGAGAACTCTTAATCTGCCTTTTTAATCTTCTAGTTAAGCACCAAGCAATACAATAACCAGTCAAAATTACTTGGATATTAAAACTTTACACTGAATCTACACTAAATTGTCTATATGCCACAAAATTTTGTAGCGATCTTGTACAAAACAGACTGAAGCTTTGGTTGCTCTAGGAACAGCCCACTGTTTTGCTATAAGGATAGGATTTTAGGATCATAGAACAGTTAAAAGTTGAATGCTTCTGCTGAAAAGAAAATGTAGCATGAAATAATTAGCAGTCTTAGCTATGATGCCATTTAGAAAGGGGTAATAAGCTTCTATCTGAACTAGTGAATTAAGTCACTAGGCAGCTGGAGCCAGATGTCACTACCTTACAATGTACTCAATGCATGGTTAAACTTAATACAATGAAAGGGGCTTCCTTTAAAAAAATTCTGAAAATCAAAAAAAACCAACCAAACAAACAAAAAAACCAAACAAACCACAAAACCCCACACATAAATCCTATACTTCTGGAACAGAAGCTGCTTCTGTTTCAAATTCTAACTTCACCAAAAAAAGTCACTCAATTTATCATAAATTAAAACCAATATAAGCAGGTAAACTACTTCTCCCAAATACCAAGTATTCTGAATATATTAGCTCAAAAAGTTTTGACAATGTGAATAAAGCTCGTTTCCCAAATATTAGTATACATCACATCAAATGCATCACACACAAAGGTGCTATCTGGTTTTAAGGGTTTGGGAGAGGGGGCATGTCTGCCTTGGTAAGCAGCAGCTTGTTTCTTGGTTTTTAACCATGAGAACGTTGCCTATAATGACTTCAGAGCACACAGCTTCAAGGAGCCTTAAACTAATCCCTTTCAGAATCTGCCGACACAGCGTGCTCGCCGCTCCAACTCCCACTGGATTTGGTTAAAGCAGCCGAAGGAGTTAATTCCCCTCTTCGCAGAGCAAATGCCCACAGAAACTGGGAATGGGAGCCAGGGAGGTCACAGCCCAGCACATCATCTGTAACCATCACCCCCTCGGCAGAAGCCTGGCTGTCAACTGCAGCCACAAAGGAGCGGACACACTCCCCTCTCCGTGATATGCGTTTCAGTTTCAAGCTCTGATGGGAGTTACTGGAGCAGACAGTCAAGGATAACAACTCCTTAAATTGCCCCAAAACAGATCACGAGGCGCCTCAGGGACCTTAGCTATCGGAATTATTTCTGACGCTGAAGCCAACCGAGTCTCAATGAAAGCACTGCACAAACATATAATGCACTCTTGCTGATATACCTTAACGCCATACCTTTAGGTAAGTGACTTGTTTTGTTGGGGACACCTCTTCATACACATTTCCTTATTGATATCCTGAAAAGCAGCCTTGTCCTGAAAGCTACCTGGTCTACACAGCTCAACATGAATAAGCCAAATATATCAACTGAGTTCATTCTTCTGATGTAACCTAACTGGAGAACATTAAAAAAGTACCTCCCTGTTACACCGAGAAAGAAGGCTCAACAAGGCCTTCGGAGGCTTCCCAGTAGAAAAGGATAAAACAGGGGCTCAACATTAAAAAAAGTGATTTGAGGTTTATGTCCAGCAGAGCAAGGAAAGGGCTGGATCATAAACACTCTTTCGCCAAGATTAAAATAAGGTGTATGTGCCCTAGGATGAAAATTAGTCTGAATTAACTCTGAAGTCATTTATTTCACTTTGAAAAACTTGTGTAGCTTCTTTTTCCAGAATTAGTCTACTTTAATCCAATTTACCCTAATCCATTCCTAAGGTGAATTATACTAAAGTGAATTTTAATATGTCATTTTAATACTGAATGAAAGCAACCCACACAGAAGTTTAACACAATTTAACTAAGCTGTTTTAAATTCATTTTTAATTTAAATGTGACCTTATTGTCACATACAGACAAGCTTTCACCCATGCTTTGAAAAAAAGGCCATCTGAAACAGAGAAGTTGGGCCTGATGACATGGAACAACATATCTATGGACACTGCTGTGCCAGGCAGAAAACTTCACATAAGGTGTCCTCCCCAATGGAAGGGCAGCTTCTCACTTGGCCACCTCCTTAAAAAGCCAAGGGTTAAACAGGCACAAGGGGTTTCACCTCAGCAAGTGCTGTTGAATACAACTGTAAGACACCTTTTTTGTGGAAAGGTGGAAATCATATGGAAGAACCTGCAGACATCCTCCTCCTAGCAGACCTATGCTTACTAAAAAACAGAAGCAAGCAGTTCAATTCCAAACCCTAGCTGTCTTTATGCTTGACTTGCAAGGTAGCTTAAGTTTGTGAATGAGTCTGCATTAAGAACCATAAATCTTGCTCAATTCACAACTTGAGGGAGTGGGGTGGTGGAGGAGAAAAAAAACCAAAAAAAAAACCAGAAAAAAGTGCAGGTATTTCTGCAAACCCGTTCCTCATCAGCAACAAAACCTTTTGAAAGTTCTTTGATACTAGGCTAGCTGGGAATGCATCACTTCAAAAAAAAAAAAAAAAATCCCATCCAACTATTCAGAGAAGGAGTAAAGGTTATGAAGGTTATGAAAAAGTCTCTCTGGAGCAGAGACCAACCAGCCATTCTGCCAGGCTGGAGCATTTTCAACCTGCATCAACCTGTTCCCACACCTCATGAAATTGCAGACTACAGTTCTACCAGAATCAAAGAAGTGTTTCTTGTAAAGCACCTCTGGAGGCCATCTAGGCCAAATACCCCCTTCAAAGCAGAACTATGACCAACACTATACTGTCAGCCATGGTTCTGTCTAGCTGAGACTTGGAAGCCTCCATGGACAGAGATTCCCTGGGGCAGTCTGTTCTCCTCCACCACCCTCCTCCACATAAGCAATGTTTCATAGCACCCAATCTGAGCCTCCCAAGCTACAATTTGTGGCCACTACCCCTTGCTGTATTGTTTGCTGCTATCAAAGAGAGCTCAGCTCTGTCATCTTCATAACTGCCCTTCAAGTTCTTGCAAGCTCCTGTTAAGATTACCCCCTTACTCTTCCTCTTGAGACCAAACAAGCCCAGCTCCCTTCAGGTGCCCCTTGTAGGTCACACCCTCCAGGCCCTAACCATCTCGGCTTCTCAACCTCATCAGCTTCTCAACACACTCCAGTTTCCACACATCCTTCTAGACCTGGAAGAGGGCAAGAGCCCCAGTACACAACAAAATACTCCAGACATACCTCACCAGCACTGAATAGAGGGGGACAACAGCTTCCCCTAATCTGCTGGCTACACTCTTCCCAGTGCAGCCCAGTATACCATTTGCTTTGTTCGCAAAAAAAAAAAAAACAAAACAAAAACTGGCTCATACTCAGCTGGCTATCAATTCTAGATCCCTTTTTGGCAGAACTGCCACCCAGGCACTATCCAGCCTGCATCCAGGCATGGGTATTCCTCCTGCTGAGATTGGCCCATGCACTGTTGTTCTTGGTCCAGATGCCCTTCATGACTCCATTCAAAATGAAATGATCAACCCCAAACTATTCAGACTTGCAGTAACACACCATGTGTCATGACTACCGTAGCAGAATAAAGTGACGCCACAACTCACTTGGAAATCACGCTATTTCAACAACAGACAGTCCCTATCAGAAACAGTTAGGAGCACTGGTCATCCTCCATTAAAAAATTGGCACTGAAAATGAAGACAGCAGTAAGCAGTAGAGTCAGAAGAGGAGCACAGTTGTAATTCCAAGTGCCGACTAAAATGCACACCTTTGAGAGTTGGCATCCACATGACTTCTAGCAAAAGCAAAGCTATACACCTGAAAGTTTTGCAGCTAAAAATTGGGGGAAACTTTCTCCCCCATCTTCAGATTTCCCCAGTGTGCAACCGAACATATCTCGTCTAGAATTGTACTTTTAGATCACTGGTTTGATATACTATTAATTGCCTGACTTCTTCAGTGAAAACATGCACTAGGAGAACTTGAGGAAAAAAAGGGGCAACAAATCTTTAGAGTTTGGAATTTAAAAAGTGTCTTTCAACTGATCTGTATGTCTAACCTGATTCATCCATAATATGAACCATAATACTACTATTCTGAGTAAGAGCTGACTCAAAGTCAATTTCTGCAGGCATTTAAGGAAAAGTGTCAAAGGAACACATTCGTCCTAATAAATTAGAATGAAGTTTAAGGAAAACTAAGCATAAGCACACACCTACCTTTTTCCTAAAAAAAGGTTGTGTTTTAACTTTGAAGTGTTAAATACAAAAATATATTACACAGTTTTCTAGCAGATAAACATAGATATGGAAAGATTGCACTTCCCTCCTCCCCAAAAGACATCTAACTTCTGAAACTCTACTCTTTCAGGAGCTGTTGAAATGACAGAGGTAGAAAGAACTGTTTGATATGTCAATAATGACATTGATCCTCCATTGCTTAAGCAGAAACCCAATGTGCCTATTACTTACACTGTGTAAGAAAGAGGATTAAATATGAGAAGAGTGAACTTGCTACGATTTGCTTTGCAACATTAATAAAATGTTCAATAGTAGTTTTGTTGCTAAGTCTGCTGAAGTAAAATGTTCAAATGGCTTTGGAATAATCTATTTGACAACAGAGCATTAGTCTCTGAAAGAGAGTCAAGGCTATTTACTATGCAAGTGCTATAAGATAACCCCCTTGGTATGGAGAATGCACGTTTATCTTCTTTCCAAAACAGAGTTTCGTTATTCTGTGTCATATTAATCTCCATGGGGGTGGACACCTCTGTGAAGGTGCAATGGTTCATGTCCTGGTTCTGGTCAATTCTTGTTTTAATCTCATTTCCAGATCAGAGTCTTCACACATAGTGAGATATTAATCTCTATAGGGGCAGGCATCTCAGCTGGCCTCAGCATGCAGCTCCCCCTCTTCTGGTCAATTCTTATTTTAATTCCAATTTCCTGTGATTTATATTCCTCTTTCAAGTTTAATATATTCTACTTCGCTCTTCTCAACAAGACTCCTGTCTCCCTCCTCTGCCACTTTTCAGAGATTTTCACAGGAAAACTACTGATTTGGTCCCTTTCACCAACCATTTCCCTCAAAATCATCATAGGTGCTATTGCCAGGTGGAGGCCTTATTGGTGTTATTGTTAATAGGTGTTATTGCCATCAATGCTACTTGCAAACATACTGATAATGCTTGCCTTATGAAAGACTAGTTTTCTTTGCAGGGTTTAATTTTGTGCAGCCTTCCTTCATATAAAATTTCACTTGCCTGTTTCAGGATGGGATAACCCCACAGCTAGATAATGAACTAGGATGCAAATCAGAACATAGGAAATTAAGGTATAATGCCTTATCATAGACTTTCTGATTGACAGTCAAGTCTCTGGGCACACAGTCCTCCTCCTGCAAAATGAGGGGGTTAGTACAAACAGACCTCACAGGAACATCATGAGGCTAAAGTATTTCAGGTCTCTCAAATATTAGTCTCATAAGGGGCAACAGTATCTCAGAGGAGGAAAACAGAACCAGAGATCTTTAGCCTGCATGATATCTGGCCTCAAACATTTTGAGACTGTATCTTTGCTATTCCCACTGAATATAGAGCATTGTACGAATATGGTATTTAATTTCACTATCTAAACAAGCTTTCCATTTTCCCTGCAAGGTTTGCTTCTCAGCCTTGAAAACATAATCACTTTCTCATCGCCAAATTAAGATGTAATCATCATCTTCACCTCCCATTTGCTCACCACTTAAAAAAACCTACTAGCCAAATGGTTAAATCCAAAACACAGAGAGATGCATGTTTGTAAAAAGAGCAAAAGACATTATTTCAAAAATATCACTACTCTTTCAGAGCATGTTTCTCTTCAATTTTTTGTCCCACTAATTTTTATATACTCTCTTGCAGGCAGCCTTTCTAATGTCCTGCCTAATTTTTTTTAAATAAGCTGTACTCGTGTTCGGAATTTGGTTCGAAAAAGCAAACACCTTGATTGCCTCCATTTACCAAGCATTAGTTTGTTTCTCAGCACGTTCTCATACACATGAGCTACACCATCACGTTCAGAGAAGAGCAAACCAGAACCTTGACATCTGAAGCCCTCCAACACTTCACATGGAAGCTCAGTTCAGAGTTAGTAGATGATACACCGTGAGATGCCTAGGAACACAACACTTGTTTTCCCTTTGGAAAACTTCAAGTGCGTAGCAGAGACATTTGGCCCACAGGAAAAAACTATCTAATCTGAGGCAACCCTGCCTGGCTATACCACATGCAATAGTTCCAAGACCCTCACTTTCCCTAATGCTTCTTTTTAGTGGCCAGTATCTATTGCAACAAATCGCTTGCCAATGTAGATACAGCCACAGTCTTCCTAAGACATGGCAAAACAAAATTGCCCTGACAGTTACTAGTGTCACAGACAAAACCACCAAGATCCTTCTAACTTCTCACCGTAGCAGCTCATAAAAGTTCAAGAGCAATAAGGCAGCTGCAGGTAAGTATGCAGAGACAATCCTACCCAAATATAACCTTATTTTGCCTTTGGAAATTTTTTTTTAAAATGTTTCTATTCACAGCCATTCAAGTTAAAAGCTTAAATTAAAAAAAGGAAGCCTTCCTACTTACCCAGGTGAGTGGATTTTCCAAGTCTTCCATTCAAAACTTTTTGGAAAGCAAACTTAATTACACTTCAGAACATTTATCCAAGCTTTGACTTCATTTAATTCTGCTGTGCATTTGCATTTTCATACATGGTCCTTATGGCTGGCTGGCTGCTAGGCTATTATCTTCTGCAATCCATTAGCCAATTTTCAAACACCAATTACTGTCCCCCATTAAGAATATCTTCTTTTCCCATGCACTTCATCCCCTGCTATTACAACATTTCATCATGCCAGAATCTGTAAACTGTGTCTGAGAACAAACTACTCTGTCTTAGGTAAACTGATCAACCATATATGAAAGAAACCAGGGGATTTTTACCACATATGAACACATTCCTCAAACAGCCACTGGGTCCATTTATGAGCTATACATCAATTACTGAACATCTACATAGAAGATACAATCATTGGTAGTTTATCTTATACACTGCTAAAGGCAAATCCTCTTAATTATAACTTATTTAGACAGAAATCTTCAATATGTGCAGCTCTAATGTTCTTATACTTTCTCTACTTTTTCCCCTTGCCCCAAGATGAGGGAAATTCTGAGGTCTGATCCCCCCTTTCTTTTTTTTTTTTTTTTTTCCCAAATTGGGTTCTGAACCTCAGAATTGTAAGGAAATAGCAACTTGTCTGGGCCTAAACATAGCCAAAGTAGTCTTTTACATAAGAAAGACCCATTTTGCTTAAACACTGTGGCCATGTACTGCCTTCTCTTTCTTAACTCGCAC
This sequence comes from Aquila chrysaetos chrysaetos, assembly GCF_900496995.4. Lineage (NCBI taxonomy): Eukaryota > Metazoa > Chordata > Aves > Accipitriformes > Accipitridae > Aquila > Aquila chrysaetos. The sequence goes on along the minus strand of NC_044011.1, from coordinate 25,540,509 downwards.
ACAAAGAAATGTAAATTTAATCAGATGCTTGATTACTATAGTTGGGATACAGTAAACAAGCAGGTGGAGAGAGAATGTGAAAGAAGGGCAGGAAGGATACTGTCACAAAGACCACACATTCATCTCAGATGCAGAATTTCTCAGAAAAGGATTAGGAAGTAAACAGAAACCAGTTTTACCTGGATTCCTCCTTGATGGGCCCTTTTTAATACAGTAAACTGGAGGATAAAGATACTGTGATCTGGGAGTTTTAAAAAACCCCACACCAATAAAACAAAGGCTGAGCAGAAGGAAGGAAGAAACTGGAAGCTATCAGGAAAGTTACCAAAACCCCCTGACTTGCGGCTGGGAGCCTGGGAAGTGAGGTCTTAAGCAAGAAGGTATTTATTCCACAGGCAAGTACACTGGTTTGTTTTTCTGTCCTGTTTAATCTGGCAACACAGTCAACACACAGCATGAGTAGAGTGGTTGGAATTTTACTTATTACTGCCCACACACCTACAATTGTCAGTGTAACAAGATGATGATAAAACATGAGTTATTCCTAAAGCACTAAAAGCTAGAGAGCAGCAACAAGCATGGGCTTAACTTCTTTTGACTCTCAGTCCACCTTTTGCATCTTATAGAGATTAAAATCATCCTCCTCATTGATGGCACACTACTGGAGAAACTCATCAACTTCAAGATTTTTTGCAATGGATTTACAGACCCTTCTGCCACTTTTACGCTTTCTTCTTCAAACTATTTCATATGTGTGGCTGCAAGGCTGCCACCATCTCAGGACTCAATCCTCAACCACAAGGCAATAACTGATGTAGTGTAGAAGAACATGGAAGAGGATTTGGGATCATTATGGCTTAAGGGTTTTTTTATTATACAAATTTTTATTATAGAATTGTGATTCCAGAACCCAATATTTTTTCCTCCAACAAACATAAGAGCAGTTGTTTTTCCTTTGAGAGAAGCGCCCTAAAGATAATTATATGGATTTTGATGCCATAAAAAGAAGAGCAATACCTTTATGCCTCCCCTATATTTCATAAATCAAACTTAAGATTATATTATGTTTTCCCGATTTTCAAAGCAGTATTCATGGCAAGAAATTCTCCAAAAGTACTTTTCTCTACAGTTTTGTTACCAGCACTACCCATGCAGTGCCCAGGGAACAGTATTTAGTAAGAACTTAAAGTATCTGTGAGGTAATCAACATCAGTACTGCAGTGCACCACCACAGTTAATCAAATTGTTGTTTTATTTAGGAGATAAATAAACATTTACCAACTTCACTCACTTGTTCCTGTGTCCTCTAGGGACTAATACATAAACTTACTAAATTTGAGCATTTTCTTTGGCATTTGCTTCAGTTCTGGTTGCCTAACTTTTTTTTAGGTTTAGGCTCACAATGCAAATGCTTCACAACCAAGTGCAGGGGTTGTTTTGTTTGTTTTTTAATCATTCATTCACTTCCATTAAATGGATTTTTTTTCTACTTCTCTGAACTTCAACATCACAGAATAAGACTGACCCATAAATTACTTCAGGTTGCTTTCAGGTGACAAGTGAAGAATAGGTGTTTTAAGAGATGGATGGCCAAAATTCTTTCCCTGAAACACAAACTACCTAATACTTGTTTTCATTCCCATTTCCATGCTTAAGCAGAAGGAGATGTTTATAGTTAGCATCTGGATACTATCACCATGCAAAGCCATCCAACAGATTATTTCAGTATTCCTAGGGTCTGCAAATGTCATTATTAATCACAAATGCTACTCTTTCAGGTTCACAGCCTCATCATGCAGCCCATAAAGCTCAGACCAAAGATTTTTAAAGACATGGTTTCTGTCAAATTGAAAGTAATGTACAGTCTCTCCTCTTCTGAATGCTCATAAAGAACATCTGTGCAGTCTCTCTAAACAAGAGCATAATCTTGCCCTTCCCAAATGCTGGTCACTTAACGCAACCCCTTGTTCAACAGTTGACAGAAACACCAATAAATTACCAGAGGAACTGCACATTTGGAATATAAACTCAGAAATACAGATAAGTGAGCCAGAGGGAACAACCACCACCCTCAAAAAAAGCTGTTTGGTATACCTACTTCAACTTGTTTAAAACAACCTATAAACTGAGCCTGGTAGTCAACTGCTGCTGTGCAGACACAGGATAAACAAACCAGCAAGGAACTCACTCATCCCTGGAAAGGACTGCAAACCTGGAAACACTTCATGCCTTCAACATGACTCAGAAGGAGCTGTTAACCTACCCTGTAGTATTTAACCAAATCAGTATACAGGGATTTCAATGGAAAGGAAAAGAAAGGAAAGGAAAAGGAAAAAAAAAAAAAGTACTGAGAATAACACACCACCTAAGAATGCAACACCTTCTACTTAGGCAAGATTAATCAAAGCATTAAACTAACTTTATCAAAGAAAAAGCTAAACAGCTCAGCTTTGAACAGCATCCAAACTCAGTAACTACTAATAGAATTGTTTTAAAAATATTAACATTTAGTATTAAAAAGAGAAAAAAAAAGTAATTTGACTGACAACTTCTCACTGCCAGGTTTCAGCCACCTCAGCCAGAAAAAAAAAATCTTTACATTCCATGACATTACACCCATCTATTCAGTCTGTGTTTACCAGGGAAATTATATTCCCTTTCATTACCAAGCTTTGTTTCAACTGATTCAGAAATCCAAATCATTACACACTAAAGGCTTTGCTCTCACCTGGAAATAGTCTGCCCTTATTTTACACTTACATAATGTACATACATTATAGCTTTATGTATGTATGTAGCAAGGAAATGAAGGGTTTTCTTGGGGGTGGGGGTTGTTAACAGTTTGTCATACTATCTGAAAGGTAGCAAGGAAGAGGAAAGCCAATGCCACAGAGATTTACAAATGCAAGAAACTTAATATAAATAAAACTTTTGCACTAAACAAGACCACACACAAAAAGCATCCACATGTTGAAGAGCTGGCAAGCCTGTGGAATTAGTTTGCAATTTATAATTTTTTCACAAGTTGGGTCAGGATGGGTTACTAGTAAAAACTAACTGCAAAAAAGAATATTTGTTTGGCTTTTCTGAACTGAATAAGGAAAAGACTGAAAAGACCATTTTATTACATATCTGTTGTGAAAAAGAGAAAAGCGTTTTTCACTAGAAATTTTCTAGCCTGAAAAGCTAAACATCAAATGCACCAAACAACATTGTCACATGAACAAAGACACAGCTAAGTAGTTAAGCGAAGGAGCATATAAAAATCTCCTGAAAGTCTCATTATATTTATGCTCATTAACCATTTTTGAGTAAGGAATCTCATATACCTTGCCTCCCTTCAATTATAGCAGAAAACCCCATAACATTGCCATAAAACTCTTCCAACAAAAACCAAGGAGAGCCAAGGAGATTAAAAAAAAGGGGCAGCGGGTGGGGATAAGAAGAATAGTGGGAAAATGACAATCCAGTTCTTTTTTCAGGGACTGGGGAAGGGATTATGGGATGGTTCAGTGGTTCTGAGCTTGGTTTGGGGTTTTTTATTTATTTAATATTATTTTTAAACCTACACCATTATCTCCTCTGTAAAACATGTGACAAAGCACTGAAAAGTTAATACACCAATGTTTTGGTGTATTGTCTGCTTAAAACATATACAATACTCAGATTACAGCATACTAATTTGAGAGGTACCTGAAGAAATGTCTTCTACAAATATTAAAAAAAGCATTTCTTCAAAGGAACCAGAAGTTGAACAAAATATAAAACTGCCTTCAGCATTTCAGATTAGTAGGTTTTAACAAATTGTCCTTTTAAAGCATTTTAAGCACAGTCACGGCAGTCAGCACTGAGAACTTATCCCTGCTGTATGAAGTCATGAACTCGGCCACATTTTCTCATGGCCGATAAGTGCTTTCACATTTACAAAGAACAGGCAAACAGGGTAACACTAGGAGAACCAAGGCAACTGATATGCCCCATTTTGATCTTACTCTAGCCTAATACCACACAGAGAAAATACAGATATAATGAAGTGATAAAATATCAAATCAGAGCATTTTTATAATTAATAGGGGCAAGTCTCTGCCAGGTCTTATAATTTTTCACTGTAGCAAAGACAACAAAAGCAGCCTCAAATTTCAGAGCTTCAATACATTTTTTCTTTATTACTTAAATTATTTAAAAAGCAACAGATGTCCTAAATCACACTATAGGATTCACAACCAAACACGACCTGTATTTGGAAATAACAACAACAACAAAAAAAACCCAACACAACAGCACAGTTAAGTCAGCTATCTATCCCGTCAAAATTTGCACTCTGAGCTGTTTTGAATTCATTTGAACTACAGCCACGACTGTTCTTCATAACATTTTTCTCTTCTGGTTAATATTCATCAGTCATTTTTACTGCTACAGAACAAGTGTTTACACACAAAAGAAAGCATACAACTCCACCTCAGAATAAATTGAGTAACCAGTGTGTAATAATTAGAAAGAACATACCATAATTTAATTGCAGCAGAACTTGGTTTTAAAGTATACAACAGTGTCTCATAAGTCAGTAGAATTAAATTCATGACATGGTAGTTGAGAAACTGCTTCTTTTGCTACTCAATTAATAAATATAATCACATGTTTTTAGTAAATGGTAGCAGAAGTAAATGACTTTCTGGCAAACTGAAGGGTCCAATCTTTCATGCACTGGCTAACAAAAATAACCTCATATTACCCATAGTACTGAGCAAAGAATTTAATCTTTTCACAGCACCAATCCTCAAGAAATTAAGTCTCTCAAATCTTTTACTGAGGCATACACTTTGTGCATTACTGTAAATATCAGCGAATTCCATATACATACGATCTTCTTAAAAAGAACAAATGCCTGACAAGCCCACGTACAGCACTTTCTAGCTTAAAACAAGTTTTTACATGTTAAAGTTAATTCATGCTTATGGAAAATACTGCTTCCCCCCCACACCCCAGACTATTAGACCAGAAAGTCTCTTTTAGACCTCATCCACACTCAAAGGGGTTTTTTTGTTTGTTTGCACAACTACCATTGAGTAATTTGAGGGGAAAAAAAAAAAAAAACAAACAAAAAACCACCCCAAACCTATTAGCAAATATAAGCTATGCCAGCAAAAAAATCCTAATGTAGTCCCTAGTTTTAAACCTACAGGAAAATAAGTTTACAATTACGGCTTATTCTGCTTGAGAAAGTGAGTCAAAGTTATCAGTACAAGGTTGCCCCACTGCTGTAACATTTGCTGTGATTTTTGGGAGGCCCTCCTTCCTTTTGGCAGTGGCCAGCTCTTCTCCCTCCACCATAAGGAGACTCAGATGTTTTTAACCAGAGACTAGCGTATCATTTATATGTCATGTTATTACTCTAAAGCAGGTCTTGCTGCTATGTACTTATGCTATGTTCTTACCCCAGAATGCAATTACATATTACAGATGTTTCAACAAACACATTGACTCAAATTCCTGATCATCCACCCAGTGCTTTAAGGACACCTTGCCCTGTTGAGGCTCAATTCAGCAGCCTCGATTCTACAACCTCATCATCAATCAACAGCAGAAATTACCTTGATTAACAACATCACAGAACTTTTCGTCTGCAGTCCTTCAAATAAAACAAATCCCTGCACTGTGCCATTAGTTCATTGTTTTCATACTAGGTAAGAGATTAGATCCTGTTGAATATTTTTAGACTGTTTAAAATAAAACAGTGCAAAGGCTGTCATGGCAAAGGTTTGGCCATGACAGCAATCACAAAATAGAATCAGTTAGATCAACAAATAAATGGTTCCTAACTGAAATACATATAGAAATTTGTTAATAAAAACTCCAACTTTTATGGAAAATAAATTTCAGTAACAAAAAGCAAACCTGAAAACTTCTGTTGTTTCAAATTCACTGAACAATACTTAGCATTTACCTTTCAATAGACAAATGCAGCTTATTTACAGAGAAATGTATCAGATACAAAGTAAACTAAAGGGGCTCCTTAAGTGTGTAAATATTCTTTATACTGGATAGTTTTAAGCTTATTCCCACAATTTTAATGGTTATTGAGCAGCTCAACATTCAGAAGGACAAAACAGATTTAAAACAGTTTCACATGCAACCAACATCAGCTTTTCAAGTCTGAGGGTACGTGTGCATGTACTTACAAACAACCCTACAACAAACAGCTATTATTTTTGTCATATTCAGTGATCTGGGGGCTGGGGCAGCATGTGGCTTTTTTGCTTATTTGTTCCTTTGTTTAAACACAGCATTGAGTTGACACAAATACTAATAACTTCTTGTTCAGGAAAAGATTTCAGTATGTTTCTGTTACCTTCTAATATTTATAAAACTTCTAGAAAATGCAAACACGACTTTCAGCTATATAGCTTCTTGGTAAGAGTAAACTGTAAGTGACTTTAAACTACATGGTAAGCATGCACTATAGGTGACTTCAAACTGGGTAGTTTGATAGTTTTAAACTATGTAGTTTAAAGTCACCCGTATTCAAGGCTTACCAGGAAGCAGCACGAGGTAATGGCCTTTCTGACCTACAAAATTGGTGCAGCAGCACCTTATGCTCAGCCAGACACTACAAAATTCTCACTGATGCCATTTACCTCTTCTCAACAGGCTCACCCTGGCCTTTAGAAACCACAGCCATTTTTCCTCTTCTAGCCACATCCACATGTCTCATGGGCAATCCTATTTAAACACCCCATGGGATGAGGAAGGCCAGATCACATGGGGAAAAAAAGTGAAACCACAGAACTGGGCTTTAAACAGGTTCCTGCTGCACCCCAAACTGGGTGTCACAACATCCTCTAATTCCAGCCTGGTACCTCGCTCGGTGTCACCTCCTCCAAGCCCTCTACTGCTTGCCATCACACCTGCCCTCTACTAAGCACCACTTCTTGCTTCTACATTTACATAATAAATGCCTTAGCTAGCTGTTATAACAAAAGAACATACTCAAGCCCAGTATACTCAAAGATGCACGTCAGGCAAAGAGACACTAGCACTGAGTCATTGGTTTGCGTGCAGTCAGCCAGAATGCAGCCTCAACCACCTTCTCCCAGTCTAACCCCTCCCGCCCGCTGGACCACTCTTCCCACCCCCCTCTGTACCCTCCTGCCTCCTCTTTGCAGTTCCTCAGGCGAACAACGCACCGCACGACAAGCTGAGCACGGAGCCAACACGACTCAGAACAGCGCAGGTTCACCTTACGTGAGCTGTGCTGCGATTACAGCTTGTTGTCAAACCCAGCCATCCCACCACCAGTCTTCATCCTCCAGTACATCACATTTATGTGACCCCACATCTGCGAGTCAGCTAAACTCACCGATCAAAGGAAACTCATCCCAAGTCCCATCTTCCCTCCAAAGAGACTCACATAAAGCTAAACCAGCTCACCCACAGGCCACACGGTAGCCAGACCTAGCACAGGCAGAGACCTGAGAGCCGTTTAAGTGATGGAAAAGGCCCCCTCTGCGACAGCAGTAACTTAAATTAGCTTAATGGCATGGGCAGATTGTAACTGAAGCTCCAAATCTGAGTGCACACTCCTGGGAGCAGCACTAGAGAGGCATCTATGACTATGACAGACGGGATCCCATCAGCACATGAAAACATGAGGTGTGCCCTGACTGACTCAGTTATCAGGACTAAAGTAATAGTTTGGGGAGCTTCCTGTTGCACATTCAACAGGATCTGTGTTGCAAAAGGAAGAGTAGGGATTTCACCAAAACAGGTGCTAATGTAAAACAAAGCTGACATTTAGTGTGAGAGGTAAGATGACCTGAAGGTATTCCAGCTAAAGAGGTAATACAAAGACATCATAAAGACTCCAGAGCAAGAAGCAACTCTACAGCAGTGTTGCAGATCTCCGCAACTGTCAATCTTTACATGTAAGAGGATAAACTCTTTTTAACTCACTTGTATTAACAGCATTTCAGAAAGAGGAGACGAACCACAGTGGTAAGCATTACACAGGTTAACTCTCCCACACATCCAACATGAGGTCATAGGTCCTTCAAGAGCCTTGCTCAAAAGTTCTACCCCCCTCAGAAGGGCTGGTTAAAGACCTTCCCCCTTCCAAGAGTCCTACTGTCCACTGACACAGCCACCCCACAGACTATCATTTAACTGCAAGATCTCAGCTCTTCCGTAATGAAATAGACAGTTCCATAAAAGTGTCAGCTCACAACCAGGAGCGGGACAAACAGTCAAAAAAGCAAAGCAAGTGCCAGGAACCATCACACTATGGGTAGGGAACAGAACAGAAATCATCATTAAGCACTACATAAATCCATCAGGCAGCTGTCTCTTGGATACTCTGAGCAATGTAGAGCTGGGAGAGAGAAAGCTGATAAAGGATGAAAAGAAGATATGGAATGGTACCTCCATAGCAAGTGGCTACAACTGGACTTTTCCAAGGAGAAAAGGAATAGTTGAGAGAGGGTGGAAAAATCCTGCATGGCATGAAGAAGGTAAATTGGGAGAAATTATTAACTATCTCTTAATACAAGAGCTAGGAGATATTAAATACAACTAGCAATTTCAAAAAACAAAGGCGCATAGCTTTTTCCACACAACATACAGATTCCTTGTCACAAAGCGAAGCGAATGCTAAAAGCAATACAGGCTGAAGATGTTATTAGGCACAATCACAGTTACAAAAATCCACTTACAACATTAAATATCGACACATTGTCTCTGCAGACAGACAGTACTCAGAGGAAGTCACTCACCTTGCCAAAATCCCTCTCCCCTGAGTGCCCACTGTCAGAGACTGGACACTGGGCTAGGTGGACCTCTGCCCTGATCCTGTGCAGATTTCTTACCTACCCCCCCTGCCTTTTTTTTTATTATTATTATTTTTAATTATCTTAAGTAGATCTTGAGTAAGGGCAAGACATGTACCTGGTTTAAGATACACTGCTTACATCACTACCAAACTGATCAAGCAGTACTGTGATTTCTCAGACAAAAGGGACTAAACAAGACTTCTGGGGTCACTGTGTTCTGGGTGCTTTCAATCCCATCTGCACCAGTTAAGTTCCACTTTGAAAATGTATATACATTTTATAATCGTAATATTGCATCTGAAAACACAGATAGACAAGTGATCTCTGAACCAACAGTGCCACAGAAGGAGCTGAATGTATAAGGGAAAGGAAAACATTTGGGAAGGAGGGTGTGAAAGCGAGAAGATAACTTCACTTTTAATTCCACTCATCTTCCATATAATTTGTCAATACTTTTTAACAGCTTGGTGGAAAAAAAAGCTACTGAGAAATCTCTTATACATACACGCCTACCTGCACAAGTGTCTCTTGTGTATCACATGCAAATTGTATCATATTCAAGGATAAAATATGACTGAAGCAACTTTTGCTGTTCTGACAGCAAAGGGCTAATTTGAGTTTAGCTACTTAAAAGTATTTTAAAACATTTTCAAAAAGCCCTTAATTTCTTTGACTACATGATTACAAATAAAAAATGTTTAGATATGCTTATTACAATTTTCGTGTATTTCTCTGTAAATATATTTAATTACAAAATCCTTATAAAACAAGTAATATCTTCTACTTTGTAATATCAAATTTCTGAGTTAGATAATCTCCCAAAGAGAGACTACAACTATTTTATCGTGGGGGGGCGGAGGTGCCATTAATCCAGAAATATTTATTCTTGCCTGTTCATTTGTGACACACTAACTACTTTGCATGAGAAAGTCTGAGGAATAACTACTTTAATAAAGGACTTGAACTTGTAAAACATACAGTCCTCTTTATGCTTCACTATCCCTATGGTCTGAAATATCACACTTAAATAACTTCAGGTAAGCTGATGCATTTCTAGAATTTTTATCCTTGTATCTTTCATTTAGTCTTAAAAAAACCACATACTTGCACAGACACCATCGGAGGCAGTGCGATGCATATTTCCATCAGCTAGCTGACAAGCCTGCAGCATTCTTCAAATAAATTTTTGAAATATTTCCTTCTCTTCTTTTTTTTCAAAATTTGAAAACACACAAATTGCTAAAAATAATATTCAAAAAATGTAAGTTCGAAGTGATCCAAGTTGTGAAAACAAGCTGAACTTGTTCTTTATCGAACTGTAGGAGTTGCAGATGAAAGGAGGTGCTATATAAGGAATAGCTAGACTTCAACAGAGAATGCGCTGCCAAAACATTTTGGCCTAGATTCTGACAGGCACGCACCCAAGTTGAAGGGTCATGGAAAGCAGCAGTGTAAAGAAACAATCTACAGAGACCAGAAAACATTACACTGTGGATTATGGCGGGGGGGGGGGGCAAAGAGAAGCTGCTTGGGGGTTTTTTCATTTGAGATCTGTAGGGAAAGACAAAATATATGGTGTTTCAGCTACATGCAAAGGGGGTGGAGATGATATACAAGCACAATTTTTAAGACAGCAACAAATTACAAGATGTATCTTGCTCCTTTTCCTAACTTGCTGCTGCTCCTCCTCTTGCCTTCTCATTTGCTTGCATGGATTTATGTTGTGAGGAAGAACAGATAACAACCGTCACACACACACGCTCCTGAAGAAGGCCAACTTTCAAGAAATTCATACTCTGTAATTTGATGATTAGACTCTTAATAAACATATCAAAATTTTTATGAAGAATTCTGGATCTCGCCAACACTCGCACTCAGGAGTAGTACAAAGCATCATAAAAAGGAAATACAAATCGAATTACAATGAGAGAGAGATTTGTGAAAGGTCCAGCCTGAATTAATAGCTTCATTAATGGCAAAGAAAAATTAACAGTTTTAAATACTTACAATTCAGACAATAAGAATACTAACAAAAAGGAAGCTGAAAATGAGTTAGATTCAGTTTAACATGGAAAAGTACAGGCCATTATATTAAGGTGAGGAGGGGGGAAGGCAGTCAAAGGAAGATGCTTGAAAAACAGTACTCCTGGTAAACAGAGGAGACGACTATGAAGAAAACAGATGCTCCTGTGTGCACCAAACACAGAAACATCTCATTGCAGGCTACAGAGAGGCCCTCACTGGAACGGATATATGAACTCCAGCCTTCGTGTCCTGCATCCACTAACACCAGGATGAAGGTGTCTCATCAACAGACACACAAAAACAACAAACACACACACACACACTCTTCAGGGACTAGTTTAGAATAAGGAACAAAACCAAAGTTTGTGGTAGTTATTAAATTCAGAGCCTTCAAACCAAGATTAACTGTAAGTAAGTGTTCAGTAGGACATAGCTCTACATGTGGATATTGAATGTATTCAGTAAGAGTTGGAGCACCATACCTTAAACTGAATATACTGAAAGCGCCAGCTACTAACAAATCTATTCCTCCAAACCTTCAAGAAAGTCTGAGCAAGTCTGCAATTAATAAATCTGACCAGTGCTACACATCAGTATTTTTGATGCTTGGCAATAGAAGCTGCTGACATGCTGCACAAAAAACCAAACCAAAACAAAAAACCTCACATTTCCTACATAAAATTGTTCAACTCCTTGACAAGCTTCACCTACTCTGGTCAGAAGGATGTTGAACATTCCTCTCTGCTTACCTAACGCATACCCCACGGTACCAACCTGGCTTCTTGTACTTGAAATTCCAAAAAGGGCTGCATGCCACATTTTCAGCATAAAATACCACAGACCATATAAGTTATCAGAAGTTCCTATTCTTCTTATGCCAGTGAACAAGCTCATAAAAAAAATCTTTATGTAAGAGTTGCCTTTGGTATTAACATTAGCCTGACAAGTTACAGTAAAGCAAAAAATCACTGGTCTGATTTCAATATGGTTTTGAATGCAAAGATGTTATGCTTGGGCATATTTTATTCTAGCTATTCCTACAACATACTAGCTGCATATATGGTGCACTTCCCCTCCCCTGGTAAAAGGCTTGTAGGTGCTTACGCAATCTTACAATTCTGATATGCAGACATTAAATTATACACACCAAAATCAGCCACATAGGAAGACTGTAATCTCTTCAGCCCAGCACAATTTCTCTTACTGCTTCAGCACATTTCTTAATCGACGACACATCTCAAATGTCTCAATTAAAAATTAATTTATAGGACGACTGGGGGAAAAAATATAAGCCTCCTAACTACACATCAGTCCTTATGAAAACTGTGCTTCCAAGTCTCATGAGTGTAGATAATTTTATTAACGGCAGTTTTCAAATCAGTATCCTATGATAAAGGCTTCAAACGCTTGTCCAACTGATGCACCCGGTGTAATTGCAAGTACTACTTAAAAAAAAAAAAAAAAAAAAAAAAACAAACCAAGCCTGAAGTCTACTTCAGCTAGTCCTTCGCGTAATACTTCACACCGCAAGCAATAAGAACACGTTCACGCTACAGCTTCCTCCTAAGCAAACGAAGGACGCTTCATAAACTACAGCGGAGTTGGGGTTCAGGGTCCGGCGCACGAGCCACCACTGCCCCCACCGCCCCGGCACAGCGCAGGGGCTGCTGCGCTCCCCTCCTCCCCTCCCCTCCCGGAGCGACCGCCCCAGCCCCAGCCCCGCCGCGGGCTCTGCCCGGAGGCTCCCCCGGGGCCAAAAACTCACCGCTGCACCGGCCGCAGCTCCCACCGCCCGGCCCCGCGGGCTTTCATTCTGCAAAACCCTGTGGCGTGGGGCGGGGGGGGAAGAAGGGGCGAGAAATTTGAGGTTTTCAAACAAAACAGACGCCGGCCCCATATGCTGCCTTCCCTCCCCCTTCTCGCCCACCACTCTTTTTTTTTTGGGGGGGGGGGGGGGGGGCAGAGGATTCCGGTAGCCGGCGGCAGCCCGGGCCGTGCCCACGGCTGGGCCCGAGGGTAGCTCGGCGCCGGGCCCCTCTCGGGCGGGGAAGCGGCCGGGGCGCCCCGAGGCTGCGCCCCCCGCGCCGGGCAGGGAAATGCCGGGAAAAGTTTGAGCGGGGGAAGGGGTGGCGGCGGCTCCGGTCCCGCTGCCAGCACCGACGCCACCTGGGAGGCTGGCCGGGGAGGAGGAGGAGGAGGAGGAGGAAGGGAAGAAGGGGAGTTTGTGAGGCGCCCAAAGCCCGCGCCCTGCCCGCCCTGCACCGGCAGCCTGCGGACACGCGCGGGTCGCCCTCCCCGCCGCACCGCGCTCCACAGAGCGGCGGCGAGGGGGGTGTGAGGGGGGGAGGCAGCCCCTCCTGCAGCCCCACCGCTGCTCCTCAGGGGCGGGAGCCGGGTCCCGGCGCGGTGTCACCCGCGACCCTCTCCCTTCCTTTCCCTTCCCCGGCGGGCACCCCGGGCGCGGCGCGACCCCGCCGCGCCGCCCGCCCTCACCTGGGCGCCGAGCGACAACTCACCTGCGGAGAGCTGGGCCCGGGCCGCCCCGAGCAGGGCGGGCGAGCGGCCGGCGAGCAGGGCGAGCGCCGCTAGCAGCGGCAGCGAGGCGGCGGCGCCGGCCCCCCTGCCCATGCCGACTTGCGGAGAAGTTTCCCAAAGAGGCCGGGGCTGCCCCGGCCCGCGGCGGCGACGGCGGCGGGCGGAGCTCGCCTCGCCCGCCCCTCCCGCCCCGACGCCTCGCCAGGAGACCCCCCGCGCCGAGGGGCGCCCGCTGGCCCCCGGGGCCGCCCGCTGGGGCAGCCGTCTGCGACGAGCGCGGCGGCGGCACCGGCTCCCCTCGTACTCCGGAGTTACTTTGCTGCTGGGCGAGCGGGGAGGGAGGGAGGAGCCGAGCGCGCACGTCCAACCCCCGCTCCCCGGCGCTTGGCAGGGGGAATGTGGGACTCCGGCCGGCAGCCCGGCGCGGGCGGAGCGGCGCCCGGCAGCGCCTCCTGCTGCAGGCGCGGGGGCCAGCACCGCCTCGCCTCGCCTCGCCTCGCCTCGCCTCGCCACGGCACGGCTTTCCCCGGCGCGGCTTGACTCTTCTCCGCTCCCTCCGGCACGGAGCAACCTCGCTCAGCGCGGCGCGGCGCGGCTCTTCTCGGCGCGGCACAGCACGGCGCGGGAGCCGCTACCGGCGGCTCTGCGAGACACCCGCTCGCAACCCCCCGCCCCGGGGGAACCTGCCGCCTCTGGAGGAGAAGGGGGAGGCGAAGAGGGGCAAAAGGGAGAAGGCGCCGGCTGAGCCGGCGGGGTGAGGAGGTCGGAGCAGGGAGCGCGGCCGGGGCGGGAGGGGGCGGCGGGTCCCGGGCGCTATTTGCCGGGCAGAAGTCCGGGCGCCCCGGCTGTGATTTGCTGGCTGCTCCTGCTTTTAGAAACGCGTTCTATAGCTTGGGCAGCGAGCGTTGCGTTATCGTCGTGCATCAAGCAGCCTGGCTGCATCTTCGAGTCGGGGTTTGTGTTTTTTCTTTGCTCCCCTCTCACTTGTCTGGCTCGTAGTGCCAGAAAACTCTCATTGATCGGAATTGAAATTGTAATAAACAGTATTGCCATTAATGCTATCATCTCCACCTGTAATAAATAACTGACATTTTAGAGAGGTCTGTGTGCAGCTATACGACTCCCACAGCCGCGGGTTGCGAGGCAGGATCTTCTTGCCAGATCCAGACTCCAGGTATGGCATAGAATAAAGGCCTCGTTCTCTGTCTCTGAAAGCACCGCAGGTCTGTATGCTTCCAGAGCTTAGGACCCTAAAAAGCCTTCGGAATAACAGATAAAGGCACCAGTGCTGGAATTTCTGTTTAGATAAGCATAATTTCCTCCATTTTTTTAACCTTTTTTTTATTAGTTTTTCTTTTTTGCGTGGCAATTTGTAACTAGAGATGTTGTATAATGATTACAACAGAACCCGAAACCACTGGAAACTCACAGGTTTTATTGCAAACTCGAAATTCAATCCAGGTTCATCAAAGGTTTGCTGAGATTCAAAATCCTTTCCAGCCAATGTCTGGCAATTGATAGGTTTGCCTCTAAATCCTGCAAACCCTCATATTTTCACAGCAAAAAAAAGGTGAAACACAACAGTTTGTTACACTAACATGTACTTCAAGCCCCCCCCCCCCCAAAAAAAAAAAAAACCAACCTCACAACACTAAAAAAGCTCTACCCCTGGAAACCCTTGTACTTCATTTGGCTGGAGTGGCTGAAAACCAACTTGCATGCTTACTGTGAACTATAAAATTATGCACTTCAGTGAACACTGGCTCTTTGTTTGAACTTCGAGAAGGATGGAAGCTGAGTGAGGCGGATCTCACGACACCCAGTGTTTCAGGAAGGATGGGCCACGTACTAGGTCCACGTAAACATGGGAAATTCTTCTGAACAAGGTGAAAGACAGCAGTGTGCCAGCGTGGCTTCTGATGCATTAGGTTACATCGCCATTTCTGTTGCTATGTGGAAACTTTTAATGAAAAAGATGTACCAAGTCACCTTGGTATAGGGGTGGGGGAGGACACAGGTATCTGATGCCATCCTTTATGCTGGGAGCTATAGAACTAACACTGTAAAAATGACTTCAAGCCAGATAACTCGTGAAAGGTTTGGGAGGGCAGGGGAGAGGAGGACTAATGCCTGCTTCCCCTTAACCTCCATGGCAGTCTCGCATATATCTCCAGTGCAGATTGCCACGTCCGGAGTGTGCGAGAGGTTGTTAGGTGATGGTGGATGCACAGCACCAGGTCACCGCTCCCTTTCACTGCTGTGAGGTGATGGGTTCCACTGACGTACAGTCACCTGTGCTTTATCCAGGTAGTTTCCGTATCTTCTGGTGGAAGTCTCCTGGGATTTCATCCTTTCCCATTACTCACATTCCTGTTAAAAAGCAACAAGGAGGATTTTGATTGCTCTTCTTTCCTTGACTGGAGAGTTTGAGCTTGAAAGGTATGGGTGAGATGCACACATGACCCCACTTTTCCTTCAGGTATGTATCTCTGGAATTATTATGTGTAGTTCACTCTATGGGTCCTTCTACTGCACCTGGCATCCTGACAAATACTTAAACTTACACATCAGGTTTGAGATTATTTTTATGTTATATGACATGAATGGATTTATTTTTGTTCCAGCTTTTACATTTTTAGAGCTCTAAATGTTTTACAGTCTTTTGCATTTTCAATTAGGAGCAAAGCATATGTATATTACCTCTTGCACATCTTTTAAAAACTGTCTGTGCTAACAACTTGTATGCTAACCGTAAGCCAAATGTAACAGCAGAAAGATGGAGAGACCCCCCAATAACATCTTGCCCTCCAGCCTGAGGGCTATTTGGAACTCATGGAAGGTACAGTCTTTACCCTGATAATTACAACCTCTAAATAAAGTGTCAGATAAATCTCTGTCAAATTCAAGAAAGTTTGGTTCTGAAACTCTACTAGATGCCTCTCTGCTCTTTGCATTCCCTGTTGAAACTTTCCCATTACACTTCTGGGTGTTGCTAAGCCCATCATAACACATTTTTTAACACAAGTTATCATTTAATTTTGTTCATAATGACTGACAGATGTCTAGCATAATATATCATCTCACAGTAAAATATCTTAAATTAGCAATATTCCAATGCTATATGATAGAATTCATATCTAACATGGTATTTTCCCATGGTATTTGAATAGTATGTAAAATATAGTTATGTTATAGTAAAATACATATTCCTAAACAGCAAAAATATTTCCCTCTTCCCTCTTTTTTTTCCAGGAACTTTTAACCATTCTCCTAGAGCGTGAGGGGATTTTGAGAGATTTAAATGAAATTTTTCTAGCCAAAAGATCAGATAGTCAAGGATTCTCATTATCCTGCTGCTCCCGCCCAACTTTCCACCCCTCTGTACTTTTGCTTCCTTTGAGAAAATCTGCTCTTCTCATTTTATGAGCCTTAGCAAGATCCAAGGCCTTGAAGATCTGGCTCTTCAAGGTTGGAGATTCTAGAGAAAATGGAGAATTGTACTGATTCAGTTTTTCTTGGTGTTATTCAATAATGCCCATGGCAGGGTCTTCATTGTATTTTGACTTCTGAAAAAAGTATCTCAGTAAAATGTACTGCAAATTTCAATTGAATGTATTATTTTACTGCCTAGTGCTCACAGAGGCTTTTTTAGAACATACTAATTCCACAGAGAACCAGCGACCATCACTGCTGCATATCGTGTGCACGGTTGGACTAGGATAATAGCTTCCAAATGGGAGCACCCCATGTTCACCCAACTACTCGTGGTACGTGATGGGAACAGGGCATGCAACAGGGGAACTGCCCTGGGGCTGTCGGTCACCAGGGGCACCTCTGCAGCTCTTGCTCATGTTCTCCAGCCCCCCTGTCATGAGAGTTAGTGACAGGTTTGTGTGATTAGAGAGAGCTGTGTGGCATTTCCCATCCTGAGCCTCCTGTTCTCACTTGACCACCATTCTCAACAAAATCCACCTTTCAGGCTAGAACTTTCCATTCTTTACCCAGAGGCAGGATATTACTTTGGTCTGCTTGTCATTTCTGCTGTTTTGATAAAATAGCCTGTGATTTTTAAAGAAGAGCGCATTCCCTATTATTGACCAAATCCTGTCTTATTTTCTCTTTGAGCAGACAAAATAGTTGACAACTGAAATACAGCATGGGAATAGCCTTCAAGAAGGAGTGAGGCATGGCCTTGTTCTGAAATAAATGGTTTTTACTGAATTCCATCCCTTCAAAATTACATTGTACTGTGCATTCCTTATGTCAGGGTCCAGCCCAGAAAGAAACTAGTCTCTGAGTTTGTCTAAACATCAAAGAAACTGTTCTGTAAAAGTCTCTGTTTTAATAGAGTCTTGTTCTGTAAGACACTATTTGGCTAAAGCAAGGGACATCGAGAGCTGGTCTTTGGGAGGCTGCTAGTAGGTGAGGCACAGTATATCTATTGGTGATTATGAATGCATTAAACTCCTCAGAACTGTTTAGTTTTAAACAAGTTCTTGCAAAACATTTTCCGTATGTCAGGGTTTAAGCAAGTACATCTTTCCACATTACCTAGAAGCCTTTTACTAGTTGTCTTCTACCCGCATGTCATTCATCACAGCATCATGCTCACGTTCTTCATTAGAAACATAGGAGGAAACACAATTTTATGCCATTGGGGAAGATAACAAGACTTAAGAAGTTTCTGGGGACTTGCAGAGGTACATTGCATTTCTGTACTGATTAGCTAATACTTTTTAGATTATTGTACCTGTACCTGCTGCTTGCAATGGTTTGAAAGCATGTAGAACTTTAAAGTCCACAACACTAAAGCTGAGCTTGAAATCAGTTGAAGGTGTTCATTCAGGTTTTGGAACAGCTCCAAAAGGGCACCCAGTGTGCCCTTCAAAGATTCATTAAGAAATTGGGAGAAAAATGGACAGATGGCCTTAGAGCATGTGTTGCCACTGAAGTACAGCAGACAAAGAGATCCAACGGTAGAGAACAGTTGAGTTGGATGAGGTCTTGCAAGTGTTAATCTGATGCAGTGAAAACTAGAAACTGATAGAAAAATGAATGTAAAAGGATAATATATAGATGGGCCATCTAGCAGAGGCTTTTTGGGCTAAACAGTTGGCTGTGATCAGCAGGATAAATCACACAGTATTGTTTCTGTTCCCTTATTAGGTAAACATGCATATATTTATGGCTTAATTGGGTAAACATGCACATTTAAAATTCAGTGAGTAGAATGTTTCTAAAAAGTTAATAGATGAAAGAAACAAAGCGAAAGTAAAATCAATGTGATCCAAAATCACATTGTACTTTTCATCCAGCTTTTACCCAGTCTTAGCATGTTGCGATTGTCACAAGCAACATGGCGATACTTTGTACATTAAAAGAAATGCAAGAGCTGGGTAATTTCCTCTTGAGAACATTTAAAGAGCACACAGTTTGTGAACATCATGGAGTGATAGGCCTGGAAACACTTAAATATCTCTTTCGTAGGCTTTTTTTTTTACAAGGTTTAAGCGAGTCGGAGGTCGCAGAGGATACATCTCATACAAAACAGACATCAGAAATGCATCTGTAAATGTCAGACCCTGCCCCCATTACTGATAAAAAAATTGACGACTTCCTCTGAATGGTGTGATTTATCTAGGGAGAGTAATGACATGCAAGTAGTCCATAGCCTCAAGACCTTTCACAGTGCTGTTACGTCCAGTTGTGCTACATCCAGTGATCAGTTTATTAAGGGGCCTTGGAGGCAAATTAATTATTTAGATTTACAATAAATTGAGAATTCAGTCTTCCCTCCCATAATGGAAGTAGCGTTCTTGAGATTATCGTTAGATCCTCAATACCAGACATTGCTGAAGTCTTACCTGAAAGAAGACCTATTTGAGAAAATGTTGAGGTGAAATAAATAAAGCTTATAAATCAAAAATTACTTTTAAGTAACACAGAGCTCTGTAGTGTTTAGCAGGTCTACTGGGATTGGAGGTGACTTTGGCTTATCCAGGCATAAATGTCCAATATAGATTACTGCAAAACCTGTTACTGAAACTAAAGAAAGCTAGGCTTGGCTTGGAGGAGAACAATTACTCTCCCTGCAGTAATTGTTGGTGTTACAGTGGTGTATTCAAAACTTTTATGAGATCCAAATTCTTGCATGTTTCCACCTCTTCTTGTTAATTGGAAATTGATACATATGAGGGTAGCTGAGGAGTCTGCCTGAATATAAAATGATCTAAAGAAAACAACCCTGAGCATAAACAAGCACGAGTAAGTGACAGTATAAAAAAACATTACCCATTCCTCTGGCACATTTATCCATTAAAAAGGAATATATTCAGGTTCTTGCTGTTAACCAAGAGATGGCTATGATTTGAATAAGAAAGATGCTCAAGAAGCCCAGCATATGATTCAACCTTACCTTCACAAGTTTTAATGATAGCCAGGAATGAAAATTGGGATCTGCAATCAATCAGTCTGTACTCAAGGGAACAAGAATATGATTAAATACATTTCAAGTCCAGCACTATACTCACATTTATTTTTGCAATCTCACTGGCTACCAACTGAAAGCCAAACTGGGGCCCAGGTATGTGGACTTCATACTTGTGGCTACGCTGCTGATCAGTGACAGCCCACCTGAAAAAGAAAGGTCACATCTGGCAGAGGTTTTCCAGCATTACCTGCAACAGGGCAGGGAAAGATGCTAAACAAAATATAGCCCTCTCTTCTTCAGCCTACCATGTAAAATTTGTTAGCTGGGGTTGGGATATATGACCTC